>NC_064565.1:23081888-24373388 GCF_937001465.1 Orcinus orca
CGATAAAAGACAATTACGTTAGCAAACAGCTGAGTGCTCTTTTCGGCTGTTTATTTTTCAGGTTCGAAGAACTGAGAGGCTTGAATTAAGTTGCACTGTCCTTGTCTGAAAAATCCGAGAGCGCTCCTTTACGGACATTGTGCTCGCAGCTGGAAGCCTGGGCATCCAGTGGACCTTCAGGAAATAAAGCCGTACAACCCTCTGAACATTTGAACATCCTCCTTAAAGCTCAAAGAGTTCTTTTTCCCAATTAATATTTCCCGCTCTCTCAGCAAATGGCAGATCTGTTTAAACTGCACTCTAAACATATTATTTACCAATACAGCATTCAGTTTGCTACGAGCAAATATTTTCCTTTGAAATCCTTAACGAGACAAAAATGCCTTTCAAGCCAGAGACTTCGGAAGGGAGGTTGGGAATCAGGACAGACCAGCTGGGACTTACCATGGCCCCCTCACTTCTCCTTTGGGCAACTTCTCTCTGCAGTCGGGCCACAGCCAACTTCTCCCTGGAGAAGCAAAAGCACATGATTAGTTGACCATCCTTCTCAATGCAGAGGTACACCGGCCTGGCTTCAAAACATTCTTCTGAGGTCTCCAGAGGAATCCCTTCCTTGGTTTAGCTCACTTCCTCCACTAAACTTTCTATAAATATTTAAAGTGATTGGTCATGAGTGCATTGTTTTCACTGTGTGTCATGAAAGAGATCTTTTGCCTTGGATTTTATAATAGCCAAATGAATGCTCAATGCCAACTCAAAGCTTCCTTTTAAGTTCATTAACATATATCATTTGTAAATAAATTTTCCATGGCTAAAATATTTCAGTTGTTCTTCCTGTATCAATGTTGCTCATAAATATTTTCGCTATTCTTATTTATTTTGTTGCCCTGCGCTGATACTGAATTTAATAAAGCAAACAAAATGTAACTCTGTACCATTCTCGAAATAAAAATAGAAAGTCCTTTGCAGACTTGCTACATAACAGGCATGGGGCTGAGCATTTTACCTGATCTCATATGAGCCTGAAAACAGCCCTATAATAGGTTTTATTATCCCCATTTCAAAGATGTGGAAACTGAGGCTAAGAGAGGCTAAATAACATATGGACTGTTCATATTTTCTATTTCTTCCTGATTCAGTCTTGGAGCCTCCAACTGGTAAGTAGTAATATTACAATCAAACTTTAGGTTCTCCTTAGCTCAAAACCTAAATAAAAATTCTACATGTCGGGCTTCCCTGGTGGCGCAGTGGTTGAGAGTCCGCCTGCGGATGCAGGGGACACGGGTTCGTGCCCCGGTCTGGGAAGATCCCATATGCCACAGAGCAGCTGGGCCCGTGAGCCATGGCCGCTGAGCCTGCGCGTCCGGAGCCTGTGCTCCACAACGGGAGAGGCCACAACAGTGAGAGGCCCGCGCACCACAAAAAAAAAAAAAAAAAAAAAAATTCTACATGTCATTTTTCAGGGTCTAGGAAATATGAAAATAAGGAATTGAAAGTCAAATTATTTAAGTATTCTTTAGTGCACAACAGGGTTCATTTTGTGTCCTTTATAATTGCAATTCTGATTTCTCTTACAAAAAAAATCTAATATTAACCAAAATTTTAAGACTACTTTTGTAAAGTGACATATCTTCATTTTGGCCAGCTTTTCAATTATTCTTAAAACAGTTGAGAGATGAAGTAGGGATAAGTGAACTCTTCCAGTAAGTCTCAAATCTTAGTTTGAGCAAGAATTTTCTCTGAAATCCTCTACTGCTATCGAGGTGTGAAGCTATTGCATCCCTCAGCCCTCCCTCTACACAGGATTCAGCTACGTGCAAACAGAGAGGAAGCAACCTGAATCCCAGAGAAGGGAGAGGATTTCTCCCCTTCTAACTGCTTGTGTCTTTGAAATGCCCAAGACTATCAAGAAGGCATGTATTGGGTTGGCCAAAAAGTTCGTTTGGGTTTTTCAGTAAGATGTTAACACAAAACCTGAACGAACTTTTTGGCCAACCCAATATTTTAGTTTGGTTAAAGTGGAGTAGCTTTTTAGTAGGAACAGTTCACTCTCTGAATAAACACCTAAAGAAGACTAGAAGGAGGAAAACTAGAGTCAGGAGACTTTTGGGGTATACAAGTTTTGGGAGCCTAGAGCAGGACCTGTGCTTACACCCTATGAGAGGGGCAAAAAGGTAAGCAGGAAGAAGCCAGAGAGAGATGGGGTCACATGCCTCTTTTAGAGGTAAGCAAGGCAGAGAGCCTACACGTGTTCTCTGACCCAAGTCCCGATGAGCAGATGAAAAGGCAGAGCGAAGAGAAGAATGTGACACACTTCTGGCTTAATATGAAAATTAAACACGTGGCAAATACTCATGAGGACAAAAAAAATAGAGAAGAACACACTTTATATTCTATGACTCAGTAAGTCCACTCTGAGGTATAAACTCAACAGAAACTCGGATATATGTTCACTAAAAGGCATGTACTAGAATGTTTATAGGAGGACTACTTGTAATAACCTTAAACTGAAAATGCACACACCCATTAACAATAGAATGGATAAACCTGAACACAGTTATACATTGAAATACCATAAACTACTGAGAAGGAATAATCAAGCCCTCATCACAACAATACCATTGAGAGAAATAAGCAAATGCAGAAGAGTATATATTTTATGATCTCATTTATGAAAGTTCAAAGATGGCATAACTCCTACCTAGTTTGATAAGGTGAGAAAAAGAAATTAAAGACACAAATAACAAAAAGGAAGAGGTAAAATCGTTTATATTCACAGATGACATAATTTTCTAACCAGAAAATCCTAAGGAATTTACAAAACAACAGTACAGCTAATAATTTAGCAAAGTCACAGGATACAAGTCAATTTACAAAAATCAATTATGTTTTTATGTGTTAGCATCACACAACTGGAAAATTAAGTTTAAAGAATCTGTAATAACATAAAATACTTAGGGAATAAATGTAATAAAAGACTTAAACTGCTACATAGGAACCAGAAAACACTGCTTAGAACAATTAAAGGAGATTTTATACATACACATAAACATACACACACACACACACACCCCCCCCACATTCATGGATTCACACACCACATTCATGGATTGAAAGGTTTACTATTACACTGTCAAAATTTTTACCAAAATAATCTATAAATTATTTCTCACTGGGATGTATAACTCCATGAAACTAAATAAAGAGAACCCAGAAGCTACTCTGGTACTAAGGATGGTAATTAAGTTAATATAACAATACCTGAACTCACTGTTTTCTCTGTATACTGAATACGGAGACATTTAACTTCTAGTCTAAACTCTAATCCACATTGTCTTATATTTTCCTTGACTGTTTATTTAGTATATCTTTTCCTCTAAATAAGTTCCTCCTTGACCACAAGGGTGGCAGCCAAAATTGCTGACTGATGCATTTTTGCACGTGGTGAGTTGTGGTGTAGTCGGTGTAGTGTGGTGTAGCTGTGGTATAGCACTGTACCAGCTGCTGCCCTGAATGCTGAGATCACATTTAGTCCACCTCTATAACACCTACTAAGGGCCATTTAGTAGAAACAAAATAAATGTTTGCGATTTGCTGAGTGAGGAATCAGACACAGAATCTAATACCAATTTGCCCAGCATGATAGAATTTCTAATAACTACCAACTTGCATTTATGAGTACACAACACACACACACGCATACACAATGATCCCCACAGGGCACCTTCTGGTTCTAGTTGGCCACAAAAGCTTTTTACACACATTTTAAAATTATGATAAGCACAGCTTCCATGGACTACCAGGTAAATATCTGAGTAAAAGCGTCAACAAAGTAAATTCCTATATAAGGACACTGAATGAGGGGATAATAGTACAGCAGTTCTCATATATTTGGGCCACAGGACCCCTTTGCATTCTGAAAAGTTATTGAGGACCCAAAAGAGCTTGTTTACATGGGTTATAGCTACTGATGCTGACCAAAAGACTTTCTGTTCAAGTAGGTTACGTTCATAGATATTTACCATATATAAATGAAAACAGGTAGTTTTAAAAAATAGTTACCTATAAATTCATTAAAAATTAATAAATCCATGGTAACATAAGTAAAACATTTTTATGAAAAATATTATATTCCAAAACAAGAATAAATTTCATAAGAAGAGTGACACTGCTTTAAAATTGTGCAAATATATCTTTAACATCTGGCTCTACAGAAGACAGCTGGATTCTCATATCTGCTTCCGCATTCAACTTGTTGTGAGAGCACGTCATATAGCTTCTAGAAAACTCCACTACACACCAACGAAAGAATGTAAGGAAAAAAACGCAAATACTAGCTTATGAAAATAGTTTTGACGTTGTGGATCTCTTAAAAGGGTCTTGGAAGCACCCAGCATCCCAGGCCCACACTTTGAGAATTTCGCCCCGAAGACAGATACAGAACTAGAAACGGAAGGCGTTCTGGAAAATTTCCTGGAATCATCATTTCTGATTGCTGAATCTTCAGAGAAAGATTTAATATATATACCAATAGCCTACTAATTTTTTAGAAGAGCAGTTTAGCACAAAAAAGACATTTCTAGAAACAGAACAAGAGTCTATCTTATCACTATCATCCTACTAAATAATAAAAATAATTCTAATACAGTGTAAAGGTTAGGAACATCACTATTTTATCCTTAAAATAGATTTCCTTTATCACACTATTAGGAAATATCACATGGTATAGGTGCTTGTCAAATCTTATTCCGTTCAACTGGAAAGAAAACTCCAATGGTTTTAGCCATTACATAGTTTTTAAGAAGGAAAATATTACTAAATCATAAAATTTTGTAGTCTGCCCACACATTTTATTTTTTGGCCTTCAATAAAGTATGAATGAACCAACATAGAAAACCAACATCTCAGAAGTGGTAGCACATTAGCCACTTGATTTGGTGCAACAGAGAGTAAAATATGTAAAACTAGAAACGTCAACTTTACTTTTGACCTACCGCTACGTGAGCAGAGATGTGCCCGACTTCAAACAGCCACGTGGAAATGTGTGACACAAACGTGGAGAATCTCAGAGTAGTCTGGGTCACAGGAAAGATAATCCCCAACCCTAACCCTGCTCTCTGGTCATCCTAATTTACAAATTGGAAAATCGCTTTAGTCTACTTTATGGGATCTACTCTCATTCAAAGCAGCCTGGTGGTGAAGGACAATTTGCATGACCAACAAATACAAATACAAATGCCTCTTTGGGTCCATGCTCTGTCATTGTTCTAAATCATTTATTCAGGAAATGCAACATATATGATGTCATGGAGCAAAGACTTCTAAGGGTTCCGAATAACAGGGTTTTCTACAGGGTGGGTGGACAAGACCAGTGCCAGTTCCACTGGCACTACAGGAGGGGCACCACAATTTTAGGTACTAGGAGCTATTTTATGTAGTAGGCCTCTGAATCATATTTCCTTTGAAAAGAGGGTTTCAAGGCTAAAACACACCAAAAAGGTTCTTTCTTGAGGTTCAATACTTTGTGTCTCCCAAATCTTTCAAGTTTTTGGTATTCCATGTGTGTGCAGTTTATGTCAGCAGGAGTTTTTCTTAGTAGGAATAGTATTTTTTTGTGTATGAAAGAAGAATTATCATTCTTTATTAAAATTAAGGAAGTAATGGAGTTGAATGGGTGAAATTATCTACAATCAAATTCTTAGGATTTCTAGATGTTAATATTTCTGGGCTCAAATTATGAACTTAAAGTATTAAAAATAAATGGGTCTTTTTTTTTTTTTTTTTTACAGTAATCTCATCTGCTCTTGGGTTTAGTAGTCCCTTGGCAAACCATATCTTCAAACCCCCATGGTCCCAATATACGTGTGAAACCAACTGGGACCATCATCTTTTTTATGCAAATTCGGGGTTGTTAAAAACAGCTTTGTGTAAAAAATAAGGAATCCTTGCCTTGCATGCTACCCAAGGCAAATTAAACACACTCCTAAATACTTGTGTTCCTATTTGAAGGTCTTCGCTCATCTGCTAAAAACTGACAACTGTGCTTTTGCAATATGTCTCTGTTTTGTTTTGTGTTTGTAGCAAAGCCAGTAGCTCATTATGAAGGGGGTATTGACTTTATGATTGCAAAACAAATGCCCAGAGATATTTTATCAAGAGCTGTGGACCCTTACTTACAGAACAGGAATAAAAGAAGGATATAAAGAATAAACACACAATAAAACAAAAGTGATGACAACACTTACTTCTCTTTCAGTTAAATGCAAAGAGAATCTTTCCCTCCAAGAAGGATGAAACAGAGCTACATTTTTATTCAATTTTATGCACAAATGGCGAATTAGTCCCAGGTTTCTAAATCCTTCAGTGCAGCCGCAGACAATCTCAACTAAAGATCATAATAAACAAAGTTATTTATGTGAACCATGGATCTTCAGAAAACTACAGATACATCTACAAGTTAAGCCCATGGAAAGACTGCCTACAATGATACCAACAGGATGCTGGCCTTTGTAAAAGCCAGAAAAGACCTGCAAAGGTTTGGATGTTTGGAAAAATGTTCCCCGAGGGGTAAGCAGCTTTCGAAGGGGGACTGTATTCAGTTTGTGATGTGTGGAGACGTCCGACTTCAGGGCACCGAACAGCCATCTGTTGTAGGAGTGGGGAAGGCAGGCCTGTCTGGAGACAAATCAGTGTTCTGTTGCCATTTTCAAGGAAGCCCTGCACCCATCCTGAATGGGTAAGGATGATGCCACTGTGCAGCCCTGCTCTCCACCAGGCAGATGGTACCCCCATGAGGCTGCCCTGGAGGAAGGGTCGCACTGGCACTCAGCGTGAGTGTGGAGAATTACTTCTACTCATTGTGAGTCTCGTCACCCCAAACTGCTCTATACACACAATGCATTTGAAGGGTGCCAATCGAAACGCACCTCCAGCAAGCTGTCAGTACACTAAATACTCTGCCAGCTAATCTGTACAATTTCTACTTGACTCTTCTGGAAAAATAAAGCAGAACAACTAAGCAGGCTCACACATGTATTTAAAAAGAAAAAAAACATTATGGGGCATCTTACAAACCCGAAGTCCATTTCCTTTACTGTGGGAAAGAGATTGGGCTATTAAAGAATCTTCTACTATCCCCCCAAACTGGACCTTCATGTTAGTTTTGGTCGTTAGGTTAAGCTCCTATATTCTAAAGTATTTAAAACTCAGTTATTTTTATGTATTATATAATATATACATCTATCTCTATTTTACTTTATTTGGAATATTCTGCTGATTATATACAGTAATCCAATGATGGTGGAGATTCTAATTCATTCAGCAAACACTTAAAGTTGAGTTTAATGAGTTTAGGCACTGGGAAATAAAGATAAATAAGATGGTTCTAAATTCAGAGAGCTCAGGGTCTAACAGACAGAACGCATACCTAGGCACACCTGTGTCATAAGATGCACTAAGCATAACGTGAGTGCTGGGTATTCAAAGGCGTATTCAAAGCTAGCTTTTAAAATAAATGTTAGGTAATGATTTTATCAAAAAATAGAAAGTAAACTGCCTTGAAATGGGAAGGTGCATTCTCCTATTTCTAAGAGAGTTAGTTTTCAAATTTCATGCTTTTTGGCAAGTCATATAGAAAAACAGGTCTGTTTCCACAAGTCTTTTAATTATAGAGAATCTCTATTATAGGTCTTGATTCCACTCTTCCCTAAATTCCTTAAGTTTGGCAGGTGATGGTACTGGACTTCAGTTCAGTTCCCAGTTCTGCCCCTTTGGGTCATGGTTTTATCCAGGTCACTTTTCAGAGACACTCGACCGATGTCTTCAGCCTTTTCCATTCCGATACATCATATCGAATTTTAAAAGATAAGAGGAATGGTTAATATTTATTGAACAGTTAGTATGTCAAGCACGGTTCTAGATACATGAAATATTTAAACCTCCAACAATCCCATGAGGTAGGTATTATTATCATTTCCAGGACACACAGCAATGCTTCTCAAACTTTTTTTAGAACTTTTTACACTCTGAAAAAAAATCTTTGAGGACTCCAAAGAGCTTTTGTTTATGTGGGCTATATCTATCAATGTTTACGGTATTCAAAATGAAAACCAAGACTCTAAATATATATTAATTTACATATATTTATATATAGTAAAATACAAATACTATATATATTAATTTCTTTGAAATAACAATAATAATTCCATTACAGGTAAACAACATATAATTGTGAAATACAACTATAGATTCCAAAACAAAAATTAGTAACAAGAATGGCAGTGTTTTATAGTTTTGCTAATGTCTTTCATGTCTGGCTAACAAAAACGACATCTGGATTCCCGTATCTACTTCTGTACTCAGGATATTGCAATGTTAACATGTTGAAAAGCCTCTGGCAAACCACTGTATGCCCATGAGAGTGAAAAAGACAAATAACATCTTAGTACTCTTAGAAAAACAGTTTTGACCTCTGAATTCTTGAAAAAGTCATAGGGCCCTTGGAGCCCCCAGTACACAGTCTGAGCGCTGATGTACAGTGACACCCATCTTCCACGGGGAAACTGAGGCTCAAGTAGGCTGGGAAACATGCCCACTGTGCCTTAGCTGTTAAATTTAAATACAACCATGCATGTTTTTCCAAATCTGCAAAATAGTGATGAATACTTATTTAGTTAAAATCTCATTTGCTAGAACTTGTGCCTCTGTATTTATCATCACCTATTAACCACCGCCTCTACTGCTAGAGAAGGAATCATCAATTGAAACAGGCTGGGACCTGGGACCTGGGACCCTTTGCTACAATGCTGGCACCTGGACAAACATCTTGTCCAGCAAAAAAATACAAAGAAACTATAAGGGACTAAAAATGTGTGCATGCGCAGATAGGGCAAATTATGGACAAGATACAAAGAGACCAAAAAAACCCAACTGCCACTTCTGAAGAGCAGGGAGCAAAAGCAGGGTACTGGGCATGCTGCACACAACACCACCAAAGGGGTGGGCAGACCACCTAAGGCCCCCCTCCAGCCCGACCCCTAGGCACACCCCTACCTTCATCCCATATTAGGATCCAGCTTGGCCCGCCTCGGGGAACGAGTGAGCAAGGGAACCTGTTGCTTCTTCTCGCTCCCCCCTGCTGCAGCAGGGGCCCCAATAAAGCCTTGCCTGCATTTCTTGTCTGGCCTCCGATCAATTTCTATTAACTAAGGAGGCAAGAACCCTGGTCGGGAACACAATAATGCAAGAAATCATGGGGGTGTCCAAGGATGAAACATCCTTGACCCTTTCCATAGCAATCAATGGGAAAACCACTGATCTAACTTTTCAAGGACACACTGAATCCAAGTCCTATGAACCTACATTTCCAGCCGAGTAGAAGAAAAATACGAATGAAATTCCTCATATAAACCTATGCTCAGGCGCACATTCTGTTTCAATTAACACCACCCCCTCCCCATATTTTTCCCTACCAAGATCTCACCAAATGCCCAAGAGGAAATGAGATAAATGATTACCCTCATTTACACCTTGGGGCAGAGAGTCACACTCTAAAATCTTAGAGAAAAGTTTCAATAAATCATCAGTCTTCCCCATTTCTGAGCGGGCCCCAAGAATGAGAGCATGGTGGCAACCTGGTGTGTGTGCGAAGAGAGCAGGTCTGCTCCCCCCGGAGGCCTAGAACCATTCTCCGCCTACACAGGCATCCTGGGGAGCTGCCGGCCACAGAGGCAGGACAATGCCGAGTGCCAGGTGTGCCTGTGGAGTGGGCAGATGGGGAGATCGGGGGCAACAGTCCCTGAGTAATGGTTAAATTAATTAGCCTTTCCAAAGCAGATCATTTAATTACTCATCCGCTCAGATATTCAGGGCAAGGACAGATTTAGAGAAAGTGTGGGAGCTACAACCCAGATGAAAGAAACTTGCATGCAACTTTTTCCAATGCATAATGTCAGTGTTGGCCCCAACACTTATAAATACCCAAAATCACCCTCTTATTCCGTACTTTAGAGGAATCAATTCACATCCACAATGCATAAAAGTCAGGAAGTTGAGAGTGGTTCTCAGTTGGTGACATTAAACGATTTGGGTCAGCAAAAACTAAGGCAGCAGGACTCAGGGCGGCATGCACACACACTGACTGCGGGAGAGAGAGGAAGTGTAATAACAGTGCACTGTGCTGACTAACTGATTCCCTTCCCACTAAGCAAACAAACAAACAAATGAACAAAAAAACAAACTTTTTTAGAGAATACAGCATATTGGAATACAGAGATCATTAGTAAAAACAAACACACACGCAAATGTCAGTTGCCTGCCTTTCTGAAGGTCTTCTGTCCACGTGCTGCTCCTCCTGGAGCTCTCTGAAGATTTCTAAAATTGTTCTCCAATTTTCTAAGTTTCTGGAGAATTTTCTAAAAGTTTTCTAAATATGATGCCATGTAAGTGCGCTAGAACTTGAAAAAGAATAGATACGTGTATATGTATAAGTGAATCAGTTTGCTGTACAACGGAGACTAACCCAACACTGTTAATCAACTATACTCCAATATGAAATAAAAATTTAAAAACAGTTGTTCTATAACGAATGTTCTTCCACTCTCAAAAATGGTGTCTCAAATGACACCCACCTTTTCATTTAGTGGTTCACTGATTCATCCATACAGCCACTTGTGTCACCCACTGTATCCTAATTGCTTACCTGTTTCTCAACCCTACTGGGCTGTAAGACTCAGACGGCTAGGACTTCATGCTCTTTGTGTGTCTGAGGCACAAACCACATCCTCATTGAATGAAAGATCATGATTCAGGGCAAAGACAGCCTGATGGACTTGAGGCAAGATCACCCGCTGCCTTTATCTGTATTGAGTATCAGAGGTTAGTCCCATGCCCCACCAGAGCTTAACAAAATGTCCCAATAAAACCTACTCCTACCAACGCACTTGTAGCGTTCTGCGCACTTCAGATGTACCACGTACTCTTGTTAGCAAATAAATAAACCAATGAAGAAATAAACTTGTCTTTCTGGGGATTCTCCCCTTTATTTCTGCTTAGAACTATTAGCTTTCACTAGAATAATACGTGCTTTAATCACAACATTTTTTATAAACACAGGGTCTAGTAACTTTATTGAACACAATACTGAGTTAAAAGAACCCCATTTTCTTCTCTTTTTTTGTCTGGGGCAGAAGGAAATCCCAAAAGTCTCCTACCTAATGTGTTTCTTAAATACACACTGCAACAAAAAATTCCCCCAACTTCAATGTAGGAAATTTGAGTCTTAATTCTTGCAGTAACTTCTTCCTTGAGTGTAAAGCCAGTTCAAAAAAAATTTCCTAGAGATATACCTTTCTAAGAATCATTGAAGAACTACCTAATTTTTTAAACTTAATTTTCACTTCTGAAAAGCCTAGATTCTTGAATGAGGAATCCTTATGTTTCCATGTTTTCTAAGAAACATGAATTTCCTATGTTCTCATGTTCTATACCCATGATTCTCCTTTTAACATTGAAATTCCACTAAAAAGACACATCTAGGTTTGTTTTACATCTGGCAAATAAGAAAAAACTGAAAAACAAAAGAATTTCATTAATAGTGTTTGATTTTCTTCCATCAATTTTGGTAACATTCAAAAGTAATGGGTGATATGTCATTTAAGACGGAAAGAGAATTCTTAGGGAAAAGAAAACACAAGCTAACCATCTCCTAAGGAGCAATGTATACCTGTGGGTGTGTGAGACAACAGCCTTCATGTTACAATTAATTTGGTTTCCATGGCTTTCAATTAGCAATGGCCCTGAAATCTCATTCTGTCTCTATTTTCATGAAGGTCCCAAGATAGTATCTGCGAGGAGATTCAAGCCATCTCTCTAGGCTGAGAAAAACAAGGCTTATGAGATCCTAAAGGAAGAAGTTGAAGGAGGTAATGAAGACCCTGGTAAGGCTGCAACACAGAATAATTTATCCCCTAAATCCTCCTTCTTCATTTGTGGAATGAGCCACACATACAACGTAAATTCTGCTCAACAAAACGGTGGCTTTTAGGGTGGATTAGCAATGCCATAAATTCATCCCACAAGTACCATGCTGTCTACTACGTCAGAGGCACTTTGCTAGGCTCTGGGGAAGACACAATGACAAGTTAAGGCTTAATCCCTGTAGTCAAGAAGCATCACGTCTTAGAAAACAGACCATGTGTCTATATCCAGTGTTATGAGTTGAACCGTGTCCCCCTAAAAATGTGAATGACTTGACATGTTGAAGTCCCAGAACACGACCTCATTGGAGTCAGTGTCTTTATGGTAATCAAGTTAAAATGCGGTCATTAGAATGAGCCCTAATATCCACTATGACTGAAGCCCTTAAAAAAGGGGGTAAATTTGAAGATAGGTACAAACAGAGAGAATTACATGGGAAGATGAAGGAAGAGATTGGGAAGCTTCTTCTATAAATCAAGCAATGCCAAAGATTGCCAGCAAACCAGAAGCTAGGCAAAGGGCATGGAGAAGATACTCCTCGCAGCCCTTAGAAGGAAGCAACCCTGCCAACACCTTCATATTAGACCCCTAGCCTCCAGTACTATGAGACAATACATTTCTGTTATCTAAGCCACCCAGTTTGTGGTACTTTGTTAGGGCAACCCTAGCAAAGGAGTACATTCAGATGTACTTATATTTTAATATAAGATCTATCAATTACATGTGTTTGGACATAATCCCTCTCTCTACATACAAATATACACGTAGCTTGGTAAAATATAATGGGTGCCCCAAGCAAGTGTCACATAGTTTCAGTAGAAGGAGTATTTAAACACTTGTGACCAAGAGAATCAAGGAAGTCTTTACAGAGGAAATGGCAGTCACATTTCAGACAAGCTAGAGCCACAGTAAATCAGAAGGCAAAAAGTCAGAAGGAATTTATGACTGTAGAACTATAAAATATTTACTGCAAACTTGTTCTTGTTGTTTTTCATCTAAGAAGCTCACTCCTTTTACATGCCACTTCTCAAGAAAGGTCAAGAAGTCTATATGAATGACTCAAGTGGCACACTTCATATCTAAACCTCTACAAGTACACATTCACTTAGCCGCAAAGGTATTTTTAGTACTTTCATCTTCATCTCCTTTTTACTAAGGCTACTGTGATGTCTAGTATAAGATAAAGTGCTGTCTTCCTGCTCTGTTATAAGACTATTGACTTAGTTGGTCTTCCAGACTGGGGGTGGTTTGCAAATAGACTTACTCTGGCTGCCACCTTCTGCTTTGTAAATACACTTAACTCACTCTCTGACTGCTGCCCTTGTTACAGGGATGTGCACTGGTCACTGTGGAGTAGGTAACAAGGAGTTAGAGGGGTCACCTGTGGTCCTGGAACTGGTCTGTCTAGAGACAGAATGATAGAATCCATGACCAGGCCCCCCATAACTCAGGTCTCTCCCAATAAGCCATTATCAAGCCCTAGAAACACTTTTTAAAAGCCAACAATGGGAAACTTTCGAGGGAAACAGAAGACACTGATAAGAAAACAGAACCTAATGTCTAAAGAGATGAGAAAGGAATGGAAACCAATCTGTGAAATAATTTAATAGATGTGACACCGGGTAAGACCCTAATGGGAAGGAAAAAAATTCTCAGATATACGACCACATAGGATACTCTCAACAGAAGTAAAAGTGTTTTAGAAAACAGGAAAACAACTCAAATGCAAACAACAGCAGATGTTTTTGAAGAATAATAATAGCACAACAACCAGGCAACGAAATTAATTCTGTCAAAACAGGTTACTGTAAACGTTCAGTTTATAGGTAATTAAACCTAAGCATTTAAATTGCCTGTTTTATCATCACAGTGAGAGAGAGGAAAATTTTAAAAAATGAAGGCAGCTTTTGTATCTTAAAACAAGAGAGGGGAAAGTCAAGTAGTGACTGAGTGGTTCAAAATTTTAAAAAAGCCATTTTCTGAAGGATGGCAGGCACCAACCACCTTCAAGGCAGAAGGTGGTTGAAGAAGTAAACAGTCATTTTTGAACAAATTTTGATTACATTTAAGAAAGAGGATAATGAGAGTAATAATAGCAATAATTAACACTCACACTGTGATTACATTCCAAGCGCATTACAGTTAGTTATTAACTCATTTCATCTTCATCCTAACCATAAGGTGGGCACTATTATTATCGCCATTTTACAGATAAGGAAAACAAGGCACAGAGAGATTATGTATCTGCCCACAGGTCTTGCGGGTAGTGATTGATGATGTCAGGATTTGGGGGCAGGCACTCTTGGTCCCAAAGCCCCATTCTCATCTTAACGCTGTGCTATCCATGTAATTCTAGCTGAAGTTACACTTTTTAATGGTGCGTTGTTGTTCAGTAATATGGACACTAAAAGATCTGTGTGAATTTCGTAAGAAGCTCTCAAAATCCATTTTCATTCCCTTTGAGACTCAAGCGACTGAAGAAGCAGAACAGAGGTGTGGTTAATAGAACAGACTCTGGAATCAGGCCGCATGAGTTCAGAATCCCAGCTCATCCGCTGACCAGCTTATGGACCTACGGGAAGTTACTTACCCTCTCTGTGATCGAATGTGCTATCATTTACAAATACAAATTGCCCCTTTCTGTGGGAGGATTTGACTTCCCCACCCCACTGACATCAGGCTTGGCATGAGACTTGCTTTGACCAATGAAATGTGAGTGAAAGGCACATGTGTAACTTTTGGGCAGAAACTTGAAGGGCCAGGACAAAATCTGCTGTATTACCTTTCTCGTTATGATCAGCAATGTTTGAGAAAGAGGCTGACCTGGGTCCTGGAGTGAGGATGCCTTGGAGTCAAGCAGCAGACCCACTACTGACTTATGATGGAGTAAGAAATATATCACTGTGCTTTTAACTCACTATAATTCGGGGGCTGCTTGTCACATGACATACTGCCTCTCTTCTCTCATACTCTCTGTGCCTCAATGTCCCACCTGCTGCTAGGGTTGTTGCAGGAATTAACGAGTTATGTTTATAAAGCATGTAGAAACAGTGGCTGGCACATGATAAGCTCTATGCACGTGTTCATTCTTTTAATTATATTCATCTATCAATGGTGGCAGATAGGTATTAGTGAGCCAGATACTCACATGAAAAGAACACGAGAGAAACGATTGCTGGAGGAAGCGTTGCCAGTACTAATCAAATCCAGTACTTTTCTGACTCTCAGATTCTTTCAGCTCAGTCCTTATTGTTATACTGGTTGCCCTTTGGCTTTTTGCAAACTTCTCCTTCTCTTCATTGCTTCCAGTAATCTTATCCATTTATTGACAATTCAGGGCGTTCATATTAGTGACCCAAAGTTTCCAGACAGTTTTCCTGCTGCAAAATCTAGTCAGTTACTTTGGCCATGAAGATTTCTCCTCCATGGCCCTCCACTATCTTTTTGGAAATACAGTTGAGCACCAGTTTTCCTGTCCATGGAACACAATTTGAGTGAGATCATAGCAGCTGCTATTTCTTTGTTTCTCAGGGTGAACGATTAGATAACTTTGACAAGTTTCTTTGTTCCATGAGTTTTGACTGGCTTTAGTTTGCTAATGTACAACATTGTGCGGAAAAGCTCTTGTTTCACAATTAATGTTCCACACAACCTGCTTTCAGGGGATGCCGCTGAGGCATCCAGAGGTTGTGATAAGCAGATACCGGGACCTCTTATGCCCGAGAGGAAGTTACCGTGAGGCTCTCCCTAAGCATCTTACAAATCACAGGCCACTAAAGTGGTGGCCCAAAGAGATCTTTGACAGCACCACCCTCGTTTCTGAGAGGAGGAAATGGAGACTCAAAGAGGCTGACTACCTTGTCGAGAAAAATTACAGTCTGTTGAGCAAAACCCGATAGACCAGAGTCATTATCCACGGGAATCATGGATACTGTGCTCTTTCTAGGGCTAATAGCGCTTCAGAGAAAAACACTTGGTGACAAGAATACATCTGGACAGACTAAAAAACGTGTTAAGTACCCAATTAACAAATCCATTCACTCCAGGTTACTGAGCATCTTACTGGGTTTTAATCTGACCCATTCACAAAAGCCAAAAAGAGCGTACTAAGAAAGCTACAGTAACAGAGCCCCATTTAACTATGCTCCTACCTGAAGTAAGTTGGTAGGACAGAGTCAGTATCAGGGCTTAACTAAATTAAGATATAAAGCAGAAATCAAGTCATTTATTACATCCAAGAGCTCTGTTTGGTAGTTACTTACTAGATAAGTAACTCACCAGCTATTTTCTCTGAAATAATAGTGATTAGAATGACTATCATATCCAACAAAAAACTGCAACAGGCAATAAACAGGGTCAATCTTCAGAAAATAAAATACACCAAAGGTACCTACAGCTGCTTTTGACTGTCTTGGTAGCAAATAAAAGCAAAAGTTATTTCTGGCATTCATCATTTTAATGATTTCTAAATTTGCTTCTCCAAAAGAAATGTACTGGAGATTAATATAGTTTACATGAAAACAAACAGAATGTGTAAATTACTAAGGGGTTTACTTCCTTGCTTTGATTCTAGCCACTTTCCCAAGCCCTAAAAAGACATTCACTCAAGTTTTGAGTGGCTTCTGTGAAATCATCTCCTCTACAACTAAATAGGTAAAGAAAGAATGTACTTTTTTAGTGGATAATGGTAAACCTGAGATTTGTAGCTAAAAACATTCTTGATCACAAACACTTTGTTGTTTTCTTTGCTCCTTGGCTACATTCTCAGGTCGAAAAGACATTAAGTGAAAAGAAAACAAAGAGAAAAGGATTCTGTAGGCACCCACATCCAAGAAAGGCTCAGTAGTCGGGAAAGTCACAATAAAAACAGACCGTCATAGACAGGAATTCCATTAAAGAAGGACAAAATATCTGCTTTGGGGAAGGGCTCAATCCATTAAAAAAAAAAAAAAAAAATTACTCAGAGACAAAGTCCGGAGCTGTAATACATTCTTAAGATCAAAGGCAGAAATAACTAGCAATGTCCAAGTTAGTCCAAAAGAAAAGCAAACCTAGCAACAGACAGACTTTCTTGCAAATGGAGAATGTCTTTAGTGTAATACAGTAAGTCTGCTGTATGTGACACCTTGACAAATTAAAGAAATAGAAACATTGTCACAAAAGAAAAGGAAGAAAGGAAGGAAATTCACAAAACAGTGCCCACAAAAGATGGATAAGAACGTTTTAAGAGAATACTGCATTGATTAAAGGGAAGCAAGGAAAACAAGATAGCTGCTCTATCTGGCTCACCCCCTACTGCACATGCCCTATTGTATTGTTTCCTTTGGCACTAACTACAAGAGAGTTTCATCCTATGTCTAATAATACTATTATTTATAAAATAGAAGAAAAACATCCTGATAAGAATATACCTCAATAGGAAAAAGTCTCCTTCTATATAATCTGAGTGTCCAGATGAAAAAGAAATGCTTTTTCAAAGTAATAACAATTACAAAGCAACCAGTGAACAAGATAAGCACTTGCAGAAGGAACCACACTGAATCTATTCAACAAACCAGCTTTTCTGTTATGTGAACCCAAGAATGGATAACTGCTACTCACTGGGAAAACCTGCAGTGCTGTCAAAATCAGCCAGTGCCAGTATACAGTCGCGTGGGAGGAAAATCTTTAAGAAAAGAAGAAAGTTTAGAGAGAAACAGAGGAAAGGGTGACAATACAACTTGTAAGTCTTTATTCAACATTACATCCATTGACCTATTACATTTAAGTCAATATGGAAGACACAGGGTTTTGAAAAGTACACACAGACACAATGGCCCCTGTCCTCCAAAAGCTAGAACTTGTAAAATACTACTTCGGTCCCGGATTTTACCAATGCTCATTTCTTGCAATTATAAATAGAATGTTCAACTCTGTAAGTGAAGTTATTTTCATATTCTGGCCAGCATCCCATATTAATATAATTTTGCTGCAAAGTACATTTATATTATATTGAAATTAAAAAGTCCGAATGGAGTGCATATTTTCAGAAGTCCAAGTTTGTAAACAATCTATTGAATATGGAGGTTTCCTATTCCATAACTTTACAGACATGATACATACACCTAACTACATTTAATACCAACCATTTTACATATGAACTACAATCTGATCGGGTATTTCAAAGACTATGTGGATAGCCCGCTAGAGTTGGGGAAGAGTAAAAATCAATCCATAATTCAATTAGGTAGCACTTATTCAGCCATTAAAATGTGGCAGCCACTGTCTTATATGCTCCTACGTATGTCATCTTATTGAATCCTTGCAAATCTATCCTTTTTACAGATGAGTAATAAGACCTTCCAAATGAACAGCCATTTGAACTTTAAACCATTGCACTAAACTCCTTCAAACCACATACCTCCAGAGGAGATTCCTGTGGAACCTAATTCGTTGTTGGTTATGAATGGATTTACTCTGCTTTTGAAACATGATCAAACCAAGCATGATTCCAGCAATAATTCCCCAGCAGGGTCTGTAGCCAGAAGGGCCAGACAGCAAGGCTAGGACCTTTGAGCAACCCCTGCCCCTACTCTTAGGGGCACTCCTAAGAGTTCAAAATAGGAAATTCAGGCACGCAGTTCAGAGCAGCACATTCTGACAGGGTATGGGTAAAGGTCCAGATTTGGAAAAGTCTAGAATGTTCCTGAAAGGCAGGGTTCTACGAAGGGGATTTCAAGGCTGGTGGTCAGTTGAGAGCTTAAGGTTCAAGGACAGAATTCCAGTTTCTACAAGGGATGATGGCAATGTGATAATACCCTTAGATCACCTGAAGTACAGGGAAGAATTTCAAGGCATCTACTCTGTATGGGTCAAATCAGCAACAAGGATAATCTGAACACACAACCAGATGCTTTTAAGTTTACTTTTCCATAAAACTTATAGTCATTAAATAAAACGTATTAGTTTACTCTTCTGTTCGAACTATGGGACTCTTAGTTCTCTGGACCCTGATAGGTCTGTTTTGAAAAATGGCAAGTCTAAATCTCTATGGCACTGATACTCCATGAGGGATAAGCCAGCTTTAGGAACATTAATTCCAGGGCTGACCACTGTGAATTCCTTGACACACTGCTCACATCTGGAAAAGTCTGTCAAGAACAAAATCTAGACGAGCTTGTGCTTTTGCTGATTTCTCTTCCACTTTTGACCCTCAGCCTTTGGTCACGGGCTAAAGTCTATAGATTCATTCTAATTTTCAGAGGGAGAAAACAGAAAGTCTGACATCAAATTTAACTTTTAAGATATTTATCTAAAGTTTTAAAGAAGGGCTTTGCTTTCTAGAAGAATGGCCAATGTTAAAGCAAGAACTAAGGAATAAACATTATTCAGACAGAAAAAGCACTGTATTCTTCAGTCTATATGAATATAGACATAAGTCGTTAGGCCAGTTGACAACGAGGGGCCAAGTCTAGAATCACAGACCATGTCTTCCTCAGTATCGTGCTCCACACCCAGTAGGTCTTAGTAGATGCTTACTGAACTGAAGTTAACACCTGAATCTCAGATTCTTCATCTTTAAACTTGGGTGATAATGTAGTCATGCCTCATGATTTATACATTACACATTTGCAAATTTGCCTACTCAGTAAAATGTACTTGCAATCCCAAACTCAATACTTGAGGTGTTTTCATGATCACTTGCAGACACGAACAGAGCAGCAAAAAATGTGAGTCACCGATGCCCACGTTGCCAGCTGAGGTCGAACAGGGCGACGCTCTGCAGCTGTCATGTTGTAAACAAGCATCCTTTCCACGATCTATTTAGTGCCATGCTTTTTGCTCTTCTGTGTTTTGCTGCTTAAGACGGCCCCCAAATATACTGCTCAAATGCTATTCCTTGTTCCTAAGTACAAAAAGGCTATGATGTACCTTACAGATGAAATATACGTGTTAGATAAGCTTCATTCAGGTATGAGTTATAGCGCTACTGGCCATGAGTTCAATGTTAATGAACTGACTATATATATTAAATAAGGTATCTTTAAACAGAAACACACATGAAGATTACATATTGATTGGATGATGAAGATGTCATCACCAGAGGCTCACAGGAACCTAACTCTGTATTCCCCTTAGGAGTGATGGTGCACTATTCACTAAGTCAATGTTTGCAGCAACTTTCTAGAACGTCACTATCATGAATTATGAGAAGTGACTGTATTTACTCCACCAGTGGTTTTTAGCTCTGAGAAAATGTAGGTTTGGAAAATGCTGGTGAAGTGACCAGCACAAGTGGGCACTTAAGGAATCTGACCTACCTAAAGGCAAAACCAGTGTCCTGTCAGGCGTCCGCAAACAACACAATTTAAAACATCTACCTCAGATTCACCGTATTTCATAGAAGAGCATATGAAAACACGAAATTGCATGTAAATGTATTGCTGAAGTCAATATACTAGTAGAAATGGGAAATACTAAGATTATTTATAATCAATCAAAAGGCATCTGAGTTCCAGGTCAGGTGAATATTGTCAGAAATAGGCTATCAACTTGCTAATTAGAAAATCACAGCCTTTTATGCATAAACCTTTCAAATAAATCCAATTAAAATGGCAATTCAGACTTGAGCACGTCGGTGACAAGTCTATTACCTCCACAGGTTGCAGTTACCAAGTTGTCCTGATAGTAACAAACCAGGATTGCAACATAAAGCACACATAAAAGCAGAAACTCACCAACAAGGAATGCTCCTATCTGATGAATCTAAATCATTTACTTTAGGAAACAACACAGCCTTGCTTAAAAAACTCTGCCTTTGGGGCTTCCCTGGTGGCGCAGTGGTTGAGAGTCCGCCTGCTGATGCAGGGGACACGGGTTCGTGCCCCAGTCCGGGAGGATCCCACATGCCGCGGAGCGGCTGGGCCCGTGAGCCATGGCCGCTGAGCCTGCACGCCCGGAGCCTGTTGCTCCGCAACGGGAGAGGCCACAACAGTGAGAGGACCGCGTACTGCAAAAAACAAAAACAAAAAAACTCTGCCTTGATTAATTACGACAAACAACATACTCCTAAGCAGAGATCGTGTGTAAAAGTGTAACAAACTAACTCTTTCTTGGTACAGATAAGACCACTTTAATTCAGATTTCACTAACTCAGAATCAAGGGCCTAGGCAGGTTCTTTGTTCTATAATAATATTCGAGAGATAAAAGAATAATAAATGATATTAAAGGAGACTGAAGTTCTAGAACACTGTACTAAGAATTTTTTAAGCTTTTCAAGATATTGAAAGCATCTATTCACATAAAACTTATTTACTTATTCGTTCAAGATTCATTAATTCCACACACATTTATTAAGTTCCCCTCTGGGCCAGCCATCAGAGATTCCCAAGAGAACGAGACACAGAATGGCCTTTCTGAAGCTCACAATCTAGCAGGTGAGCAGACCTGTCAACAAATGCATCGCAAGGCGATAAATACAATGAAAGATGGAACTGTAAAGGAAGAAAAACGTTACTGAGCTGAGGCTGAGGCTTTGAAAAATAACCCTTAAAAGGGGGTCTCATTGCCACATTAAAGTACAGTTTGTCCCGCGGCTGTGGTATCAATCAGTTCAGCTGTAGTTCATATGAATACTTGAAAACTAATGCAATTCTAATTCCATATGGGTGGGAGGGAAACCTCACCAACTCAGACTAGTTTGGACCAGCACCTCTCGCCTTCACTGTCAAGTCACTTCTGCTGTTCAAACGACAATTAGCTGAAAGTAACATGGTAAGCCAGAAGGTGGAGGTACAGGATGCCGCCTGTGGTGTTTCTAGCTGAGAGAGGTACTGGAAGGAGATAGCCCCCTCTCCTACCATTGAAAACGTATGTGCTCTCATGAGAGAGAACATGATTTCCATTATCCTGAAGTCAGTTGGCTTGGTCAAGTGATGGAAAGGTGACTTACCTTAGTTTCTCTCTGCAAAGTGACACACCTTAATTTTATTAGGACCTATGTTATCCCTTTCTCATCTCCCTCTGCTTTTAATACAACAGGAATGTGATGGATGTCCTTTCCCAGACTTAGGTTCTGAACATGGATACTTCGTGTGTTTGAGGCTGCCAGAGAGAAGTAGGAGCAGTTGAAAGAACTCAGTCCCCCAGGGAGGCCATGGCCAAGGAGGCCCCCGCACACTAAATGTCTGTGGAGAGCCAAGAGCCCAGGGCTGAGGGGGCCTCGCTGCTGAGCACGAAGCATCTCTGCCCGCTCTGACCAGCCAAGCTGGATTTAAAGGGATTTTGATCTCTCTCCATTGCTCAGCAGGCTTCTTTCCATAGTGCCCTCCGGCAGAGGTGTCATCCTGTTAGGGAGATGCTGATGGGAATCAGAAAGAAGGCATAACTCGGACATCTGTAAGGATTCTGGACATAAGGCACATGGCTAAAGAATGTGAACATGAAATCAACTAATCAGCAGAAAAAGAAAGCAAAGAGGTTCAATAATTCAAATATAAACTGCATAAACTACAGTGATATAACTTTCAAAACACACATTCACTCCCAGAGTAGATTTAAAACAAAGCTATTTATGTGTGGATATCTATATATTTATATCTATATGTATTTATATACCCACATAGAGATATAGATACACACATATAATACATAACATATACACACACGTGTGCATGTGTGTACGTGCATGGCTACAAACTATCCAAATCCATTTCCTCTTCTTCTAGGCTCAGAGTGAAACGACATTTTCCTATCTCCCTTGCAGTTAGCATTCCAGCCAATGAAGTCTGAGTGCAGTGATTTGCGCTACTCATGGGTCTGACCCATAATAACCTTCTACAGATGGTTCCGTGCAGTTTCCCTCTCCCGGCTTACTGGGATGGAGAGGAACACTACAGCAACCTTGGAGACTACAGTTCGAATTCAGGAGAGCTCCATCAGCTTGGGTCCTTGAATAACTGCATGGAGGAAAGCTCCCGACTAAATCTGAACAGACACATAAGTAAGAAATCTATTTGTTAGCTAAGTCACGACAATTTGAGAGTTTATTTGTTACACAGCCAAGCCTACCCTCTCTATGACACAGAGTTGGGAGTGCCTCACTTTTTCGTAAACGATGAGATACATGTGCTCACAACTTAAAATCCAACATGTTTCCAATACAACTTTGCTAGCTCTCTTCTACTCCGGGTTCATCTGTCTTTCTGTCTTTGCATGGGGACACAGCCAAATGAGTCAACAGAGAGAACCACATTTATTGGAGAAGACTTTGGTCAACACTGTTCTGAGGGGCAAACGCCCAAGTGGGCACGTGCCATCCATGAGAGAAACTGAGTCACCTTCTTAACTCTTCTAAATGTGTGCAGACTGCGGGGCCATAATTCCACATCCAAAGTCAAACAAACAGGGATAAAATACTGAGTATACCAAAAAGAAGGTAGATCTCAAAAGCTCTGACCTAAATGATTTCTCCAGCAGATCATGATTCATGTGCATAGCTGATTCACTTTGCTGTACAGCAGAAACTAACACAACATTGTAAATCAACTACACTCCAATAAAAATTTAAAAAAATGAAAATCTCAAAAACAAAACAAGATCATGATTCAGAGTATACCTTTTCTTAAGGCTGAGGAAACAAACGCAGAAGCAGGTCTGGATGTCCCAGCATCCCAGAGGAACACTGAAACATGTTTTCAGCATGGGTCTCAAGGAGGGTGAATTTAACGCATAATTTCATAGAAATCATCCCATTGGAAGGAAAAGCTAGACCACAGGAACCGATGTGGAAATCACAGCTCTGAGAAGGCAGCTGAAGAACTCTTCTTGTCCCTCTAACATCTAGTACTTTACACTTCTCTAGCCTTTCCTTACATGACGTCCAGAAAAGACTCCAAAGCTTTTGTAGGCAGCCCCAAATAAGTACCCTCCAAAACAAAACAATCTTTCGTATTTCCAAGTGAATTGGATTTGCAGTAACTTCTCACTTTATCTCATTCTTACCTAGACAGGGTTCCATGAATTCACGATTCATGAGAGAGCATTCAGAGTGTCAAAAGGCTGAGTTCTTGCTTCCATTCTCCTACCATTCATATGGTTACAGACAAATCCCAACCTCTCTGGTCTCAGTATTCTCATCACAAAGCAAAAGGAATGGATAAAAGAGGGTCAGTGAGTCCCCTTCCATCTCTTATCAGTCTACGTGGTACCTTGTAATATATCTCCTATTTCAGGTTAATAAACAACCCCAATTCCTTTATTAGGTCCTTAGATCATACATAAAATCCAAAATGTAAAAGACTAGTTTTAAAATACCATTTTATACTTAATCATGCTGGATTCCCATAAATATGAATTTTTTATTCCTGCCAATCAAATAAGCCAAATGCCCTTATCAGAATGCATTCAACACATCACGTGCTGGCATCTTCCAAAATACGTTCACTTATTATGTTTACCAGAAAGAATTTGTGTTGAGCAGCTGCCTCAGAATTAATTAATGTGTACAGCTCACACTATAGAGTTACAAGCCAAATCCCATTATAACTAATACATTTTCAGTGCATAGCTCAAATTGCAAAGGACAGTGAAACTCCAGCTGATGGCCCATTTATTTACAGCAGCATGTGAATCAACAAAATTATAGGAGCATGAAACAAACAGTTCTGTTCTTGATGTATACTTTGAATAATATATTCTGTGAAATACCATACCCTAGAATTCTAGCAAATTAAAGAAACCTTACTGATACTTCGTTTCTTTTCTGTAAACTCTTCATCTTCTCTATTATAGAACCAGACTATAGGAAAATCGGAGTATCTGATTGTACCAGCTAGATTCTGATTTTTCCTACCCCCCAAAGTTCTTAAACCAAGGAATTATTTTATAGCTCATTAACTGACTTCCTTCAAATACCACTACTTTTCATTTATATCCTGTTCATGTGTTAAATTCCAAAGCATTTTTGAAGGAAACTGAAGCAAGGTAAATAAAGCTGAAACACTGCTTTGACAACATTTTTTAAAAATCAAAAGCAGGTGTAATTCAAAGAAAATAATTATATATCTTGCTAGCACCTGTTCCATTTTTTTAGAACAAATGTTCATACTCACCTAGGGGATGTTCCAACTGCTTCTCTCATTTTAGTTTCCATGTTTTAGCTTTAATTATTATCCACAAATGACCAAGATCTTACTATCTCAAAATAAACAACCCTGGTCTCGTTTTTGCAAATCACACTCTACCAAAAATGAAATCAGACTTTTAGTTTAAATCTTATTTTTAACAACCGATCTTTGACTTAGCAGAAAAGAAGATCTTATCATTACCATTTGGAAAAAATATAAATTTCATCATCATGGGAAAGTATGAACTCTAGAATTATATATTCTACAGTTAGGAACTTAGCCATGCAGGTAGAATATCTACTCTCTTGGAACCTAAAATCCAAAATTAATGTGTAGGTATATTTTGAAAAGATTTTAAAAAGTAATAAAATAGTTAGATAAAAACATTAAACAGATACACAGCAGACAATACCTTACAACTGCACATCAAGGCATGAGCGTTTGTGGCTTGGTACGTCAGGCCAGTAGAAAAGTACCATGGAATCACAGAAGTGACAAACCTTGATCACACCAAAGCCCTGGTGAAAAGCAAAAGCTTTGGTACAGCACCCATACACTTTTGCCTTCCCCAGGCCTCACCTCTGAGCCCCCTGATGTAACTGCATAACTGATTTATTTTTCATCCAGATGGCTGGCGTCCTGTATACAGACTTAAAATGCTGACTGTGTCTTGGACATGCTTATTCAGTGAGTCTCGAAAGCCATTATTCACTAATTTCACGTGGAAATGAAATTTCAGCTTCCCATTGTGTACGAAGAACTTGGCCACTGACGCCACACACAAAAAGTGCTTTTTGCCAGGCAGGAGTGGAATGCAAAAGCCTTCCTGTGTGCTTCCCTGGCTCAGGCCCAAGCTGGCATATGGGGGCCCCGCCAACCACCACCATATAGAATACTAGGTGAATGCTTTAAGCAAGCCCTAATAATGTGATTTATAAAGCACGCACTGGACGGCTGCTGTTTGCCTCTACTTTCACTCAGGATAGAAGATTAATCTTATTTCAAATAAAAGCATTTGACTACATGTTGCTCCCTTGCACCCACTCTCCCAACATTATCAGCTGCTAACATTTTGGTGTATCTAGAAATAATCATGAGTTTCTAAGCTTCCTTCCTTTGCCATTTTCTTATTCTAGAATGCAATCCTCAACATGGGCTTCACTTTCTGTTTCCTGTCTGGGACTAACAGGCAAAGAAAACTGGCTCTTTGAGAGCAAGTTAAAGGTCTTAGCGAAGCTCACAGGCTTTCCTCTGGTGCAACGTTCCCACGCTGTGCTTATAAACAACTATTGATATTTTCTGGAATTTCATTCCAGAAATTGTTTGCTTTCAGAGGTCAAAGAACTCCCTTCCCCTCCCTCTTTGGGGTTTTAGTTCAGAATCAGCAGTGCTACTCAGCAGTCATAAATAAAAAGTCCCATGTAAATATACATGAACATTTCATACTGTCACTGAGGAGCTCAAACATTATCAAAACCATTAGAAACATTATCACAATCACTGGTGATTTCTAGCCCTGAAATCTGACTTTTGGATCTTCCCAAGAAGATTTATTTACATCGTGTTTGCAAAAGACAATTTGTATTTATAAATTGAGGCATGTATCCAGCACTCGGCAATGGAAGCAACAAGTCATACCCTGGGATAATGGCTGTCTATCGAGGTCCTTTCTCCTCTCATTCTGAGGAGTAAATAGTTTTTTCTTTTCTCTTACTTTTATCTACCCTGCCATATCACTCTGTTCTTCCCCCATATCTGCAGGGGACTAATAACCCTCCTTCTTTCAGATATCCCAGGAATGTGTTTTTGTCCAATTGGCCTTCCCCAGGCTTGTCTCCTAGATAACTGAATTTCAGGATGAGATGAGTGATACAAATTATAGGGATATTTGGGGCATTAAAAATAAACACGATCAAGACAAAAGAGCTCCATTTTTATTTGGAATTACTCATCCAATTCCTGAAAATAACCAATGCTGTCAGCACTGACCGCATAAATACCCTGTTTTCTTTTCTTTTCTTTTTTTAAACAACAAAAACAACTGGTAGTGCATTCAGAAAAATTAACTTTGACTTGTTCCTGGAATCACAGCCTACTTCAAAGAAAGGGAGATGGCTTTGCATCCAAAGAGTGAATGTGCTTTAAAAACAAGAAACTGGCTCTAGCGTGGAGGGGACATCCAGAGACAAAGAGTCGTGGCTCCAGGATTTCTAGAGGGGACCTTCAAAGGAGTCACCTGGTCAGAAAGAGGGGGCAGGGTATTCGCCTGGAAGCTGTATTTGCAGGGCCAGCTCACATTTCTTAATCAGACTGTGGCTTTACTAAAAGTGGCTGAGCGGGTGGCTAATGGAAATGCCCCCATTAACTGTGTCAACGCAGACTTTGGTAAACCCCTAAAAGAATACAGCTACCCCATGCAGTATCAGCCAGACCCTTCTTAGAAGTCAAGCTTGGATCTATCAGCCTTAAAAGAAATGTAAATGATAGGACAAACATTCTTGAAAAAACAATAGAGGTACTCAACCGTGGCACAATCCTCAACTGAGAGACATATAAACATTAGTGTGTCATACACAGTGAAGTAAGTCAGAAAGAGAAAGACAAATACCATATGCTAACACATATATATATGGAATTTAAGAAAAAAAAATGTCATGAAGAACCTAAGGGTAAGACAGGAATAAAGACACAGACCTACTAGAGAATGGACTTGAGGACACGGGGAGGGGGAAGGGTAAGCTGTGACAAAGCGAGAGAGTGACATGGACATATATACACTACCAAACGTAAAACAGATAGCTAGCGGGAAGCAGCCACATAGCACAGGGAGATCAGCTCGGTGCTTTGTGACCACCTGGAGGGGAGGGATAGGGAGGGTGGGAGGGAGGGAGACGCAAGATGGAAGAGATATGGGAACATATGTATATGTATAACTGATTCACTTTGTTATAAAGCAGAAACTAACACACCATTGTAAAGCAATTATACTCCAATAAAGATGTAAAACAAATAAAATAAAGTAAAGGGAATAATTAGATGGCAAAAAGAAAAGAAGATGTGGCACATATATACAATGCAATATTACTCAGCCAAAAAAAGAAATGCAATTGAGCTATTTGTAATGAGGTGGATGGACCTAGAGTCTGTCACACAGAGTGAAGTAGGTCAGAAAGAGAAAGACAAATACCGTATGCTAACACATATATATGGAATTTAAGGGGAAAAAAATGTCATGAAGAACCTAGGGGTAACACAGCAATAAAGACACAGACCTACTAGAGAATGGACTTGAGGATATGGGGAGGGGGAAGAGTAGCTGTGACAAAGCGAGAGAGTGGCATGGACATATATACACTACCAAACGTAAGGTAGATAGCTAGTGGGAAGCAGCGGCATGGCACAGGGAGATCAGCTCGGTGCTTTGTGACCACCTAGAGGGGTGGGATAGGGAGGGTGGGAGGGAGACGCAGAGGGAAGAGATATGGGAACATATATATATGTATAACTGATTCACTTTGTTATAAAGAAGAAACTAACACACCATTGTAAAGCAATTATCTCCAATAAAGATGTAAAAAAAAAAAAAAGTGAATGTCTATTCTTCCTCCTTCTCTCACCTATTACAAATCATTATTGGGAAGGTGTTTTACTAAAAGGCCCCTACTATGGAGTACTTTATACAAAAGATCAGGGCCTCACTGGCACAAATGGTAGATGAGTATAAAACTAGCACAACATGATATACCTCAATGTATAGCTTGTGTCCAAAATAAAAAAAAGAAAACTTCGTCCTAATACTGTTACTTTTGGATTTGAAGTGTCTGTTGTTTTTGGCTGACCTTATTATAATGAACATCAAAAGCAATCACTTTTAGGGTCCTTTGAGAAATCATTCTCTGTACCCATCTTTAAACAAAAAAAGGTTAAGAGCAGTAAAAAGGCTGGATTCTTCTATAAGTTAAGTACAGCCCCCATTTTTAAAATCATGAAATAGAATTTCAATTGCTAGGGAGCTGCTCAACAAAGTTGTACCTGGAGAGAACCTTTCTACAAGACTTTTGAACAGAAAGGCAGCTCTCATCAAATCTGGGATAGGTGATGGGATTCTCACAACAAAGCAAGTCTGCTTCCAACAGACCCTAGATTGAAGCATTTCGCAGCATTTCATCTACGGAATAACTAGGTTCCTGAAAAAGACTTGTCTTGGTAGCTACCGTAGAGCAGTAAGGTAGCAAGGGGAAAAATGCTGTGACAGCATTTTCTTTTGATTCAGCCCAGTAGCTATGGAAACAATCTTTTAAAGTCCAATTGGTCCCCTTCCCTGCAAACCACATAAAATAAAACTATTTCTCACCCTCGCGGACTCCATGGCTGGGGGCTTCATTTTTCAACACGTTCAACTTATCTAAGCCCTCTCCAGCTCTAGGTATTTGCAAGCTGACGCTATCATATTTGATCAATACCATGGATTTAAATTAGAAAACCCATGAAGGCAGGCGTTTCTAAATAAGGCAGCAAGGAGTCCTAATGCCCAAACAACGAGGATAAACATCTGTTCAACATGTGTCCCAAGAAATGCCATGTTTGCTTCTTTACATTTCTCTATTTCTCCTCTTCTCCGAGGTAAGAAAGCATGTGAAGTCCCATCACTTGTAATGTTATCAGTGCATGAGTTTTTTCTGAGGCTGTACATACACCACAGGCTGGGAGTGGCAATTCAGGGTTAAGAGTTTCCTTCTATTTAAGATTTTTCATTTGTGGCTCCCTCAACAGGAACATGGCAGACAAGCCAAAAAAATAAAGCAAGGCTATGGTCTGACTTTTTTCCTACATGGATTTTAATCATAATCCTTTCAAAATGGAACTCTCTTCAGAAATTTCTTTCTAGATGTAGTCACTCTAATCTTTTGAGGTTTACCATTAATTTTTTTTTTTTTTTTTTTTTGTGGTATGCGGGCCTCTCACTGTTGTGGCCTCTCCCGTTGCGGAGCACAGGCTCCGGACGCGCAGGCTCAGTGGCCATGGCTCACGGGCCCAGCCACTCCGTGGCATGTGGGATCCTCCCAGACTGGGGCACGAACCCATGTCCCCTGCATTGGCAGGCGGACTCTCAACCACTGCGCCACCAGGGAAGCCCCTACCATTACCATTTTACATCTTAATTATACTTCAATATTTCTTTTTGTACCTAATTTGATAAAGACAGATGTTCTTTGTGCTCCCTTTCCTACTCTAAATACCACTTTCATTCATCTTTATTGTCTCTTATTTTCCTCAGTCAAATCCCCTCGGTATCCATCTCCCTGTATACAACCTTCTCTCATCAACAACCCCAACCGTGAAATCTGCAAAATCAACATCGAGTACCTGCTATCTTACAACATGCATGAATGTCTCTCATTGATTTTGTCAGTCTCATCTTCCTCCTTCACTCTCATAAAATTTATTCGTAGCCCATTTGTAGAATCCTATACTGTGCAGGGTTAGCATGACACTTAAAAAATACCCAAGACAATCTTAAAGAACAACAAAGCTAGAGGACTTTTATGCTGTGTTAAGAGCTATTATAAAGTTAGAGAATTGAGACAGCGTGTCTAAAGAAAAAATAAACAAAGAGACCTATGGAACGAAATGGAGTCAGAAACAGACTCATATATAGACAGTCATTTGACATATGACAAAGATAACAAGAGAAAGTATTTGGGAAACAGTGGTCTTTTCACTGCGTGATTTGGAGTCAGCTGGGTATCCACTGGGGGAAGAAATGACTCTTGATCTTTAAATCATAAGGATCAATCCATTTCTGAGTGACTACAAATATAAATATAAAAGATAAGACAACAAAGTATCTACTTTAAAAATCATAAGAACATGTATTTTCATGAGTTTGGAATACGCAAAGGTTTCTTAAAGAGGACTCAGCAGGTACAAAGCGTAAAGGGGAAAAACTGACAAATCAGCTTTATTAATACTAAGAACTTCTCCTCTTCGAAAGACACATTCAAGAAAATGAAGAGGTAAGCCTCAGGGTAGGAAAATATATTTGCAATACCTATATCCAATTAAGGACTTGAATCTGTAATATAAAAAAAAAACTACTACAAATTAATAAGAAAAAAGAGATATAACCCATTGGAAAAATGGGCAAGTGACTTGAACAGACCATATCACAAAAGAAGATATTGAAATGGTAAATAAACATATGAATATCCGTTTCATTAGTCATCAGAGAAATGCAAACAAAACCACAATTCAATACTGCTACTACCCACCAGAGTGGTTAAGTTTTAAAAAAAAAAAAAGGAAACACCAAGTGTCTGTGGGCAAAGATGTAGAGAATATGGAACTCTCATAACTTAATGATTTAATTTTATCAAAGGGAAAAAGGAGACAGTGATAGCAAACACTAGACGATTATAATGTTGGCACCAACAGCTACCATACCTTCCCACAGCTGTGCTGTAGGGATTGAGAAAGGATGATGGTTGAGGATTGAATTTATCTAGTAATGCCTCGTGAAAGAGGTGGATGTGAACCTGAAGCAGAGACAAGTGCAACACTGAATCTGTAGTCTGTGGAGGGAGTGTTAAGAACGATTCTAGGGAGGGAGGATGCTGGGGCAGATGAGCGGTGATTGTAAATAGACTAAACTTCCACAGTGAGGTCCGTAAAGAGGAGCCACTGAGGAAGAAAACGCTGAATACCAAGTTCTATTCTAATGGGAAAAAAAAATCATTGTTCACCCTTAGACAGAATAATGGCATGAAAAAAGCTTGTGAGAAAAGATTTATTCATTCAACCACATTTATTGCCGCTTTCTGCAAACTTTTTCAAACTGGGAAGTGATTTATTAGTTGAAGATTAAAATCATTTTACTGCAACCAATTTTCCATAGCCATTTTGCTAAAACCAGTATTCCGTAAGAAGAGGGTAGACTAGAAAACACACAATACATTACACAGACCCTTAGCAAGAAGGTACATACTGCAACTGATCCAGGATCAGTGACGGATACACGGTGGAGGTCATATGAGGAATGTATGCAATGGCTAAGTCATCAAGCTTGCCTTCGTTTCATTTGGTGCTATAGCATTGTTTTAAGAAACTTGTTGTCATCCTGTGTGTGTATGTGTCCTGCACGTGTATAAATTCACATGTATACGTGCACTGAGTTGAAATATGAAGTGTATTTCTTGCTGTGGTTTGCAGGCAGAAAAACTTGGAAAACATGCCCCTAGAAGTAGAGCTCTGTAGAATGCATCTGAACAAGGAAAGGCTTGCATGTGTGCCAAAGAATGCTGAGTGATGAACAGATACACAGTAGATGAATGAACAGCCAGTGTAGAGTCTAGAATAAGGGTCTAGAGTAAAAGTCTAGAGTAAGATGACATTCAGACCTCCCCCAGTTTCTGCTTATACCTTAGGGTTATTTACTTCTCCCTGAATGTCCTATTTCCCAGGCCTCTTTTCAAGACCATCAAATGAGGCTGCAATTTAAGCATTTTACACCCAATTCTTTCCATCTGATCTACCTAGCAAATGCTGAGATCTTGCAGCTCCAACCAGTTATATCACATGTACCATTTAAAGTAATGTTCATTTGCATTTTTTAAATTTTGTTGGATTATAGACTTGATTTACAATCTTGTGTTCGTTTCAGGTGTACAGCAAAGTGATTCAGCTATGTATGTACATATATTCATTCTTTTTCAGATTCTTTTCTCGTATAGGTTATCCCAGAATATTGAGTATTCTGAGTGTCCTGTGCTATATAGTAGGTCCTTGTTGGTTATCTACCTTATATATAGTAGCGTGTGTATGTTAATCCCAAGCTCCTGGTTTATTCCTCCTCCTTCCATGTTTCCCGTTTGGTAACAGTAAGTTTGTTTTTTGATATCTGTAAGTCTGTTTCTGCTTTGTAAATTCTAAACTGCGTTCCATTTGGATACACCCAGCCCTGCCTAAAAAGGATCAAATAACTGGCAACGTGAGGCGGGATTGTGCGTTGTCTTTTCTTTACCTTATCTCGATAGTTACGTCTCTACATCATTTTCACTAAATAAATCCAGTTTCAGTGAGGCCAATGGCTGTTTTATGATCGTGCCATTAATGATGTTGACATTAAAAACTGTGACGAATGTTAATAATAATTTTTTACATTGAGCAATTTTATTCTGTGTTAATTTCCTACCCCCTTAAAATTATGCAGCCTTCAATTAAAAGAACATAAAAACTTCTCAACCCCTTCAAATTTTACAGCATTAAATTAAAATCCAATAAGCAGTCTCTACCCATGCCTCCACCCTCATCACTTTAAATTAAGAAAGAAAAACTCACTAGGAACCCAAGATCTTAGGCAGTAAAAGCATTCCAATCAGCTACACAAAGCATTTATTGTGCGATAATGTCCATGAATAGTTAAAGGCCCACTGAAATATCTGAATATACGTTTTCTTTATAGAAGCTTATACTGGGAGTGGAGAAGGCCTTCATTCACTCTGAAACCCGGCGACCTGGAAGTAGGCAGTCACGGAATATCTCAAGTGTATATTCACTTCCTCTTCTGCACAGCTCTCTGCCTTTCCCCATACTCTGTGGCTCTGCAATTTCCCCCCTGTCCCCTCACATCCTATTTTCTGCTGAGGCTACTTGAAGTCATGTTCGTCTCATGTTACTTGTTCCAGAATTACTCTAAAATACTTTCAGATATGTTACTATATTAGGAAAAGGGAACTGAAACTTTCAAAGTCCAGTCTGCAGTTGCTCTGCCAACAAGGCCATATGTTGATTGCTCACTAATTGACCCACCGTATTACTGATGAAGTGTTCAAAGCAGTTTAGGAATTCATCCCTAAAAGCTGCATGGATATTCTGGAGAAACTATTCTCTTACTGCCCAGGATGAAAACAGAGGCGATGTTGAAAGGGGAAACCAGTAATGAACTTGGCCATGGGCAGCTGCCTTCCTATCAGTCAGTCACATGACCTCCCCTGATTTCATGACAGCCATTTTTAGAAGATGGTACAATTATAATGCTACATTGACTAAGTGGGTGAGTCTATCTGCATTGCTATTGTTTTGGGACTAGCTATTTCTAAATCTACACCCAGTCACACAGGGACTATGCATGCGCACGTCATGCCACATGCTACTCAGAAAGTTTCCTTTTGTCTGTCTCAAACAAAACCACCCAGGGCTCCATCAAACCAAAGGCAACCTGCAGTTTGGGGATGGAGAGAACGGGCACGTGTCCCAGCCCCACGCTCCTCTCCCACGCCCTTCCTCTACAGCAGGCGCTAAACGGTATATGGGACACTAATGTGTGAGATTGGAGGATTGGAGGATTTCAGGATTGGAGCCAAGAGCCTTGGTTTCTAGTCCACATTCTGACACCAACTTCCCATGTGTTGTTGGACAACCCACTTGAACTTTCTAGGCTTTAGTTTTCTAATTTATAAAATGCAGGGGCAAGATGCTGAAGTGTGCCTCAACTTTAAAATTCTCTTCTATACGCAGCTGCATAGTTGATAGGTTTACAGTGGTACCCTTTGCTCAGACTGATCTAGTACACAGCACACACGGAACATGACTTGCTCCTGCGTATTCACCTACTGGGTCAACAGACCCAACCCTGGTCCTTGGGAAAACCTTCTTCTTCCTTCCTAAATTCCAACCAATAACTTAACAGTTCAGAGAAAAATAATGCTCTCTCCACTGCAGAGTTGTTGACGGGCACTACCCTTGCGTGTTTCTCAGTATCCTACCTTCTCATTTTTTTTCCTTCCTCTGAGTCTGACAAGGAAGATGTCTCAACATTCATTTATCCTGGACTTTGGATGTCCCTTTAGTCTCCCCTCGCAGCCCACAATCTGTATCCCATCCCTGATTCCTTTATATCCCCATTCAGGTAGTTATGGTTGGCAAAATAATGCCCGCCCCCCAAAATAAAGATGTCTACCTCCTAATCACCGAATGTATAAATTTGTTAACTTACATGGCAAAAGGGACTTTGCAGGTGTGATTAAGTTAAAAACCTTGACGTGGGGAGATGATCCTGGACTATCTGGGTAGGCTCCATGTAGCTATAAGGGTCCTTATAAAAGGGATAGAGAAGAGTTGGAGTCACAGAAGGAGATGGGGTGACGGAAGCAGAGATCAGAGTGATCCCATTGCTGGAAGAGGGCCACAACCCAAGGAACACGAGCAACCTTCAGAAGCTGGGAAGTCAGGACGCAGATTCTCCCCTAGAGCCTCTGGAAGGAACATAGCCCTGCTGACAACTTGATTTTAGGGCTTCTGACCTCCAGAACTTAGGACAATACATCTGTATTTTTTAAGTCATTTTTTTTTAAGTTTGTAGTAAGCTGCTACAGTAGCAAGAGGAAACAAATAGAGTAGTCATTATTAAACTATTTCTCTCTGAATCCCCCCAAGGAAGATAAACCACATCCTCTCATCACATCCTGCACCTTTATCAGTTCTCACGATGGCTCTGCTACAAAATTTAATACATCTAAAGCCTTTATATTCACAAATCTAGTGCAGAAAAGATCAATGCAGGTAGTCACTTGGAAACGAGGAAGCAACTATATCACCCACCTGCAAATGTAGCGGTCAGACAAAGGTTCCAAGTAGACAGAAGAAGCACTTAGGGAGTTGGTTCCAGAGTGATAAATGCTGTGCCCTTGCCAACCCCAGTCCTGGCCATGGGGGTCCCTTCCCAACTCCATGCCTGAGAGGGCACAATGGTCATCAACTTTCCCAAAGTGGGGAGATACATTCTGAGCAACCCCGGTTGACCCAGGATCCTCCACGGATTTCCAGAGTCAGGTCCCAAGGTACCTGGTTTAGGCTGGACGCTGACTTGAAAGCATTCTCGTCAGTCAGGGAGGCTACATGGATGACTAGAGCCAAGTGGCATGTAAGCAGAGTCCTCTGTACCCACTCTGGAGACTACTCACATCAGCCTCTAGTCTTGTTATGGAGCTGAACTCTGGTCATCAGCAAGCCCTCATGCAACACTGGCTCTGCAATCAGCACTGTGTTCCTTGTCTCTGGAAGCAACGCCACCAGTGAGCCTTTAGGCTGGCATAACACCCTGCTAGATGGTGCCCACATTAAAAGGGCCTCCTGGCTCACACCTCTTACTTCAGCCCCAGAACAGCTTAACCCATCATAAATGTGTCCCTCCCTCCACTTGTTATGACTTTTCTGGTTGCCGCTATGCCCCTCCTTGGAGCACATCCCTGACCCTTCTGGCTCTGATTTAGATGTGACACCATCTCTCCATGTCACAAAAACTCTCTATGATTGGTCAGATAATATTCCCCATCACCATTAAACTGTCCACAGCCTAGTGTCTGAAACCTGTGAAAATATTACCTTACGTGGCAAAAGGGACTTTGAAGGTCTGAGTCAAGGATCTTGAGATGGGGAGATGATCCTGGGTTATCTGAATGGTTCCAATTTTATCACGAGGATCCTTGTAAGAGGGAGGCAAGGAAGGTCAGTGTCAGAGAAGGAGACGTGGCAATGGAAGTAGGGGTCGGAGTGGCCCGATTGCTGAAAGGGTGCCTGGAGCCACGGATGCAGGTGGCTTCTGGAAGCTGAAACTGACATGGAAATGGATTCTCCTTAAGAGCCTCCAAAGGAATCAGTCTTGCCGACACCTTGACCTTAGAACTACAAAACCCATTTCAGACTGCTGACCTCCAGAACTGTAAGACCATGAATTTGTATTGTTGTAAGCCACTAAATCTGTGATAATTTGTTACAGCAGCATTAGGAGACTAATACACTCTCCCAGACTGCCCTGGGTACCACTATCCCCAGTCTGACCTGACCCCAGCACCCTTCTTCCTTTGTTTTCCTGCTTTTCCCCAGGGAATGCTTACTGAGTACCTTCTATGTGCCAGCGCTGTGCGCCATACTAATTAGAGAACAATGCACAGTCTCCACGTGTATGAAGCTGACCATCTGACCCCAAAACACTAACAGCAAATGTTATCAGAGCTACAGAGGAGGCATAAAATGTTCTCCACGGACTGGATGTTTGTGTCTTCCCAAAACTCATATGTTGAAGCTCTAATCCCCGATGTGAAGGTGTTTGGAGGGGGGGCCTTTGGGAGGTAATGAAGGTATGAGGGGGGAGCCCTCGTGAATGGGATTTGCACCCTTGTAAAAAAAGACACAGGGGCTTCCCTGGTGGCGCAGTGGTTAAGAATCCGCCTGCCAATGCAGGGAACACGGGTACGAGCCCTGGTCCAGGAAGATCCCACATGTGGAGCAACTAAGCCCGTGCGCCACAACCACTGAAGCCTGCGTGCCACAACTACTGAAGCCCGCCAGCCTAGAACCTGTTCTCCGCAACAAGAGAAGCCACCACAATGAGAAGCCTGTGTACTGCAAAGAAGACCCAATGCAGCCAAAACTAAAATTAATAAATTTAAAAAAAAATACACAGGAGAGGACACAGCAAGAAGCTGGAGTCTGCAAGCCAGGAAGAGATTCCTCACCAGACACCGGATTTCTTGGCACCTTGATTTTGGAATTATGAGAAATGAATGTATGTGGTTTGAGCCACCCAGTCTGTGATATTTGTTACAGCAGCCCCAGCTGACTAAGACACTGCCCGTGGGAGCACATGGTGGACGGCTGACCTAGTCTCTGGAGGAAGGAGGCTTAAGCTAGACCTGAAAGACGAGGAGGCCTTAGCCTAGAGCAGGGAGATAGCAGCCAGATGGGCTTTGTAGGCAGAGGAAAGAGGGTGGGTGGAAAGGGAAGGTGGAGAAGGCAGGCCACGTTGGGCCCAACTTTTAGGCCGTGGCAAAGAGTGGTTTCTTGTTTATGCTTCTGCTTTAACTTCAATCTAAGTGGAGGGGTTTTAAACAGAGGAATGACAGGATATCTGCAAACATCAGGTGCCTGTGATGAAATTAGGGCATGGATGCCAGAGCATAAGGAAAAACAACAGGTTCCGGTCTTTGAGGTTTTCATGAAATGTACAAATGTTTCCCAGGCAGCGTATACATTAATCCACACCTATGAGATAAACCTTTATTATCAGAAACAATCCATCTTTTGGTGAGCTGGCCACAGAGCAGTGCCCAAGGACCTGGGACAAGAGAGAAAACATGCCAGGGAGTGGGGAGGAAGCGTGCAGCCAGGATGGCCCCCGGGGGAGCAGGCGCCCAGGACCTGGACCTTGGGTGGGCCCGCTGGCGAGCAGCCCAGACCCCAATTGATCAGGGCAGGCACAGCAGGGCAGCCCACTTCACACTGCGCTCCTAGTTGGAAGCCCGGGGGGCTGAGCCCTGCATCGCACCCTTGGCATCCACCACGGGAATGGACGTGATTTTATCCCTGGCTGAGTTCACAGCCTCACAGCAGAGATGAACCTGGGCGCATGCCACCCTGACAGGGTGCTGGGAAACCGGGCCACACGTGCCTCCCGAAGCCTTGAGGGGAACGGAGGATGAGACCATCTGCTTCTGAGGCGGGCTCTGCCCTCCTGGGCATCTCGCGGCCTGCTAATTCCTCAGTGGACCCACGTCAGAAACAATTCTCTCAGATTTCTTTTTATTTGCCTTTGAAGCGAATAGCTGCTGCTAGTCACAGCCAGAGCAGTGGAACAGAAAAAAGACAACTGTATATATGCTGATCCAGACCCTGAAACTGCCACTGAGCTCCCCCAACGCCAGGCCAGGACTTCCCAGGACAGGTCAGGCCTTGGATAAATGTGCCGGTCATTATTTGGTGACATGGCCCTGACCTCACCAGGCACAAGGGTTTTAAGGGGGACAATAACACTAAATACAGCATCCAGCACATCGCAGATGCCAAAAAAAAAAAAAAAAGCATATAAAATCATTCATTATTGACTGTGCAAGGCACTATTGCAACTTTAACCTGAAGCAAGTTTGCAGCTCAATAAGAATTTAGATGTTAAGTTTAGAAAATGCAAATGAAATCAGTGCATACACAGAAACCTGAACTCTTAACATTTATTTTCACAAGCTTATTTCTTTTAAGAGCCATGAAACCCAGACATGATACAAATGCCTATTTCTGCCCCATGAATAATCAACCTCATTTTGTTTATCTGAGTGGCTCTCTGAAATGCAGGTCTTAGACCCTGAAACTATCAGGAAGTCTCCTCATGTTTGGCTGTAGCCATAACCCACTCAAATATTATTTTAATTTCTTTAGGAAAAAATGATTTCACAGACCCTGAGTTCAAGAATTGGAACTGCATAACATAGGGGGAAGGTAGCTTCAGTGAGTTAACATCATCCTTCCAATACCTTCCAATACCTGAAGCATCATTATTCAGTCTCATCCCCACATCTCCTGATTAAACAAACAAGAGAACAGAAGCTTGGTGTGCAGACTGGAGAGATGTTTATTAGCCATGAGGAGAGAGTTCCTGGCAGGAAAGGTTACTTAGAAAAGCTAAAAAATCATTTTTTCCAGAGGTCTTTAAAAAGAAAAAATAAATATACCCGCTCAAGTCAGTTTTGATATAACCATGAAGCAGCTGAAAAGAGATTCTCTGAGCCTCCATTCTCACCCCAGGGCTCTCTGGTCACACAGACACACAAAAGCACAACCTCCAACAACATCATGACTCACAGACGTCGATCGCTGGCCGAAGCTGAGTACCTGCTCAGCACCACCAGACACCATCAGATCAGATCACAAAAGATCTGTGAGCAAAGCACTGCTGCTATGAAACAGTCACTTTTCAACTCCAAGGACACATTTCTGCTGCCCTGACATTGAATTAGGCAAAGAAGATGCACTAACATTTTCCTACATCCTTGTGGGAGTGAGCCCAGCCATCCCCTTTCTAGAACAGTTTGAAGCCAGAGTCAAGCTGCCTGGGAGCAATACCAAATGCAAATGAAGAAAGCTTCTCTTCAGTGCCAGCCAAAAGGAGAGGCCAGAAGCCTTCGAAAGTTCTAATACAGGACGCCTGCAAATTTAAATTCAGGACTGTGGTGCTGCCGGGAGAATTCATCCCAATGCTCAGAATAATCTTCTGAAGCAGCTATTTACAAAAGCAAGCCACGGTCCTTTCCCATCCTCCTGAGGTGGGTGGCGAGCCCAGGGTGGCTCTGTCAACTACAGCTTTTGTGGCATGTGAGGTGAAGACCCTGCCAGGTACCTTCTGGACAGAGGGATTCATTCACATCCCCAGCCCTGTTACAGAATAACCAGTTCTGTGTTTCAGGGTAAAGATGCCAACTTTTCCCAAGTTGCCCTTCTCTGAAGTGGACAACTGTAACAGAATTGCTGATGGGAAACCAGGCAAGAGGCCCCCAACTTTGTGATGATGCAAAGCACACTGATAATGCTCGATGCATTTCAAAATATATTAAGTGTTTTTTAAACTTTTTATTGAAGTATAGTTGATTTACAGTAAATCAACTATACTTCAATAAAAAATTTTTCAAAGATACATGCACCCCTGTGTTCATAGCAGCACTATTCACAACAGCCAAGACATGGAAACAACCTAAATGTCCATCGACAGATGAATGAATAAAGATGTGGTTCATACATACAATAGAATACTACTCAGCCATAAAAAAGAATGAAGTCATGCCACTTGCAGCCACATGGATGGACCTAGGGATTATCATACTAAGTGAAGTAAGTCAGAAAGAGAAAGACAAATATCACATGATATCACTTAAACGCAGAATCTAAAATATTACACAAATGAACTCATCTACGAAACAGACTCACAGATATAAAGAACAGACCTGTGGTTGTCAAAGCGGGGTGGGTGAGGGAGGGATGGATTGGAAGTTTGGGATTAGCAGATGCAAATTATTGTGTATATACAGGATGGATAAAAAACAAGGTCCCACTGTATGGCACAGGGAACTATATTCAATATCCTGTGATAAACCATAACGGAAAAGAATATGAAAAAGAATGTATACATCTATAACTGAATCACTTTGCTGTATGGCAGAAATTAACATTGTAAATCAACTATGCTTGAACAAAATAAATTAAAAAAAACAAAATAGACTAAGTGTTCATCTCTGTGCCCAAGAAAGCAGATTCCTTCAGAAATATAATGAAAGAGGAAAAAAAGAATTAACATGTCTTGAGTATCTTCTGTATGCCAGGCCCTCTGCTAGACCCTGTACTTAATTTACTTCATTTAACATTCATGACAAGACTATGGAGTTATTAAGGCAAGTATTATTCTTCTCTATTTCACGGAATAGATAGTATATCCCACAAATAAAGCAAATGAAGGCTGGAGAGTAGAGAAGTTAAAGGCTGGGGTTCACAAGTGGAAAGTGGCAGAATTAGGACACGTACTGGGACTTCAGGTCCTACCTACCAGCCCTTCTTCTCCTCAACACCCTCCACTTGTTACACTTCCCTGATGCTCCCACCATCCCCATCCCATTTCACCACACTTATCACTGGAATGGAATCAAGATGGGGAGGCAATATCTCAGTTGCAGATGCTCTGTAATGAGACTCTATTTCTGCTTTTTTCAAGCTTCGCACCATTGGAAAGGTCATTTAAAGTCCTAGACTCAGTTCCTTTATCTATAGAATGGGTATAGAGGCCAAACCCAGGTGTATTACAGTGAGAAAGAAAGGAGGGGGAATATATGCAAAAGTGGTTTAAGATAAAAAACTCAAACGTGAGGTGGTATTATCACAAAATCCCCCCCAGACATGTTCCACCAGCTCCTCTACCGTGAGAAACTCATCATGAGAGAGAACAGTGGACTCTACCATGTTCTTTAGAAGAGCAACCAGGTTATCTGCCTTCCGTTAACTCATGGGGTGGCAGAGAGGCATGTATCCTCTGCTCACAGACTGACTGGAGCTGTCTTATTCATGGCGCCACTGCAAAGGCATGGGAAAGGCATCGCTAAAACCTTTAAATAATCAGAATGACCATGATAGTTGGTCTCCTCCATAGATGACCACCCAATGACCCATACATTTAGGTGTCCATGTCCTGGCGTAGTCCCCTCCTTCACCGAAAACAGGTTGGTCCGGTGAATCCCTATAATCTATAGACCTGGCAGAAGTAATACCCTGCCACTTCCAGGACTTAGCTTTAAGAAGGTCTGGAATCTTCTATTTTTGCCCTGAGTCACCATGTAAGAAGTCCTGTTGAAGAGACCAAGTGGAGTGAGACACAGACTCAGCCGTCCCAGCATCCCTGCTGAGCCTAGCCTTCTAGCCATCCCACCAAAGCAATAGACGTGGGTGAGTCATCTTGGATACTACAGCCTGGTGGAGCCCCCAGAGGATGGCAGTCCCAGCCATCATAAGGAGCAAAAGAACCACCCAGCTGAGCCCAAGCAACTCAGAACTGTGAAAGAGTACAACGGTAGTTGTCTTAAACCCTAAAGTCAGGAATTGTTTACCATGCAGTATTAGAAAACAGCAACAATGAGAGGAGGAAGAAGAGGGGGAGAGCTATCACCATCTGAACCTTCACCACATGCCTCATCCTTTACATACATCATCTAATCTTCACTAACACAGGCTTTATGGTACCAATTTACACATGAAGTTGGATGAGGCTAAGTAAGTTATCTAAGGTCAAGAAGAGATGGATTTGAAACTCAGCTCTGACCACAAAGCCCATTTTCTTAATAACTGTGTTATACTTTTCACAAAATATATAATTACTGGTCTCTGATGCATAGTTGGAAAATTGGGTTAACAAAACAAGTTGCTAATTATTAGACACTTATCTTAAGTAATATAAATGGAGGCCTTGTGTTACAGTGAAAATAGCTCTCAACGAGGAGCTTGGAAACTTGAACTTGACTTCTGACCTAATTACCAGCTGTGTAAAAATGAACAAGCAATTTGACTACCAAGAGGTTCCTTCTATAAAAAATGAAAATAATGTCTTAGATTTTTTGCGGCACTTGTGGGATCAAAATGATATATTTAATATAAAGAACTTTTGCAAGCCAAAAAGGAAGATAAAAGTCCAATACAAATGTGAAGAATTGTTGAATTAACTTGACATTTCTCTACTCCGTAGTTATCACAGAAGTTCTGTTTCAAACTGTGCTTTCCTGCCTCCTTCCAAGATAAATGTTCATATAAATACTGTTTGGTTTGAGCTTTGGAACACATCACTTTTTTAAAAATGGGAAATAAACTCAAAGACAGCTATTTAATACATCACGACTTTTTATTAATATTTTTGGAGGCAAATTTGTAAAAAGCAGAAACCTTCTGGCTTCTAGTGAATGGCTATATTCTTCATCCCTTTGATCCACTGATTTATGAGTTTTGCTCCTGGGGAGGGAGCAACGGCTTTCAGCAACGTGTGATGAGAATACTCCCAGTCCTGACGCAGGCAAAGAGAGGTCTCCTCGTGGTACTGGATACCAGGAATGAAGTACGAAAGAGATCATGGCTGCAGAGACTGTCTGGCCAAAAGCCAATGTGTATATGAAGTTATCTGTTCTATTAAATGAAATGAGATACAAGGATTCTCATAAAGAGAGACTCTCTGCTCCTTGGGTGGGCAGTGGCAGCTAAGAGCATTACAATATCCTCTGAAGTCATTGCCTAGAATCCTTTTAGCAGCTTTTGTTTTAGAAACCAAATGGTGTCACTGGTAGTCTCAACAATTTATGGGACATCCTTTCATCGGAAATTAAACCTAGTACCAGAATAATATAATGCATGTATAAAGCTTAAATTACAGAATTAAAAATAAGAGTTTTATTCGTGAACAAACTATGTGCCAACTCCTGAGTATGAGATGACAGGTGGTAAGGAACACGCTTTCTCCTGAAGGGTTAAGATGCTACTTTTCCAAAGACCCCAAAGCACGTATATTTTCTAGTATGTGAACAAACGAAATAGCGTGGCTTCTACTGCAAAGGGGAAGGAACAATGGTAGATTAAAACTAAATAAAGCAATCTGATTCGTGCCATAATACAAATGTTTAAATAAACCAAGGATAAAGTTGGAAATATAATCTGATCTGTCTGATTTTGAATATGCAACTTAGTTTCTGAGCAATGGTACTCACAGCATATTATGCTAATAAAATATGTATAATATGTACATGTGTTTGCTTACACTTATGTGACATATTCTCATCTGCTCATTAAACAAAAGGAAACGTTACCCACTCTTCTTAAATCTAATTGCATAGAAATAGAAGCTGTGAGTAGGCAGTGAGACTAAACCCTTCATTAAAATTAACAATCCCATTAGGAAAAGTTATGCCTACAAAATAACAACTACTGTAGATTGACTATGGTTGATTCGGTATGCCTTTGTTCCAGCCTTCCTCAAATTGTTCTTTTTATTATGAATATTAATGACATCTTGTTCATGTTTGCTTTTCTTTTTATCAAATAACATTTAGGAGACGCTGAAGACTCCTCTTAAATCCACATGTAAAAAGGCAGGGTCAATATTCTCACAAGCATATTAAATTGTGGCTTCAGAAAAAGAACGACAAAGATAAAAATCTTGGGCATATTATAACCATTTAATTAGAAAATGAATGTGGCCACACGAGTCAGTAGAGACAGTTGATGATCCTGCCTTATCATTCTACAATATGTGAAAGAACAATACACCTGTAGTTTTAAAAAAAAACAGCCAAAATTTCTGTTTAAATCTAGCACACTTGAGGTCATTCACTGACAACTGTACCCAGGTAGGTATTTCCTTCTAAGCCGTGCCCTCGCTCTCTGTTTTCCTCATCCTCCCTGCCTTCTCTCCTACAGCCATGTAGCAACAGAAGATCATTTAATCCCAACCAACCAAACAATAACAATGGCTGGACAACTGGGCTGGAGACGTCATAACAGTCCCATTTTCCCCCCTACAGCCACTGGTCTCTAACACACTGGTGGAGCATACACAATACTCACAAAAGGAACAGGTGGATTTTGCACTTATATAGTCATTTAGCCAACGGGGACAGCCCAATGAAGAAATCAGGCATCAACATAAATGTCTTTAGTCTGAAGGAGTCAAAGTGCTCAAGGACACTGGTTTATCTACGGAGCACAAGTTAATTTCAGAGTGAGGCAACAAGGGACAGAGATCTGTCAAGCAAGAATCGCACGGAAGACAAATAATGTGATATCGCTTATATGTGGAATCTAAAAAAATGGTACAAACGAACTTATTTACAAAACAGAAATAGAATCACAGACGTAAAAAACAAACTTATGGTTATGGGGGGCGGGGAGGGGGGAGGGATAAATTGGGAGATTGGGATTGACATATACACTCTACTATATATAAAATAGATAACTAATAAGGACCTACTGTATAGCACAGGGAGCTCTACTCAGTACTCTGTAATGACCTATACGGGAAAAGAATTTTAAAAAGAGTGGACAAATGTACATGTATAACTGATTCTCTCTGCTGTACAGGAGAAACTAACACAACATTGGAAATCAACTCTACTCCAATAAAAATTAAAAAAAAAAAAGGACCACATGGAAGCACAACTCAGGGTTTTCAAGGCCATGAGAAGCACAAATAAGCAATATAAGTGGAGAACCAAAAGGATTCACTTTATGGAATTTTAAACAATAAGAGAGAAAAATATTTAGAAGTATCCATACTAATAACCACAACTACTTTGAATCATTTGCAAGCTTTCAAATACATGAACGGAGTTACAATAGGTGTAGCGATGGAAAGAAATAAATATAGGGAATACATGAGTTATCAAGCAGTTAAATGCATTTGTATTCATAAATCTGTAAGAAAACTGGAAAGCTTATCATAACTAATTGCTCCCATGAACAATTTTAGAGAAAAAGCAGCAAAGCCTTTCATTTTATACCACTGCATTATTCTGCTGCCTGTTTTATGGGAAAAAAGTGTTAAGAACATTTCTTGAAAATAGAAAATAATCACGGAAGAAAAATCATTATTCTGTGTAATCTTATGTGAACAGCCAAAAGCCACATGCATGATTTCCTGCACAGATTAAACAGACTGTGCAGACGGTGAACAGACCTGGAGTCCAGTCCTTGGAGACCAAACAGACAAATGATGGGACTCAACCCTGTACGCCGAAATCTCAGCATCTCCAGGGATGAATAAACTCAGGAGACCTGGCAGCAAAATCGGTGTGACTCCTATACTGTGCCCACTGTCATTTCGGATAACGCTCCCCATAAGGAAAACCAACAACAGTGCCCTTTAGCCAGACAAAGAACCAGATTCCCAACAGCAGGGTGTGGTCTCTTCTCTGTGTCGCAGACACTCCCTTGGCAAATACAGGCCACTTCCGATTCAGGGAGCTCTAATAGCTGCGTGAGGTCATTTATGGCGATGTTATACCAGACACATGATTTGAAATAGCGGGGCTGTTTTAAGTGCATTTTGTAGAAGAAGTATCTGGACTATAGAGCACCCACCCAAAAAAAGACACATGCCTGCAAAGACACCCCAGTTTCATCACGTTTTCACTGCTTCTGAAAAGCAGCACTAGATAAGAGCCTTGCTAGATAAGACTCCTAAGGCAAAAGAATCTAAAAGTTTGGGGCCCTTCCTGATTCTCCATCTTGGAAACTCTTTTCCATCTGGTCATTGAAAAAAGAATGGAGGTTCTTACACTGTGAGAACTCATGAAATATCCCTTCTTTCCTATTCTCATGCCACCGCGTAATCCAGGTCTTCAACCTGTCCTGCTGGACAGAGCCAGTCTCCTATTTATCCTGCATCCCACCCCCCACCCAGATCCCACCCCCTATGCACGTCTTCAGGTGCGCGCTTCTAACATCTTTCACCCATACAGCCTCTGACTCAAAAACATCAGTGGCCTCCAAGGGATTTTCCAAAAGAGGCTCCCCGTTAAAAACGGATTCAGCGATCGAGGTATTTTGGGAAACTTCGAGATTACAATGCAGATTAGCGCATTAAAGCCTTGGAGAACGTCTGCAGGAGAGAAAATCTGTTTAACTTTCCCTCCGCTTTTCTTACCTTTCAACCACAGGGACTTGTTTTGTAGGTGTTGTACACCTACAACACCCAGCGGAACTACTGTTCCAGGGAGACATGTCTTGGGCACCGCTACCCCAGAGGATGAAGCCCAAAGTGCTCAGCACACAGACACTGAGCCATATTGATGGGTCCCTACTACTTCTCCATCTTCAGCAACCCCTTGTCCTCCAGGGCTGCTTCAAGTGCCTGCCTCAGAGGCTGAGAGCAAGCCCTCTCCTGACTAGATCTCTCCCCCCGCCTCCTGTTACGCTGATTTCCTACGCTGTTTCTGTTACCTTACGGGTGTGTTTCCTATTCCACCTAGAGAGTAATGTCCTCTCTCCTCCAGGACATTTGTATCTTAAAACTAATTTTATAATTAACTTATAACTAATGACATTCTGAAACAACTTACTACGAATTCATGGAATCTGGGACAAGGTCTTGTGCAGTTTAAGTGTTACACAAATGGTCTCTTTGAATGAAAATAAGGTGGATGTCTCCAAACATGTCAGTGTAGGAGGAAGAAGAGGGTGGCCGTAATGACACAGAAGGAAATCCTCAGAGTCATTGTAACTTAGCAGAACGGGGGAGGGATATCCACAAAGCAGCATCAGGATTCCACAAGTTCTGGAAAACCGCCACCAGTGCCAGAAATGTCTAAGGGGAAGTCACAGACACAAAGGTGTGTACACCAAACCCTGAAATGGACTGTCCAGTGAAAAAGAGGATGCATTCCCCAATAGGATCTGAGGTAGACGTGATGATATGCAGGAAGGACAGAAAAATGACAGTCCTTTGGGGCTATGTTAAACCCCAAGTTAGCTAATTTCCTAATTCCGAACGTAAGAAATTCCTAAGCTTCCTCACTTCTCCATTTTCCTCCTGCTGTCTAGTTAACAAATGTGTATGAAAAGCCTTAAAGCACTGAGAACTCAGCAAAAAAGACAAGTGGAAATGCATCAGGAAAATCAGGATAGACTCTGAGGTACAGAGGAACAAAGGTTTCTACCTTCTGAGTGAAAGTCTTAGTGAAAGATAAGAACAATTTAAAAAAATACGTTAATGCAACAAGGATGAGATTGGCTAAAATAATTCACAAAAGCAGGAAGCGCGCAGAATCATGCAATGGCAAAGGTGTGTGTTTCTTTTGTTTACTTGTTTCTTTTGAGAACTGATGACTTTCTGTTGCTCAACGTTCAGTATCAGAAGAATAGATGCTGCTTGCAGTCACTCTAAGTCTGACACGCTGCCTGACACATGGTAGGTACTTAACCCCAGTCTGTTGAGTCAATTTATGAATAAATAAGTGAATGAAAGATGGCAGGCAAGAAAGCCTTCCGGTGATGCATAGAAATGCTGTGTTTGGCTGGAATTCTTTTTGTGCTGGAATTCCTTTAAACTGGAACACAGCGGACAGTGAGTTGTAAAGATCAATCTATGCCTTCTCAAGTGAATACCTGTTTCCCTTAAAAATACCATTCTGAAGGATTAAAATTCATATGCCCAACGAATATTTAGATAGCCTGTGTGATTCCCTTTTCATGCTGCAGTGATTCAGGCAAGTTTAGGATTCCTAAGATAAAAGCATCACTCTAGAAATTTGAGAAGACAGTCCATTTTATACAATCTCAACAGGAAAAAGATGGAGAGTGACAGCTGAGTTTGGACACCTGTCACCAGGGAGGAGGTATGGAGAACAGCATTACAATATTAGAATATTAGCATGTTTAGGTGAAAAAATAAGGTGTGACTAAAAGGAAAAACAAAAGAGGAACAGTCTGGGAGAAGTCAAGTTATCAGAATTTGCATCAGGTGAAATGTGTGTTGACTCCTATATTTGACTCTGATGCCTACTGTAGTCAATAATCTATGCTATTTTAGAATGCCATACTAACGATTTGACACATGCAAATGTGTATTTATAAACTTGATATGATTTACATTAGAGAAAATGTTGGTAGCCTCAACGGTATACGATGAAAAAACAGAAATAAATCCAAAAAATCACTGATGATAATGTGGTCTTTAAACTAAGGAATAACTTCACAAGGGAGGTTAGATAAGACATTTTCCCCGCAGGCATTTGCAATAAAAATGAACAAAGAACTGAGAAAGGGAAGAGAATGAATTCCTCGATGGCTGGTTAACAAAGCCCAGTCTTTTCTTTCTCTCTTTTCTATAATGCTGTGAACAGAGCGTAAGGGATCAAGAGATTGTTGAACCCAAATCTAACCTTGGATAATGCAGTTATTAAATAAAACACTATCAATATTTCCAAACAACTCATTCAAACCACCTGAGGTAGGCTTCTCTGGTAAGGATAACTCTCTCCTTTGCAACCAATAGTATTTTGTTAATAACACCGCTATGAAACTTAAGTTTACCTTCATAATATCATACCTCTATAATGGAGAAATAACATCTCTCTCACAGAACTCAAGACTGTTGCCGCCTTTAATAAAATATGTGTCTGATACACACCAGGGCTTAGTAAGTGACAGCTGTCTTTATTATGATGACGTTCCTTATTATTATGCTGGTTTTTTCCTTATCATATCAACACCTCCTCTCTTCCACGTTGAAAGCTGAGAACAAACTGTGTTTTTCATCTCTGCATCCCTGTACTGTGTGAAACACAGTGCCTTTCACAGGCAGTGGATGAACTGAATGTTAACTGAAAGTTTCTAGGTTTACCTTAGAGACTAAACTGTTTGCATCTCAAAGAGAGAAAGCGGTGTCATCTCCCATCATACTGCTGGAAGGCATGTGCTCCTTCAGAAAGTAGCAGTAATGGCTTTAAACTGTAACTTCCCTATAATGGTTGCTCTCTGTGGTATACTGGGAGCTGGTTCAAAGATGAGATGATGTGAAAAAGGGAGTCTTACTAGGTCCCAACAAAATGGAAAATAACATGAAAAGACCACAGAAGAGAGCATATGCTCATCTTCTTGAGCATTCAGTACTGTCCTAAGCCCTCGAAATATGTTAGATTTTATACTTAACACCTTATAAATGCATATTGTTTTCTCTTTTATTAGTAAGGAAACCAAATGGAGGTTATATACATTAATAACTTTGCCTCAAATTACATCGATGGTATCAGGATCTGAGTCCAGGTCTACAAGACTCCCAGGTTTAAACAAACTCTTAACCACCTGCCAGGTAACTTGTAGTTTTAGTAACACTCTGAGTTCACGATCCATTTAGAGGCCAGAGTCTTACCTACAGCAGTAAGCGCCATGACGTATTCTGGACCTCTTTCAACACAACACAACACAACATACACTGATCCATTTGCTTCCTCATTTTGTCGGTTAAGCTCATATCAAGTAACATGAGACAGCCATGCTCTCTGAGCTGAGCAACAAATTCACAGGGACTGTTTACTTAATCCGCTACCATCTAAGAAGACTGAGCGGGGGAGACACACGAACAGAGTTACTGGGAGAAAGAAGGCTGGAAGAAAGTAATATTTAGGAAGCAATGTTGGTCAGATATCAGATATTTGAAAGGCACACAGCTAATGGATCAGATGAAATGGCATAGTTCTGCAGAAAAAGCAAGGAGGCTTGGAACGCAGAGCCTGGTCTCTAAAAATGCTCCTCCACAAATATTTATTGAACAGATAAATAACGGGGCCTCAAATTAGAGAGTAGGGGGGGAGACCGACCCCCCTGAACCAGGGTGATGTTACCCATCATCCCAGTCCCCACAACTTTCCTCTGTTCATGTCTCTCACATTAAATAAGAAAATCAGAGGAAGATGCCTAGGGCTGGAATCAACCACACCTCTCTCTAAACTTCATTTGAAAACCTCAGGGATCCAGCAGAAGCTGCAGAACTCCCCTGTCAGAGAAGGGTCCACGAGGTCCAATCGAATCACCCCCCACAAAAAAATACATATATATGGCTTCCCTGGTGGCGCAGTGGTTGGGAGTCTGCCTGCCGATGCAGGGGACACGGGTTCGTGCCCCGGTCTGGGAGGATCCCACATGCCGCGGGGCGGCTGGGCCCGTGAGCCATGGCCGCTGAGCCTGCGCGTCCGGAGCCTGTGCTCCGCAACGGGAGAGGCCGCAACAGTGAGAGGCCCGCATACCACACACACACACACAAAAAAAATATATATATATATATATATATATAAAATACATATATATAATACATATGTAATGTGTTTTTCATTGACATACAATCAACCTAAACATGTAAGTTCAGCTCTAGTCAAAATGTTATAATGTCTAAGAATGAAAATAATACATGGGAATGCCAAATAAGAGTAACAGGATTGAAAAAACTGATTCTCCAGCAAAAAAAAACCCAAAACCAAAAAACCAAAACACCAACACATCTAAAGGTTTCCACAGACCTCATGTTACTAAATAAGAAAAAGCTTCCTTGGGTATCTCCATTCTTTCCTAACAACAGACCTTACTCTGTGATTACTTTCTTGGCTTATCTGTTATCTAGTGGTACCCACAGCCAGCTTCGGGCCATAATCAGCTCTTTATGATACACCATCTTGGTTGTAAACCTTCTCTGAATAAAACTTTTCAAAATGACAAACAAGAGCCTCGCATGATGTCTGAAATGCCAACCAAATTTTCTATCTATCAGTTGGCATTCTAGACATCGTTTCTGGAGGAGAGTCACGAATGATATTCACAGCTGAGATGTGAGAGACAGCTGCCCTCCATGTTGAAGGGTAAGAGAAAAGGAACAAATCTACATAAAGGCCTTCTGTACATTTTCCCTATAAATGATAACAAAGAGATATTTCTATTTATCCATCTGTTTTCTTTTCTTTTCTTTTTTTTTTTTTTTTTGCAGTACGTGGGCCTCTCACTGTTGTGGCCTCTCCCGTTGCAGAGCACAGGCTCCAGACGCGCAGGCTCAGCGGCCATGGCTCACGGGCCCAGCCGCTCCGTGGCATGTGGGATCTTCCCGGACCGAGGCACGAACCCGTGTCCCCTGCATTGGCAGGCGGACTCTCAACCACTGCGCCACCAGGGAAGCCCTAACCATCTGTTTTCATAGACAACCCCAGTTTTCAAAGTAGTGGGTGAAAAATGACCAAAACCCTGATTGTCTTCATATGGCTCAGACAAGGCACAAAAACTCGTGTTTTATGCTCTAAGTACAGAAAATTGCTTCAGTTCTAAAGTAAATATATACCAGAAACTTGTGGATATCTCAAGAATGCCTTGTAGCTAAAGAAAGTCTTGCCTACTCATTTTGCTTAATTTGCTAGTCTCCCAGCAACTTTGCGCTAACACTTTCATCCCATTTTAGATCCTGGGATAAGGCAATAGTCCAGAGCCCCGGAAAGCCTCCACCTCCAGCCGTCAGCCCTCTCAGGATGGAGTTTCTTCCCAGGATGCCTTTCTGGTACTGTGCATGTTCCATGCATTTCACTTATCTTCCCCAAGCTGCATTCTGCTAACTAAGCTTCATAAGCTTCTTCTGAATTGTTTATTCTGTGTTTTAAAGCTCCATCAGCTATTGGGATGATTTGCAAGATTCTTTTTCTTTTTGCTTAAGCAGGATTGATGAGCCTTACTGGGCCTTTTGGTGGAATCCCTGCTATTTAAAATTCCTGCTGCTGGGATTAAAGCAGATAAAGCCTGTGAAAGCCTTTTGTAAACTGTAAAGTCCTGGTCAAATGTAGTGTGCTGTTATAATATTAACCATCATGGCAATAACCACAATCCAGCTATAATGGAGGCTTTAGAATGATGATAGCCATTTGGGCTCTGTCTCTGCTCCATTCCCAACTCAGGGCCTTGGTTGGTGTCCAACACTGGAGAGCCTCACAAGAAAGTTTTGTTGGCATGAACAAATGAATGACTTTAAAACGTCACATGGTTTTCCAAATGAATGTCCACAGGCAAAACGAAGCTAGGCGTGACAATTCAGATAGTGAAAATACTCTGCTCAAAATACTGGGGTGCTCAGAATAATACTGCAGAACAAAAACTTCTTTTAAAGATCATTTCATTGATAATAAAATCTGGCCCTTTGCCCTCAGTATTGGGGAGGAAGAGAAGGGGTACAGATGGGGACAGGAATTGCTATAAGCCCGGAAAAATTTCTATTAGTTCACAATAGCTTAGAGGAGAAGGCTGCCATCCCAGAAAAGGGGAGGGGGTAATGAGTTTGGGGGGTTAATATGCGAAAACACAGAAGTGGTAAAGGTTATCCCAGCACTGAGCATCCCAAGCTCAGGCTTATTCCCCAGATTGTGTCTTTCTGGGTTGGAAAGGACCACCTCTCTGAGGGAGAAGGGAAGAGGCAGTGCAATGGGAGGAGAGGAGTCGCTGAGGAAGAGGTACTGATAGGAAGTGAATTATTTTTGGAAAATGCTTTCCTGAGCACTTGCAGGAACAGTTCTGGTCATTAAAGAAGTGATCTATTTTAAGTAACTATGTGTAGGATGCGGTGTGTGAGCTGACAGTAGAAAGGAAGATGCTCGCGTCCAGAAACAGCGGCCTCGTTTATCCGTCGCAATAGAATCCTTGAGAATAAGATGGGAAACTCACTCGGGGGAGACTGCTGGTGACTCAGGAAAGCAAATGCAGACACCAAACCTACGCCTAGAGAATGAGGCTATCCTAAGAGCCCCTTTTTACTAAGGGGTGGGCTGGGGCGGGGCCTAGAGTTGGGAAGGGTAGCAGGCGGTCTGCAGGGCTCCAGCGGCGGGGAGCGCCCCTGTCCCAGAGTGGCCGCTGAGCTCCAGAAAATATCGCATTTCTGCCCATCAATCAGCATTAAGCTGCGGTAGGGGCTGAGCTTTCGGCACAGGCAGTTGCCAGTAGCAACAGGGCACACACCAGTAGCTCCTGGCGAGCTGGGGCGACAGCCGCCAGTGAGGGGCTGCCAGGGCCAGACGCCCTGAGCCGGCTAGACAAGGTCAGGGACCCACTGGTGATGGGCCTGTGGAGGGGGTGGGGATGAAGGCAGGTCCCAGGGGCCAGAAAGTGGCCCAGGCCGCTGGCCCCCGGGGGGGGGGGGTCGGGGGACGAAGGGTTTCCGGCGGCACAACATTGCCTGTGCCAAGCACAGCAGCCTCCCGGGCCCCCTTGGAGGCGCCTGGCTCTGCTGGCCCCGGGACACAGAAGTCAAGGCCAAGGGGCAGAAGGGGCACTGGTGCTGTGCTTGGGCGCGTCGGAGTTGTCAAGATTCGCGCCTTCCCCTGCCACCCCTTCCCCCTTCAGGAGTCTCTGGAGCACGCCAACTTGGAACTGTGTCTGCACGTGTGCTTGTTTTCATTTGCGCTTCCAGCGCAAAAGCGAGGCCCCACGGGTGGAAAGGAGGGAGGGAGGGAGGGAGTGTGAGAGAGAGAGAGAGAGAGAGAGAGAGAGAGAGAGAGAGAGTGTGTGTGTGTGTGTGTGTGTGTGTGTGTGTGTGTGTGTGTGTGCGTGTGCGCGCGCGCGTGCGTGTGTGCTGTGCGGGGCTCGGACTGCGTGGGAGCGGGAAGGGGGATGAAAGTACACACAGCCGGGTCCCACCCACCGCCTGCGGAGCGGGGCCAGGTGCAGGCGCTTGCGGAAGAGAGCCCGTGACCTCGTGCCACCTCCCCGAACTTCTCCCCCTGCTGTTGGGAGCCGGTAAGGTGGAAAAAGAAGGGCGACGGTGAAGGAGGGCGGTAGAGGGCAGAGATGGACCGAGGAGACCAGAGGGAGGCACAGAAGCAGGGAGTCCGCGCGGACTAGTGAGAGCAAAGGGGCCGAAGGGTCAGGCTACGGAGCGCGGGCGGCGCGCCCGGGAGGGGAGCGGGCTGGCGTCTCCTTACCTGGCCGGTGGTGGAGCATTTTGCAGCGGGTCGGGGTCGGGGTCGGGGTGGGCAGGCCCTGCAGTGCTGTCACTTCGGGGGCAGCAAGGCGCTGGCCGCGGAGCTTGGAGTTGACCAACTTGCCATGTCCGGGTCTGGCGGAGGAAGCCGGGGCCACGCGCGCCCCGCCGCCCACCAGCGCCCGGCAGCCGAGCGCCCTCCGTGCGCTCTTCCGCTTTGTTGTGTTGCGCCGGTCTTCCTGCGCCTGCCTCCCGGTGTCTGGGTGCCCTCTCGGCAATGGACGTTTCCCCGGCCTTCCGGGAGGCCCCTCGGGTCCGCGTGCCACTTCCCTCCCGGAGGCGCGCGTTAAACAGCTGCCCCGTCGCGCCTGGCGGGGCCGCGCGGTGCGCTCCTAGCAGGCGGCTCCGTCCCACAGATTCCCGTCCCCCACCTTCTCCCCCTCCCCGCCCCTCCGCGGCACCCCCATCAGAAGCTGCTTAGGATCAGGCTGTCAGATCCAGCCCATCTGCTGCAATCATAATCAGTCTCAACCGAACGGTTCTGACAAATCTCTGCCTGGAGCCGGAGTTGGGGAAGCCGGTGGGCGAGGGGAGGGGAGGAGGGGGCGACAGGGACCCGCGCGGGGAGAGGGGGGCCTGTGAGGCTTCTATTGTCTGCCCCAAACAGAGGAACTGGAAGGGGAAATGGGGATCCCGAAAGAGAAATAGTGCTTTCCTTTCCCAGTTCCCAATAAGAAAAATCAATCCATCCCGGCAGGCCCCTGGCATATCCCTCCCTTTACCCGAGTCCCAAACCGCTGCTTGCTCTGTCTGGGTGGAACGAATTTCTGCTAATGAACTGAACAAACAGGTCCTGTAATCTTATCATCAGGCTGATCCAGAGACTGGCACGGATATCCAAAGTACAGTATTGTAATTGGCAGGTAAGAGCTGGAACTAACAGTCGTTTGTCTGGAGTCAGAAGTTGGTTCCCAAGTACATTTGGGGATCAAGTTGATGGAGGGAGAATCAGCGCGTAATTCGCGATGAAGCTGGGCCCTTTGCCTCCTGTTGGCATTTTGAGAGATAAAAGGAAAACCTGATTTGGGCAAGAAAATGCTGCACTCAGTTTAGCCCCAGCCTCAGTTTAAAGAATTCTCCTATTTCCCCCCATATTCTTGTGGAAATGCTCTTCTTAAAGAAATGTTACTTTATTAGAAAATCATGACTTCTAAAACTGATATTCTTTTCCAACTAACATAGTTTCTTCTAAAGATGAAATAAGGTGCTCCTTTCCGTAATATACTTTTAATTATTTTAATATGCCATATTTCTACTGGTCATAGGCTTTTGAGGATTATGGCAAACGTTTTTTTCTTTTTTAATAAAAATAACAGCAGTCCTAGATATACATAAATCTTAAAGCATAAAGAACACAACCAATGGGATTATGCCTGGTTTTGTACATTCTTCTTAAGTGCTGGAAAAGTTCAATTATCCTGAGTGACATTATTTGTTAGGGAAATAATTTGCTGGATAAACCAATCACCAGTTGAAAAGTGGAACAAAAATGTTAAGCCATTTATTCAGATAGGTATAAGAGCTAGGCAAAAGTCAGTCAACTTTACTGTGAAAATTGAATAGAGCTTCAAATCAGTGCTCAGATCTTTCTTTTGCTTTATGCTATAGTTGAGAAATGTGGGCAAGTCACAGTAAGCCCCAACCTATCTAGCCAGAGACTGTGTCCTCTATTTATTTTACAGCCCAGCGGTACTTAACAACAGCATTATGCAGTCATGGGTACTCCATGAGTACCAGTGGTTTGGAGTTTTGATTTACAGGTCAGAATTAAAATCATTTACATCACTGTGGCTTGACAGGTGAGGTAAAATGAAGTTCAAGGGTTCCTCTCCCCAGTAAGTAAATAATATACGTCAAGGACAGCTATGGGTCCGATTTTAAGATGTTTTTATTAATATTTAAAAGTTTGTGATTTTTCATTGTCAGTTTGTTTAATGTGTTTGTTAATTTTAAAGATGTTGTTAAAAGATTGATCAAAATGTTACCAAGAAATAAATATTTCCAAAAAGGTCCTCCTCTCCACCAGAATGAAATATCATGCTGATGAATAGTTTAAGGAACAGTGTCCAGGAAATTGGTGTTGTCCACGGAGATAAGAGTTGAGCAGAGAGTCAGACCCTGGACTGCAGGCACCTTCCTGCTGTGTTCTGCAGTGTTTTTCTCCCCCAAGTTGCTGGGGGGGAGGGGGGCATTGCATCAGGACCAAGTAAGTGATAGGCGAAATTGATGGCCCCACCTCCAATTCATCACGTCCTTGGTTCTTCAAAAGATATCCTGCCCAGTTCTCTCAGTTATTTGCTTCTCAGTCATTTATTGAGTGCTTATACTATGTGTCAGTGTGGGAAAATAAATATGAGTAAAAAATCAGAAAAAAACATTTTGACCATGTGGAACTTACATTCTGGAGGGGAAGACAGACATTAGAAAAGAATAAGGAAATAATATTTTCCGTTAGAAAGTAATCAGTGCTATGGAGAAAATTAAAGCAGGGAGTGTTGGGTGATATTCAGGTTTAAACAATTCTCAGTGATGATCCCACTGAAAGTGCTACGTATGAGTAAATAAAGGAGGGGAGGAAGCAGGTAAGTCATGCAGGTATCTGAGGGAAGATGGTCCCAAGAAGCAGAAAGAGCAGGTGCAGTGGCCCTTAGAGGTGAGTGTGCCTGGGTGAGGCCTAAGAATAGCAGTGAGGCAAAGGGATGGAACGGAGGGTTAATGGGGTAGTCTGAGAGGACAGATCATTGGGTGGGATTTCGTCCAGTTTAAGGACTGGCTTTTACTCTAAGGGGTGTGGGAGGGGCAGGGAGGCAGAGGATCTTGAGCAGAGGAACTTCGTGATCTGACTTTTGTTTAAGGAATCATTCTGGCTACCATATTGCAAATTAATTATAGGAGAGAAAGAGGAAGGAAAGGGGGAGATATGTTACTAGGCTACTGGCCAGAATCCAGGTAAGAGAGGATGACTTGGACGGAACCCTAGCAAGAAGAATAATGAGAACTGGTGGCAGTTTGGGATGGTTTTGAATTTAGAGCCAACAGTATTTGCTCAGGAGAGGGGGTTTGGAAATCAAGGAAGGAATAAAAATAACTCCAAATGTTTGGACTTTAGAGGCGAAAAGAATGGAGTTGCTATTAATTGAAATGGGAAAGACTATGGTTAGAGTAAATTTTGGTGGAAGAACCCAGGGTTCAGTATTGGATTGGGTAGGTCATTAAGGCTGAGAGTAGTTAGAAAAGAGAAGACGTTCAAGGATTAAATCCTGAAAGGCATGCCAACTTTAAAAAGTTAAGAGGGTGAAGAGGAACCAAAAAAGGAGACCATCCCAAGTGGCAACCAAAGACAGAGAAGGTAAACCAGGAGAGTGGACTCCCCCAGGAACCTAGTATAGAAGGTATTTCAAAAAGGAGGGAGTGGGACTTCCCTGGTGGTGCAGTGGTTAAGGATCCGCCTGCCAATGCAGGGGACACGGGTTCGATCCCTGGTCCGGGTAGGTCCCACATGCCGCGGAGCAGCTAAACCCGTGCACCACGACTACTGAGCCTACTGAGCCTGCGTGCCTAGAGCCCGAGCTCTGCAACAACAGAAGCCACCACAACGAGAAGCCCATGCACCACAATGAACAGCAGACCCCTCTCGCCACAACTAAAGCTCGCACACGGCAACAAAGACCCAACACAGCTAAAAATAAATAAAATAGAAAATTAAATTAAAAAGGAGGGAGGGATATGCTAATCAGTCTCCTGATATGATTGTCTCCATAGAGAACCCAAAAGAACAAGCAGGAAGGCTAATGAGAGAGTTGATAAAGGGTAGAGAAAAACTTAATTATCTATTGTCTGTTTACAATACAACATCCAGGGTGTCCCAGCACCTAAGTAAAGATCGGGGCATGAAAGGTATTCAGTGTGTGCTAAATCAAGTAATGAATCAATGAAAGATTAAATGCCTTATTCTGCAAAGTATTTCTCAACTTACGGTCCATTCGGAGGGGTCGTCTACTGTAAAATTCAAGAAATATTGGTGTAGGACAAGGTTTCTGAGAGGGAAGAGATATGTTTCCCTTTCAGTAAGCAATGTCAATAGACCAAAGATTTCAAGCTTCATACAGAACATTTTCTCAGACCATGTTCAATAAAATTTAAATTAGTAACAAAGAAACAACTCATATACATATAGAAGTTAAAATATTCTTCTATGAGTAATCTTACAACTTAAAACAACAACCAAATTAAAATGAGCAAAAGATTTAAATACATTCTTATCCAAGAAGATATAACAATGACAAATCATTGCATGAAAAGATGCTCATCATTATTACTCATTGAAAAAAGCAAATTAAAATCTCAATTAGTTTTACTCACACCCACTAGAATCGACAAAGTTAAAAAGAATATCAAGTGTTGGCAAGGATGTAGAGCAACTTAATTTCTCATACATTGCTGGTGGAAATGCAGAATGGTACGGCGAGTTTGGAAAGCCAGCTGGCAGTTTCTCAAAAAGTTAACCATGCACGTAAAAGGACCATCCAGCAATTCTACTCCTGGGTATTTACCCAAGAGAAGTGAAAACGTGTTGACATAAAGACTGGCACGTATATGTTTACAGCAGCTTTATTCATAATATCCCCAAACTGGAAACACAAATTTCCATCAACTTGTAAATACATAAGCAACCTCTGGTAGATCCATCCATACCATGAAATACTACCCAGCAATAAAGAGTAACCAACTACTGATAAACTTAACATGCATAAATCTCATTCTTTTCATTATGCAAAATGAAAGAATATCATACTTTGTGATTGGCTTTTGTTTGATTTCATTTGGTTCTAAAAAAAATCTAGAGACAAAAAGATCAGTGTCGCCTGGGGTTGGGGATGGAGAGGGGATTTGGCTATACAGAGGCACAAAAGGGAAGTGCTGGCGTGTGGAAAATATTCTATATCATCATTGTGGTGGTTACTACAGTATATTGTGTCAAACTCATCAAACTGTGTACCTAAAAATCAGTGAATTTTATTGCATGTAAATGAAACCTTAATAAAAATAAGTTTATGAATCACTTTGCAGTATACTTGAAACTAAAATAACAGTAAATAAACTATATTTCAATAAATAAATAAAAGAATAAAGGATTCTTTTGGTAGGGGAATTATAGTGCTTTCCCATTGAGAAGAGGAGGCTTATCTCAGAATTTCACAATTTGTATGGAAACACAAAAGACCCCGAATAGCCAAAGCAATCTTGAGAAAGAAAAACGGAGCTGGAGGAATCAGGCTCCCTGCCCTCAGACAATACTACAAAGCTACAGTAATCAAGACAGAATGGTACTGGCACAAAAACAGAAATATAGATCAATGGAACAGGATAGAAAGCCCAGAGATAAACCCACGCACCTATGGTCACCTTATCTTTGATAAAGGAGGCAAGAATATACAGTAGAGAAAAAGACAGCCTCTTCAATAAGTGGTGCTGGGAAAACTGGACAGGTATATGTAAAAGTATGAAATTAGAACACTCCCTAACACCATACACAAAAATAAACTCAAGATAGATTAAAGACCTAAATGTAAGGCCAGACACTATAAAACTCTTAGAGGAAAACATAGGCAGAACACTCTATGACATAAATCACAGCACATTCCTTTTTGACCCACCTCCTAGAGAAATGCAAATAAAAACAAAAATAAACAAATAAACAAACAAATAAACGTAATGAAACTTCAAAGCTTTTGCACAGCAAAGGAAACTATAAACAAGACGAAAAGACAACCCTCAGAATGGGAGAAAATATTTGCAAATGTAGCAACTGACAAAGGATTAATCTCCAAAATTTACAAGCAGCTCATGCAGCTCAATATCAAAAAGACAAACAACCCAATCCAAAAATGGGCAGAAGACCTAAACAGACATTTCTCCAAGGAAGACATACAGATTGCCAACAAACACTTGAAAGAATACTCAACATCATTTATCATTAGAGAAATGCAAATAAAAACTACAATGAGTTATCACCTTACACCAATTAGAATGGGCATCATCAAAAAATCTACAAACAATAAATCCTGGAGAGGGTGTGGAGAAAAGGGAAGCCTCTTGCACTGTTGGTGGGAATGTAAATTGATACAGCCACTATGGAGAACAGTTTGGAGGTTCCTTAAAACCTAAAAATAGAACTACCATACAACCCAGCAATCCCACTATTGGGCATATACCCTGAGAAAACCATAATTCAAAAAGAGTCATGTATCAAAATGTTCATTGCACCTCTATTTACAATAGCCAGGACATGGAAGCAACCTAAGTGTCCATAAACAGATGAATGGATAAAGAAGATGTGGCACATATATACAATGGAATATTACTCAGCCATAAAAAAGAAATGAAATTGAGTTATTTGTAGTAAGGTGGATGGACCTAGAGTCTGTCATACAGAGTGAAGTAAGTCAGAAAGAGAAAAGCAAATACCGTATGCTGACACATATATATGGAATCTAAAAAAAAAAAAAGGTCATGAAGAACCTAGGGGCAAGATGGGAATAAAGACGCAGACCTACTAGAGAATGGACTTGAGGATACGGGGAGGGGGAAGGGTAAGCTGGGACAAAGTGAGAGAGTGGCACGGACATATATACATTACCAAATGCAAAATAGCTAGCTAGTGGGAAGCAGCCGCATAGCACAGGGAGACCTGCTTGCTGCTTTGTGACCACCTAGAGGGGTGGGATTGGGAGGGAGGGAGACGCAAGAAGGAAGAGATATGGGGACATATGTATATGTATAACTGATTCACTTTGTTATAAAGCAGAAACTAACACACCATTGTAAAGCGATTATACTCAATAAAGCTATTAAAAAATTTTTTTTAAATCACCAATTTGTAATCCCCAATGAAGTAACTGATCCAAATTAAAATCACCAATAGATGCCAAAGTCATTAGGTACAAGACTGATGGCAAAGAAAATACTCATCCAGTATCAAATATCACCTCCTGATTTTTTTAATTGCCAAGGAAAAAGTTATATTATGCAAGGGAGAGATCCCCTGACACGTTTCTGCTTATATGACACTGTGTGAGAAGTGTGTTGTGTCACTTATGGAGTATTCTTGCAAAAACCATGTTTAACCTGAACCTAAGCAAGGCCTTTGACATAATTTCCAGCTTATAAGAAGTATGGAAGATAAAGGATCAGATAAATAGTACCACAAGGAAACAATGAGGCGTATGCAGAATACAAGGTGCTCTGCAGCACTTCAAAAAGTCAGTGTCTGGGTAGAAGAAAGTAGAGGCACTAAAAACAGATTAAACGGGACATGACATAACTAAGTGAAATTAATGGGGTTAGATCTTGGTCCAAAATAAAAGATATAAAAGACACTTTGGAAACAACTGGAGAAATTCAAATAAGGCTGCTACTGGATAGGATAAGAGAAATTTTATTACTTTTCCTAAGGGTGAAAATGATATTGTGGCTATAAAGGAAGTGGTCTTTATTTTTAAAAGACACATGCTAAAGTATTCAGGGTGAAGTATCATTGTGTTTACCACTCACTTTGGAAAAAGTATATATGAAACAAAAATACTAATATTTATTGATGCCAAGTTGTAGATAGATGAGTGTTTCATTGCCGTGGTCTTTTAATTTTTCTATACATTGAATTTTTTCTTAATAAAAATGAAAAAAATACAGACTTATAAAATCCATGGATCAATAATTAAATATAAAGGAATTAGAAAAAATTAGAATTTGATGTCTTAAAACACTATGTATCAAGACTTGTAAGATGAAAAGAACTAAAGGGGTACATAGAGGACTGTTATCCACAATTTACAAACAACTCTTGAAACTCAGCAAAGGGGTACTAAAATTCATAATTTTAGTGCATATTCTGGAAATGAAGAAAATTGGAAAATTAATGTGCAAAGCCTCCAAGCAAAGAAGATAGATGAAGTCTAACAGCAATAAACAAGTTAAATAATTAATAAAGATAAAATCAAAGCCTAATAAAGTATAACAAAACATTAATATAGGATCAATAAACGAATACCTGCTTAGATTAATGAAAAACAGAGGAGACATAAATCAATAAGCTTAGGAATAAAAAAGCCTCCATAACTAAGGATACGACAGAGATTTAAAATAATGTGACCTTTTGGGTTTGGCTTCTTTGACTTAGCATAATGCTTTCAAGATCTGTCCTGTTGTAGCACATATCAGTATTTCATTCCTTCCTGTTGCCAAATAATATTCCATTGTATGAATATATCACATTGGATACATTTCAGCTCCTATGTCCATTTTTATATTGGATTATTTGTCTTTTTATTGTTGAATTGTGGGCCCAGATTTTTGGGGGGCAATTTTTACAAAGCTTGAAAACAGTACAAAATCTCTAATGTCCAAATCTTACAGGAAAAGTTCTAGAAAATAGAAAAAGAAGGCGAGCGGAGTGGTGGGAGAAAGCATGAACTGAAGGGGGAGAAAAAGGAGAGAGGAGAGACTTTTTTGAGTCATCTAGAATGAACTCGATACTAAAAGTAAACATGTACCATATGGGAAAGGAAAATTAATGAATGCAGTCTCAAAAATCCTAACTAAAGCAATCCATCAATGTGAAAAATAAAAACAGTAGCAATAATAATGGGAATAGTAATATGGAATGACCAAATAAGGTTTAGCCTATGATGCAAACCCATTTATCCCAGCAGATTTATACACTGAACTTTACCAGCTGATCTTGAAACATTTATACAAGAGATAAAGGCTAAAAATAAGCAACTAATCTTTAAGAATGGTGTCTCCACTAACATCCAGAAAAGGGTCAGGTACCTTGCTATAAAGGTAATAATTAAAAAGGTAAGTGAGATAGATGCATCAAAGAAATAGTCTAGAAACAGACGCACATATATGGAATCAAGGTGTATGACAGGAATGTGTTGTTAATTAGTGGGGGAGGGATTGACTACTGAAACAATAGCAGCAAGTCCAGTTTCTATGTGAATAAAGAACTCAGACCAGTCCCAAAAAATAAACACAGATTAAAGACTAAATGTGTAAAGCAGAACAAGTTTGGAGGACTGATGCTACCCAATTTCAAGACTTATTATAAAGCCACAGTAATCAAGAGAGTGTGATATTGGTGAAAGGACAGATAGATTAATGGAACAGAATGGAGAGACCAGAAATAGACCCCCATAAATACACTCAACCAATCTTTGACAAAGGAGAAAAGACAGTAAGACAAAGACAGTCTCTTCAACAATGGGACTAGAACATCTGGAAACCCATATGCAAAAAAAAAAAAAAAAAAATTTAGACTCAGACTTTACACTTTTCATAAAAATTAACTCAAAATAGATCAAAATGGACGTAAGTGTAAAACACAAAACCATAAAACTCCTAGAAGATAATATAGGAGAAAATCTAGATGACCTTGGGTACAGTGATGCCTTTTTAGATATAACATCAAATAAATAATCCATGAAAGAAATAAGTGATATGCTGGACTTCATTAAAATTAAAAGCTTCTGGGCTTCCCTGGTGGCACAGTGGTTGAGAGTCCGCCTGCCGATGCAGGGGACACGGGTTCATGCCCCGGTCCAGGAAGATCCCACATGCTGCGGAGCGGCTGGGCCTGTGAGCCATGGCCGCTGAGCCTGTGCGTCTGGAGCCTGTGCTCCACAACGGGAGAGGCCAAGACAGTGAGAGGCCCACGTACAGAAAAAAAAAAAAAAATTAAAAGCTTCTGCTCAGTGAAATACAGTATCAAAAGAGTGAGAAGACAAGCCACAGACTGGGAGAAAATATTTGCAAAAAGACACATCTGATAGAGGACTGTTATCCACAATTTACAAACAACTCTTGAAACTCAGAAATAAGAAAACAAACAATCTGATTTTAAAAATGGGCCAGAAACCTTAACAGATACCTCACCTGGCAAATCAGTATATGAAAAGATGCTCCACATCATGGCATCAAGGAAATTCAAGCTAAAACAATAATGAGATACTACTACGTACCTGTTAGAAGAGCCAAAATGTGGAGCAACAGGGTTTCTCATACAGTGTTGGTGGGAGTACAAAATGGTAGAGCCAGTCTGAGAGACAGTTTGACAGTTTCTTACAAAAATAAACATACTTGTACCATACGATCCAGCAATCGTGTTCCTTGGTATTTACTCAAAGGAGTTGAAAACTCATCCACATAAAAACCTGCACACAGATGTTTACGGCAGCTTTATTCATAATTGCCAAAGCGTGGAAGCGATCAAGAGGTCCTTCAGCAGGTGAATGGATAAACTATGGTGCACCCAGGCAATGGAATACTATTCAGCACTAAAAAAGAAATGAACTATCAAGCCATGAAAAAACAGGAACGAAACTTAAATGCATATTACTAAGTGAAAGAAGCCAATCTTAGAAGGCTACGTATTCTATGACATTCTGGAAAAGGCAAAACTACGGAGACACTAAATATATCAGAGATTCTCAGAGGTCGGTGGAGAGGGAGTGATGAATAGACAGAACACAGAGGATTTTTAGGGCAGTGAAAATACTCTGCATGACACTACAATGATGGATATATGTCATTATCATCTTGTCCAAACCCACAGAATGTTCACCACCAAGAGTGAACTTAAGGTAAACTATGGACTTGGGTGATTACTGTGTCAACATAGGTTCATTGTTGGTAAAAATCTACCATTTGGTGAGTGGTGTTAATAACAGAGGGAGGGTGCTATTCTCATACAGAGGCAGAGGGTATATGGGAAATCTCTGTATCTTCCTCTCATTTTTTTGTAAACCTATACCTGCTCTTAAAAAAAATAGTCTTTAAAGAAAACACATGCGAAAAGCAAATCTATAAAACTTTTTGAAGAATGCTTTAGAGAATACTTTTATATCATCAAGCTGGGAAGGATAATAAAGTATTTCACTACATTAAATTTTTGAACCTCTATGAGAAGAAAAAATGACCATAAAGAAAATGAAAAGTTAAGGCACAGACTAGAAGAATCTTTTTGAAACATATATATCCTAATAAGACTCACTATCCCAAATTTATAAAGAACTACAAATGTAGTAGAAAAAACATTTTTTTTTTAAAGAAAGTACGTGAATAGGCGATTCACAAAAGAACATAATTGCATGGCAATAAGTAAAGTGCTCAATCTCATTACTGGGGTAATACAAATTAAAACAACACTGAGATACTACTTCATGCCTATCATAATAGAAAAACAATAATCACTCTGATTACAGTGTGTGTTGGCGCGGCTTTGTGGAAACCAAAACTCTGACACATGTCAGGCGGGAACACTTGGATCTATGCGGGAAAGGTGGAAGTGCTCCCAGTCTGAGATATGGCGGCTCCACAACTGTGTACCTGCACAAGGGCAAGTCTCACACCTATGTACAAGCTTACATGGAACATACAAAAAAGTCATTGCATTATAATTATTTTGTTGTTGCTTTTGTTGTTCACTTGGCTGTAAAACTCCAGCTGTTTAATCACAAGTGCTTCCCCACCCTCACTCATCACCGCACCAGGAGTGCCTTGGGTCCAACCGTGGGTGTGTGAAGTCCTGTGAACGCCAGGGTGAGTAGCAGCAGCCAGCTGACTCCTGGGAGCATCAGGTCGGCTGGGCACAGAGGCCTCTTCTCTGCAAGCCACCAGCAAGGAGCTCCATCCGAGGCAGGCTGCCCACCGGCCCAGCCAGAGAATGTGGGAGGAGGCCAGGCCCGGCAGGGGAAAGAGGGGGATTAAGACAGAAGAGACTCCGCTCTGTCACCAAGCCTGGCCCTTTGGCCTGCCTGTGTCAAATGCAGCCAGAGGGAGGCCAGAGGGAGCTGGCCTAGCCCATCGGGAGATTGCTGCCACTCACACTGTCCTTGTCTTCTTGGCCTTCGGAAGGTATGAACTTGCGATTTTAAGGTAAATAAGTACTAGGGATGTAATGTACAACATGACTAATATAATTAACACAGCTGTACATTTTATATGAAAGTTGTTAGGAGAATAAATCCTAAGAGTTCTCATCACTAGGAAAAAATTTGTTTTTCTTTTTCTTTTCTTTTGTATCTATATGAGGTGATGGATGTTCACTAAACTTATTGCAGTAATCATTTCATGATGTATGTAAGTCAAATCATTATGCTGTATACCTTAAACTTATATCGTACTGTATGCCAATTATATCTCAAGAAAACTGGGGGGAAAATCATTATATGTTAAGTCTCAAAGTAAACATCAGTAAGTTCCATAAGGTAGGAATTGCGGATAAAATGCAATAAAACAATAAATTATCAACAAATTAAAAAATGTAAAAGCCCTCCCTCCTGTGAATTGGAAAACTAACTTTTAAGCAACTTTTTTTTTTTTTTTTTTTTTTTTTAACCGGTACGCGGGCCTCTCACTGTTGTGGCTTCTCCCGTTGCGGAGCACAGGCTCCGGACGCGCAGGCTCAGCGGCCATGGCTTACGGGCCCAGCCGCTCTGCAGCTGTGGGATCCTCCCGGACCGGGGCACGAACCCGCTTCCCCTGCATCGGCAGGCGGACTCTCAACCACTGCGCCACCAGGGAAGCCCTTAAGCAACTTTTGATTGAGAGAATTCAAACTAAAATTTTAAAATTTCTAAAAAATAATAATAACTAGCTACATTTTAAGCTGTGGTCACAGAAAAAATTACTAGCTCCTAAGCACATTTAACAATAAAAATTAAAGAATATAAATAAACCAAATTCTTGGCTCAGAAGGCCAAAAAAGGAAAAATAACCAAAGAAAGCACAGGAAGGAGAAAAAGGTAAGAGCAAAGTGTGATGAAGTTGAGAATAGAAAAACAATAAACCTAGTTAAAAAAAAATCCAAATCTAGCTTGTTTCTTTTAAATTGACCGCTACATACTTGATCAAATTAAAAAAAAAAAGGTGGCATGGAAAAAGACGGCACAAATATACAAGATAATAAATGACAAATAGGAAATAGCCACTGAAGCAGAAAAAAAGTTAAATATAAGAGGCTACTTTACAGATCTCATCTCTCTGCAAATAAATTTTAAAATAGATAAAATGGAATCATTCTCTGGAAAAGACACCAAAATCAGCTCTAGTAGGGACAGAAAGCTAAATTAGATCAACTTTTCTAGAAGAAATAAAGTAATTAATATTCTATCCTACCACAAAACAAAAAACACAGGTCCAATGGTTTCACTGGGGAATTCTAACAAATCCCCAAGATCAGACCATTCCAATGTCCCGTAGTTTTTCCATGGAAAATGAAGGAAAACTTTCTCATTATTTTTATGAAGCAAGTATAACACTGACAGTTGTAAGAGACTGAATGTGTTCATTCACAATAAATTCCTATGATGAAACCCTACGCCCCAATGTGATGCTTAAGAGGTGGGGCATTGGGGAGGCAATTAGGATCAGATGGAAGTCCTGAGGGTGAGCCCTCATTAATGGGATTAAGAACTTTATAAAAGTCCTCAGAGAGCTTGCTTCCTCCCTCTGCCCTCCACACTATGAGGATATAGCGAGCATGAGGATACAAGGACAAGTTGGCAGTCTGCAACCCAGAAGAGGACCCTCACCATACCCCAACCATGCTGCCACCCTGACTGCCAACTTCCAGCCTCCATCCAAAACTGTGAGAAGTTAATTACTGTTGTTGTTAAAGCCACCCAGTTTGTGCTATTTTTCTACAGCAGCAGGAACTGAGAAAACAATTTACCCTTACGAATACAATTTAAAAACAAAAGTAAAACATATATCAATGCCATTATATATATCAATGCAAAAATACTAAATAAATATGAGCAAAACAATGCAACAATGTATTAAAAGATATATACCATGACCAAAGGCCGATTGCATTTAGCTTGGTATTAATTAATTCATTAATAGAGTATACCAATTAATCTAATAAGAAAAATTGCATGATTCCCTACATAGATATCTAAAAACCTTTGACAAAATTTAACGTCTTCCCTGATGAAAACTCAAGAAGATAGGAATTAATGTATATTTTCTTAGCATGATAAAACACACACACACACAGGCCCTTAATCCTCACACCAGTATCTCACTTAATGGAGAAATATTTGAGGCATTTCTAGTAAAATCAGGAACAAGGGAAGGATACCCCTTAACTCCACTCCTAGTCAACATTATATTGCAGTCAGTGCAATTATACAAGATAAATCAAATAGAGGCATAAGCATTGGAAAAGAAAAAACTATATTTGCAGATGACATGGTATTATGCCTGGAAATGATGTGGATCAATGATGAAATTAACTCAAACATCAAAAATTCAGATTTAGTATAAATTAATATACAGAAATCAATCATCTCCATAGACATAATAACCTGACAGAGGATATACTAGTACAGAAAACCTCATTTACATTACCAACCAAGAAGATAAAATAGGAAAAATCATACAAAGAAATGTACAAAACCAGAGGAAAACTTTAAAATTCCTCAAAGTCACAAAAATAGACCTGGAGAAACAGAAGTCTGTTCTATGATAGAAAGACTCAACATTGTAAAATGTCAGCTTTCTCTAAGTTACTGTATAAAATTAACACAATTCCAATAAAAATACCAACAAGTTTCTTTTGGAGTTAGACAAGTTAATACTCAAGTTCATATGAAAAACTTGCAAGAATACGCAGGAAAACACGGAGAAAGAAAAGGCTTAAAGGGAAAAATAATTCTACCATACAGTAAACATGCTACAGTTGACCCTTAAACAACAGGAGCTTGGACTGCACAAGTCCACTCACACAGATTTCTTTTGATAGTAAATACTACAGTAGTAAATGATCCAGGGTTCGTTGAATCCAAAGATGTGGAGGGCCCCTTGGATGCGGTGGGACAACTATATAGGGATTTTTGACTGCGTGGAGGGTCAGAGACCCTAACAGTGTGGTGTTGGTGTGTGGATAAACAGAGCAGGAACAAAGTCCAGAAACAGACCCAAGTTCATATAGAAATACATGTATGATAAAGACGGCACCTCAAATCACTGGGTCCAAAAATGAACTTTTAAAATAAACCACGTTGGGACAACTGGTTGGCCACTTGACCATAAAGAATATTACATTCATACCTCAAACAATACACCAAATACAGTAGGAATCTAAATGTAACAATGAGACCATACAAATATCAGAAAAAAAATACATGTGAATGTTTTTATAACCTAGGTGAAAGGAATGGTTATCTGAAAATGATTCAAACTCCAGATGCAATAAAAGATTAATAAATTTGACTACATGAATTTTTAAAAGTAGCATGTATATTAGTTTCCTATGGCTGTTATTACAAATTATCACAAACCTAGTGGCTTAAAACAACACAAAGTTAATACCCTATAGTTTGTAGGTCAGAATTCTGACTGGTCTCACTGGTCTAAAATCAAAGTAGGCTTCATTGTCAGGAGGGCTGCACTGCTTCCCAGAGGCTCTGGGGGAGAATCTGTGTCCTTGCCTTTCTAGCTTCTTAGATGCTGCGCATATGCCTTGGCTCAGGGCCCTTTCCTCCACCTTCAAAACCAGTGATGTTCCAGCTCTCTGATCTTTTTTCCATAGTCATATATCCCTCTCACCACAGGCAAGAATAATTCTCAGCTTTTAGGATCCCTGTGATGACATGAGGGTCCTTAATTTAATCATATCTGCAGAGTACCTTTTGCCACATAAGGTAACACGTTTACAGCTTCTGGAAATTAGGACGTGGCCATCTTTGAGGGGTATTACCATGCCTAATACACAGAGCAAAACAAACCCCCCAAAATCAGAAGACTATTGACAAGCTGGGAGAAAATATTTGTAATATATCATAGATAAGGGCTAATATCCCTAATATACAGAGAACTCTTAAATTGAGGGGAAAATGCCAAAAATTTAATAGAAACATGAGCAAAAGTCACGGACAATGCACCAAAAACTATGAAACTGGCCTTTGAACATATGAGATGTTCATGCTCACTCATAACTAGAGAAATGCAAATTAAAACTGCACTGAGACATCACTTCTTGTCTATCTATCTGACTGGAGGAAATTTACATGTGTCATCACTCTTTCTGTTGGGGAGACTTCTGCATAAACACACAGTCTCACACACTGCTGGTGAAAATATAAACTGGTGCGACCTTCTTGGAGGAAAATTTGGCAACGTCTAGCAAAAGTCCATGTATATTTATCATTTGGGTGAGAATTCTCACTTTTTGGAATTTTCCCTAAATGGAAGTACACTTCCAGCAATATAAAAATACATAACCACAGGATTATTCATTGTCATATGAATTGTTTGTAACTGTAAACTGTTGCTTAAAATATCTCTAACTTATCCTTGCTCTCCATCTTTTTCCCTTTATCCTTATTTTATGGCTTACCTTTTGGGTTGGATTAAGCACTACTTAATTTTGTAATCCTTTCTGGACAGTCTCTACACTACTTTCTGTGTAGTAGCACTGAATAAACGTTTACTGATTTGAAAATTATTAGGGCTAAACAATCATTTGTTATGAGAAATTTCATTCTGGAATAAAGCTTTCATATAACTAATACTATATGGCTTATTAATTTTGGATTTATCCAAGATTTTTGTCTACTCTACTTTTTTCATGGTTCTTATGAGGTTTCTGTTTTATCACAGCCAGTCTTAACTAGGGACATTTGGTTTCTTCAATAATTAAACCTCGGAGGCTAGGGCACAGGGCTGAATTCAGCACAGCCACTGAGAGCAAGATTTCGCTGGAATTGCTCCGCTTTTGCAGTCACAACTGAGCAGATCATTGTTCTATGACAGCATTATTGTCATTAATGAAATTTATAAATGGAATTCACTTAAGTAGTGCCTGTTTATTCTCCTGGGGCTTGGTAACAATACAGATCAACACACACACGTGCTCTAACAATTGTTCCATTTTTTGAAACTTAAAGATTCGTGTTCTTTCATTAATATAGTTATTTATTTAACCATCACTTATTAAGCAACTATTAATCAGATACTGTGCCAGGTTTTTAAAATCAAAAGTCTGTGGTCTTTGAACCAAAAAAGTTTCATGATTTCACATTTTAACAATTTATTTTCTGGATCTTTTATGTTTGTATTCAGATCCTGTCTTTAGACTGTCTCCTGAAACGTGTGTGTGTGTGTGTGTGTGTGTGTGTGTGTGTGTGTGTATGAATGTACATATACACATACACATATATTACTTTGTGTGTATGTATATATATAATGTGTGTTATTGTACCTCTATAGACCCATATGTTCCCTTTATATTTGGGAACCTATAAGCAAAATAATAACCTAAGTGCAAAGAAGGGGGGGAAATTTCCCTCATGCACACACACTTATTTTACGTTGGCCTAAGCCCATCAAATTCGGGCTCATATCAGCATCCTCACATGTCTGAAATGGCTGCATAAGGCGGAAGGTGGAATGTATTTAAACTAAACTTGCATGTAGGAAATTCATTATCCAATCCTCTACTCTAGCATGGGGATAGCGTCTATGGTTTTCCAACAACCGATAGAATGCAGTCCTATGAAAATAATATAAACATATTTTTGAGAGAATCTCTATTAAAAGTTACCAATGTGGTATCTTTCTCACTAGGTGCTAAAAGAATTTTATAAGTATCTTATTAATCCTCATAATTTTTACCTGATGATTTATGGGTTTCCATTTTTTAATGTTTCTCATAAAAGAAGCATAGAAAAATATGATTATTGAAAGGAGCCTGGAACCACTCTTCCTGCTTGCTTTATAGATGGGGAAATTGGGCTTACATTACATTTAGGACCACACAAGGGATTTATAGAGAGAACTGAGGGCTGGCTATGAGGTTTCCTCATCCACTGTTCAGCACCCTAACCACCAGACCTGTGGACCTTTAAGTGCCCCGGGGCTTAGCAGAACCACTCTAAAGGATGCCTTAGAAGGACATGGAGATACAAAATCATATTTATGATGAGCCACAGTCCTTCTTTACTTACACAGGAGTTGGCATGTAGAAGGTTGCAATACAACACAAACAAGTTTTTTAAAAACTCACTCTAGATCAGGAGTTGGTACCCACAGGCAAAATCTCGCCTATTTTACCAAACAAAATTTTGTTGGCACAAAGTCATATCTGTTTCAGCTCCAGCTACAGATTTGAGTAGTTGTGAAAGTGGCCATAAGCATATGGCCAGTAAAGCTGAAAATATTTATTGTTTGGCCCTTAAAAATTTGCTGACCCCCCACTATAGAAAATATTGCCCTCTTACAAGCTCTAACTATAAACATGAATAACTACACTTTAAAAGACTGCTAATGATTATAATTTTGAGTCACACTTTGAAACAACTATGGTAAGTAAATGCATATTATAAATTCTAATGAGCCCTCAAGTTTCTGATATAAGTTGTTCTACAGCATATATACTCCTGCAGAATCTGAGACATTCCATTTTTAATAGTAAGAAGAGGAGTCATTTTAGCGAATTAACTTTTCAAATTAAACCTAAATTAACTTTTTAAAGCCAGCAATAACTACTGCTAAGAATACTTCCCAATAATTAAAATAGTGTTCCTAATGAATGGATATCTACTATAACTTTCTTTACAAAGACAGTTATAGCTGCTTTTATAGTTTCATTTTGTCCTTTGTGCATTCAAGATTATTGTATTTCCCCAAAATGTAAACATGGACTTTTTTCAATCTATTTTTATGAATTAGGAATACTTATCAACTTTCTAGATTATCCTCTAAAATCTTAAAATTGTAAGGGTACTATTTGGGCAATTACAGTAATTTTTTTTTAATTTATATTTTATATTGGAGCATAGTTGATTAACAACGTTGTGTTAGTTTCAGGTGTACAGCAAAGTGATTCAGTTATAGATATACATGTATCTGTTCTTTTTCAATCACAGTAAATTTAAAGGAGTATCACGAAGAATGGGTCCCAGAGTTTCTTATGAAAGGAATAGAATTTGGAGATACATTCTGGAGATATATTGGGGATAAAATAAAGGAAAAGTCTAAAGCTGAAATTGGCATATAAGGGATTGAAATAAAGTAGCACCATAATAAGTTATTAGTTTCTAGGAAATATCTTCTAGTCTTCACAGAGAATCTGTGGATTCTGCCTTTATACTATTTGGGAAAGGATAGATTATGGTAAGGATAGATTATGGTAATAAACCACCCCCAGATACCCACAGCTTGACATGCAAGGTTATTTCTTCCTCATACTACATGTTGGCAGGGGCCTCTGCTCATGGTAGTCATTCTACGTCCCGAGCTTTAGATAAAATACCATTTTGGGCATTGCTCGTTGACATGCCAGAACAAAAGAGCACGTTGGAGGGTTGCACTTGCGCCATAAATGCTTCAACTTGGAATGTCACTTTTGCTAAGGACCCATTGGCCAGAATGAGTCACATGACCCTGCCCAACCACAAGGGAGCAGAAGTTGCAATCCTATTATGTGCACATAAGGGATAGAGTAGAAATATTTATTAACAACTCATTGAATATTTAGGTTAATGATTAAGGACTCAGCCTTCAGGCCAGGCTAGTTAAATGTCCGTGCTTCACTTTCCTCGTCTGTAAAATGAAAATACTAAACCTCATAGAAATGTGAGGATTAAATGAGTTAACACGTATAAAGTTCTTAGAAGAGTATCGACATATTGGTAAAGTGTTATTTTTGTCATTTTATTTCAAGCTTTGTACTTGCCACAATGCTCTTCAGAGCCAAAAACAGAGGAGGGCAGCCTTAGGAATGCTGACTCGGGCCCAGCAAAGAGGCCTATGAGAAGTATTCTTTTTTTTTTTGCGGCACATGGGCCTCTCACTGCTGTGGCCTCTCCTGTTATGGAGCACAGGCTCCGGACGCGCAGACCCAGCGGCCATGGCTCACGGGCCCGGCCGCTCCGCGGCATGTCAGATCTTCCCGGACCGGGGCACGAACCCGCGTCCCCTGCATCGGCAGGCGGACTCTCAACCACTGCGCCACCAGGGAAGCCCATGAATCCCTTTTAATAAGTGGTTTGTAAGGCTTCCATCAGACTAAATATGAGAGTTAAAGTAGAAGACTCCCATTAGAAAGGGCAAAGGCAATACCGAAAGAAGAGAAATGGGAAAAAAGAGATAGTGAACGAAGAACTAGTGTCCAGGATGTGTACTCAGCTCACGTCCTATGTAGACCATAGCAACTGGTGGACCGATGGCACTGTTCATTCCTATCGGAGCTGTTGCCTCAGCACTGGCACCAGTACAACTGCTCTGAATCTATGACCGGATATCCACCCATGACCACCCATGCAGCAATACGCAGTCCAACAATTCTGGACTGTTAGGTACCAGATAAGGAGATGAGCAGATGTGATTTCCTCTTCCATGAGCTAATAACAAGAGAGACAGAAAAGTTACTAACCCACCTATAACATAAATCAGAATGAAAAAAATTCTACACTGCATACACATGCCAAATTTTATGAGCACACAGAAGAAGGAGAGGTCCATTTTCAGTAGAAAATCAGGGAATACTTTTTGGAGGAAACAGCATTTTAATTGAGATTTTAAAGAAGAGGGATGAAAGTGGAAGGATGTAATGAATACCAAGCTAATGAAATATCATAAGTGACCATAAAATGAATAAGAGTGACCAACTGGAGGGGGTAGAGGATAAATAAACTTTAAAAAGTAAAAGGAGCTTTGTTTTTTTTTCACCCACAAGTAATAATTCAGCAGCACACTTTAGAAGGTCTGATTTCCACAATCGGTCTATATTTCTAAAACTCCCTGTTATTCCTTCCCCAAAATATTAATTACAACTTAAAAATAGCTATTTGATTTGAATTTTATTTCTGTAGTCTTCAAATGTAAGCTCCACAGTCTACATTTTCCTAGGCAGTCACAAGTTCAAAAGATCGTAGAGCTGAAAAGAAATTTCAGCCCAAATTTCTGCTTTAGAGATGGAAGGTCGAGTAAGCAAATGACTTACCCACATTTACAAAGTGCTAGACTCGACACTAGAACTCCTGTCATAATACTGAATGTACAGTTGCTTGAAAGGACAAAAGAATCAAGAAAACAAACATGCGTCCAGAGCTACTCTTATGATTTTTCTGTGAATATTCCATATCCGAAGCAAAGTGACTTATAGCTATAAGATCATAAGTAATCTGAGTAAACATGGAATTATTCATTAAACCCTAAATGTCTAACGGAGGGGGTCACCACTTGAAGCCTGTGTGTGTGTTGGCCAAATAAAAGGAAGCCCTACTGCACAAGGTAGGGATTACATTTATGGAACATAAACAAGAGGTGGGGGAAGTTAGAAATACAAATTCTAAATGTCTATGTCAATTAACGACAGGCCCATAATAAAAAATACAAGGTCTGGGTCATGTTATGAGTGCTTGAAATGAACATAAAGGAAGCCCTGCTTTGCCAACTCTGCCAAAGACAGAGATGGCACAGGGCCACGATGCACCATGACAATTCTTGCTTCCATTTGTGAAAGCCTCCAAGTACCTCATTTTGGATGCCATGAGAAACTGCAAGCCTACTGGGTTTGTGAACAGAAGATGGACATTCAAGGAACAAATCTTTGACTCTGTAGTAACCAAGACAGCTCTATCTAAAACTCCTTGTTCCCAAATGGGAGCATAAGGGATATTTGCACATTCTAACTTTACGTGAAGAATCAGCTCTTGGAAATCCCATGAGAAAGTTTTCATAAGGATTTATCCACACTTTCTTCTTTGGTTTCCTCAACTCAGAAGCAGGAAACCTTCCAGACATCCTGAACCTCTGACCCTTTTGTGATTTTTCCCATCAACATATGCAAATATCCATGCAGCAATTCAAAAATCTCTTTTCACTGCATTATAGCATGGCCTTATATTAGACCTATATCTAGAACACTACCATTTCCAACCCACTATTGAATGAGTTTAATTGCACGTTTCTTGGGAAAAAGATCTCATTGGCTCAGAAATGTCAGGAGTCCACTATCACATGTACCTATCTGGTTTCCAAAATGATTTTCCCAAGCCACACTAAGTGACTCCCTCAGAATGTTTCCTGCTGGCAAGTGAATCAGCTTTTGCCTTTCACCCAGTCTCAGCTCATTCCTTCTCTGTGACAATATCAGGACATCCACATCTGACAATGGTCCCAGCTAATTAATTTACTCCAATGTCTAGCAGCCTTTTGACAGGAAAAATAATCTACATTGTATTTATTGCAGAATCTCTACCACTAGGACAAAGATGAATGCAAACTTCACACAACCATTTTTCATTATCTGAAGTTAAAGTGATTTTCAAATGTTAACTTTAAAATTAGGAGGAGTGATATAACAGTTCTACTTTGAAACTGCCTGGAAATGGAATGTCTATAACAATGGTTTAGCATCAAGCCAGAAAAATAAACTCTCCTGCTACCATCATAAATGGGCCAGAAATAAACCTCGGGGTCGTGCACAAAGAACAGGCAGTGGAATTGGATTTCCAAAATAAATGATCTGAAACTCAGCATAATGTACCTTCAAATAGTGATATCTTCCCCTACCTCCCATCCTTCTGACCCTGGACAGCGGGGTAGCAATCCCTCCCTCTGTAAACTGTGCATACCACTGTCATAATATGGCTGAAATTGGAAAAATCTAAATGTGAACCCAGACAACATCTACAATGCCTAACTCTGATCTCTGTCTTAAGCAGACTATCCAGTAGTTCCATTCATTTCGGCTGTACTCTAAAATACTTTCTCATGAGTTTTATCTTTCTAGCATTATCCTTCCTAATATTCCTTAACCTTGGGATTATAAATGTTAGATTAGTAATTGTTCATTTCGGTGATAATCTGAAACTCATTCCCTTCTTCCTTCGGAAGGCCAGAGTAATCGTCCAATAAAAGTTCTACCAAGGTCAGGAATGACCTAATTTACTTGTAATTATTAATTCTTCTCTGACCTCTTAACCATAAATGAAGCTTTGGCATTGGAAAAAAGATGTGAAACAGGACAAGGCATTTAAAAGTCAGGGAATAAAGGAGCAGTGGAGAAAAAGAGAACAGATTTTCTAAATTTAAAAAACTCCTTGGGCTTTCTTGAAATAATGATTTATATTCTTTGAGTCCACAAGAGAGTAACTGAATATGCGTGATGCAATGCTGGAATTTTAGGTATTTTGCCTAACGGTTATTAACAATTAGTACCACTGGGGGAAAAATCATAGTTAGAATAATAACCCTCTCTCAGAGGATGACTGAAATTGGACTTGTAATCTGGTTATAATAAAATACATTATGTTTATATTAAAGCCCCACATGTTAAGAGGAATACTGACAAACTGAAATAAGTCCAGTAGGTGAGTAAGTGGGGTCTGAAATGTAAGTTGTATGAGTAGCAATGGAAGAACCAACACTGCTTCCTTTGGAAAAGTGAAGACTGGGGCCAAACATATCAAACTGTCTTAATATTTCAAAGGGATGGTACACAGAAGAGGAAACAGTCATTGCAAGTAGAGATGCTGTTGGTGGCGTTCAGGCCAGAGAGTCATCCAACACGAAGGGCACCTGGCCTCTCCCCATCCACTGTAGCAGAATCCACCGGACACGACACCTGAAAGATGGTCTCCCAGGCTTTGCTTGGACACTTGCACTGGCACAGAGCTCACTATCCCAAGAACACCCTCCTCCATGTTAGAGAACAGAACAGAGGACATTTCTTTCTAGTGCTAGTTGCCATCCCTCAGGTTCTAACCTAGACAACTGGTTAACCAGATCTGTCCTACTGAATATCCCAGAATACTGCTAATCCGTTCTCCACAAGATAACTCACTTCACTTCTTTTTTAATGAAGTATAGTTGATATATAATATTATATAAATTATAGGTATATAATATAGTGATTCACAATTTTTAAAGGTTATGCTACATTTATAGTTATTATAAAACATTTGCTATATTTCCTGTGTTATACAATATCCTTATAGCTTTTTTTTTTTTTTTTTTTTTTTGCAGTACTTGGGCCTCTCACTGTCGTGGCCTCTCCTGTTGCGGAACACAGGCTCCGGATGCACAGGCTCACTGGCCATGGCTCATGGGCCCAGCCACTCCGCGGCATGTGGGATCTTCCCGGACCGGGGCACGAACCTGTGTCCCCTGCATCGGCAGGCAGACTCTCAACCACTGCGCCACCAGGGAAGCCCCTTATAGTTTATTTTATACCTAGTAGTTTGTACCTCTTAATGTCCTACCCCTATATTGCCCTTCCCCCTTCCCTTTCCCCACTGGTAACCACTAGTTTGTTTCCTACATCTATGAGCCTGCTTCTTCTTTGTTATACTCACTAGTTTGTTGTATCTTTTAGATTCCACATGTGACATCATACAGTATTTGTCTTTGTCTGTCTGACTTATTTCACTTAGCATAATGCACTACAAATCCATCCATGTTGCTGCAAAGGGCAAGATTGCATTATTTTTTACGGCTGAATAAGATTCCATTGTATGTGTGTGTGTGTGTGTGTGTGTGTGTGTTTATCACTTCTTTACCCATTTATCTGCTGATGGACACTAAGGTTGCTTCCATGTAAATAATTCTGCTATGAAAATTGGGGTACATGTATCTTTTTGAATTAGTGTTTTGGGGTTTTTTTTTTGATACATACCCAGGAGTGGAATTGCTGGGTCATATGGTAGTTATATAGGTCTATCCCTTAGTTTTCTATGTGTCAAACTAAATATCTTCAATTCCTTTCACCATTATTAATTTAGTATTCAGCACCTCATACCATTTTAGTCATGGACCTTCTGGATACTCTCTGGTTTATAATATCCTTAACTGACATCTAAAATAAGTACTCTTGGGCTTCCCTGGTGGCGCAGTGGTTGAGAGTCCGCCTGCCGATGCAGGGGACACGGGTTCGTGCTCCGGTCCGGGAGGATCCCACATGCCGCGGAGCGGCTGGGCCCGTGGGCCATGGCTGCTGGGCCTGCGCGTCCGGAGCCTGTGCTCTGCAACGGGAGAGGCCACAGCAGTGAGAGGCCCGCGTACTGCAAAAAAAAAAAAAAAAAAAAAAAAAAAAAAAAGTGCTCTTGATACAGTATTTTCAGCAAGAGAACTGAGTAGAACTTTTTATTTCCCTGTTAAAGAAAATCAGTTAGTAGGTGTTAGCTGAACACCTGTCATGTTCAACCCTATGCTTAGCCATCATTTGATATATAACAGAAGTGGAAGGCCAGGTGCTGAAAATATCTGTAGAATCAAAACTGAGGTACATGGGATAATTCTGGAGTTTGTGCAAGATGTAAACCATTATGTGGACAAATGTGATACAGTCTCAAATTCATGGTGGATTAAAAAAAAAATGGAGCCCAGGCAGGCTGGGGAATCTATGTGATGAGTTGTAGATTAGGAGGACCTACCTAGGCTGTATCTTGAAGGATGGGTAGGATTTATCTGTCTGGAACAGACACTGACAATGAGGGAATGTGTGTGTAGGAATAATCAGTAATAAAGAAGGTCAGCATTGGTAGGGACATGTGTGGCTAGAAATAGAAATATTCAGATTTGTACTGTAAAATTTCCACTAGGACTTTCTTCCATTCTAAATATGCTTTGCTTAACTTTGCTAAAAATTTTTCCAGGACTCAGATATCCACAGGTCTCTAATTTGGCAAACTAATCCTTGGTAAGATACTACCAGGAGCTAAGAGAGTAATCCTAGAACTCCCCTCAGATGGCAAGTATAGACTTCAGAGGTGATTTTCTGGACACCCAATTTCCTTTATCCCAAGCATGAGAATTCCAGGCAGTCCAGTGGGAGAGGTATTTTTGGATAGATACAACTTTTGGTACATTTTAAATTATATTATCTTGTTAACAAATGGTTCCAAAGGCCAAAGTCCTAAATTGTGTATCTGATGCAAAGAATTTCTCTTTTAGACTGGTCTTCTGTAATTGACCCCATTCCTATCTTTATTTCCAAAGCCAAGATACAGGAAAATCAATCAGATAATAAAAATGAATAAATCCAGGTAAATACACATGTTGGCTTTCAATTAGCCAGTGAGTCTGTGAATCTCCAGGGAACACTGAAGGCAGCTCATAAGACAATGCAGTTTCCCTTAATAGGGACCGTAACCCCAGAGTGGCTTTCTTTTTTTTTTTTCTAATAATGTGCAATTGACTGTTTTTTTTTTTTCAACATGCTGTGCTCGTAACTTCTGTGGAAACTTAAACATTATTCAATACAACAATTTCCTGCAAAACCTTTTGAAAGTGGTCACAGACTCTGACCCTGCTCTGGTGCTCTGGGTCTGCCAGCACGCTGTTTTATTACCTCTGGAAGGTTCAGTGCCAAGACACACTGCAAGAGTTAGAAATGAAAGAAAACCAGGTGTATAAAAGTAATTTTCTGCCTTCTTTCAAGAAGGGAAACTGTCACCTTCAACTCTCAGTAATTCTATGCATCTATCACATCTATCTTCATCACCCAACCCTTGGCCTACAAGGTAACTGGTAAGAGTTACAGATTGTTAATCCTAAAGAAAGTCCTGCTGAAACCACTTATATTAACCCTGTCTTGTTACCAATGGGAAAGCAAGGCTCTGAATGCTGAAAGGACTTTCCCAGGACCACAGAGTAAGTGGCAGAATCTGGACCTGAACTTCACATCACAGAGAAGGAACCAGGGATGGTATTTGTAAAACTTAGCAGCAGGACAGCACAGTCACCAAGCAATCAGAACAGAGACCCTGATTATAGTAGTGTACCACCAAATACTGCCCCAGCTGGACTAGAGTGGATGCCAGTAACCTTTTAAGAGATAACGAGAAAATGTGCCCCTTATTTGTTACCTAAAGCACTTAGCTAATAAAAATGATAATTTACTTTTAGTTGTTGGTTGTTCTCTTTTTTTCACCTATTTTCCCCCACTGTCTTCCATGCCACTAATCCTTTGAAAACTTGCCCTCTGTTTGGCAGCCCATGTCATTGTTATCTATGCTGAACGCCCTTGACTTCAAGTGTGTGTCCATCTTAACAAAATTCTAAGATTTTCTCTGCAAGTACCCACTTTACAAACTTTCAGGTCAAGCCCCAATTCTGTTTTTAATTTTTTTTAATTGAAGTATAATTGCTTTACAATGCTATGTTAGTTACTGGGGTACAGCAAAGTGATTCAAATATATACATATTCTTTTTCAGATTCTTTTCCATTATAGGTTATTACAAGATACTGAGTATAGTTCCCTGTGCTATACAGTAGGTCCTTGTTATTTACCTCATTTATATATAGTAGTGTGTATCTGTTATCGATTCTGTTATTAAAAGTAACCTGATCTATGTGTCTACAATTTTTCTCCAACTCACTTTACCCAAGGTGATAAATTTAATATTTCAGGCCTGGATTTTTATCATGCATTTTTTTTTACCTTCCCACAGTCTCTCAACCCCTTTCTTTCAAAATTATGAGATGTTCTTTCATTGCTTCTGTTAACAAGGTTGTTTGCAGCCCAAGATATAATTGGTAGATAATGGGAGTAAAACTGGGGACAGAAATACATATTTGATTACTGTTACTGGTTGGAGCCTGTCCTATGATGTGCAGTGACCCATCATGCAGACAGGACATGCCTCAAAACTTCTTACTTTAGGATTGAATTTTGAAAAAAGCATAAAATAAAAGTCTGGTGAAGCAAGCATTCTTCCTAGCTTTATAAATCATTACCACACATTCACATCTTCATTAAGTGTCCCATCTTTAACTTTCTAAGAGTAACTACCTTGAAACTGTGGATCCCCTTTAGCACTGGCACACCACTGAGACAAAGGACTTTTTGCTATACTTGCTTGACCTTTCTCTGGCAATGGACTTACCAGTTAAGGCAGGCTTGTCCCTAATAAACACATGAGCTGTTAGTAATTTCTCTTCTTGAATCATCATCAATTCCTTCAATGGCTCAAGGAAAGCGTTTGGAGGATCGATAACATGCTAAGTCACTTAGGTACAAAGATGACTAAAACAGGGCTTCCCTGGTGGCGCAGTGGTTGAGAGTCCGCCTGCCGATGCAGGGAACACGGGTTCGTGCCCCGGTCCGGGAAGATCCCACATGCCACGGAGCGGCTGGGCCCGTGAGCCATGGCCGCTGAGCCTGCGCGTCCAGAGCCTGTGCTCCGCAACGGGAGAGGCCACAACAGTGAGAGGCCTGCATACCGCAACATACTTCCAATTGTCTCTATGCTTTCAAAGTAAGTGAAGTGTTATGCTTGATGTTGTTTTGTATGTCTTATGCTAAGCACTATGAGAGAGGTGAGGTACCAGAAGATTGGCTCTACAACTCAAAGATCTTAGGGGAACAAAACCCCTGTCATGAAAAAATAAGACAGTGTGTGATTGAGAGCCACATGGTTGGAACTGGTATAGAGGTCATTGAGGCTATGGATACAGCTGCTGTTACATTTTGGAATAGTCTGTGGAAGTGAAGTTTTCATTAATTGGTGTGTGTGTGTAGGGGGCGTTGGGGAGGGTTGGAGCAAGAACCAGAGAATCCCTAGGGTCTAAGTGAGAGATGTCCCCTACTTGTAAAATCTAGTACTAATGGAGCAGTACAGAGTTGAGATCTGCAGTGGCTTTAACTTTCTCTCTCAGGCAGACTTACATTTGGTGAAATTCTAGGCTGATCTCCGTAGAGAGTTCATATACAATATTTAATCAACGAGTGTAGATACTGAGCATCAAGTAAGCCAGGTTCTCCTAAAGCCACCTTGTGAAGGTTCCTGAGCCATGGAACCAGCCATAGGTTGCCAAACTCAACCAACTCTGCAACTGACATTTGCCTTCTTAGAAGTTTCCTCTGCCTTGAGAAAGCTAGAGGGTGTTTCTCCCAACTACTGTACAATTTCATCCTATTCTGGATCCTTTGATTCCAGGGAACCTCTCCATCCCGGACTCTTTGCTGGATTATTTATGAAGTCTAATTTGTAATACAAAAACACAAAATGTACTATAGTGAAAGTCTTAGAGGGGAAAAAAATGCAGTTTGTATTTTCTCATTTCACAGAGGCTCCAACATCTCTCCCCGGAATGGAAGGATGGAGGTGGGGTTCTAAGATTACCTCCCAGGCCTCTGAATACAGAAGGTGCAAAAAGAATGGGAGGTAACCAATCAATCAATCAATAAACAAACAAACAAATAAATAAATTTACTACTGTAAACTCCAGAGTTACCCATATAGAGAGATATGTAGAGTTATATCTTAACAATCAATCTCTTAGGGGGAAAAAAAAATCCCAAGTATGCTCACGCACTAACAAGTTGGTGATTTTTTCCCATTAAAATTAAAACTAAATAGACATCCACGGTAAATTACCCATTTCATTCCTCCTTCCAGTTAAAAATAAAAAAGGCACTTTATCACTCCTTACTGTGGGTGTACTTCACAGTCAACGCATGCGTTTATGTCAAGCAGGTCATTTATATTTTTGCCTGCTGGAGTTTTTCTTCTTTCAACTTAGTAGGGAATATTGGTGATCTTTATTACCCCCCGATAAATCTACAAAATGCCTTTTGCTTGAGGCTCTTTAATTTCATATAAATAAATCACATTAGGTTCTGGCTGTCATATTAAGATAAGCATGGATCTAAAAATAACAAATGTGTTTAAGCCAAATTTTTTCAGATTACATAGTGGTAAATTTCTCTGGGTCACCCCTAAATCCTATTGATGTTGAAATATTTTGTGGCACTTTAAGAGTGTTTCTTGAAGAACACAAACCTATTTAAACTAGAATTAGAATTATCTTCTGATCATCTACGGACCTATTTGTACAACATTACTCAACTCAAGCTTCCCATGGTTGCAATAAATCCATCTTTAATGTGGGGATGTTTCGCCAGTTACAGCAGAGGGCAGTTTTATATCTTTGCGGGTTCATCTAATGCCTCTATCTATACTGTGTTTTATTTATTAAATATAAACAGCTCTAAACCTGAAGTTCTCATCATCTTAACATATAGTTATACACAAAAGTTTCAAAGGCAGTCCAAGTTCAATCTATCCAATAACCAATTCTTCATCTCCCCTCACTCCACCAGACCTGCTCCTACACAGGACTCAGATCAAACCACCAGCTCCTTAGGGAAACCTTTGGACTTTTGAAGGACAGTCTCCTAAAATGTGTTTTATAGATTCCTCCACTCAGCCTGGGGTAGAATAGTCTTGATAAATGTATGTGAATTTTTCTTTCAAACAAGATTTGTAGTGAAGAGGCAAAGATAAAACCCATAAGGTGTTTTGTTTTTTTGTTTTTTGTTTTTTTGCGGTATGCGGGCCTCTCACTGCTGTGGCCTCTCCCGTTGCGGAGCACAGGCTCTGGATGGCAGGCTCAGCGGCCATGGCTCACAGGCCCAGCCACTCCGCGGCACGTGGGATCTTCCCGGACCAGGGCTCGAACCCGTGTCCCCTGCGTTGGCAGGTGGATTCTTTTTTTTTTTTTTTTTTTTTTGCGGTATGCGGGCCTCTCACTCTTCTGGCCTCTCCCGTTGCAGAGCACAGGCTCCAGACACACAGGCTCCAGACACAGGCTCGGCGGCCATGGCTCACGGGCCCAGCTGCTCCGCGGCATGTGGGAACTTCCCGGACCAGGGCACGAACCCGTGTCCCCTGCATCGGCAGGCGGACTCTCAACAACTGCGCCACCAGGGAAGCCCCCCCATAAGGTTTTAAAGAGTCTATTCTGTACATTTATTCGGTTGGGACCTAAATATATATTCTCTGATAGATTAACATGGCCCTTTAGTTTAAAGGGTGGACAGATTTTATAAGAGACAGGAAATCATATAAAGTCAGTGTAGAGTTTCACTCTGGCATTTTTGGTATCTCCTTGCCTCGGATGACTTGAGTTCAAATACTGGGCAACTCCTTAAGTAGATAAACATGCAGATCACATACCGGTCACCTAAATAAATTATAATGTTGATCAATCCTAAAGTTAAAGGTCAAATATGAACCTGGGTGATCTTCCAATTCGGTCAATCCAGATACCTTTCTGGATTTAGTTCTGTTAGCCCCTTCTGTTACTGAACAAAAGTCAAATAAAGATGTTACATCTTTACTTAAAGATAAAGATGTTCCTTCACCCAGGGCTTCAGAGCTATGAGAAGGCTACATGCTCCCTTGTTCATCTAAAGCAGCACCATCCATCTATAATAAGAATCCTTGGGGATACATCTCAGCCCATAGCTTTCCCCACCACCGTCCAGGAGTGACATCACCACTGAAGTATGTGGCAATACCCAATTTCCAGAGCCCTGATTTATTCTCCCTTGTGCTGGGCAGAGGGCATGACTGAGAGGCAAGACTCTTATCTTGGCAGGGGTCTGGGACTGTCTGCCTCTCTGGAACAACCCCTGATGGGTAATTGAGAAGTGACATTGACGGGTTTCCAGGGTGGCCCTGACGCTTGCACTTGCCCCGAGAAAGCAGCTATGGTTTAGAAATCCAGCCCAAGGATTGAGAGGAGGGGAAGAAAATGTAAAGCTTGCTAGCCCTGGTCTCCTTTGACCTCAGCAGACTGAGACAGGGATGCAGAGGTGGGAAACCGTCATTCTGCTGGCGTAGCATGAGGTTTCGCTTTTATTGCTAGCAGAGAGCGCTGAGCTCTTTGTCTGCTACACAGTCTATCCCCCAGAGATAGCCTCTTTTTCTCTTGAAGGGATGTAAAAAACAAATCACAGTTCTTATTTTATTTGGTGTCCACCATTAAGAATTCATGCAGAGCAATTTTATCTGTTGCCAATTAAGATCTCCCAGTGGAAGTCTATGTTTTAGCAAAGGCAACCTGTTTGATACTCAGCATCACTTTAGTCTATGTAAATTAACCCCTTGAGGATAGAGACATGCTAATTCTTAAGATGCCTGGACAATTCGATTCTAAGAACCAAGATACACAGAAGGTAAATCTCCAAGAGGCTCTGGGCTTGACTTTTCTCAGGCCATGTGTGCTTTTGCCTCTTAACTCTATTTTACAACTACAAGGCAATTTCTATATAACGTGTTAGCGAAGGATCTTCTTTACCCCGAGATAGAATGATAGCATGTAGCCCCTCAGTAAGCAGTTTTAATGTCACTCACATTTTACCAAAACTAAGACTACTGCTGAAGGAAACTTGAGGCGCTGGTGCCAATGATCTCCACCCTAAAATGTATACATACATCAAATGACGGAGAACACGGAAGGGTATTTGGAATGCGGATCATTTTATTGCAGTGTTCACTCTACTTAGATAAGCAGCATTTTGAATCATGGTGGGAAGGAAAACAAAGTTTTTGTCCAGTTTTTTTCCTATCTCTTTCCTTAGGTTAAGAATCACAAGTAAGCCAGAATACAAAAGTCTATTTTGAAGGATTTGGGATACCCTGAAACTATTATTTTATTGTTGCAAGGGATGGGCCTTAGGGACGCTTATTGCACCTAGAGAACTATATACGCTTGTCAATTAAACTCCTCTTGGTGATGTAGGGAACCACCATTTCTACCCCCGGGAAGCAGGAGTTATCTGCTTTACCAGGGCAAACATAGCTTGTAATCAACGGTTCTTCAGATTCTTGGAATTTGGTATTGAGGCCCTAGTTGCCCCTCAGAAAAATGGTAATGAACTTGGGACTGGCTTTCCGACGCATCTACTTTCCCGTTTCACCAACAACCCAGACTATTTGCTGCTCTTCTACAAGTCACCCATCCTAGTACCTGTGAAGTAAGGGGAGAAGGATGAAGAAAGAGGTACCAGCTATGTTTTTGTATATTTGGCTACCAAACTAGATAGATCACCATTTCCCAAAATATGTTCCTTAGACCTTTAGTCAGAATAGATGCTCCAAGAAAGCTAGGATTGGGGAATTTTTTAAAGTCAAAATTATATTTTATAGTCTATATTTGATACGCTTATCACGTATTAGCAATATAAATGGCTCTGAATAGTTCTACGATTAAAATTAAAGCTTGGTTTTACCTAGTATACCTCAAATCTGACCACAGAATACCTTTATTTTTCTTAAAATATCCATACCATAGTGTACTAGTGTTTCTTGGGATATACTTAGAAAAATGCTTATGCAGATGATTGTTTAGATCACTGGTTCTTACCAGGGAGAGGAGAGGATGTTGCCACTAGGAAACATTTGGAAAATATCCGGAGACATTTTTGGTTGTCACAATGGGGGATGGTACTGGCATGTAGTGGGTAGAGGCTAGGGATGATGCTAAACACCTTATAACGCACAGGACAACCCCACCTCCATGATTAAGTGTAATCTGGCCCCAGATGTCAACAGTGCCCTGCCTGAGAAACCCTAGCCTAAACATAGCTTGTTCAAATGAAACTTCGATCTGGCATCTGTAGGTTGGCAACTGGCACTCTGCATTCACCAGATCTTGTCATTTAATTTTGGCCTTGCAAACCTACTTATTCTTCACTTGCTTACAGGCTATTGGTAACTCTGTCTGCAATTCAAGCTATGAAAATCTGAAATGAATGCTTTGACATTATCTGGTTCAATCACTGGCAAGCTCTTAGGTATCTGTTATATTAGTCACTTCTACCCCCGTTCTTTGAAGCTTTCCATGACATGTATTAAATGCTACATAATGATCCAGCTGTATAATTATTCTATAAAAATAAGATTATACCTATCTGTACATGTCATATATAGGTAATGCCTTTTTCTTAACACCTTTAGTAGAGTATAACTGCTTTACAATGGTGTGTTAGTTTCTGCTTTATAATAATGTGAATCAGCTATACATATACATATATCCCCATGTCTCCTCCCTCTTGCGTCTATATTTCATGTAATCTCAGTGCTCAGTTATCTTAAATACTAGCTATATTGATAGCTTCTTTTCAGAGCTAAGGAAACTCAGTCTCAGAGGTGTTACCCAGTAGCCAGTTCGGATGGTCCAGAACCAGAGTCCATGTCTCCAAAACCTCCAATCCAGTCTTATTTCCATTTCTATAGTGTTATGCTGCTTCTATTTGTCATACATAATTTCACGTATGTGACATGAAAGAGTAATTAACACCATAAATATTCATGAATTCAATTTGTCTTTTCCAACTGTCTATGTTCTAAACTCTTAATCTGAGGCTGCAAATCTGTCAAATAGCAGAAAGACATTCTCAGCAGTTGTTTTCTCACACCCTTTCTTGTCAGTCACAGATATATTTAACCAAATAGAAATAGTAACAGATGACACAAAAATCATTAAGTACAGAAGAGCATTTTTCTCCTAACTTTCCTCATTTAAACAAATAAATGTACAGAAATGTATGATCACATTTCAACATTGACTAGTAAACAAGTTGTCACTGGGTGTGTTTATTTTTTCCTCATCAAGCAGGGAGAGGCAGAGCAAATTAAACCCACCCAGACTTGTACCCAAGTCTTAGACTAGGTTCTAGATCCTGACTCCACCCTCTTCTTCAGATGAATTCACAGAAATTTTTTTCTGCTGGTATCAAAACATAGTTGAGCTAAATGCTCTTTGCCAGACGGCTATATTTGAACTCCACAAATTCCTTTGCAATTTGAAAACCCAGAGATAGATTATAGGTCTATTTCAGTAGAATACTAAACAGGACGCCGAAATAACCAGTTATCTTGAGAGTATGATTACAGAAATATATTTGTGTCACAGCACATGGTTATGCTATAAAAAGTGACTAAAGCCTATTAAAGGCTAGGAGATTCCTCCACGAAAATAAGACTTTTAATTCTTAGACCCAATCTTCTACCATTTGTCCAATTCTTTTATCATTAAGCAAGAGGCAATAACAGTATGACATGTGTTTACCATGTTTTGATCAGTCCTCAAAGACTGTGGCCATAAATTAATGCTGGCTACTATTATTGTTGGAAGATCGAAATATTCAATTTTTTCTTTTAAGTTTCTTTTAAGCTATACTTGAGTTAGCTTAAGTGTAAATGGAAGACCATTAGTTAATATCAGCAGCAATGACAAGTAACCTATTCCATGAAATTTGTAACAGCTACAAATTAAAGGCATAATAAAAATCAGAAGAAGCGTATACTGAGTTATGGGAATGCTTGTTTAACTTCAGACACTTTAGCTGTGCTTATGTACATGACATGCCTTTCCCATGATGCTCGACACATCATAGAGTCTACCCCAGCTCAAGAAAGCATTTTAACTATTCAATCAAAAGCAGAAAAAAAATATCCCCACTGCTCACTGTCACTCACAAATCGTTCACCATAAAAAGTTTGGCTATAGTTGCAGTTGTGATATTGTAATCACCATCAGAAAGCCCATCACTGTAAGTCAGTCAAGATCTGTTTGCAAAATATAATCAAGTATAATTTCATGATTTAATAAATAGTATGTAAATCTGCTATTATTGGTTTTCATTTTCTTTTCAATACTACTCTTTCCATTTTCTCACTGGTAGTTATTCCGACTATTCAAATGGCATCATTGCCCTTTATTGTTATTCAAATGAAGCTTTTTTATTAGATCCTCTGACACTATATAAAAAGCTTTGCTTCTTCACCAGCAGTAATCCTACTTGGAAGGAAAATGGAAGTGACTGCCCGCAAAATTCTGAGCTCTTACTTTATGTTAGGTTATGTTTCCACCTGAAATGAGATTTTAATTTAATTGTATCAGAGGAAACCAAAGGTTTTTATTAACCACCTTAAGAAAGCAGGAAAATATTCTTTTCCATGCAGGTTTTTTGGTTCAAAAACCTGTGAAACTATAATTCCTCTTCAATGATGTGTATAAGACACACTGACCAAATTAAACTCTAATTTCTTTCATCAAGATGGTATTCATCATCTGTGCATTTTTTCTTTTGAAAAATAGAGTAAAATTATTCTATACAAATAGTTTAAAGAAAATGTTACAACTCAGTTACATAACCTTTTAAGCATACTTTGTAGTAGATCTACAGAAAATATAATTTAAAAGGCATATAACCATAAATACACTGCTGTTGGTTTTATTAATACAACACACTGGTTCACAAAAGAAAACCTGGTTAGAGCTCTCAAAAAGAAATCTAACAAATATTGCAACAAGTTATATGAAGTTAACTGATATGTCTGTTAGCAGCAAGGAGACCTGAAAACTGTACATTTTTGTTGTATCCTACCAGCAGCTTTTCTAGGTAGAGAAATAGAATATTGTCTATTACTATAACCACAGATCTGTTTTCTAGTAGGAAAACTAACAGAAGAGCAGAACAAATGAAAATATCAGGCATTTCGCCCAAGAACTAGAATTCCTCAGAGAAGATGAATTTCAAGGTTATTAGGATTTGTTACAAGGGTGCGTGTAGAACAGGCAGCATCAGCTGGTACAGAGACCAAGGGTGATGGATTTAGATAAGGTTGGACAAGAAATCCACAGGGTTAGGTCATACTTACCTGCTTAATATCTCTGTGTACAGAGACAGCACTGTCTTCCGTGACATGAGGAGATGAGAAATAAAGGACGCTAGGGGCTTTTTGACCCCTGGGCGACAAAGCTAATCATATTAAACAATTCTTGTGCAATGCAAGGTATCATGTAATTGAGCACTGGAATATTTATTCCAGATAACAAGAGCTATAGGAATTTAGTAAATGGAATTCAGAGACCATACGAGCATCTAGGAAGACCCTGACCACACGGACCCCAAAGACCTGGTTAATAATATCAAAATAATCTCCATTCCCAAGAGGCCTCAGGGAATGAATAACCTGGGAGTATGACTTCTATGACACTCGCCTCTTTTTCCAATTTACCTGCACAAATGTTCTCACATACCTTTCCTTACCTAGAATCAGGACCCACCACATAGAACAAAAAACTAAACATGGGAGACCTATACTACAGCATTCCTGAAATACATATTCTTTAATATGAATTAAGAAATTTTAAGCAGAAGTGTTCAACCTTTCAATTAGAGAAAAACTTAAATAATATTTAAGCAGGCAAGGGCCAGAGAATTTGGGTCCTAGTTTCTACGATATAAGTTTGCTGCATGGCCTTGGACAAATGAGCTCCTTGACCCTGACAAGTGTTATGATTTCCACCACCTTCCCAGTTCTCAGCAGGTCCTTCACTCAAGGACAACTTTTGGCACCACTGCTTTACTTTAATTAAAGGAATGGAACTCTCTAGGTAGCCTCTGCTGATTTTTGCCCCCAGAGGTGCTTTTGGCACCAAGCAGAAGAGACCACTTGCCAACTCCATGCTTCTGTGATCAAGATCAAATTTATAGATGCTGCTACTAGTTGAGGATGTGGATTGAACTCACCTCCAGAGACTTCTGTGTTGCTCCTCAAGTTGAGTCAGCAGATGTTCAATGTATTTGTTGGAGTCCATGTATTCCTGCACATACAGACACACAAAGACAAATAAGGCCTCATCACCACATGCACAGGATCCTAAGGCCATTTTGATCTCTACAAGAAGATTTTGGACAAGATAACCCCTTGGTCCCTCCCAGTTCTAGGAGTAGATGCTTCTACGACTTATATACATAGTCATTTGGGGATGAATAATATTTTCCCCATATCCTGTGATCACTCCATGAACAAAGAATGGAAGAGAAATGGAGTTCTATCAAGTCAGCATAAACATCCTCTTATTCACAGAGAAAAGCTAAATTTCATAGTCATTTACACTGTGGTCTGTTCTGCCATATAAAAGTAAGGGGTGGGAGGAGGGAAGTGAGAAAAACTTACTTTCGCTGCTGACCTTAGAAGAGGAGGAATAAAGTAGACAACACAGGTCTTGATTATACTGGTTTTACACAAATAATTTCCTAGCAAAAACACTATTTTTGAGCTACATAGAAGCTTTATATATTCACTGCCCTCATTCACTGGGCATCTTATTTGTATTGATGAATCACATGTTCGTTTTCCTTCATCTCCTTATATGAACAAAACAATGTAACTTGGTTTTGGTGTTTCTTTTTTTTTTATTTTCTTTTATTTCTTTTCTTAGAAAATCAATCTTTGGCTTCTAAGAGGTTATAAAGGCAAGGTTTATCTTGTTTAGAAATATGCATAAAGTTTTGTAAATCAAATTATATTTTCAAGAAACATTTCCGAAAAATGAGGGATTCCTTTGAGGCATGAGAATTGCTCATAAAATCTATAGGTTATTAAATCCAATTTTTTATATTTGTGATTCCTGAATATGAGGTTCACATGCAATAGTTTCAACTGCCAACTATGTAGAAAAATACAAAAAAAAATTTGTATGATTTATTTCATCCTGAACCTGATACTTCTTTCCCTTTCTGTACGAAGATCTCGCCCACAGGCCTCTGTGCCTACATTACAACTACCTTAGATGGAACAGTGTGCAATGATTTCAGTTTTAAGGCATGCATGAAAGTTACTGTTTCATTTCTTATGGATTTAAGGTAAACTGAGAACTCTGGTTAATATTGCTACTTTTTTTTTTTACAGAATTATTTTGATAAAATTCTATATAAAATCTGGTTTGCTCCTATAAAAATATTCACTACAATGGGTGGGAGCAGGGGAATGGAAGAAACACAGTAAGAGTTGACCTGATATAATGGAAAGGGCCCCGTTCCAAGTTTCTGGACCTGGATCTACCTGTGTAGCCTTGGAGAAGCCTTTTTAACTTTCCACAATATTTCAGTTAGACTAGAGAGTATCCTAAGTCCTCATCTAGCTAAAACTGTTAGAATTCTATAACACTATAATTCTATTGCAGAAAATTAGCTGAAGAGTTCTATTCTAATTAATACACATGTTTAGTTTAGTTATTTAAATGAGAACATTGGGCATGTCAAAACCAAAGCAGAAATCTCTTATCACAGGAAGTTGCAGTGGTCTGTGGTTATGTTATTAAGTGTCCCGATCAAGCTTTAAACACGATTTATTTATTTATTTATTTTTAATTTATTTATTTTTGGCTGCATTGGGTCTTCATTGCTGCTCACAAGCTTTCTCCAGTTGCAGCGAGCGGGGGCTACTCTTTGTTGCGGTGCGTGGGCTTCTCATTGCGGTGGCTTCTCTTTGTTGCGGAGCATGGGCTCTAGGTGCATGCGCTTCAGTAGTTGTGGCACGCGAGCTCAGTAGTTGTGGAATGCAGGCTCTAGAGTGCAGGCTCAGTAGTTGTGGAGCACGGGCTTAGTTGCTCCATGGCATGTGGGATCTTCCCGGACCAGGGCTCAAACCCGCATCCCCTGCATTGGCAGGCGGATTCTTAACCACTGCACCATGAGGGAATCTCTAAACACGATATAGAACACTCAAAATTCTTAAAGATATTTTCAAATACATCCCATCAAGAAAAATTTAAAGACACTGTTTCCAAGTAAAAACAAATATATAAACTTCAAAGTCACCCATCCATTCTTCATTCAATTGTTTTTTTTCAACATCTATTATATGTCAAGTGCTGTTCCAACTTCCATAGATATTGTAATAACTAAGAGGGAGAAAGTTCCTGCCCTCAGAGAGCTTACATTCTGTAGAGAGATACATAACAAGTAAATGAGCAGATTGATTTCAGATTGGTCACATGCTAGGAAGGAAATAACAGGTGACAGGAGGGACTTTAAATGGGGAAAGCACCATCTTCATACCCCACGGTTGGAAGAGGACTCTGAACAAATGATTTTTGGGTTAAGACCTGAGAGAGAAGGAGGCAAGCATACAGAGAAAGGAAGAGACCAGGGAGAACACCGCAGGCAAAGGAAATGGCACATGCAAAGGCACTCAAATGTGGTATTTAAGGAACAGAAAGGAAGCCATTGTGTCCAGGAGCAGAGCCTGGGGTGTGTATTCTAAAATGAAGTTGGAGAGGAAAGCAGGGGCCAAATCACATGCGAGCTCTGGAAAACAGTTAGATTTAAACCAGTAGATTTGTTATTCTGTTCATTCTGCTTAGCTCAAGTCGGAGGTGGAAGCTGAAAGGTGATTACAAATATGATCTTTGGATCAAAGAGATTTAGGTTCAAAGTACCTGGTTTTGGTACTTACTAGCTGTACCTCCTCAGGCCAAGTTATTTAATCTCTCTAAACCTTATTTTTTTTCAGAGAGAGAAATAATAATTTAAAAGGTGTTGTAAGGATTAAATAAAACAGTTTAAGCATATACCACGTGCTAAGCAGTGAGCAGAGCCTTTTCTATAGGATCAAACCTCTTCTCAAAAGGCAAACCACTTTACAAGGTGAAGTTTATATCCATTGTCTCTTCTCTCACTCAACTTCAAGATGTTTAAGTGTATGCTTCTTTTTTTTTGGCTGCATTGGGTTTTCACTGCTGTGTGCAGGCTTTCCCTAGTTGTGGTGAGCGGGGGCTACTCTTCGTTGCGGTGTGCAGGCTTCTCATTGCGGAGGCTTCTCTTGTTGCAGAGCACGGGCTCTAGGTGTGCGGGCTTCAGTAGATGTGGCTCATGGGCTCTAGAGCGCAGGCTCAGTAGTTGTGGCTCACGGCCTTAGTTGCTCCTCGGCATGTGGGATCTTCCTGGACCGGGGTCAAACCCGTGTCCCCTGCATTGGCAGGCGGATTCTTTTTTTTTTTTTTTTGCGGTACGCGGGCCTCTCACTGTTGTGGCCTCTCCCGTTGCGGAGCACAGGCTCCGGACGCGCAGGCTCAGCAGCCATGGCTCACGGGCCCAGCCGCTCCGCGGCATGTGGGATCCTCCCGGACCGGGGCACAAACTAGTGTTCCCTGCATCGGCAGGCGGACTCTCAACCACTGTGCCACCAGGGAAGCCCAGCAGGCAGATTCTTAACGACTTCACCATCAGGGAAGTCCCTAAGTGTATGCTTCTTTAATTATACTTGCTGAATTTTAGAATAGGCAGTTAGAGATTAATAATAACAATACAGATTTTCAAGCATTAAATGTAGGTATTGCTGGATTGTGGTTTAAAAGCTATTTCAAATACAATACTGGCTGCTTGCATTAATTTTCCATAAAAATAACTCTAATGATGTCTTAAACAACATAACAATGGGAAACTAGGATTATGGATTTTCATCCTTTTCAGTTTAATTTTTCATCATAGCACGCTTACTTTAATATCCAATTTTATGTTACTTGCACATTTATTGTGGTATTGCCTATACCCCACCCCTACACACACACACACACACACACACACACACACACACAGACACCAACTGAAATGAATTGAGAAAAAGAAGATGATGCTTACATGTGCTTTTTGTTAAATGAAACAAGTTTTTCCCTGCCTAAAAGAACTTAGGCCGCACCCTCATATAGTTATCATTTCTGGCCCCTGAATTGGAGAAATTCATTAACTAATAATAAATCCTTACCATTCTTTAAGAATAAAATAGGATTATTCTACTAGGAATCACCTTGGAGATTAACTCCCAGGAAACAATGGAGGGTGATCACAGTGGGGCTGGCAGTGGTCCACACTGGAACTAAAGTCACAGCAAGTACAATGTTATAGCGACTGTGCCTATAGTGCCAGGTTTGGTATAAAGCGCATACTGAATGTTCTTAACATGGGCTCCAATATTCCAGAGTATCAAAGGCACAGGCAGAAAGAAAGGGGATGGCAAAATTCTACCTCAGTATAACATAGCTCCCCAAATTGCCTGAAAGACATTGGATATTGGGAGACCTCGTAGAAAAGATTTTAAAAAGGCAGATGGACAGAAGGTGGTATATACACTGTCTGCTGGTGATCCCAGGGTCTATGCAGATCATTTTAGAATGAGTAAAGTGAAAACATACAACACAGAACCCATGACGAAGTACTGGAGGACAAGAGAAAGAGAACATCACCCTCAATCACAGAAGAAGGCATCAAATCTGAAAATGATTCTCAAGAAAGTATTTTAGGAAAAAACCTTAACATGTTTGGTAGTATCCAGAAAGACATGACTCTCCAAAGCATGTGCAGAAAGCTTAAAAAAAGACACTGAGATAAAAAGATAGGATTAAATTAAAAACAAGACGAGCTGAAAAGAGAATAAAATGAAATAAAAATGGAGCTGGGTGAGCTAAGAATTTCAAGGAAATATAAACTGCAATAGCAGAATGGAAACTTGTTGACCTTTACATTGTGATTTTTATTATGGGATGACTCTCCACAACATGAAATTGTGCTTCAGAGAAGAGTGGATAATGGATTATGGTATATCGGCACTAAGTGATCACACAAATGAAGTCTACTCCTCAGTATCTCATCTAGAAACAAATCAAACTCCCCAACCCAAGTACTTAAATATTCCTCAGTATCCATGGGGAATTGGTTCCAGGACCAATTCCTGGTGATACCAAAAACCACGGATGCTCAAGTCTTTTACAGTCAGCCCTCTGTATCCACAGATGTGGAACCCACAGATACGAGGTTGACTGCACTCACTAAGCCTTCTACTATTTCTACAGTATGATTCAATTAGTGTATATATAGTCCAGTTAGTGAAGATTAATACTGCCGTAACCTAGAAGAAAAGCACACACCCATCTCCCCATCGTCCTTGGTGTCAATGTTCACTGTCTCTAACATTATCCGTGAAAAATGTCAGCTTCCCCAGGCTTGCTTTGCCCAGCATGTACTTCTCATGTCACTCAGCACAAAGACTTTATTCAAATATAGTTATTAACTTGATGAACACTGTATTCTACTTATTTTCCTTATGACAAACCCACAATGGATACAATAGTAGAACTGACAATAAAAACACATACACAGTCCTGTGAAGGACAAACAATCTAGGTAAATTAAATAAAGGATAAAGATGAAAATGAAAAGAGACATGATGGATATTAGGTCAGAAAATGTAGGTTTGTCTATCAATTATAACTTTTGAGTACTTGACAAGATTTGTAAGGTAAACAATGATCAAGGGATAATTAAAGAAACATTTCAGAATAGGATAGAGGAAAAAAAAAACAACAACACTTGATTTTACACATCAAAAAGGCTCCTCACAGTCCAGCTAGAGTTTATGGAAAATCATCCACACATCCACCCACTTAAGGGCTGGGAAAAAAAGCAGTGTGTGTGTTTGGGGTGGGGATTAGGATGACGGCAAGCACCCAAACAGACAAATGGGCCTCTTATCAAGGATTTTAAAAAGGCTGGTCACAGGGCTTCCCTGGTGGCGCAGTGGTTGAGAGTCCGCCTGCCGGTGCATGGGACACGGGTTCATGCCCCGGTCCGGGAGTATCCCACATGCCGCTGAGCGGCTGGGCCCGTGAGCCATGGCTGCTGAGGCTGCGCGTCCGGAGCCTGTGCTCCGCAACGGGAGAGGCCACAACAGAGAGAGGCCCGCGTACCGCAAAAAAAAAAAAAAAAAAAAAAAATGCTGGTTGCATAGCTTCTGGCCACCCCAGATGTCCATTGAAATAAGACACATAGACAAACCTTTGTGTCTTAATCCATAAACATCCCCAATAAAGTAGCTTCTATATAACAAAGCAACAGAAAGACATTCTCAGCTTTACATGAATTCAGAAAATAAAGTGCCTACCTTAATTAAAACTACATGTGTGGGAGGCTGGGGGGGAAGTGCTCCAAGGTGGAGGCTCACCTTGAACTCACCTTGCCCCATGGACAAACCAAATCTACAGCTGCATATGGAATAATTCCCTTTGAAAAAGAACTGAAAACTAGCTGAACTGCCCCATCCACAATAAACTAGCTGAACTGCCCCACCCACATTGAGATGGGTAGGAGAGACAGAGACGTGGTCTCACCAAAAACTCCATGCCTGGTGCAGAGCCCCACAATAGGGAGGGAATCTCACAAATCCAGAGCTTCTCCCCTAGGGTGAGGGGGTTTGTGCCCCATATCAGCCTCTCCAGCCCTTAGGACCTACAACAGAGAGATGAGCCCCCAAAATGTCTGGCTTAGAAACCGAAGGAGTTCACATCCAAGGGACCCAAAGGGCTGTGTGAACTAAAAATGCCACCTGCCGTATCAGTAAACAAAGGATGTTGCAGCCATCGAGCCATCACATTACTGCTGCTCCCAACGCTGAGCCCTGAGGGAACTCAGGATCGAGGCAAGATCTGCCCCCCATCTAGCAGCCAGCTGCTGTAGCCACCCCCATAGTGCACCCTGAGGAGACTCAGGATGAGAAGCACAGGATACTGGTCCCCAGAGAGCTGAGGTGCACATCAAAGGGATGATTTCAGTGAGCCCAGAATTTGCATCTTCCCGTACATAGAAAAGCACTAGACTCCTTAACCTGAGATATCTGGTTTTCCTTAATTAACAGTAATCTTTGATGTTCCGACTACCTGGTCTTTGTTGCAAAAACTCCTATATGTCCTGGCTCCTGCCCTTGCCTCTTCAGAGCAGTCCCTCAGTTATCTGAGATGCTGTGTCCCAGGCTTAAGTCCTCAGTTTTGTCCACCAAATAAAACATAACCCTCAACTTTTAGGTGGTGCATTTTTTTTCAGTCGACAGTTGAAGTGAACTGAGATTCTCCTTTCAAAACGCTTGACATATATACACTACTATGTATAAAATAGATAACTAATGAGAGCCTAATGTATAGCACAGGGAACTCTACTCAATGATCTGTGGTGACCTAAGTGGGAAGGAAATCTGAAAAAGAGTGGATATAGTATACATATAACTGATTCACTTTGCTGTACAGCAGAAACTAACACAACATTGCAAAGCAACTGTACTCCAATAAAAAGTCATTTAAAAATACATACATACATACATCAATAAATAAAAGGCTTGCATGAGGTCTCACTCACCCTAGGACCCAGTGCAAAAGTAGCAGTTTGAAAAGTGCCTGGAATGTGAAGGAGATTCCTATGCTAATCTTCAAGCATCTGCTGGAGGAACAAGAGATGGTTGGGACTCTTTCTGGAGACTGGGGTGCTGGCAGACACCATTCTGCACTCTCCCTCTACCCTGTTAGCCCAGGCAGGTGTGCAGACATGGGACCCTCCCACTGTCTTGGTAAGGCAGACAGGGATGAGTAGATGCAGCATTCCCTCACTCCCTGGCTGGGACCAGCTAGTGAGAGCAGTCATGACACTCTCCCACTCCCTTGCTGAAACCGGCAGGGGAGCACAGACAAGGATTTTTCCTGATGTCATGCCAAAGCCAAGGAGCATGTCCCGCCCCCTATGCACTCCAGATGCCCTTCTAGAGCCAGCAGGTGCATGCGATCCACAGAGAGGATGCCCTCTGATCACCTAGCCCTGGTGGCCAATGGGACTTGCATTCCTGGGCTCCATGGGACTGTAACAATTGGAAAGATAGTTCTTGGCAGGCTACCACCCCCAGGGCACTGCACAGGCAGCAGACTGAGACACACCTCCAGTCTTCTTACGAAAAAGGCCTATTTGCTTGTCCTGGAGATTCAGCCTGAGGCTTCAGGCTTGCCACACATCTAGAGAGTACAGAGGCACTCTCAGGGAATGTAAGACACTACCCTTGCACACTCCCTTCGCCTCACTGCAGCTCAATGATACCTCCCAGAAAGGAGCTTATACACTTGTCTAGAGGTCTGATTTATGGAAATGTTGCCCAAGGGTCATCTCCAGATTTCCTGTTCTGGAGGCCAGCAGGGTTTATGATTATGGCCCATAGGACTATATACGTGCATACTTCAAAACCTGCTGCCCGAGGGTTTGACTTTCAAAAAGCCCAAAACTAAGTGAAAAATGAGATCCTTCCTCTTGGAACACTGACAGGTCTCGGCACACCCTCAACACCAGGAACCTATCAAGAATAAATCAGGCTGCTTAGGCAATCACAAAGTTTCAAAAGACAACCAACCACTAGGGCAAGGTTGAATTATAAGGTTCATCACCTACACAAGGCCAACTACTTCAAGACTCAGAGAGGTAGATGTTTCACCAATACACAGAAACAGCACCAAACAAAATGACAGAAGAGAAATATGTTATTAAAGAAAGAACAAGACAACACTTCACAAAGAGATTTTAATGAAATGAAGATAAGTAATCTACCTGATAAAGAATTCAAAGTAATAGTCAGAATTGCTCACTGAACTCAGAAGAATAGATGAACAAGTGAGAACTTCAGCAAAGAGATAGAAAATATAAAGAAGCACAGAACAGAAGTCACAGAGCTGAGAACACAAAAACTGAACTAAAAAACACAGTAGAAGGATTCAATAGCAGACTAGACAAAGCAGTAGAAAGAATCAGTGTTCTGGAAGTCAAAGCAAGGAAACTCATCTAAACTGAGCAGCAAAATAATAATAATAATAAAATAATACAAGTAAAAATAAAGTGAAGAGATTTTAAGCGATCTATGGGAAAACACCAAGAGGACTAACATTAACACTATGCGGGTCTAAGGAGAAGAGAGAGAGAAAGGGGCAGAACTTATTTGAAGAAATAATGGCAAAAAATTTCCCTAACCTGGGAAAGGAAACAGACATCCAGGTCCAGGAAGCCCAGAGAACTCCAAATAAGATGAACCTCAAGAGATCTACACCAAGATACATTATACTTAAAATGTCAAAAAAATGAAGACAATAAGAGAACCTTAAAAGCAGCAAGAGAAAAGCAACTTGTTATGTGTGAAGGAAAGCTAATAAGACTAGCAGCATATTTTTTTAGCAGAAACATTATGGGCCAGAGGGAGTGGCATGGTATATTCTCAGTGCTGAAAGAAAAAAATTCCAACCAAGAATACTCCACCCAGCAAGATTATCACTCATCATGAAAGGAGAGATAGAGTTTTTCAGTCAAACAAAAGTTAGATGAGTTCATCACCACCAAACCAACCTAACAAGAAATGTTAAAGGGACTTCTTTAACCTGAAAAGAAAGGTCACTAATTAATAACAAGAAAATATATGAAAGTCAAATTCTCACTGGTAAAGATAAATATTTAGCAAAGATAGTGGATTAATCACTTATAAGGTTAGTGTCAAGTTTAAAAGACAAAAGTAGCAAAATTAACAAAAATACAATAATTATTTAAGGGATACCTAAGAGACAGAAGTAAAAAGATGAAATGTAGTGGAGAGGTAAAGATGTAGAGTTTTGGAATAAACTCAAATTTAAGTTAGTATTAACTTAAAATGGACTTTTATATGAATAGGACATTATATGTGAACCATATGATAACCACAGAGCAAAAACCTAAACTAGATACACACACACAAAAGAGAGAATGGAATCTCAACATAACAACTAAAGGAATCTCAACATAACAACTAAAGGAATCTCAACTAAACGAAGTCATCAAAGCACAACGAAAGAGAGCAAAAGAAGAAAGTAACAGAGAGAAACTACAAAAAAAAGGCAGAAAAATTAACAAAATGGAAGTAAATTAATATTTATCAATAATTACCTTAAATGTAAATGGGCTAAATTCTTCACTCTAAAGACAGAGTGACTGAATTGATTAAAAAACAAAACAAAAACAAAACAAAGCAAAACAAACAAGACTCATCTATATGCTGCCTACAAGAGACTCACTTTAGATATAAGGACATACATGTGCTGAAAATGAAGGGATGGAAAAAGATATTGCATGCAAATATTCAACAGAAACAAAAAGAAAGCTGGGATAGCTATACTCATATCAGACAAAACAGACTTTATAACGAAGTCTGTAGTAATAGACTAAGAAGGACACTACGTAATGATAAAAGGGTCAATTCAACAAGAATATGTAATTTTTAAAATATATACGCACACAACATAGAAGCACCTAAATATAAAAAGCAAATATTAACAGACCTAAAGGGAGAAAGTACAACAAAACAATAATAGTAGGGGAGTTTAATACCCTACTTATATCAGTGGATAGATCAGACAGAAAATCGTAAGAAAACACCAGCCTTAATGACACTTTACATCAGATTGACTTAATAGACATATACAGAATATTCCATCCGAAAGCAGCAAAACACATTCTTTTCAAGTACATGGAACATTCTCCAGGACAGATCATACGTTAAACCATAAAACAAATTTCAATAAATTTAAGGAGACTGAAATCACATCAAGCATTTCTTCCAACCAAAATGGCATGAAACTTAAAATCAATTACAAGAAGAAGACTGTAAAACTCACAGATACATGGATATTTAACAACATGCTACATACAACTGCTGGGTCAATGAAAAAAATCAGTGGAGAAATAAAAATATACTTAGAGACAAACGAAAATGAAATAAAACATACCAAAACCTATATGATGCAGCAAAAGCAGTTCTAAAAGGGAAGCTCACAGAAATACTGGCCTACTTCAAGAAAGAAGAAAAATCTCAAATAAACAAGCTAACTTTATACCTAAAGAAACTAGAAAAAGAAGAAACAATGTTAGTAGAAAAAAGTAAATAATAACAATCAGAGCAGAAATAAATAAAATAGAGGCTAAAAGGACAATAGGGAAGTCAGTAAAACTAAGAGCTGATTCCTTGAAAAGATAAACAAAATTGACAAACCCTTAGACAGACTCACCAAGAAAAAAAGAGGCCTTAAATAAATAAAATCCAAAATTGAAGAGGAGATGTTACAACTGATAGCACAGAAATACAAAGGATCTTAAAAGACTACTCGGAACAATTATATGCCAACTCATTGGACAACATAGAAGAAATGAATACATTCTTAGAATCACACAATCTTTAGAGACTGAATTAGGAAGAAAGAGAAAATCTGAACAGACCAAAACACATAAAGAGATTGTGGGAGGGTTCTGATTACCAATTCAAACAAAAGTTTGGCACCAGATGGCTTTTCTAGTGGATTTTATCAAACATTCAAAGAAGAGTTAATACCTATCCTCCTCAAATTCTTTCAAAACGTTTAAGAGGAGGAAATGCTTCCAAACTCATTCGATGAGGGCAGCATTACTGTGACACCAAAATCCAGACAAGCACATCACCATATATGAAAATTACAAGTCAATATCCCTGATGAACACAGATGCAAAAATCCTCAACAAAATGTTAGCAAATTGAATTCAACAATACATTAAAAGGATGATACACCATGATCAAGTGGGATTTATTCAAGGGATGTAAGGATGGTTCAACATCAACAACATCTGCAAAGCAACGTGATACACTACATTAACAAAATGACGAATACAAACCATATGATCATCTCAACAGATGTACAAAAAGCTTTTGACAAAATTCTATATCCATTTATGTTAAACTTTCAACAAAGTGGGTACAGAGGGAATGTACCTCACCATAATAAAGGCCATGTATGAGAAGCCTACAGCTAACATACTCAACAGTGAAAAGCTAGAAGTGTTTCCTCTAAGATCAGGAACAAGATAAGAATGTCCACCCTCCCCACTTCTATTCAACATAGTATTGGAAGTCCTTGCCAGAGCAATTATGCAAGGAAAATAAAAGGCATCCAAATTGAAAAGAAATAAGTAAAACTGTCACTATTTGCAGATGAAATGATTTTATATAGAGAAAACCCTAAACTTTTCACAAAAAGACTGCTAGAACTGCTAAACAAATTTAGTGAAGTGGCAAGGCATAAAATGTCTATACACTAACAGAAAAAGAAATTAAGAAAACAGACCCATTTACAATTGCATCAAAAAGAATAAAATACCTAGAAATAAATTTAACCAAGAAGATGAAACACCTGTACTATGAAAACTCTAAGACACTGAAGAAAGAAACTGAAAACACAAAGAAATGGAAAGATATTCCATGCTTATGGACTGGAATAGTTACTATTGTTAAAATGTCCATATTACTCAAAGGAATATATAGAGTCAATGCAATACCTATCAAACTTCTAATGTTATTTCATAGAAACAGAACAAACAATCCTAACCTTAGTATGGAAACACAAAAGACTGTGAAAAACCAAAGCAATCTTGAGAAAGAAGAACAAAGCTGGACGCATCATTCTCCTGGATTTCAAATTATTTTATAAAGCTAGAGTAATCAAAACAGTGTGGCACTGACATGAAAACAGACACATAGATCAATGGAACAGAGAATCCAGAAGTAAACCTACAAGTATACGGTCAATTAATTAGTGACAAAGGAGCCAAGAATACGCAATGGAAAAAGGGTGTCTCTTCAATAAATGGTGTCGGGAAAAGTGGACAGCCACTTGCAAAAGAATGAAACTAGACCACTATCTTACACCATACCCCAAAATTAACTCAAAATGGATTAAAGACTTGAATGTAAGACCTGAAGTCATAAAACTCCTAAAAGACAAAATAGATGGCAAGCTCCTTGACATGAGTCTTTGTGGTGAATTTTTAAATCTGACTCCAAAAGCAAAGGCAAAAAAAACAAAAATAAACAAGTGGGACTACATCAAACAAAAGAAGCTTTTGCATAGCAAAGTAAACCATCAACAAAAGGCAGAGACAACCTTCTGAAAGGGAGAATATATTTGCAAATCATATACTTGATAAGCAGTTAATATCTAAAATATGGAACTTATACAACTCAATAGCAAAAAAAAAAAAAAAACCAAACAATCTGATTTTTAAATAGGCAGAGGATTTGAATAGATATTTTTCTAAAGAAGGCAAACGAACAGTCAACAGGTACATGAAAAGATGTCCAATATCACTAGTCATCAGGGAAATGTGAATCAAAATTACAATGAAATAACACCTCACACCTGTTAGAATGGCTATTACCAAAATGACAAGTCTTGACAAGGATGTGGAGAAAAGGGTACTCCCATGCTCTGTTGGTGGGAATGTAAATTGGTACAGCCACTTTGGAAAACAGCATGGAGTTTCCTCAAAAAATTAAAACTAGGACTACCACATGATCTAGTAATTCCACTTCTTGGTATTTATCTAAAAAAATCCCTACAAAACCCCTAACTCGAAAAAAATATATGCACCCCCATGTTCATTGCATTATTTACAATAGCCAAGATATGGAAATAACCTAAGTGGCCATCAATGGATGAATGGATAAAGAAAAAGTGGTATATCTATCTATCTATCTATCTATCTATAAATAATACACACCAAAACGGAATATATTATTCAGCCACAAAAAAGAATGAAATCTTGCTATTTGTGACAACCTTGGACCTTGAGAAAATTAAGCTAAGCAAAATAATTCAGAAAAAAAAGATAAATACTGTATGATTTCACTTATATGTGGAAACTCAAAAACAAAAACTAAACAAAACCAAAATCATATATACACAGAGCAGAATGGTAGTTGCCAGAGGGAAGGGGGCTGGGGAGTCGGCAAAATTCGTGAAGGGGATCAAAAGGTAAAAACTTCCAGTTACAGAATAAATAAGTAATGGGGGAGGTACTGTATAGCATAGTGATTATAGTCAATAATATTGTAGAGCATACTGGAAAGGTGCCAAGAAACTAAATCCTAAAGTTAACGTTCTGTGGTGATGGATGCTATCAAGATTTACTATGGTGGTCATTTCACAGTGCATACAAATATCAAATCATTGTCCTGTATACCTGAAACCAATATAATATTATATGTCAATAAAATCTCAATAAATGTTTTAAAAGTATGTGTATCTTAAACTTTCTTAAAAGTTTGTGTATATATACAAGCATATACAAATATCCAAGAGAGGAGTAAAAAGTATTTACCAGATATGTACATGTGTATATGTATACGTACATGTGTATATGTGCATGTGTGCATATACAATACATTCTATACTGAACAGTGAATAAAAAATATGGAATTCAAAATATAAAAGGAAGGTTCAAAATTATTTAAACAGATTTTTTTATGTCTATAATGTAACTACAATTATAAAATTAAATATAAACATCCTAGAAAGAGGACGTAGAGCACACATTATGGATCTTTGTGGTGGACAGAAAGAGGACGAAGACACAGAGGGAAGCTGGAGGATGCAAAGTCTCTCTGTACGCAGAGACTTAAGTACAAGGGTGTGCTTTGCCTACACATTTAACAGTTGGGAAAAGCAATTTAGTAATACGTCAAGGAAATTAAAACATCCATGTACATTTGATCCAGAAATTCCATGTCTAGGAATCATCCTGAGTAAAATGTCAAAACTAATGATGTTCAAAATATTATTTACAGCAATATAAAAAAAAACCCTGATGTCTTGGGTTCCAAAAATAAAGCACACTATCCATTTGGAGAATTATACAATTCCTTAAATTTGTAAAGAATGTATAATAAAATGGATAACAGTATAATATTAGGTGAAAGAAGCATGATGTAAAACTGCATAATCCTACATATCACAGTTTTGAAAATATATAAAAGATCAAAAGACAATAAAGCAAACAATATATGGTAGTATTATGGGCTAAATTAATTTCTTCTGTATACTTTTCTCTTTCTAGTTTCAAAATACTACATACTCACTATATAAATATTAAAAGTGATCAATATTATTTAGAAAAATACAGTCCAAAAATAATGTCCACAAAGTCTTAATTATAATTAAATTTTAGAAAGCTGGATCTAAAATACCACAATAAAACAAAATCCTTTATATTAGTCTAAAGATAAGCTGGTGTTTGAAACAATGAAGCCTTTTTTCACTTGTCCTTGTCAATGTTCTGCTAAAAGTATTTCACCCAAGTTAGGATTGGTGAGCAACACCAAGTTACACCACAACATATCTGTATAATATGTTTTAAAATTTTTACAAAGGTACAGCATCTGTTCCTTGGCTAACATTTATGCAAATTAGAATCATTTTGGACATATATTTCAGGAAATTTGCTGTTCACTTCTTTAATGTACATGTTTCAGGGCAATTAGTATGAAAAATTTAAAGCAATTACGTTTATAGATATACTGAACATTGCATATCTGTGTAGTATAAGCCCACTTAATGTGAACCTCATACTGTCTGATCTGGGTCAGTTTTGAGAGAAGCCCATTATAAATTAATTCTAATGATGAGAGGATCTCATTTTTCATTCACATCAAGTGGAGTTTAAAATATAGTACTATCTCAAAGCTTGCAGAGATCCAAAATCCCTCCTAATAATCTTCATGTTATAATCAGCGTCATTTACGTCAGCTTGTGAAATCCTGTCAGCAGTTTTATCACTCCTAATGTAAGATTCCCAATCCACCTATGGGCAAAGCAGCACGAACCGGGAGGCCAGCTGTTCAAATCAACAGAACCAGCATGAGTTACAGGATTTTCCATACTTAGAAAATGACTAACTACTATAACAAGTGATGCTGCCCTCAAAAGTTATTCTGTCACCTTAATGAAAAGGTACACCTAGGGGACAAGGGGAAGATGGCGGAAGAGTAAGATGCGGAGATCACCTTCCTCCCCACAGACACACCAGAAATACATCTACACGTGGAACAACTCCTACAGAACACCTACTGAACGCTGGCAGAAGACCTCAGACCTCCCAAAAGGCAAGAAACTCCCCCACGTACCTGGGTAGGGCAAAAGGAAAAACAGAGACCAAATAAGAGGGACGGCACCGGCACCAGTGGGAGGGAGCTGTGAAGGAGGAAAAGTTTCCACACACTAGGAGCCCCTTCACGGGCGCAGACTGCGGGTGGCAGAGGGGGGAAGCTTTGGAGCAACGGAGGAGAGCACAGCCACAGGGGTGCGGAGGGCAAAGCGGAGAGATTCCCACACAGAGGATCGGTGCCGACGGGCACTCACCAGCCCGCGAGGCTTGTCTGCTCACCCGCTGGGGTGGGCGGGGCTGGGAGCTGAAGCTCGGGCTTTGGTCAGACGCAGGGAGAGAACTGGGGTTGGCGGCGTGAACACAGCCTTAAGGGGTTAGTGCGCCACGGCTAGCCGGGAGGGAGTCCGGGGAAAAGTCTGGAGCTGCCAAAGAGGCAAGAGGCTTTTTCTTTCCTCTTTGTTTCCTGGTGCGCAAGGAGAGGGGATTAACAGCGCCGCTTTAAGGAGCTCCAGAGACGGGCGCGAGCCGCGGCTAAAAGCGCGGACCCCAGAGACTGGCATGAGACACTAAGGCCGCTGCTGCCGCCACCAAGAAGCCTGTGTGTGAACACAGGACACTCTCCACACCTCCCTTCCGGGGAGCCTGTGCAGCCCGTCACTGCCAGGGTCCTGGGATCCACGGACAACTTACCCAGTAGAATGCATGGCGCGCCTCAGGCTCGTGCAACGTCACGCCGGCCTCTGCCGCCGCAGGCTCCACCCCTTCCGCACCCCTCCCTCCCCCCGGCCTGAGTGAGCCAGAGCCCCCGAATCAGCTGCTCCTTTAACCCCGTCCTGTCTGAGCAAAGAACAGACGCCCTCTGGCGACCTACATGCAGAGGCGGGGCCAAATCCAAAGCTGAACCTCAGGAGCTGTGAGAACAAAGAAGAGAAAGGGAAATCTCTCCCAGCAGCCTCAGGAGCAGCGGATTAAAGCTCCACAATCAACTTGATGTACCCTGCACCTGTGGAATACCTGAATAGAAAACGAATCATCCCAAATTAAGGAGGTGAACTTTGAGAGCAAGATTTATGATTTTTTCCCCTTTTCCTCTTTTTGTGTGTATGTGTATGCTTCTGTGTGAGATTTTGTCTGTATAGCTTTGCTTCCACCATTTGTCCTAGGGTTCTATCCATCCTATTTAAAAAATTTTTTTTCTTAATAATTATTTTTTATTTTAATAACTTTATTATATTTTATCTTACTTTATTTTATTTTACTTTATCTTCTTTCTTTCTTTTTTCCTTCGTTCGCTCCTTCCTTCCTTCCTCCCTCCCTCCCTCTCTCTCTTTCTTTCTTTCTTCTTCTTCTACTAATTCTTTCTACTTTTTCTCCCTTTTATTCTGAGCCATGTGGATGAAAGGCTCTTGGTGCTGCAGCCAGGAGTCAGTGCTGTGCCTCTGAGGTGGGAGAGCCAACTTCAGGACACTGGTCAACAAGAGACCTCCCAGCTCCACATAATATCAAACGGCAAAAATCTCCTAGAGATCTCCATCTCAACGCCAGCACCCAGCTTCACTCAACGACCAGCAAGCTACGGTGCTAGACACCCTATGGCAAACAACTAGCAAGATAGGAATACAACCCCATTAGCAGAGAGGCTGCCTAAAATAATAATAAGTCCACGGACACCCCAAAACACACCACCAGACGTGGACCTGCCCACCAGAAAGCCAAGATCCAGCCCCATCTGCCAGAACACAGGCACTAGTCCCCTCCACCAGGAAGCCTACACAACCCACTGAACCAACCTTAGCCACTGGGGACGGACACCAAAAACAACGGGAACTACAAACCTGCAGCCTGCAAAAAGGAAACCCCAAACACAGTAAGATAAGCAAAATGAGAAGACAGAAAAACACACCGCAGATGAAGGAGCAAGGTAAAAACCTACCAGACCTAACAAATGAAGAGGAAATAGGCAGTCCACCAGAAAAAGTGTTCAGAATAATGATAGTAAAGATGATCCAAAATCTTAGAAATAGAATAGACAAAATGGAAGAAACATTTAACAAGGACCTAGAAGAACTAAAGATGAAAAAAACAACGATGAACAACACAATAAATGAAATTTAAAATACTCCAGATGGGATCAATAGCAGAATAACTGAGGCAGAAGAACGGATAAGTGACCTGGAAGATAAAATAGTGGAAATAACTACTGCAGAGCACAATAAAGAAAAAAGAATGAAAAGAACTGAGGACAGTCTCAGAGACCTCTGGGACAACATTAAATGCACCAACATTCAAATTATAGGGGTCCCATAAGAATAAGAGAAAAAGAAAGGGACTGAGAAAATACTTGAAGGGATTATGGTTGAAAACTTCCCTAATATGGGAAAGGAAATAGTTAATCAAGTCCAGGAAGCACAGACAGTCCCATACAGGATAAATCCAAGGAGAAATACGCCAAGACACATATTAATCAAACTGTCAAAAATTCAATAGAAAGAAAACATATTAAAAGCAGCAAGGGAAAAACAACAAATAACACACAAGGGAATCCCCATAAGGTTAACAACTGATCTTTCAGCAGAAACTCTGCAAGCCAGAAGGGAGTGGCAGGAAATATTTAAAGTGATGAAGGAGAAAAACCTGCAACCAAGATTACTCTACCCAGCAAGGATCTCATTCAGATTTGATGGAGAAATTAAAACCTTTACAGACAAGCAAAAGCTGAGAGAGTTCAGCACCACCAAACCAGCTTTACAACAAATGCTAAAGGAACTTCTCTAGGCAAGAAACACAAGAGAAGGAAAAGACCTATAATAACAAACCCAAAACAATTAAGAAAATGGGAATAGGAACATACATACCGATAATTACCTTAAATGCAAATGGATTAAATGCTCCCACCAAAAGACACAGACTGACTGAATGGATACAAAAACAAGACCCATATATATGCTGTCTACAAGAGACCCACTTCAGACCTAGAGACACATACAGACTGAAAGTGAGGGGATGAAAAAAGATATTCCATGCAAATGGAAACCAAAAGAAAGCTGGAGTACCAATTCTCATATCAGACAAAATAGACTTTAAAGTAAAGACTATTAGAAGAGAAAAAGAAGGACACTACATAATGATCAAGGAATCGATCCAAGAAGAAGATATAACAATTGTAAATATTTATTCACCCAACATAGGAGCACCTCAATACATAAGGCAAATACTAACAGCCATAAAAGGGGAAATTGACAGTAACACATTCATAGTAGGGGACTTTAACACCCCACTTTCACCAATGGACAGATCATCCAAAGTGAAAATAAATAAGGAAACACAAGCTTTAAATGATACATTAAACAAGATGGACTTAATTGATACTTATAGGACATTCCATCCAAGAAAAACAATACACATTTTTCTCAAGTGTTCATGGAACATTCTCCAGGATAGATCATATCTTGGGTCACAAATCAAGCCTTGGTAAATTTAAGAAAAGTGAAATTGTATCAAGTATCTTTTCCGACCACAACACTATGAGACTAGATATCAATTACAGGAAAAGATCTGTAAAAAACACAAACACATGGAGGCTAAACAATACACTACTTAATAACGAAGTGATCACTGAAGAAATCAAAGAGGAAATTTAAAAATACCTAGAAACAAATGACAATGGAGATACGACAACCCAAAACCTATGGGATGTGGCAAAAGCAGTTCTAAGAGGGAAGTTTATAGCAATACAATCCTACCTTAAGAAACAGGAAACATCTCGAATAAACAACCTAACCTTGCACCTAAAGCAATTAGAGAAAGAAGAACAAAAAAAACCCCAAACTGAGCAGAAGGAAACAAATCATAAAAATCAGATCAGAAATAAATGAAAAAGAAATGAAGAAAACGATAGCAAAGATTAATAAAACTAAAAGCTGGTTCTTTGAGAAGATAAACGAAATTGATAAACCATTAGCCAGACTCATCAAGAAAAAAAGGGAGAAGACTCAAATCAATAGAATTAGAAATGAAAAAGGAGAAGTGACAACTGACACTGCAGAAATACAAAAGATCACGAGAGATTACTACAAGCAACTCTATGCCAATAAAATGGACAACCTGGAAGAAATGGACAAATTCTTAGAAATGCACAACATGCCAAGACTGAATCAGGAAGAAACAGAAAATATGAACAGACCAATCACAAGCACTGAAATTGAGACTGTGACTAAAAATCTTCCAACAAACAAAAGCCCAGGACCAGATGGCTTCACAGGCAAATTCTATCAAACATTTAGAGAAGAGCTAACACCTATCCTTCTCAAACTCTTCCAAAGTATAGCAGAGGTAGGAACACGCCGAAACTCATTCTATGAGGCCACCATCACCCTGATACCAAAATGAGACAAGGATGTCACAAAGAAAGAAAACTACAGGCCAATATCACTGATGAACATAGATGCAAAAATCCTCAACAAAATAGTAGCAAACAGAATCCAGCAGCACATTAAAAGGATCATGCAGCATGATCAAGTGGGGTTTATTCCAGGAATGCAAGGATTCTTCAATATACACAAATCAATCCATGTGATACACCATATTAAGAAATTGAAGGATAAAAACCATATGATCATCTCAATAGATGCAGAGAAAGCTTTCGACAAAATTCAACACCCATTTATGATAAAAACCTTGCAGAAAGTAGGCACAGAGGGAACTTTCCTCAACATAATAAAGGCCATATATGACAAACCCACAGCCAACATTGTGCTCAACGGTGAAAAACTGAAAGCATTTCCACTAAGATCAGGAATAAGACAAGGTTGCCAACTCTCACCACTCTTATTCAACATAGTTTTGGAAGTTTTAGCCACAGCAGTCAGAGAAGGAAAGGAAATAAAAGGAATCCAAATCGGAAAAGAAGAAGTAAAGCTGTCATTGTTTGCAGATGACATGATACTCTACATAGAGAATCCTAAAGATGCTACCAGAAAACTACTAGAGCTAATCAATGAATTTGGTAAAGTAGCAGGATACAAAATTAATGCACAGAAATCTCTTGCATTCCTATACACTAATGATGAAAAATCCGAAATTGAAATCAAGAAAACACTCCCATTTACCACTGCAACAAAAAGAATAAAATATCTAGGAATAAACCTAACTAAGGAGACAAAAGACCTGTATGCAGAAAATTATAAGACACTGATGAAAGAAATTGAAGATGATACAAATAGATGGAGAGATATACCATATTCTTAGATTGGAAGAATCAACATTGTGAAAATGACTCTACTACCCAAAGCGATCTACAGATTCAATGCAATCCCTATCAAACTACCACTGGCATTATTCACAGAACTAGAACAAAAAATTTCGCAATTTGTATGGAAACACAAAATACCCCGAATAGCCAAAGCAATCTTGAGAACGAAAAATGGAGCTGGAGGAATTAGGCTCCCTGACTTCAGACTATACTACAAAGCTACAGTAATCAAGACAGTATGGTACTGGCACTAAAACAGAAAGATAGATCAATGGAACAGATAGAAAGCCCAGAGATAAACCCACGCACATATGGTCACCTTATCTTTGATAAAGGAGGCAGGAATGTACAGTGGAGAAAGGACAGCCTCTTCAATAAGTGTTGCTGGGAAAACTAGCCAGGTACATGTAAAAGTATGAGATTAGATCACTCCCTAACACCATTCACAAAAATAAGCTCAAAATGGATTAAAGACCTAAATGTAAGGCCAGAAACTATCAAACTCTTAGAGGAAAACAGGCAGAACACTCTATGACATAGATCACAGCAAGATACTTTTTGGCCCACCTCCTAGAGAAATGGAAATAAAAACAAAAATAAACAAATGGGACCTAATGAAACTTCAAAGCTTTTGCACAGCAAAGGAAACCATACACAAGACCAAGAGACAACCCTCAGAATGGGAGAAAATATTTGAAAATGAAGCAACTGACAAAGGATTAATCTCCAAAATTTATAAGCAGCTCATGCAGCTCAATAACAAAAAAACAAACAACCCAATCCAAAAATGGGCAGAAGACCTAAACAGACATTTCTCCAAAGAAGATATACAGATTGCCAACAAACACATGAAAGAATGCTCAACATCACTAATCATTAGAGAAATGCAAATCAAAACTACAATGAGATATCATCTCACACCAGTCAGAATGGGCATCATCAAAAACTCTATAAACAATAAATCCTGGAGAGGGTGTGGAGAAAAGGGAACACTCTTGCACTGCTAGTGGGAATGTGAATTGGTACAGCCACTATGGAGAACAGTATGGAGGTTCCTTAAAAAACTACAAATAGAACTACCATATGACCCAGCAATCCCACTACTGGGCATATACCCTGAGAAAACCATAATTCAAAAAGAGTCATGTACCAAAATGTTCATTGCAGCTCTATTTACAATAGACCAGAGATGAAAACAACCTAAGTGTCCATCATCGGATGAATGGATAAAGAAGATGTGGCACATATAAATAATGGAATATTACTCAGCCATAAAAAGAAACGAAATTGAGCTATTTGTAATGAGGTGGGTAGGCCTAGAGTCTGTCATACAGAGTGTAGTAAGTCAGAAAGAGAAAGACAAATACCGTATGCTGACACATATATATGGAATTTAAGAAAAAAATTTCGTGAAGAACCTAGGGGTAAGACAGGAATAAAGACGCAGACCTACTAGAGAATGGACTTGAGGATATGGGGAGGGGGAAGGGTAAGCTGTGACAAAGCGAGAGAGTGGCATGGACATATATACACTACCAAACGTAAAACAGATAGCTAGTGGGAAGTAGCCGCATAGCACAGGGAGATCAGCTCGGTGCTTTGTGACCACCTGGAGGGGAGGGATAGGGAGGGTGGGAGGGAGGGAGACGCAAGAGGGAAGAGATATGGGAACATATGTATATGTATAGCTGATTCACTTTGTTATAAAGCAGAAACTAACACACCATTGTAAAGCAATTATACTCCAATAAAGATGTAAAAAAAAAAAGAAAAAAAAAGGTACATCTACACAGTAAATGTAAAAAACTAAAACATACCCACTTTGGGAATTATACACAAGGTAATAGATGGAAAGGTGCCTCATACTTGACTGGCATCTGTGCCAACATAAATTCTTCCAATAAAATATTTTTAAATGTTAAACACCACAAACAAATCAATTCAGGAATACCAACTCTAACAGATTAATCTCACTGCAATTATCTCCCCACTAGCCATCTCTAATTCCTCTTTCCCATTCATTCTTCAAACCTTGCTTCTACTACAAATTCTTCCATGGAACTGTTCCATTAGAGCCACCAATGGCCTCTGCAAGGTGGAAACACGGGATATTGCTTGATCCTTATTGAATGAACAATTCCTGGAGCAAGACATTTGAAATCATATTTTCTCCCTCCCTGGTTTTCTGTGAAAGTGTTTCCTGTCTCCTTCTATTACTCTGAGATCGTCCTTTTCCTTCCTTCTTCTTCTTCCATCCCCTAATGTACCAAGAGTAAGGTTCCATCACAGGCCCTCTTTCTACTGGAAAATCTAGTAGACTACTAGGGCTTCAACATTCGCCCCAAATCCAGAGACTCTCAATTGTTTACCTGCATGCTAGCTCACCCTTCTGAGGTCCAATCCTGTGTATCTGGCTATTCACCAAACAGATCCCTCTGAATGTGCCACAGCTCTTCAAAGTATGTCTTCCTTCATCTTTGTATCCTAGAGGATAATGCTAGGATATTAGAATGCTAACGCTAAGTATCAGAATACTTAGCAGAGCACTTGGAACATTGCAAACTTGTGTTAAATAAATGAATGAGTAAATTAGTCAATTAGCTAGATGATTAGAGAGACACTGATAGAGCCTTACATAAGTGGAAAGCCTCAATTAGGTTACCAGCTACTGTAAGTAGAAGAGTTTGGCCACAGAAAGTTCAAGGACTATTCTAAATCCCAGTGTCACATCAAAACACAGCAGGAATTGACTGATGGATCCATTGCATTAATACACTGGACTATTCACATTTCTTTCCACTCAAACATCAGATCACAGAATGCCATTTCACTCACTACAGTGTGTCATGCTCCCCTGAGCCTACTACTATCAACGCCCTTCAAAATCTGGCTAGTTATGTTCTAATTTTATCTCCTGTTATTCCCCAAAGCTGTCCTGGGACTCTGGTGAAGGCAGACTCCTTGCTTTTCCTGAAAAGGCCAAGATATAAACTTTGTGCAATCTCAGCACCTAGCACAGGACTGCAGATAGGTAGGTGCCAAGAGATAAGTGGCACCAATGTCACCCACTGTTAGGCTTTTTTTTTTTTTTTAAAACATCTTTATTGGAGTATAATTGCTTTACAATGGTGTGTCAGTTTCTGCTTTATAACAAAGTGAATCAGCTATACATATACATATATCCCCATATCTCCTCCCTCTTGCGTCTCCCTCGCACCCTCCGTATCCCACCCCTCTAGGTGGACACAAAGCACCGAGCTGATCTCCCTGTGCTATGCGGCTGCTTCCCACTAGCTATCTATTTTACATTTGGTAGTGTATATATGTCCATGCCACTCTCTCACTTCATCCCAGCTTACCCTTCCCCCTCCCCGTGTGGCCATTCTGATCAGTGTGAGGTGATACCTCATTGTAGTTTTGATTTGCATTTCTCTAATAATTAGTGATATTGAGCATCTTTTCACGTGTCTCTTGGCCATCTGTATGTCTTCCTTGGTGAAATGTCTATTTAGGTCTTCCGCCCATTTTTTAACTGGATTGTTTGTTTTTTGATATTGAGCTCCATGAGCTATTTGTATATTTTGGAGATTAATCCTTTGTTGTTTCATTTTCAAATATTTTCTCCCATTCTGAGGGTTGTCTTTTTGTCTTGTTTATGGTTTCCTTTGCTGTGCAAAAGATTTTAAGTTTAATTAAGTCCCATTTGTTTATTTTTGTTTTTATTTCTGTTACTCTAGGAGGTAGGTCAGGAAAGATCTTGCTGTGGTTTATGTCAAAGAGTGTTCTTCCTATGTTTTCCTCTAAAAGTTTTATAGTGTCTGGTCTTACATTTAACTCTTTAATCCATTTGGAGTTTATTTTCGTGTATGGTGTTAAGGAGGGTTCTAACATCATTCTTTTATATGTAGCTGTCCAGTTTTCCCAGCACCACTTATTGAAGAGGCTGTCTTTTCTCCATTGTATGTTCTTGCCTCTTTTTTCATAAATTAGGTGCCCATATGTGCGTGGGTTTATCTCTGGGCATTCTATCCTGTACCATTGATCTATATTTCTGTTTTTGTGCCACTACCATACTGTCTTGCTTACTGTAGCTCTGTAGTATAGTCTGAAGTCAGGGAGCCTGATTCCTCCAGTTCCATTTCTTTTTCTCAAGATTGCTTTTGCTATTTGGGGTCTTTTGTGTTTCCATACGAATTGTAAGATTTTTTTGTTCCCATTCTGTGAAGAATGCCATTGGTAGTTCGATAGGGTTTGCACTGAACCTGTAGATTGCTTTGGGTAGTATAGTCATTTTCACAATATTGATTCTTCCAATCCAAGAACATGGTATATTTCTCTATCTGTTTATGTCATCTTTGATTTCTTTCATCAGTGTTTTATAGTTTTTAGGCTTCTTAGCCAGATTTATTCCTAGGTATTTAATTGTTTTTGTTGCAGTGGTAAATAGGAGTGTTTCGTTAATTTCTCTTTCTGAGTTTTCATTGTTGGTGTATAGGAATGCCAGAGATTTCTGTCCATTAATTTTGTATCCTGCAACCTTACCAAATTCATTGATTAGTTCTAGTAGTTTTCTGGTGGCATCTTTAGGATTTTCTATGTATAGTATCTTGTCATCTGCAAATAGTGACAGTTTTACTTCTTCTCCAATTTGTATTCCTTTTATTTCTTTTTCTTCCCTGATTGCTGTGGCTAGGACTTCCAAAACTATGTTGACACTGTTAGGCTTTTCAAGAGACTAGTCAACCTGAACAGGGCTGAAGCATCACCAGGGGAGAAGAACACGTTTGTTTACTCGTAGTGATGGTTCTCATTTGTTCATCTGTATCACCTGGAGGGCTGGTTAAACCGGACTGCTGGGCCCCACTCCGCAAACTTCTGATTCAGTGGATGTGAGATGGAGCCCGAGTACTTGCATCTCTCACAAGCTCCCGGGTGATTCTGAGGCCGCTAGTCTGGAGCCCACTCCTTGAGAATCACTGGCTTATGGTAACAGGGATTAATTTATTACTTAGCCCTATGATCATTCACTGTCCCCATAAAGAAATCAGCAAGACAAGTGTAAAGGACACCACATTCAATTATTCAGCAAAAACTTTTGAGTATCAATCGTGATCAGGCACTCTTCTAGGTTGGGGAACCCAGCCATGAACGATTTGGGCAAAAGTCTCTGCCTCCATGAAAGTTACATTTTTGTGGAGGAGGCAAACGAAGTGAGTGAGTGAAAGTAAGTGTTATGTGGAAAAGTTAAAGAGAGAATAGGGGAAGGAGGAGGTGCGGTAGAGGGGTGGGTTAATATAGACGGGGACAGGAAGAGGCATTTCAGCGAAGACCTTAAGGAAATGAGGGAACTAATCCAGGTGACCATCCTGGAGGCTCATCCCAGGCAGAGAGAAGAACAAACACAAAGGCTTTGAGGCGGGAGTGAGCAGGGAAGTTCCAGTAACAGTACTGAGGGCAGGGTGGCCCCCCGCACAGACACAGGATGTGGGGAAGAGACAGACCATGAGGGACTCACAGTCCTTGTAAGGACTCTGTCTTTTGCTCTCAGTGAAACAGGAGCAATCTCAGTGGCATTTGCTTTGAGGAGTGAAACAATCTGACTTAAGTTTGAAAATGATCCCTCAGGCTGCTGTTAATGGCAGGAGTGGGGACAGGAGCAGAGCAGGGGGTCCAGCTGGAGGCTCTTGGAAAATGACAGTCACTTGGACTAGAGATGTCCCAGGGAGAAGCAGAAGTTGTTGGATTCAAGATGTGTTTTGAAGATTGAGGTGGCAGACAACTGACGGACTGAATGTGAGAATGAGGAAACAGAAAAGAATCAAAGGCAGTATCTGGGCTATGGCTTAAGAAGTCGGAGGATGTGACACTGACAGAGGGGAGATCTGGAGGGGGCACGTTTGCGCAAGGGCCGTGAGTGAATTGTCCTCCTCTGGGCAGTCAAGTGTAAGATGCCTGTTGCATATGGGAGAGGAGAGGTTGACAAGGACAGTCGTCATCAGGAGAGAGGTATGGGAGACTAGAATTTGGGATTCGAGACGGTGCACGGATAGCATCTGGAGCCATAAGACAGAAGTGAGATCACTTGAGGAAGGAACAACACTGAAGACAAAAAGACCCAGTAATTAAAGGTTGGGAGGAGAAGAATTAGCCAGTACGTGAGGAGAAGCCAGTGAGAGGGGAGGAGAGATGAATTTGTCAAAATAAAGTGTTTCAAGAAGAAGAGAGTGTCAAATACAATCAAGGATCAAGTAAGACAGGCCCCAAAGTTAGCCTGGGCACTTGCCAACATGGAGCCCTCAGTGGCCTGACAGAAACAGTTTTCATGGAGTGGGCTCTCCAGAGTCCTCTTTGGGGAGATTCAAGGCAAGTTTGATGCTAGGTTGGAGAGAAAGTATGAACAAAGCTTTCTAGAAAATGTCATGCCGTTCTTAAAGGTCAGTGCTCTTGAGAGGAAAAATGGCAGATTCCAGGTCCCAGCTCAGAGATTCTGGTTCTGTAAACCTGGGAGTCAGGGGAGCCCCAGAGATCGAATTTTAACAAGAATAGAGAGCAAGATATTGTCGGTTTTCTGGGGGCAACTTTGGAGAATGGTCTGCCACGTGGAGGTTTCAGTCATTTCTGAGGGCCTAACGCAACAACAAAAAAACAGCCAATCACCAACAACTAATCAACTAACCTAACCTTTCCCTGACCTCACAACACTTGTTCTGCCCTCATGAGTCAGGGCCTTGGAGTCTGTTGACGTTCCCATATTATTAAGGGACAAGACTGGAAACATAAAGATGTTTTAGAAAAATAGTACATGATTCTATCCATGTTGAAGCCAGGAACTCTTCTAGGAAAACTTGAGCTGCCTATCCTAGGAAGGTACCCTTTGCCACACAAGAGGGCTGTAAACATATTTTAAAATATATTTTGTTTTCATATTCATCCTTGGTAAGAGACTTCCCCCAAGAAACAAGTTAACTCCTACTGGGTGAGAAGATGATGCATTCATGCATTAACACCGAAACCTTGTTTGGGTTTTATTTTCTGAGCCTGAAAGCATTTGTAGCTTCGAGGATTTGAGTACATTGCCTATTAAAATGCATTTCTCACTCGCGGGCACTATACATTAATCACGCTGGAGGAAAACATTCCTCCCGGAGACAGATGTTTCAAAGACTTCCTCTCATGACCTCTGGGTTGGGATGGGTGGTGCGCAGAGTCAGATCTCATCAAGGTCTATATTTTCATCATAAAAATAAGAAAATGAAGGTAATGGACCCGATCTGCAGTTTTCCTCACTATCCTGTGGCTGGAGGTTATTGTTTAAAGTATTTAAATATTCAGACTTGTTTGGATGAAGAGAAACACTAGCTCTGTCTTGCCGTATTTCCTAAGACAAGAAAAGGCAGTGTATATAGGGAGCGTGGGAGGGAGGGAGACGCAAGAGGGAGGAGATATGGGGATATATGTTTATGTACAGCTGATTCACTTTGTTATACAGCAGAAACTCACACACCATTGTAAAGCAATTATACTCCAATAAAGATGTTAAAAAAAAAAGAAAAAGAAAAAAGGCAGGACATCTGAATGGCCACCACTGACCACCTCGTCTTCCTCTTACCCCTAAATCTAGTCTTCATATTGACATCCAATGATGTATTATGGGAGACCTCAGGTGTCCCCTGACACACACCTTAGGAATTCAAGGATGGTGGCCCCGAAGAGATACACCATCTCTCAGCAACCTTCTCTGATGTAATATTCTGCAGGGTATACGTGTGTGTGTGCACACAAGTAGAGTAAATGTGTATTATCAGAGCAAAATATGAAGGAAGGCTAAAAAGTTATGAAGAATTCTGGAAGTCAAAGATTTTCATGTGATTGACAAAAGCTATAAAGCCACAATCCAGAACAAGAAAAAGCTATCATGAAGATAAGGGCTGAACCAGGAAAACTCCAAGCTCGGAGGGAACAGAGAAAGAGTAGGAGGGGTGTCTTGGGCAACAGTCTGTGTGTTCAATTCCAATGTACTATTCTGTGGCCATCTCCCTTCCTGCACACACCAAAAGGCAAAGTAACAAGGAAGCTTGAACTCAGGATAAAAAAGAACTGTCCTCGTAGAGAATAGACTGGTGGTTGCCAAGGGGGAGGAGGGGTGGGGGAGGGATGGGCTGGGAAGTTGGGATGAGCACATGCAAACTGGTATATATAGAATGGATAAACAATACGGTCCTACTGCATAGCACAGGGAACTATATTCAATATCCTGGGATAAACCATAGTGGAAAAGAATATGAAAAAGAACATATGTATATGTATAACTGAGTCACTTTGCTGTACAGCAGAAATTAACACAACATTGTAAATGAACTATAATTAAAAAAAAAAAACAAGGAAAAAAGAACTGGCCTCTACTGAGGATGAATTTCATCCTTGGGCAGACAGGGCTGGGGTGGGACTTGGAGATTGGGTTCTGTGTGGGTTTGGGGGCCTAAGAAAGAAAGAAAGCAGAGCTGCTGTCCACTGGTGCCTCTGCAGGAGATACTGTAGCCTATTCAGTAGAACCCCACCAGTCAGGGCTGTCACCTTAGAGGACCTCTAATGCATCATGGAGAGCCCTATGTCACTTTTTCAACTGTGGCCACCTACTGCTGAAGAGCCTTGAACTTGCCCAACATCCTCCAGGAAGAGGCCAGCTCTACAGAAAGAAACTTAGCTCCTTGAAGGCCAGTTCATTGGTATTTCAATATGGTTCCCTACGCCAAGACAACTACTGGTATAATGGGCACGGGGGCAAAGCAGGACATATCTGGCCACCACTCTTCATTTTCAGATCTTTAAATATGACCAGGAAAATGCCAAGTGGGAACTAAAAGGTAGCAAGATGAGAGTGAGGACTCCCTTCTGGCAATGGACCCCTGCCTTCTGAAGATAAAGAGACTGCATCTGGGGGCTGTCTACTCTTTCCACGGGGCAGCCCCTCTTTCTAGTTTGCAGTCTTAGCTCTGCCAAGACAGAAAGTAAAGAAAGGGCACGTGCCCTCCTCTGAGACTACAGGACAATTTTCTCCTTCAACGTTGCCTCCAGAGACCCTGAGCCCATGCCCTAGAGGGTTCTCTAATATCAGGACAAACAGCTCCCAGGAGAATCATGCCTATGGCACCAGCTGCCAATCACACTAGGAAGATTTTAGTATAGTTTTGGAAGATGGAGAGAAAGGACTTATGAATTAGAAGATAGCCCGATAAAAATTCAGGAGCAAACTTTTCCATTTTTCTCAGAGACTCGATTAAATACCATTGTTTCCTGGAACCTTCCACTCTCAACATGCTGTAGCATATTATATGTGAAGAAATTTAAGTTTATTCTCCAAAGTGCCCCCCAACATCTTGTAGTATAAGGTGATTACCACTCCTCTGATTAAAAAGTGCTCTTATTAGTGTTAACCTAGAAGGTTGATACAGCCTCCAGGAAACAGCACTGTCTCTTGTTGGAAAGGTGATTAGAAAATCATTTTGCACTGACAGTGGAAACTGGCTCTGATTCAGGAGAAAAGAAGTTTCTCTCTCTTGAAGGGCAAGGCAAATTAAGTAGGTGTTAGAACGTGGTTACAGGAGCCTTGAATGCTTTCGCTGGAAAATCTAGAGAGAAATATTGTAACACACGGCAACTTTTAATTTAAAGAGACACGTTGTACCCAGGGTCACCACTTCTCTGCATCCGTTCATCACTGGAAGAGAAGCAAGGTTGGAACACAGCATCTCTTAAGCCCATAATTAGTTTCTTGAGTTGCCCTCAGCGTTGAGTAACCATTCCAGGTTTCTTTTTAAAATAACTCATTTTCTAGCATAGGGGACTAGAGAATCATTAAATGACTTGCTTCATTGCATGTGGTGAAAAATCCAAGTTTAATTAAAATAATGCAAAACCAGCCAACAGCTGCGCTGCTGTGAAGTCAACTTTTGTACTAATGATGTAGGTGTCATTTAAAAAATCAGCGTGGGATCAGTACCTGTGATAAATAGAATGGTAGCAGATACCCTGTGCTGTTACTTTTTAATTTTTTTTTAAAGTATTTCCTCTAAAAGCCTTAAGTGGCTAAGACCATTCAATGAATGGACTGGGCAACGTTTGAGATCTGAAGAGTCATGAGCGCTTTGTCCTGGGACAATCACCCAAGATGGGAACTCCATTAAAACAAACACGTATTTGGGGTCCTGACGCAGACAGGTCACTTACCAGTGGATAGTAATTTAACTATCCTAATCCTTATTTTTGATTAAAATGAGCCACACTTAGACAAGGCAGATGTGTTAAGTCAATTTAGAAAGGTACTTTACTATGATGAGGTTGTTAACGGGTCAAAAAAAACATCAGGAAATTTGTGCATATATTTTTGGGAATTTGTTCTGAGTATGCAAATGCCACGTAATTAGTGATCCTGCTTTTCATGAAAAATTAAATTTGCTATAATAACAAATCACAGTCAAGAATAAGGCTAGTTAACATGAAAAGGACCCTCATTTTTATGACTGAAAGGCTGCAGATTGAGGGTAAACTGCAGGTGAATCTCATTCTAGCCTCCAGTATTGTTATTCACTCTGTGGCGGTGCTTGTCTAGATGCAAAAATCACAAGCAGTAGAAGCAATGGAGCCTCTGCTTTTAGACTCGGCCATCTCAGCCTAGCAACCAGATAGAGTGTCTTTAAGCCTCTAATTATTTTAGAAGGACTCAGCGCTATCATTTAACATTTACCAGAAAAACAAAGCCAAACTTCTATTTTGGAATCTCCCTAAAATCTAATTACTGCTCCATTCCTTCCTGCCCCAGGCTGGAGGGAATTTAGCCTTCTAGTATATTGGCTCTCCCTACCTCACTCTGTAAATACTCCCACTGGTAGGTGGGCTCTGGACCTCCTCTTGCTGACAAAGTTCTGTGTCTGCTGTCCTTGCTGGGAAATCTGGGAATTAGGCTCTACATGCTTCTTGGCCACTTGAGAGGCAGCCCATCCCTGTTTACCCTGGACTGAGGCTTCTCAGGGTATGAGACTTTCAGTGCTAACATCAGGGAAGTCTTGGGCAAACTGGGTCAAAGTGGTCACTCTACCATGATCACAACTTCCTCTCTTACTCCCAGCTTGTTTTTCCCATTCTGTAACCAAGAAGGGCCCTATGGGGCCTTCCCAGGACAGACCCCCTTCCAGGTCCTCCACCTGCCTCTTATTTGTAGAAAAACTTTAGCCTCCTAGGCCTTCTGCGAGTCCCAAAGAGTAAATTTAATCAGAGAAGTGAGAAAATGAAGAAACAAAGGAAAACAGTTAAGCAAGACAAAATAATAATAGTTTAGCCATTAAACAAAGCCAAGGACCTTTAGTTCCTCCTCAAGGGCTATAGATGATATTCTGAGTCATGTCCTTTGAGCTGTTTTGCAGATACTGAAACCCCCAGCAGGTGGAAGAAGTTAACTGTACGCAGCCCACAAGCACGCAGATCCCCAGCTGAGTTGGAACCAGAAGGTTGATGACATTGACTCCCAATTACCCCACCACCAACCAATCAGACGAGCTGATCACATGCCCTGAAACGCTTTCTCTCACCTTGTCTTTAAAAGCTTTTCCCTAAAAGCCGTTGGGGAATTCGGGCCTTTTGAGCTTTAGCTGCCTGGATTCTTTGCTGGGTGCCCTGCAATAGACACTGCACTTTCCTTCACTACAACCTGGTGTCAGTAGACTGGCTTTACCATGGGCGGGCAAATGAACCCAAGTTTGGTTTGGTAACAATTTCTCAACACTGGGCTACAGTTTTTCTAAAAAATGCTCCAAATTCCTCTCTGGGAATGGGCTCATCCCGAAACTTTAGTGCTCCTCACCTGACCTAACTCCAGGGGGACCTTTTGCTCACCCATCATCTACTAAAGAGATGGACGCTTCTCACAGAGATTCCACTCACTGCCCCAGGTCTTGCATTATCCCACGTGGACTGCTCTGGAATCAAAGGCTCGCTCCCTTCCTGGGGGCTCACTCTCAGAGGGCTCCTGCCCTCAATACCACCCTCAGGTCAAAGCCCCAGAGATAGATCAGTTTGCATCAATCACAGCCATGCCTTCACCCTGGAAACTGTGCTGTGAGGTCAATTGCTGCTCCGGACCCTTCAGTGGGGCAGCCCTTCAAGCAGGCTGGACTCAGATACATTCTTGCTTTCTATTTAGTCCACGCTGGATTATTATTGATATCCCAGTTTTACTACTTAAAATATACTCTGCTGTCTCCTATCAGAAGAGAATGCTGTACTCTTTGAACATTCACGTTGTCTTTTCTCAAAGGATCACAAAGCACTGGGCATAATACTGTTTCTCTTTTTAATATAGTGCTTTACTATAGCATCAGTATTGGGTATACTCATTTTATTGCACTTCACTTTATTGTGCTTTGCAGAGACTTTTTTACAAATTGAAGGTTTGTGGCAACCCTGCCTCAAGCAAGGCTATTGGCGCCATTTTTCCAACAGCATTTGCTCACTTCATGTTTCCGTGTCACATTTTGGTAATTCCTGCACTATTTCATTATTGTTATATTTCTTATGGTGATCTGCGATCACAATCTTTGATGTTAACATCAAGACCCGCTGAACACTCAGATCATCAGTTAGCATTTTTCAACAATGAAGTTTTTTTTTTTTTTTTTTGCGGTACGCAGGCCTCTCACTGCTGTGGCCTCTCCCGTTGCGGAGCACAGGCTCCGGACGCGCAGGCTCAGCGGCCACGGCCCACGGGCCCAGCCGCTCCGCGGCATGTGGGATCTTCCCGGACCGGGGCACGAACCCGTGTCCCCTGCATCGGCAGGCGGACTCTCAACCACTGCGCCACCAGGGAAGCCCTGAATTATTTTTTAATTAAAGGATGCATATTGCTTTTTTAGACATAATGTTATTGTACACAAAATAGACTATAGTGTAGACATAACTTTTATATGCACATGGAAACCAAAAAATTATTGTGACTCGCTTTACTGCAATATTCGCTTTATTGCGGTCATCTGGAACCAAACCCACAATATCTCCAAGGTCTGCTTGTATAATGACAGAAACAGATTTGAGCAGCATATTTTTGGCTAAAAGTAGAAGCCAAAGCTGTACTAAAGCTTGGAGGAAACTCCAGAATTTGAAAGCTACAACCATCTTGATAAACAGATAGACATGGTAGAGATATTTTGTAAAAACAAAAGGGGGAAATGAATGATAAAAGGGCCCTGTCTGGCCGCTGATACATGGAGACATCTAGCTTCCTGTTGAGGCTGGCTGTTAAAAGCACCTGACTTCTCTGGTTTCAAGAGCTCAATGTCTACTGATACATCCTTGCTACACCCCAAGATTGACAATGAAATATTCCCTGGCTACGTACAATGTGTTTGACCCTTTTACCCTCTATCCCACTTTGCCTAGAAAAACAAAACAAAACCAGGACAATAACCAGATCAAGTCCAATTCCAAAGCACTAGTTATTTAATTCACTCCGATTTAACAGTGCTACCTTCTCAACTTTAACTATGTCTTGTCTTAGCTCAATATTAAACTTAATTAGCTAAATCTTAAATTGTGGCTGTGCATCTACTTTACACAAAAAGTATGTTTCCGTAAAAACTGCATGTGTATCTAATGTTTATACATTGAATAGAATCATTTTGTAAAGTGAGTATCATCTCTCAATTCATCATGTTTGTAAAGTCTATTTTACATATACTAGACTTGTTTAACAGAAAGTCAATAGATTTGATTAAACAGGAAGTGTCCTTCTAATCTATAAAAACACCAGTAGTTAAATCAGGAAATATTTTAGTAGTCACTATACAAATGCTGTTCTGCTACAGACATGACCATTAGCCTCTGAGAATGGGACACAGCATAGATGTAGGAACATTACATACAATTAATTATACAGACATATTTTACAACAAAAGCGTTTCATTTTGTGATTGAGATCCAGCGGCACGTAAGATCAAGGCTTATTTAAGACTGAGCACAGGGAGATCAGCTCGGTGCTTTGTGACCACCTAGAGGGGTGGGATAGGGAGGGTGGGAGGGAGATGCAAGAGGGAGGGGATATGGGGATATATGTATACGTATAGCTGATTCACTTTGTTATACAGCAGAAACTAACACAACATTGTAAGGCAATTATACTCCAATAAAGATGTAAAAAAAAAAAAGATTGAGCTTTTGGGATAATAATTTATAAAAATCACATTTTATATAATGCTTTATTTTCAATAAAATGTCATAAAGTTTAATCGTTGTTTACAACGTATCAATAAAATAAGTACTTCTATCTCCATTTTACTGATGAGAAACTCATACAGCTCAAGTAACTATATGTGAGTGGGTATTCGAAAATGTTTGTTTAAATCACCAAAATGAAAGGGGAAAAATTACTTTTCTGTCCAGAAGTTTTCACTGCCCATTCAAAATATTCTTCTTAAAACTGCATGTCAGAATCTGCCCTGGGATCAGAGGCTGGGATATTTATCAGCTAGGTAGACCCTGATTCCTCTGCATCTCTGCATCCCTAGTTATAAGGAGGTGGGGCAGATAAGTGGTTAGCAAACTTCAGTAGGCATCAGAATGAGCTGGAGAGCTTGTTAAAACACAGATGGCTGGGTCCCACCGCAGAGTTCCTGATTCAGCAGACCTGGGACAAGAGCCCTGAGCATGTGCATCTCTAACAAGCTCCCAGGTGACGCTGATGCTGCTGGGCTGGGATCGCACTTTGAGAACCACTGGACTAGATCTTAGGTTCAGGCTCCAAGACCTTTACAATTCTGAGTATCGAAAGAAAGATTTAACTGATGTTCCTACATCTAGACCAACTGCAAATAAGCCTTCATTTATCCACCATCATCCATCCACTAACTCATAAACATTTGTTGAATATTTATTACCAGTATGTTTTCAAATAGTTCCCAGTTTGGGTAAAAGTAGGGGAAATGAGTTAGTAAAAAAAAAAATAAATCACATAATTTATGGGTACTTGATAATTCTCTTTAACTCCATTTCGGTGATCATGTGAAACGAGGAAAAATAAATCAGAAAAAGCACATAAACATTACTAAACTAATATCTGGCCCAAAGGAAGGACCCAGCAAGCATCAGCTGCACAGATCATTGAAACACAGACAATCCATGTATCATATCTCACTTCCTTTGCTCACAATTTTGTTACAGCTGCAAGCATCTCTCTCCTATTTCAGCCTTTTGTAGTTTTCCTCCCTGTCCTTTGCTGGAGAAGCTTAAGTAAGCAAAGATCAGATCGAGACCAGGCTGAGGAAGGGAGAGTTTGGGTTAAAGAGAAGGGGAGGATGGTTACATCCAAAGTGTATAGCTGACTCCTAACACAGCGAGTGACCTGATCAAAACCAGAATCCCTGCCCTGCACAGTGTGTACGAGCTCTCACTAGTGCCACCTGTGCCCCTAATGAGGCACACATTTCCAAGTGCCACCTCACTTCATGGCACATGGGGGGGCGGTTTGCAGGGTTGGCAGCAAAATAAATGGGCAGCATCAGCACAGTTGTCTGGGGAATCTGACAGAGAGGCAAATCCACTGTAATCACTGTCCCAGCCTGAGTCACATTTTTAGGGGACCGAGGCTCCATAGACACATGCTTAAAAATAATAATGAGAAGATGAGGAACATATATGCAATGGAATATTACTCAGCCGTTAAAAAGAATGAAACAATGCCATTTGCAGCAACATGGAAGGACTTGGAGATGATCATCCTAAGCGAAGTAAGTCAGACAAGTATCGTATGATATCACTTACTTATATGTGGAATCTAAAATATAATGCAAATGAACTTATTTACAAAACAGAAACAGACTCACACACTTAGAGATCAAACTTACGGTTACCAGAGGGGAAGGGTGGGAGGGGGAGGGATAGACTGGGAGTTTGGGATTAATGTGTACACACTGCTATATTTATTGAATAAAACAGATAACCAACAAGGACCTACAGTATAGCACAAGGAACTCTGCTCAATACTCTGTAATAACTTAAGTGGGAAAAGAAGTTGAAAAAGAATCGATATTTGTATATGTATAGCTGAATCACTTTGCTGTATACCTGAAACTACACAATATTTTTGATCAACTGTTCTCCAATATAAAATATTTTTTTTTTGAGAATGATGTTTCCTGAGAGATTTGTATGTACTATAACTCATTTTTTATATATATATATATATATATATATATATATATATATATATTGCGGTACACGGGCCTCTCACTGCTGTGGTCTCTCCCGTTGCGGAGCACAGGCTCCAGACACGTAGGCTCAGCGGCCATGGCTCACGGGCCCAGCCGCTCCGCGGCATGTGGGATCCTCCCAGACCGGGGCACGAACCCGTGTCCCCTGCATCGGCAGGCGGATTCTCAACCACTGCGCCACCAGGGAAGCCCCTAAAATGAAAATTTTAAGAAAAGAAAAGAAAAAAAAAAGGTCTGTCACATTTTGGGGTGAGAATTTCAAACTAGTTGCAAAGGAGTACTCTCTGAAGTTTTCGGCAGATGAGAAGTGTTACAACATTTTAGGGAAAAATCTGAACACAGCTCTAAATATTCAAAATATAGATATTCTTTAACTCAGCATTCTCCAGTATTGGCACGATTGATATTCTGGGTCAGATCATTGGTTCTGGTCTGTCCTGTGCATTGTAGGATGTTTAGAGAAAAATAAATAAATAAAAACAATAACAACAACACACATTCCTAATGCTTTCCTACAAGACTGAAACCTTCAGTCGATCTCAGCTTCTCACTGTGACAACTGTTGGTCCTATCCAGGCCTGCCATCAGCGATTTGAAATGACACCCAAAGAAATTCCCAGAAATTTTTCTGGAAGTGGCACTAAATCACCCTCACTGTGTGAGATAGATCCTGAGCTTCAGAAGGAAGTCTTGATTTCCAGGTTTGGCTTCTAAAAATACCTGCCCTCACCTATATCCTCCCACCCCCATTAGGTTTCCAAGGTCCAACCGAAGTTTGACGGCTAGACTGCCTTAAGTTTAACTTACCTATCCCTGTACAAACCAGAAGTGGGTGAGGAATCAACCGGGCCTCCTGGGCCAGCAGATTAATCCACCTCCGGGGATAGGCCAAGGGAACAAGAAACCCCGTACTTTGAAAGTGTAGAGGCCTGAATGGCATTTCGGTTTCTCTGAGCTTATTTGTGACAGCAAAACTGACTCACAGAAAATTTTTGAAAAATATTTACTTGGAATGACACTAAAAAATATTTTAAAGGATTTTGTCAGAAGTAGGAAGGTCTGTTTCACAGCCGGCTGAGTCAGACCAAACCGTCCGAAAGACTTCTGGAAACTTTCAGCCACACTGTAGCTTCCTGGCTGTGTGGACTAGAGATGTGCCTCTGAAACCAAGGCGCAAAGAGATTCCCAGAACTTCTTCAAAGATTTCACCTGAGCTTCACAAAGAAGGCCCGATTTTAGCCAAATGAAGGGAATCTGTTATAGTCACACCTGAGCATCAGTTGTAATCAAGTAAGAAAACAAGAAAATGCATATTTTAAAGCACCTACTGTATGCCAAGTACTTTTAGAATTCATTTATTTATTCACTCAACAAACTCTGCTGAATATCTGCTATATGTGGTGCTAGGAGCTATTGGATATAATGGTGATAAAAACAGACAGAATCCCCTGTATCACTGCCATATATAATCTTTACAGCTACCTGGGAGAGAGGGAGGGATGGAGGAAGCAATGTCATCTCATTTTATAAAAGAGGAACTAGAGCTTTACCACGTTAAGCTCCTTTCCCAACTACACCCAGCTATTGAGGGAGAGTCAGGGAAACTGGAGCCAGGATTTTGTGTCTCCAAAGCATGTGCTTCGACCTTCGGGAAAGGATGGGTCTGAATACAGTATGAAAATCAGACCACTACAGCTTGCAAAGATGGCATTTATACAATCCCCGAGTGTCCACATAAGCCTGACAATAAGGTACACTTCTACCATCTATTGGCTTATCCTTTTAGTATACAGCCTTTGAGAATGATGTTTCCTGAGAGATTTGTATGTACTATAACTCATTTTATATATATATATATATATATATATATATATATATATATATTTTTTTTTTTTTGCACTACGCAGGCCTCTCACTGTTGTGGCCTCTCCCGTTGCGGAGCACAGGCTCCGGACGCGCAGGCTCAGCGGCCATGGCTCACGGGCCTAGCCGCTCCGCGGCATGTGGGATCTTCCCGGACCGGGGCACGAACCCGTGTCCCCTGCATCGGCAGGCGGACTCTCAACCACTGCGCCACCAGGGAAGCCCTATAACTCATTTTTATAACTTCAGCCCCAGCCTTCCCTAAGCGCTCACATCCCTAGTTTCTACAGCACCACTCTCTACCGGATTACGGTGCATTGCATTGCTCAAAGTTATTGGTGGGTGCTCACAGTGGACATTTGTGACTTTGGAGCATGTAGCCGCCTTGTTTGGAGACTCACTCCTCCTCTACCCTGTGACCCTCTATCCCTGCTCCCAGGGTGGAGCCTGTGACCTGAATGAAAGGCACGTGGCAATTCCATTCTCTGGAGATGCTGATTAATTCACGGATACGCACTGGACCCAACCACAGCCAATGAGGTTTTGCTGGAACTAAAGTGTGAACGGCATCTCCTCTTCTCTCCCAGCCTTGAGGCTACCAGCTTCTGCATTGGTTGCAGCCATCACCACCCACTGGCCCCAACACACGTTCCTTTTGGCTACCTTTCCCTCTTCAGTATGGCTGAAACGTTCACTTTTACCTAACTTCATCAATAAAAAGCTGCTGATGGTGTGTGCCGGAATCAGTTAAAGGTGAAACCATCCAATGGATGTCATTACAGGTCCGGTAACGATGCTGCCTCCCAGCAGTTACAAGGAATAGGTAAGTCCTATAACCATGCAGCTCTCTTCCTTCACTTGTTCTGGAGGATGGACCACTTTAGGTATGAACTACTCAGCATTTCTGGCAGACAAAGAGCTGCTACTTAGGATACCATTGGTGAAAGTACAAGAAAACCTGCCAAAGAACTGATAAAAATGGGGCATTGAAATAGCAGATAACAGTTCCACCTTCCCTTGGAGACATTTTCTAGCTCTTCATTTGAAATACTTTATGGAAACCCAGAATTCTGGACATTATGGTTATTAAAGTGCAGAATCCTATCATTCCACACCCCATCTTCAGGGACCTCTACCCCATCTTTGATGACCTATGAGCCATGCCATCACCCACAGAGCAGGATTTAGTGATGACTCATTCTTCTTCCTGTTTCCTGACCAAATGTGGCCAGGATCCTTGCTGCTCAAAGCGGAGGGCGCAAACCTAAAGCCTCAGCACCTCCTGGGTGCTGGTTAGAAATGCAGAATCCCGGGCCCCACCTCACACCTGTGGATTCAGAATCTGATTCTAACAAACTCCCAAGTTGCTGCTACTGCTGGCCTACAGCTGCTGCTGGTCCGGTGATGCTGCTGTTGAGCTGGGGACATTGCCACTGGCCTGGGGATCACATTCTAAGCAGCGAGGGTTTAGACCTCAGTGTTTCCTAATCCTATTTGATAATAAAATTCACCCGGGGAGCTTCCTAAAAATATCATTTCTGGGTATAATCTCAAACCTTCTGAATCAGAATCTCCAGAAAAGAGACGTGGGTATTTACCAGGCAACCCACGTGATTCTTCAGGACAGGCAAAAATGAGAAACACCGGGAATCGAATTTCGAGTTCCAGGCTCTGCCTTCAGCTAGCTCTCATCCGGCCTGAACTGGGGCTCTGCAGATGGAAACACACAAGTACTCCCCATGCGGCTATTTCTCTTTCCCTTTATGCTACCTGCAGGCTTGCTACCAAATACTGCATCTTTAGCACCGGACATTGTTTCTTTACCTTCTCTCCATAGCTCTAGGTGAGAAAAGACCTCTGAAGTATTTAAATCCCAATCATTGGCAAAGACGTGTTCATAGTTATGACCCAGTGGCATTGCTGTTTAATGTTCTTAGTGTTTCAAAAACAAAATGTAGATTCTTGACCCTGGTTGTTCTGCAGGCTATAGACCTAACATACTGATTGGTCTGAGTAGGTTTTTTGGAGGACTCACAGAATACAGGACAGTGTTATCACGGAAGAAACAGATAGGAATGATAACCCCCTTTCTCTAGGATCTAGGGAAATAGAATTTGTTACAGTTTTCCAGATCATTCATAAATGGTCATATATTTAATACAATTGCCTCAAATTCTTAGGACCCTTGAAAAGCCCTTAAGTATTTTTCCTTCTATAGCTTTGGATTCTTAATAAGACACTAGGGATATGCACACCTAAAGGTGTGCAAGGACCAAAAGTGAATGAGTAGACCAGTAGTTCTCACTAGGGGGTGACTTTGTACCCCGGCAGACAGTTTAGGTCTCAGACCTGGGAGAGGAGAGGTGGCAGCAGTGGCAGCTGGTGGGTAGGATCCAGGGAAGCTTCTAAGCATCCGCATTGTTCAGGGAAGTCCCCACAACAAAGAACTATCCAACTCAAAGTGTCAAGTGTCAAGGCCGGAAAACTCTGATGTAGACCTGAACCAGATACTGTCCGCATCCTCAGAGCTCCATCAACGATCATCAACCTGCTCTCCACCTGCCCCCATTTGGTCCAACGGTACCTACTTGGTTGAACCAATGTCATTCTACCTCTAAAGCTGTATTCTTCCCATTCCAGCATGCTGCCTCCCCCTGCTGGGCAGACTACCTTAATCTTTCCGTGTTGATTTATAGGAGGTCCTGAAAATTGCAAATTCTGGACTGAGTTTCAAATTCACTGAACATCCTCTCTCATTATATCAGTTTCAGGCAGAAAATAGAGAAAGGAGTCTTGGGAGAAAGGAGGTAACAACAATACACAGAAGCTGGGCATAGATGGAGATTTTTCCTCTACCTTGTTTTAAACAGAGCAACTGAGCTCTTATGTGAATCAAGATATTTAAAACTTTATTTAAAGAGAAAAAAAATTGAGACTCAGTGACAGAGACAGAACTACAGGTAAGTTGAAAGTGATTAACACTTTCTGACTTCTTTTGCCACCAGGTATAGCTCCTGGAGTCTCCATGGCCTGGACAGAACTTGACATACTTTGACAGCCAAAGTTTTAAATATTTAAGAGCATTAAATAATGAACACATAATAGAAACACGGGGAAAAAGTCAGATGCTGTGAACTCAGTTATGATGTGTTGGTAATAAGGAGTGAAAGCAAGCAGCCCAGCCGGTGAGATCCACAGATCCATCTACAAATGGAAAAATATATATAAGTTTTATTTGAAGAATAGACTAGATGCATGCCTCATGTTTAATTTAAAATGAACTTGCATTTCTTGACTCAGATGAGCAGTACTGAAATATCACTAAATGCTGGGAACTTTCCTGGAAATAAAAATTTACAGCAATCAAAATGTTAGAATTTTATTCCCTTCGGGTGTTTGTACTCATAGGACAAATGATTAAATACACCCTTTATGTGGAAATGCCCTGTAGCGACTATGAACCTTGTATTGGGAAGAAAAGTAAGACAATAAAAAGGAATTAGCTCTAAGGAAGCACTTAGAGTTTCCTTTAACTGTTTCTTTTACCCACATATAGTGGCCTACGTATATATTAAATTTTCTCTTTTATTCATTTATTTATTTTATTGAAGTATTGCTGATTTACAATGTTGTATTAATTTCTGCTGTACAGCAGTGATTCCGTTGTACATATATATACTCTTTTTTTAATATTCTTTTCCATTATGGTCTATCATAGGATATTGAATAGAGTTCCCTGTGCTATACAGTAGCAACTTGTTGTTCATCCATTCTATATATAGAAGCTTACATCTGCTAACCCCTACCTCCAACTCCATCCTTCCCCCAACGCCCTCCCCCTTGGCAACCACAAGTCTGTTCTCTATGTCCACGATTCTGTTTTTGTTTCACGGATAGGTTCATGTGTGTCGTATTTTAGATTCCACATATAAGCGATATCATACGGTATTTGTCTTTCTCTGTCTGACTTACTTCACTTAGTATGATAATCTCTAGTTGCATCCATGTTCCTGCAAATGGCATTATTTTGTTCTTTTCTATGGCTGGGTAGTATTCCATTATATACACGTACCACATCTTTAGATTTTCTCTTGCAAACTTTCTGAAAGTGGCATCAAGCTTTCGGCCAAGTACTCAAAGAAGCAGGAGAAGGGGAACACTTGGGCTATCAGGACTGGTTCTGTTTCCCTGCCTTGCCTCATTAGCTACTCCCACTTTGCAGCCCATAGACCCGTGGCGGGGAGAGGAGGAAGCAGGGGTAGCCAAGTGGCCAGTGGGCAAGGGAGGGGAGGCTGGGGACAACACATAAAAAGAAGAGGGAGTACCAGATATGCTTCAGACACTTCACAGTTTTCCAGTTGACCTGTAGCAAAAGGGAAAAATACTAGAGATGCAAGTAGAGGTGCTTGAGGCAGAATTTACCTACCAAAGACACCATCACCTTTAATAAGGAAGAGTCAAGCCTTAAAGAAGAGAAAAAGAAGAAATCTGACAAAAGACGGAGGTGGGTTATGGGCAAGGCATTTGGAGAGAAGTGGGAAGGGAGGATGAGTTGAACAATGGGCATAACATGGACTCACCCGAATTGTCAAAATTCGGGTCAGATATTAGGGAGAATATATGCACCATGGCACGGTAAGTGATTACGCTATTAATTTATTCATCAGAGCTAATGCTGGAATAGACTGTGTGCATCTTGCAACTCTTGAATGCTCCAGGATTTTGGAAACACTAAAGAAGACAAATGTCCTAACCCCCAGTACCTCAGAATATGACTGTATTTGAATACAGGGCCTTTAAATGGGTGATTAATGTCAAATAAGGTCATTAAGGTGGGCTCTAATCCAATGTGACTGGCGTCCTCATACGAAGAGGAGATTAGGAAACACACACACAGAGGGAAGACCACATAGGAGACTTTGGGGAAAGACCACTGTCTACAAGCCAAGGAGAGAGGCCTCAGAATGAAACCTACGCTGCCCACACCTTGACCTTGGACTTCTAGCCTCCAGAACTGTGAGAAAATAAATTTCTGTTGTTGAAGCCACCCAGTGTGTGGTACTTGGTACTTTGTAATGGTAGCCCTAGACTAACACTTTCCCACACACTGTATTCTAAATGTGCAGGAAAGGAGTGGTCACCCGAGGCCACTGCTCTGTCCAGCTTCGTGAATCACCTGTGGACTCTTAAAATATGGATTCTGGTCTTCTGATGTGTGGAGTGGGAACAAGTCTGAGGAGTCTATATTGTTTAAAGGTTCTTCAGTTACCCCTGAGCACTTAACCTTTGACCTGAGAGGGCAGTGGCTAAGATGCTATGAAAAGTACAGAGCAGAATACTGGGCATTATTTTCCAAATTTGGAAGGGAATGTGGGCAAAAAAACAAGGGTTTTTTTTCCTTACTAAACACATCTATCCATAATTTTTTTAAAAAGGATTTTTTTTTGCTGCCTTTTAAAAGTACACGTTTGTGGCATAACACATCTATGAACAAAAAGAAAAAATAGTTTGCAAGTCTCTTAATTATAACTTCATTTTGTTGTATTACTCTCTGTATTAGTGGAAGCTAAAAATTATTAAGCATTTATTCTATACCATACACAGATATTACTTTATTTAAGCCATGCATACACACACACCCATGGGGCATGTACTATTATTATATTTATTTTGCAGATGAAGAAACCCTGGGTGAATATGTTTGCATAAGTGTGTGTGTATGTATGTGTATGTGTGTATAGTTTTAGGTAAAATATAAAAGATATCCTTGACAGATACCCAAATTTTTACACTATAATTAATATTCTTGTGTTATACAGATTAGCTTTTATCAGTCTTGGGCTGAATAGAAATATTTATACTCTTCCTCCTTTTCTTGCTGGCAGGGTATAGTCATTAAGACACCTTTGTGGAGAGAGTAAACAATGACTTGCAATCAATTGATGGATTTCTCGAAAGTTTTACATTAATGATTAAACAGCATCACCTGATGACTTACTCAGCAACTCAAAGACGACAAAACATAACTAAATCTGTCAGTTAGCTTTTTCATCTTCTCTCCTGGCAGCGCTTAATGGCATCTGCAAAACGCAATTTCCAGCCCTGAGCTCTTTGACATTTTCTGTTTCCTCCTGCGTTTGTCTCCTGCCGCTGCTGTTATGAGAGCAGCCATGTGCTCTACTCCATGGTGGCAGATGCATGGCCGGCCGTTGAAAGGAAAGCAATTATTGTGTCCTCACTAAATCTTGGGGACAGCTTGGGCACTGTTTTCCCACTGAAGTGCATAAACAGCCAACCCGGGTTTTAAGTGGCTGAACCCTCACGACGGCAGCTGGGCTGCAGGTTGATGTCACCCGTGGTACCCATTAAGGATGTGGAAAGCTGCCAGCAGAGAATGCCCTTCCAGTAACTATGATCCTCCCTCCGGGGAACACGCCACATTCCCACGCACAAAGCGACGCACAATGACTGGGAAGACGGCAGATTGACTTTCCTTTCCTGCTCACTTGGTTTGAGGACAGCAGTCCTGGAGTGGAGGTTGGACTGTTTCTCAGATGGGTTTCCAGCCAGTGGGAGTGGATGCTATTTACACTGGCAGGAATTACATCTCTTCCTTTTGCAGGCAGCTATGTTAGCTCACGTATGTGTCACATGTATGGACCCCTGTCTAACTCTGCTGTCTCTGAACAGTCCAGAAAGTAGACTCTGGGTGATAAGAAAACACATGGCCTCAGGGAAACTTCAGAGTGTCACCTTGGAGCTGTGCACCTAATGGGGGCACCTGAACAGTTTCTAAGCTCGAGAGTCAAGTGCCCCAACAAAACATGCTCAATATCACATTTCTGCTCGAGTTATTTTTTAATGCACCTTTGCCTCTCTGTGCTAGACAAATTGCCTTGTAAATACTACCAAGCACCAAATGAAACATTCCAAACTAAATAAATATGCCAAGCCTCTGTTAACCAGAATCCAAAGGACTGATGTACCGAATTAACCAGAATCAGTTTTAATACTCCATTCTTAGAAGAAAGAATCAATGCTCAAGAGCATATTCTCATTTCAGCCAAAGAAACAACATTTCACTGCTTTTCCTGAAGTGAGTCATCTCCGTGGTCCAATATCCAAGTCTAGCTTCTTACATAAAGAATGGGTTTTTAGACTACTGACCCTCAGGCAATGATCACACAGTCATCATATAAAGACATAACGACTGGCGTGTTTATGTTTACGAATTGAACATTTTAGAAAATTTTCCCACTGTACATAATTTTAAAAAGTTTTAAGGATTATGGGGTTAATGAAAAAGTAAACAGAAATTTATATTCATGCATATAAACTTGGCCTCTCGAATTCCAGGGTCAAAATTATAGGTGTTTCCTTTACTCTGTTACTTGATTTACTTCTGCGGGAAGGCTGTAACCTTTCCCTCACTTCACCTGGGGGCCCCAAGGTGGGAGGTTCCACGACCTGCTCAAAGTTAGACAGCATGTCAATACCCAGCACAGTGTTAGACGCGTGGGCTGTGGGCTAAGCGTCTCGTGAGGGAATCCGTCATTACAGAGGTGGACCACTTGACAGCACTTCTCTAAATGTTTCTCCTTTGAGAGAAAATTCTAGTTAAAACAAAACAACAAAACAAAACAATGGAGTTTCTATTACCCAACAGTGGGACTCCTTGCCAGCTCTCTGCAGAATTCATTATGAGCCTAAAATCTGCCATTCGTTCTCTGAATTTTCCCTTGATAGTCACTGGCAGAATGGACACAAAGCCTCTGCATTTAAGTCTCCCCTGAGTTAGTTCAGAAAGTGAAAAATTATTCCAGCAGCTTCGAGAGTCTCATAGGTGATAGGTGATTAATGCATTTCAGAGTTGCTCTAGATGAAAAAGCAGAGGGTGATAACACTTAGGTCCAGGTATTTATTTTTTCTGTTTTAGATAAAACCCGGCTCCCGGAGTTTGAAGAGGTCGTTGGTGGGCGCGTGGTATGCTGGAAGAGCACAGGCGTTGGAGTCACTCGGCCTGAGTTTGAAGCTCCCTTGGCCCTTCCTTAAGGTTTTACCATGAATGTCAATGTTCTCCCCTTCTTCCCATAACTAGGAAAAGCCACGACCCTGAGGAACTCAAGAAACAGAGTGTGGAAGTGAAGTCACACAGAAGTACTCAGTGGTCATTCATGTCTACAACTGCTCTCCATCTTAGCCACACACTGTCACCTTGTCAACACCATTGACTTAGCGGCAGAGTCAGGAGTGATGGCGAGGTGGCATCTTCCCATCTTCCTTTAAGACCTTCCATAAACTGTCTCAAAAAGTCCTGAGAGTCAATCAGACTGCATCGCTCAACACCATGTGACAGGAATGCCTAGTCAGATGAAATTTCTCAAATCTTCTTTGCCTCAGCCACTGTGGAAAACAGTACGGCGGTGTCTCAAAAAAACTAAAACTAGAACTACCATAGGACCCAGAAATTCCACTCCTGGGTATATAGCTAGAAAAAGAAAAGCACTAATTTGAAAAGATACATGCACCCAATGTTCATAGCAGCATTATTTACAATTGCCAAGATACAGAATCAACCTAAGTGCCCATCAACAAATGAATGGATAAAGCAGGTGTGGCATATATATACAATGGAATACTACTCGGCCATAAAAAAGAATGAAATAATGCCATTTGCAGCAACATGGATGGACTTGAAGGGCATTATGCTAAGTGAAATAAATAAGACAGAGAAAAATAAATACGGTATCGCTTATATGTGGAATCTAAAAAGTACAACAAACTAGTGAGTATAACAAAAAGGAAGCAGACTCACAGAGAACAAACTAGTGGTTACTAGTGGGAAGAGGGAAAGGGAGAGGGGTATTACGGGGGGTGGGAGGTGGAAGGTACAAACTATTCAGCGTAAGATAGGCTCGAGGATGTATTGACAACACGGGGAATGAAGCCAATATTCTATAATAACAGTAAATGGAAAGCAAACTTAAAAAATTGTATAAAAATTAAAAAAATTTAAACAATCTTCTTGGCCTCAATTTTTATACTATTTGTTGCTTACCTACATAGTAAGGGAGTGCATTGGGTGCCTTGAGGAACTGAAAGTGGCAAAGACGCAAGGAAGAAACTTGCAGCTTCCCAGGCAGGCAGGCATGTGCATATATGAATCAGGTACCAGACAGTGTGACCAGTGCTATAGAAGGGACCCAAAGGAGATGCAGGGGAGGAAAGCCAGTCACCAATCCTTTGAGAGTTGGTTTATTTCAGTGGTTATGAGCATGGAGGCTGGAGTCACCCTGCTTGGGTTCAAAGGCTGATTCTGCAACTCACTGGTCCTTTGACCTTGGACAAGTCCCTCAGCCACTTTGTGCCTCAGTTTCCTCATCTGTAAAATAGGTATAAGGCCAATGATGATTCCTATTTCATATGGATTTTAAGAAAATCACATAAATTAAAACTTGTAAAGTTGGCACTGTGTTAAGGGTTGGCCATTCCCCTTGAGGACTGAATTGACACAGCCGTGCTCTCAGTGGCGGGGGTTAAAATCATTTGACATGGAGGGCACGCCACGTGACAGATGCCAGTACAGGTACTTTATGCTCATCATCTTATTTTTATTGAATCTTCCCAGCAAGTAGCTATTATTACCCCCATTTTACAAGTGATTGCTCATGAGAGCTGAATGACTTGTCTGAGGTCGCAGAGGTGGCACAGTGTAGATTCAACCCCATGACTGTGTAGTTCCCATAAGTCCATGCTCCTTCTATCACTCTCCACTGCCTTTTATCATATCTCCATATCTGTACCTGAAAAGAATTTCCTTCAGTTGTAGGAAGGAAACTCTCCACGTACAAACTCTCCAGGGACAAAGCTACGGAGAACTGGCTTTGCTATTAAGTTGTTCCCCATTCACTACAGTCCCCTTCAAGAGGGCTGCTGTGTGTGTTAAAGGTGAACTAGCAGGGCATGCTAATTAAAGTGTGGAGTACCAGATACCTTGCCAGAAAGTAATTAGCAAAATTCTTGAATTAGGGTGTCCCTCACACGGATTAGTGCAGGAAACAGCTTACAGATATTAGACTTTTCATATTGGTAGGAGAGAACAGTTCCTTTCAAACCTGGCTGAATGGGGTCTCCGCTGTGTATCAAAGATGTAGAGAAATCCAAACACATGTTCATTAGTTTGTGGTCGCTCACCACCTTCTATCATAATGGCAAACATGTGCTGGGTGCTAATTATGTGACATGCATTGTGCTAAGTGTTTTCCATAAAGTATCTTCCTTAAGTTTCATGTGGTCCAATGGTGTAAGTATTGGTGTGATCCTCATTTTACAGATGTCCAAACCAAGGTACCAGGTGGTAAAGTAACTTGCCCAACTCCTATTATCTGTGGAATACCTCAGTGGAGCTGGGATTCAAATGTAGGCAATCTGCTTTCTGAGCTATAATCACTGTGATATAGTTTCTTCCCCTCTCACTCTTAATCAAAGCAAAAAAAATTTGCTTCAAACACATTACTATCCCTCCCAACAGAAATAGAACCCGAATCCTAGTTCCTAAATTGCTAGCAGTTCTTCCTATTAACCACTAGTTGGTGCTCTAGCTGGGAAGAGTACACTTCTTCCCCAACTTTAGTTGGATAAGCAAACACTGTGAATATTATAATTATTATAATTCATGTACAGAGAGAACTGGAAATCAGTTTGGCATTTGGGGTATGTCACTGAAAGAAAAGCAATTACACATAGCGCCTTAAACCTGTATATATTTTACCTGTACTGTAAATCTCCTTTGTTTTAAATCTGTCACTTGCTCTATAAAAATGCATAGAACAGGAGCCATAAAAAAACGTAAATAAAATTTTAGCCTAATGATATATTGATTGTGCATACATTTTTTTTTTTTTTTTTTTTTTTTTTGTGGTACGCGGGCCTCTCACTGCTGTGGCCTCTCCCATTGCGGAGCACAGGCTCCGGATGCGCAGGCTCCGCGGCCATGGCTCACGGGCCCAGCCGCTCCGCGGCATGTGGGATCTTCCCGGACCGGGGCACGAACCCGTGTCCCCCGCATCGGCAGGCGGACTCTCAACCACTGCGCCACCAGGGAAGCCCAATGCATACATATTTTTATTTTTGCATATTCTGGTATTGTGGTAAAAAGGTCCCTTAAAAGCTGAGTTTAAATAATTATTCATTTCTCACATTGCTATTGTAATCAACTGCCAATTATGAAAATTATTGCCATCTGTAAGAATTACTTTGCTAAGTGAAGTAATTAGAACTGACATTGTATTTTATACTTCAGTTCCAAAAATTGATTTTAGATTCTAATCAGAGTATGAAAGTTGGGATATAAATTTCTTAAAGCAAAGTGAATGGCTGGTGAGGCTTCAGGTTTGACGCTTTATGTAGTATTTGGTGTTTGTCAAGGCATTTTGCACTTGAGAAGACACTGCTGATTATTCTATCTGTTAGCACTCAAGTAAGTAGAAGCTTCTCCATTTTATAGTCTTAGATATCTGATATTCCAAGAATGAAGAGGTGTAGGCCTTCAACCAACACAGAGGACTGGAAAGTCAGCACCTCCTTTTTACTAATAGAGCCGTCATTTCCTAGTTTGAAGAGAAAGCAGGGAAGAGGTAGGTACAATGTACTGAATGTCTTGGGTGTACCTGGCATTAAACTCAATAAAACATATTTTCTCCATTCCTTACAGTTATCTGGCTAGGTAGTTACTGTATTATCATTCTTTCAGATAAGGAAACAGGCTCAGAGAAAGAAAGTAATTTGCGCTCTATCAATCAGCTAGTCAGTGGCCGAATTGAGACTCAAACTCAGATCTGCTGGTTCAAAAGTCCAAGCTTTCGTCTTTCCTTTAACCCCCCAAGTGCAAACAGTTTACGTAAATATATTTTAACACAAGGATTGAGCTCCACGATAATTGTGACCTTTGGCACGATGGTCTCAGTAATGTCTCAAATCAAAGCGAATGCCCTCCCCTGGTTTTTACACCGTAGTGAGTTGTAGAGGAAAATGCAGAAAACCACAGGGTGAAGTTGTGTTAGGAGAAAAGACACAAATAATACTTTCATTATATTAATGGAGCTAGTGAATTGAAGTGAAAGGGAGAACCAGTCAGTGTGACAAGGTGGGAATCCTAATTTCAGAGCAGCTAATAATAAGCTGGGAGATTTGACTAAGTTCTCCATCACTCCGGCCTTGAAATACCTCATTTGTAGAATGAAGGGTTATACTTTTTAGGTTAACGACTTCCCTTTTGCTTCAGGAATCGCTGATATAATTGATTCCACCTCTAGAAGTGATAGGCAGTAGGCCCCCGGCAGGCAGAACACAGCTCTACTGGGTCTCTCAGGTTAAGGAACAGAGACGTTCATTAAATAATGTCACCTTGATTTTGTCCCCCGTGATCCCAGGTGTCTATTAGAGAGACATCAGTGGCATTGTTATCATAAATACCGAACAGCTAAAATTGTCAGAGCCTTCGGAGGCTCCTGTCTAAAGCAACAAACTTCTTGTGATTGTACTGGAAGTCAGGTCTCTTTTCTACTGTGCTTTCTGCTTCCCTTCCCCACCCCCAGTCTTCTTTATTTTATTATTGTAAGGGGTGCATCTTACAAACATGTCAATATGATGGACAATTTTTATTTTCCACCTGGCATATTCAGTCCACACTCAGCATGCCTGGGTTTTAAGCCTGGCTCTGCCATCGTTTGGCTGTGCTCCTTGAACATCATCTAAACTTCTCCGGCCTTAGAAGCCTCATCGGCTTGAGATTTCTCATCTCCTTGATGCTCCAAACTCAGGGCAACTTGGTTTAAGATACAGGCTTATGGAAGGGATAGTTAGTTAACTGGAGTTCTGCATTAATGCTCTGCTCAGTGCTCTGTTACGTGAATGGGTTTGAAGCAGACTGATGTAGAAAGAATTTTCCTCATTGTTTTGGGCTGAATTGTGTCTCACTGAAATACTTACCAACTCCCAGTATCTGGAGATCACAGGGCCCTCAAAGACATGACTAAGTTAAAATGAAATCTTTAGAGTGGTCCCTAATCCAATAGGACTGGTGTCCTTATAAGAAGAGGAGATTTGGACACAGAGAGAGAGAGAGAGAGAGACATCAGACACATGTACACACACAGAGACAACAGCAAAAACACACGGCCAAAAGGTGGCCATCTGCAAACCAAAGACAGAGACCTCAGAAGAAACCAAACCTGCCAACACCTTGACCTCAGCCTCCAGAACTGTGAGAAAATCTATCTCTGTTGTTTAAGCCACTCAGTCTGTGGCACTTTGTAATGGCAGCCTGAACAAATTAATATACTCATTACACCAATAATCAACATCCTTGGATAGAATGAACCATTCTTACATAACAGAGAATGCACATCTTTAGACAATTTTACCCCCAAAGTTAGTAACATATTTCTTGGACTATGAACAAACACGATCATATGTGCTATACTTGTATGTTTAAACTTGTTTTATTCCATCAAGTACAAATGTTTGAATCAAATTTTCAAGAAGTCTGGATTTTAAAATTAACAAGTTGTAGTAAAGATTCTCAAGATATATATAAAGGGCTTGATGGAAGGAAAAGTGAACTATATGGGTTTATTGAATTTTTTGTTGGTTTAAATCAAATTTCGAAATTGAACGATTTGGTTGAGAAAAAATACAGCAATTTATTCTCACAGGCACTTGGTTGTTAATGGTCTGAAGGAGTGCAGTGACGTTCTGCACAAAGTGATAGCAACGTGCTATTCTCTATGGACACCAATAAATGTTCAAAGATGTGCGGGTCCTATAAAGATGCCCCAGTGTTTACTAATGAGAACGAGATCCTGCCGGGAAGAGAATGCATACACATGGAATGGCACTGCATTCCAGCTCCTTAACAATACAGGAAGCTACATAAGCATCCGTAGCCTAAGAAGGACTTGACTCAAATACTAACAACCTGGATAATGCCCCTCAGTCTTAGATGCAGCTCTCATTCTGAGACATTAAATCCTATCGCTCTACCACTGATCAATTCTTTTCCGTCTTCAGCAAAGATAATACAATGAGCATCAGGTCCTACTTGATAGGTAAGAAAATGGAGGGGCTTCCCTGGTGGCCCAGTGGTTAAGAATCGGCCTGCCGATGCAGGGGACATGGGTTCGAGCCCTGGTCCGGGAAGATCCCACATGCTGCAGAGCAACTAAGCCCGTGCGCCACAACTACTGAGCCTGTGCTCTAGAGCCCACAAGCCACAACTACTGAAGCCCGCACGCCTAGAGCCTGTGCTCTGCAACAAGAGAAGCCACCGCAATGAGAAGCCCGCTCACCGCAACGAAGAGCAGCCCCCGCTCACTGAAACTAGAGAAAGCCCGCGCGTAGCAACGAAGACCCAAGGCAGCCAAAAATAAATAAATTAAATACATAAATTTTAAAAAAAAAGGAAAATGGAGGCATAACTCATTTGCGAAAGCACAAGGTCTACTTAGTGTTTAGTGCTGCCATGAAGACAAGAACCCGTGAATTCCCTTCTTTACTTTTGCAAAGTATTCCTTCTTTACAAGCGAAGGTGCTAAGCTTCTTTAACATACAAGGACACTTTCCCCTTTCCGTCTGTTCCTGCTATCATTATATGCAGGGAAAAAAACTGAAGTCACTAATATAATATAAATTCTTAAGAACTAAACTATCCATCTTCTTTGTTTCTTTCCCCTCCCTCAAGTCCCTTTAGCAACAGAGAGAAACTGTTAAGTTGTATACATTTTAAAAAATGAATCTGCCACAAGAGAGAATCTCCTAGAAATAAGGAGTTTATGGAACTTTACCTCTTTTGATCTTTAATAAGAACACAAGGTTAAGTGGCTGAAAAAGAAAAGTTCTATGAAACAGGTCCCCTGGGCTGTGAATCCATGCCCCCGAGCTATTTTTAATAAGGTATATAAACAGTGGGTTGCTTTGGTCTTTGAAGGCCTGGACTTTAGAACAAGAAGGAATGAAGAATTCCTTACCTTTTGACATTTAAGAATTTTTATGTGTGTGAAGGGGAACTAATTGAACAAGTGGGCTGGGCTGTTAGGACCAGAGCTGGAGTAACCATATTTTAACCAAACATCATAGCATGCTCAATGGTAGCCATTAATTTCTTTCTACCAAGACAGATGGACTTCCACTCGATACCAATGGGAGGAAATAATTAAGAAAATCTAGAGTCAGAGTGAAACAGAGAGGCACCTTCCTTTGACAAGGTGATTCTTCACTTTGTAATGAGCAACAGATAAAGTGTTATGCCTGGTAAATTGGAGGAAGAATAGCTAGTTATTTAAAATACTAACCTCATTTGCTTTTTAAACTGTCTTTCACTGACACTTGCCCTTCTGTCCCATCCCATAAGTAGGCCATACATTTTGGAGAAAACAAATGAAGAGTGTCAGTGTATACCAGCTACTATTCTAGAAACCTTGGCAAAGTCTTTAGTTTCAGACGTTTGGTTTCAAAAGCCCATTGCTGAACATTCTTCTGGTTATTTTAGCTTCCTGGGATTCGAGAGCCAATCCCTACCCCCATGCCTTGCACACTTTGCCTTTACTGAACTTCCCAGTACATACTCCCTGGCCAGAAAATTATTATGTTTTTTAATTATACCAGCTGACACACACATATCCAAAGTCTGGCTTTTCATGAAGCAAGGGGCAAGTGTTTAAAAAATACATCAGGTCACAGAAACACCAAGTTACTCACAGCTATGTGGAGTTGACCAGCAATTTTTTTTTAATAGTTTGGAGGTAAATGCCTTTTTGTTTAAATTGAGGATGATACATTCTAGCTATCACTTTGGGAATGAAAAAGAACTCCTGTTCTCTTCATTTTAAAGAATGTTCAAAGAACTCATTTCCCCTCAAAAGTCCTTTTCTCTTGGCAAACTAAGTTTTACTAAAAGAACTCATGGCTTTTTAAACACTGGGAGTCTTAGCCTTCTTCACTTCCTTCTCTCTCTACATTCTAAAAATACTTATTTTTATTTTGCATTAAGTTGGATCCTATATAATTCAATTGTTTGACTTACAAAAAATTGCTTTGGATATTCCTTGACGAAGTGTAGAGAAGAGCTTTACAATCTAATTGACAAGCCAAGAAAGAGGTAGCAAATGATCCGTAACAATAGACCTTAATAAACATCACTTGAGTGATGGAAAATCATGAAGGTTCTAAGAGTTCAGAGATGGTATGCTGGAGTAGACTGGGATTGCTTTGCGGAAGAATGGTCTCAGTGTGGATCTTCAAGGTATATCTGGAGAAAGAGAAGGCATTCTAGCACCTACACTTTCCATTTCTCACGCCTTACTGCATTCCTATTTGCTTCCTGACTCAGCTCACCTCTTCAGGGGGCATCACTGTTTCTAGACTTCCCAAGGAACATCGCCAAAGTAGTTTTATTTAGACACTATTTCATGTCACGTGCTTCATCCAAACCACTCTAGATATTCACAGTTGTTTTTTTTTTTCCTAAACTCTTGTCAATTCCATTAGCCGCCATCTACTTCTAGATGAAATTACTAAGATCATTGGCTCAAATTTATCCCTGGTGATCTCCTACAACCACATTCATTTATCCCCTAAAAGAGGCATGTATTAGAGTCTATATGTAGCTGTAAAAATGTCAAAATATAACAACACAAGAAATAATGACCAACTAGGCCAAATCTAGCACCCGTCTCTGACTTGTCACTCTGGAAGTGACAGTGGTTCTCAATGTTTTCTGTACCCACAAACCTGAAGGCTATGTCTCACTCTCCTAACTAACTCCCTCAGGCAGTGCTTCTAAGGGGGATGGAGGAATGGGCTATCTTTCTTAGAGGACTATAGCAGATGCTCTCATGAGAAGAGAAATATGTAATTCAAAAAAAAAGAGCCTCGGGTGACCTTGATATTCTTATTCTCCCCATCCTTGGGTACCCATCACTGAAAATTATCACTCTCCTATATAGGTGTTTCTTCTCGACATCAAATTCAATGAATACCATGCTAACTTCCCTTAATAACCTATTCTCAACCTCTCATCTGAGAATTTATCTAAATAATTTAAAAGTTGTCTATATTTCATAATACATGTGCTTGAATGTCCTTTAAAAACACCAACAGTTAAGTAAATTAGCATAGCGCCCACCACACAAAACCACACTAGATTATCTCTTCATTTATGTGTCTCTCTACCCACAGTGTGGTGAAGTCTTTGACGTCAAGGATTATTTTCTTCGTGTTTGCATTTCCAGCACCTGGGACAGGGCCTGGAATTTAGCATGATTTAGGAGTATATTACATTGCCACACTGGCAATTTCATAAGATTTAACCTAGTAACTGTAAGCAATGATTGATGAATGGAAGTGTGAAAGATGAGCCTAAATATTTTTTTTTAGGACTTCCAGGAAAGGAAATGGAGAAGGGAAGAAAACTAACATTTACTGAGATTTTGATGCAGTAGATCTGGGGTAGGACCCAGGAACCTACAGTATAACTAGTATCACAGATGGTCTTACTCAGATGATGCATGGACCACACTGTGACAAACACCATCCTTGGGGACACAAAGGCAGTAGAAGGTGCTTTGGTCAATTAGGTGGAGACGAGACAAGCCTGCCTCCCAACTCCTCCTTCCTTCATGAGTCTTCCTCATCCCTCCCGGAATTGGCTGTGCAAGCCAGACTCGGGGACCCTGGACAGTTTGGACGGCTGTCCTCACCCAGCCTTATGCTACTATGCTTTTTGCAAAGGTCTTTTGTCCTTTGAAAAGTCCCCAGCAACTTCATGACTATTGCTCCACAATGTCCCCGTTCCTCCCACTGAGTCTGCAATGCGCATGCCCAGGGACGGTCCGTTCGCTCCTTCATCCCCCAGTGTGCCCTTTTTTAGGAAAAGGGCCCTCTAATGTGCTCAGACGCAAAAGCACCCAGAGGTCACTGTGTTCGTTGTTCAGGTGGCCTCAAAGTCTGAAAACACAGGGGACATTTGGACAGATTTCACCGTCTGTGATGAAGCAGTGTCCGCACTTGACAGGCTAGGAGAAGGTCACCACAGTGGTTCCCACAGGATGGTGAACGATCTCTTCACATCAGAACAGTGAGAGACGGGTGAGAAGATCACCTTCACAATGAGACGGGAGGAAGGGACCCTGGAACGTGGGCTGTAGGCTCGCCAGATCTAAACTCCCTTGATTCCATCTTCCCAGGTATACTAAAGGTGAAGGTTCATTCAGTGAAAATTAGAGACACCAATCCTCCAAGGTGAGGCATCATGGACTCAGGTGTGTTGAATGATGGACATGCTGTGTTATTGACTATCCTCCCTGGCACAGAGCACTGAACTGCATTGAGCATTACTCATAGAGGACAACGTATTCAACTTGTCACATTATGTCACCAAACAGATCATGCAGGGTGATGTCCTATCCACATACTATTCACTATGTACATTTGCCTGGGTTTCCAGACTTTATGGTGACCATGACAAATACCAAACAAAACAAAACAAAACACGTGTTTAATTTAGACAGATAAATGAAAGAGAAAATTTTATTAACAGGAGAGGACAAATACGATATACCTGCAAAAGGAAATCACATGTTGAAAAAAGAAAACAAAGAAAAGAAAAAGAAGAGCCTGTGGTACCTGTGCTCAGAGCAGAGAAGTATTGCAAAGACCAATAGTTTAAGAAAGATATAAGGGAGAAAAAAATAAGAAATTCCACCCTTTGAAAAAATTTTATTTCTGAAAATTGGGACGAGACCACCAAAATCTGACTTTCACTCGTTCGTCCATCCATCCATTCACCCATCCATCCAATAAACACTGAGTAAATGCCAACTGTGGCCAGGGACTCTCACAGACAGTTAAATGTTAAATGTGATCAGTTAAATGTGATCATATGCAAAAGTCATACTAAGTTGTATGATCAGGCCACCCAAGGTGGCTATTCTCTTGCTCTCTGTACATCCCCTGCTCAACTAGTCCCTGCTTTACCTACACCCAACTCATATGACTGACCTTCCCCCTTAATCACAGAGCCTAATCAGTAAATGCCTGCGTCCTTGTGCCTGGGCCCCCGCTAGTGATTGTTCTGATAGCTTATCAAAGGGACAGTTAGGGGCTTGCTCCTCTGCTGGTTTCCCTGGTAACCGATGAACCAACCTGACGTCAATTCCCCCTATAACTTACTGGTAACACCCTCCACCCACCCCCAGCGAATCTGCCCTGTCCAGCCTGCCTTCTGCCTCTCTCGGTGGGGTGGGCAAGTACAGAGCTTGCAGGCCTGTGGGGTGCAGCCCAACATAAGTCCCTGTGCTCACGGAGCTTAAATTCCACTGAAGGAGTCGGATCAAAACACAAGTCTATAATCTGAATTCACGTAGTCGGAAGCAGTGGCGTAAATGTTTCACAAAAAGCTTCAGGGACACAGCTTGATTTACAGCTTTTGCCACAGTGTAAATACTCCCACCCTGGACAACCTCAAACTACCAAGGTGACGTCACAATCAGTGTGACAGTGTGATGCGTACAATCAGCTCTATATAGAGCAGTAAAGGCAGCTCCAACTCACACCTGGATATGATATGAAGAGCTAAAGTGTGGTTGAGTACTACGGGGAGTGGAGGATCTTTTAGGCGGGTGGTCAGAATAATTCTTGGGCTAATGACACTTGAGCAGAGACAAGCATGGCGAGCAAAGAAGCCATGAAATCATGACGTAGAGAGTTGGGAGCGGCCAGGGAGGAAAAGTCAGCACCAGGCTCTAAGGCAGGAAGTACCTTGTCTATTTGAGGAACAGAAAAGCCAGTGTGAGAAGAAAGGTAGGCAAGGGCTAGATCAGACCAGGCTTTGTTGGTGCTGGGAGGAATTTGAATTGTTTATGCACAAGATGGGGAGTCAATAAAGGATTCTGACAAGGCCAGGGCTGGGACCTAATTAAGAATCAGTCTGGCTGCTGAGGAAACAGTAGGAAACGCAGCACTGCAGTGAATGTGCTCTCTGTGAAGGTGAAAACATGATATGACCAATCAGGAGGGCACTGAGGTAATTTCCGCAAGAGATGAAACTGGCTTGCAGTGGAGTGGCAAGGATAGAGGTGATGAGAAATGCCCAGGTTTAGAATATAATTAACAAGGAGACCTACCGGAAGTTGCTGATGGATTGGACAGGAGAGGGTAAGTGATGAGTCAGAGGTAATCTCAAGAGTGTCCCAGTTAAGCTTAGTTCTTAAATGAATAAGAGAATTAGCTACTAGCTGGTACCATTAGCTGAGATGGAGAATACTGAGGCAAGAGCAGGTGTAGAGAGAAAATCAGGGGTTTGGCTTGGGTCATTTTAGGTGAGAGTTATTGACATCCAAGAGGAGATACCAGGTAGGCAGCAGGATATATAAAAGTCTACAGCTCAGTCAGGAATGAAGATACAAATCTGGAATTCACCCAACTATTGATGAACTTATGATTATATGATTATGCCATTGGAGCATCATTTGAGAACCACTGTCTTAGAGAATAATGACAGACTCAGTCTTTAAGGGGTCCCTGGTGAGGAGGTAAACTTTTACAGGAAGATGTATGAAAATCTCTCCCCTGTTAACCTCTCCATGGTCCTGAAGCTATAGCTATTAAGGGATGTTCCACTTCCAAAATAATCCTGTGAAAATCCACCTTAATACTTATCAACAAACTAAAAGGGATTTATCTATCAACTTAACTAGAAAACGGACTGTTCTCATGTTCAGATGAGGAGTATTGGTTCTCAACCCAGCTACACATTATAATCACCAAAGAGCTTTGAAAAATACTAACACCTGAGCCGCACCCCATGTGATTCTGATTTCATTGTGGTGGTATGGATTTATTTACTTATTTATTTACTTATTTATTTATTTATTTTTGCAGTACGCGGCCCTCTCACTACTGTGGCCTCTCCCGTTGTGGAGCACAGGCTCCGGATGCGCAGGCTCAGCGGCCATGGCTCACGGGCCCAGCCGCTCCACGGCATGTGGGATCTTCCCGGACCGGGGCACGAACCCGTGTCCCCTGCATCGGCAGGCGGACTCTCAACCACTGCGCCACCAGGGAAGCCCATGGTTTTATTTTTAAAGGAATTAAATTGGAAAAAAAAATAGGAAAGGCAGTGATAGAATCAGAGAACTGAAGGCCTTGATAAAGTGGAGGGAACTTGCCAAAGTCATCTGAGAAGAGAGGGCTTGTGGTCAGTGAGTGGGATGCTTGCATTGTGATTTTGAAGGTGGTTCAGGATGTGACCTAGGAGCTGAGATGGAGTAAAGCAAACACTCACCCGGGATCAAGGAAGTGAAGTAAGTGAACACAGCCAGGGTGCGGAAAATCCTGGGGAAGTTTGTTCGGGCTGTGAGGTTTGACTTTTCTTGGTTCCACATATAAGTGGAATCATGCAGTGTTTGTCTTTCTGTGCCTGGTTTATTTCACTTAATGTATTTATCCATGTTGTTGCAAATGGTAGGATTTCCTTGAAATTTGCTAAGAGGGTAAATCTAAAGTGTTCCCACCAGAATAAATCCATCCATCCATCCATCCATGCATACATACATACAATTTTGCTTTGCCAATTATACCACAATAAAGCTGCCAAAAAAACCATTCCAAGTTTCAAACAAGTGACTTTTCGAATACAACCACTTAGTAAGCAGGTGGCTATTCTTACATAAAGTTTTATTTGGAGAATATTGTTTAGAGATCATTCCAATATTTAAATCTCTATCCATTTATTTGACTCATCTATCCAGTGTGATAAAACACAAAATCTGTATCTTACTTTTTGGGTGGAAATAATTCTTGGGAACTATGAAGACAATGTTACAGTGATGCCGTGCCAATATCCTCACTTCCCTGCATCCCCAAATGCCCACCACTGCCCCCGAGGTACCACTAACATGCACACATCGTACTGCAATTTGTGTGATCTTGAGCATGAGAAAAGCAGCCCCTAACACTGCTAAAGCAAAGGAACCTCCTTTTCTTCCTGATTCCTGCCACCCCATGCTGTAAAAAAACAATGCTGATGGTTAATGAATGAGGCTCAATACCTGGCAAAGGCGATTTATCTTATCAAGACTGCAACCTTCTGCCCACCTGGGAAGGACTTAGAAGAAGTAAGAAGACACATAACAAAGAGGAACTAAAGTTTAGAAATCCCCAAAGCTATGCAAGCCAAGATGGAAAAATAAGTAAATACTAACATATTTCTTGTTAGAAGTCTTCCAGTATCGGAGTAATGAAAAAATATGGTCTCCCGAAAAGAAAACTCTCAAGCACACTTTTTTGTTTTTCAAAAGCAGTTTATTTTGAGCACACATCCTTCTCGACCTCTCCTTCATCTAAAAATGTCCTGTCAACTCCTTCCTTCTTACTGCCTTCTCTCTAGCCACAAAAAAAGGAGGGTGTATATTTTAATTATTTGTTTGTGGTAAGTTCAAACCCTATAATTCCCATTCTGTGGGCTTTGGTTTGGGGAAACGTCATCTTGTTTCCCTAGAAAGAAGAGATAATGATGGCATGAATGAATGAATTTGCTTTTCCCAGCCACTACTCCGACCACCCTAGGAGAGTTTGCAGTTAACAGGAGGGAAACTGTGTGTTAGAAGGGCAGCCCCAATGACCCCTATCTTCTCTTCTAGGGATCCTCTTGGGGGGAACATCTCAGAGAGCACAAAGAAATGCGATTCCCAGAGCAGCCTACTGGCTTTGTAGCTTAACTATCCCTTTCCAACACCTCCATACTACTTTGTCCTCAATTCTTGCACGGTCTATACAACTAGCCTCCTCTCTGAACTTTGTTTTTCCAACTGGCCCACCTCTTATCTGTTCTCAGCAACCAGAGTAAGCTTAATATTTATTTTTTCATTTTGAAATAACTTTAGATTCAAAGGAAGTTGCAAAATTAAAACACAGAGTTCCCGGTACCCTTCACTTAGCTTTCCCAATGATAACATTTTATATAACCATAATCATAACATCTAGGAAGTGGATGTTGGTACAATACTATTAATTAAACTCAGAGTGATCCTTTAAAAATGCAAATCTGACCACGCCAACCCTTTCCACTTTGCTAAACCTGTTAATTAGTCCCCATCAACTCCTACAATAAGGACTAAAATCCTTAAACTGGTCTATAAATAGTGTGTCTATCAGCTTAGTGTGGCCAGGACAAACCTAGTTCTCCCACTAGTGCCAATAAACTATCCTGTTTAGTATTTGAGCACTCTCAAAAGTGTGGCAGTTTGGATGACAAATTATGTGGTCACCCACAATGAGCTCTCAATGTGTGATCCTGCCTGTGGAGACCTCTAGCTTTTGTTTTGCCTCACTCCACTCCTTGTTCTTGAGCCCCTGTGAGGCAGACCTTCCTTAAGTTCCTGGGATGGGATGCAGGACGTGCAATGTTTCTTCCTGCCCCAGGGCCCTTGCACATGTCCTTTCTGCCTGGAACCACTTCTTCTCCGCATCCCCCTTTGCCTAGTTAGCTCCTACTTGCCTTTGCTCTGCTAAATCATCACTCCTTCCCCAGACTAAGTCACATTCCTCCATTAGATGCCCTCGCCATGCCCTGGACCTGTCCTTTGAATGACTTACCACAGTTGTAATTTTATCTTTGTTTCTATAAATAAAGATTAAACCATAAGAAGGCAGGGGGCATATTCGAGTTTACACAACAGCACATCCCCAGAACCAGCACGGAGCTTGCTACACAGAAGGCAATTATTTCATGGCTATGGATTGAAGGGATAAAAGCCCAGCTGACAGCTCCAGGAGCAACAAAAGCAAGTGCTTAATGGCTTCGGGAAAAAGCAAAAGTCACCTGCATCCCCTTTGAGGGTTGCTGCCTGTGTGGTTCATTTAACCACTTAAAACCTGACTTTAGTGAGTGACAGACAGTCCCAAGTTTAAAACTTGGTACCCATAAACTGAGGAACTTTATGCTAGTAATTTAACTTCTTTGAGCCTTAATTTTTTCTTCTATAAGTAGTAGTAGTAGTTATAGTACTACTACTAATAAACTCATCTACCATGTAATAACAATTATAGTAATTATTTCAATATAATATAAAATAATTAGTATAGATTTAATATAATTATTATAACTATAATACTTATAACAAGTATAATTATTATAGTTATAAAAATTATTAATTAAATCTATATTGATTATAATAATGATTAATAAAATCAGCTACCTTATAAGATTCTTGTGAGGGTTGAATGAGAAAACGTACACCCAAGCATCATCAGGTGAGTGCTAGCTCCCATTATTATTATTATTATTTGGCTCAAGCTGTTTCCAATAGATTATCTTCCCTGTGTCTGAGATGATTTGCTTGCTTCATAAAAGACACGCAATGAAGACTTAATGCTCTTCACCCGACATGGCCTCCTCCACCTGTCCCCCCCACCAGTCTCCCCATGTGAGACAGGCAATGCTGTCTTGGCCATGACCCAGGCCAGACCTGGCATCTTCTTGGACTCTTTCCTTTCTCTCCCCACATTGCATCCATCACAAAAGCTTGTCTGCTTTCTCTTCAAAATATATTCAGAATCCTGCCACTCCCCCTCACGTTCACTACCATATTCTGACCCACCCTGATTATTACATCAGCCTCCAAATGGGTCTCCTGCTTCTGACCTTGCCCTTGAGGGCAGCCAGAATGACACTGTTAAAATGTAAATCACATCAGGTCACTCTCCTGCTCAAACTCCTCCAAGACTTCCCGTACCCCATAGGGTAACACACAACACACTTCTGGAGTGAAGACAGCACCCCAAAACCTGCCCTTTGTCTTAGATTCCTTCTGGTTCATTTCCTCTCCTTCAGATCGTCCCTCCAAGGAGAGCCTTCCCCGAACCACAAGCTCAGTGCTCTGTATCCCCTCCCTGCTTTTATTCCTCCACAGCACTCATCACCTTCTACACATTTTGCTTTATTTTCTTTATAATCTGTCTTTTCCACTAGAAAGGAAGCTCCATGAGGGCAGGGATATTTGTTTGTTCTGTCCCTGCTGTCTCCCTAGCATTGATCACTGTGTCTGATATGCAGTAGGTGCTCAATAAATTCATCTCGACTCAATACATGGAGGGATGGATGGATGGATGGATGGATGGATGGATGGATGGATGGATGGATGGATGGAAGATGAATGGATGGATACATGAGGCACAAGCGTTCCAAGGCAAGAGCTGTGCCAGACACAGTTTGGCATAAGTTACAAGGCACAGATGAGCACGAAACCTGTGTCAAGTGTTTGTGGAGCAGAGGCCCAGGAGAGGGAGGAAGGGTTAGGGCGCACCCAAGCACACGAGGATGGCTGGCCTCCTGACCGTGGCTGCCTTAGCCTGGGCAGGGACATCAGTAGGACCTGGGTTGTGGCAAGGCCAACCTCGCCACTCTGGGGCTGCTGAGTGGCTGAGTGTAGAAGGATGAGGGTGGGTGCTCTGCACATACAAAGGAGGTCATGTGCTCACCTTCAGAGAATGATCTGATCAGATGGGGCTGCCAGTGACTGACACGGACTGCAGAAATTCAGGGAGATGTCTGCCGCAGAAGACTCTGGCCAGAAATCCCACTGGCCTGGGGGATGAAATGAGGCCATTTTTAGACTAGCTAAATCCATTTCCCACTGTCAACTGAAATAGAATTTCCAGAAGAACATATGCCGAGAAACTGGCTCGAGATGCGTTGTCCAGATGTTGGCCAAATAAAAGCCAAAAAGAAACATTTAAAGTCGGCTGTCTGTCTTGTGACTCCACAGCTTTTTGCCAAACAAACTAACTGGTCTTGTTAGAAACCGAAGAGTAGGCCAAGGCTCTGGGTGGACCAGCCTTGAAAGAAATTTGGGGCCTTATTCAAACAAACTTGGACTGAGCGGAGGACACTGAATTCTCAATTAGAACGCAGTTATTCACAAGCTCAAGGGAAGTGAACTTTGATAAGAAAAGAAAAGAAAAGAAAAAAAAGCGTTAGTATTGAGGTCTCATAAAACCAGCCTGCAAATCTAAAGCCTGAATTCTGTCCTATTGTTACCAAAAAGGCATGAAGCATTTGCAGACAGAATAAGTTAGATTATTATCCAGTAGCCTTAAGAGAGAAGACATTCCCACAGTTTTCAAGGCTAGAAGGCACCTTATAGACCATCTAGTCCAGGTTTCCCATGTTGATCTCCTTCCTGGACTTCTGGGTACAGTTCTCTCTGAACGTTGGCCAGACAGGGTAACCTCAGGGCATTTGCTATGACTGTTCTCACATCTCACCAACTTCTCCAATCTTCTTTATGGTCTGTATTTAAGACAGACTGACCTCAGGCTCCTTCATTACTGGTTCAAACTCCCTTCTCCACCTCAGTGACCTCACTTCTCTTTTTGCTTCTTGCCTACAAGCTTCTGTGATGTTATCATCACACACCAGCTTGGGTTAAGGAACAAAATCTCCAGCAATCTTGGCCTGGGGAATTCTCAGCAGTTGGTCCAATATTTCAACTAAGAGATAAAAAAGTTCTGTAGAAGAGAATTGAATGATCATCCAACTTATTAATGATAGAAGCCAAGTTGATGGCCCAAGCCTTCTGATTCCTAATAGAATAATACCTCTACCAAAATTAGGAGGATAGGTTAAAATAAGTTAGCTTCTATATTTTTCTGGTTTGTTTGCAAGACCACGTATAACTTCTAAAATATCGAGACATGATAGCTATTTAGGAAATGTCCAAAAATCTCAGAAAAAAATACTCAGTCAAAAGAGCTCCAATGTGGTGGGGAGGGATAAATTAGGAGTTTAGGATTAACATATGCACACTACTATATATAAAATAGATAACCAACAAGGGCCTATTGTAAAGAACAGGGAACTATATTCAGTATCTTGTAATAACCTATACTGGAAAAGAACCTGAAAATAGATTTATATACATAAAAAGATTTTATATATATAAATATGTATAAAAAGTATATATATATATATATAGGTGTGTGTGTGTATCTGAATCAATTTGCTGTATACCTGAAATTAACACAACATTTTAAATCAACTATAGTTCACTTTAAAACTAAATAAATAAAAGGGAAAAAAGTTAATCAGAAAAAAAAAAATGCAAAAAAAAGAGCTCCAACGTATGTAAGGCATGTGATTGATAAGACATCCTGAAGAGGCTACTTTAAAAGACCAGAATCATTAACTAGATATATTCTAACTAGTTTCCCTATAATGTCATCATCTTAGCTGAAAAATAAAGCAATTCTGGCTGTTTAATGTGGTACAGAATAAAATACTTACACTTCTTAATATTTGTACTTAAAATAATTGTTTGAGGCCTTCACATAGAATCCAAAATAAAAATTTAATAGCTCATTGACCTTTATGTTTATAACTCCTGAAATGAAATGGTGGATAAGTGAAAATAGATATTTTATTCAAATGAAATCACAATAATTTTCTTGCTTAAATTTTTCTCTAGCTCAGTTTGGTAACAGCCTAGTACTTTACATGAATGATTATGAGCCTATCTTAACTGTAGCCATCGCCCTAAAGAAAATGTTTATGGCCTTCCTGGGATAATTGTATTCTCCTATTAAATATCACTCCTTCAGGGCTAGTTATTGTTGAGTAGAAATGCGCCACTTTATATGCAAATAAAACGTACTGAGGTTTGAATAAAAAGTTCTGCATACATCTACTGACAAATCATATTATGATTCATATTAACAGACAGAACCTCTCCAGATATGAGATGCTAATATCACAGACAAGAGTTAATCCTTTCCTTGAATTTTTGTTTTCAAAATGTTCAGATATAGCTGGAAATATTTTCTTTCCTCATAGCTACAGCAGATTTGGAGTTGGAGCCTCAGTTTTATTTTGAGTCAAAAGATTTTACTATTTTACTTTTTAATATTGTGATTACTAAAGTTTTTCTTTCTTTTTTTTTATGACCTTGCCTTGTCTTTCATCTGTTTTTCTAGCTACGCACACACCAGGGAACATCAACTTCTTCCCAGATACTCTACTGCAAAGGATACCTCAGAGTCCAGTTTTCCCAAGAAGCCTTCTTAGATTCAACCTTGCAAAGCAGAGAGATTCTACAAACATTGTACATGGAGTACAAGCACTTCAAGTCACATATTTGCATTTACTTTTTAAAAAATCTAGGTTCTTTAAATTCGATCTTTTTTTGCAAAATCTTCACATTAAAATCCGTGATTCTGCTTTTCACATTGGAAGGAGCAGTGTCCTATACAAATCCCAGATCACACCTGTGCCTTGTATTTTTATTAACCACCTCTCAGGGTCCTGTGGGACCACTATTAAAAAATATTATACATATTTTGTCCCTATCTGTACAGAGTTAGCAATGTAAGATGAATACTGACTAAGGGAGGAACAAAGTAAAGAATTTAATGACCATTTTCACCACTTGCCCTGCAGCTTCGCTGTCCTTGCCTGGAGCTGTCAGAGGAATAGGGGAGAGAGTTCAAAGGCATCGGTGCTGGAGACTGAACTCTGATTTTCTGGTCAATATGTCTAACTCCCTAGAGTTAAAGGATCACATAGTTGAATGAGGACTAAAGGACGGGATGTAAATGAGGACATCTCAGGGCTGTATCACCCAATCAAGACATTAGTGCACATCTGGGAATTTATTTACTTATGTTGAAATTTGGAGAAAGCCTTACACTCCACAAACTAGAAAGTCATTCATTCATCCAGGGGTTGTAACTAAATATTTACACTTCTTGAGAAATCCCTAAAATTTTGCAGTTGAAGTTAAAGTCTATTATACTTTTTAATTAGGATTTAGGGATAATAGGAGAAATCATAAAATTAGTATTTGCATTATACAAAAAAGATGGGGAGGCCTTGAAACTATTTTCCCGGGAATCCAGGGAGCCATGTTCAGTGTCAACATTCCTCCTCATACAATTGAAAGACAACTGATGGAGAGTTGGAAAATGCCAAGGAACTGAGATTCTTGATCATCTTGAAAAGCAAGACTTGGGTAAATGGCATTGTGAGATAGATTTGCATTAAGTGTTTAAAGGCAAATACACTTATCTGATTAACGTTGGTCATCCTTGCTAGACTGTAATTTCCACAAGGGCAAGGCTTGTGTCTGTTTTGCACATGACTGCTTCATTCTTGCTTGGAACAGTCCTTGTCACCTGACAGGCCCTCAAAAATATTTGATGGATGGATGAATAAATGAGTTCATGCTTTCCCAACCCTAGATAATGTCCTATTTCTTGTCCTTTGTTCAAAACTGTAGTCACCCAACACTTATTCCTATTAGTTGGGTGATACAAACACACATACACACACCCCACACACACGTGCGCACACACCTACAGACTAATGTGAAAACAGACGTTTTTCTTACAGCCTTTAAAATAGAATAAATCCTTACGTGTCCATAATCACTTTTAAGCAGATGTTCTGCTTAAAAGCAAAAAAAAAAAAAAGTCTAAATCCATCCTAAAAATGAGAATAGTTTCCATAATGCATAATTAAACCAATTTAATTAACATTTTAATTGTAAGAGGGCATAGCTAAGATCACCCTGAAAATAATGAATTTAAGTAAAGATTCTCATAGTTAGAGAGGGCATAAATGGGCTTGCTAGGGACTTGTACTTAGCCCCTGATATTTGGAACAAAGGAGATGGGTCACTGGAAAGGTCTGTGCTTCAAAAATGATCTTTTTATCAATTTCTTTGGCTTTAACCTTTCCCTGCTAATTCCACTCTCCAAAATGAAGTCGAGGTATCTCTCTAAAATGTAAATCCTGTCATGTTGCTATCTTGCTTTAAGCGCTTGGGTATTTCAGTAGTCTCCATCTTCTTCTTAAAGATCTAATTAAAGACATTTTAATATTTAAAAAATTATTTGGGGGACTTCCCTGGTGGTCCAGTGGTTAAGAATCTGCCTTCCAATGCAGAGGACGTGGGTTCGATCCCTGGTCGGGGAACTAAGATCCCACATGCCGTGGGGCAACTACTGAGCCCGCATGCCGCAACTAAGACCTGACACAGCCAAAATAAATAAATAAATAAAATTTTTAAAAAACCCAACATTATTTGGAATCTACTACATTTAAAATGAGAACAGTGCTAGGAGCTCTAAAAAACTCTTTTATGTTTTGTTTTAGGTATTTGTTAATTTATGTGTTTATTTTTATTGAAGTATAGTTGATTTACAATATTATATTAGTTTCAGGTATATAACATAGTGATTCAATATTTTTATAGCTTATACTCCATTTAAAGTTATTGTAAAATATTGGCTATATTCCCTGTACTGTACAATATATCCTTGTAGCTTATTTATTTTATACATACAGTAGTTTGTACGTCTTAATCCCCTACCCCTATCTTGCCTCTCTCCCCTTCCCCCTCTCCACTGGTAACTGCTAGTTTGTTTTTTAGATCTGTGACTCTGTTTCTGTTTTATTATGTTCATTTGTTTTTTTTATTTTTTAGATTGCATGTAAAAGTGACATCACACAGCATTTGTCTTTCTCTGACTTATTTCACTAAGCATAATATTCTCTAGGTCCATCCACATTGTTGCAAATGGCAGAATTTAGTTCTTTTTTATGGCTGAGTAGTATTTCATTTATTTCATCACATCTTCTTTATTCATTCATTAGCTGATGGACACATTTAGGTTGCTTCCATATCTTGGCTATTGTAAATGATGCTGCTCTGAATATCGGGGTACATGTATCCTTTCAAATATGTGTTTTTGTTTTTTCTGGATACATAGGCAGGAATGCAATTGCTGGATCATATGGTAGTTCTATTTTTTTTTAATTTTATATTTTTAGTTTTTTGAGGAACCTCCATACTGTTTTCCATAGTGGCTGCACCAATCTACATTCCCACCAACAGTGTAGGAGAGTTCCCTTTTCTCTATATCCGTGCCAACATTTATAATTTGTGGTCTTTTTGATAATAGCCATTCTGATAGGTGTGAGGTGATACCTTATTTCTCTGATGATTAACAATGATGAGTATCTTTTCATGAGCCTGTTCAGTAGCCCCCATCTTTTTAAGAGCAACGTTTTTTTGGTCACTTGCTTGGCAGAAAAGGCCTGACCTGAACTAAGTCCCTCCTACAGATTCAATCCCATTTCCCTCCACTCTTTGCCTTAAGCTCTGGCAATACTAAAGAGGGAGTTACTACATTGCTGAACACACTGCGTTCATTCACACACCTCTGTACCTTTGCTTATGCCACTTCCTTTGTCTGGAATGCTGTCCTCACTTTTCTTCACCTTGCTGACACTTTCTCCCTTGAAAACTTATTACATCTCCTCCAGGAGATGTTTGGTTATGTGTCTCTCTGCTTCAGTTAGATATAAGCCTGAGAAGATCTCAGCATTTGCTCTGTGACATTGAAATTAACCAGTTACATGTCTGTATCCTACTCTAGAGTCTAGGTATTCTCACTTCACAGACTACGTCAGTCATCTTGATGCTTCTAGTCCTCATTCTGAAATGAGTCATAGTAACAATGGAATTAATATGTGTTGAACCAAATTGATTAGGTCACATTATCTTGTTCTTTTATCATCAACACCACCTAATTTCTCAATGTTCTGTTGTGGCCTGGGAGTTTCCAGAAATTATCATTCTTTTTTCTTATATGAATCACGAAATTAAGCTACTAATGTCCTTCATAATTACAGGGCAGCAACACTCTATAAATGGTTGTTAACAAAAGCCATATTGCTGATACTGACCTATAGTAAATAACTTTATGCTGGGGACTCAGGCAGGAAAATTACCCAAGCGTGAGTTAGCTTTATGTGCTAACATTTGCAAAAAACAATCATTTAAATTGCAAGGAACATTACAGCATATCAGTTCTGTTTCATAGTAACTAAACTTGATACTATTCGCATATTGGGAGTGCTTCTACAGTTTCTTTTTCTTTTAAATCTAAGAGCTCAAGCAAGATTCATAAATTCAAAAAATAACTATAAAATCCTTTCTCTATTTCAATCTAGTATCCAATGGATTGCCTAAGAGACTCCTTATGGTTGTTATAAACTCAGAAAAAAATTGTCACAGAAATGCTGACACTCCTTGAACAATGGTGGTTCTAGCAGGCTCCTCAGTATTCAGTAGACTGTGCCACCCCCAGTCCCCAATTTCCAGACAATGTAGTGACTTAATCAGTTCTCTCCAGAGCACAAAGCAGACGATCTTTTTTGTCCTTTGTGCATTTTTCACATCATAGAACTGTCCCCCTTCAATCTTCCTATGTGCCACCTACCTCCACATCTCTCTCACCCTCTATCACTATTCTTTACAATTTCTTCCGGGCTTAGTTTGGTTACTACACTGAAATCTTATGCATAATTATGTGAAGTTGCTACGGAGATTTTATGTGATTTGTCATGACGAAAATCTATTGTGTTTGAGATAATTCTCCATACTAATGACTCAGGAATCCATTTCCCACCCACTTCCCTTATTTACTCTGGGATTATAACCAACTGCATATATGTGAATATCTATAAGTCAAAAGTCATTTTATAAAGAATACAACCAGAAAGGTTATTGAATTCACCATGAAGATGAAGCATATCAGTACAACCAGGTCAGTTTCTCAGGATTTAGAAAGAATTTTTAACATGGTACCTTTCTGAATACCAGCTGAACTCTTGCCTGTATCCTTTAGGAAGAGACCCCAAAGAAGGTCTTCCACAATTACATCTCTTAAAATTCCATCACTAATTATACTTCGGCTATGGCATAACTTAGAAAATGCAGTTTTGGAGAATGTACTTAATGACTGTGTGAAATTAAGGGAAGCGATAACAACCTTATTAAAAATCACTTATTTGTTCTTCTTCTATAGCACAGACCATTTGGAGGTGATAGCTAAGGGTGAAAGTGATCATTTGACATTAGCCAGAGGCAAGCCAGACTAAAGACTGTGAGCTGAACAATACAAGTCAAACTTCACACCACCCAACAAGAACCATGATTTCATATTTTTCTTGCCTGACCGCCCCACGGCCATCCTGGAATGTGAAAAGTCCTGAAATAACACACTGATTATCATCAGACATCCCGCATGGCCCTCTCTTTTGGTCCCCAGATTGGCAGAGTTGATTTCAGTATCGTGATTGATTTTTGGAGAGAAACATTTCTAAGTCAGCTGTAGGAGGAAGAGAATGTCAATGAATCCACCAGTTTGCCACCAGGAGAGTGGCGTCCAGAGGATAAATATAGAAGTTGAATTTCTAATTACAGGCAGACCAACTACAGAAACAATTCCTAAGCAAAAGTTTCCCGGAAACACAACTGAGTTACTAATTTCCCAAACAACCAATTCTGAAAAGTGTGTACGGTTTACACACAGGATGATTCGATATCATGGGTACCCAGATAGAAATCCAATAGGAGCAGAGATACGAAGCAAGGAGAAGAGAGGGAAGGTGACTCGAGCTGGAGGGAGGGGGAGATGCTCTAGGACAGAGAGCCAGTATCTGCATTCCTCCTAAAAGTAGAGTTGATATTATTTTATACAAACATGGGCTGATGAGTAACCCATAAACGATGGAGGCAAAGAGGAGAAAGAACAGAAAAGAGTGAGAGGAAGAAAGAGGAGAGAATAGACATAAAGAAAACGCCCAGTCTCAGGCTGTGATAAAGGAAGTGTAAAAAGGAAGGTTTCATCAACAGGCTTGGCAAGAGGAAGTCTGCATGTCAGGGTTCCCATAGGACTTTTAGGTAGGCTGACAAAGGACTCCAGTTTAGTAGAATACGGGTAGGTCTAGACAGCAAGGGAGGCTTTCATTGTCCTGATGGTAACACAATGAAATGCCTTCCTCCCAGGGCCTGAGAATCACCCATACAGTACATGCCAGGCAGTGTCTGACAAGTGTCAGAGCAGGTGGTGGATCTTGGGGGTCGTTCTGCATGTCCCAACTGGTTGAAAGGGAAATAATATTTCCAGAAACAACAGAAGATCATTCATGGAGCTGGAAAGGAACTGGAACCAATAAATGGTTTGAGGGTCTTCTCATGGAAGGAAAAAAATACCAGCTCAGAGGGAGAATTCATGACCATCTTACACATAAAATGTGGGAGACAGCAATGGTCAGAGATAGCAGTGGGCAGCCTCAAGCGGGAGACAAGGACCTCCTCTCTGGTGATGGGAGACCTCTCCCTGAGATCTTCAGATGCAGCCATGGACTCCTATCATATCGCTAACCAGCGGTTCGGGTCTTGTCTTGGAGCAATGCATCTGAGATGCCAGGGATAGCCTCACCCACTGCACAGCTAACGAACACACCCTACTTTTAATTCAGGTAGAGCAGTGATAAAAGCAGAGAAACTTGCAGTCAGATCTTCAGTGGCTCTGAAATTCTTCAGAGAAAACTCAAGAATTTGAGAGCCTAAGTAGACATGTCCAGTTCAAGAATGGCTAGAAGAGGAAGGAGGAGAATTTGGGGGAGGAAACAGCTGAATGTTTAGAAAAAAACCAGAAGGGTTTGGTTGTCTCAGTCAATATTCCTTAAACAGAGCTGCAGATATAGGTTATCATAGATTCAGGGATCTCCTCAGTATCCAAAATTCATATTTTATGAAAACACAAAAATCTCAATAAACACCTTCAAACTTTTAATCTCATTTCAGTGACATAGAAATGAATATGAAGTATACTCTTCAATATGAAGTTGTTAATAAACAACTTCTGAATGAACACTGCCAGGTGGTGGTTCAGTGTCGTCTTTGTACTTTTTTTTTTTTTTTTTTTTTGTGGTACACGCGCCTCTCACTGTTGTGGCCTCTCCCGTTGTGAAGCACAGGCTCCGGACGCGCAGGCCCAGTGGCCATGGCTCATGGGCCCAGACGCTCCGCGGCATGTGGGATCTTCCTGGACTGGGGCACGAACCCGTGTCCCCTGCATCGGCAGGTGGACTCTCCACCACTGCACCACCAGGGAAGCCCTCGTCTTTGTACTTTTGTTTATGATGCTCTCGACAAAAAGCTAATCAAAAGAGAACAGTGGTAGACTTAATGGATAATGGCATATCCCTGCCACAAGGAAAGGCAAAAATGATATAAACACACATTAAACTAACAAACACTGTATAGCTTGAAGGGTACAAACTGGAAGGCCTATTGGGCTAACAAACATCATGAGACCGTACAGGGCAGCCAGGCTCAGAAGAACCTACTCCGAGTGGAAAAGATCATAGGAGACTGCGTTCAAGGTGCAGGTCTGGCAAATGTTTCAGCAAAACAGCACTGCCATATTAAATCCATGTCATATATTTGAATTGTATTGCTTTTATGGTTTTCAATTTGTACATTTATTTTGGTTCTGTAATTAAGTGAGAATAAGAAGATAAGGATGTGTGGAAGGAAGCACAAATCATCAGGGAAGAGAAACTTAAATCTGTAAAAACAGCATCAAAAAGCCCAGGGGAAGCCAAGGCTTACAAAACCTGGTGAGATCACAAAGAACGTCAGGCTAAGACTGTGTTTAGAGTCAGATGAGAAAAAGGATGGGTTTGACTTATTGCTTGATGCAGATGCTGTAATGCTAATAGAAGGTAATGAGAAAGCAGAATCATTCCATTCCTATTTTGCTTCCACTTTTGCTATCGAGGCAAATGATCTCCACCTTGAAGAGAAGAGGACATGACGAGGCCCAAGATAAGTGAAGAAATCCCTCAGGACATCGGCAAGCTGCTTTGCATAAAGCCATCCCTCACCAATTACACCCCGGGTAACGGAAGGACTTCAGGTGGGACTGCGGAAGCACTGTTGGCAATCTTTGGAGAATCGTGATGTGTCAGAGAGGGGCCCATATTAGAAGCAAAAAAAGTGTCTGTTTTTTTAAGGACATTTCAGAATTTTTTAAATCTTCAATATCAAAGGTGAAAACTGCATTTAGAAGCTATTGTACAAATTCGTTTTAGGCGGATCCTCTCCCTACTCCCACCAAAAAGAGAAAGAAAAAGAAAGAATTTCTAGAACGTAATGTTTTAAAAGAGGGTGTATGAGAACTAGACAAGACATCAGTGGTTACAGGGGCTCCCTAAGAAAAATTCCCATTCATAAATTTTGGATAAAAGTAACAGAACTGAGAGGCAAAGTGAATCTGGATTTCTCCTGAGTGTTTAATAAAATATTTCTTGATGACCAAGAAGCACAATATAGAAACAGGGGCTAGATGCTCATTTTAGTTAAGTGAAATTGCAGAGGTGTACTGCAGCATTCTCTGCTTAACAACTGTGCTGAAACGATGCAACAGAGGATTGTGGCATGCCTTAACTTGGAGTCAGCAATCTCAAGTTGAGTTTCTGCTTTGCCCTGACTAGTTCAGGGGCCCACAAATCTGGTCCGCTGCCCATTTTTGTGAATCAGGTTTAATGGAACACAGTCACATGCGTTTGCTCACTGACTGTCTATGGCTGCTTTCGGGCTCCAGGGACAGAGTCGAATAGCTGCACAGAGACCGCGCGGCCCACAAAGCTAAAACATTTACTGCTGATCCCTTTACAGAAGAAGTTTGTCAACTCCCTGATGAGTCACATAAGCTAAGGTGTATCACAACCTCTCTGACACTCACTGTCATCACCCACATGAATGGAAACTGACAACTACAGCAAATGCTTCAGAAGGTATCTAATGAAATAATGTATGAGAAAGCTCTGTATGGATTGTAATGTGCTCCACACATATGAGGCATTGCTTATTATGATTACTCTGCCCGTTCAAAGATTAATAGCAGTGCTTTTTCACATAAAAGACATGCCAATCTCTAGTACATAGGAGACCCTCAAAAATACTGAATGGATGGAAGGATGGATGGATAGTAGTAACCACACCTTACTTAGCAGCAACAGTGTGCCAGGAAGACATAATGTTTTAGATACAATACTTTGTTTTATCTTTATAGCAGAAATGGGACATAATTTACATTTTACTGCTGAATAAAGGAAAAGAGATTTTAACAATAATATCAAGAGCAACAACTAATATTTATAAAGCGCTTATTATGTCCTAACCATCATGCTAAGTACTTACTAAATGTTATTGCATTTAACCCTCTCAACCTCTTCACAAAGTGCTAGTATCATCATCCTCCTCATACCCATCCTCATTCCATATTTATAGATGAGAAAATCGAGGCCCAGAGAAACTAAATAATTCCCAAAGTCAAGATTCTGATAAATGGCAGAGCTGGAATTCAAAAGTCCGTCTTCCTGACTCTGATCTAACCATCATATGCTGGGGCAACTGACTTACATGAAAAAGCCTAAGTTTATTCAGGATAAATGTGCAGTCGTATTAGAATGATTAAAAACTGAAGTGTCTCAAGGAAACTATGAAAAGTTCCTATGAAAAACATGTTTTTTGAAAACCTTTTTATCTTCAACAAATTTTAGACTAAAGAATTGCAAAGCTAGTACAAAATTCCCATTTTGTTCCTCACCCAGCTTCCCCTAATGTTAACCAATTGTTTATAAATACAGTACAATGATGAGAACCAGGGAATTAACACTGGTACAATACTCTTAACTAAAGATCTTACTCGAATTTCACCAGTTTTCCCACTAATGTCCTTTTTCTGCACCAGAATCCTATCTGGGACCCCACTTGGCATCTGGCTTTATCTCTTCTTAGTCTCCTCCAGTCAGCAACACTTTCTCAGTCTTTTCCTGTCTTGCAATTTCTTGACACTTTGGAAAAATATTGATTAGCTCTCTATAGAATGTCTCTCAATGTGGGTTTGTCTGATCATTTTTTTTTCCCTTCATGCTGGACTGAGGCTGTTTTGGCACGAATAGCACAGAAATGATGCTGTGTTTCCCATGCCTCATACCAGGGTGTTCAAAATGTCAATGTGTCTTTTTATTTGTTTCAATGGACTACAAGCTCAGTAAGCTGACAGGTAGCACAGTCCTTAACACACTCACATGTGTGTGCACATGCACACAAAATCTCATGATAGTTGCAATTAAGAAACTGTTGAAGAGACCTTCAAGATGGCAGAAGAGTAAGACGTGGAGATCACCTTCCTCCCCACAAATACATCAGAAATACATCTACATGTGGAACAACTCCTACAGAACACCTACTGAATGCTGGTAGAAGACCTCAGACCTCCCAAAAGGCAAGAAACTCCCCCACGTACCTGGGTAGGGCAAAAGAAAAAAAGAAAAAACAGAGACAAAATAGGGACAGGACCTGCACCTCTGGGACGGAGCTGTGAAGGAGGAAAGGTTTCCACACACTAGGAAGCCCCTTCGCGGGTGGAGACTGCGGGTGGTGGAGGGGGGAAGCTTCAGAGGCGCGGAGGAGAGCGCAGCAACAGGGGTGCGGAGGGCAAAGCGGAGAGATTCCCGCACAGAGGACCGGTGCCAACGGGCACTCACCAGCCCGAGAGGCTTGTCTGCTCCCCCGCCAGGGCGGGCGGGGCTGCGAGCTGAGGCTCGGGCTTCAGAGGCTGGATCCCAGGGAGAGGACTGGGGTTGGCGGCGTGAACACAGCCTGAAGGGGGCTAGTGTACACAGCTAGCTGGGAGGGAGTCCGGGGAAAAGTCTGGAGCTGCCCAAGAGGCAAGAGACTTTTTCTTCCCTCTTTGTTTCCTGGTGCGCAAGGAGAGGGGATTAAGAGCGCTGCTTAAAGGAGCTCCAGAGACGGGCGCGAGCCGCAGCTGTCAGTGTGGACACCAGAGACGGGCATGAGACGCTAAGGCTGCCGCTGCCGCCACCAAGAAGCCTGTGTGCGAGCACAGGTCACTCTCCACACCTCCCCTCCCGGGAGCCTGTGCAGCCCGCCACTGCCAGAGTCCCAGGATCCAGGGACAACTTCCCCGGGAGAACGCATGGCGTGCCTCAGGCTGGTGCAATGTCACGCCAGCCTCTGCCGCTGTAGGCTCGCCCCACATCCGTACCCCTCCCTCCCCCCAGCCTGCGTGAGCCAGAGCCCCAGAAGCTGCTGCTCCTTTAACCTCGTCCAGTCTGAGCAAAGAGCAGATGCTGTCACATAACCTACACGCAGAGGCGGGGCCAAATCCAATGCTGAACCCCAGGAGCTGTGCGAACAAAGAAGAGAAAGGGAAATCTCTCCCAGCAGCCTCAGGAGCAGCGGATTAAATCTCCACAGGCAACTTGACGTACCCTGCATCTGGGGAATACCTGAATAGACAACGAATCATCCCAAAATTGAAGTGGTGGACTTTGGGAGCAACTGTAGACTTGGGGTTTGCTTTCTGCATCTAATTTGTTTCTGGTTTTATGTTTATCTTAGTTTAGTATTTAGAGTTTATTATCACTGGTAGATTCGTTTACTGATTTAGTTGCTCTCTTCCTTTTTTAAAAAATTTCATAGATATACATATATTTTTCCTTTTTCACTTTTTGTGACTGTGGATGTGTATGCTTCTTTGTGTGAATTTGTCTGTATAGCACTGCTTTTACCAATTGTCCTAGGGTTCTGTCTGTCCACTTTGTTTTGTTTTTAGTATAGTTTTTAGTGCTTGTTATCATTGATGGATATGTTTTTTGGTTTGATGGTTAAATTCTTTCTTTCTTTTTTTATTATTACTTCTTAATTTAAAAAAATTTAATATTAAAAATGTTTTTATTTTAATAATTTTATTTTATTTCTTTCTTTTTTTCTCCCCTTTTTTCTGAGCTGTGTGGCTGACAGGGTCTAGGTGCTATGGTCAGGTTTCAGGCCTGTGCCTCTGAGGTAGGAGAGCCAAGTTCAGGACACTGGTCCACCAGAGACCTCCTGGCTCCACGTAATATCAAACAGCAAAAGGTCTCCCAGAGATCTCCATCTCAACGCTAAAACCCAGTTCCACTCAACGACTAGTAAGCTACAGTGCTGGACACCCTATGCCAAACAACTAGCAAGACAGGAACACAACCCCACCCATTAGCAGAGAGGCTGCCTAAAATCATAATACAGTCACAGATGCCCCAAAACACAACACTGGACGCAGTCCTGCTCACCAGAAAGACAAGATCCAGCCTTATCCACCAAAACATAGGTATCAGTCTCCTCCACCAGGAAGCCTACACAACCCATTGAACCAACCTTACCCACTGGGAGCAGACACCAAAAAAAAAACGGGAACTACGAACCTGCAGCTGGTGAAAAGGAGACCCCAAACACAGTAAGTTAAGCAAAATGAGAAGACAGAGAAACACACAGCAGGTGAAGGAGCAATGCAAAAACCCACCAGACCAAACAAATGAAGAGGAAATAGGTAGTCTACCTGAAAAAGAATTCAGAGTAAAGATAGCAAAGATGATCCAAAATCTTGGAAATAGAATGGAGAAAATACAAGCAACGTGTAACAAGGACCTAGAAGAAATAAAGAGCAAACTAACAATGATGAAAAACACAATAAATGGAATTAAAAATTCTCTAGAAGGAATCAATAGCAGAATAACTGAGGCAGAAAACGGATAAGTGACCAGGAAGATAAAAAAGAGAAATAACTATAGCAGAGCAGGATAAAGAAAAAAGAATGAAAAGACTGAGGACAGTCGCAGAGACCTCTGGGACAACATTAAACAAGCAACATTCGAATTATAGTGGTCCAAGAAGAAGAGAAAAAGAAAGGGACTCAGAAAATATTTGAAGAGATTATAGTTGAAAAATTCCCTAATATGTGAAAGGAAATACTCAATCAAGCCCAGGAAGCGCAGAGTCTCACACAGGATAAATCCAAGGAGAGACACGCCAAGAAACATATTAATCAAACTGTCAAAATTAAATACAAAGAAAAAATATTAAAAGCAGCAAGGGAAAGACAACAAATAACATACAAGGGAATCCCCATAAGGTTAACAGCTGATCTTTCAGCAGAAACTCTGCAAGCCAGAAGGGAGTGGCAGGACATATTTAAAGGGATGAAAGGGAAGAAACTACAACCAAGATTACTCTACCCAGCAAGGATCTCATTCATATTCGACAGAGAAATGAAAACCTTTACAGACAGGCAAACGTTAAGAGAATTCAGCACCACTAAACCAGCTTTAAAACAAATGATAAAGAACTTCTCTAGGCAGGAAACACAAGAGAAGGAAAAGACCTACAATAACAAACCCCAAATAATTAAGAAAATAGTAATAGGCACATACATATCAATAATTACCTTAAATGTAAATGGATTAAATGCTCCAACCAAAAGACATAGACTGGCTGAATAGATACAAAAACAAGACCCATATATATGCTGTCACAAGAGACCCACTTCAGACCAAGGGACACATACAGACTGAAAGTGAGGGGATGGAAAAAGATATTCCATGCAAATGGAAATCAAAAGAAAGCTGGAGTAGCAATTCTCATATCAGACAGAATAGACTTTAAAATAAAGACCTACAAACCACAAACAAGGACACTAAATAATGATCAAGGGATCAATCCAAGAAGAAGATATAACAATTGTAAATATTTGTGCACCCAGCATAGGACACCTCAATACATAAGGCAAATGATAACAGCCATAAAAGGGGAAATCGACAGTAACACAATCATAGTAGGGGACTTTAACACCTCACTTTCACCAATGGACAGATCATCCAAAATGAAAATAAATAAGGAAACACGAGCTTTAAATGATACATTAAACAAGATGGACTTAATTGATATTTATAGGACATTCCATCCAAAAACAACAGAATACACATTCTTCTCAAGTCCTCATGGAACATTCTACAGTATAAATCATATCGTGGGTCACAAATCAAGCCTTAGTAAATTCAAGAAAATTAAAATGGTAAGAAGTATCTTTTCCGACCACAATGCTATGAGACTAGATGTCAATTACAGGGGAAAATCGGTAAAAAATACAAACACATGGAGGCAAAACAATACACTACTTAATAACCAAGAGATCACTGAAGAAATCAAATCATACCTAGAAACAAATGACAATGGAAACATGACACCTCAAAACCTATGGGATGCAGCAAAAGTAGTTCTAAGAGGAAAGTCTATAGCAATACAAACCTACCTCAAGAAACAAGAAACATCTCAAATAAACAACCTAACCTTACAGCTAAAGCAATTAGAGAAAGAAGAACAGAAAAAAACCAAAGTTAGCAGAAGGAAAGAAATCATAAAGATCAGAGCAGAAATAAATAGGAAAGAAATGAAAGAAGCAATAGCAAAGATCAATAAAACTAAAAGCTTGCTCTTTGAGAAGATAAACAAAATTGATAAACCATTAGCCAGACTCATCAAGAAAAAAGGGAGAAGACTCAAATCAATAGAATTAGAAATGAATAAGAAGTAACAACTGACACTGCAGAAATACAAAGGATCATGAGAGATTACTACAAGTAATTGTATGCCAATAAAATGGACAACCTGGAAGAAATGGACAAATTCTTAGAAAAGCACAACCTTCCGAGACTGAACCTGGAAGAAATAGAAAGTATAAACAGACCAATCACAAGCACTGAAATTGAGTCTGTCATTAAAAATCTTCCAACAAACAAAAACCCAGGACCAGATGGCTTCACAGGCGAATTCTATCAAACATTTAGAGAAGAGCTAACACCTACTCTTCTCAAACTCTTCCAAAATATAGCAGAGGGAGGAACACTTCCAAGCTCATTCTACGAGGCCACCATCACCCTGATACCAAAACCAGACAAAGATGTGACAAGGAAAGAAAACTACAGGCCAGTATCACTGATGAACATAGATGCAAAAATCCTCAACAAAATACTAGCAAACAGAATCCAACAGCATATTAAAAGGATCATATACCATGATCAAGTGAGGTTTATCCCAGGAATGCAAAGATTCTTCAATATATACAAATCAATCAGTGTGATACACCGTATTAAAAAATTGAAGGAGAAAACCCATATGATAATCGCAATAAATGCAGAAAAAGCTTTTGACAAAATTCAACACCCATTTATGATCAAAACCCTCCGGAAAGTAGGCATAGAGGGAACTTAACATAATAAAGGCCATATATGACAAACCCACAGCCAACATCGTTCTCAATGGTGAAAAGATGAAACCATTTCCTCTAAGATTAGGAACAAGACAAGATTACCCACTCTCATCACTGTTATTCAACATAGTTTGGAAGATTTTGCCACAGCAACCAGAGAAGAAAAAGAAATAAAAGGAATCCAAATTGGAAAAGAAGCAAAGCTGTCACTGTTTGCAGATGACATGATACTATACATAGAGAATCCTAAAGATGCTACCAGAAAACTACTAAAGCTAATCAATGAATTTGGTAAAGTAGCAGGATACAAAATTAATGCACAGAAATCTCTTGCATTCCTATACACAAATGATGAAATATCTGAAAGAGAAATTAAGGAAACTCTCCCATTTACCACTGCAAAAAAGGATAAAATCCCTAGGAATAAACCTACCTAAGGAGACAAAAGACCTGTATGCAGAAAACTATGACACTGATGAAAGAAATTAAACATGTTACAAAAAGATGGAGAGATATACCATGTTATTGCATTGGAAGAATCAACATTGTGAAAATGACTACACTACCCAAAGCAATCTACAGATTCAAAGCAATCCCTATCAAACTACCAATGGCATTTTTCACAGAACTAGGACTAAAAATTTCACAATTTCTATGGAAACACAAAGACCCCAAAGAGCCAAAGCAATCTTGAGAAAGAAAAATGGAGTTGGAGGAATCAGGCTCCCTGACTTCAGACTATACTACAAAGCTACAGTAATCATGACAGTATGGTACTGGCACAAAAACAGAAATATAGATTACTGGAACAGGATACAAAGCCCAGAGGTAAACCCACGCACATATGGTCACCTTAATTTTGATAAAGGAGGCAAGAATATACAATGGAGAAAAGATAGCCTCTTCAATAACTGGTGCTGGGAAAACTGGACAGCTACGTGTAAAAGAATGAAATTAGAACACTCCCTACCACCATTCACAAAAGTAAACTCAAAATGGATTAAGGACCTAAATGTAAGGCCAGACATTATAAAAGTCTTAGAGGAAAACATAGGCAGAACACTCTATGACATAAATCACAGCAAGATCCTTTTTGATGGACCTCCTAGAGAAATGGAAATAAAAACAAACATGAACAAATGGGACATAAGCAAACTTAAAAGCTTTTTCACAGCAAAGGAAACCATACACGAGAGGAAAAGACAACCCTCAGAATGGGAGAAAATATTTGCAAATGAAGCAACTGACAAAGGATTAATCTCCAAAATTTATAAGCAGCTTATGCAGCTCAATATCAAAAAAACAAACAATCCAATCCAAAAATGGGCAGAAGACCTAAACAGACATTTCTCCAAAGAAGATATACAGATTGCCACCAATACATGAAAGGATGCTCAACATCACTAATCATTAGAGAACTGCAAATCATTAGAGAACTACAATGAGGTATCACCTCACACCAGTCAGAATGGCCATCAACAAAAAAATCTACAAAAAATTAATGGTGGAGAGAGTGTGGAGAAAAGGGAACCCTCTTGCACTTTTGGTGGGAATGTAAATTGATACAGCCACTATGGAGAACAGTATGGAAGTTCCTTAAAAAACTAAAAAATAGAACTACCATACTACCCAGCAATCCCACTACTGGGGGCATATACCCTGAGAAAACCATAATTCAAAAAGAGTCATGTACCACAATGTTCATTGCATTTCTGTTTACAATAGCCAGGACATGGGAGCAACCTAAGTGTCCATCGACAGATGAATGGATAAAGAAGATGTGGCACATATATACAATGGAATATTACTCGGCCATAAAAAGAAATGAAAGTGAGTTATTTGTAGTGGGGTGGATGGACATAGAGTCTGTCATACAGAGTGAAGGAAGTCAGAAAGAGAAAACAAATACCATATGCTAACACACAGATAGGGAACCAAAACAAAACAAAACAAAAGGTTCTAATGAACCTAGGGGCAGGACAGGAATAAAGATACAGACGTAGAGAATGGACTTGAGGACACGCAGAGTGGGAAGTGTAAGCTGGGACAAAGTGAGAGAGTGGCATGGACATATATACACTACCAAACATAAAATCGATAGCTAGTGGGAAGCAGCTGCATAGCACAGGGAGATCAGCTCGGTGCTTTGTGACCACCTAGGGGAGGTGGGATAGGGAGGGTGGGAGGGAGGGAGACACAAGAGGGAAGAGATATGGGAACATATGTATATGTATAACTGATTCACTTTATTATAAAGCAGAAACTAACACACCATTGTAAAGCAATTATACTCCAATAAAGATGTTAAAAAAAAAAAAAGAAACTGTTGAGAACCACAAGCAGTGTTGTTAGTATCAGTTCTACCTTTTTCAACAATGACTAGATTATTGGAATAAGCACTGGCTATGAGCATCCCAAGTTTACTTCCTAATTCTCACCATCTGCCTACTAGCTGGTGAAGCATGTTGAATGACAAAAATGGACTCAATGTGTGTATATCTGAACCCCCAAAGACAAAACCAGCTTGGGCCATGCTCCAAATACTTATTCACTGCCTGGTACGTGTCAGGCTAGCTCCCGGTTGCCTGCCTTACCTATGAGCCAGACTTATTGGATGGTAGGGCGTCTTCCAGAATCCCATGATTATACTTGGCCAAATCGGGAAAAAAATACCCACACACACCTTGATTCTATATTTAGATTAAAAGACCTAAGTCCCATGAAGGCAAGGGAAGTTTATTTTCTCACATCTTGTTCAACATGTAGCTAACTTCAAAACTGCAACTGACTACAAAAAGAGCTAGCTGTGAATACACTAAGGACCCATCACTCTACTCATACAGGCATAATTATGGAGACCATCAGGAAAGTCCTCTTTTATTTAGTGATCTGATTTCTAAAGTTTCTTGGATTTCAACACATTTTCTCTCATTTTTCTTGTTAGAATTATATCCTCTGAAAACTATAGTTTCATTCAATCTGAAATGTGTTCACTCTACAATTCAGTCGCCTTGAGGAAAACAAAATAAAACAAAACCTTTAATAATTAAAATAGCAGAGGTGTACCCTGCTGACACTAAAATATTCTTCTGTTAGTCACCAATATTTCTCCAGAAAAATGCCTTATTCAACAATATGCTATTATTATTTCAGTCACAGACACTTTCTTGATACCACACATTTAAAACACATAATAAAAGACTAGAGGAGAAAAAGATTGGTTCATCTTAAAAATAAAAAATCTGCAGAAGTGGGAACATTTTTTAGTGCACAACTTTTTTGAAAGTTTAATTTTTGCAATTTTTTTTTTTTTTTTTTGCGATACGTGGGCCTCTTACTGTTGTGGCCTCTCCCGTTGCGGAGCACAGGCTCCGGACGCGCAGGCTCAGCGGCCATGGCTCACGGGCCCAGCCACTTCGCGGCATGTGGGATCTTCCCGGACCGGGGCACGAACCCGTATCCCCTGCATCGGCAGGTGGACTCTCAACCACTGCGCCACCAGGGAAGCCCCATTCTTCTTTTTTTTGTGTGTGGTACGCGGGCCTCTCACTGTTGTTGAGACCATTCTTTATAAATCTCTTATCAACAGTAAAAGGGTAAAGAAAATAAAGTCACAAATTTACTAGAGATTTTTAAAATAATATTGATGATTTAAATGTTAAATAAATATTTTAATTAAATACTAGCAACTAAATCAATATTTGTTTTGATGTAACCCCCTTTTCTGGTTCTTATTAAATTCATATGACACTTCAAAAATTAGAATAGTCCAGAAATAAAGCAAAAACACTGAGGAAGCATTGTTAAACACTTGCTATTGATTTAATTTTAATTTTTATTGATTTAAGTTTTTCAAAATCAGGACTTAAAGGGACATTAAGGTCATACGAGGTATAAATTGGTTCGATCTTTCTGGAAGACAATCTGACACTATATACAAAAGATTTATAGTGCATATGCAGCATTTTTACTCTCAGAATTTATCATAAAGAAATTGTAATAGAAATATATACAAATATATGTGAATTTATGTTTCCCATGACCTTACTTATCATATAAAAACATTGAAAATGAATAATGCAAATAGGGATTGGTTAATAAATTTTAAGACAAGTGATCCTCAACTCCCATGTGTATGTTCAACCTTTGAATAACTAGAGCTCCTATGGAATCTCCTTAGCGTTCTTCTTAAATGCTAAATGTGAACTCTTGTTTATCGGAACAAAACAGCGGGAACATCCACAACAAAACCCTTCCCAGCCATGGAATGGTGGTACCATCTGCCTGGCCAGTGTCCCAGGTCACCATAGCTGCAGCCCTGCCCTCCCTGGTATCTCAGAGCCTGAGAAATTGTCAACTTTTACTGCAGCTGTGCTCACCAGATCAGAGCAGAGGTGACCTTGGGGTGACTGGAGGAGGGTCCCAGTAGACTCCAGTCTCTGGGCTTCCCCTCCAGGGAAAAGGACTTGATATATATATCTCAACTACAGGTTGGTTTTCTAGGAAAGATTTTCTTTGAAGATGTTTTTTGAAGCCCAGAAAGAAAGTACAAGTTTGAAAAACACTGCTATAATGTCCAACACTCTTATTTATTGAGTTTTTAAAATGAGCCCAAACCAGAAAAAACAAAGTGCTGATTTTAGTCACGGGGCTTGTAGATCTCATAAATTTAGGCTACAATCTGTTATTCAAAACTCTTTGTACCAGCTACGTTTGGGAATTCAGAATAGTTTGTATTTATGAGCTAGGTAATAGAGAACATATCCTCTATATTATGCATCCCTCCCAGGAAGGACTTGGGGCAGCAACTCATAGTCAAATACATTCATATTTTGGAAGTGAGACACGTGTTTGTACCAAGTGAATTACATAAAAACTATAGATTGCCTCACACCAAGTTACATCAGGTTTTTCTGCCGACTGAGTTGGGCCAAAGCTTTAAAAAAAAAAAAAAAAAAGAAAGAAAAAGAAAATAAAACTATTGACTTTTAGGGCCTTTTGGATGTTGGGGTTGTGGCTAAGGGACTGTGCATCTGTGTGGTGCAGGCGAAGCTGGAGCTCACGAGAAGCCAGAAGTGGAGATTTCAGCCCAATCAGCTGAACTGAGGCCAGCGAGCAAGGATTCAGTGAGGAAGCCAGAGTTCAATGAACGGTTCTGCACAAAAGGCAGGAATATCTCATCAAAGATAATCAATTGGGGCTTCCCTGGTGGCGCAGTGGTTGAGAGTCCGCCTGCCGATGCAGGGGACACGGGTTCGTGACCCGGTCTGGGAAGATCCCCCATGCCGCGGAGCGGCTGGGCCCGTGAGCCGTGGCCGCTGAGCCTGTGCGTCCGGAGCCTGTGCTCCGCAACGGGAGAGGCCACAACAGTAAGAGGCCCGCGTAACGCAAAAAAAAAAAAAAAAAAAAAAAAGATAATCAATCGGAGTTTATATATCCTTTTCAGCAGTCAGTATGTATGTCTATTCCTACTTCATTCTCTAAAATACATTTTCAAGAAGGGACTATATATGCTTTAATATCCACACAATGCCATAGTAATTGTGTGAAGTGAAAGTATGTCTACCTTATATTGTCAAGTGAAAAAAACTGCCAAGAAGTATCTTTCCCATTATTAAATAGGTAGACAGATGGATAGATAGGTAGATAGATAGGTCTCTTACCTATGTGCACACATGGAGAAAAAAAAAATCAATGTGAAATGATAAATACCTAAATGTTGGGACTTCCCTGGTGGTGCAGTGGTTAAGAATCCACCTTCCAATGCAGGGGACATGGGTTTGAACCCTGGTCCGGGAAGATCCCACATGTCATGGAGCAACTAAGCCCATGTGCCACAACTACTGAGCCTGCGCCCTAGAACCCGCGAGCCACAACTACTGAACCCGCGAGCCACAACTACTGAAGCCCACATGCCTAGAGCCTGTGCTCTGCAGCAAGAGAAGCCACCGCAATGAGAGACCTGTACACCACAACAAAGAGTAGCCCCTGCTCGCTGCAACTAGAGAAAGAGCGTGCACAGCAACGAAGACCCAAAGCAGCCAAAAATAGATAAATAAAAATAAATACGTTTAAAAAAACCCTAAATGTTAATATAGTGTCTATCTCAGGGGAGTGCAAATTCAGCTGATTTTAAAAATTTCTTATTTAAGCGATTCTCCATTATTTGAATTCTTTTTACAATGAGAAAGAATTATTTTTGTGGGGGGAAAAAGCTCTTAACCCTTGGTGAGAAATGCAATTATTAACAGTTTCTATATCATTTAGTCCCTCCGCGTTCAAATAATCCACCAAAGTGATTGTTAATTTGTAGCAAAATTATATTTGAACTGAAGTCCTTTGACTCCTAGCTCTGTGTCCTCTCCATTTTTCCATGCCACATTTGAAAATGAAACATGACGTATGGTCCATGTCTTGGAAGAGCTAATGACTGGATAGAGGAGATAAGAAATATAAGTAGGAAACGATGCTCAAATATTACAAGATGCTATCTACTTAAGTAACTGCTACAAATACTTTAAGAAATGTGTGTGTGTGTGTGTGTGTGTGTGTGTGTGCGTGTGTGCTGGGGGATGGAGCACATATAAATCCAAAATAAAAGAGAATAAAGTATGACATTATTCCACACGCATCACAAATCCCTATGAATACAGAGGAGAAGATAAGACAGAAGTACCAGAGAAGGCCTCGTGGGTCAAAGAGGGATATGCTTTGAAAAGGCTAAGATCACGGAGGACATTTCCACAGAGACATAACCAAACATCATGACGGATGATTGACGGTAGAAATAAGACTGCATGTGCTGGGGAGGAAAGAGAATAGGGCTGGACGGGTGGAGTGGAGACAGATCATGGAAGGCTTTGAAAGCCAAGGGAAGAGTGGTTTAGATTTGATGTGGAAAGAAATGGAAGCCATGGACAACTTTCATCAAGAAAACCATGTTGGGCTTCTCTGGTGGTACAGTGGTTAAGAATCTGCCTGCCAATGCAGGGGACACGGGTTCGAGCCCTGGTCTGGGAAGATCCCACATGCCTCGGAGCAACTAGGTCCGTGAGCCACAACTACTGAGCCTGCGCGTCTGGAGCCTGTGCTCCACTACAAGAGAGGCCGCGACAGTGAGAGGCCCGCGCACCGCGATGAAGAGCGGCCCCCGCTCGCCACAACTAGAGAAATCCCTTGCACAGAAACGAAGACTCAACACAGCCATAAATAAATAAGTAAATAAATAAGTAAATAAATAAGAAAACCATGTGGCGAAAGCCATTTAACTGACCTGAGTCTTCCAGCAGCATATAGGACAGACTGGCAGAGGGAGACTGGAGTCCAGGAGGCCAGGTACAGGATTAGGGAAGTGATGGCGAGTCTCAGAAATCAACAAGGGATCAGAATTGGGAGGCTGGGGGAGTAAAATGTTGAGTCCCAAAGATCCCAAGGTTTTGAATGAATGTCTCCGAAAACAGTGACCCCTTGACAGAGACAGATGGTTAAGATGAGGTTCACTCTCTTAGAAGGGAAAGCAAAGAGTAAAGAAATAGTAAGTGTTTCTGTGCATTAAAATGTACTATAACTACTTGGCTTTGTAGATTCGTGCACTAAGACCAAGAGGTCGGGTTCAAACTTGCAATTTGCGATTTTGTTTTGTTTTGAATCTTAAGCCATGCTCTTCTCATTTCATGCAGCTATCACCAATGCGGGGCTAGGCTGAAAATATGGAAGACCAATAAGGCAATACCAAAGGAAAACAACAATTAATAAAACCCAGAAAAATCCTTAAAATATGACCCCTTGATCAATAGCACTTTCTTTGTATGCTGGAACAGGATCTTATGTGGCATAAACAGCATTTGAATGTTTTCTTTGGATTTATTTGTAAAAGAGAAAAAGGAGATTATAAATGCAGAGGATGGACTAAAATACAAGTCGTTGTGTCTTCCTTGGATCCGCTGCGGTATCCTATATTTTGTTTAAAGTGTTTCTTAAGAACTGATTTATTATCTTCATCCAGGCTGCCCCATCAGGGACACCTTGATTGGGTCAGAGCGGCCAGTTGAGCTGAGACCTCACTGCCTGTGAATCTTTAAATAGACATTGCTTTGAATTTCATCTCGGAGATCAGGTGACATCCAAATCCACTTAACGTTTCACTGGTAGGGGTTTTGATGTCATCAGAGACCTTGATGAAATTACAATCCTATTAGTCACGATGGGGAAGACAGGAGACCGTAGGTGGCTAATGTTCCATTCATAACAAGAAAGAGACATTTAGCATTTGTAAAGGGCATTGATTTCTGATAGTTCCCTGCAGAACAAGGCTCAAGTGAAGAAATATGACCAGAAAAGCCTTGGGAAAGAAATGATAGAAAAGGCAAGATTGCATTTACCCAAACAACTTAACTCTGTGTACTTTCTACAACTCTGCTTGACTGAAAAGAATTGAGTATTCATGTAATGTGGGTGGGAGGAAGGGCAGTGCAGGACAGGAAGGACATGCCTAGCTATGCAGAGATTCTGTTACTGAGAAATCTGGGAAATTACACCAAGCCCTTCATTGATGCCAAGGAGGTGCCTCTAAATCTGAAGGGTAAATGGAGGTTACAGGGAAAGGGCTTTTAATCTGGGTGATAAACTACCAGATTCCATTATGCTTAATGAGTCTCATCAATGCATAGTTAGGCTCAAAAAAAAAATAATAAGACCCCTTTCAGAGCCTACTATAAACAAATTAGAAGAATTAATAATAAAAATCCTATTAACGTGTATGCAATTTCAAGAAGTTAATGAAGTCGATTTTAAGAGTTTGCCTAATGTATTTTTAGCATTTATAAGAAAATGCCTGATCGTCAAAACGGATTCATCCTCCAGTTTAGTTTTGTTTTTAACTCAAGTATGTCCTATGTAAGATTTAAAGGATTACATTTCTTTTGGTTAAGGCCTCTCCAGGGAGAGCCCTGTTTAGACGTTATGGGATATGACAAAGAGAGTGTTGCCAACCCCAGAATGCTTAAAATGCTTATTGACCTGAAAGTAACAAATGAGATTCATTCAAGTGAATTTGCCTCTTCTCATAATATGCCTGCTACCCAAACAGAGAGTGCGGGAAGTCACGGTTCTCAGGCAAGAGACTGGGGAAACATAAATCTTTGGCCTCTCAGTAGAGTCTCAGGTAGGAAACAAGAAGCAGGGTCTGAAAACATCTATGTGTGGTTCAAAACAGAAGTGGTTGTCTCTAATCAGCTAAGACCCCTGGGCTTAAACAAGAGACAACTTGCTGGTTTTGCCTTAACAAATATTTGTCCAACATACCATCAGTCATGAATTAGAAATTAGACTCTCACTTCTTGCCATGAGGATTCTTTTAAGCCATCATTTTAAAAAGAATCTCAATACTCAAGCGTATAATCAAAGCACATGGGAGGATGGGAAAAAAGGTAGCCCGTGTTTTGTAGTTAAATCCCCAGGTGAAAAGGCACAGTCAGATGTCTGCGCTTAGATGTCCCTGAAAACGAAAGCCACGTGTTCCTTAATACAACATGAAATAACATAACTCACGGTTTTCAAATGGCACCGAGGGCCACGGAGCTTGCCTGCAATGATGCCCACTATGAAGTTGGGAACAACCCTGTTTATAATAGTACGAGATAATATGCTTGGTGTCTGGCACCCAGTAAGCACTCAATAAATATTTCTTCAAATCTGAATGGAAGAGTGAGTTCTTTTATACACAATCTGCTACGTAAAGTTTTTACATCCTCTATTTTACTATAAAAATAATATATGTTCTCATGCACATCTGCTTCAACCTCTGAATCAATAAAGACCGAGAGCCAATCTCGCCTCCCCCGACGTTTGTCTTTCCTGGGCTGCTGCTGTGCTGCCCTCTTCTGGTTCTGTCTCCAGACCTCTGAGCATTTATTTATTTATTTATTTTTGCGGTACGCGGGCCTCTCACTGCTGTGGCCTCTCCCGTTGTGGAGCACAGGCTCCGGACGCGCAGGCTCAGAGGCCACGGCTCACGGGCGCAGCCGCTCCGCGGCATGTGGGATCTTCCCGGACCGGGGCACGAACCCGTGTCCCCTGCATCGGCAGGCGGACTCTCAACCACTGCGCCACCAGGGAAGCCCTGAGCATTTCTTGATTGGGCTTCCTTCTGTCACTTACTGCTGTCCTTATCCTGTTCATTTCCTTTTACACATTCTTACAAATTCATTGGGTTTCAGGGCTTCAGTGAATGCCGCTGTGCAATCCTGCCCTTAAATATTTACAAAGTTACCACTAGACTAGATTTTGTAATGGATGAAGAGTGGAATTAATCTAAGATCTCTATCCTCAGTGTTTATAATAGTTCAGTAAGAAATGAAAGTACACATTCAAGGTTAAATAATGATTTTAAGGCCAACTGAGTCAGCAGACCCCGAAGAACCATAACTAGAGAAGAAAGAGAGTTGTGTTGTCACTGGCAAACAACACAACTTTGTGAGATTTGAGTTGGTCCTCGAAGGATGAGTGGGATTTATCTATGGGCAGCTCAGAGGAGACGGAATATCACAAGGGTCAACTATGGTGAGCAAAACGGTGGGGATGGGAAAATGTGAGGCTGCTTGGGTCAGGGAGGATACTGCTGTCTCTGCCATGAGGGTTTCATTACAGGAATACAGGGGGATACGATGGGCCAGGCGAATGCCTGGAGACCTTCAAATGCCTGGTTAAGAATGGGATTTTTTTCCCATAGGAAGAAAGGAACTATGTGGGATTTTAATCATGGAAGAGACAATGAAAATGATCTGTTCCCTATTTCCTACTGACTCTAGGATACTTTCCCAAGATCTCATCACTGCATGCTTGTTCCCAAACTCATATATTTCTTTTCCCCATGTCCACTGGCTCAGCCATTTATGTCAATGACAACAAACACTCTCCTCAAGTTCAAAGGCTGATGCCCTGGGAAATATCTTTGATGTCTGTCACCAGCATCAGCACCAGTTGAAGACTCACTGACCAAAATCACCTTAGGGTGCTTTAAATAAGTACAAATTCCTAGACTCTGCTCCAGACCAAGTGAATCAGGACAGATTTTGGGACCCGGACTACCTCCTGTTACATGATGAATAAAATCATTGATCAATTGCCACTATGCTTCCTTCCAAACGTCTCTCAACTTGCCCACTTCTCTTTAAGCCTTTAAAAAGCAATCTATGGAATTCAGAACTTCCTCATCTCTGACCACTTACTACCACCTTCTGGGTCGCATCCTTCCCCTCAATACCTGTATCCTCTTTGCGGAATTCAACTTGGGCTCAGGGAAACCAACAAAATTGTAGTTCACTGGTGCCCAGATGTTTTGGTGGTGGCGATTCTGAGGATGTAAACACTTCCCCAGGAGCCTCAGAAGGCAGTCGAAGAACGTGATGAGCTCAGATCAGGGTCTGATGACTCAACCAGTCTACATGGACACAAGCCAGGCTCCAAGTCCTTGGTAGCAGTCCCTGGTCCCTTAGAGAAGCCACTGTCTAAACAACTCCTCCACGAAGATAGCTCTTGAGACAGCCCCCTCTGCACTTGCTTTCACAGCCCAGTTTCAGGGAAGTGACAAGCTAGCAAAGTGAGCAGCCGCCATGTCATGATTTCAAAAGTTTCCTTCTCACCCACCCCGACTCACCACACCCCCATGGGCATCTGAGATGTCTCTAGTAAGACTGGTTTCAGCTCAAAGCTCCAGCATTAGATATTCTTTCGGCCAACATTAGATATTCTTTCAGCTAACTTAACATTCTCTCTCTCTAAATACGTTACATTCCCCAGAACTCTTTTAATACTTATCTTTTATTTATACTATACTTTAAGTATACTACAAAAGTGAAGTTTCTAGAATCAGACTCCCTTGGGTACCAGTCTTAATTCTTCTGCCGACTTCACGTGATTTGGGCTATGTTTTGTAATCTTTCCAAGTCTTAATTTCCTCCTCTATAAAATGGGAATGATAAAAACACTACCCAGAATGTAAGATAGTTGAAATGACATAATGTACGAAATGTACATATCGTAAAGTACATATTTAGTGTATATGTCAAAAGGCCTGGCACGTGGTAGACACTAATGTTAGATATTATTAGTATTCTGTTATGCTTTTATGCTTAAATCTTAGTGTAAATGCATTTACCCAGTCCTTACTCGGGAAGTGGAATGAAAAGGCAGAAAGGACATACAGATGCAGGACACCAGAGGTAGGATAAAGGGACATGGTCAAGGGTCAGCTGATGTAAAGATGGGCAAGGGAGGGGAATGGACACCTGACCCAGCCGATGCCATAATTTGGGGCGGGACTGGCCTTGCCTTGGGCGTAACTTGTGTGAGCCAGATTTGCTTTCTAAGAAAAATAAGATTTTTATCTGAGAAAAATGAGTGAAGACAGGCTGAGAGAACACACATTTTAAAGAGAAGACCCCTTCAGATTCTCCCAGACTCCTCTGGACTTCACAGTATATCTCTTCACTTCCTCAGAAGAAAAATATTTTTTAAATTCTCAAAAAAGTTATTTTAGGAGTCACAAACTTTAGTTGTATATTTGGCAATACCATTAACACACTCTTACTGTTAAGGAATTAAATCATAGGGAAGACTAAAGATAGATGATTAGATACATACACACGTCATAGACACATTCCCTTTGAAAGCACCAGTATGAGGAGAGAGGCATATAACACTCAGGTTCAAAGGCTGTGTGGAAAACCACTGTATTTGCATTGTAGAAAAATAAGCACTAAAAGTTGCACCCTATTTATCAAATAGCTCCCTCTTTTCAAACATAACAAACATTCTGATTCCAGAAAATAAAAAAGGTAAATAATAAAATGTAATAGTTAAAAGTAATTAAGCAGGGCTTCCCTGGTGGCACAGTGGTTAAGAATCTGCCTGCCAATGCAGGGGACAGGGGTACGAGCCCTGGTCCGGGAAGACCCCACATGCCGCGGAGCAACTAAGCTCGTGCGCCACAACTACTGCGTCTGTGCTCTAGAGCCCGCGAGCCACAACTACTGAGCCCATGTGCCACAACTACTGAAGCCCGCGCGCCTAGAGCCCGTGCTCTGCAACAAGAGAAGCCACCGCAATGAGAAGCCTGCACATCGGAACAAAGAGTAGCCCCACTCGCCGCAGCTAGAGGAAGCCCGTGAGCAGCAATGAAGACCCAATGCAGCCAAAATTAAATAAATAAAATAAATAAATTTTTAAAAAGGTAATTAAGCAAACTTTTTGTTTCCAAACAACAAAACTCAAACTTATTAACAAAATTTCTTGTATTTCAGTGGAATGAAGTATGTCTCTCTCTTCTTCCTCATAATACCACCAACTCCCACACAGTTTATTCCTCCACACACTTCCTGTAGAGATCTCAGGGATTAGTAAACATGATGCCATCATTAGAAACAATATGAAAGAGACTTATAGAGGAAAGTGCTCTGATCCTGGACCTGCCAAATTATGTGCTGAGACAAATTACTACAACTCACTTGGCCTTAGTTTCCTACATGAAAGTGAGAATTCAGGTGGGATTCCTGAGGGCAGGATCAGTGCCCAGTATTTCTTTGGGTTCATCTTCCCTGCAAAGAATTCTGGATGCCACATAGGGTGACTAATCCACGTGCACCTGAATGGCTGGCCTCTCCCATCTCTCGAGGTATGGCTTATGCAAGAGGCAGACACAGCTTTCTGACAATCATCCTCCAGCTTATCTCACCAGTCACAACCCCAGAGGAGGTGATTTAGAGCCTTTGTTAGCAGCAAGTACAGCTCCCCAACAGTGCTGGCTGGGTTGGTTCCTTTCTTTGGAAACCTTGGTCTTCTCATTCCCACGCTTCTCCATCATCAAGGAGACTGAGCAGTACAGACATGATCCTGACCACAGACCCTGGAATTAAGCAAATCTGCCTTCGAAGCAGATGTGAGGTTTTGCTCCTTCTCTAGCTGCACCCAGTGAGGGGTCAGGGAGAAGATTCCCTGGTGCACATCACTATTCACTCCCTTTTCCAAGAAAGGGGGATTTTTCCTTCCTAGACTTCACCCTTAATAATGACTCTTCCTTTCTCTTGTGTCATCCCCCTCCCTTTAGCAAATCCTTCCCTCAAACAGTACTGATGACTGCCTTAGGGCTTAGCATGACACACTCCCAGGCTGATGAATTACCTCGGGTACTCCAGCCAGCTGTGCGTGCTGTTGCTAAGAAGGACCCACGGAGTTTTGCCTTTGATGCTTTGAGCCCCTCCAGGATGGCAGCTCCCTCTTCTCCTTAGACCCAGGGAGGACAAGTCTCTTTGGCTTGGATCCAGCTACACTGCCCCATCTGCTTCAGGAAGAAATTTCCTTCTCAACAATACACTTCTCTTCTAGATTTGCACTTTTTTCTAGAGTTGATCCTATGATTCTTTCACCAACTCATCCTTCTTAGGCCCCTTGTAACCTAATAAAGTTTTCTCCTTCGTCTTTTCACACTCTCAAATCTTCCTTAACTGAGCACACTCTCGTTGCCTTCCATTGGTTGAGAATGTCTTTCTTTCTTCTCTTCTTCTTTCACATCCCCTCTCCTACCACCACCACCCAGCTCCATCCCAGCTCCAGCCAGCATCAGGTCACACAGATGGCAAACCAATCACGAAATAAGCATGCAACCTACTCTTCTCTATGCTGTGGGTCTTCAGGGAACAAAGCATCTCCAAAGTACATTACACTAAGAGCCACACACTGGAGAAGTAATCAGCCTCAGGAAAACACTCATTAGACTTTCTGCCTAAGGCCAAATGAATTGTATTTTCCCTGCTCAAATTCCCAGACGGCCCCTGAAATTCCATTAAGGATAGACGACAGCCCTCCCGAAAGCCAAAGGGCACTCCAGCAACGGGATTTCAAACTCCCTAAGTGGGGCAACCCCAAATCTATAAATTCAGCCAATTTTTATACCTATGCCCTTCTTACAATTGGAGGGATGGGGCGGGTGGCTGTATTGCCACAGCTCTGCAGGCAATGGAGAGAAGCAGCAATTACCTGGCAATGAGACAAATCCCTAAGAGGAACCCTTTTCAAGTGGCAAATCCCCCCATTCCTACTTCCACTACCATTTGAAGTGTAGATACTCATTCAGAAACACACTGCTCCCATAATCTTATGCTCTCTTTGGCATTTTAGACTTTATCCACCATAATTTGCATGTTCCAAAATGAGATTCTGTTGGTATTCTTCTAGGGTGTGGGTGTTTTAAGAAGGCAGAAGTAGGCTGGGGGGGCCAGCACTGTGAAGTGAAACAGATGAACTGAATTTGACGTATAGTTAAATACATGAAAAAGAAACGGATAATGATCTGAAAGCCAATATTTTTAAGAGTAGTCATGTCAATGAAAACAGGAAGTCTAAAAAGGGAAATGGGTCTAATGTCTGAAAGACCAGCACAAGCAGGAAAGAAAGGGCTTCAGAAGGTGGGCTTTAAGTCCAAGTCAGAGAAGCTGGCTCTGCAGGACCAAAGGCCTGGCAAGGTATTTGGGAAAGTGTGGTGATTCCCACCAAGAAGGGTTGGGCGATGGAATCAGGCACAGGTACAATGGAAATGAGCAGAAGGTGGCAGAGTTTTGCTCTCGGCACAAGTCTGGCATATAGTATCAGTAAATATCCGACAAACACCCGATCAACGAATGAATGAATGGATGAACGCACACATTTAAAAAGAGGCAGGTAACAGAAATGATGAATTATCTTCAACACATGACAGCTGAGATCCCAAATTCAGAATACTCAAATCTAATAATAATAACTGATTTATAAAGGCAATGGTGTTAGAAGTTGGAAAAAAAATTCTGATAAATGGTGACTGACACCTGACTTTCACGATGTTCACACCTGACTAAAATCATGTGACATGTGCATCACTAGTCACCCACTCACAAAGACCAGGGATTTGGGAGTCATCCTCAAGTCCCCCTTCTTCTCCATGCGCAAGAGTCCTATGCCACCAAGTTCTCTTGTGTCTACATTCTAAATACACTTGAAATAGATCCCCTTGTCTCCACCCTCACGGCCACTGTCACCAAATTTGTCTTCACCAAGCCTCACTGAGACCCTTGCAGAGACTTCCTAACCAGGCTGCCTGTCTCATCTCCCCTCTCTCCAAACCCTCCAAACTGCAGCCACAGGGCTCTAAGACACAGATTTCATCACCACACTCTCCTGCTTCAAGACTGCCAGTGGCTTCCCACTGTCTACAGAACCAAGCCCAGACCATTTAGGGCTTCCACAGCTTTCCGGTCTCTTCTCTTGTCATTCCCAACAAATAGAAAAGGCAGAATAGCATCACTGTAAGAGTTGGTCTGTAGCAGCACTACATATTGCTGGGGATTCCCATGTGAAACAAAGGCAATGTTGTTGCTAACATGTCTGATTCCTGTAGGGAACTTGGATTTTTTTTTTTTTTTTGACAAGCACACACAACTCACAGCTCTGTAGAGAGACCTGAAATCAATTCTGCGCACTGTGTTCATCTAGCAGTGTGTGCAGAAATGCCTGAGATATCAGATATAATGTTTGGGAGTTCCCAGAACAAAACGTACCAGGGAAATTAACAAACAAAAAATCCTAAATGGGAGGGGGCACTTAGGGGTGGGGGAGTGGCAGGTACAAACTATCGGGTATAAGACAGACTAAAGGGATGCATTGTACAATGTGGGAAATATAGCCAATATTTTGTAATAACTGTAAATGGAAAGTAACCTTTAAAACATGTATAGAAATAAGAAATTTAAAAAAAATCCTACAGGTGAGTGCCTTGTCCTGTTTTTCTTAGACATCAAAATTTATTCCTGGAGGTAGTGTCACCACTAGGGGAGAGCGGCAGCAGTTTATAGCTGAACTGAGAGGATTCCAAGGACTTAGATGACTGTGGAGTCCAAGATGGAAGGAGCTTGAGTCACTGAATGACCCATTTCCCTGTGGCTAACCCGTCCTGGACTGTGGTCAGTTTCTCACAGAAGAAGCATCTTTTGTCTCCTGCCTGAGATGTGGCAGCCGTGTGGCTGACAGGGTCTTGGTGCTCCGGCCAGGTGTCAGGCCTGAACCTCTTAGGTGGGAGAGCCAAGTTCAGGACATTGGTCCACCAGAGACCACCAGGCTCCATGTAATATCAAATGGTGAAAGCTATCTCAGAGATCTCCATCTCATCACTAAGACCCAGCTCCATTCAATGACCAGCAAGCTACAGTGCTGAACACCCTATGCCAAACAACTAGCAAGACAGGAACACGACCCCACCCATTAGCAGAGAGGCTGCCTAAAATCAAAATAAGGGCACATATACCCAAAAACACACCACCAGACAGTGTCCTGCCCCCCAGAAAGACAAGATCCAGCCTCATCCACCAGAACACAGGCACCAGTCTCCTCCACCAGGAAGCCTACACAACCCACTGAACCAACCTTACCCACTGGGGGAAGACACCAAAAACAACGGGAACTACAAACCTGCAGCCTGCAAAAAGGAGACCCCAAACACAGTAAGTTAAGCAAAATGAGAAGACAGAGAAACACACAGCAGGTGAAGGAGCAATGCAAAAACCCACCAGACCAAACAAATGAAGAGGAAATAGGCAGTCTGCCTGAAAAAGAATTCAGAGAAATGACAGTAAAGATGATCCAAAATCTTGGAAACAGGATGGAGAAAATACAAGAAACATTTAAAAATGACCTAGAAGAACTAAAGAGCAAACAGTGATGAACAACACAATAAATGCAATCAAACATTCCGTGGAAGGAATCAATAGCAGAATAACTGAGGCAGAAAACGGATAAGTGACCTGGAAGATAAAACAGTGGAAATAACTACCGCAGAGCAGAATAAAGAAAAAAGAAGGAAAAGATTTGAGGACAGTCACAGAGACCTCTGGGACAACATTAAACGCCCAACATTCAAATTATAGGGGTCCCAGAAGAAGAAGAAAAAAAGAAAGGGACTGAGAAAATATTTGAAGAGATTACATTTGAAAAATTCCCTAATACAGGAAAGGAAATAGTCAAGTCCAGGAAGTGCAGAGAGTCCCATACGGCAAAAATCCAAGGAGAAACATGCCAAGAAACATATTAATCAAATTATCAAAAATTAAAAACAAAGAAAAAATATTAAAAGCAGCAAGGGAAAAACAACAAATAACATACAAGGGAATCCCCATAAGGTTAACAGCTGATCTTTCAGCAGAAACTCTGCAAGCCAGAAGGGATTGGCAGGAAATATTTAAAGAGTGAAAGGAAAAAACCTACAACCAAGATTACTCTATCCAGCAAGGATCTCATTCAGATTCAAGAGAGAAATTAAAACCTTTACAGACAAGCAAAAGCTAAGAGAATTCAGTATCACCAAACCAGCTTTACAACAAATGCTAAAAAAACTTCTCTAGGCAGGAAACACAAGAGAAGGAAAAGACCTATAATAAGAAACCCTAATCAATTAAGAAAATGGTAATAGGAACATACATATTGATAACTACCTTAAATGTAAATGGAGTAAATGCTCCAAACAAAAGACATAGACTGGCTGAATGGATACAAAAACAAGACCCCTATATATGCTGTCTATAAGAGGCTCACTTCAGACCTAGGGACACATACAGACTGAAAGTGAGGGGATGGAAAAAGATATTCCATGCAAATGGAAATCAAAAGAAAGCTGGAGTAGCAATTCTCATATCAGACAAAATAGACTTTAAAATAAAGACTATTACAAGAGACAAAGAAGGACACTACATAATGATCAAGGGATAGATCCAAGAAGAAGATATAACAATTGTAAATATTTATGCTTCAAACAGAGGAGCACCTCAATATATGAGGCAAATGCTAACAGTCATAAAAGGGGAAATCGACAGTAACACAATCATAGTAGGGGAATTTAACACTCCACTTTCACCAATGGACATACATTAAACAAGATGAACTTAATTGATATTTATAGGACATTCCATCCAAAAACAACAAAATACACATTCTTCTCAAGTGGTCATGGAACATTCTCCAGGACAGATCATATCTTGGGCCACAAATCAAGCCTTGGTAAATTTAAGAAAACTGAAATCATATCAAGTATCTGTTCTGAACACAAGGCTATGAGACTAGATATAAATTACAGGAAAAAATCTGTAAAAAATACAAACACATGGAGGCTAAACAATACACTACTTAATAACGAAGTGATCACTGAAGAAATCAAAGAGGAAATTTAAAAATACCTAGAAACAAATGGCAATGGAGACACAACGACCCAAAACCTATGGGATGCAGCAAAAGCAGTACTAAGAGGGAAGTCTATAGCCATACAATTCTACCTCAAGAAACAAGAAACATCTCAAAAAAAAAAAACCAACCTAACCTTACACCTAAAGCAATTAGAGAAAGAAGAACAAAAAAACCCCAAAGTTAGCAGAAGGAAAGAAATCAGAAAGATCAGATCAGAAATAAATGAAAAAGAAATGAAGGAAACGATAGCAAAGATCAATAAAACTAAAAGCTGGTTCTTTGAGAAGATAAACAAAGTTGATAAATCATTAGCCAGATTCATCAAGAAAAAAAGGGAGAAGACTCAGACCAACAGAATTAGAAATGAAAAAGGAAAAGTAACAACTGACACTGCAGAAATACAAAGGATCATGAGAGATTACTACAAGCAACTCTATGCCAATAAAATGGACAACCTGGAAGAAACGGACAAATTCTTAGAAATGCACAACATTTCAAGACTGAAGCAGGAAGAAATAGAAAATACAAACAGACAAATCACAAGCACTGAAATTGAAACTGTGATTAAATATCTTCCAACAAACAAAAGCCCAGGACCAGATGGCTTCACAGGCGAATTCTATGAAATATTTAGAGAAGAGCTAACACCTATCCTTCTCAAACTCTTCCAAAATATAGCAGAGGGAGGAACACTCTCAAACTCATTCTACGAGGCCACCGTCACCCTGATACCAAAGCCAGACAAAGATGTCGCAAAGAAAGAAAACTACAGGCCAATATCACTGATGAACATAGATGCAAAAATCCTCAACAAAATACTAGCAAACAGAATCCAACAGCACATTAAAAGGATCATACACCATGATCAAGTGGGGTTTATTCTAGGAATGCAAGGATTCTTCAATATACACAAATCAATCAATGTAGTACACCATATTAACAAATTGAAAGAAATAAAAACCATATGATCATCTCAGTAGATGCAGAAAAAGCTTTTGATAAAATTCAAGACTGATTTGTGCTAAAAATCCTCCAGAAAGTAGGCATAGAGGGAACTTACATCAACATCATAAACACCATATATAACAAAGCCACAGCCGACATCATTCTCAATGGTGAAAACCTGTAACCATTTCCACTAAGATCAGGAACAAGACAAGGTTGCCCACTCTCACCACTCTTATTCAACATAGTTTTGGAAGTTTTAGCCATAGCAATCAGAGAAGAAAAAGAAATCCAAATTGGAAAAGAAGAAGTAAAGCTGTCCATGTTTGCATATGACATGATACTATACAAAGAGAATCCTAAAGGTGCTACCAGAAAATGACTAAGACCTCATCAATGAATTTGTTGAAGTAGCAGGATACAAAATTAATGCACAGAAATCTCTTGCTTTCCTGTACACTAATGATAAAAAATCTGAAAGGAAATTAAGGAAACACTCCCATTTACCACTGCAACAAAAAGTATAAAATACCTAGGAATAAACGTACCTAAGGAGCCAAAAGACCTGTATGCAGAAAACTATAAGACACTGATGAAAGAAATTAAAGATGATACAAACAGCTGGAGAGATATATCATGTTCTTGGATTGGAAGAATCAACACTGTGAAAATGACTATATTACCCAAGGCAATCAACAGATTCAATGCAATGCCTATCAAACTACCAAAGTCATTTTTTACAGAAGTAGAAAAAAAAATTACACAATTTGTATGGAACACAAAGACCCCAAATAGCCAAAGCAATCCTAAGAAAGAAAAACGGAGCTGGAGGAATCAGCCTTCCTGATTTCAGACTACACTATAAAGCTACAGTTATCATGACAGTATGGTACTGGTACAAAAACAGAAATATAGATTAATGGAACAGGATACAAAGCCCAGAGATAAACCCATGCACATATGGTCACCTTATTTTTGATAAAGGAGGCAAGAATATACAAGGGAGAAAAGACAGACTCTTCAATAAGTGGTGCTGGGAAAACTGGTCAGCTACATGTAAAAGAATGAAATTAGAACACTCCCTAATACCATTCACAAAAATAAACTCAAAATGGATTAAAGACCTAAATGTAAGGCCAGACACTATAAAAGTTTTAGAGGAAAATATAGGCAGAACACTCTATGACATAAATCACAGCAAGATCTTTTCTGATCCACCTCCTAGAGTAATGGAAATAAAAACAAAAATAAACAAATGGGACCTAAGGAAACTTAAAAGCTTTTGCACAGCAAAAGAAAACATAAACGAGATGAAAAGAAAACCCTCAGAATGGGAGAAAATGTTTGCAAATGAAGCAACTGACAAAGGATTAATCTCCAAAATTTACAAGCAGCTCATGCAGCTCAATATCAAAAAAGCAAACAACCGAATCCAAAAATGGACAGAAGACCTAAATAGACATTTCTCCAAAGAAGATATACTGATTGCCACCAAACACATGAAAGGATGCTCAACATCACTAATCATTAGAGAAATGCAAATCAAAACTACAATGAGGTATCACCTCACACCAGTCAGAATGGCCATCATCAAAAAATCTACAAACAATAAATGCTGGAGAGGGTGTGGAGAAGAGGGAACCCTCTCGTACTGTTGGTGGGAATGTAAATTGATACAGCCACTATGGAGAACAGTATGGAGGTTCCTTAAAAAACTAGAAATAGAACTACCATATGACCCAGCAATCCCACTACTGGGCATATACCCTGAGAAAACGATAATTCAAAAAGAGTCATGTACCAAAATGTTCATTGCAGCTCTGTTTACAATAGCCCGGAGATGGAAACAACCTAAGTGTCCATCATCGGTTGAATGGATAAAGAAGATGTGACACATACATACAATGGAATATTACTCAGCCATAAAAAGAAACGAAATTGAGCTATTTGTAATGAGGTGGATAGACCTAGAGTCTGTCATACAGAGTGAAGTAAGTCAGAAAGAGAAAGACAAATACCGTATACTAACACATATATATGGAATTTAAGAAAAAAAAATGTCATGAAGAACCTAAGGGTGAGACAGGAATAAAGACACAGACCTACTAGAGAATGGACTTGAGGATATGGGGAGGGGGAAGGGTAAGCTGTGACAAAGCGAGAGAGTGGCATGGACATATATACACTACCAAACGTAAGGTAGATAGCTAGTGGGAAGCAGCCGCATAGCACAGGGAGATCAGCTTGGTGCTTTGTGACAGCCTGGAGGGGTGGGATAGGGAGGGTGGGGGGGAGGGAGACGCAAGAAGGAAGAGATATGGGAACATATGTATATGTATAACTGATTTACTTTGTTATAAAGCAGAAACGAACACACCACTGTAAAGCAATTATACCCCAATAAAGATGTTAAAAAACTATTTGTTCATATATGCTGGGCTTTCTCATTTACCTACAGCCATCCACTGGAAACACACACATCTCTATTATCCCTTATTTGAGCTGAACACTGCCAAAATCATACATACCCAAAATAGAAAGCCTGTCACAAAACCCCACATTACTATAATTTCCGAAGCCAAATATAAATTATTTGGGATTCGCCGTTTCAAATTATTAAGTGTATTGTTGGTTCTGAAAAGCATACCAGCTTCAGTAAGCACAGCAAAAATGTTATAACATTATAAAATTCCTGATGAATGTTGCGGCAAAGAATTTTGCCACACTACACTAAAATTCACTAAGCAAGTAGGAAAAAATACATTATTCCCCATACCACCCCTCGCCTGGATCAGAACTGGGAGGAAAATGAAGGGGAAAACACTCAAGGAAAGCATTTCACATAAAGAACCTTGAGGTAGAGCAAAGGGAAGTTTAGAAAATGGGTTTAAGTAGCACTTTTGATTTCTGCCTGGCTAGGCATCCAGCGCTCCCGAGTTACCTGGAACTAACTCACAGACCACCTACTGTGTGCAAAGCTGCCTGAGGTTGAGAGTAAGGGCAGCAGGCTTAAGGTTCTAAAGAGCACGTGACGTGTGAGGGCCAATGATCTACAAAAAGCCTGAAGGCAGGGTACCAGGAAGAGGGAGGTGAGGGCCAGGCTGGACTTGTGATGGAGCCAGCCCAGATGCAAGCCCCCAACTGGCCTTGATGTCAGGAATCAAGCCAAATCTCTGACCTGGGCAGCTAGCAGGTGCGTGGGGCTGCGTTCACAAGTTCCGTCAGCATCAGCAATCACGGAGGACAAGCTGGGACAGAAGTAAGGTTTCCCAAGGTGTGTTACGTGCCCCACTGGGGGTTTGGAGAATGATTATAGGCAGCTCACAGAGAAATACACTTATATCTTCAGAGCCATGTGTTTACTTGAGTATATATTAAAAGAAACTAAAAAATAAAGCTAAACATGTATAATAATTTTATAATAAAGCTAACCTCACGATCCCATTAATATTCTTATGGTTATGCTAAGTTAAAAAAAAGAGTGGACACAACGAAAAATTATAAGTAAATGATAGCACAGGTCTTCCTAGGATATGGAAAATCCTGAAGATTATACCCAAATGACTAAAGTTTGGAAAAATCTGAACTTAACCATGGAGATAAGGTATGTCAGTGGATTGAAAAAAACATCTAGTGCTAACATTAAAATGATACTCTCAGAGAGGTCTTTTTGTTTGTTTGTTTGTTTGTTTCCTACTTGTTAGATAAATTACAGACACAAAATAATCTGAGTTCTTATATAAACTCTCAAATTTTCACAGACTAACCAGTTTGGAGAATCTGAATCCAACCTCTTAACTCCGATCTGCCTTTTTTTTTTTTTTGCATCCAATTCTGCCATTTTTTTTTTTTTTGCATCCAACTGACAGTAGTCTGAGAGAAAGGACTGACTTTCCTGCAATCACAGGTGCAGGGGGTGCAACTGTTAAGCGACAGGTGAGCGGCAGGTATAATTAACCTGTCCGACCTTCCTTCCTAGGCTTCCTTGTCCCAGCATAGCGAGCAGCCCACAAACAGAAACGGTATCAGAGGGAAAGCAGCGTGTGCCACCTAGGAAATTAATTGAAATGAACAAACCCTCCCTCCATTCCCTCTCACCCCCATTCAGAGCATCTTAATTGCAGAGAGCCTAAGCTCATTAAGTGCTGCTCAACTGTTGGCAGAAGATTATCAAGTATTAAATTTAAAACCTATATACAGTCTTCACGCTTCCTGATAAAAGTGTGTAAGGGTCTTTTTCCAGAAGCCCAACCTGGAATGATTGTGAAGTGGTGATTTGCTAAGGAGCTTATCCTACCAACGCGGACATGAGCAATTTGTTTTTAATTATTTCAGTCAACGAGCTTTCTAAGAAATCCTAATAATAAAGTAACTTATGCCACAGAAGAACAAATCCTGGTGCTCTCAATATCCAGATAACATAACCATGCTATTAAGAGCTGCCTCGTCAATAATAGTAGTCTTTGTACAATGAAAGGACTTTATTTATACAACACGCCAATGGTGCCTAATGCAAAATAGGGTTTACATACAATATTAGTTGACTTGGTAGCATGAATTCATATTCCACCTTTGCATTGGTCAAAAAGCATTATTTCACACTTCAGTGCCCTAACCAATAAATTAATAAAGCTCACCGCTTTTCCTGTAAATCCCAATGTGCGTATCTCTCTCGGTACAAAATAACATCTTCTTAGTCTTGCCCTTGCATGTCCTTCGACGCATTCGCAGAGAGAGAATTATTTTCTGGACTACCCCACCCTGCATCTGACCTCCAGATGTATTTCACCAAACTGGATTCTGGCCAAAGCTGGGGAAGAAATCCCAGCACTAGTGATGGTCTCATCCTTTCATGTCAAATGAAAGGAGGAAAGTTACCAGCATTTTCTTGTTCTTGTTAAAATCCCACAAAATACCAAGTCTCATTGTTCTAGAATAAAACTACAGCAAAACACCCTAGGCTCTTTACCCTTCCTTGACTCATTATCTTGATGTGCGCAGGAGCCATCACCTTCTCATTTATTCACGTATGTACCCCCAGTGTCTGGCACAGTTAGATACTTAACATCTGGCACATAGTAGGGGCTCAAGAAATTCTTTTGGAACCAATGAATAAGCTTGATTAATATTACATCCCAGATGTGAGAGGGTGATCCACTGTGATGTCAGAACACTTCAAAGTGCAGTAAAATGCATCAGTCATGTATTTACCAGGGATCTCATGTAAGGTATTGTGTGAGATATAAAAGAATAAAAATTGGGATTTAGAGTCAGATGAAGAGAACCAGCCTAACACAAGGAAAACACCGGGAAGCAAATAAGCATGTGCAGTTATTTGGAAAGATGTTTAAAATGTTACATTTTAAGTGTCAAAAAAGCAAAGTGCAGAATATGAGAGAGAGAAGGAGAGAGAAAAATCTACCTTTGGCCCCTTTGAATCTCATCCTGTGGGACCTAAAAAGGAATCCCCCTTTTAGAAAGGAAAAAAGATACTGATTTGTTTTTCCCTCTAAATTATTTATTTGTATAGTTACGTGAATACACAGACAGACAAGATTTACACAAGCACAGGAAAAAGTCTAAAAGTTCACACCAGATTCTTCAATCTGAGGGGTAGGGTTTGGGAGAGTATGTGTCTTCACTTTCTATTTTATGCCTTTCTGCACTCTCTGAACTTCTTACAGTGAGCAAGTGTCATTTTTGTAGTTAAATGAAACAATTACAATTTTAAAAAGAAAGTTACAAGTAAGTAACCACATTTTGTGGTGCTATTGAGTTTTCTAGGCCCTTGATCAAACTTTGTCTGGAATACAATAATCAAAGACCTCAATTGACTAGTATTTTTTTTCCTTTGTTTTACTCTTAGGAAAAAGAAACAAACCATATAAAAATTTATTCATATCAAGAATTTAGGGAGCAATGTTATTTGTCAAAACTAAGAGGTTTTAGGGGATGGCCTCACTACCAACCATTCAGCTCTTCTAAGTTACCTGCCTGCATCTTTGTTTATATGCAATTATTAGTGCTGTTGAAACACTTGCTCCTCTGTGTGTGGTCCCAGACAAGCAGCTCGCCAGAATCAAAGGCCCCACCCAGACCTACTGAATCAGAATCTCTGGGATTAGACTCTAGGAATCTAGATTTTAACTGATACGTATGCATATGAAAGTTGAGAGGCACTAATTTGGAAGACTAACCCTGAGATCCTACGTGATTTTCAACCTACAAAGAAAGAAAGAATTATTTCCTTAGATTTTCCTTTTGGAAACAGAAAAGTAAACATTTTCTATTTTCTTCAGGAAGTGCTAAACTGTGCTAACCAGTAAACAAAGTGAACTAGACATATAGTCACCACCCCCCGTTATCGCACCAAACTGTTGGAAATGACGTTAGAACTCAACACAACAGAACAAGAGAGGATAGTGGAACATTTCAGCTCCAGAACAAGTTTGGGAAAGCATAATCCTGCAATTACTTCTTTTATCCACCAGATAGTGCTCATGCATCGGCAGGGCAAATTTACACGGGCTCCAGATCTCAGAACTGGGATGGCAAGGCATAACATTTAAGATGCAACAACTTCCCATCCCATACCAATGACAGACATCTCCAATCAATTATGGCGCTTTCTCCTTCCAGCCAAGAGGCTGCACCCAAACCTTCAAAAGAGAACTGCTGGTAACCATGGCCCATGAATCAAAGTTAGCATTTAAGATAAATGTTTCTCTCTCCCTATTTAAAGGTTGCTAGAAATGATAAGTAACCTGATTAAGGGATGATAAATGAAAGATGAGTCATTTAAGGCTCCACTGGGTAAACCAAACATGAGAGATTCTGAAATGGCCAAAGATTACTCCCTATGTCTAGAAACATATTTATCTCCATTCCCCAAGCAACTCAGTTAGTACAGATTGAGATTAGAAATTAGAATCAATGAGATTTCAGAGCCCGAAGGACTCTTACAGACTATCTAGCTCAACTGCTTCTCTCACAAAGGGGGAAATATTGATCTAGAGAAATCTCAGTGGCCAAGTCACATAGCTAGTTACAGCTGAGCCCATCTGGGAATCGATTCTATCTAAGCAGGATTTCTCCTGCTGTACCAAATGGCTCCTAAAACCACAGCAGCCGCTGGTAGGATAAACTGGGTATGGATATGCACATGGGTTTGGAGACAGAGAACCCCATCATCCCCTAGTTCTAGGGGTAAATGAAACTCACGTAATAGTGGACGATGCTTCTTGGTAAGGCCGTGTAGTCAGCCATCAGGAGGAGTAAAGATAAGCAACAAAACGGAAAGTTCCTCCACGGGGTGATGCACAGCTACTTCTAGGAGCCTTGTATGTGAGGGTATCGGGAAGGAATTTCACAGGTCAGCTTTGAGGCTGAACATATGTTCTTAGGTCTCCCCCAGAATACTCAAACTTAAGACATTCAAAACTAACTCACGGTTTGCACTGTACACCCAATTTTTTATGCCAAAGCAACAGCAACCCTGGTCTTCCTCTTAGTTTTGCAGGACTGAAGACTAGGGGGTATCCCTCCCTCTTCCTCAATCTCAAATCAAATCAACATCACCGTACATTGCATCCCTAGGTGTCTTGGGAATTACCCACATCTCTATATCGTCCCCATTACCACCACAGTCATACACACAGTCCTCTCTCACCTAGACTTCTACAATAACTTATTCACCAGTCTTCTCACATTTAGTTTGTTCCTCTCCCACATGTGTCCACCACACAGTGGCCAGAGTAATTTTGTTTCAAATAAAAATTCTACGTCACTCACCTCCACTTGAAACCATTCAATACTTTCTCATAAGTATTAACACAACCCTCAAGTCCTTACATGATCTGACCCCATCGCCATCTCTCCTGCCTCACCCCCTTAATTCTCCCCTAACTCTCTGCCAGCACACTGCTTCTCTCTCAGTTCCCTGGCTCCTCATGATTCCTTTTACCACAGGGCCTTTACACATGCTACCTCCTCTTCGTGGATCCTCTTCCACCCATCACATCTCAGCTTCAAACCCACTTCCTCCAAGAAGCCTCTTCAGATTCACCAGTGTGGGGCAACGCTCTGTAATACACTCTCGTGGGTAAGTATGCGTTTCCTTAGGAGGACTTGCATGACTTTATAATTATACATTCATTAGGACATTATTTGATTAATGTCTGTCTCCTCAGTCAACACCCTGTTCTCACTAGTCTGCAAACTCCATGGCAACGAGCCTGCGTCCTTGATAGCTCACCATTTTATCCTCAGTGCCTAACACAAAGCTGACATATGGTAGACACCCAGTAAACAGGAAAGGAAGGATAGAAGGAAAGGAGGGAGGGAGGGAGAGAGGGAGGGAAGGAGGATGAAAGAGAAGAAAGGAAGGAAGGGAAGGAGGGAAAAAGGGAAGAAAGGCGGGAGGGAGGAAGAAAGGAAAAACGAAGGCTTTGTGTTGAAGTTTATGCCACTGCTTATGAAGCAACTTGTACAATAATCGTTTGCAGCTTCCAGGTACATGTGAGAGGGGTGCGTTCTAGGATTTCTAAGGGAAAGTAGCTCCTCAGCTGTATCGGTCACCCATAAAGCTCACCAGCATATTTCTGCAAAATGTCCTGTTCTTGGGAGCCATGTGCATCCGAATGTCCAAGCCAAGCCATAAGTTGGGTTCAGATGTGACTATCATGACGTCTTATTTCTCATCATCTCAGACTGATTCTGCCACCCAGGTGTCAGCCTCATAAATTGAGGCAGAGATGCCACGTACATAGGCACCCAAGTCAGTCCCAGGTATGGGACAATGAATAACCTGAGCTCTGTCAGCAACAGAACCTACCGGTGGGCAGTTCCTAACACGCTTGTGTTTATTAGAGACTCATCACGGAAGGCAACAGGGAACACAAGGTTCTCCTGCTCTGTAGCATAGTCCGGAAGCAGTTTCTAACATCCAAAGCTGATAATTAATTATACTGAACGATCCACATGTTTCTGAGATACACCAACTGGACCACGGTGTTTTCAAGCGAGTTACAGCAGTTAGAATGTATGGCCCCATGCTGGCTCAGACATCCTCGTGGGTGCAGGCTCTCTCCCTTCCCCAGCACCCTCGCCCTCCTGCCCTTACTCATTCTTCCCCTCTCTCTCTGTTCTCATTTGCCAGAGAACTCCAGTGTTGAGCAACAAACTACATTCTTTCCATACAAAATGACTTTGCTTCTTTAGAATGAACATCTAGTGGTTTGTTCTTCCAACAATAGAATCTTGAACTGAACTTAATCTTCGGAAGGCTTTGCGCCAACAGTATGGCTTCCAGGCCACCTAAGTCACAGCTTGATTAGACCAGTTCCGCTATCTGGAGAATACCTGAAGCATCTCGATCATATCCTCAGCACCGAAGCTGCCTTCCACTTTACCCCAACTTATACCCACGACTAAGAATGGGAGGTAACATTCCCATGGTGCTATTTGTCTATCAGTAAAACTGGGCAATTCCTGGCAACCAGGCCCACTGGTATCAATACCTGGGTCCACATACCTATACCTCACAGGACAAGTCCGTGCTTGGAACCCTTCAGGCCCCAGGAGGGAGAAGACTGCTTCCAGTGGCAACTATTTTACAAGTGCAGACTATTTTAGCCCCTGGGAATGTTCTGGGTACCAGTCAGTGATGACTAACTCCTTGATTTTCTGGTTTAATGTACCTATTATGTGCCTACCGGAGAGAATGTAGAATTACATACACATGCCCGATGCCTGGAGGGACATGCACCTATTTCCAGACTCGTTCTCCTTTTTAACCCAATTCTTTCAGCCAATTCTTTCTTAGGAAAAGATCTTTGCCTAGTTTCTTCTGGAATATTCTCTTTCTAACCTTAATTTTCCCTGTTTCCTAAAACTACATTTCTTGTTTCTTTCTTGGCTTGTTTCTCATCCCCCCATCCAGGCTTTACTGCCTCCTTACCCCCGGCCCCCCAGCTGATTCTTGTTTCCTCTAGAGCAGTAGTTCTTCCCCTTGGCTTCTCATTGGAATTACTTGGAGACTTAGAAATCTACACAAGGAGCCTGTGCCTCTGTCCCAGCCCCAGCCCAGAGCAATGAAGTCACCTCTGGGGAGCGGGGCTTCCTTACTGATCATTTTGAAAGGCTCTTCAGTGATTCTATTGTATACCTAGGGGAGAGAACCACTACTTTAAAGCTTCTTTACCTAATTGTACCTCAACTTTCATTCACTCATTCAGAATTTATTTATGGATAATCTAGGCATTTTATTTATTAAATTTTTATATGCACCTGTGCTGGGCCCTGAGCCTGCCTAGATATATAGAGAATATCCTTCCTGTATGTTGATGCTCTGAGTATTTCTGTCCTCAGCCTCCCTGTTCTTCTCACCTGTACTCTCCCACCTCCCTCCAGAGAGCTCTCTGTCCCCGTCAGAGTACCAATTACTGTCTACTTCCTGAGAGCCCCCAAGTCCAAATATTCAGTCCAGATATCCACCCTGATATCCAGACCAGTATATTTAACTACATAGTGGACATCTGCTTTGGCGGATCCCACGGACAAGCCAAATTCAATGTGTCAGAAAAAAATGTTTTGGCCTCCCACTGGACCTACTTCTTCGGCATCCTCTTAGTTGGCAGCCCCACCATCCATCTGGCCACCCAACTGCAACCTGGGAGTCTTGCTTCTCATCCCTCTCTCCTGCACTCCCAGCCCCTCATCCTCTAAATCTGTTGTCATTGTCTCCAAAACCTCCACACAGCCAGTGGCCAGTGCCCCGAATCAGGCCCTCATCATTTCTCACTAAGGCTGCTGATGGGTGTCCCTAACTTTATTTTGCTGGCTACCATCCCATCTTCAGCAGAATCACCAGGGTAAACCACCTAAAGGGAAATGTGACTCATGCCCCTGCTCTTTCTTTGCTCAGAAGTAAAATTTAAGGTCCTTAACCAGGCATGCAATGCCCTCCAAGATCTGACACTAACAAATTCTCCAGTCTAACCTAGAATGTATTACTAATCCACGATGAGGCTACAGCATAAACTGGTTTGCTGATTTCCTTTGCTGGCTAGGGTCTTCCTCACTCCTACCACCATGGCTTTGCTCAGGCATCTCTGTCTGCAAAACTCCCACCCTCCATACACCCTCTCTGTAATTAATTGATTTGTCAGTGTACTAAGTGCATACCTCAAGTATTATACCAGTTAAAAAAAGACTATAATTAGCTGTCCTTGTTTCTATCTTCCCCATTAGATTGGTGAACTTCCTAAAGACAGTGACTATGACTCTATTGTTATGACTGTACTGATTTTCATTGTTGTTTTTTTTTCTTTACATTTTCAAAATCTAGCACAACGGCTGGATCATCTCAAGTACTCTGTAGCTACTTATGGAATGAATGAATGCTGCCTCCCCTTAAGAAATGTCAAATCTAATACATTTACTTTAGCTCTTATGTTCATCTAGCAAAGTCCAGAAATAGGTTTTTTTCTCCCAAAGTCTTAACGTGTACCCCAAAGGTCCATTACACTCAGTATATGTATAAGACAGTTTAATTCAACATTGGGAGAATCTAGCTCCAAGAATATAGGGGGATCATGTATATTATTAAGACTGATGTAAAATGACATTCTTAGAAAGCAACAGAGCCTAAAACTGACCTTGTAGCTTTCCATAATTTGATCGTTTTTCAGAAAAAGTTCTCAGCAGGAAGCAGCCTCGAACAATCTCATTACAGAAACCCAGTTATAGAATCAGACAAATAAGGAGGCCAGTCTGCTCAGTCAAGAGCTACTGACTGGCCTGCCTGTCCCACATTCAAATCAACCAACTCTTTTTGGAAACTAGACTTTTGGATGTTACACCAACAATGTGCAGGAGTGGAACAGACTTTTCAAAGGAGGAATTATACATGATGCTTATTTTATTAGAGATTCGAGTGGAAACCACTGAACCGTTGAATAATAAACTCAGTTTGACCTTGTCAAAATCCTACATCCAGCAGCGTTTGGAAAACTTGTTGGTTCCGCCTCTTCGTTCCAAGTTGTTTGAACTTTAGTTGAGCATATGAAAGCTTTCAGTTATCAAGAAACGGGCTTATATATGCACATTATTTCACGTTCCTCTGCACCTGCGTAGCAGTCATCACCAGAGGCCCTAGAAATATTCAGAGAACCACTGAACTATGAGCAAGAGTTAATAAAAAATTCTTGCAGTTTTAATTATAAACAAAACCCAAGCATGTTTCAACTCTATAAAATGGATCTGGAATATCCAGGGAATGGCTGCTGTTTATAACCACACACAAATTATATTCATCTTTCACGCTAAGTTACTGCAGCGTTACAGACCGATATAGAGCCAGCAGGTTTTGATATTTAGAAAAATATCAGGTCTAACACTTGTTTCAGGAATTCTGGGTAACCCAGCCTCCAAAACAAATAGAAATTGATAAATAACTTCACGCGCCTTTGCCACCATGGGGATCTTTTCTAAGTCATCTTCCTACCTATGAGGCAAAACAAAGGACTATCAATAACCTTGGTGCTAGAAATATTAGGAAGGAAAATTGTTGTGCTTCGTCTAAAGGTCATTAATGGGAGGAGAGATCAAGAAGCAATTCAAATATCAGAGCTTCTCCTTCTTTCTGAGTTCTGACGGCCAAGAAACATGATGAAAGATGATATAAGAGATTCTTATTAGGGATCTTGGTCCCCATGTGCTTATTCCTTCATTCGGCACCTACTTGTGACCTGGCCTCGTACTGGGCACTCAGCCCACAAAGACGCGTTAGAAAGAGCGCTACCATCTCTTCTGAGATGCTTTCTGTATAATGGGTGGTTCACATAAGCAATCACACAATTTGGTAAAAGTGAGGAAAGAGACATGCACTCTTCATTCACTCTTTCAAAAAGATTCTGGCTTGACTTTTAGAAGTCAGATACTGTCTTAAGCACCAGTGAACTGAACCTAGTCCTTGCCTTTGTCTGTCACAGATGTTCAGACAGTAAATGCACAATTACAAAATGGTGACCTAGGGCTATGGTAGGCCAAATGCATGGAAACATCTAGCAAGGGCCCCAAACTCAGACATTGGGGTCCAGGAAAACTCTCTGAGGAGATGGGCCATCCAAGACAAGAGCTAAAAATGGATATGCAATAGTCAGATGAAAGAGGTGGGTGTGGAGTGGAGGCTGTAGGCTGAGGGAGCTGCAGGCCAAAAGACTTAGAAACCAGCAAGAACATATACACACTGTAATGATTTAAAGACTAAAGTTAGAATTACTACAGTGTTCATTCCAAAAAGGTTTTGTAAAGCAAAAGGAACAAGAGGCATTAGAACCCTCCAGTATGGGCTTTGGAAACGATTATCCTGAACTTGCAGATGAATCCAGTGAATAAGTAGTGATGCTTCTTCACAGAAATCCCAGGTGCCATTTTGGAGGAGGACCCTCAAAAAACATATTACACGATTAGATCATATAAGGGGAAACGCAACTCAGTTCATCAAAGGAGTCACCAGGGAGGCATGAGGAGGAAGCAGACCAAAGAAACTATGACTCCTTGGCCTCAAAGATAGACCCAGGGAGATGGGATCAAAGCTTTCAATCATGTGTGAAAATGCCTAACCCAGGCTCTGGCTGATTTCAGTGGACAGAAAAATCAAAAGGCAAATTTATTTACCTGGTCTTGAAATAGCACAAGTGATTATTCTTTCTATTCCCCTTGAATTATTAAATGAGATAAATAAAATACTTAGCAATACGTCTACCAATAGAAAATACTCACTACATGTCAGCTACTATTGCTATTATTGTTCTCATCATCTATGAGAAACCGGTTTCATAATTTATGTAACACATTAGCCCAGATAGGAAAAGCATTTCTTACTTAAGAAACAAATAGTTCACATTAAAGCTTTCTAAAGAGTTGATGAGGGAACCCAGGCTGGGGTGTGTGAGGGGCATCCCTGCCTCACTTGCCGGTTTCTATTCCCATGGTGCTGTCCACCTGTGAGAGATGGGTGAGCTGGAAGGATTATGTAACTAACTCAACATCCTCCATAGACTTCTGTTCACAGAAACACTCTTCAACATTAACGAGGAAGGCTCTTTTGTTCATACATAATGGCTGGGGCTGAAGATTTCCTTGAAAACAATATACCCAAGGTTTGTTTGGGTCAGAACAGATAAGACCAAGTAAAACTTTCACGTTGGTATTAGTTAGCACTTGGCCTTGTGGTTCACAAGCAGGAGAGAGACTGCACTTCTAATAATTATTTAAGCTGTGTGTATAAATGGAAAATTATACTATTTTACTCCAAACACCTTCTATTTTCCTCAAGACCAAGACTGTTGCATACATAACAGAGATAAATTTCCCCCAGCACCCCATTTTTACACGTCTATCTCCCCCTCTCTCTCACATGTTCTTTCAACTTTCCTATCCATTGCCCAGGAGAATATCACGGAGGAATCATTGAAACGCCAAGACATGTAAAATCCAAGGACTATGGCCAGCAGCGTTGGCAAGCTGGGGGGTGTCATAAACATTCTGCTTGGAATTTAATCAAGGTTCATGAAGTTTAATGAATTTTGCCCATTCCCATAAAAGGCAGAAACAACATTGGGAAGCATAAGGCAAAACTCCAGCTAAATGAACGACGTGTTTGCCAGGGCTTTTTCAATTTGCAGGGGCTCCTTTATGCCACCTCAGCTCTCCCAGCCAAGCTGACTCCTTTCCTCTCTCAGAACCCACAGTGGCCCGTTCCTACAAGCTTCTCACACCATAGGAAGTCAACCAAAATGAGATTCGGGGTATTACCCTTGGCTTCTGGCAACCTGAGTTAAGACATACAGTGTATTAGTTTGCTAGGGTGTCAGTAGTAAAGTATCGCAAACTAGTGGCTGAAATGACAGACATTTCTTTTCTTCCAGTTCTGGAGTCTAAAAGTCTGAGATCAAATGTGTTGGCAGCGTTGGTTCCTTCTGAGGGCTGTGAGGGAGAATGTGTTCCAGGCCTTGGTCCTAGTTTCTGGTGGTTTGCTGACATTACCCCATCTCTGCCTTGATTTTCACATGGTATCCTCCTTGTGTGTGTCTGTGCAAATTTCTCCTTTTCGTGAGGACACCACTCATACTGGATCAGGGTCCATCCCGATGACCTCATTTTAAATTGATTACCTGTGTAAAGATCTTGTCTCCACACAAGGTCACATTCTGAAGTACTGGGAGTTAGAACTTCAATTAATAATAGAAATAAATAGAAATTCTTTTAAATAATATGAATTGTTGGGCGATACATTTCAATCCATTACATATGATAATATCTTTACCATTATTATTATTCAGCTGAGTCTACGGAGCAGCAATTATAATGGGAAAGGCACGAGTTCAATGGACTTAGATTGAAATTCAGCTCTGCCATTGCTCTGAGCTTCCCTACTATGTGACATAGGGATAACATCCCTATCATACAAGAATGGTGCGAAGCCTAGGTAGGGAAGGCAACGTCTATAAAGAAGTAATGAAAGAATCTTGCACATTACAGGTCACTAATAACTATTTACACTCAGCTAGAATAAGCCACGTCAAGTCAGCCCAACTCTTCTAATAAAACAAATGTAACACAACAAAATCAAACTTCTCTCCTTCTTCCCTTGATCCAAAAAAAGAAACCTCTTAAAAATAATTCCAAAAAATCTCTTGAATATCTTGGCTTACCTCTAAGACTCTAAACACCCTTTCTCCTTGTAATAAAAAAAGGTTTTTATTTATGGCTATTTACCCAACTCTATAGAAAGCAAACTCAAATGATCCTTCTTGGTTTTTCATGTTTGAGTCCATCTGATCACTTGACTGCAAGCTCTTGGAATGGAAGAATGGTGCATTCAATGATATCTGAAACTATTTCCAAAGAGAGCCTTTTTGTTAACTGCCTTCTCTATGTAATTCAATGGGAATTTAGTGCAACTATGAAGGGTACATTTGTTTCCCAGTCTGCTCTTTCTCACTCGCCTTGATGTTCACTGTCTACTGAGGGTATTTTTGTGGCCTCTTCTATCCTTATTCTCAAAATTTGCTTGCAGAAAAAACACACATGTATTGTTGGGGATTAAGCAATAAAGTACTCTGAGCTGCTGGGTAGTATCGGGCAGGTCGTAGACAAGAGCGGCTCAACATAACCACTGTACATTTTTATAGTTATTATGACAATTCTCAAGCAAATGTTTACAAGGCCTTGTTCTAGTATAAATCTGCATGTTAGAACAATTTTCTAGTCTGCACGAGAAGGGATGCTTTTTCTAATTTTCATGAAGGCAATGCATGGGCCACCCTTGTCCTTGCTGCTGGTGATTACATGTAACTCTCTCAGGAGATTCTTAGGCAAGGAGAGCTAAGCCAAAGGAAATGAGTTCTGTGTGATTTCTAGCATCAGCTATGTGAAGAGCTGATTTGCAGAGAATCTTCTGATAAGTCCTATATCAGGGCCAGCCTCCTTCTCAGCGTCAGCTCATGAAGAAAAATTTTACTCAGGAAGGGCTCCTGGGTGGGTGGTGATTCTGCCAGTACCTGTTGTTATTCACCCAAGAGATGGAAATACTACAGTATGAATTTCTTCCCGGCAAATGTTCTACCCTCTGGCTCCTACGTGAGAGCAGAGATCTGACCCCCAGGGACTTGGCAACCCTAGCCTTCTTCACTCACATCACAGATGCTTCTTGATGAGAAACAAACTCACCAAGGAGAAACTCTCAAGATGGGAAGCAACAGAAATAAGGTAATATTTGGTAGAAACTGGGCATGCTGATATGTGATAAAGACCTCGACTTTGTACATTTTAATACATCCAAAGGCAAGTTTTTTATTGAATTATCCAAATTTTCTCCATACAAAATAGCTATCAGACCAATAAGGTCAGTCAACGGAATCACTCTGAACTATATTTTTTCAGTGTAATGAGCAAAAGGAGTAAAAGAAAACATGTCCACTTTAAACAAATGCGTTTTCTAGTTGGAGGGTAGGAAAAATAGCAATGATAAATTTTCAGGGGGGCAAAAGTGTCTGATACATCAATATTGATGTCCTTGGAGAAAAGTGTATGGGGTGATTGGGAGCAAAACCCAATGGATGGAGGTATGTGGAAAGCAGAATGGAGAGAGGGCTGGGGCCCATTGGGTGGATGTGATTGGACAAGTTTTGAACAAGTGACTCCAAGTCAGTCAATCAAAAGCATCAGGAAGCAAAGAGCATGAGAAGGTGGGTGAAAGTTTATTACATGGAATTGGGCTGGGAATTGGCGTCACAGACAATGGTGTCAAAAGTCACATAAACCAAGATTCCCCTGCAGAGGCCACTTTTCAAAGTGTAAGGGAGAAGAAAAAGAAAAATTTGAGAAAAGAGCCAAGTAGAGATAAAGAAACACACAGAAAACCAGAGCAGTATCACCAAAGAGACCGCTTCTCAGCCCACTGAGGGCTTCCTGGATCCCAGGTTCAGTTCCGGCCAGGTGTGCTTCCTTTCAGAGAGAGCCCTGGAATCTTGCAGTAAAACACCTTCACTCTTTATTTAAGCCTCAGTAAGTTTCTCCTCCTTATACTCACAGTTTTGCAACAAAAGTTGCACAAATGCCACGTAGAGGAGGAGAAAAAGTAAGGGGCTATAAAGGAGTTGGGGTAGCTCAAGGGGAAGTGTCTGTAGGGGAGAAAGAGGGAATCAGGTTAGGGAGGTCTCTGCAGACAGAATGCGTCACAGATAAAGAATGATGCATTGACCTGAAGATTTAAAAGACCAGCTATCTTTACAGAGCTGGTAGGCGAGGGGCAGTAGTGGCACGGAGAGAAGAGCTTTCTTAAGATTCTGTCCCTATTGACAGGCAAGAATTGAAATTTGGAGAAGCCCACTTCAGATGTTTTTTTCCAGCATTTTATATGAGGTTTTAATTTTTCTCCCTAATGTTTCCACTGAGGAGAAATCCCCTTCAATAAGAACACTTTTTGCAGATTATTAGAAGAGACAGTGTGAAACCTTCAATAATATTTAGAAATATATACAGGAGGACTAATTTGATTCATTCATCACATTTCCAAATAACTGGTGTGGGTTCCATTTCTGACCACATAGCACAGTACAGATAGACTTTTGTGTACCAAAATTAATGGAAAAAAGGGGAGATTTAGGGGTCCCAGTAGTTCTCCCAATTTAAATATGCTTAAGTAACTGTGAAAACCGGTCAGTTTACATGTAAAGCAGTGCCAAGTTAAAACAGAAAAGTTCCATTGATATTGACCACATTTTTGGCTCCTATTAAATTGCTACGTAAATATATAAAGCAGGTCTGTAATACTATATGTCTGCAAAAACATATTTTTGGCAAATAAAAGTTTTTCCATTTTTAATCTCAATCTTCCTTACCCAGTATTCTTAAATATTTTAAAATTAATTTGAGTTCTAAGTATCTTATCTGCCCTCTACCCCTTACCCTCCACACACATGTTTTCCACCTTGACCTTATTCATCCTTTTCTTTCACAGATTCACACATAAAATAGTTTTATATTAATGAAGATTGCAATGTTCAATCTTTCAAAATCCAGTTTCTAGTTGTCAGGGGAGAAACACCTGAAGTTTGATGGTATCAGTCAAGAGTATAGTAGGTTGAATTGTGGTCTCCCTAAAAGATATACCCATACCCTAAACCCTGGAATGTGATCTTATTGGGAAAAAGGTCTTTGAAGATGTAGTTAAGCTAAGGATTTCCAGCTGAGATCATTTTGTATCATCTAGTGGGCCTTACATCCAAGTGCAAGTGTCTTTAGAAGAGGCACTAAGAGGACAGATAGAGAAAAAAAAAAGAAGGAAGATGACCACATGAAGATGGAAGCAGAGATTGGAGTAATGAAGCCACAAGCCAAGCAGTGACTGGAGCCACCAGAAGCTGGAATAGACAAGGCAGGCTCTCCCTTACAGCCTTCAGAGGGAGCACAGCTCGACTTGATTTTGAATGTCAGGCTTCCAGAGGAGTGAGAGAACATTTTCTGTGGTTTTAAGCCACGAAGTTGATGGTTATTTGTCACCGTGATTAAATGATATCCATTTATTTTTTACTTGCTTTCATTAAAGCCGTGACATACATAAAATGCTGACTTTTTACCACTATAAGCTCTAACATGATTAAAAATAAGTATATGGTAATAAAGCATTAATAATAAAATTAGAAGCCAAGGTAGAGTTTATCTCTAAATGCTCTTTATTTTTCAAAAAATCACAAAACAGTTTTGAATGGCAAGAGTGTTTAAACAAGTATGTACTTTATGGTTTAATCTTGCTGGTTACCACAACAATTGAATAAAATCTATAACCCATGAGGAAAAATCACGACTCTATATACTACACAACTTAATATACTACAAGATATATTCTGCAAGGTAAGCACTGAATGATGCCAGCAAAAAGCTGAACATATAATGACATCCATGCTTTTGGTACCAGAATTAAGGGATAGTTCAATTCCAGAAGACCTATTGAATTCCTGGTATGTGTCAGGCATTGTGCAAGGCACAGAAAGATCATATCCCTCGTTCAAGGCACATTTACCCTACTATTTGGATAGGTATGTAAATACATTGGCTAATTTCTAAATTAACTAAGTTCAGAATACAATGCCTGGTTTTAGGAGATACCTTAGCTTCAGTGCATTACCTGAGTCATATTGTTTTATTAAACTCCTTAGCATGGCAAGGAAGGACTCGCTCTTACCAACCTCTCCAAGTTTCTCTCTTCCTGCACTCTTCTCTTGAATCAACCGCACTAGTCTAATCTACTTGTGGTTTCCAAACCTGCCTTCCATGACCTCTTAAGAGTCAGCTCAAGGAATGAGACTGTGAAATCCTTTATGCCCTTCGAGGGGGGGCCATCCTATCAGCCACCAGTGGAGTCTGTATAGCTTCATCAGGGATACTTTAAAGTTTTGTGTCTTTCAAATTAACAATCTATGCACATTTTATTTAGGATTCATTCCAGAAAGTTATTTTTGATGGATGGATAGGGGGAAAGGCAGAACCCCTGGGTGTTTAGCAGACCTCCAGTGCTAAAGAAGAACAGCTCCACTTGCAATTTTGTCAGACCGGCACTGTATGCAGTCAGCCTTCTGATGATACACAAGGCAGATCCACCTAGAAATTCTTCATGAGAATGAGACTCCCAGTGACTGGTCATCCAGAGGTGGGGAGGAGATAAGAAAGGAGCTTAGATGGGAAGTGGGGGACTTGGTTTGGGATGCCGGATTTGGTAACTGATAGAGAAAACTTATTTCCCTTTAGGTCATAACGTTAAGGCAGTTGCAAGGTAAGAGAAGAACTGAAGTTACCCACAACAAAAACTTTATAGCAATGTAAAATATAAGACAAAGCCCCTTGGCGGCAATACATCTTTATTTACTCACCTGGCCACATTTCCCTAAGAATGTCCAGTGAGTTTTGAGGAACAGAAAGATTATTTTAGTTACGGAAATAATTGACCAAAGTTAAGTCTTATGTCCCAACAGAGAAAGATTTCCAAACCCGAAGTGGCACACCACTGATCTTTGAATAGCTTTGAAAAGAAATCATACCACAGAAACCAGGTTGCAGTGTGATTTGTTGATTATGCTTCAGACAGCTAAGAAAGTCCTAGGTCATGACTAATAAAGTGGGTCTGCAAAATTATTTCTAAAACAAATAACGTAAAACTAAATTCATGAAGATTGAGGCATTCATTTTATAAAGGAAGTGACTAACGGATAATTAAAATGCCATGCATCTCTGATTATTTAGTGACAATTGGTATTTCCACATTATTAAAAAACACAGAAATTGATTTTAATTAAATTTACTTTAGCCAGCACCTTATAAGAGTAAAGTAAATGGCCTTTGGTGGATACGTACGACCACATGGTGTTGTAACTTACTTCTTGTATGCATTACTCAAAGTATTTAGTCTAGCCACCAATGTTTTATTGAGTTTTAAAAAATCTGAACGTCTAGCAGCTAACACAAGACTCTTGGTTCAAAACGACTATATTTCACATCCATGTGAAATGTATTTGGTTTTCAGGAAAGTCCATCTATTGATATAATTCTAATAACTCGAGGTTGACATTAGCTTTAACAGTGGATGATGCAAACTACTTTTGTCTCTGTGGCCCTTCCTGCCACCTCCTTTGCGAAATGCTGTTCTATAGAACATGCCCCTCCGGGCACATCTCTACGACGCTACACCTCTACCAGCCCCCAATTCCCTTTGGAGTAAAATGTAACACAGGGGACCCATGTCATTTCAGTCCATCTTTGTCTCACCTTGCAGAGGATGAAGAAAATGAAAGTACTTAACCAATGTGTTCAGTCTTAGGGCTCCCACAGCTGACCTGCAGCCAGGCCAGGAGGTATTTGTAGAGGCGAGTTTTGCCCAATCAGTTCTGAGCCTGCTGACTTTCCCTGTGCAGGGCCTCAACCCCAGGGCCACCAGGCTTTCTCTGCACACCATGCAGATCGCAGCCTGCTTTATCCCGGAGGCCCAGGTACCACAGCTATTGTGCCTCAGCTTCCCTCCCCCTCCCCTGAGTATTCTGAACTGAATGAATGAAGAGCCTAGCTTCCAGTTTTGTCAACAAACTTCACTGAAAGTGTAACCAAGCAGGACACTATGGGGCTTTCCCAGGACAGTCCCCCACCCCCATGTCCTCCACCTGCCTCTGCTGTAGAAAATATTAGCCTCCTAGGCCTTCCCCAAGCTCCAAAGAATACATTTAATCAGAGAAGTGAGAAAATGCAGAAAGAAAGGAAAACATCAAGCAAGACAAAAATAATGATATTTTAGCCTTTAAACAAAGTCGAGGACCTTTAGTTCCTCCTCAAGGGCTACAGGTAATAATCTGAGCCACTTCCTTTGAGCCATTTTGCAGACACTAAAATCCCCAGCAGGTAGAAGAAGTTAACTGTATGTGGCCGACAAGAACGCAGACCCCAGACCTACCGGAACCAGAAGGCTGATGAGGTTGACTCCCACTTATCGCACCACCAACCAACCAGAAGAATGTCCACGAGCTCATCACACACCCCACAACCTCCCTCCCTCACCCCATCTTTAAAAACCTTTCCCTGAAAGCCTTTGGGGAGTTTGGGTCTTTTGCACGCTAGCTGCCTGGACTCCTTGCTGGATGCCCTGCAATAAACGCTGCACTGTCCTTCACCACAGCCCAGTGTCAGTAGATTGGCTTTACTATACACAGGCAAGTAGACCGAAGTTTGGTTCAGTAACAAAACTACATTGTGACTGGGAAGACAATGGACATGTGCCCTCCCTATCCTATTGAACTGTTGCAATAGAGCCTCAGACTGAGCAACGTGTATCAAAAGCACAATAACATGCAAAGCAATATTATGAAGTGAAACTTTGCTATAGTTCTCATTTTAAAAGCAGAAATACGACACCTCTGTTTGTATCATGTCAGGGGATATTTGTTACTTGTTCTTTCTTGCAGATAACTGTCCTTGTCTCTTGACTTTTGGGATGTTCATATATCCTTTCTTTTATTAAATAATGTTAATAGCAGACAACCCTCCTGCCTTCCTCTCTTCAGCTATCATTTTTTTTACTCCTGGATTACAAGACTTTCAACTTGTGCCTTTTCTGTCAATTCTCCACCAGCATTTAAATGATCAGATTATGCAAATGAGATCATCTGGGGGATCACCCCCAGTCCTCAGCTTCCCACTTCAGTTAGAACTAGAATCAAATGCTCTAGCAGGAACTCCAAGGCCAGATACAACCTGACCCCCCCCACCCCACTACATTTCTGACCTCACCTCCTTTCAATCTCTTTGTTTTACTCCACCTCCACTGACCTCCATGTTTCTCAGTCATGCCAAGCTCATTCCTACCTCAGGGCCTTTGCACTTGCCGTTCTCTTTGCCTGGTTTGTGCCTCCCCCAGATCTTGGAAGGCCTGGCTCCTTATTATATTAGTATCTTTATTGTCTTCTTTATCATGCAGATCTTAAGCTCCCCATAAGAATCACCAATCCCCTCTTGGTCCCACCTGATTTCATCCCTTGTTTCATTTCCTTCCTAGAGATTCCTATATTGTTGCTGTCTCTCCTTTTAGACAGCAACAATATTTAGAGGTATAACCTCTAAAAGGTATAGCTTATCTCCTTTCTTTACCACTGTATCTCCAGTAACGACAAAGGAACACAATATAGTAGATGCTCAATACATATTTGTTGAATTAATTAATGGCAACTGTTTTCCTAAGATGTGCTTTCTTGGCAAAACAGAACACATAGGCCATCCTTTGACAGTATCCAAACTTTAGGGGAATAATTTACAGGTCTATAAAATCCCTAATTTGAAGATCCACTGCTTTTAAAAAGCACCCTCTATGAAGCTCCAGCCTAGTATCTTTTTCCATTATGTTGGGATTTTATTTAATCACACACGTCATCAATAAATCAACAGCAGCCTCTCAAATTAGAAGCAGTACTGAACTGTTGAGGGAAGAGGGGATTTTTGGCAGTCTTACCTGAGTATTGATATAGATTGTTATTCTCTCATCTCCCAGATGAATGAAGACAATTTCCCTTCACTTAACTAAGCTGCTTTGCAATCATTTTGATGAGTCTTGGGTAGAAGATAGAATCAATTTGAAGAATCTTGGGTAGTGACTTTGGAGAAAGGCAATATGTGAGAAAAGATCTGCAGAGATGGGGTAGTGGGGGAAATGGCTGCTTTGGAGAACGAGATTCAGTGTGAAGGCCCTGGACCCCTGGAGGTGAGAAGGCACACAAAATGTAACAAGAAGGAAAGGAAAGGAGGTGCAAGGCCTTCGGAATGAAAGCTCTCACTGCACAGTTTTTCTCAAGACTGGGCCTGCCTCATGCCCTCTTGGCGTGACACCAACTTGTTTTTTAAACAAAAACAAAAACCTCTTAATAAAAATGGAAGGGAGGGAGGAGAGACAGAAACTGAAAACCAGTTACTTACAGAAAAGAGTTCAATGAGGAAATAAGTTTAATGATTAATTAGGTTAATAAAAGATCAAAGTTGGGAATCTCTTTGTGGCAGGAATGCAGATACAGTTTTCTGCTGAGTAAACTCACAGACATGGGCAGACAGGGAGTACGTTGTTGCACTCAAGAGACATCACCCAGGCCACTATGGAGCTCCTTAACCTCCCAGCAAAGAAACAAAGTCCATCTCAAGCTCCAGCTGGCTCTGCCCTCCAGGGGATTTGCATGATGGCAAACCCAAACTCTTCTCTTTCCCACTGGGGGTGGGGGGAGGCAGCAGACTCCAGCAATGTTTTTAACATGACTCTAACCTTTCTGACTCTTTTGAGCTTTCCCATGTCTCAGACCCAACAGGAAGAACACAGACAGCAAGCTCTCCCTGAAATGGGAAATGGGGCAGCTCTGTGCCCCAAGTTCATACTTGAGTCTCTAGCCATGTCTGTTTTGCCAAAGAAGTGAACTCGTACAAGAGCATCTGAAAAGCCCAGGAGCCGGAGTCCTGAGATAAGGAATGCTTATCTGCCAGGTATGAAAGATGAAATGAGGGCTCCAGGAATTTTGCCTTAACTTGCAAGGAAGGAGAGTCTATTGTTCAGGTGCTGATCAGTATCAGTTTTCAAGTTTTTTAGAAACACAAGTGTTTGCTCTCAGGATAACTACGCTGTTTCTCTTTGGGCTTGTCGGTACACCATGAAAATAGAGACACCAAACTAAACTTAGTCCCTCCTGTTAGCTTCCTTTAAAGCCTTTGAGTAGTTTCCAGTCCAAACCAGATTTGCCCAGGCTTCCATTTAAGAATAATCCAGGTACCATAGCAGTCAAAACAAGTGAGCAAGCCTGGGAGGAAGGCTGACTTGCACTGGGACTGGGGACCTGGGGCTGGGTGGGTGAGGATGCCGAGACACAGTGAATCACCTTTCCTGTGCCCCTCCATACAGAGAGGTGACTGGGCTGTCCATTTAACAAGCAGAGCCCAGGGCCACGAGTGAGTGTCCCTCAAGTTCCCAAGTGGGCTGTTTTGAAATCTACATCACGCTGTGACCCTCTGAGCAAAGAGAGCAAGTAAACGTCATCCCTGAGAGCGCAAAACACAGAAAACGTTCCAACTAAAATGCAACATTTCCTTAAACTTCAAATCATCTAACGGTGAAGAGAAGAAAGTCTCGTGTTGGACTGTAAATAAAAACAAATATACTGTATACACTGTTAAAAAGAGCCAACTGGCCCAAGATGGGGACACTTGTGTGAAACCCAAGTCACCAAACCAAGACTTAATACCTAACTTAATTACAGTCTTAGCCTCTCCCAGGATGGAATCTTAAACCAGTCAATCTGGAATTACCTGGTCAGCACCAGTGAGGTAATCTGCCTGATAGACCCCTGCTGTCCCCCAAAGGAAGGTGACAAACAATCTACTCTTTGCTAGTAACTTCCTGTCCCTCCCCCTTCTGCCTATAAAACCTTCCATTTTGTACAGATCCTCAGAGGTCCTTTCTATCTGCTAGATGGGATGCTGCCTAATTCATGAATGGTTGAAGAAAGCCAATAAGATCTTTAAAATGTACTGAGTTGAACTTTGTTTTTTAACAACATATGCAAGTGAGATTGATTGATAGTTGGTGTCTGAGGAGGAGAGGAATAGAGGGGATCAAGACTAGCCGTAGGGGCTCCCCTGGTGGCGCAGTGGTTGAGAGTCCGCCTGCCGATGCAGGGGACACGGGTTCGCGCCCCGGTCCGGGAAGATCCCACATGCCGCGGAGCGGCTGGGCCCATGAGCCATGGCCGCTGAGCCTGCATGTCCGGAGCCTGTGCTCCGCAACGGGAGAGGCCACAACAGTGAGAGGCCCGCGTATCGGGAAAAAAAAAAAAAAAACACTAGCCAGCATTAGGATAGGTGGGACAGCCTCACAATTCTTGGATGCCCTAATGGGAGGGAACCTAGGCCCAGGGGAATCCAAAGGCAGAGCATACCTGTCTTTTTGGGGTCACAGACTTCATGAGCTAGTCTGCAGGCTCCATGCTGTAACTGAGAAATCTGAGGGCCCTGAAAACTTAAGTAGTTTGCCTAGAGTCGCACGTCCCACTGGGGAGCTAGGACCTGGGTCTGGCCTCCTAGTGTATTTTCCATTCTTCTTCCCACTGCTGAGTGGGGGAAGAGGATCTGGTTGGAGGTGACTATGAAGAGGGAAGTGGTAGAACCCTTGGTCTCTTAGCGGTGTGGAGCACGGCTGCTGCTGAAATGGGATGCTGGGCCTATGATTACTACTTTTACAATGGATTTGTGGATGGCATACATTTTGTGTTATTTTTGTGTGTAGTGCTTGTTGGGCTGCATGCTGCAGGTTTGCAAACCCTGTATCTGCCCAGCCACGAGACCCAAAAAAGAGCCCGGAGTCAGCAACAGAGACATGAATGGTTTAATGGATGGGGGAGCTTACCTATCTGAAGCAAGGTCCTGGAGCAACACCCCACCGTGTGCAGCAGAAGGTGGGCAGGACATGGTGGCAGTCTTCACTGCGGGGGGCGGGGGTGAGGGGTGGCAGTGGGGAGAGGGAAGTTACCAATTATACGGAGAATTCACACCTTTAATAAACTATCATAATGGAGTCGTTCTGATCTAGAGATTAGAACAATCACTAGCTGGGGCTGGGGGCAAGTATCTGGGCACTTACTGATTAGGCTCTATGATTAAGAGGGAAGGTCAGTCCTATGAGCTGGGTGTAGGTGAAGCGGGATCTGGTCAAGCAGCAAGAGAACGGCCATCATGGGTGGCCTGTTCATACATATGTGTATTTTTTCAACCCCACCTGAGGGTTGCCCCATGGTAGACCTATATGCTCTGTGAGACACATATAATTTCTCCTCAGACTTCAAGCTCCTCACGGCCAAGGTCTATGGCTTCCACATTTCTGACTCACTCCCATCCTGCAAGTGTATGGCAATTAAAACTAACTTGGTAATGTTTAAAGAACTGACTGGAATAGACCTCCCACTGGTGACTAAGGGGATGCTGAAAGCCTTATCATTTAACTTGGAGGGCGACAGACTACTACCTGTTCACAATTCTCCTTTTTCTCCCACTCCTGTTGAGGGAGAAGTAAAAACCACCTCCTATCACCACTGACTTTGAGATTTGCCGTGGAACCGGCTTTGACCAGTGAGGCAATATGGGCAGAAGTCACCCTGTGCCAGTTTCAAGCAGAGAAGTTTCCTCCTGCCCCTGTTGTGTTCCTGCCTCTCCCATGAGAACAGCATGCCCCTGAATGGCAAGCAGGGCTGCTACTCAAGTCTGGGCTCTGGGATAAGATGGGAGAAGCAGACCCAACCCATCTGGCTGCCTGGAATCCAGCGTAGCCCAGCCTGACAAGGACCCGGCAGAGCCATAGCTGACCCAAAGAGCCATGAATGAGAAATGAATGTTGCTTAGTGCAGCCACTGCGTTTTGTCTGGGTTATTACCACAGCACAAGTTAATACATGGGATCTCTCTCGAAAGCAAATCCGCCATAGAACCAAAGTGCCGTGAACTGTCCTCAGCCGATCTGGTGCCACAAAACACTGAGCTTCTTTTTGGGAGACGATGACATCTACCGAAGAAGCCTGACCTTAAACTTCAGATCAGACGTTCCTCTACAAATGTAAGCGTTTACTAAATAAACATGTCTCAGCCAGTAGGCATAAAAATGGTCCTTAGAACCTGTTGTGCAAGTTCAAGGAAGCGTGCTGTCCTTTAATGCTTGTCTCACCCCTGTCATGAAAGGTTTTCTAGAAGCAGACATCAAACATCCCAGAGGCAGCATGCCTTTTAAGAGGCAGCAAGCAACTATTACTCTTTGTAACAAGGCCTGGGCAAAAGGACTAATAGGAGTCGAGACTCAGGTGCCATCCCTAAAGGAGAGAGCTATGGGCCTTCATGCCTGTTTATGCCTCACTGGTGAATCTATCTGCCTGTCTATCTACTATCTGTCTGTCTGTCTATCTATATCTAATCTATGTATGTATCTATTCTCTATCTAAAACTAATTCATATATATCAAATACATCGTACCTTGAACCTCACCAATAAGACCACCTCTAACATATATCAAGCTAATTAGCAATTCACTAATTTCACAAATAAAAGCAATGTCGGACATTCACAAAACCTCAGGTGGCTGGCTGAAATGCTTGTAGAAGCTGGTCCTGGAGTGTGACTGTCCACCCCTGGAAGGGGGATTTTCAATTAGGGAATCTGATCATCCCTTAAGTTGAAATTTAAACTAGTTAGCACATACATAAAATCACACCGGTCTAAAGTACTGTGAAGTAAATTGCAGACATCATGACACGGAAACTACTATCCCTGCTTCACCCTCCAAAAATATCCAGCCTGCCATACCCACAGTGAGAGCCTTTCCTGTCTGCGACAGGTTTACTATGGAAACCAGCTCAGGGATAGAGCAGGGGACATCGATTGTGCTAACGCTGGATTCAAAGTACTGGATTCAGTACTCCTGCTGGGCAGCCAACAGAGGTCCCGGGGTATCCTGTCACACCTGTAATGTCCTGACACTCTGTTACAAACACAACACCTATGTCACAATAACTACAAGTGCTCAAACACATTTCCTACTCCATCAGTCTTGTAGAAACCATTTATTCTCTGACACTGACTGAGTGCCCTCCTAGCTAGCCAGTGTGCTAGACTCCAGTTAGACAAGTCACAAACCTTGCCGTGGAGAAGCTTTCAGAGTTGGCAGGAGGTCTTAATCTGGGCCCCATGGCTAGGACCCAAGGATGCGCTTCAGTGGTCTGTGAATGCTCTGAAAAGCAAGGCGTGTGTGTGTGTGTGTGTGTGTGTGTGTGTGTGTGTGTGTGTGTGTGTGTGTGTGTGTGTGTGTGTGTGTGTGTGTGTGTGTGTGTGTGTGTGTGTGTGTGTGTGTGTGTGTGTGTGTGTGTGTGTGTGTGTGTGTGTGTCCTGTTCTATCCTGAGTCTATATTGTTCATCAGATTCGTAAAGGAGCCCTTGACTCCAAAAGGATGAAAAACTGCTTGTCCGTGGGGAAACCTGTGAGAGAGGACTGTATAATGAATGCATTTACTCAGACTTTGCTATGGAAGGTCAAACTGGAGACCACATAAAAATGGACTTTTTATCAAAATGACTAAAAAACGCTCAGACATAATAACTGGAATGAGGTAAGAGCTTATTTAAGAAATGTCCTCATAACAGAACTAATGACTAATAAAAATGGTACTAGACACATTACAATGAAGGAAACTCCATCTTCTCCATTATAAAAGTCAATCACAGATGCAGTAAAGCAAGGGCTCAAGGTTCCTTTGAGACATGACCATGCATACAGGGTAATAGTAATAACTCCCAAACCTCATTTTAATACCCATTTGCCTCTTCATGTCAAGGATGAAGGAGAGCGGGAAGAATTTACAGCCATGACTTGACTCTCTACTGCCCCTTGCTGGCCTAGAATATACATCAGAGTTAAGATAATGCAGGGACTTCCCTGGTGGCACAGTGGTTAAGAATCTGCCTGCCAATGCAGAGGACACGGGTTCAAGCCCTGGTCCGGGAAGATCCCACATGCCGCGGAGCAACTAAGCCCGCAAGCCACAACTACTGAAGCCTGCATGCCTAGAGCCCATGCTCCGAACAAGAGAAGCCACCACAATGAGAAGCCCACGCGCCGCAACGAAGAGTAGGCCCCGCTCGCCGCAACTAGAGAAAGCCCAGGTGCAGCAATGAAGACCCAAATTAGACAAAAAAAAAAAAAAAGATAATCAATGCACAGGTAACAGAGACATTTCCCCCTCAAACTGTTCAAGTCTGTTCAGCAAAGAGTTTAGCTGATGTCAATGAAATTCATGGTCCAAGAAATGATGTGCTATATCCATTGTGTGGTTTTCATAATTCATGCTACATCTCCTCAGATCCCAGTTTGAGAAGCACGGATTTCATCTCTCTGAGGTTTGGTTTCCTCCATATATTAAATAGGAATAATACAACCTAAATCAAAATGTTTCTGGGAAGATTCAGTGTCATTTGTTGGCTAAGTCATATAACATAATCATTCTGCCTGGTATCTAGTACGTATGTTATAAAGGCTAAGGTCCACCTCCACCCCAGTCTTGCATCTAGGTGTGTGCGAAGTTGTGGTCCCCAACTTTGATGTGCACAGCATCACTGGGAACTTGTTAGAAATGCAAATTCTCAGGCCCACCACAGATGTACAGAATACAGAAGCTCTAGGGGTGGAGCCCAGTGAGAGTATGTTACCAAGCCCTGCATGCAATTCTGATAGATGCTTCGCTGAAGAACCTCTGATGTAGAGAAGTGAATTGCAGTCATGGCTCTGCATCACCTCGGATGCTTTCAAACATGATTGATACTCAAATCTACCCTAGACTAAATCAGAACCCCGGGCATTGATAGTTATTAAAAGGACCCCCAGGGATTTAAGTGATTTATTTTAAAGCCCAGGGAAGTCCACTTCTCTCCCCTTGTGTGGTCTGTGCTGGGTACTTGAAATCCCATCAATATCAAGGCTTCCCCTCTAGATGCAGACCTGCCACGGCACTTACCAGCTGTGGGATGATGGGGAAGTTTCCTACACTTCTCTTAGCCTCAGTTTCTTCACTTACAAAATAGAGATAGTAACAATCCCTACCACATATTTCTATTTTCAGATGTGAAAACTGAAGTCCAACGTCTTTGTCACTTGCAGTGTCACCCACAGCAGCAGCAGGAACACCAGGACCAGCCTTTGCTGTGTGCTCTCTGCTGGAGAGTCATGCGTCTGGGTGAGGGGAGAGGAAATACCTGGGGTCGTGGTGAGAGCTTTGGTAAACCTTATACTATTTTTGGCTTAAGTAGCAAAAAGCAGAGCTGCAGGTATTCACTGGAGAACATCTAGGAAGGGGACTGTGGGCCTCGCAGGACTCAGTGGGAGATGTGTGAGGCAAGAGAAGGACCAGCGGCAGGAAGGGGATGACTACTGGGCATGCTCAAGGGTGGATTCACAGCTTGTTTCCACGGGGGCCAGCGGAGGGGCAGGCGGCACTGGTTAGGACCCATGGAGACTTAAGAGTTCAGAGTCAACATAGAAGACAGGGCTTGGAGAGTGAGGGGTAGTCCAAAAACAGAACAGAGAGGATATCTTTGCCCACTCTGGTCTGGTTGACAGAGATGGAGGGAGGACCCAGGGACAACGTAGCTCATTCCTCCTTCTATAATTGCTTTCTCTTGCTTGGCAAGGAAGACACAAGCCCAAGGATCCATTAGCTCAACAGGATGGGAGCCCAGAAATGAAGTAGTTCACTCCAGGAAAATTCAACTTTAGGGTTATTGAATCTGCTGTCTCTATCCTCATCTCCTTCCTCTGCTTCTTCTGCATGATAGACACAAACTTCTGAATCACTAGCTGTGCTGGGTGAGAATGGTCATTGTCGGCTGGGGAGCTTCCAACTAAGCTTCACAGCTTCTGCCTCCAAGTATTGTTCACACACAATATCAGAGATAAAGTAATGGGGAGAAAGCAGCTGTCTCTAGACCTCGACCCATCGTGGGTCATCATGGTCACCGTGTGCTGGTGACTAGGCTCTGCCCCCTCTTTTCCTCCCTGGTACATTCTTCCGAATGCTGAACTCCTTATTCTGACCTTGGTTTGGTACTCAGAAATCTCAGGTCTCTGATTAAACTGCTTTTTCCTCCAGTAATGCCTCTTCCCACCTTCCGTCACAATGACCAGGAATGCCAACACTGTGGCGTGGGAACCATTCCCACACTTAGGTTGGAAAATGCACCTAGGTCCATGAGAACAATCAACAAACACTCAGACTTTTTCCTTATAACATAGAAGGTAATCTAGAAGCATATTACTACCCTCAACATTCTAAGACATTCTAAGACTTTAGGGGCACTTTTTTTCCCGATATCATGGGGGTCTTAAAGCCATTTACAGTAGAAAACTGACTTTTTATGGCAGATGTTATAAAAGCAAAACAAATCCATAGTTGTAATCCCCAAATTATTGCTCATTTCATTTAAATAAATATTTGAGATTCAAAATTCTAGAACAAACAAATAAATACTTTGGATATCCATGACCCTTAAGTGTTTGCCTTCAGTGGGGAGGGAGAGAGAAGAAGGAAGTAGGAAGGAATTTGAAGAAAGCAAATCTGAGATGTCTCTGAGCCCAGAGGGCATGTCCAAGGCCAGAGCCTGCAGGGACAGGCCTGCCTGAAGGACACACGCAGAGCCAACCGAGTTTCAGTGGAAGTGGAGGCCAGCATGTGGAGATGCACACTGGGGAGAGAAGGGGCAGGTGTCAGGCCACGGCCCGGGCTGGGCACTCACTAATAGGAAAGATGAGAGTGGGATTCAGACCGGAAGACCAGAAAAGCATTCAGGAACAGAGAGATAGGAGGGGTCCATCTTCTAGCCAGGTTCTAAACAGCTTTTCTTAGCTCAGCAATGAGGACCCAGAGCCATGGGCTGGTCCTCTGAATCTAGCAAGACTGTAATTTCACAGAGATTTCAAGTAGTAGTAGTAAGACAGCCTATATCTGTCCCTCAACTATAATTTGGTTGATATGTGCAGAGTTGGAAAAGAAGGAGCCAATAAGGTCAATGTATTGTATCAATGTCAATTTTCTGCCTGTGATATACTACAGTAGGCAAGATATTACCATTAGGGGAAATAAAAAGAAGGGTATATGGGATTTCTCTGTATAATTTCTTGCAACTGCATGCAAATCTAGAATTACCTAAAACAAAAAAAATTAGCAAATGAGCTAACCTTTACAAATCAGAAGATTTCATATAAAAATTTTATTTTCCAGATGCTCCTGAAAAATTGGAAGATCTGGCAATGCCACGCTCATACCATGTTCCCACGGTAACATGTTATCCTATCATAATAATCGGAGGAAGGGGGAGTAGCATCTGATTCCTCAAGATGGGCCTTAAAATCTTCACTTTGCCCCATTCACCACCCAGCCTGCTTCACTTATGTATGTTACCTGTCTGATCCCAATGGATACTAGATTTCTCCCACCCTTCTATAAAGAGTGATGGAGTTGAAGGTTAGGTGGCCCAAGAAGGCATCTGAGTTTGCACAGTTTGTCTTGGGTTTAACACTGCATCGTAAATGAGAATACAAGGACACCTCACTATCTCTGTCCCCCTGGGGCTGTGCACATAATAGGTACTATTATAGTATTCTTCCATAGTCACTGAACCACTTAGGATGGGTTCCAAGAAAAATCAATGACGTACTAAATGTCGTGCTATTGCAATTTCTGTCATAACCCAGGAGCCATATAAAAGCTAGGGAGTTCTTAAAGTCACAAATGCTCTGAAGTTATTTATGAAATAGGACTTAGGTAAGGCCTAATTTACCTATGCTGAAAATATCTAGACATCTAGACACACGATTTAATTGGAACTCTCATATACACACACACCATGATTCAAAGACAAGGTGTCATTCCAAATGGGGTCTGCCTTTTGGTTTTCTGAGATTAAAACATTTTCCACATTAAAAACCTGTCCCCTTTGGTTTCCACATGGTAAATCGTTCAAGTGGAATCATTTATCCCAAAGGCAATGCAATGTTCCCATTATCACTAAGTAGCAAAGGGCAAAAAAGCCAATGGGGTAAAGACAGGGAGGATGAATTGAGGTCATTTATTCCTTGCTGCACTGAAAACAGCATGAAATTGACTCACATATATAGCTCTATCTTTGTGTTTATTAAAAGATATTTTGTATGATCCTTAGTCTGCTCAATATATGGTCCATCTCCTCCACTAGCATCTCCTCACTGTGCACATAATGCTCAGATGTAGTTTTTCCTGGTTAGGCCATTCTAATAGTGATGCTTTCTCACAATTTTAGCCAAGAAAATCAGATTTCCCCAATGAGGAGTCTATTTGGGGTGGAATATTATAGCACACAAACTATATAGTGGGGAGAAAGCATGATATTTTTACATATGCTTTCACACATGAGTTAGCTTATCAAGAGAGTTACATTGCTTGTAAAACATATACACGCTGCTATATATAAAATAGATAATCAACAGGGACCTACTGTATAGTACAGGGAACTCTACTCAATATTCCTATATGGGAAAAGAATCTGAAGAAGAATGGATACATGTATATGTATAACTGAATCACTTTGCTGTACACCTGAAACTAACACAACGTTGTAAATCAACTCTACCCCAATGTAAAATAAAAATTTAATAAATAAATAAATTACATTTAAAATTCAGGGGCAGATGTAGGTCCTGGCTAATGGTCCCTCATGTTGCCTGCTGGGTCAAGGACTCACTGATGGGATTCTCTCATTCCTCTCTGGTGTTGAACTTTGACCCACAGTATTCTCCCTCTCCGCTTAGCTGTTTTCCAAATTGGTAAATACACAGACCAAGCTGCTTCTGTCCATTACATCTTCAGATTTATTCAGTTTGGCCACACAGGTTAATTCAAGCCTCTAGTCCCCACTGAGGCTGCCTTAGTACATACTGGTAAAATGGGTTATTAATGTTACCATTTGCACTGTGTCACAGCCAAAGAGGTTGTATATCTAGAATTCCTTGCAAAATGCTTGGCGTCTGTGGTCACCAGCGGCCATGATCTGACCACAGCTCGTGCATCTGGGAAACTAAACTGTAAACGTGAGGTGCTCGCTCCGCTGGATTGAAAGCGATGTCGATGACATCCAAACCCAGCCATTTCATAGGAAATGTAAAATTGGTTTGCACTGTGTGGGGCATCAGCTGGACCCTGCTACAAGGCATCTGGTGAGGCCATGAGGCCCCTCCACGTGCGCGGCGGCACGTGTGTGACGGCCAGCTGGCAGGGCAGCTGCTGGCCCAGCCCACTTTGGGAGCCAGCTGACCATCCCTCCCGCAGACAATGCATCAAAAGGTCAAAGGGGCTTTGGCTCTTCCTTTGAACAAGTGTGTTTGGTCACCAGGGGTTCCATTGACCACCGGGCAACAGATCAGGCAAATAATTTGCAGCTTCCCTAATTAAGGTAAACTCCAATCCCCGAACTAGAGCTCTACCTCCCAAAGGTACTTTTGTATTTCATACTCAAATATTTTGTTGCAAACACGCATCCCCTCTCTGTATACAAAAGCTCTCTTGTTGAGACTTCCCAAAAAACGATCTACTCTTTCGATTTTTGAAATGATGCACTTATCCTGAATGGATTTATAGATAGAGGTATAGATAGCTATCAAATATGGTTTTGTTTCCCGGAGATGAATTTATCAGAGCAAAAGTAAAACACCATTGTGAGTGATGGATTGCAAGCAACTTGGTTTGATTTTGCGAAAGAGTCAGACCAAGAGTCACGTTGAGTAAGATATTTCTATTTTTTCATTTAGTGCCAGCTCTCTCTGCTACTAAACGATCTCCGGTTTCTGTTTGGCCCTGAGAAACCTCAGGCCTCCCTGCCCTCTCCATGATGTGGCACGTTAAACAGATATCTAGGGAACGCCTTCCTCTGTACCCAGGGCCACGTGGGCCTCTGGGTCTCATGGGGAACAAGACAGATGAGATCCCTTTCTCCACTGACTGAAACGAGTGGAAATTTCGTTCTAGTCATCCTTCCCTAGCAAACACATGTGTTCTGTTTTCCAAATCCAAGAAATCGAGAATTTCCACACAGGCTCAATTGAAAAATCCCTTTAGATTTGTTTTTCAGAAATCACCTAACAGACTATAGAGAAAAAAACCCATATATTCTGGAAAACCTTTTTCACATTTGCAAAAAGCCTCAGGATTCCTGAGGATGTGGCACCTTTAGAAGAGAAAAGAAGCCGTCCTCTTGATGTCAAGGATCACAGCCAACAGAAAGCACAGGCTTCTTGAGAATGCCTGACTATGTCTGAAAGATTGGGGTTCCCCGTCTCTTGTTAAACTTGCAGTTGCAGGGAAAGGGGCTAATGTCCAACTTGACAGTGAAAGTGATCCGCTCTGTCCTCATCCAAAAAAGTTAGTTTGGTATCATATTGAAATAACTACATCCTGCAGGATTTTTACAGCCTGTTTTTCTACATTTGTCACTCGGTAGGATTTCAACTCAGCCCAGATTCATCACTCTAAGCTTTGTGTGAGAAATATCTCATGCCCTGGACCAAATGAGCACATCCTGGAGAAAACTCCAGTTCCAAAGCAACACGCAACTTCCTAAGAGAAAGGGGCCTCCAAGGGCAGCATCCTTTTATGTTACAAAAGCCCTTTCCCTGCCAAACATTTGGTTTTGCACGTGTCGAAGGGTGGGGCAATGCTTAGAACGAGAGTGAGAAACAAGTTTCAATAAAAGGACTGCCAGATACCCTGCTTTCAAAATGTTGCTTCAAATGAAAAACACTTTTCTTCTTACACTTTTATGTGCATGACGGGAATATCTTTCTTTTTGTCCCGGAGAGTATATTTTAGAATAAAAAGAATGTACTTTTTGGTTTGTTTGTTTCTATTAAGGACCACATCCTCTTCCATCTGACTCACCTGGGTTTTTCCAATTATTGGCCCTGACAGTTGGCACTTTGCTCCCATCAGCCCCAGAGAATCCAGAGCGGACAGCTCTCCCAGCATCTCGTGATTCGTAACAACCCCAAATGGCGACTTCCCATTAACCTCTGATTGCCTTTCCTCCCCCGAAAAGCATGCGCTTCTGTCCCACAAGGTGAAACTACAGATGTCACAGCATGTAATCAACCTCCGACTCACTTTCCCAGGTTAATTTTATGAGCTCAGGAAGTCAGGTGGCCAACCAGCCGGCCAACTGCCTGAATGGTGGCAGGTGTCCTGCCCAGCAGAGAGCTACCCCAATGTGGGAAATATGCTAATCCGAGGGGTGGAGATGGGACCCCCGGGCTCTGTGACCTCTCATTTGAGAGGCCTCAGTGCACTTTTTGCAAGATGGAGCTACTGTCCTGCTGGGCCTCCAATGGGAGATTCAGAGGAGAAGCACAATGGAGATCAAAGGATGGCAGGAGAGGACCCGAGAGCAAAGGCTCCAGGGCCCTGGTATTATTTTGCCAGGAGAAGAGAAGCTAGAGGTGGAGGGGGTCGCAGAGGCCAGGATGGTAGAGGGGCTAGTACGTCATCGATGTGGCCAGCTGTTCAACATTCTGAGTGAGAAGAAAAGCAAGAGGACAGAATGAATGTAAACTGCGATGGGGAAAATTTTGTTGGCAATTTCCAACAGGGAGGGCTGTTGAACGCCAACGTGGGTGACGGGGAATACGTTTCATGTTTTAAAACTCAGATTTTTTCAGTTGAGAGTTTTAAAGCCAAACTTGTCTGGAAGCAGGGAGTAGACCGGGGTGTGTGTGTGTCTACTCTGAACAGGGAACCTCTGAGCGCCCTTCATTTAACCATGTGCAAAGTAGGATTTGACCCTTCACCACTGCCCCTTCCAACTGATGATTTCTTATAACATAGCATTAGAGGCTGCCACGCAGGACGTCCTAGATCTTGCTTTAATGCTTTATTTAGCTGAGATGGGACTTGTCTTTGTGGTCAAGTGACAGACCAAGACCTTGGAGGACAGGCATCCTGATTTCAACTCTACTGCTAATGGGCTCTGAGGCTTTGAACAAGGCCTGAACCTCAATTTCCTTGACTGTCTGTCACATGGGGACAATTGCTCTTGGAGGACTGCCTGGAGGGACATATGATGAAAGGAATGAAAAGCACAGTGAACCCAACCCAAGTATGTAGTAATTAGACCTCTCGGACTTCAGGGCTACTCTCAAAGAGTAAAATCCCTGATTCCCTTACTATCGTTCTAATGAGTTCCTCCTGCATCAGCCTCTGTGTGAGAAAAAAGAAAGGTCAGAAGGACAAATGGAGAACTCAATAGCACAGCGATGTTGGTGTCCAGGCTGCTGTCTCCTTCTTGGCTTTCCCAGGTCTGCAGCCCAACACTGGGCACAGCTGGGTGGCCCAGACCAGCGCAAGGCAGACACACAGGGCGTTATGACTGGTGCTGCGATCTCTGCAGTGTTTGGACATTTCAACTGGAAATATTCCACCATGAAATTCTCAAATATCAGAACTACAGAACTCCATTGCCCTTGGTACTTGTCATGGGTTTGTTCTAAATAAATACAAAATGGACAAATAAAAAAAAATAAGTGTTTTAGCGTAGCAATACAGGGATGGAAATTTTTACCCCTAGAGTGGGTTCAGGCTGAGGACCTGTTCGGTCACAAGGAAAGAAAATAAAACTTGTCCACCTAGAATTCTAGCTACAGAGGAAAGATCCTTCAAAAATGAAGGTAAATTAAAGGAACTTTTCAGTCAAAGGCTGACAGATTTTGTCCCAAGCAGATCTAAGATGTACGCAAGAAATGTAAAGGAGGCTGTTTAGAGCGCCCCTGCCTTTTCGGTTTGTCACCGGTTGGAACGTTACTTCTGTCCATAACATAGTCTGTGTTGCTGCTGCCGGACTCAGAACCCTGAACTGGGCAGTTCTTATGCAACTCTAGAGTGCTAGAGGCAAAAAGACCAACTCAGCATATTTCATCAGTACACTTATTTTCCAAACAGGAAATAGAGGGTCAGAGAAATAGAGACAAACTAAGAATTATACAATTAGTAGGGCGACAACACTGCAATTAGCCCCAATTAGCCCCACTGGGAAAATGTTGGGGTCGCTAAGTCATATGATCTACCCTGTTTGAAGGGCCACAGACTGATCTCTAGTGAGGTAAATACCGTTCACGGTCATATTTTATTTGGCCCACAAAGTAGATTTTTTTTCAATTCAAAATTAATTGCCTTGAAAATTTAGAAGGCATTGTCAGGTGAGCTCATAAACCTATTTGAGCACAGTCAGCCAGACTTCCAGTGTTTTCTGCCCCCTTTAGATGGGACATGTACTGCCTACTTTGCTGTAGTCACCACCACCCCCTAACGTCACCACGACACAAGGTCAGAGGTAATTCAGAATGAATCATCATGCTCGCACAGTTACTTATCTTAACCATTCATTTCACACATCTATCTTATTTTCCTGGGCCGTGGGAACATTTGATTTTGCAATCCCTTCCCTTCCATATGCTACTTCTATTTTCCTAATTAGTAATCATGATACACCAACAAACAAGAAACTCAATGTCTACCTGCTTGCATGGCGCACTCTTGATCCTATAGTGATTATGTGTATAGAGAACTCAAGACATATACATTTATGTAAGCTAGCATAGGAGGCAAATTTATTTTATCCACTTGTGTTTGAGAATAAACGTTGCCAAAGTCCCACTTGTTGTATCACAATATTCTGAAGGAGAGTGGTGACCATTTTGCCATTTTCCTCAGTTTCCACTGGGTAAGATGTAGCCTTTCCCAGTGTTTTCTCCTGGGCTCTCGCATAACTTCTCAGGAAGCAGGAGGAGAATCTAGTTTTTTTCCCTATTTTGTTTTGTTTTGTGTTTTGTCTGCTCCATGCAGAATCTGAGTACCCCGACCAGGGATCGAATCCAGGCCCTGGCAATAAAAGCGACAAGTCCTAACCACTGGACCGCCAGGGAATTCACGTGAGAATCTTGTTTTAAAACTGTATTAAAAAGATAAGATATGGGCTTCCCTGGTGGCGCAGTGGTTGGGAGTCTGCCTGCTGATGCAGGGGACATGGGTTCCTGCCCCGGTCCGGGAGGATCCCACATGCCGCAGAGCAGCTGGGCCCGTGAGCCACGGCCACTGAGCCTGCGCGTCCGGAGCCTGTGCTCTGCAATGGGAGAGGCCACAGCAGTGAGAGGCCCGTGTACCGCAAAAAAAAAAAAAAAAAAAGATAAGACAGGGACTTCCCTGGTGGTCCAGTGGTTAAGACTCCACGTTTCCACTGCAGGGGGCACGGTTCGATCCCTGGTGGGGGAACTAAGATCCCGCACGCCGCACAGTGTGGCCAAGAAAATAAAAATAAAATAAGATAGACCCATTTGTCCACAAAAAAAATATGTATATGAATTTCATAGCAGTATTATTCATAATAGCCACAAAGTAGAAACAACCTAACTTTGCATCAACTGATGAGTGGATAAGTAAAATATTCTACATCTCTACAGTGAAATATTATTTGTCAATTTTTAAACAATGAAGTATTGATACATATACAATAGGGATGAGCCTGGCGACACTGCAGGAAGTGGGCAACGACTACTAGTGGGGATGAGGTTTCTTTTGTGCGGAGATGAAAATGTTCCAAAAGTGACCGCGGACGTGGTTGCACAAGTTTGTGAATATCCTGAAAATGATGAAAGAGTACACTTTACATGGGTGGATATTATGGTATGTGAATTACATCTCAATAAAGCTGTTATTTAAAGAAAGATAAAACAGAATAAGCATTTTGAAATTGGGAAAGGAGAACTAATATTTTGAAAGGATCTGCTATGGGCCAGGCATACTCCAGCATATGTGTGTGTGTGTGTGTGTGTGTGTGTGTGTGTGTGTGTGTGTGTGTGTGTGTGTGTGTGTGTAATTTTATTCAAGCCTCACAGCCACCTGCCAGTCAATTTCATTCTGCCCATTTCACAGATGAACAAATAAAGGCTCACAGAAATTAAGGCTGCCTTAACCAGTTACTTGCCAAGCTGAGATGTGAACCCACATCAGTCATGCAACATTTTCTCCTCTAAAAGGCAAGAAACTAAATAAAAACGATTTCCCATGGCTTTTTTTTTTTTTTACTGCTGCATGTTGACTACTTAATTAAGAACAGGAGAGTAGCTTTTCTTTTCTTAAAAGCTAACCTGCAATATGCCAGCTGATAAAAAGTCAAATGGGGCCTTTTTCTCTCAAGGTGACACATATTCTTTTCTAAATGAAAAGCTAGACCTGCCGAAACCATTTCTGCCTGTTGGTATTTTCTCACTTACCAAATATTCTCCTTGAACTCACCTCAGCTTTCTCCCTCATTGGATATTAGAGCTAAAAACACCGCCTAATGTATCTCCCCCTCCCATCCCTGAATACATAAAGCAGCACCCAGGTAGCACTGAACCTGTTTACGACATCCTCATTCTATCGCAGCACGTCTCTCATCGTTAGCATCAAAGAGCATTTACACATGAATTCATACGGACAAATTCCTCAACGAAGCATTCAGAACGCATGCACCTGCATCCAACCCCAATCACTTCAGGAGGTTGTGTTAAAGCACAAATCATTAGGGAGGGCGGTAACGTGGGGTGAGGGGAGACAGACTCAAACAGAACTCATGCTTCTTGCCTTAAATGAGGATCAGCCTGAGCTACACGTGAAGGGGCAGCCGGCAGAGAGCGTCTGGGATGCCAGCCATCTCCAAGCCACAGGCACGGAGTCTGCATTGACTCACATCACAACCCATCAGCTTCCCAACTGGGCTCCAATCCTTACCTCTACTGAAGCAGAAGTCTCCACCAGTGAGTGACCTCGCTGGACCATCAGGATGACTGCAGCCACTCAGTTTGGCCCCTTACAGACTCAGCTCTCTGATCTGACAGCCACCGTCAGATCTTTCTTTCCTCTTTCCAACAGGACCAGTTTGCTTCCTCCTGCTTGTCAATATTTAACTACCCTGTCAAGTTACATTACACCACCTGCACTAAATCCCACCCCAGTGATAACCAGGGGGTGTGCCTGCTCTACTCAATTCAACTCAACTAACCTTTATCAAGTGGCTTCCATTCATTCATTTCTTTCAACATGTATTGAGCGCCTACTGAATTTGGCACTGGAGATACAGAAATGAAATATCCGATCCCCGGACAGTCAAGACAGTGCGTTATGTGCTAGGATGCTGGAGCACAAAGATAGGGGGCTCTCTCACTCCAGATGGCTACCAACCGAGAGATGGAATGAATGGGACCAGAGAATTTCCAAAGATAGGGACACTCAGAGTGACATCCCTAATGGGCCAAGCTAATCCAGACAGACACAGGAGGACAAATGCACGGCCTCTGTCCTCAAGGAGTTTAAACTCAACACAGGGAGCTCTATCCGTCTATAGGCTAGCAGGATTCCTTACATGAGTGTCACAGGCAAGGCGCTGAATATTGTTTTTTGGTACGCGGACCTCTCACTGCTGTGGCCTCTCCCGTTGCGGAGCACAGGCTCTGGACGTGCCAGCTCAGCGGCCATGGCTCACAGGCCCAGCCACTCCGCGGCATGTGGGATCTTCCCGGACCGGGGCACGAACCCGCGTCCCCTGCATCGGCAGGGGGACTCTCAACCACTGCGCCACCAGGGAAGCCCTGTTTCTTTTTTTTTAATGGAATGAAATTTGACATATAACTTTATGTATATTAAGGTGTACAGCATGTTAATTTGATACATTTATATTTTATAATATGATTACCATTGTAGTGATAATTAGCACCTCTATCAAATTACATAATTATCATTTCTTTTTGGTGGTTGGAAGTATTAAGATCTAATCTCTTAGCCCGTTTGATGAGTATAATACAATATCGTTGTCTATCTTCACTAGAGTGTGCATGAGCTCTCTAGGACATATTTGTCGCTCATTGCGTGTTTGCACTTTTAAACAGCATCTGTCCTCTCCAGCTATTTCTAAGAGTGAACATTTGAATGAAGATGTCTCAACAGGGAAAGCTGACTGCAGCCTATAGATCCCTCAGTGTTACAAATATGAGAGTCTCCTCAGATCTCTCAAGTAACAGATAAACAGAGAGAGTAAAGGAGATTGCCTGGGACCTATGTGCAAGATCAGGGGGAAAAAATCTGGGTAACACAGAGCACTATTCTTCCCTGGTCAAAGGAATTAATCCGGGACAAAATGGCTCGCCTACAGGTAAACAGGGACCTGCCACATACCTTTCTAATCTCTCCATGACTTTTCCAAAGCAAAAATTCCTGACACTTAATGAACGGTTGATGGCTCTTTGAAATAATACAGACAGACTTGCAGTTTAGTATTGCCAGTTGGGCAAATACTAAACTGTGGTCTTTCGCCCCGTCTGTGATCAGAAGGCTCAAAAGCTACTGACTTCGGGATTTTTTCAAAGTTTGAGTTTACCACCAAAGCACAGCTCTCACATATGCCCACGTAATCTCTCTTCTACCAAAACTTACTTAAGCTCCATGCTGCAGAGAACAAAGCTTCCCATTTACGCGTGAACATTCAGAGGACCCCACCACTGGGAGCCTAAGAGGCTGCATGGAAAGTGTCGGAATATTTGAATTGCAAACCACGGCCTGGGGGGGATCTCAACACATCTAATTTGGGACACGTTCCAAGCTCAAGAGCATCTCTGCATGGAAGCAGCTCTAGCAGTCAGTGTCTCAGGCCATTTCCCAGCTCCACACGTCTACTTCCCGAAGTGTTTCTAAAGCGAATGTTTATAGTCTGCTGCAATATTTTACTACAAGGTATTTAAGGTTTTGACAAATACTAACTGACATTGCCACCATTCCAATGAAAACTGATGACCCGGAACTAATGCCGACGACTTGGTTGTGGCCAAAGACGTTTTTTTAGTCCGTCAGTGCTGTTCGGCAGAATGCTGTTCCAGATGCCTCTTTCACATCCTGGAAACATGGTTTGATTTCAGTCTTAAGTAAAGCCACATTGCATGTTGAATCATCGCAAAACTGAAGTTTCATCACACTCAAACTTGCTCTTTTTTTTAAACCAAGACGTTTTTCGGAATCTTTTTTCTTAATCACACAGAACACACTTGGCATTGGGAATATTATACATTATTAATGGAACAATTGTTACTAATAATTGCCCAATACCTAGGGATTTCTGGATCCAATTAGAGTGGATTTGTGCCATTTATCTTGCAATCCCACTAGAAGGATGAGGTACTATATGACCTTTGTTTTTAAAGGCAATTTTAGTACATTACAGCAAATAGGAGGGACATTTAAAAAATAATACCATTAAAATCATAGGTGATGAGATAACTAACTACCATCCCATCGAAAATAACCAGCACATGTGACTGACATTTCCAGATGTCAATCATGAAGAACTGCCGTTTTCAAAAGACAGAACATTTCCAATATTCCCTGCTTAGCTCTTGTCTACCCAGCTTTACAAAACGGAACAAAATGAGGGTTTGGGGTTTTTTGTTTGTTTGCTTTTAATAAGTAATCGAAAAGAAAACTTCCAAAATAAAACGAATTGCCCCAAAGCCAATTTAATAGTCCTCTTTTTGAGAAAGGAAGTGGCATTATGTACTCGTCATGAGTACAAAGAACTTGAAGCCTCAGTCAATATCACGTGACCCTGGGCGAGACACTTCAACCCTGTGTTGAGGTAGCTACGCCTGCCCACCTCTTATGAGGAGCAATTAAGGAAAAATGATTGGTTGTTGAAGGTACACCCATGCACTCATGTGTGGCAGGGGGTACTGGGCCTTTTAAAACAGTCACTCTGGGAGCACAGGACATGTTCAAGGTCACAGAAGGGTCTTTCTCAGGTTGCTATTAACTGTCCCAGTTTGCCCAGGACTGGGGGACTCCCAAAAAGCATGACTTTGAATGCTAACACCAGGAAAGTCCTGGGCGGATCATAAGCCGGCCACTCAACTTCCTATTAGTTCATGTTTGAACTCTGTCCTGGGAACAGACTTCATATAATATGATCAGTTATTCTGCATCTTGTCTGAGCCAACCGATTTTGATTCTTCAGGATTCAGTTGACTTTTTGAAATAAATATTTAGTGCCAGGCCCCCAAAATAATATGGATTTTCACAGTGGATGAAAAGTTTGATATAAAAAGGGAAAGGAGTCCATCAATTATAGAGGTTTTCTTTTCTGAGACATTCAGAAACTAAATCCAAAAATGAAATTAAAAAAAAAACAATCCAGAGGGATTTTATAACCTTGCCGCTTGAATTGCATTCACAGGAATGGCAATACTGGCATCGCCAGAGCGTGTTAGAAATGTACAAGCCTGTCCCACCCCAGACCTGCATCAGAATCTGTGTTTCTGTAAGATCCCTGGGTCTCTGAGGCTATGACAGTTTGAGGAGCCCTGTTTCAGAATTTGTTTAAGCCTGGGGTAAGAGGGAACAAACCTCCATAAAAACATTTGATAGAGTTATAAAAATAAAGAACATTCCTGCAATTCAAAGACTTATGACCAAGGAAATGAAAGGCATTATTGTAATTTATGTTTTTGTGCCCTGTGAATTTTAGCTTCATAGTCGAGGAGGCCATAAAATGTAATTCAATTCTAAATGAGGCCAATGGTTCAACAGTTTTCCTACAAGGAAGCCTTCAGGATGCCAGGATCCACTTCAAAGGGTAGAGTGAGAATGTGTAGGGGTTCCATCTACATACCCAGTCAGTCCCCATCCTCTGTTCCTGGCATCTCACTGAGTAGGGGCTTGAACCTGGGAGGGCTCCTAGGCTTTAGGTTTACATCTGAAACACCAGTGGGCAGGGGAAGGATTGAGAAAAAGCAAGTTTTTGACATACGGGTAGAGAGGTCTATTTTGGAATGGGAGGTTTGAGGGACCTAATAAACACACATGTGGGGTGAATTTGGTATTTGGATGTACTAGTCTGGGACTAAGCAAGTTACAAAAGAGTATGTACCTGATTTCTTTTTGTAAAATAACTTGGGGACCTGTCAGCATAAGGACTGTATTGGATAATCAGGGGATAAGGGATTTTATAGAACACAGCATTCTGAGGGCAGTAGAACGAATGCCCTTTGGCAAAAGGGAGAAGGGGAGCAAAGCAAAAACAAAGCAAAACAAAATAAAACAAGTGTGATAAGCAAAGCATACCTACAAGTGAAATTTAAATGGGTGACCATAACGTGGTGAATTGAAATAATATGAAGGTTTAAAAGCTTTGCTTCCTAAAACAGAAGATGCATATTATAACAGCAAATACAATAGGAGTCTGAATCCAAAATTCCAAATATTTCAAACAGGGAGCCAGGAGATTGAGTGCAAAGTTTTATTTGTGTGTGTATACGTGGACATTTTGTACCCTATGAACAGGAAGTGCATAGCCTTCTTTCTGCCCATTGGACATAAGTTTACAGAAAAAGATTAGGCATGTGGCCACAAAGGAGATGCTAAAATTCCTTGAAATAAATGAGGAAAGGAACAACAGTAACAACCAAAAGACCCATGAAAATTTAAGTGTTTTCAATTAAATAATAGTCTTCTAACTGAACCAAGTATCAAAAATGTCATAAAAATACAAAGTACAAGTTATTTAGACATAAGTACAACAATCAGGAAAACTTCATATCAAAACTGGGATGCAGCTGAACTCAGAAGAAACCATAAACCTTTAAACGTTTTGGTTAAAAAGGAAATTGAAGATAACTAAATACTCAACCTAAGGAATTAAGGACTAAATACTCAACCTAAGGAATTAAGGAACCTAAGAAAACAAATTAAACTTAAAGAAAACAGGATAAGTAAAAAACACTAAAATACATTAGCTAGGAATCAATTTATACATTAGCTGATTCAATAAACATTTACTGAACAGTGTCTAGGAGCTGTTTTTTGTTGTTGTTTGTGTTTTGCTACTTTTCTAGATTCGGTGAATACGGCAGTGAAAGAAAACCAATAATAAATAGACGAACAAAAAAATAATGGATGAATAATTGATGTAGCTATTCCACCCTCAGTTAGAAGGAGCGTAACTCCCTATTCTTTAAGTACAATATGGAAATTGGGGTGGGGGGAATGGTAACCTTACTGTGGAGAAACCTGACAAACGTTAATCAGCCAGGTGATCCAGTGATATATCCTGTTGAGAGTATGCACCCCAGATATGATGTGGTGAAAATGGTACTTTGCCATTCTGGGCTTCCTCCCCAAACCCCATAACCTATGTAATCATGAAAGAAAAATCAGACAAGTTTCAAGAGAAAAGGGCATCCTGCAAATGACCTGACCAGTACTCCTTAAAGTCAGAAAGAGAAAAACAAATACCGTATGCTAACACATATATAGGGAATCTAAAAAACAAAAAAAGGTTCTGAAGAACCTAGGGGCAGGATGGGGAAAAAGATGCAGACGTAGAGAATGGACTTGAGGACACGGGGAGGGGGACGGGTAAGCTGGGACGAATTGAAGAGTGGCATGGACATAAACACACTACCAAAAGTAAAATAGATAGCTAGTGGGAAGCAGCCGCATAGCACAGGGAGATCAGCTCAGTGCTTTGTGACCTCCTAGAGGGGTGGGAAAGGGAGGGTGGGAGGGAGACGCCAGAGGGAGGGGATATGGGGATGTATGTATACGAATAGCTGATTCACTTTGTCATACAGCAGAAGCTAACACAACATGGTAAAGCAATTATGCTCCAATAAAGATGTTAAAAAAACCCCAAAACTGTCAAGGTCATGAAAAACAAGAAAAGACTGAGAAACTGTGGTAGCTAAGAGGAGACTAAACAGACATGACAACCAAATATCAGTGTGGTATCCTGGATGGGATCTTGGAACAGAAAAAGAACGTGAGGTAAAACTAAGGAATTTCCTGGCGGTCCAGTGGTTAGGATTCGGCGCTTTCACTGCTGGGGCCCCAGGTTCAATCATCCCTGGTTGGGGAACTAAGATGCTGCAAGCCATGTGGTGCAGCCAAAAAAAAAAGAAGGAAATTCAAATCAAGTACAATAATAAGTTAATAATAATAATGTATCATTAATTGTGATTACCAGTTAGTTGTAATTGATAAATTGTAATAACACTTGTTATTAGCATCTTACATTAGTACGCCCATCTTTCCTATGTTTAAACTGGCTGTTTCAAATCGTCTTCAGATGGGCAATCTATTTCCAGCACAGAATTAATTACTGTGTGTTGATGAGACATTGTGACCACCTCCCACCCCCACCTCTGGCCTTTCGGAGGCTGAAGAGGAGACAGAGATCCATTTCCAAGGTGTACAGTTTGGAAGCCCTGAAGGCTGCCTCTTTGATGTGGCCTTCTGGTTTCACTCCCTCATTCTTAGGGAAACCATTCTGGAGCTGTCGCAAAGATCATTTGAGATCTCTGCAGTGGTCAGCGCTAACATGGCTCTCTACAGTGCCTGAATCAACACAGAGGCACAGACAATCGGGGTAACCCGCTTAGTGAGTTGTCTTCTCCAGAACAGACCAAGGTTTGTATATAGTACATAAAGGAGAGGATCATCTCAATTTTTTTTTTTTTTTTTTTTAGCCATTATACCTAAACCTCAGAAGCAAAGGTTTCTTCCCGATACTGATATCAAACAGGGAGAAGGGGAGTGGAAGTGATGCTAATAAAGAAGAAATGTGAGGGGACAAAATAATTCTCGTTATCATAAAAACAAGAAACAAGGAATAAGCTTTTCATGCGAATGAAGAGAAGAATCAAATCCATTTAGGTGAAAATAAAAATTAAGAGAGCACAACCCAAGAACCCAAAGGTTGTTAGTGATTCATAACTTTGTAAATTCATCCATATAAGAGAGGGTCCTGTTTAGAAGAAATAAATTTGCTTCCCTCTGAAATATACACCTTTGCCAAACACCTGAATCAGATAAATGCCCAAATCATGGAATCTATCACTACGTCATTCCTTAAACTTTGCTTCAATACCTGCAAATTAGGTTGAAAAATGAATTTTCTTTAAGTGCCTAACGTTGCCCCTCATGGTTTACCATTGAACTGCACAGCTAATACTACTGCATTTTCTGTGTCATGCAACAAACTTAGCATCATTATAGTTGCATGAGATACAATAAGAACTGTTCATTAATTATTCACAGTTTGCTTCTAGTACACAGGATTTTAAAAAAACATACACAAGAGAACCAGAGTGCTGTTACCCTACACATTTAGTTATGTCAAGAGAAGACTCAGCTGAGCATGAAAACGTTGGATTTCAGATCTCCTAACAGCACTGATCGCTCGAGTGCTTTGAGAGCTCCACACGGCCCTTCGCACAGGCTGCTCCGATGTTCCCATTGCCTGTTGTTGCTATTAAGCCAGGGATAAGCACAACATCAAGACTACCATCCTGTGCACAGACTAAGTCAGCTCCAAACACAGATTCTGTCAAGTAGTAGGTTAAGGCCAATCTTTAACTTGCCCCTGCTACATATCTGGCCATGAAGGTGGCGCGTTTCTCTCACTAATATCTAACTCCCTTGCCAGCTCGGTAGTAAATGGTAATTATTTTGTTCATCAGCATAGCCCATAGTCTCAGAACCTGGGACAGTGCCTGGCACATAGAAGACAATAAATACTTATGTTGAATGGATCATATGATAAGAATCTTTCCACTTTGTGCATCTGTAAAATGGGGATATTATAATTTCTATAACTACTTCTGCATTGTTTCTTCTTTTACTGTAGTCTTTTAAACATTGTTGGGATTAATACCTTTACTCATGTGATTTCTCCATACTTTGAGTTCTCAAAAGGAGAATTAATGGGTCAAAGAATCAGAACATTTTATGACTCTCGCCAAATTACTTACATGAATAATGTCATAAGGAAACATGGAAAAATGAATTCTACCACTCGCCCATGAAGATTAGCTAGTAAAAGAGTGGCTAACTTATGGGGAGAATGAAATGCTATCTAATAGTTTGTTGTAATTCAAGTGTTATTAATTTGGCAAATTGAACTTTTCTCTGTTTAACTAGTTATAGCTTCTTTTTCATCCATCAACTGAAGAATGACCAGCCCTGGTCCCCACTCTGTATGGGAGCCTTTCCCAGATACTTCAAGAAACTCTGGCACCATAGCTTCTTTGACAATTTGATTCCTTTGATATTCTGTCTCAAGAGTGCAACAGGAGCCTTGAAAGCTAAAGTTTAGGCGATACTTCTATTGGCCAGGGATCTCTGCACTGAATGGACTTATACGATAGACCAGGAGTCCCTAAGATTATTTACATGTGTGTTGATAAACACCTTTGGAGGTTTTCACTCTGGAAGAATTAGTGAGTTATTTTGTAGAATCAGGCCAGTTTTATGAGCCAATAAATGATAGCCTAAGTCAGTCATAGTCAAGGACCAGCCCACACAAAGAAATCCTATACCTACAAAAGTTTCAGTGCTCATACAATTGAAAGCTGTCACCAAATCCTGCTGTCTGGGTAGAAGAGTACTCAACAACACACTGATAGCCCAGAAGGTGGAGAATTGAATTAAGGCCAACAAAAACCTTTGAGTGAATGGCAGATTCAAGATAATAGTGGGGTGATAAAATAAAACTTTCCCAGAAACCCAAGTCCTAGCAAAATTGCTCTGTAAGTGTTTTGGGACTACTGGTCTTTCTAACTTTTTTATGTTCCCAAGGCTCAAGGATTTTTGGTTTTGGGAATAGGCCCATTTCGGGATGTGTAGACAATCCAGGTAACGCGTAACAGGGCCCAAGGTGGAATCTGGTTTGTAAAGCTCAGCAGAGGTTGGTATTATTGCATAAAAATTTATATATGACTTCCAAAACAAAACATTCTCATTGTTATAGATACTCACTGCTTAAACGCTTGGAATGGAGGAAAGAGCCCAAGAATACTCATAAAAATATTTTATATTGAAAAGGTCAAAAATTCTTAATGGTAACCCAAGGTGTGAACGATGAGCTAAATGTTTACTTCTTCCTTCAGTTCTATTTGGCTAGGCGATGACTGATAAGAAGAGAAAGAGTATCTTAAAAATGTTCCTTTTCAAGAATCATTAATATATAAAGAGCTAAATGTCAACCCCAGAAAAACCAACAACCACATTCTGTAAATAAACTCATTTCCAGTGGAGTTTTGTCTCCCACTGGAGATCACAGTTGAGTGGAGGAGAGGAGGTAAAGCACAGTGGTTAAGAACAGAGACTGGAGATGGACAGCCTCAGTCTAATCCTGGCTCAGCCTTTATTAGCTGTGTGATTTGGGATGTGCCGCTAAATTCTATATTCCTCAGTTTCCTCATCTGCAAAGTGGGGTTGATAATGACAATGTCGACTTCATAGTGTTGTTGTGATGATGAAATGAGTTAAATATGTAAGAACACTCTGAACTCTGCCCAGCACATAGCACCATGTATTTTCTGATACGAGATTATGAACACCTTGAGAGTATAATTTATATGTGCGTTCTCCAGAACCCAACATCACCCTGGCACACAGGAGGCGATTCATAAACAATTGCTGAATAAGAGGATGACTATAAAGAATTTTCTGCTAGGATTTCTTGAAAGGGCAGCATTTCCTTGTATCTTCAAAGCATGACAATTCAACACAGGACTGACAATACAGGCACCTTTAAGAAACAATTCCAGCGTGCAGAGTGCATGCACCTGAATGCAGCAGCAGAATGAATAATGAGAGAGCAATGAACAGTATTAGATAAAATTAAGAGTCTTAACACAAATCCAAATGACTGAATTAATGCCAGTATTATATTCTTTGCACAGCCCCGGCTTGCCCTTCTACTCTTTACTGATAAAGCCAGGACTATTATACCATCTGGAGTGGGTCAAGATGAAGTGGAGATTCTGATCTCATCTCTAATTACTTCTTCATTCAAGTGGGAGTTGGAGAGTGTGTAGGCAAGTTTCAGGGAAGGATCTTTCAAATGATACAAATTCACTAATAAAATGCTCAGGAGCTGGTTTAGACCTATTTAATCTCCAAGACATCTGAAACAACACAATGTCTGCAACGACTTCTTATCCTGGAAAATCCCAAAGTCGTTTTAATATTTTTTTTGTTTTAATCCATGTACTTAGCAGTCACATCACTCACCACTAAAATGCAGTTCTCATTTCTGCAGTCAAAGAGAGCAATGTGTTTCATAGGAACTGAAAGATAATAGGATGGTTAGACACACAGTTCACATCACTGAAAATGGAGACAGACTGGCTTCACCAAGGTGGAACACAGCCAGCCTCTCCGGTGTTCATCAGAATCTGGGTGTGGTATCACTGTTTTCTTCCTTGGATGGCAACGGGGTAAAAGAGTGGGTCAAGCGGATGAGAGAGATATTGAGTGTATGATTAAATGAACACATGCGATGAAGTTAAAGAAGGTACTAAAAGCTACAAAAGATTTTAGTTGAAAGAGGCGGGGCCTTTCCCATGCATCAAATCTGGCCAAGAATGGATCTCAGTTTAGACAGCAGCTTGTGGCTAGTGGCTACCATCCTGGACACACGGTGAAGTCTAGGTGACTCCCTCTGACATCTCTATTCTTCTCTGGTTCCTTCATGGTGTCTTTTCATCTGCCACTTACTTATTGGGATTCCTCACTGGCCCCTGCTGTTGTGACTCTGCACACTTTCCACAACGCTTTTTGTGACACCTGACATTCTACATCACCAAAAGCTAACTCTTTGTCTTCTCTGGTAAAATAGCTCTTTTTCATTAATGTTTCACTTCAGTTGCAGGCACTGTCTTTCACCTAGGCTCCCAAGCAGGGAACCAGTTTCGACAGCTAACCTCCCTCCCTCTACCTCTATCCAATTGATTATCAATTCTCGCTCTATTGCTCTTTCCCTTTCAAAAATACTTTTTTAATCCATCCCCTACACGCCAACCACCACTGTATACACCAAATTATCAATACTTTCTTTCAGGTATTTCAACCACTATTCTAGCCCAGGGATTCTCACTTATGGCTGCATGTTAGAATCACACGGGGAGCTGAAAACACAACCAGGACCTGGATCCAACCCAAGAGATGGGGTTTTACTCAGGATGGGGCGGGGCCCAGGCACCGGTAATTTTTACCCACATGACTTTTGTCGAGTCAGACTTGAGAATCACTCTTCTTGCACTTCTCTCTGGCTCTTGTTTTGTCCCCCGCCTACAGCGACACCCTGAAGAAGTACCAGGCTGCTCCATCCACAATGTTCATCTATCCACTCTGCCTAAAACTCTTCAATGATTGCCCATCCTCTAGAAAATGAAACCCAATTTCCTCCTCTCTACTCATGCCCTGACACTCTCTGCCTCACATCTTTTGCTCCCGTTACTGTTAGTTCCCACCTATACCCTGCCATTTCAGCCCTGGGCTCATGCACTCTTCTTTATTCAGGTTGCCAATCTCTACTCTCTACCTGGAGAATGCCTACTCATCCTTAAAGACTCAGCTTCAGCATCACTTTTCTAAGAAGTCTGTTTCATTGTAACTCGCCTGTGCACCACTCCTCTGTGCATGGTGCACCCTGTGCCTATCTCTATCAGTGCTTTTGTAAGACATCATAAAAGTTGGTACATATACATGAATTGCCCACTCTCCTATGAGCTGGTTTTCTCAGGACACTCATGTCCTATGCCTGTTGTTCCCTTTTAGCTAGTAACAGTGCCCCATTTTAGTCCCAAGGATGTCCTAACATGGATGGTAAATGGTGGACACCTTACCTGTGAGATCACTGAGACCAGTAATCCAGTCCTATGCTTTGTTGTAATCTCAATGCCTAATACAGTTCCTAAAACTTGGTATATGTTTATATGCTCAAAAAACGAAGGAAGGAAGAAAGGTATTATGTAACTGACAAGCTATCTTATCATGTTCAGAGGCAACCTTTAGGAAGGCCTATTGAAAAATCTAAACAAAGTTTTATCTTAAAGAGATGTAAGCACTCCCATGTTCATTACAGCATTATTCACAATAGCCCAGATATGGGATTAACCTGTGTTCATCGATGGATGAATGGGTAACGAAAATGTGAGATATGTGTACATACATGTACACACACATGCACACACACACACATACACACAGTGGAAGGTTATTCAGCCTTAAAAAAGAAAATCCTCTCCTTTGTGACAACATGGATGATACTGGAGGACACTATGCTAAGTGCATTAAGCCAGACACAGAAAGACAAATACTGCATGACCTCACTTATACGTAGAATTTTAAAAAGTGAAACTCACAGAACCAGAGAGAAGGATGGTGATTGCCAGGGGCTTGGAGGTGGGGGAAATGGGGAGACGTTGGTCAAAGGGTGCAGAGTTTTAGTCATACAGTATAATCAATTCTGGAGACGTAGTACACAGCTTGGTGACTACAGTTAACAACACTGCATTATAGATCTGAAATTTGCTGAGGGAGTAAATGTTTTCATCACATACACAAAAGATTAAAAAATATATATATAAAATGACGTGAGGTGATAGATGTGTGAATTAGCTCGAGTTTGGTCATCTTTCACAATGCACATGTATATCAAAACACCATGTTCTACACTGTAAACATATACAATTTTTATTTGTCAATCATACCTCAGTAAATCTGGGAAAAAAGAGAGATCTGATTAAATTTAAGAAAAACTAAACAGAGAAACAATTTGGCATGTAATTGCTCCTCAAAAATATGATTGTAGAAAGTAAACTTGAGTTTTCTCAGCCTACTATCACTTTGCATACTCCTGTGTTCTCTCTGGACCCTAGGGATGTTGACAGTCATCAGGTGGGTGAGGACCAAAGTCTAGATGATTCCTGGGAGCAACCCCAGCCCCTGTCTGTTCTCACAAGGGCAAGTCTGCTTTTTGTGGCCAAGGATTTGAGCTCTGGTGTCAGGCTACCTGCATTTGCATTGCGGTCCTCCACTGGGAGGGCACATGACTTGGGTAAGTTATATAAACTCTCTAAGCCAGCTTTATAATGGAGAATAATGTGCCTACTCATGCAATCGCAGAGAATTAAATAAGGAAAACTATGCAGGGAAGTTAGCACGGTGACTGCCACAGAGAAAGCCCCTAAGAAAGTCACCCTTATTCTTTTATCTATTTTATTTGTTGGACTTACAAATAATATTTTACGTGAAGAAGGGATTTGTCTGCATTAAAAAAAAAAAACTTTGGGAAAGCACCGTTCTAGCAATGTTTAACTGTAGAGATTCCAACCCGATTCTCCCTTGGGATCTTTGTAACTTGAGTTGCTGATGGAGCCAGGGTTCTTTCTTTCCTCTGCAATTCAGAGACTCGAGCCCACGCCTTGCCTGCTTCCGAGAACCCATCAGTGGAAAAGAAAACAGCAACCCAGGACTCAAATTCTGGTGTGAGCCACAGGTGCTAGTGGGTACCAGCTTCTTGGCAGCATGGCATAAAAAGACATGAATGCTTTTGCCAGTGCTGGGAATATGACTGCAGTGTGCCTATTACAAATACTTACCTTTTCAGCTGGAATACTAGGGGACACTAGGGTTTCTGTCTGAACAGTGCTTCGAGGCAAAACTCATTGAAATGACATGGAAAGCTTTGCATAAATCAACTCTTCTATGATTACGTCTGTAACACATCATGCCATCGGACTGCGAAATAAAGCTTGGGAGAACAAAACAGTCCCAGTTATTTACACATAACTCTAGTTCCCAAAGCAGATTTGTGGATAACTTTGCATAAAGGATAATAGGAGATATTTCATTCTTGGAAAAGGGGTCTATCAATTAGGGTTGAAAAAGCAATAGAATTTGGGGGTTGCAGTCTAGGGGTTATAACCAATGTCTTTGGAATCAAACAGACATAGGTCTGAGAAAATAAAGCACTTTGGGTGTCGGGAACCTAAAGCAGATGCAATAAACCTTAACTTTGATAGAAATAATAATAGTAATTATTCAAAAAAAATTTATTTTATAATGGGCTATAGTTGATTTACAACACTGTGTTAGTAATTATTAATAATAATATTTTACAAAATTCCAGCAAAGATGATTAGGTTGTTTTTCATTCTATTCTATTTTGTTTCTTCCTGCTGCTGCTGTTTGTGATTTTAGATCAACTCCAAAATATTCACACAGACTTAAAACCCAGCTTCAATAATTTCAATTTTCTCTGAGGAGTTAGCGGATCACACCAAGCTAGGGGAATGAATTTGAGGTGTCTGCATTTTCATAGCCAGAAGCCATGATACCTTGTCCTAAAACTGTTTGATCTTGTTACCATTGCTGCTGAATATTTTGAGTCACGCAAGGGTGTGGAATACCTTTTATTCAAATGCTTCCAAAAGAGAGATTACATCAACAGAAATTCAGAGCAAGCTGCTTAAAGGCTATATTAATCCCAATCCCGGGCTATTACACTAAATATTTGACAGGAATCCAAATTTTCCTGTAGCCTTCTACTGAGAAGATAATCTTTCATAATTTTAACTGTGAAAGGGGAGGACTTGATCTTTTGAAATGGAAAGGGTGAGCCTAATTGAATTTCCTTCTTTGGTTTCTTATTAAAGATGGGACCAGATTGAATCATATTCAATTAATGATTGTACACGGATATATTGCTCTTTGCAGAAGCTGAAAATAAGATTAACAAAGCTAGAAAAAGACGTAGGGGGCAATGGTGCCAATTCAACACTTAAAGAGCCAGGCATATGTAAGAGCAAAGACCTATTTCAATGCCATTTATTTATATGATCCTGGAACAGGCTGGGCCATCATTCACCGCCAACTCGAGGACTGAGTGGAAAACTGTGCGATACTGAGCATCGTCTATGGGGGAAAATAAACTTACAAATGCCGCAAAGAATAATCAGGCCGTACCATTCTGACCCGTCCCCTCCCCTGACTACCCACCGAATACACCATGGTCCTTGTTATTGTCAAGCCAGGGCACACCCATCATGCACTCATCTCAGCCCACCCATAAGCCTCCCGGACACCACAACTCAGCTTTAAGACTGTTGCCTTCCACAAGGCGTTATGCAGCTCTGGTAAGCACAGCAGCACCTTTTATGGACTAATAATTGTGACAGGAGATCTGACAGGTACATTAGCACAATAGTTCACATATTTAAAAACTGGAACTATCCAGGAGCGCAGTCCCTATAATTACCATCTCCATAAAACTCTCCCTTCTGGAAGCTTTTCTGGGATATTTTTCGTCTATATCTTCAACAGTGGCATTTTAACAGACAATGGTCTCATATCTCTATTTATATATTCTGTCCATAGCGGTGGTGTGAGTACTTCCAGGGCAGACCGACCAGCTCTTCTATTCTTAGGTGACCACATAGTACAAAACATGTAGTAGGAGCTTACCTAGTACTTCTTTAAATGCAGCTGACGTGTGTGTGTGTTTGTGTGTATACGTGTGTTTGAGGGGAGGAGGTGGTGCTAGTTTGGGAGCCGGAATCTGAATTTTCATCCCAGCTCTGACCCTAGACATCTGTGAGAGCCTGAGTCAGTTTCCACGTCTGTGGAATAATACATATAATATTATCTGTATAAGAACACATAATGATGCTCACATTGTGATGATGTTATATGACATTTGGGGACTGCCTGGCATGAAGTGGAAGTTCAATTCATAGTCATTCCTTTGTTGAATGGAAACAGTGACTTAAGAAAGGTTTTAGGATGTGAGAGGGATTAGAGTGCAGGGCTCATGAGCAAGGACTTTGGAACCAGACTGCCTAAGCTCAAACCCCAATTCTAAACCTTCTGGCTGTGGAATGGGGGGCAAATTGCTTAACATCTCTATGTCTCAGTGTCCTCCCCGGTGAAACACGGATACCAACGGTATCCACGTCCCCAGTTAGTGAGGGTTAAATGAGTTAATACATATATATCTCTCATGAGTCCTGAAACACTCGTGTGGCTTTAGTATTACTAAGAATGAGCCTACGTAAGACACAAATGAACATGGTCAGTTTTAAAGGTCTTTGAAAACTCTGGATCTATAGTTCTGTGAAGAAAACATATACACTCTTTCCTTTAGAGCCTCACATATAAGAGAGTATAACACACATACTGAGACAGTCCCCACCATCTACGCACACCTACACACGCCTACACACACATCAGCGTTGTCTCAGTTTAATCATTTTCCTTCCTCTGTCACAACTCACCCAACTGCTACCTGCAGTATCTGAAAGCCCACAAATTTACGATCTGTCATAACCAGCTAGGAAGCTGACCTGGAAAAGAGAACTGAAGCGAAATCCCATATTCAATCTGAAAGATTTTTGGAATATCATTATTCTCTAGCGATGGTCTAAATGGTGAGCCAGAATTGACTTGTCTAAAACAGGTGCCTGAAGAGCAAAGGTCTGGCATCAAGCTGAACTTTCAAGGGAACTTGCAATGAAGTTCATCAATGTCTAAATATGAGACCTCTTCCAGCAGATGGGCTCGGTGCACTACCGAACTAGCTAGCTGGATGTCTTCGCAAGATGGGGATACAAAACACTTCTCAAGAAAGACTAGGCTCAAATTATCCACACAGCTGCACGTCAGTGAATCTGCAGTGTGCAAAATAATTTGGGGACTCCCAGGAAGGGGATAGAGTGAGCTCAGCATCAAAATGAACAATGAACTAAGATAACAAACTCGGTGACCTATTCAGTATTTAAGCTCTTTGAAACAGACCTCTTCTTCCAACCACCATCCCACACATCTTTCATGCTGTTGGCCTTGCTGCCTCCTCTTCTCCAGCCACCAGTCCTTTTAAATGTAACCTTCATAGGATACACCAGTCACTTTAGGCATTTCCCAAGCCAGCTTTGGGGAAATTCATACCATAACCATGATTTTCATTTATATATTTATGCAGTCTTCTCTGTCCCAATCTTGTTCTTTCAGTCCTTCTACCATAAAAACTCTGCCAAGTATTGTTCTTTTCCTTACTTCCAAATAGGATTCAAATGCATTTCAAATCAGGGAAACAATGAGAATTGTGCCCACACGGCTTAAAGATGGAACAGATGTAATGACTAAAAAGACCAACTGAAGACACGCAGACAATGCAATTTCACAGGAAAATCTAAATCAAGTACAGAGGAAGGCAGATTACCAGACAGTTATCTGCAGCCCTCCACGGGAACATCAGGTAGATGTCTAACGAAACCTGAGTCCTTGGTAGAGGCATCAGACACAAAGGAGGCTATTCTGGTGCTCTGAAAGGGCAGGTATTGTCTCACACCTAAGCTCTGTTCAGTGATAGAAAAGGACTGAGGGATACCAATCAAGGCAGTCAGGAAGTGGAGAAGGTAGAGTGGAAATGAAATAGAGTTGCAGTGATCGGGCTGAATTAATGAATCTCGACAGAGTTATACAAATAGGAAGAGCTGGGGGGGGTGGCAATGACAAAGAGAGCCATCCTCTGGAAAGACTTCCCCCACTCCACTGTGCCTATCAATACCTTCCCCATCTTTGAGTCACTGCAGAGTTCCACACCCTTGTAACTACTCCAAGCCACCTAGCATCTCCCCTCTGACATCTGATGTACTTACTGTTGGTACCTGTGTTTCTCAGCTGGGGGTGATTTTGCCCCCCAGGGGACACTGGCAATGTCTAGACACATTATTTTGTTGTACAACTGCGAGCATGTTACCTCTAGGGGTAGAACAGGAAGGCCACTAAACATCCTACAATGCACAGGACAGCCCCACAGCAGAGGGTCAATAGTGCAGTGGTTGAAAACTCTGGTCTGCACCACCGCTATCTGGCCCCAAATCCTCATGATCTTGAACTTTAGTTCCATTTTCTGGCTGCATGCATTGATGCTCTGGGCAGCTTCTAAGTATCTCTGGGGCACGGACCACACTTGATACTTCATGCCATTGCCCAGCACGCTGGGCACAGTGCCTTGCATGTGGTAGGCAGAGCGTGTGAGTGATAGGAGAAGAGAAACGATGTGTTTCCTGTGAGTCAGGGCTGAAGGATGTTGCCCCTTTGCAGCATTATTGGCAAACGTTGCTGGGCACAGAATGGCATGGCAAAAGCACCATCCCCGTCTGATCAACAGGCAAGGGTTGAGCTGCTCAAGCGATGGAGATGGGCGGGGGGAGAACTCAGCTAAGAATAAAGAAGTGAGGGCTAGGCTGCAGCATTATTTCCAATAGTCAGTGAAACAAAACATTGAAAGAGGGGCATTTCGACTTTTAAACGATGCTTTTACATATGATCTAGAGAAAAGTCCCAAAGCTGTCCAAACCAGGTAAGAATTCATCCGCCTGCTTCACAGCGCTGCCGGGTCTCTGTTAGTCCTTCCAGTGGCACTGACTGCAAAGCATCTGGGCTTTGTGAAGCTTTTGCTGAGCAGAAATAATACAGATAGCCTCTCGCTCCCTCTCTTCCTCTCACTCTCCCTCTTCCGCATTCCATTTTCGCTGCCTCTTTCTCTCCATTCTGATAGGCCCAGGAAAAGCAGAGATCACTAACCCAGGTTGATGCTGCCAGCATCACCTCTACCATAAAGCCCTCCTAAGGCCCCTCCCACTGCTCCCCGCCTCAAGTGTGGCTCTCATATTCTACTACTTCATAACTGGTGTCTTCAAAGCTGTTGGCCCACTGGGCTGAGAGCCAGCTCGGCTCCCTGGTGCTGTGACCATACATTATCCACCTCTAATCCAAGCAGCAGTGCTAGGCCCTGTAAGTGTCTGCTGAGCTACTGAAAGGGGAGACTCGTGCCCTCTGAGATGAAGCCGATTCCCAGCCAGCACAGCACAGAGCCAGGCAGCCTTAAGTCAGGCCATCTCAGAGAGCTGCTCAGATGACAAAGTCTGCAGGCTTGAAGGCATTCCCGCCTCTAGAACATTCCCACCATCAGCTGCATGTAAATTTCTAGGTGTTCATCTCAAATTTGAGGCTGCCTCCGCATGTTATTTTTTTAAGTGATATGAATTGCATCATCCCAAACGCACATTTACCAAGATATAGCTTTTCTTTCTGTACCTATCCTGTTGGATGGCAAAAAACAAAAAGAGGATCTTAAACTAGCCACTCCAGAGTTTTCTCAAGCCAGTTTCCTCAGAGGTTCAAGGTTAGAGGATGTCACATTTAGCATGAAGATGCTCTCCCTTGACTCTCCTTGCCCTGTCTGTCTAGGGTCAGTGTGAACTTCACAGACTCCTACAGGGGAGGCGGAAGAGCAAATCCACTGCCTGGCCCTGCTCTCTCTCTTTTCAGTGCTGGCCTTTGCGCTATACATGACTCTTCCTGCCTGGAATTTAACAAAACCAAACAACGATGCTCCTCAGTGACGGCCAGCAGCTGGTCTGAAGGATCCCACAACTCCACTCGGACTGTGTGGTGTGGTAAAGCACTGAGGTTCAGCCCATCCCTGGCAGGAACCCTCCTGTTTCCTTCCGATGTTCCTCCATGGGATAGGCCCTTCCTCCCTGGGCCCTCTCTCTCCTGCAGCTCACTTCTAGACTCTGTTTGCAGGAACTTCCTGAGACCTTTGAACTGACTGCAGCCTCTCTGGCATGAATCACTCTACTGCCATTCTCAATGTGCCACACAGCCCAGGGCACGTGCCCCAAGGTGGCTGCTCTATATTTAACCAGGCCACACCCATGGACAGTCATACTTTCCTCTGACCCACAAGCTTCAAGCAGGCATCCATCAGTTGCTGCCCCAGTTCATCCCTGAGTTTCCTGCTTCCTTTTCAAACCTGCTCTTTCCTCTTCAGTGCTATTTTCTTTGCTGGAAGAGGGGAGTAGGGGAAAGATGAGTAAAGCGACCAGTTGAGTCTATCTGCATTCTCCTGGTGATCTTTGCTGTCTTTGAACTTAAGAGCTGACTTTTGAAACTAGAAGTCAAGATTCCAGCAAGCTTATTCACTGATACGTTTCAGACATTTTCACACCATTGCCCAGGGCAAATGGCTGCTCCTAATTGCATGCAAGATGTTTAATCAATGCACAAGAAAAACTTCACAAGCATAGGATTTTGAGACATTTCAATTCCTGGTGAGTGTATAAATATTGTTTTTAAAACTAGCCTGTGGTTGGTTTATTCATTATTTTTTTAGTCTTCTTCATTGTCCTAAATTCCCATTCTCGTGCTTGACCTTATATGAGGTCTTTAAATAAAGTTGGTAGGTGTCCAAATCTCTGACACTTTGTCCCATTCTCCACATGAGGAAAGAGATCAGAAAGAATGATGTGCTTGAGTTTTGGGAACACGATCTAGAGCAGTGCCCATAGTATCTTAGGGCTAAACTGTTTAAGTACAATGGAACTGCTAACATAAGGGCATGAGGACCTCAGAAAGTTCGCCAAATTATAAAGAACTTTTTAAGACAAAAACCGGAAGGATTGTTTTTTTTTTTTTAGAGTTACACATCTCCTGGTATTGCTTAAAAATACCTTCTTAATGTTTAATCTACAAGACAGAAAGTTGAGACCCATTGTACCTCTCTCTCTCTCTCTTTCTGCTGTCAAACAAGAGGATAAGGATCCCTGCCCTTCTTATCCCAGAGGGGTGTTAAAAGGATAAAGTGAGATAACAGACGTGAGACACCAATCTCAAATCAGGAGCTGATTAAAAGTGTCCCCGGGTGTTAACTGTGGGGACTGCCGGGATCCCGTGTTCTCCTTCCTTGCACTCTGATCTTTGCTTTCCCACTTCTTGACTCAAGTAGAACAAGAGTCAGAGTTCACCCCTCACTTGACTGCTGGCCCCTCTGAACCCAAGGCCTGACACCTGAGCCAGGCAGTGGCCTCCTCGCTTCTTTGTATCCATCTATTCTCCAAATGTTCCCTCCGCAGCTGACTTCTTGAACCTTCACCCAATACAATTCTCCCATGGATTGTGTTCTCCATGCAAAGAATTGTTTTAACTAATTCTTTTCCTTTTAAGATTTCAAGGGGCCTGAACAGATGGTAGTTGATAATAAGAAGTGATTCCTTAGATCATTTTGTTTATTTCACAAGAGGATGCTAAACATTATCTTATGACTGAGTGATTCATTTGGGAAAGGGAATAATTTATTTAAAGGCCATTCTCCTTATACAAGAGGGCAAGCTGCAAAAGTACTAGATAATTTCAACTTTCTCTCTCATGTTTCATCGCCTTGCCACAGCTCCCACATCTAGGTAGATCTCAACTAATATGAGACATGGGTTTTTGAAAACAAGGAACTCATGGTTAGAAGGTTTGGCAAGTTGAATCTTATGGATTTATTCACAAATAATCATTTGACACCAGATCCTAGAAGCTTACAATATGTCAGGATTGTGGGGAATATATTTAAAATAAAATGCAAAGCAACTAGTTTTAAATAAAACTAAGGTTTTTTTTTTTAAATGCTAGTTTTAAAATGCTTTTCATATATATCTGACTTAATTCTCATAAAAATCTGTGACTTGGTTATTATCATTATCACAATTGTGTAAGCAAAAAAATGGAGGCTGACTTTTGCAGACCTTGGATTAAAATCCCAGATCCTCTAGCTTCAAACTCCAAACCCTTCTCACTGCACAACACTCAGAGCTTTTGGTTCACAGCGATCAGTGTCCCTCAGAGGAGTGAATACGAGGTGCTATTTGGTTCTTCCAGGAGCAATCACTTCTTGTGCCCTGGATCAACCAGATGAAGATGCCAAGAAGCAGGTCAAAGTCAGGGATGAAGCTTAGAAGAGTGACGGAAGCTAAAGGTGCGCATCTGGAGGGTGCCTGTGCAGAGCTGACAGCTAGACTTGGGGAGGGGATGAGCTGATCTTGGGAGAGAGGGGAGGGAAAGGGAGAGGCGGCGAGAAGTGAAGGGAGGAGGGGCAGAGATGGGAGGGAAGATGGAGAAGCAACTTAGAAAGACACACACTTAGCAGGTGCGAAAGAAGAGGAACCAGAGAAAGAAACCAAAGGCATGCAGTCAGCAAAGCAAGACCTCCAGGTGAGTTGCACGCATGAGCCCAATAAGCCCAAATGTGGAAGGTCAGTTAAGCAAGGAGCCAACCAAGCAGGGCCATTGGTACAGCTGAACCGATGATTCTGATGGGCTGCGGGTAGAGCTCCTGGCTTTACTGTGAGGAGCCCCAACATGAATGACTGTAACTCCCGACTGCAGCTTTCCCCACCATCCACTCCTACCCTCCCCTCAACCAGGCCATGAGTGGCCAGGAGGCAAATCACCATAGACCCAAGAGAGGCGCAATATTTAAGAGAAAACTCCATTTGCATCTTTTACCGAGCTACATATAGAATTCAGAGGTCAATGACAAGGTCCCTGAACTCCTTCTTTGAGTAGAATGGTCTTCTTAAGTAAATAACAAACCCTAAGTTAATCTGCTTAATAACTTATTTTCAAAGTCTGTTTCTTTGTTTTAAATGGAGGAAAACTCACAGTCTCGAGGCACTATCATCTTACACTTCTCTCTGTGGCCTTATGTTGATGCCCTAAAGGGTAGCTAGTCTGTCCAGCCTGCTGAGACAGGGTTCCACACACGGTACTTCCAATGGTTCTGTCCACATGCGTGGGCTTTTGGCTTACATAGCTTTAAGGTCACTGCTGAGAATACCTATCCGACTAAAGCAAACACACCTATTCACTATATTATAAAGAGGCTGACATGAAGCAACAGACACAGCAACAGAATAAAGCAGAGATGAGTCAGCAGATCAGTGTCCTAAGTCCGCATACTTAAAATTTCTACTTCTAATTTATTCCTCCCATAGTATTTTGATTATGTTAACTTCTCAAATGAAGGCAAGACTTATTTTCCTGTTGAATGTATTCTCCCCTTTGTCAGCACTCATTCCAATAAGAGGTTTGATATTTATTCTGGAAAAAAAAAAAGAAGCACAATTTGTACAATTTGTAAGCTTCCGGAAACCCTTTGCCATAAATCAAACCTCTGAAACGTTCTGGCATGAGGAAGCTCATGCATTTCATTGACTTGGGAGGAAGAACAAGCCCCAATTTAATCCATTCTGTGTAGAATCACGTCAAGTAATCCAACTGTTTGCCCTGAGCAGTCAAGAGGAAAGACTTGTTAAATCTAAAACAAAAGCAGCACATGCCAATGCTTGATTCGGCATTCTCTGAGATTTCTCCAAAGGCTGCAAGTTGAACTCTGCCTAGAAGTGCATGTTTGCGCAGCTTTTCCATAAGGTATTTTTTTTCTCTTTCAAAACGCTTATTTATAAGAGAGGAACCCGGATTTCTGTAGCTATTTCAGCCTTTTAGTCATCTGCTTCTTAATCTTTCGAATCATCTTTCTCCTTTCTGTAAAATAACATAGGCAGATAAGACGCTATGTTTACACAGACACACACAAGATGCACACACGAACAAAGATATAGGCGTTTTTTTTGGAATTGTCTATGAAGCTGTATTTATTCAATTGAGTCGACTTTCTTTTTAAATTTATTTATTATTTTAAAAAATTGAAGTAGAGTTGATTTACATTATATTAGTTTCAGGTATACAGCATAGTGATCCAGTAGTTTTGCAGATTTTAGTCCATTATAGGTTATTACAAAATAATGGCTATAATTCCCTGTGCTATACAATAAATCCTTGTTGATTATCTGTTTTATATATAGGCTGTGCTTAGTGGTCTTTTCTCTCCATTGTGTATTTTATGCTCTTTAACATTTCCAGGCACTCTGAATATTCCTCCGTAAGAGCACTTATCATACTATATACCAAATGAGTTCTCCCTCCTAGACTGAAAGTGCAGGATCAAGTATGAGTTCTGTGCACTTTACATTCTTGTTGCCTATAGAGTAGCTGTGCTATAATTCTTTGGTGGATCAGTAAATGGATAAATGAAAAAATATTCCCTAAACTGCTATCAACTCTCATCTTATGTGTGCTAGAAACTGAATTTCTGACACTGGCTTTTGTTCCTTTTTTCTTCAACTTCAGCCTAAAAAATGCAGTGCCCTTGTGCCTTAGGCAAAAGTGATTCGAAGTCATCTATTTTATACTCAGAAGAGTTAAAGAATTTTAGAATATATTAGAAAGGAAAATTATCAAAATATGTGAATGGCATTGTACAAATCACAGGGAATATATGTTTTCCTGAAGACAAAAATACTAAACCCAGATACCTCTGAAATAGGTAGACTTTAAGGCCCCTTCCAACCTAAAGAATTCCCTGAACAAGGAAATATACCAGTTTGCCCTAAGGCACAGCAGTTCTTTTGAATAACTCTCCAGCTTCTGAAATGTTCCGCTCCAAGATGGACAGGCCAAACTGAAGTGAATTTCATCTCAAAGTTGAGATCATAGATTGTATCATCTTGACTTTATTACCTTTTCTCTTTTACATGCTGTATCGATTTGCACCATAAAGGGAGGTTAAAATATATAATTAACATCATTATTGGTCTTCCAAATCTCACAGAATTTTATAGCATTTTCTTTCAAAAGAAGTTATAAAACTCAGAGGTATAAGACCTCTTACAGGCCAAATAGCACCATTTCCGTCAAATGAATTGTCATGACAACTCTCTGTCAAATAGCCATGCATCTATGCTTGAGCACCTCCAGTTTTAGGAATTCCCCATCTCTCAGGCAATACCTGTATCTCTGCACCAGAGGTCCTGTTACAAGGTATCAAAGATATACCTCCCAGAAACATTCACTGATTTGTCCAAACATGGCCTCTTGGGGCAATACAGGCTAAAGTAGAATCCCTCTTCCAAACAAACATACATACAAACTACCTTTGAAGATTTAAAAGAAAGCTGACTTGTTCAGCCTGATTCTTCCCATCCGTTCTTCAGACTAACATTCCAAGTTCCATCCATCCCTCAAGTAATGTCATCTTGAGTCGTTTATTCCCCTGACCATTGTTCTCTGAATACATTCTAAAATGTCCATCAAATTTCTTCTAATATTTGGTAACATCCCCTGAACACAGTTATTTGCAATATAATTTAACCAGCCTGAAGTAGAGGAAGATGATGGTCTCCCTCATTCCATTAGTGCAGCTTCTGGTTTACACATTACCTTTGTGGGAGCCATTCATATTGAGATTATTATTGGCTATTCAAATGTATATTGTTACAAAGTCAACAGCCCTCTGACACTCTAACATACACTTGATTTTAGAACCATATTAAACTTCACATTTACTTCTGTTAAATATCCTTTTCTCAACTTTCTTTGCCCTTTAACATCTTTCTTTGACTGACGTTAAAGAATTCAGTCATGTGCTATCCTCAAATGGGACAGACATAGCTTTTATTATCTTTACTCACATCATTGACCCAAAACTTGAACAGCCCCAGCGTCAGGAAAAGGAGTGTGGAGCATGCCACAAAAAGCTTCTTTTGATTGACATCAATCTCTCTTTGGGGGCAATAACTCAACCAAGATCTAATCCACCACATAGTATTTGCATCCAGACCACATTTCTCCACCTTTTTCCACAAGGGAAAATGAGAAACCCTGGGATTTCCACATGCTAAAAGAAAGTTTTTTCAAAGATAAGACAGAGAAATTTATGATTGTATTGCTCAAACTGTGTGTACTGGGTAAAAGAGTGCCCCACCCTCAAATTCACACCCACGCAGTAGTATGTGACCTTATTTGGAGACAGGGTCTTTGCACAAGAAACAAGTTAAGATGGGGTCATACTGGGCTCTGTGCAATGACTAGTACCCTTATAAGGAAACAGAGATGCGGATGCAGATACAGACACAGAGGGAAGATGGCCATATGAATATGAATACCGGGAATGAAGTTATGCTGCCACAAGCCAAGAACTGCTGGCAACCACCGGAAGCTAGAACAGGCAAAGAAGGATGCTTCCTTAGAGCCTTCACAGGGAACACAGCCAGGCTGACTCTGGATTCAGACTCCTTGTCCCCAAAACTGTGAGAGAATAAACTTCTGTTTTTTCAAGCCACCCACTGCATGTGATTTGTTACAGTAGCTTTTGCATACCAACACATTGTGTATGGTAGGGAGAAATGCATCTACTGTGCATCACAGGGCGAACTCTCACCATCTGCCTTCTACCTGCCCAAACCGTATGGGCACACCAAGCATGTCCCCTGACTCCCTCTCCTCCAATTCCATATGCATTTCCCCCTTCTTTTCACTGCTCAGTCATTAAAATGAGAACTACAGAAGAGACCTTCAAGATGGCGGAAGAGTAAGATGGGGAGATCACCTTCCTCCCCACAAATACATCAGAAATACATCTACATGTGAAACGACTCCTACAGAACACCTACTGAACGCTGGCAGAAGACCTCAGACCTCCCAAAAGGCAAGAAAGCCCCACGTACCTGGGTAGGGCAAAAGAAAAAAGAATAAACAGAGACAAAAGGATAGGGACGGGACCTGCACCTCTGGGAGGGAGCTGTGAAGGAGGAAAGGTTTCCACACACTAGGAGCCCCTTTGCGGGTGGAGACTGCGGGTGGCGGAGGGGGGGAAGCTTCGGAGCCATGGAGGAGAGCACAGCAACAGAGGGCAAGGTGGAGAGATTCCTGCACAGAGGATCGGCGCCGACCAGCACTCACCAGCCCAAGAGGCTTGTCTGCTCGCCCGCCGGGGCAGGCGGGGGCTGGGAGCTGAGGCTCAGGCTTTGGAGGTTGGATCGCAAGGAGAGGACTGGGGGCTAGTGCACCACAGCTAGCCGGGAGGAAGTTGAGGAAAAGGTCTGGAGCTGCCGAAGAGGCAAGAGACCATAGTTTCGAGTGCACGAGGAGAGGGGATTCAGAGCACCACCTAAATGAGCTCCAGGGATGGGCATGAGCCGCGGCTATCAGTGCGAACACCAGAGACGGGCATGAGACGCTAAGGCTGCTGCAGCAGCCACCAGGAATCCTGTGTGCAACCACAGGTCACTATCCACACCTGCCCTCCTGGTAGCCTGTGCACCCTGCCAGGGTTCCATGACCCAGGGACAACTTCCCCGGGAGAACACACGGCGCCTCAGGCTGACGCAACGTCACGCCGGCCTCTGCCACCACAGGCTCGCCATGCATGCTGTACCCCTCCCTCCCCCCGGCCTGAATGAGCCAGAGCCCCCGAATCAGCTGCTGCTTTAACCCTGTCCAGTCTGAGTGAAGAACAGACATGCTCAGGAAACCTATATGCAGAGGCAGGGCCAAATCCAAAGCTGAACCCCAGGAGCTGGGCAAACAAAGAAGAGAAAGGGAAATCTCCCTGTGCAGCCTCAGAAGCAGCGGATTAAATCTCCACAATCAACCTGATGTAACCTGCATCTGTGGAATACCTGAATAGACAACCAATCATCCCAAAATTGAGGCAGTGGACTTTGGGAGCAATGTTATATATAGATTTTTCCTTTTTCTCTTTTTGTGAGTGTGTATGTGTATGCTTCTTCGTGAGAATTTTTTCTGTATAGTGGTGCTTTTGCCATTTGTCATATGGCTTTTTGCCATAGGGTTCTCTCTAACCATTTTTGTTTGTTTTAGTATAGTTTTTAGTGCTTGTTATCATTGCTGGATTTGTTTTTTGGTTTGGTTGTCTCTTCTTTCTTTCTTTTATCGCTTTTTAATTTTTTTATTTTTAATAATTATTTTTTATTTCAATAAGTTTATTTTATTTTTTATTTTTCTTTCACTCTTTCTTTTTTTCCTCCCTTTCTTCTGAGCCATGTGGCTGACAGGGCTGTGGTGCTCCGACTGGGTGTCAGGCCTGTGTCTCTGAGGTGGGAGAGCTGAATTCAGAACACTAGGCCACGAGAGACCTCCCAGCTCCTCATAATATCAAATGGCAAAAGCTCTCCCAGAGATCTCCGTCTCAACGCTAAGACCCAGCTCCACTCAAAGACCAGAACACTACAGAGAGGCTGCCTAAAAACATAAAAACGTCACAGACACCCCAAAACACACAATTGGACGTGGTTCTGCCTACCAGAAAGACAAGATACAGCCTCATTCACCAAAACACAGGCACCAGTCACCTCCACCATGAAGCCTACAAAACCCACTGAACTAAACTTAGCCACTGGGGGCAGACAACAAACACAATGGGAAATATGAACGTACAGCCTGCGAAAAGGAGACCCCAAACACAGTAAGTTAAGCAAAATGAGAAGACAGAAAACACACAGCAGATGAAGGAGCAAGGTAAAAACCCACCAGACCAAACAAATGAAGAGGAAATAGGCAGTGTACCTGAAAAGAATTCAGAGTAATGATAGTACAGATGATCCAAAATCTTGGAAATAGAAGGCAGAAAATACAAGAAACATTTAACAAGGACCTAGAAGAACTAAAGAGCAAACAAACAATGACGAAAAACACAATAAATGAAACAAAGAATTCTCTAGAAGGAATCAATAGCAGAATAACTGAGGCAGAAGAAAGGATAAGTGACCTGGAAGTTAAAACAGTGGAAATAAATACCACAGAGCAGAATAAAGAAAAAAGAACGAAAAGAATTGAGGTCAGTCTCAGAGACCTCTGGGACAATATTAAATGCACCAACATACGAATTATAGGTGTCCCAGAAGAAGAAGAGAAAGAGACTGAGAAAATATTTGAAGAGATTATAGTTGAAAACTTCCCTACTATGGGAAAGCAAATAGTTAATCAGGTCCAAGAAGCACAGAGAGTCCCATACAGGATAAACCCAAGGAGAATCACGCCAAGAAACATATTAATCAAACTATCAAAAATTAAAGACAAAGAAAAAATATTAAAAGCAGCAAGGGAAAAACGACAAAGAACATACAAGGGAATCCCCATAAGGTTAACAGCTGATCTTTCAGCAGAAACTCTGCAAGCCAGAAGGGAGTGGCAGGACATATTTTAAGTGGTGAAAGGGAAAAACCTACACCAAGATTACTCTACCCAGAAAGGATCTCATTCAGATTTGATGCAGAAATTAAAATCTTTACAGACAAGCAAAAGCTAAGAGAATTCAGTACCACCAAACCAGCTTTACAACAAATGCTAAAGGAACTTCTGTAAGTGGAAAACACAAGAGAAGGAAAAGACCTACAATAATAAACCCAAAACAATTTTTAAAAATGGTGATAGGAATAAACATATCAATAATTAACTGAAATGTAAATAGATTAAATGCTCCAACCAAAAGACACAGACTGGCTGAATGGATACAAAAACAAGACCCATATAGATGCTGTCTGCAAGAGACCCACTTCAGACCTAGGGACACATACAGACTGAAAGTGAGGGGATGGAAAAAGATATTCCATGCAAATGGAAATCAAAGGAAGCTGGAGGAGCAATTCTCATATCAGACAAAATAGACTGTAAAATAAACACTACTACAAGAGACAAAGAAGGACCCTACATATTGATCAAGGGATCAATCCAAGAAGAAGATATAACAATTGTAAATATTTATGCACCCAACATAGGAGCACCTCAGTACATAAGGCAAATGCTAATAGCCATAAAAGTGGAAACTGACAGTAACACAATCATAGTAGGGGACTTTCACAACCCACTTTCACCAAAGGACAGATCATCCAAAATGAAAATAAAAAAGGAAACACAAGCTTTAAATGATACATTTAACCAGATGGACTTAACTGATATTTATAGGACATTCCATCCAAAAACAACAGAATACATTTTCTTCTCAAGTGCTCATGGAAAATTCCGTAGGATAGATCATATCTTGGGTCACAAATCAAGCCTTGGTAAATTTAAGAAAACTGAAATCATATCAAGTATCTTTTCTGAACATACAATATGAGACTAGATACCAATTACAGGAAAAAATCTGAAAAAATACACACACATGGAGGCTAAACAATACACTACTAAATAACCAAGAGATCATTGAAGAAGTCAGAGGAAATCAAAAACTACCTAGAAACAAATGACAATGAAAACACAACAACCCAAAACCTATGGGATGTGGCAAAAGCAGTTCTAAGAGGGAAGTTTATAGCAATACAATCCTACCTCGAGAAACAAGAGACATCTCAAATAAACAACCGAACCTTACACCTAAAGCAATTAGAGAAGGAAGAACAAAAATACCCCGAAGTTAGCAGAAGAAAAGAAATCATAAAGATCAGATCAGAAATAAATGAAAAGGAAATGAAGGAAAAAAGAGTAAAAATCAATAAAACTAAAAGCTGGTTCTTTGAGAAGATAAACAAAATCGATAAACCATTAGCCAGACTCATCAAGGAAAAAAGGGAGAAGACTCAAATCAATAGAATTAGAAATGAAAAAGAAAAAGTAACAACCAACACTGCAAAAATACGAAGGATCAAGAGAATTACTACAAGCAACTACATGCCAATAAAATGGACAACCTGGAAGAAATGGACAGATTCTTAGAAAAGCACAATCTTCCAAGACTGAACCAGGAAGAAATAGAAAATATGAACAGACCAATCACAAGCACTGAAATTGAGACTGTGATTAAAAATCTTCCAACAAACAAAAGCCCAGGACCAGATGGCTTCACAGGCGAATTCTATCAAACATTTAGAGAAGAGCTAACACCTATCCTTCTCAAACTCTTCCAAAATATACCATAGGGAGGAACACTCCCAAACCCATTCTATGAGGCCACCATCACCCTGATACTGAAACCAGAAAAAGATGTCACAAAGAAAGAAAACTACAGGCCAATAGCACTGATGAACATAGATGCAAAAATCCTCAAGAAAATACTAGCAAACAGAATCCAACAGCACATTAAAAGGATCATACACCATGATTGAGTGAGGTTTATCCCAGGAATGCAAGGATTCTTCAATATGTGCAAATCAGTCAATGTGATATAACACATTAACAAATTTAAGAAAAATTATATGATCAACTCAGTAGATGCAGAAAAAGCTTTTAACAAAATTCAACACCCATTTATGATAAAAACCCTCCACAAAGTAGGCATAGAGGGAACTTACCTCAACATAATAAAGGGCATATATGACACCACCACAGCCAACATCATTCTCAATGGTGAAAAAGTGTAACCATTTCCTCTAAGATCAGGAACAAGACAAGGTTGCCCACTCTCACCACTGTTATTCAACATAGTTTTGGAAGTTTTAGCCACAGCAATCAGAGAAGAAAAAGAAATAAAAGGAATCCAAATTGGAAAAGAAGAAGTAAAGCTGTCCCTGTTTGCAGATGACATGATACTATACATAGAGAATCCTAAAGATGCAACCAGAAAACTACTAGAGCTAATCAATGAATTTGGTAAAGTAGCAGAATACAAAATTAATGCACAGAAATCTCTTGCATTCCTATACACTAATGATGAAAAATTTGAAAGTGAAATTAAGGAAACACTGCCATTTACCACTGCAACAGAAAGAATAAAATACCTAGGAATAAACCTACCTAAGGAGGCAAAAGACCTGTATGCAGAAAACTATAAGACACTGATGAAAGAAATTAAAGATGATACAAATAGATGGAGAGATATACCATATTCTTGGATTGGAAGAATGAACATGGTGAAAATGACTATAATACCCAAAGAAATCTACAGATTCAATACAATCCTTATCACACTACCAGTGGCATTTTTCACAGAACTAGAACAAAAAATTTCCCAATTTGTATAGAAACACAAAAGACCCTGAATAGCCAAAGCAATCTTGAGAAAGAAAAACACGGCTGGAGGAATCAGGCTCCCTGACTTCAGACTATACTACAAAGCTACAGTAATTAAGACAGTATGGTAGTGGCACAAAAATAGAAATACAGATCAATGGAACAGGATACAAAGCCCAGAGAGAAACCCACGCACATACTGTCACCTTATTTTTGATAAAGGATGCAAGAATATAGCATGGAGAAAAGAGAGCCTCTTCAATAAGTGGTGCTGGGAAAACTGGACAACTACATGTAAAAGAATGAAATTAGAACACTCCCTAATACCATTCACAAAAATAAACTCAAAATGGATTAAAGACCTAAATGTAAGGCCAGACACTATAAAACTCTTAGAGGAAAACATAGGCAGAACACTCTATGACATAGATCATAACAAGATCCTTTTTGACCCACCTCCTAGAGTAATGGAAATAAAAACAAAAATAAATAAATGGGACCTAATGAACCTTAAAAGCTTTTGCACAGCAAAGGAACCCATAAACAAGACGAAAAGACAACTCTTAGAATGGGAGAAAATATTCGCAAATGAAGCATCTGACAAAGGATCAACCTCCAAAATTTACAAGCAGCTCATGCAGCTCAATAGCAAAAAAACAAACAACCCAATGCAAAAATGGGCAGAAGACCTAAACAGACATTTCTCCAAAGAAGATATACAGATTGCCAACAAACACATGAAAGAATGCTCAACATCATTAATCATTAGAGAAATGCAAATCAAAACTACAGTGAGATATCACCTCACACCAGTCAGAATGGCAATCATAAAAAAATCTACAAACAATAAAAGCTGGAGAGGGGGTGGAGAAAAGGGAACCCTCTTGCACTCTTGGTGGGAATGTAAATTGATACAGCCACTATGGAGAACAGTATGGAGGTTTCTTAAAAAACTAAAAATAGAACTACCATGCGACCCAGCAATCCCACTACTGGGCATATACCCTGAGACAACCATAATTCAAAAAGAGTCATGTACCACAATATTCATTGCAGCTCTATTTACAATAGCCAGGACACAGAAGCAACCTAAGTGTCCATCGACAGATGAATGGATAAAGAAGATGTGGCATATATAAACAATGGAATATTACTGAGCCATAAAAAGAAACGAAATTGAGTTATTTGTAGTGAGGTGGATGGACCTAGAATCTGTAATACAGAGTGAAGTAAGTCAGAAAGAAAAAAACAAATACCGTATGCTAACACATATATATGGAATTTTAAGAAAAGTGGTCATGAAGAACCTAGAGGCAGGACAGGAATAAAGACGCAGAATTAGAGAATGGATTTGAGGACATGGGGAGGGGGAAGGGTAAGCTGGGACGAAGTGAAAGAGTGGCATGGACATATACACACTACCAAATGTAAAACAGATAGCTAGTGGGAAGCAGCCGCATAGCACAGAGAGATCAGCTCGGTGCTTTGTGAGTACCTAGAGGGGAGGGATAGGGAGGATGGGAGGGAGACGCAAGAGGGAGGAGATATGGGGATATATGTATACGTATAGCTGATTCACTTTGTTATAAAGCAGAAACTAACACAGCATTGTAAAGGAATTATACTCCAATAAAGATGTTATAAAAGTAAAATGAGCACTACACCACTTAGTACCTAGTAACATACACATTGTCAGGTTCTACAATTATTTCTTGAGTGGTACTCTTATACTTCCAATTAGATTATCACCTTAGTGAGGTTAGGAACGATATTCTGTCTTTTTGTATCCCTTACAGCACCAAACCTCAACTATGCCCACTGTTGGTACATACACCACCACATGTACACACACAAACACAAAACATTCCAATAATTGATTATTAGAAGAACAAGCCTGGAAAAGTCAATAATTCAGTTAGAACTAAGTTGGAATAGTTTATCCTGGTAACAGCATGAGCAAGATACTATAACACTTCGAAGCATGTGTTATAATGTGTAATAGACAGAATATATGAAGTAAAGTTATATACTTTAAGGAATTTTCACTAAATTTTAAAATTAATCTCTCCACTTACTGGAGAGAATATACTATACAGTATACTTTTTCTTTTTTTCTTCTTCTTGGTCTTTTGTATAGTCCTAGTGTTACTTCTTTTTTAACCTATGATATATGAATGCTCAATTATAGAATCTATCCGTAATATGAATATGCTTTTCGTAGATGATTCAGTATCATGGGGGTTACTCTATAAGCAAGTGGGAAATCTTGCTCTCTGTACAGTCTAATCAGGAACGCTTAAGTGAGATCCAGAAGCCATTCTTGACTCTGACATGGTGGTCATGGAGCTCACGACTTCCTTTCCATCAGCAGCGCTTATTAAATGCAAGGCAAGTTCACTGGGAACAAGCTCTCACCTCACGTCTCTCCACCTTTCACGTTGCAAAGAAACTGAAGGTCCGCATTTCAGGGAATTGGGCTGGCTGGGACCTATTCATGTGCAGATATCAGAAAGCTTATACCCCAGGGACTCGTGAGTATCCTTTCCAGTAATCAACTTCATCAGTGAAAGCTAAGTCATTTTCTATTGAAAAGTGAGTTGTGAGACCTTGTCTGTCTTCTAACGGATCTTTTCCCTGGAATGCCACACACAGCCATGTAACAATCACACAGAGGCATAGCGCTGGTTTTTCTGCCAAGGTAACAGATCCACTTCACTTAGAACACATTGGTTTTTGAGCTAAACCTTCCGTTTCCATAGCAAGGCAGAGAGAGTGACAATTCCAGTGTCTGTCAGCCAGATGACCTGCATCCCTAGTGCTGTCTGATGCCAGGTAACCCCACAGTCCCAGAGACCTGGACTCGAACATGAATTATGACGTTTCACTCCTTCGGAGCTAAAGCACCTGTGTGGCTTTGCCAATTCATACCGATAGGTCCCACTGAGGACAAGTCTCCTCGTCAGAAAAGAAGTGATGGGAGCTTCAAACATTTCCCTTCTAAGACACAATTGTGTGTGGTCTTTCTTCACATATAATTATACACACACTGAGTAACTGGGGCTACATGTGAGCTGCACAAGCCAATTTAGAAGAGAAAATACTTCACAGAAAAGAAAGGATTCCATTTAGCCTTCTTTAGGACAGGTGATCTAGCAAATGAGTCCCCTGAAACAGCTACTCAGCCCACTCCACTACGTTCACATTTCAATTCTCTGAGATGGAGAAGAAAACAGCCAACTGGCCAAAAATAATAATGCTTGGCTCAAAAACAACACCATGTCAAAAGCAACCTCCTCTCCTTGAGAGAACTGTTTTCCATTTATGCAAGTTCAGGGCACACTGAAGGGCATCCCCTGTTCCCAAGACAAGGGACCATTTGAAGAACCAAAGCATGAAATGTAGCCTACTGGGAGAGACTCCATGAGTGGGAAAACAAGCAGTAGATCTGGAGCAGCCCACGAGACAGGAAATATGGGAGCAGGGGAAGTCCTGATTAAAAGGAACATGTGCACAAGAAGGAAATCCACTGACAGAGAATAATCCATGTGCTATCAACTTAAACCTATGGCTGTTAATATGGAATGGGGACACTGTCACCCAGCCTCACTGGGAAACATCATTCACAATCATGCATCTAATGTGGCACAAGGGTGGGGAGGAGAAAGCAGGGCGCAGCTGATGCATTCCCTGCCTGGGCAGAATCCTCCCAAATGGCCCCTGCTTAATGATTTCTAAAATGTAAGATGTCAACATGACAGAAAGGCCATTGGAGGAAGCAGTGCGAAATCAATCTGCCAACCCATTCAGAACAAGACTGAAGAGTCAAGAGTTAGACTGTGAAACATGCAAGGAAAGGATGCCATCAAAGTAAGGCACATTTTTACATGCCCTCGTTGTGCAGTCCCAGCCCCAAGTCCTACCTGTAGAAACCCAGGGGAGCGCCTTGCCTCTGCTGCCATTCTCTGGTGTTAGAAGTTGCTACTCTTCAACTTACCTCGATTTGGTATATGTCTTCACATCACTAGATCCTGAACTCCCTGAGGGAGCCTCTCCCCTTCATGTTTTTCCTCCTGTTCCTAGCATTGCTACATAAATAAAGTCATTGTTAAATAAGTGACTTTATATACAAGGCAGGAGGGATTTAAAAATCTCCCAATAAATCATCCAGTAATATATCAAACAAGAGTTTCGATTTTATAGAAAAAAAAAAACTTGAAGTATTTTATTATCTTCATCTCCTAACTCTAAAGCAAGAACAGCATTCAGTTAAGTTAAACAGTGTATGATGACTCTTCCTAGACATCAGATCACCTCAATCAGAAGACACTGTGGAAGGAAGAAAATCCTAAAGGCAAAGATTATCAAAGTAAATTTATTATTTATCTATTTCAAGACATTTATAGAACCACAGGATAAAGAACCCCGGAATCCTCCATCTCCTTAAGCCAACCAAGAGTCTTAGATTGAACTGCAATAATCTCAATAGAAAATCTTGCCTACTCTAAAAAATCTGAAGAAAATATTCTGTACAGCACTGATGAAATACCTTCATTTATAATAAAATTTCCTAAGACAGCAGTAATAGATATCGACAAACTCTTATAAGCAAAGATGTTCACTGCTACTTACGATAGAAGGGAGGAAGGAAGGAAGGAAATTCAGTTAGAAATCGACAAGATAAGACCTATTCATTTAATGGAATATAATGTAGCCAGTAAAAGTAGTATTGATTCAAAGTTTGTAACTCCATTGGAAAACATGGATAAGATAGTGTTCATGAAAACAGAAAAATGAAAGATTATACACCCAGTATGATCTCTCACAAATGAATGGATGGACAGACAGACAGATCGGCAGTCAGAAGGAATGAAGGCAGTTGGGCAGGGTAGCCAGCCAAAATGTTGGGTGAGTTTTCTTTCTTTGAACTTTCATGGCTATATGTATAATGACCAAGTATAAGTTTCATACTCAGACACATATTAAAATAAATTACAAAAGATAAAGTTGAAAATACCATACAATCTCACTTGTATGTGGAATCTAAAACAACAACAATAACAACAAAAGCAAAACCCAAACTTATAAATGCAGAGGGCAGAATAACAGACAAGTGATTGTCAGAGGTGGGGAGCAAAATGGGTGAAGGGGGTCAAAAGGCACAAACTTTCAGTTATAAAATAAATGTCATGGGGATTTAATATACAGCATGATGACTATAGTTAATAACACATATTGTATAATGCAAGTTGCTAAGACAGTAGATCTTAAAAGTTTTCATCACAAGAAAAAACTGGATGTTAACTAGACTTATTGTGGGGGTCATTTCACAATATATACAAACAGCAAATCATTATGTTATATAACTGAAGTTAACATAATGTTATATGTCAATTATACCTCAATGAAAACATGTTGAAAATAAGGAAGTGACATAGGAGAAAGAGGTTTTAAAAACCACCTCGAAGCACTTTCAAACCTGTTACTTACATATAAGAATTTGTCACATATTTCTAATTTACTTTAATAATTATCTTAAAAAGAGCAATAGTTGCTATTAATTAAATTACTTTGATGTCAGTCAGCAGTTGCAAATCAGTAAATGGGACAGTACATATTCATTTTTAATAATACGAATAGAAGCTAAGAAACTAGGCACTGTGACTAGAAATTAAGAAATTAAGCTACTATTGTTCAAATTTCTCTTTTAAACAGCATTAAAAAAGAGAATTTAGCTTTTGGGGGGGCCAGGGTATGCAAGCTGGGCAAAACAATTTAAATGGAACGAGGTGGTCTGCAGGTGATTACCATACATAAAGCACTGCTGACTTGCTTTGAAAGCAGTGACTTAACAGTGAAATCATTTCCTACAGAGTTATACTTCAACATACCAAGATAAATATTGATAAGTATTGTGTCTGTTACCTGAATCAGGTCATTAGGGACAAGAAAATGGAGAAATACTTTAGAAATCAGTAACAGTGCTCTATATGCCTTTGAGATGGGCCTATCTTTAATACTCATATCAAACCATGTAAAATTTATCAATCATTTGCATCAACATTGGCTATCAGCATTTTGGATCAAGCAATATACTTGTAAACTCAAACCCTACTATGCACAAGAAAAGAGTCTGTTCAGTATTTCAGATCTCAGCTTCTATAGGAAATGAAGTGCTTTTCAATGAAGAGAATTTCAAAATCATACCCATGAAGCCCAGTTAAGTATAAACAGTTCTAAATTCTATAGATGGTTCAAAATTTCAAGGCTGTCTGGGTAAACAAGCTGTGTGGGCCTACCTCCTTCCAGGGATTTTGTGCTTTTCTCTAAATGTTTTTAATAGGTTGAAGTATTTCACCCAGAGTTATAAAGACTGTTTTCACAACCCAAGATACTCTTTCAATTCTGGTAATCAATCAAAAATGGAAACAATTGGGATGTTACCTATCACACAGAGAAAACATCTGGACAGATGGTCACATATTTTTATCCAAAGTGTATGAATTGAGCAAATACGTGGCCTGATACTCAGCACTGGTATATTATTTTCAGCTTGAGTGGAAACATCTTTTAAATAGAGGTGATGATTCCTTGATTCGTTCAGATTATAAATGCAATAAAGTTTACACTTGGAACTGATAGAAAGGCCAATGGTAATTTTCAAATGAGCCTTTCTTAGGGAGTTCAAAGAGGAAGATGTGAAGTATTTTTTTCTCTGAGAAATATGACTAATAAGGTATTTGCATCCATTGAACTGCACTGGGTCAGGAGACTGACTATACTTAGAGCAATTAAAGGAGGTACTGAGGCCATGAAAACAATCCCAGATCCATAGCCTCATTGCACCTTAAAGATGTAACAGTGGTTATTTGACAACAAGACATTTTGCAGATCAAGTGAACCCAACTCTATGTCTCAGTTTTCAAAATATATTTCATGATGATTGGCCAGAATCTTTGTTAAAATACTGGGGGAGGTATGGCTTCCACCAGCCACAGAAGTTTAATCAAGCCTGGATTTATTTCAAGTAATACCAAAAAGAACAGGATATTTTTTATAGAGATAGTCCAAAAAGAAAGGCTCCACTATTTTTCTTGATATGATCATAATCTCTTAAAGTCTTGACAATTAAGATACTTTTTGTGAAGTCTAAAATGCCACATGGAGATACAGTTCATGTCCATTTCACCCCTCTTTCTGAATTCAACGTCAGTTGTTTGATATGGCTTTATGAATATTAGAATTATGGCTTCTCCCCCTTCTAGGCTTTAGTATAGACTAGTGGCTTTAGTCATTTGGGGGGACAAATATTCTAATGTCTTCGTTATTACTCCAAATTCACTATCCCACATTTGTACCACTGGGCCCTAGATATCAAATCTATTGCTCAGGAAGTTCTATCTAATGGAATAATTATATCTACATTGCCGTATATGATGATCACTCTTCGTTTGGTTTAATTTAAAATCTGTTTCTCCTTTTTTTTTTTTTTCTATCTTGGATTTTTCTACTTGCTCAAATTCTGATCAGAAGCTAAGATACCTTCATATGCAAATGCTCTGTCCACCACTTCTACCCCACCCGCTCTCTGAAAAGAATAAGAATATGAAATGGGGGCATAAAGGATTATCCATGAAAAAGTCCTTGTCATTTGAAAAACCAAGTCAATTTCTTTCCTTATAGAGAAATAGAACATAAACCTGTTTTTAGGGTTTGAAATCCTGACACTCACATAGCTGCCAAGGTAAAACCTCACAGGCATTATGTCTTATATCAGCCATGGTTAGATGCAAATAAGTCTGCTGATAAAAGCACACAGGCAAAAACACACCGTAACTTATCTTCCCAACCACAGTAGCTGAAAGGAAGCTGACATTCACTAAATCAAACAATATCTAAATGAAAAAACATCTGGACTCTGTATCTGTGGAGTGACTGTGTACCATATCTTGTCTGATTCTCTGAACTTTTATTGTTTTATGAGCCATGAAATCATTGCTTTGTGACTCCAAGTGAGGGGCCACACAAGCAAAAATTAAGGATGGAGACTGAAGCAGAGATTGGGAGTTTCCTGGGAAATTTTCCTTATTCCTTTTATGCGTCACTAATAAAACCTCAATATTGCAAGTGGAGCACTGTACCCAAATGAAAAAGAATATTTCGTAGGCTCCCCGGAGGACAGGGGTAACAATTAAGACGTACGCTGAAGTCATTGTCGTTTTTGCAAGGGTTCCCAGGAAAACTCTTCAAAGGTACCTAAGTAGGCAGATGCCCTTTTTTTTTTTTTTTTTTTTTTTTTTTTGCGGTACGCGGGCCTCTCATCGTTGTGGCCTCTCCCGTTGCGGAGCATAGGTTCCGGACGCGCAGGCTCAGCAGCCATGGCTCACGGGCCCAGCCGCTCCGCGGCATGTGGGATCTTCCCGGACCGGGGCACGAACCCGTGTCCCCTGCATCGGCAGGCGGACTCTCAACCACTGCGCCACCAGGGAAGCCCCTTTTTTGCTTTTTAATAGTAGTACTTCTCATGTGTTTTGAACTAAAGGACAGTAAAATTTACCCTGTGGGTGTCAACCCTATAAATTCAACCATCTTACTGTCAGCAGCCACATAAATGCTTACTAAAGTAATTGGGACAGTTGGATATGTCATTCATGGAGTGAGAGCTTTGTATTTCAATTCCCACACTGTCCAACCCATTCCTTTCATTACTCCACAGCCAAGAGCTTAATTTCTAATGAGCAACAGTGGCAGCAAAGGAGCCCCAGGTAAGAGTAGGTACTTAGTCGGGACAAGGATGCATCATATTTCATACGAAAAAGGGGCTTGACTTCCCTAGAGAGGTATGTGATGAGAAGAGAGATTCCATCTGACAAAGTGGTTCCCGTGTGGCCTGCCTGGAGCCAAAGGAAATTGGATTAAATAGTTTCTGATGGCCTCGACCAAGCTAAGATTTCAACGATCTTTATTAACCTCCATGAATCATGTAATCATCTTTCCATTTTGTAACCGAATTTATATCATTTTAAGATAATGGCTTCTAGGGTTTGTAGAGCCAAAGCTACAATATGACCTCAAAGAGTCACTCCTTCCTTTGGTTAGATATCAAATGCTGCGACTGCGAATTCTTTCCCATTTGATGTGAAGGCAAAGACGTTCACAGAAACACTTATACCATGTCCAAGACAGAATGGCGAGGCAGACCTACTCTTCGTATTTCAAAATAAGATGCTTTCTAAAGATCCTACAGCTGGCTCAAAACAAGTGTAAAATATTTAAGATGGGAAGATAAATGTTAAAGTAATTATTTTCTAGATAGCCTGAAGGAACAAAATCTTATGGAAACTATTTCATTCAGAACAATCAATGATACACATCAAAAATAACATTCATGAGTTGCCAAGTAAGAAGAGGTGTAAGGCAACTCAGTAAGTTCACTTAATAGTATTCATTTGTGTAATTTGAAAAAGGAAATGCAAAAATCTATTTTTTAAAGGGTTTTAAAAGCTTTTTATTACAATTACATTTCGTAACAAAATAATAGGCTTAGTTGAAAAATCCTGGGTTAACTACCATTTGGAAAATTAAATATACATTACAGTAAACATTTAGAAAATGGTTTTCTAAAATGTTCAATCTAGGGAAATAAACTTGTCTGTAGAAGTCTTTTATACAAAAATCTATTCTTAAACAGCCAGTTTCTCCCCTTGTGTGTGTGTGTGTTTCTTTTTTTTTTTAAGCTAAGAGTGTGAGGAAATCCAAATTCTTTTTTCCAATGTTCTTTGAGCTATACATAACAATTGGTTTGAGAAATACCTTGAAATTTCAGACAACTCTGCTAGGACAAAAATTAAAAATGATTTTCCCCCTTTTCCTTTGCTTAAATTAATATGTAAGCATGCATGCCCTTTTTCACCACTTCCTGTGTTCAGCCTTGATGTCAGGCCTCTGTTCCCTCATATTGCAGCCAGTAAATCTGTTACGAGCTCAGCTGGTATGTGCAACCATGCCTTGTGGCTACGTAAAAATATTCTGAGTTCCATGAGCATCCACAAAGATGTGTTCAGTTTAAGTTAAATAAACAGAGTTAAAGAGAACTTGATTGTGTTTTAAATGGGCCCATCCACTGCCACCAGACTCGGTACTGACAGGTACAAGCTAGAGTCACATTTATTGGATTAGTGAAAATCTGTTATTTGTCAGGGCAGAGGAGAGGGAGCTGGTATTCATCATGGTGTGTTTTGGAAGATGAAACTCCTTTAACAATGAAAACAATGTTCCTCCCTTCCATGAAGGTTTCCATCTCTTCCCTGCCCCCCAAACCCAATTATTTTTATTTTTCTTTATCTATTTTATTCATATTAGTGTATATATGTCAATCCCAATCTCCCAGTTCATCCCACCACCCCCCCCCACCGCTTTGCCCCCTTGGTTTCCATATGTTTGTTCTCTACATCTGTGTCTCTATTTCTGCCCTGCAAACTGGTTCATCTGTACCATTTTTCTAGGTTCCACATATATGCGTGGAATATACGATATTTGTTTTTCTCTTTCTGACTTACTTCACTCTGTATGACAGTCTCTAGGTCCATCCACATCTCTACAAATGACCCGATTTTGTTCCTTTTTATGGCTGAGTAATATTCCATTGTATATATGTGCCACGTCTTCTTTATCCATTCGTCTGTCAATGGACACTTAGGTTGCTTCCCTGTCCTGGCTATTGGAAATAGTGCTGCAATGAACATTGGGGTGCATGTGTCTTTTTGAATTATGGTTTTCTCTGGGTATATGCCCAGTAGTGGGATTGCTGGGTCGTATGGTAGTTCTATTTGTAGTTTTTTAAGGAACCTCCATACTGTTCTCCATAGTGGCTGTATCAATTTACATTCCCACCAACAGTGCAAGAGGGTTCCCTTTTCTCCACACCCCCTCCAGCATTTGCTGCCAAACCCAATTTTTAAAGGCCATGTTCTAAGCGTCAAGGACAATTTAAGAACATGAGCAATATTATGTATTAGCATCCAGATGTTTCAGATGTACAAGCAGGGAAATCTTGAGGGGCTACTGCAACACCCTGGCTGCCATCTGACCAAAACAGAGGAAGCATGGTACAAGAGGTGGCGGTGGGTTATTCCCTATCCACACACCACACCTACCTTCTAAATCCACTCTGTGACACCTAGTCTTTTAGATTCTGAGTGTCATTTCTGAGAAAGCTACCACTGGAAAAAGTAAGCCCTCAGCAAGGGAAATAGAAGCTTTTTGTTGCTGTATTTAATCCTTCAGGAAGTTTATGAAGAAATCACTCCTGGGTACAACAGGACAGAGAGGGGAGGGACTAAGGAGGGGAAAAGGAGGCTGGAAAGAATCTCAGTATTTGAGAACACAGGTATAACCTATTTAAATAGTCAGGTCATCGATATTGTTAAACTGAGATGGGGAAATTACCAACTGGCCTACAGAGAATTTCATCTGCACATAGATTCAACTTAGAAAATCCTTAAAATGGCTTCTTACAATTACCATAAACTCTCCCGAAGGTGGACTCTCGGGGTCACTTCCTGCCTTGTGAAATCTAATACGCCTGTATTCCATCTTTGGCTCGTTTTGGACTGTGCAGGCTTTGCTTGAACTTTCTGCAGGCCTGTGCTCTTTGCTCTCTAGAGCTAAGCTCATGAGAAGAAGAACCAGTACAAAGGCCGGATTGGTAGCAGCTGAAGCACTTGGCATCTGGCTGAGAAAGGATTCTCTTGCAGTTTTTCCTCACAAGACCAGACTCCAGGACATTTGTACATTTCTCCCATATTGGGATGTGAGCCTAAGCAAAGCCCAAGGCTTCGGGGACTAACATTTTATCTCTGTGGCTTACATGAATACATTTCTATAGGGTTCCTTTGGGGCCTATCCCACTATCCCAGGAGGACCTGGGGGGCCATAGAGACCAGGACTCCGCTTCATCAATAGTTCCAAACTTAAACTTCTGGTGTTTCTCCAATTGAAATTATGCCTATGGATGGAGAGTTACACTGCATGAACTGAAAGAAGTTCACATGGACGATTTCACTTCAGTTGTTCAATGGAAACATTTAAAATGTATCTGTTTTCCTAACTGATTGGCATTTCTACATTTTTTGATAGACTGGCATCTTGAAAAACGGGAATGGGCCAGACTCTGTTGACCTCCTAAACTCCTGTAAAAGTCTACAAATATGTAATTATGAGTATCTTACATATCTGTTCAGGAATGAGAAGCTTACACTTTCATTAGGAAGCATTTGTACATGAAACATTACTCAAATATGCATAGGTCCATAAAGAATAAAGGTTTTTATGCTTCAAATATGAAGTTCAGCTTAATCTACGAAACAGAAACAGACTCACAGACATAGATAACAGACTTGGAGGGGGATCAGGGGAGGGTTGGATTGAGAATTTGGGATTAGCAGATACCAACTATTATATACAGAATGGATAAACAAGGTCCTACTGTATAGCACAGGGAACTATATTCACTACCCTGTAATAAACCAGAATGGAAAAGATTATGAAAAAGAATATATATATGTAGATGTATAACTGAATCACTTTGCTGTATACCTGCAACTAACACAACATTGTAAATCAACTATACTTCAATTAAAAAAAGAAACTGAAAAACAAATATCAAGTTCAGTATTATATCTGTTTGAGCATTTAAACTGATTATGAGAACATGACAAAAATAAGACACATGGAAAGGTAGAAAAAGAAAACCTCACATCAATTCATTTTTCCTTTACTAGTCAATCAGCAAATAGAAAAAGTGCTATTTTTGGCTAATGCCTAGTTTTATGATTTTAGATTGTACTCTGTCCCCATAGGGTGGATAAATAAGAGCCCAGTAACTACATTTTCCTCTTTTTACCCTTCCAAAACTAACAGGGAAATTAGCTCACACATATTTACCACCCAATATGGTTCCATTCCTAGTTTTCCACTTTGATATTCAGCAAAATTCTAAATTGCTCACTTACTGGGCTGAATCACACACAGGGCTGAAATAGGTCCAATAATGAATTATTGTATTGCTGGAGGTCTCCTTAGAGCTACCAGATTTTAAGATTAATGGTAGAATAAATCTTAAAAAGCCAATATATTTTCATTTTATGCATGTTACCAATTTAAGCAATATATTCTAACACTGGTTTTGCTGTAAGTATCGTATTACTACTGAGTATAAAAGGAAGTTCTGAAATATCCACCAATTTACTTCATATTACAACTTTAAATTAAATTAAAATTTAAACTTTTGAGAATAGAATAAGTGTAGCTCATTTGCTACAATAACACTTAACATGAGCAGATGTATATGATGATTATAAAAGCATGGAAGAAAAGTCATTTAACTAGTATTGTTATGTGCAAACCATAAATTACAACGTACTTTTCTTCCTTTAACCAAAAGAAATAGCACCCAAATAAGTAATAGCTAAGCAATTTAATCTTGAGAAAACCAACATTTTCACTAAGAAAAAGAAACCAACCCCCTCTTATAGATATGTTTCTGCTTAAAATAGCTCCCCTACAAAATAGCTAATATTTAAAGTCTCAAAAAATTTTCAAAATTAAGCCAAAATATAGAATTTACAATATTTAAGCTAAATAAGTGTATTACTCATAATTTTTAGAGAAAAACAAACCATTTTTGTTACATTAAAAAAAACAAAAACTGTTTTTCCAAACGAGCTTTAAAAAGAGGGGGCTAGGGCTTCCCTGGTGGTGCAGCGGTTGAGAGTCCACCTGCTGATGCAGGGGACACGAGTTCGTGCCCCGGTCCAGGAGGATCCCATGTGCCCCAAAGCGGCTGGGCCCGTGAGCCGTGGCCGCTGGGCATGCGCGTCCGGAGCCTGTGCTCTGCAGCGGGAGACACCGCGACGGTGAGAGGCCCACGTACAGCAAAAAAAAAAGGGGGGGGCTTAAGAGAGTCTTCTGTTGGTCCCCAGAAAATCTAGGGGGCTTCAAGATGGCGGAAGAGTAAGACGTGGAAATCACCTTCCTCCCCACAGATACACCAGAAATACATCTACACGTGGAAAAACTCCTATAGAACACCTACTGAACCCTGTCAGAAGATCTCAGACCCCTCAAAAGGCAAGAAACTCCCCACGTACCTGGATAGGGCAAAAGAAAAAAGAATAAACAGAGACAAAAGAATAGGGACGGGACCTGCACCAGTGGGAGGGAGCTGTGAAGGAGGAAAGGTTTCCACACACTAGGAGCCCCTTCGCGGGCAGAGACTGCGGGTGGCAGCAGGGGGGAGCTTCGAAGCCGTGGAGGAGAGCGCAGCAACAGGGGTGCGGAGGGCAAAGCGCGGAGATTCCCGCACAGAGCATCAGGGCCGACCGGCACTCACCAGCCCGAGAGGCCTGTCTGCTCCCCCGCCGGGGCGGGCAGGGCTGCGAGCTGAGGCTCGGGTTTCTTCGGCCGGAGCACAGGGAGAGGACTGGGGACTGGGGTTGGTGGCGTGAACACAGTCTGAAGGGGTTAGTGCGCCACGGCTAACCGGGAGGGAGTCCAGGGAAAAGTCTGGAGCTGCCGAAGAGGCAAGAGACTTTTTCTTCCCTCTTTGTTTCCTGGTGCGTGAGGAGAGGGGATTAAGAGCGCTGCTTAAAGGAGCTCCAGAGATGGGCGCGAGCCGTGGCTAACAGAACGGACCCCAGAGACGGGCATGAGACGCTAAGGCTGCTGCCGCCGCCACCAAGAAGCCTGTGTGCAAGCACAGGTCACTCTCCACGCCTCCCTTCCGGGGAGCCTGTGCAGCCCGCCACTGCCAGGGTCCCGGGATCCAGGGACAACTTACCCGGGAGAACACACGGCGCACCTCAGGCCGGTGCAACGTCACGCCACCCTCTGCGGCCACAGGCTCGGGCCGCATTCACACTCCTCCCTCCCCCCCGGCCTGAGTGAGCCAGAGCCCCCAAATCAGCTGCTCCTTTAACCGTGTTCTGTCTGTACGAAGAACAGACGCCCTCCAGCGACCTACACGCAGAGGCGGGGCCAAATCCAGAGCTGAACCCCGGGAGCTGTGCGAACAAAGAAGAGAAAGGGAAATCTCTCCCTGCAGCCTCAGGAGCAGTGGATTAAATTTCCACAATCAACTTGATGTACCTGCACCTGTGGAATACCTGAATAGACAACGAATCATCCCAAATTGAGGAGGTGGACTTTGGGAGCAAAGGTATATATATATTTTTCCCTTTTTCTCTTTCTGTGAGTGTGTATGTGTATGCTTCTGTGTGTCATTTTGTCTGTACAGCTTAGCTTTTACCACTTGTCCTAGCGTTCTGTCTGTTCTTTTGTTTTTATTACTTAAAAGTATTTTTTCTTAATAATTACTTTTTATTTTATTTCACTTTATTTTATTTTACTTTATTTTATTTTATTTTATCTTCTTCTTTCTTTCTTTCTTTTTATTCTCCCTTTTATTCTGAGCCATGTGGAGGACAGGCTCTTGGTGCTCCAGCCAGGCATCAGGGCTGTGCCACTGAGGTGGGACAGCCAACTTCAGGACACTGGACCACAAGAGACCTCCCAGCTCCACATAATATCAAATGGCGAAAATCTCACAGAGAGCTCCATCTCAACACCAAGACCCAGCTTCACTCAATGACCAGCAAGCTACAGTACAGGACACACTATGCCAAACAACTAGCAAGACAGGAACACAACCCCACCCGTTAGCAGAGAGGCTGCCTAAAATCATAATAAGGCCACAGGCACCCCAAACACACCACCAGACGTGGACCTGCCCACCAGAAAGACAAGATCCAACCTCATCCACCAGAACACAGGCACTAGTCCCCTCCACAAGGAAGCCTTCACAACCCACTGAACCAACCTTAGCCACTGGGGACACACACCAAAAACAACGGAAACTACGAACCTGCAGCCTGCAAAAGGAAAACCCCAAACACAGTAAGTTAAGCAAATGAGAAGACAGAGAAACACACAGCAGATGAAGGAGCAAGGTAAAAACCCACCAGACCTAACAAATGAAGAGGAAACAGGCAGTCTACCTGAAAAAGAATTCAGAATAATGATAGTAACGATGATCCAAAATCTTAGAAATGGAATGGAGAAAATACAAGAAACGTTTAACAAGGACCTAGAAGAACTAAAGAGCAAACAAACAGAGATGAACAACACAATAAATGAAATAAAAGAATTCTCTAGAAGGGATCAATAGCAGAAGAACTGAGGCAGAAGAACGGATAAGTGACCTGGAAGATAAAATAGTGGAAATAACTACTGCAGAGCAGAATAAAGAAAAAGAATGAAAATAATTGGGGACAGTCTCAGAGACCTCTGAAGCAACATTAAACGCACCAACATTTGAATTATAGGGGTCCCAGAAGAAGAAGAGAAAAAGAAAGGGACTGAGAAAATATTTGAAGAGATTATAGTTGAAAACTTCTCTAATATGGGAAAGGAAATAATCAAGTCCAGGAAACACAGAGAGTCCCATACAGGATAAATCCAAGGAGAAACACATTAATCAAACTATCAAAAATTAAATACAAAGAAAAAATATTAAAAGCAGCAGGGAAAAACAACAAGTAACACACAAGGAAATCCCCTTGTGTGTTAACAGCTGATCTTTCAGCAGAAATTCTGCAAGCCAGAAGGGAGTGGCAGGACATATTTAAAGTGATGAAGGAGAAAAACCTACAACCAAGATTACTCTACCCAGCAAAGATCTCATTCAGATTTGACGCAGAAATTAAAACCTTTACAGACAAGCAAAAGCTAAGAGAATTCAGCACCACCAAACCAGCTTTACAACAAATGCTAAAGGAAATCCTCTATGCAGAAAATACAAGAGAAGGAAAAGGACTACAATAATAAAACCAAAACAATTAAGAAAATGGTAATAGGAACATACTTATCGATAATTATCTTAAATGTAAATGGATTACATGCTCCAACAAAAAGACATAGACTGGCTGAACTGATACAAAAACAAGACCCATATATATGCTGTCTACAAGAGACCCACTTCAGACCTAGGGACACATACAGACTGAAAGTGAGGGGATGAAAAAAGATATTCCATCCAAATAGAAATCAAAAGAAAGCTGGAGTAGCAATTCTCATATCAGAAAAACTGGCTTTAAATAAAGAGTTTAACAAGAGACAAAGAAGGACACTACATATTGATCAAGGGATCAATCCAAGAAGAAGATATAACAACTGTAAATATTTATGCACCAAACATAGGAGCACCTCAATACATAACGCAGATACTAACAGCCATAAAAGGGGAAATCGACAGTAACACAATCATAGTAGGGGACTTTAACACCCCACTTTCACCAATGGACAGATCATCCAAAATGAAAATAAATAACGAAACACAAGCTTTAAATGATACATTAAACAACATGGACTTAATTGATATTTATAGGACATTCCATCCAAAAACAACAGAATACACATTCTTCTCAAGTACTCACGGAACATTCTCCAGGATAGATCATATCTTGGGTCACAAATCAAGCCTTGGTAAATTTAAGAAAATTGAAATCATATCAAGTACCTTTTCCAACCACACGCTATGAGACTAGATATCAATTACAGGAAAAAATCTGTAAGAAATACAAACACATGGAAGGTAAACAACACACTACTTAACCAAGAGATCACTGAAGAAATCAAAGAGGAAATCAAAAAATACCTAGAAACAAATTACAATGGAGACACGACGACCCAAAACCTATGGAATGCAGCAAAAGCAGTTCTAAGAGGGAAGTTTATAGCTATACAAGCCTACCTTAAGAAACAAGAAACATCTCAAAAAAACAACCTAACCTTACACCTAAAGCAATTAGAGAAAGAAGAATAAAAAAACCCCAAAGTTAGCAGAAGAAAAGAAATCATAAAGATCAGGTAAGAAATAAACGAAAAAGAAATGAAGGAAATGATAGCAAAGATCAATAAAACTAAAAGCTGGTTCTTTGAGAAGATAAAATTGGTAAACCATTAGCCAGACTTATCAATAAAAAAAGGGAGAAGACTCAAATCAATAGAATTAGAAATGAAAAAGGAGAGGTAACAACTGACACTGCAGAAATACGAAGGATCATGAGCGATTACTAGAAGCAACTATACGCCAATAAAACGGACAACCTGGAAGAAATGGACAAATTCTTAGAAATGCACAACCTGTCAGGACTGAACCAGGAAGAAATAGAAAATATGAACAGACCAATCACAAGCACTGAAATTGAAACTGTGATTAAAAATCTTCCAACAAACAAAAGCCCAGGACCAGATGGCTTCACAGGAGAATTCTAACAAACATTTAGAGAAGAGCTAACACCTATCCTTCTCAAACTCTTCCAAAATATAGCAGAGGGAGGAACACTACCAAGCTCATTCTACGAGGCACCATCCCTCTCATACCGAAACCAGACAAAGATGTCACAAGGAAAGAAAACTATAGGCCAATAGCACTGATGAATATAGATGCAAAAATCCTCAACAAAATACTAGCAAAACAGAATCCAACAGCACATTAAAAGGATCATACACTATGATCAAGTGGGGTTTATCCCAGGAATGCATGGATTTTTCAATATATGCAAATCAATCAACGTGATACATCATATTAACAAACTGAAGGAGAAAAACCATATGGTCATCTCAGTAGATGCAGAGAAAGCTTTTGACAAAATTCAACACCCATTTATGATCAAAACCCTCCAGAAAGTAGGCATAGAGGAACTTTCTGCAACATAATAAAGGCCATATATGACAAACCCACAGCCAACATCGTCCTCAATCGTGAAAAACTTAAACCATTTCCACTAAGATCAGGAACAAGACAAGGTTGCCTACTCGCACCATTGTTATTCAACATAGTTTTGGAAGTTTTAGCGACAGCAATCCGAGAAGAAAAAGAAATCCAAATTGGAAAAGAAGAAGCAAAGCTGTCACTGTTTGCAGATAACATGATACTATACACAGAGCATCCTATAGATGCTACCAGAAAACTACTAGAGCTAATCAATGAATTTGGTAAAGTAGCAGGATACAAAATTAATGCACAGAAATCTCTTGCAATCCTATACACTAATGATAAAGAATTTGAAAGTGAAATTAAGGAAACACTCCCATTTACCATTGCAACAAAAAGAATAAAATATCTAGGAGTAAACCAACCTAAGGAGACAAAAGACCTGTGTGCAGAAAATTATAAGACACTGATGAAAGAAATTAAAGATGATACAAATAGATGGAGAGATATACCATGTTCCTGGATTGGAAGAATCAACATTGTGAAAATGACTCTACTACCCAAAGCAATCTACAGATTCAATGCAATCCCTATCACACTACCACTGGCATTTTTCACAGAACTAGAACAAAAAATTTCACAATTTTCATGGAAACACAAAAGACCCCGAATAGCCAAAGCAATCTTGAGAAAGAAAAACGGAGCTGGAGGTATCAGGCTCCTTGACTTCAGACTATACTACAAAGCTACAGTAATCAAGACAGTATGGTATTGACACAAAAACAGAAATATAGATCAATGGAACAGGATAGAAAGCCCAGAGATAAACCCACGCACATATTGTCACCTTATCTTTGATAAAGGAGGCAAGAATATACAGTGGAGAAAAGACAGCCTCTTCAATAAGTGGTGCTGGGAAAACTGGACAGCTACATGTAAAAGAATGAAATTAGAACACTCCCTAACACCATACACAAAAATAAACTCAAAAGGGATTAAGGACCTAAATGTAAGGCCAGACACCATCAAACTCTTACAGGAAAACATAGGCAGAACACGCTATGACATAAATCACAGCAAGATCCTTTTTGACCCACCTCCTAGAGAAATGGAAGTAAAAGCAAAAATAAACAAATGGGACCTAATGAAACTTAAAAGCTTTTGCACAGCAAAGGAAACCATAAAGAAGACAAAAAGACAGCACTCAGAATGGGAGAAAATATTTGCAAATGAAGCAACTGACAAAGGATTAATCTCCAAAACATATAAGCAACTCATGAAGCTCTAATATCAAAAAAACCAACAACCCAATGCAAAAATGGGCAGAAGACCTAAATGGACATTTCTCCAAAGAAGATATACAGATTGCCAACAAACACATGAAACAATGCTCAACATCATTAATCATCAGAGAAATGCAAGTTAAAACTACAATGAGATATCATCTCAAACTGGTCAGAATGGCCATCATCAAAAAATCTAGAAACAATAAATGCTGGAGAGGGTATGGAGAAAAGGGAACCCTCTTGCACTGTTGGTGGGAATGTAATTTGATACAGCCACTATTGAGAAGAGTATGGAGGTTCCTTAAAAACCTAGAAATAAAACTACCATACAATCCAGCAATCCCACTACTGGGCATATACCCAGAGAAATCCATAATTCAAAAAGAGTCATGTACCGAAATGTTCATTGCATTTCTGTTTACAATAGCCAGGACATGGAAGCAACCTAAGTGTCCATCGACAGATGAATGGATAAAGAAGATGTGGTGCATATATACAATGGAATATTACTCAGCCATAAAAAGGAACGAAACTGAGTTATTTGTAGTGAGGTAGATGGACCTAGAGACTGTCATACAGAGTGAAGTAAGTCAGAAACAGAAAAAGAAATTCCGTATGCTAACACATATATATGGAATCTAAAAAAAAAACAAACGAAAATGGTCAGAGGATCCTAGGGGCAAGACGGCAATAAAGATGCAGACCTACTAGAGAATGGACTTGAGGATACAGGGAGGGGGAAGGGTAAGCTGGGACAAAGTGAGAGAGTGGCATGGACATATATACACTACCAAACGTAAAATAGATAGCTAGTGGGAAGCAGCCGCATAGCACAGAGAGATCAGCTCAGTGCTTTGTGACCACCCAGAGGGGTGGGAGAGGGAGGGTGGGAGGGAGGGAGATGCAAGAGGGAAGGGATATGGGGACATATGTATACGTATAACTGATTCACTGTTATAATGCAGAAACTGACACACCATTGTAAAGCAATTATGCTCTAATAAAGATGTTTAAAAGAAAAGAAAATCTAAATGATGTTCTTTCTGCACAAGCAACACAAAGCATTCAAATGGAGATGGGATGGGGCCAGTGAACGGAGAGCTGCAAAAGAAGGCACCCTGATCTTTAGCAATCTTCACTGGAGGAAGAACCTCTGAATGTAAACACTATTTACCTTGCAAATATGAATAACTTTTCCCACTTATGTATCATTTTTTTTGTATTTCATGAGTTGCCTAAATTGAATTTTTTTTTCTGAAATAACTTCATTCTTTTTCAAATCTCCCTCCTTAATGTTTTTATTTATTGACTGATTCAGTGGTTTTGGTTTTGCTTATATGTTCAAGCTTCTCCATTATCTTTTTTAGCAGATACGTATTATTAAGGGTAAAGCTAAAGCTTCAACAATACAATACAGAGACTTAAAGAACTCAGAGGCTTGTATCTCTTTCACCTGGTCTCAGTGTGAATGACCCAGGTCATTCTGTGTCAATTCAGAGACCCAGGTCCCATGTAATCCATTGTTCCTCCACCTCCTAGGGCACTGTCAACATGTGCACAGTGAAAGCTGGGTTTTGGCTCATCTGGGCTCCAGCCAAGTGTGAAGGGGCAAGAGGGGGCAGTGATACACATCACTTCCACACGCATTCTATTTGTAAAAAGCTAATTACTTTATTGCACATCTGATTGCAAAGGGAACTGGGGAATGTAGTCAAACTAGGCAGTCACATACCCTATACTTCTATTACTGTGGAACAGGTGAAAATCAGTTTCATGGATAGCTAGCCATCTCAAGCACAACATGAGACATAAAGATTTTATATTATGTGCCTAATATACATCCAATATCAACGTCTCTAGAGGTCTGAGTCTGCTATTTTCTGTTTTTCACTTATGCCACATTTCCCTTTGTGTTTTGTGATTTTTGACTGTGAGTTCATCTTCTACAGGACATTTTTTGTGGGAATGTTTTGAGACCTGGGTTGAAGTTGCATTCTTCCAGGGAATGAATATATTAAAATAAACAATGTTTAAATGATTTATGTTCTGTTAGCCCTCATAGACAAGTTTCCTTGTTGATCTTTTCTGGGCAGTGCATGTATTTCCAGCTGTCACCACTCTGAGATCACAGTCCTTTTGGGTCTTACCTTGAGTGGCCCTGAGCTTTCTCTGCAGATCACATCACACCGTGAAGCCATCAGAGTGGCAACTAATGGATCAGCAGACACCCTTAAGTATCTTGGTGCCTACTTGCCTCCTCAATTCCTGTTGATATTTAAATTCTGGCCTCTGTGGAATCCTTGCTTTTGTGCCAGCTTTGCAATACACTTAAAATTATGAGGTTTATTTATTCGTTTCTTTTACACTTTAACTAGCATTTTAATTTCCTTCTTGGGAAGATTGTTTGGGGTTTTCTGTCTAAGATACCATCAGAGATGAAAGCCCCAAATACCATTTTACATGACATACACACTTACATATATAAATACATAAGTATATGTATATATATGTATATGTATATATACATATATAATGATTTAAGCAAGATCATCAGAAGAACAAGAGAGCTGGAATCACAAGCATAGAGTTTTACTCCTGAATCTTATGTCATGTGACCATACTCACTACTCTGATTTCTTTCCCTGTAAGATGGGAAGAACCATAGCCATCTTAGCTATCTCAGCGAGTTATGATGATGATTAAATGATAAAGAGTTTTGCAAATTCTCAAACAATACTGTCAGTTGAGATTAAGACCGAGAACCTCATGAGTTTAAGAACATCCATATGTCAATAGGTACAGACATGTTAAAAAGCAATGATTTTCAAAGCCCTTTCTTGATCTCTTCCCCAGGCTCTATCCCTGCTGAGCCAGCCCTCTAGTTATTGGTTTCACCTGTGAACGGTTCCGGCCACCGCTGACTTCATCAAATATCTTCTTTGTACTCCCATCTGCATTTTATGTGAACTCTGGAGCGATTAGCTGCTAATATCAACAGTGGTGCGCAGTCTAGAAACATTTATTGCTCCCCTGCTCGGCTTAATGTTTCTGACTTGGTACCGTGATATTATTAACAGTCACAGGGTACAATAAAAGAAAATTAAGTGTTTATTTTGTTTAGGCTTTAGCCACTTTACCTACAGCCTTTTTCCATTACATTTGCACAGAAACGAGCATACCCTACATTTTTGGATGCAAATCAGATTTTAACTTTGCTAATCATATCGTTTCCTTTCTGGTCGTCTTCCAGGCTGGCCTCAGTGTTACTCCTGAGGCATGTATATTGTAGCAAATGAAGGAATGGCCATGTGGTAGATGCCTGCTCTTCTGTGATTCATTCATAGTTGTTTTTGTAGAGCAACCGTATTTTTAAATCCAATGTTCCTCCCAACATTCCTTTGCCATTTTAGGAGCCTATCTGTTAAGTTACAGGCTGAAGTCAATTGCTGAATTGCAGATCATTTTCTAATACATAGTTGGGAATAACTGCCGTGGAATATGTAATCAAAGACAAGAGAAGGACTTCAAGTAAAATACACTGGAACTAAGTTTCAGCACTAAAGGACCTTCGCTTTTCAGCACGAGAAAAAGCCCAAAGATCTGAGACATTTAAGTGGACATCCAAGGTCAACACAAAGAGTTTATTCTATATTTTCTGCTTTCTCCACCACCTCCTAGCCAATGTTCTTCTAAATGAAGGGTTTGTTCTGCCTTGAAAAGATAAATTAATATTTTACATGGCAAGAACTCCTTTATTCCTTGGTGGGATATTTCTAAGTTGATTTATATGATGGTGTTTAAATGTTTAAAAGCTTTTGCAAGGCAGGTTTTCAATCGATTAAAGAATTATTTTCCCTTGAGGTTCTGGCATCAGATATTATTATCTCAGAAGGCTTACTTCCAAAGATTTATAATCCAATCTCTTTCTTCTGTTAACCATACATTTCAGCAAGCATCCCATTGGACCAAGCTTGGGGATTTTAGGTTAGCATCGTCACGTGGAGTGACTGCAAACAACACTGTTGAACCTGCATTTCCCAATGCCCCGTCAATGGGCTCTGGGTCATACCAGACTTCGGTCTGCTGCCCAGCAATTTATATGAGACCTCTGGGGCTTCTCGGGATATCTCAAAGTTTCAACATATGGGTATTCTGAGCGGGAAGACAGAAACACAGTAAGGTGAGAGACTATGTATAATGTACTAAAGTTAAGTCAAAGGTGGATAACTCTGAAGAATGTGAATAAACTTTTGCATAATACTTTGTAGTCTGAAAGGCAGTTTTCCTCGATGTTCCATTTCATCTTTACTACAAAGGCAGGCATGATGATGGTGAAGATTTTGTTGGTGAAGGAACAGAGTCACAGAGATGTGGAGCAGTGACTCAGAACATAGATTCAGGTCTACTGGCTCCAGACCCAGGCTCTTCCTTCCTCATCACATTGCTTGGACAGCCAGCAACACTGGACAAAGCTGGCCTCAAACTGGGCTGTCTTCCCTAGAGACTTCAGGGTACCTTCAATGCTTCCTTCGATCGCATCTTCCAGGCACATGTCAGTACATTAAGACTCAACCTTGTAGCATCACATGCTTTTGGATCCTATCAGTAGCAGCCACATACACAGTCATCTCTTCCTTCTCCTTCTCCAAAAGTTACCAAGATGAACACAACACAAAAGTGTTTTTGAAGACTCTCTTCGGTAGGATATTTAATCTTGCCATAGTTTTACCTAAGAATCTAGTTGTAAAATCATATAACTCCCTTCTAACCAATAATTTGTATTAGTGGTTTTTTTTTTAATTGTATGCTGTATGTTCAGTAGAAAGATACACTCATTGCAGTGACATTCTCTCAGACTTTCAGAGCATCTTTTCCCCTTTTGTCAAAGGACTTTGCATACTACTAGAATAATCATAATTATTAAAGTGCCCCAAAGCTTTGCGTTCTCCTTAACCAGTGGTATTCATTCAGAAAAGGACGAGATAGCAAAAAGCCCTTCATGAAACACCCCTGTCTACTTGGTCAGCTTTTATCTTGCCAACCCTCATCCCAAGAAAGAAGCAATGGCATTTTTCTCTAGTCATCCAGTTACTTCAAATTTCGTCTGTCTTTGTAAGGAACCTAGTATTAGAACTATTTCCAGGTTCTAAAATCAGGGGAAGCAAGAACCTGGGATGGAAGGGAAAGCAACCAGGCAGGGGGAAACTCAAGCTGTAGTTGCTGGGGGCTAAACATTCAGAAAGATGGCACTTTTGATGACCTTCTGACAGTGTTTTCTCTGCACCACTGATGTTTCAGGTGTACAGATAACATGGCTTCCACTGATGTTTTTTCATCATAGATTAAACTCCTTAGACGTCAATCTTTTTCCTAAGGGACCACTACTGATTAGATACTATTCCTCTTGCCTTACCCCTAGCCAACTGCTCTCCTGCTATCCCTTACTATTCAGGACTCCCTCTACAATGTCCAGAAAACAATGCAAGCCTTGCTTACATCCTCTTTAAAGCTATCTTACTGACTGGAGAAGTATTAATACATCTTTTGCTACCTGTCTCCCGTCATTGACCGGAGACATATCAATACATTTTTAGAGACTGATACAATTAACATCACCGTGCAAAGTTGTTAGAGCTTAAAATTGATCAAGGGTTCATTATACAATTTATGATTGTTGTTATCATTCACATTTTGCTCCGTTAGGTTTTTGTTCCAACCTTGTGTATATTATAAAAGTAAAATTTTCAAAAATGACACATCGTGAAATTTTGAGTTAAGAAGAATTTTTCAGTGAATTTTATGCAGATACTTTCTCTGATTGACCAAGCGACATATACACTAGTGTCTCAGAAGATGATAGTTCTTCAGAATATAGTTCTGATTCAGACAATGTGAATATTAGACCAACAAAAAGACAAAAAAACTTAGTGATTGATTCTGATACTGAAAGTGAAAATGAAACTCATGGTGCTGGAGAACGCTCCTTTGCTTCTACAGAAGAGTGGATTGAACAGAACATTTCACAAAAATGAGAAGACTTTAAAGGTGTGTCAGATGTAACTACTGGATGTAATAACCCACAAAGTGCTAGTGAAATAACAGAATTAATTTTTGGCCAGCCAAAATAAACATCACCAGCCACAGGCGTTACTTTCTGCAAAAATCCTCCAGTTGATAATGAGTTAAGTCTCAAACTTTCAAGACCGTAAGTTATGCTTTAGTTTGAAATGGTAGTTGTTAATAAATTTTTATTTATTTTTTCCTCTTTATGTCAACGTAGTGTTCATGATGCAGAATCCTAACAGAGTAAACTTCTAAAAGTAATTGTTATGTAGCAACATAAAAAAAAACTTCTGAGAGCAAAGATAAAGTCACCCACGATTTCACCACCTTCACTCTCTTACTTCTACCATTTTAATGCACCGAACTATCTTTTATATGTAATTTTACATCGCTGCAATCATGTTTTACATGAAATGGTGTGTACTTTAAAATTTTGCTTGTTTTCATGACATCATAAACATTAATTTTTATACTATATTATGGGGTTTATAATGATCATTTCTAATGCCTCTATAATCTTCCTTTAGATTTCTTATAATTAATCTTGATATCAAACACCTGTGTGGCTTTTTATTTTTCTCATTTAAATAATTCTGTGAGGGACATCTTTGTACACATATTTAGATTTTCTGTACTTTGGTTATTTTGTTAGGATTTATTATTATTCTTTCTCTATCTCTTTTATATGCTCCTCCTCCACCATCTACATTTTAACAGTTGGGGTCCTCTTGGGTTTCATGAATAATTCTCTTTCCACACTCTTCTTCTTCCCTGGGTGAGCTTGCCTATAATCAAGGACTCGCCTCCCAAAATTCTCTCCAGGAACTCAGACCAATATCTTTTTTTTATTATTATTATTTATTTTTGGCTGTGTTGGGTCTTCGTTGCTGCACGCGGGCTTTCTGTAGTTGCGGCGAGTGGGGGCTATCCTTCGTTGTGGTGCGCGGGCTTCTCATTGAGGCGGCTCCTCTTGTTGCGGAGCACGGGCTCTAGGCGCAAGGGCTCAGTAGTTGTGGCTTGTGGGCTCTAGAGCGCAGGCTCAGTAGTTGTGGCGCACGGGCTTAGCTGGTCCGTGGCATATGGGGTCTCCCCAGACCAGGGATCGAACCCATGTCCCCTGCATTGGCAGGCAGATTCTTAACCACTGTGCCACCAGGGAAGTCCCAGACCAATATCTATTAACCCAGCAAAAATATACCATGTAATCCCCACAGAATCCTCAAATATTTTCTTATGCACCGAACACTAATTTCCCCTAGAAACTGCTCTACCTTCTGTGGGGACATGTAATGGCACCCAGGTAACGGCACCAACTTCCATTCAATTTCCTGGGTTGGCAACTGCACTAGGAATCTTCTCTCTCTCTCCTCCATATCCAATAGGTCTCAAGTCCTGCTCAGCGCTGCCTCAGAAATCTCTTTCACACCTTGGGGTGCTTCTCTCAGTGGCTCCCACACGGTCACTGCGTTGATCCAGGTCTTTATCATCTTTTACTCAGATAATTATTGTCTGCAGTTGGTTTCCATGCTAACAATTTTTTACCACTGCAACAGTCTGACCTTAGGCAATGTTTATCTAATTAAATATTTTCATTTTTTTTATTATTGCTTACAGATTGTCAAACGTTAGCATGTATCAGAATCACCTGGAGGACTTGTTAAACCAGAGACTTCTGGGTCCCACCCTCCAGAGTTTCTGCTTTAGTAGGTTTTGGGTGTGGCCGGAGAATTTGGGTTTCTAACAAGTTCCCAGGGGATGCCGATGCTCCTGGTCTGGGGGCCACTCATTGCAAACCACTGGTCTGTAAGATAATATTGATAATCTAATCTAATAATTGATAACCTAATTTTGCACATTTTAAAATCTGGGCTCAGTTTATTCATGCAGCCTCACTTTGTAGAACTGCCCAGTGAAAGTGATTGTCCCGCTTTGCTAAAATTGCGAACCATGCTCAGTTCCTATCTGCTTTCAGAATTGCCCCTCACTGTATAAGGCTGCCAGCTTAGCCCTTATACCCGTTTTCTTTTTCTATTGGCAAATAACGACTATGAATTCACAAACTCACATATGTATCTAGACCAGGCAGGCAGTAAAAAAACCATGAAGCAAGAGAACGACAACATGAAGAGGGTTCTGTTTAAAGGAGCAGCCTCTCTCCAGCTCTTCACTATTATTATCCTCCTGGGGGCTATTGCCAAGACTTCCGATTTTTTCAAAAGAAGCCAGAATTCCAGATTTCTAAGCAAAATCCCCAGATTCTTAGATCTGAGCAATGGATTCAAAAAAATTTAAACCATGAAACCATATGCTGGCTGAATTCAGCCCAAAGCGCGTAAGTTTGCAACATGTCAATTCCAATGTCAGTTTCTCAGTGCAGCTTCCCTGATGTCTTAGCCACCCCCAACCATACTCTCAGTGTGCACACGCACACATGTGTGCACACACGTCCAGCCTTAGTGATGCCGTCCTTTCTGATCGTATGACACTTTGTTAAAATGTACATGAAAGCATATATTTCAGTTAAGCTGTTTACACAACTATTAACCCCACCATGAAGTAAGAAGCTGAAGAATAGAAACTAGGTCTTACACTTCCTTTATCCTTATTTGCAAATGTAGTACAAGCAAGAAATATGTGTTGAAGGACAGCAAGAAGGAGGATAGACTGAATGAACAAGTAAAGGTAAACTCTCCTTTCATGACATGGCAAACAGTGTTTTGTTCCACATACCATAAGCGCCCTTTCGGGACTTTCTCGTGACATGTTAGATTTCTCACAATGCAACACCCAGATTTCAGCCACGCTTTCAACAGATGTACAGAAAAATGTTGGTCTAAGTCATCTAATATAAACACTGGAAGTATTTGGCTCAAGCAGCATTATCTTGGCGTATCCTTCAAGAGGGAAATGATGGGTGTGATTCCTGACAATGACTAAAGGCATCAGTATTCCCTTATCATAACTCCAGGTAATCTTTCACATGCATGCAATTAATCACAGCACTTAGAAATGGGAAGATTTATGCATCAATCCAAGAGCCAGCTGTTTCCCACCTATTTAATAATTTTTAAAAATCCTCCAAAACAAAAACGAAAAGAGAAAAACCATTCTGTATTATGCCTGACAGAGAGGAAGTCAAACCAAAAAAATTTTATCTTCCATCCATGCATTTCCTTTGGTTCTGGAGTTGTCCAGCTCCTAGGCCTGTCAATATACAGGCCTAGGCTCCTAGGCCGTCAAATATAAAGCAAAAATTGAATTTAACCAGAGAGTTTCTTGAGCCCTGAAGGTCTCTCCTAATAAGAAGAAGGTATTGCCAATGTGCCCTTTGATTCATGCTTTCAGTGTAAAGAAGACTCATTGCAGAGAGGAATGCAAAGTCAGGCTTCCCTTCCATGTTTGACTAAGCATTAAAGCATGGAGAAAGAAAAAACACTTTAAGATAATGGTGATTTTCTTCAGTTATAAAGTATAACTTCATAACCTGAAAGGCTTTTTTTTTTTTTTTTTTTTTGCGGTACGCGGGCCTCTCGCTGTTGTGGCCTCTCCCATTGCGGAGCACAGGCTCCGGACGCACAGGCTCAGTGGCCATGGCTCACAGGGCCAGCCACTCCGCGGCATGTGGGATCTTCCCGGACCGGGGCACGAACCCGTGTCCCCTGTATCGGCAGCCGGACTCTCAACCACTGTGCCACCAGGGAAGCCCCTGAAAGGCCTTTTTATTAACCAAGGTTCATCCATTCTAATTGGGCTGCCCTCATGTTAGAGACGCTCACGCCAATGTAACTACAACTGCTGATTTGGGGCTTCCCTGGTGGCGCAGTGGTTACGAATCCACCTGCCAACGCAGGGGACAGGGGTTCGAGCCCTGGTCCGGGAAGATACCACATGCCGCGGAGCAACTAAGCCCGTGAGCCACAAGTCCTGAGCCTGTGCTCTAGAGTCCACGAGCCACAACTACTGAGCCCACATGCCGCAACTACTGAAGCCCGCATGTCTAGAGCCTGTGCTCCACAACGAGAAGCCACCACAATGAGAAGCCCGCGCACTGCAACGAAGAGTAGCCCCCCTCTTGCCACAACTAGAGAAAGCCTACGCCTAGCAAGGAAGACCCAACACAGCCAATAAATACATTTATTTAAAAAAAGGAAAAAACTGCTGATTTTGCTGACAGCATCCTTCAGTTTCCAGAGCCCTTATCCATGGTGGGTAAGTCATCAAGCAGCATGTGATAACCTTGTATCCTGCCTTGTGTGCCTTCACGTTTTAGTGGAGGAGCTCATCTCCACAGTTTTAATTTACTCTTTGTACATTCTTCCCATAGAGCCAATGACATTAATCAGTGTAAAATAAGAAGAAAGAAATCAACACGTAAAATTATATTTTAATATGTTTAAATTGAGCCATCCATCTTTTTCGCCTTTTCCCATTCACATTGAATATCCTTCATGCTCGTATACAGCACATTGACTTTTATCTTATGGATGAAGATTTTCTTTAAGAAAATACATCTGATTTCCCAGATCCTCCAATATAAAGTGCTTAAATCAATAAGGTAGTGGCTAAGGATGTTGTTATAATTACCTATTCTCTTTCTGAACACCTTCCCATCATGAGCTAGATGCAAGACTGGCATTCATATCATGGTCCCCTATTGGAAGTTGCTCGGGTGACCACAACAGAATCTACCCAGCCTTACTCTGTACAACCTTTCCTTCCTTCTCTTCCTCTTTTGTTGGTCAGCTTCAATCCACTTTCCCAAAGCATGTTTTTAATCATGATTTCTCCCTTATGGAGAAAATTTAATGTTGATTTGAACTACTCTGGACAACACTTTTTCCAAAACTGTTGAGAAGTATGACCCTAATTTTAGTTTCTCAGAAGAGGAAAAGAGAGGGGAGCATTGACCTTGAGTCTAGTTGTCCTGACCCAGTGGCCTGACTAGTTGGCTGCCGCTGCTATAGGCTCAAGGTCAGGGAACTCTGGCCATTGCCCTTAGCACGCAATTGGAGAGCTGAACCTTCTCCCTTTGAGAAAATCTTCTTGCTGATTTATTTCAGCTTAGACATTCTGCTCTATCTGTTCCAGGAAGGCCAAGCTGCTTTTGGTGGCCTGCCCATGAATTTTGTACATCTTCCACTTAATTACTGAGTTTTAATGACATTTACATGACAGTGTTTTCCATAGACAACCTCGTGTTATTCAGTTTCACGTGGATCCACATTATATCAATACCTTTAAAACATAGAGGGAAAATATGAACCTTCGCAAAAGGAACCAAATCTTCAGAATGTGGCTTCAAACTCACTTTCTCTTTCACATCTATCACGATGAATCTCACCTGGCCCTAATCATAGCAACAAGCCCCCTGCACTTCATTCATACCAGTAGCTAGTTTTGCACTATTACATGTATTTCCAATACATATTCCTGATATGTTTTCTTGCATTCTTCTAGAAACACCATTTGATAATGAACTCCTTAAGGGCAATGACTTTTGCTTTCTTTAAAATTTCCTTCACCAGACATAAACACAACCCTGGATTTGGAGTCAGTAATTCCACTGTTTACTAGTACTGGGACACTGAGGTTTTCTATAATCCCTCAGAAGCTAGGTTTTTTATCGTTAAATGGGGATGATCATGCCACTTGTCCTGCCATCTCAGAAGGCAGGATTCTGGGTGAAGATCCCATAAAGTATAGTCTGCCAGGCCACTTTGCAAACCGCCGGGGCTCACACAGATGTTCTAACAGTTATCTGAGTAAGCACTGCTGACACACAAACCAGCAAATATTTAAGACAAGACATGAAGGATAGGGCTTCCCTGGTGGCACAGTGGTTGAGAATCCGCCCGCCAATGCAGGTGACACGGGTTCGAGCCCTGGTCCAGGATCACTGTGGAGCAACTAAGCCCGTGCTCCACAACTACTGAGCCTGCACTCGAGAGCCTGTGAGCCACAACTACTGAGCCCACATGCCACAACTACTGAAGCCCGTGAGCCTAGAGCCCGTGCTCCGCAACAAGAGAAGCCACCGCAATGAGAAGCCCGCGCACCGCAACAAAGAGTAGCCCCCGCTCGCCACAACTATAGAAAAAGCCCGCGCACAGCAATGAAGACCCAACGCAGCCAAAAATCAATAAATACATTTATATTAAAAAAAAAAGACATTCAGGATAGTGGTTTCACCACTCTGCCACAGTCAACTAAAATGCATTTTAAGTTTTCATCTTTTTTCTATCCTCATGAATAAGCTGGAGTTTTAAACAGAAATGCATAAGATTGGGGAGACACAAAAAATATGTAAAAAAAACCTAGCAAAAGATTATGTTAAGGTGTGCTAAGGACTGTGGCAAACTGGAGAATCCATGTCTTTCTAAAGTGTGGAGCTGACACCAGGTCCAATTAATTTTACCACACAGAAAGGTGAGCCAACTATTTTAGAGAAGCAGCAGTCCATAATTTTATGAGCGAAATACCTAGATTTTTACACTGTTGGCCTTTCATTCAGTTCTTAAAATTAATGTGTACTGGTCAAATACATCAACAGATAGGCCCCATGGATCACAAGAGTTGCCAATCTCTGCTGCAAGATTTCCAACAATTGAGTTTGCGTGAATAACCAAGTGTCCCTGAATCCTAGTGAGAACTCATTCTGAACTAAGATTTTGGGGACTGTTCAAAAGCAGTATAGGCTTAGTTGTTATCCTTGTTATCAATGCAGAGGAACTAATAATTCTAATAATTATCAGCGCCTAACATTTATTCAGTTACTTTGCCAAAGTAAACAGTTCACTTTAATGTAATCTTTATGAAATTATAAGGTGGTTACTATTATACCCATTCTACTGATGAAGTAACCTCAGGGTACAAGGAGTGACTTTCCCAAGAGAAAATGGCATAACCAGTTAGTGGTGGAATAACAATTTTAGCTCCGTTCTGGCTACTGTTAAAACTCAAGTTTCTCCACCATGGAAAGGAACTGAATCAAACATCAAAGTTCTAGAGAATAATTGAAGTTTAACCTGGGTGGGGGAGACACTGTGATAAGACTTTAGAGAAAAGAACAAAAGAACATATTTCTGATGAGAAATATGTCACTCTGGAAGACTTAGCGGAGGATGGGAGCCGTGGATTAATTAAGATGTGGATGAATGGAGGAGGGGTAGAAGGAAGAGCATGACTGAAAGCCTGGGAAATATGAGTAACCTACCAGGTCCTAATATCCTAGTCAAGCGTTTCTCTCTCTCTCTTGCTCTCTCTCACATACACACACACACACACCCTCAAGCTTCAGTTAAGGAATGTCTGCTGATTTTGCTTGATTCAGTGTTTCCCCATCTTTTGGTAATTGCACCCTTTCGAGGTCTTTCCTTTGGGGAATGGTCCTGCCATTATTCTGCCCTGGAGCTTCACTAATCCTGCAGCTAGAGCCCTCTGCACAAGGGCACACTCAGACATGCCCATCCCGGAAGTGAAAGGGAGTCAACCCCACAGAGACCGCACAGGGCTAGTGGTGTACCTTCCACACCTTGAGTAGACAACATTACTCTTCAGAAGGCACCAGACAGGTGGACCACCAGTTACCCACAGTGGTGGCCAGCTCATGAACACACCTTTGCATGGTCGTCTTCTCCTCCTTTGATTCGCCCTTGCTTATCCCCCTACTGCTGTTCCCTGGAATCACTTCCCAAATGAGCTGCCTGTTCTTGACTTATGCTCTGACTTGACTTGTGCTCTGCCCTGGAGGAAGCCCTTGTGAAGCCCTTGACTTACGCTCTGCCTTGGAGGAAGCCCAAGTGAAGACAGTTCTTCATACTGAGATGCCCAAACTGCCCTCTGCCCATCCTTCCCAAGGCAAGATTATCCAGCTTTCGCTCTGATACTGACTATCCTCTATTCTTCCAGTAACTTTCTTGCTCCACTTGTATATTTCAGCCAGCATCCATTTCTGTTTCTTACCACCTAAGAACCTGTACTGATGTATAGCTTTATTTCAAGTGGATCCATATTATACCATTGAATAACAGGAGGAAAGTTCTGCGCATATGCAAATATACAAATCTTGCTGATGATCAGTGTGGTTGTTGCTTTAGATGGCAAGAAATTCTGAAACATCTGACAGTATTATTAAGTTGCTCTTAAGAAACTGACATTATGGGTGGGCTGTACAGTCATCTGGCAAGCGATTCACGGTGTTTCTGCCAATGCCAACACCTGGCATGATGAAGTGCTGAAATCCAGCATTTCCTCGACTACTGGATGGGCATCTAAAACTAAGACACCATATGATTTTATGCCTTCTCTCTTAGCTCGCCCACCACTCTCTGAAATCATTACCTTCTGTTGTTTCTCACTTAAGGACCACTCCTGTGATAGAGTGATCTTTGGAGGAAAACAAAGTGCTTTCTACTTCTCCAGGTAAGGAACTGGAGAACAGATGCAAGATTCAAACACATGTCTCTTGATTTCCCAAGACTCTGTTTATCCACTAAATCATACAGCTTTCCATTGTCACTTGACATAAACAGGTTAGATTCCTATCAAGTCCAAGTATACCTATCATCCATTCACCTATCTCGCTATCTAGCTATCATCTTTCTTTCTTCCTATCATCTATCTTCTACCTAATTGCTGAGTGATTCCAAATACACAAGTATAGCCTTGAATAGTGGCCGTTTTTCTAAAATCTGCATCTGAAATTGCAAATAGGAAAATCTACATTACTCTAGTGCATCTGGTCCTTGTTAATTCTTAATCTGTTGTATCTTTTATTGTCATGATTTCTCCAGCTGTGTGAGTCTAACTCATAAGTTAATATGCTACATAAACTACACTAAAGAATTGTTGAAACAAAGTTGAGACTCCTGGGCTCCCAGCACTCCTCCATACAGGAGCAGTCTAAGTCTAGCTGACCCAATGCCAAGAAGATCATAAAAATCCACTGACTAAGAAACTTGCAAATGAGTCCAAGGTGCCCCTCCCCCCACCCTGGTGTGTGTGTTTTACACTCTGTTGGGTTTCTAAAAGAAGAAAAATGCTAAGAAAAATCCAACATTTCACTAAAGATGTACAACTTTTTGAGAACTTTGCCAATACCCTACACAGAAATGGACCTTTTATCTCCTAAAATAGAATCCTGAACAATGGGTTTGCTTTTGAACAATGCTTTCAAAAACAGAACTAGCCATTTGGAAAGTTTCTTACGATTTTCTAGAACAGTGGCTTCCAAATGCAGCCCATCATTAGAATCACCCAGGGGGCTTTTGATGGGAAAAAAAAGAAGATTCCAGGGTCCCACTGTAAAACTATTGAAGCAGGTCTCTGGCAGGTTGGACCAAGTTTCCCTGGTGATTCTGATATTCAGTCAGGTTTGAAAACCATGCATGGCTAGAGTCTCAAGTCTGAACATTAAATATTGCCTTAGCAGTTAAAATTTTAGTGCCTGTGATTATAACTTTATTCTACTAATTTCCTTTGGATTTATGTTTTGGAAGAAAAGCCTGGATGGAAAATCATTGGACCATTATTGTGTCCAAATCCTCCATTTTGAAAAAAGCCCTTCGAAAAGCTTAAAAAGACTTTTCAAATGATGGATTTGATCCTTGATCATTGTAGTTCTGATTGCTCTTCTGTGGGGGACAGGCCTGGGGGGAAGATGGGAAGTTATTTCCAACCTGGCTGAATCATCGGGATTGAGTCAGAAAGCTGGAAAGGATGAGGGGAAAGCATCTGGCTTAGTCCCTGTCTTCATGTGGTTGTGATTTGCTTCTAGGAATTTCAAGGCAGGCAGAGTTCACTGCTCATGTTTCAATATCTCAGTAGTGAGTAAGTTCTTCCTTAGGGCCACCTGATGCTGCTAGCAAGCTGGCATGTCCTGATCCCCAATGAACAGAAAAGGATGCCTTTTCCCTAATCTCTCCCTAATAAAATAATATGAACGGATGGACTATAATCCTAATATAAGCATGACCCCATAAAGAGAACCGTAGACTAAGTGGGGAAATCAAGATAGAAGCCCAAGCCAACACTGCCACTAATAAAAATGGCCAAGTCAGGCTAATCATTAATATCCTTATGTTTTCATTTCTTCGTCTGCAAATTGAAGAAATCAAACCCTTCCCTTTCTGGCCTGTTGTTGTTTATGTCTACCATGCCATCATTTATTTACTCACTCATGAAGGCCTTCAACGTGCCACTCAACGGCTATGTGCTGGGTAACAGCAGGGAATAATAGGACAAACGTGCTCCCTGACCACAAATAACTTACAGTCATAAAGAAAACAGACAAATAATGAACAAACAATGACTATGTAATTACACTGATGCTACTTCTGTAGGGGAAAAGAAAGATGGTAAGGCACTCTACAGGAACTATTTAGGCTAGAATTCCTCCTCCCCTAGACCGCACACCTGGCTCTCTAAATCACTGAAGTGTGGAAAGGCAGACGGCTGGTGTGTTCCAAGAACTCTCCAAATGGACTTTTACCCATAAGCATGAAACTGATCAATCTTATCAGATTTTGGCAGCTTCTAGATAACCATATTTGTGAGGAAGTATCCACATTTGCTTGCAGGACTATACAAACTCTTCTAAGGAAACCAACAGGTTTAGTCTCCAAACTTTAGAGACTAGAGATGTGGCCTCAGTGTCAGCATTACCACTTGGCTAGGAACTACTGGCAAGGTAAAAGTCATAAACTAAAGCCCATTAACTTCAGTGAGAAAAAATGTTTCATGGCCACAAAATAAACTATTAACATTGGCTCTTCTCCCAGGCCTGAGTTGACTGTAAAGGAACCCAACAGTATATGGATAGCTTGGTTAAATTTGTCAACAGTCATGGAAAACATCTCCTGTGGTATCCTATTTGATGAATGTTGGGATGGCAGAGTCAGCCCAAAATTAATAAACTCCATTAACAAGATGTTAGTTTATGCTAGATCAGCACTTGTAACTTTCAAGGATGTCTTCAAGTCAGTTTCCACATAAGATATACCCAACAACTCTGTGAGGTAGATGGGATGATCTGTCCATCTGAAAGAAGCAAACTATGGGCTAAGGAAGTTGAGTGAATCATTTCCAAATTATGTAGCTAATTGACAAACATGCAGACATATGTGTCCGCGTGTGCGCACGCGCACACACGCGCACACACGCGCACACACACACACACACACACACACACACACAGACACCACATGTCTCTGTCTATGTCAAAGGGCTGCTATGTAGACACTGGTAGTGATGAAGTCCAAAAAGAACAGATGACATGGAAGAAAATACACAGACTAGATTACATAGAAAATATGTAGAAGAGAATAGACCATAGCTAGTCTCTGATCCTCCTATAAAAGTCCATTGTAATCTTTCTCAGAAATCTGAGTTGCCAGTGACTACACTAAATGCCAAAGTGGGTAAATATCACTTGCCCTGTTTGCTTGTTTATTTTTAAAGAAAAAAGATCTTAAGGAAGACCCCTCAGTTCTTAGTCTAATTTCATTTGAAATCTTTCACTATTATTGCTGTTGTTGCTATAAGCAGCAGCATCACTATCATGATTTTTTTTTTTATTCTTTTGGAATGGAAGCTCAAACTCCAACAGTGTGGAGCTGGCCATGTGACAATGATGACAAACACTCGTTCTGTCACCTGAGGTACATTCTTGGCAATCCTTTGTACCCTTACCTGCAATTTAACGACTCAAAGCTCTTAAACGTACTGTCTGAAACAGAATCAGACTACAGATGGGTTAGCATTCAACACATGTAAATATAGAACTGAGATTCAGTCAGCTGCATTGAACTCGTTAGGTTATCAAAAATTTTATTCTATAACAGGTTGAGTAGTGAACTTTTAAAACTATCTATTCCCCTCAGCAATTATGCAAAAAGCCCAGACTTTGATAGAGTTAAATAGTGTCAGGCATTATGAAAACTTGTTTTGCTTCTGGTAAAAACAATTCATAATCTATTCACTAGAATCATTGATGGATACCAGTTCATTCAACAGGTCATTGTGTTTCCTGTAATTCAGTCTTCCCACACTTTTTCACAAGGACAGTCATTGGCTGGGTCCCTCTTCAGGGGAGACAAACCCTTGAAGAAACAATAACTAAGGCTTTTCTCAACTGGACCCTGGAAAACACAGCCCAGCACGCTGCAAGGGTAAAAGGCAATGCCCCGGCCTGCATCTTTGAAAGCAGGGCATATAAATAGCCCAGGGCACTTTCCTGTTTGGAGAACTCAGTAACAGCTGTTCATAGCCCACATTTCTTTCATACTTCCCTCCCTGCCACAAAGAAAATACAAACTAAAACTAGCTGTAGGAATGGACATTATTCAACATTAATGTGCCTTTAAAAATAGCACAGGAAGAGTCATAGACACAATGAAGGGAAAAATGAGCAAAACTTAGGAGGAGTAGAGAGGAGATACTTTTAAACAATGAGAAATTTAAGCAGGAAGGCAAGAAAAAAAAGGGGGGGGCAGGATTTGTAAAGGTTGCCTCTGGGAAGTGATATGAAAGGGGCACTGTAGTGGGAATTAGAAAAATCAAGGTATTTGTTGGTAGTGATGCTAGTTACTAATCTTTCTTGGGCATGCCCCCGAACATCTCTAGACCTCTTCCGTAAAATGGGCAGAGGGTAAAAGAGATAGATCTAGACGGTCTGTAAGAAGTCCCTCTAATTCCAGAAATGTTATATTGTATGAAACTATACAGAATGTTGGCTATTGGGCAATGGAGGAACACTGGATTTACCCGCCAGATATTTAAGTTCCAGTCCCCTAGGGAAGGGCATTAAGGGGTTTGAAGATGAAGCAAACTGAAGCACACCCAGCTTCCTGGCCACCGCTTCCCCCTCCTAGGACAGCTGCTTAAGGGGATGGTGAGAAAGCTGTCCTCAACCCCCTGGATAGAGCAGCAGCAACAAGGCAGCCACATAGTCTAATTCTCAGAAGTCCACAACCACAAAATTCCCTTCTCCTTGTCCATGGTGCCCAACCGAAGGTTCCTTCCCAAGGCTCACAAATTCAAGATGGCAGAACGTGCAGCCTTTGACTAGAGGCCTCATGGCCTGTGGGTAAAGAGCACAGGTACTGGAGTCAGACAGACTTGTACCCTCCACTTTGCCGAGTACCAGATCCATGACCTTTGGTAAGTTACTTAATATTTCTCTGATCTTCAACTGTTGCTGTTGTTCCTTTTAATTTCCCAAAATGGAGACAGAAATGCAGTTATGAGCTTTATATGTAGTTATCAAAGTACATGACACGGAGTAAACACTCAATAGACATTATCTACTATTATTCGCTAACATTATTTTCATGGACTGTTTTACTTACTTAGCTCGGAGAATGTTTTTTTGTTTGTTTTTCTCAGGTCCTTCAACCTCCTGAATCACCCTATTGTCTTTGATGGAAAAAAAAAAAAAAGCTTTCTAGCATAGGATGGTCAAGGAGTAACTGATTGCACATTGACTAGAGTTCAATTAAACAGGCAAAAATCAGGTTGTAAGCCCCTAATATGGACCACTTAGTGAGTAAATCTAAACATTTCAAACTGGGACTCCAAGTTTACGGTTAGACTTCCCTAGGGCAAAAAATGCACGTTTTTCCATCCAGCCTAGACATGCAAAATGTCTCCCTTATATGTCACCCCTCTCATCACGAAAAGGAACACACATCTGCATTTTGGGAGTCTCACCAGATGGGATATTTCCTCTGCTTCTGCTATGAACTGTGCTAAGAAATCGGTCAAGGAGAAATGGAAACTCTAGGTGTATATGCTTGTCTAAAGCCAGGATCCTAACGTTCATATCTGCCTTTTCTGCATTACAAGGTTAGATTATCTGAAAATGCCCCCAAAGGACAAATCATCTTACGTGAGGGAAGGACACTCTGAGGAACTAGTCTATGTTCAGGGAGATAAAACTTAAACATGGGTTACAGAGGGAATCTTTCCGGGAAGATCTGAGAGAAAAGACAATCGTCCATCCCGAAGGACTCACAAAAGTTCCTGTATGAAAGCAAGGCTTTCCTAGAACTGCATTGTTTAGTCATCTTTACTTCTAACTCACATCGACACGGCCTTCCTACAGCAAAATAGAATCACAGAATTTTAAAGCAGCAAGAAAGAAACCATATACAATCCTTAGTTGAATCTCTCCCTTTTACTTGCCCAGGTTACTACAGCTGACCCTTAAACAACACTGGTTTGAACTGCGTGGGTTTTTCCCCTTATAGGCAGATTTTTTGCATGAGTAAGTAAATGCTACAGTACTACATGGTCTGAGGTTAGTTGAATCTTCAGATGTGAACCGGGGATATGGGGGAACCGTGGAGACAGAGGAACCACAGGGTTAGGGTTAAGTTATATGCAGACTTTCAACTGCATGGAGAATCCGCACCCCTAACCCATGCATTGTTCAAGGGTCAATCATACTCATTTGTGTTTTATTTTTTTTTAAAGGTAACTATGTGAGGTAATAGATATGTTTTGTTTTAAATTTATTTATTTAATTTATTTATTTTTGGCTGCGTTGGGTCTTCATTGCTGCATGCAGGTTTTCTCTAGTTGCGGTGAGCAGGGGCTACTCTTAGTTGCGGTGCACAGGCTTCTCATTGCAGTGGCTTCTCTTGCTGTGAACACGAGCTCTAGGTGCACGGGCTCCAGTAGTTGTGGCACGCGGGCTCAGTAGTTGTGGTGCATGGGCTCACTTGCTCCATGGCATGTGGGATCTTCCCGGATCTTCCCGGTTAGATCAGGGATCTAACCCGTGTCCCCTGCATTGGCAGGCGGATTCTTAACCACTGCGCCAACAGGGAGGTCCTCATTTGTGTTTTAAAGTTGATCCCAAATGACCTAAATCTCAGCCCAGAGAAATCACATATAATATGTGGCTTTGGTTCCCCCAACACTCACACTGGACACTGAGTAAATCCATCTAAATGTCCAAGGCTCTGGAGGCTGGTGTCTTCAATTGGAAATGGACATGGCAACAGAAATATGCCTAAGAATTTACCAAGGAAAGCAGAATACCCAGAAACCCAAGATTTAACCTGAGTGGTAGAAATTGTGATAACCAACTCTGTTAACCTACGGATTCGATTTCACACAGAAGACTAGGCAGGCCCAAAGGGGAATTTCAAGGGTGCTGGGCAAAGGTGGCTATGGAGGAGGTTGGAAGAAAATAGTCTTAGGATGCTGGCAGAACAGGGGCCAAGGGGTCTCAGAGACTGAGCCCCAGTCCTATAAAGGGCCAATGACTTCCCCTTGGCAGTCTTTTCCTTTTTGACATAACAATTGCCCAAATGTCCAAGTTAGGAGTACTCATGGCAAAGCTCTCTGTGCTGGCATCAATGATTGACACCCTGGAGTTGGATGCAGCCCAGGTGTTGCAGCAACCCTCACTCCCACATCCTGAGTGAAGTCTGTCTAGGACATAGGTCCCCAGCCGGGCCAAGAATGGGCCATCGAGAGTAGTTACGGTGACACCAGTTTCTCTAGAACCCTAAGGGAGCACCTATCCCTGGGTGATTCCAAAGCTGGTCCAGAAAACAACACAGGTGAATCCTATCAATGCTGTTTTCAGATTTCTCAGGCCTGCTGAGTGAGCAGTTAACACCTGCTCTGTGGTAATAATGGTGTGTGCAAAAAAGTCCAAGAGAATCACCAAGGTTCTGATTGAATCGAAGAGCATCTCTAAGCAACTGGAGCCAGTGGGAAAGAGAAAGAATGGTGAAGGGCAAAGGCGAAAAAGAGCCCATCCAAAATTCAAGGCACAATCTCCATTGCACAGAACATGTTGTACACCATCAGCATAAGCAAGACAAGGTCTGGAGCCAAGAGACTTAGGGTTTGCGTGGATGGAAAGTCAAGTGAGGACGCTGGGAGAAACAGGCACCTCATGCATCGTCACTCAGCCTTAAGCCAATATTTTTAACACCAGTGGACAGACCCACCAGACCTAGGCCGCCAGCCCCAGGAAAACACAAGTGACACAGTCAACTGCAAGGTTTCTGGTGCCCGATTCCAAGGCAATGTTCCTTTTTAGCCAGGTCTTCTTCGTAGACCCAAGCTCTGACTGTTTGCTTTGTATTCACTGAGTTCGTAATCTGTTTCATGGTTTCTGTGAAGAGCTTTGAGTTTTCCTCAAGGAGAGGTCTCAAGTATGTCTGCTTATTTTCCCAAAAGAACCAGAAGAGATGTCAGGGAAACACTCAACTTGGAAAGTGGGAAAAGAAGAGAATTTGATATTGAGAGACACAGAACATGAGTAATAACCCAAACTCATCTCATGTCCACCTAAGATGTCTTATCCACATCAGTCAATATTCATTCATTCATTCATTCAATAAATACTGGACATTTCTGACATGCCAGGCCCTGTTTTAGGCACTAAGAAAGAAGGGTTATGAAAAGCTGCTCTTGTGGAGTTTGCTACCTGGCATGGGAGATGGACAAAACACACATAAATAAGTATATCATTAATGTCAGGTAATGACAATTGCCCTGAATGAAAATATAGCAGGAATTGGGGTTCTTGAGTGGCTGGCATGAGGTAATTTAGACAGGGTAGTCAGGGAAGGCTCTCTGAACAGGGGTCCCTATCATGTGAGGGATGGAATTTTGACAAGATGTGAAGGGTTAGCGAGCCTTAGCTCTGAGATATGAGCATAGTTTCAGAGTCTCAAGATCAATCCAGCTAAAGTCACTGGGCCAGGCTAAGGTGGAAACAAGAGACAGCATAGTCACTGCCCCCCTGCAGGGCCTGTCAGATGAGAACTGCAACATGCTTGCCATATATGGGTCTGCAATTTCTTTATGTTGTTCATAAAGGCGTGTGAAAGTTTAATGCGTTTCTTCGTAAATGTGCTTAAATCTTTGTCTTTTTTTTTTCCCAACAAAAGGTCTCATATTTATTACTGAGCCAGAGCCCTAGTGCAGAAACACTAACACAAAGAGAAAAATCATTTCCCTGATAAAACACATCCAGCTGTTCAGATAGTAGTGACGGTTGAAGAGTGATACGGAAAGATGCAAGTGAAGTGACCTTGACACAGCATAAATATGTTTGCCACTTCATGGGCTTGGTGTACGGGGCTCCTTACAGATCCAGCTTGGTTCTTCTCCAATGTCTTCTCTTGGAGTTGTATCTAATTTTATTAGCAATTTTCAGTCAAATCCATTGGGTAATAAGATGATTCTGCTTTTGTTTTTTGGCCAGGAATTGCTTAATCCTGAAAGTCCTGGGAGAAGATATGGCAAGGAGCAAATTCAACCGCACAGAGGGTGGCGGAGGAGAGAAGAGAAACAAATGTGCTTAAATCTCTCTCGTGCATTTTTCTTGCTCTTATTGGAAGAGGGTTATTTTTCCATTTCTTCTCTGTGTCACTTCCCCCAGGAACTCCCATTTCTTCGTCGGCTTTCTGGAAGGTCTTCCCAGCAACTCCAGGCCAGAATGCTTCCTCCTTTCTCTGACCCAACTCTTCTTTTGACTGTCCTACTCTGTATAATACCTGCTTCACCAGCACCCAATGCGGGATGCAGGATCCCGGTTTGTTTTTGTTTTGCATGTACATCCATGTCATCTCTGGACTAGCAACAGAGTCAGGAAAAATGTGAATTCTAATTCCAGCCCTTCCACTTACTAGTTGTAAACTAGTTTTTCAAGCTCCACTGTAAAATGGGATGCGAACACTGGTACTTACCTTATGGCATGGGTGTAAAGAGGAGACATTATAAGAGGGCGTTTGGGAATGCAAGCTGCTGTCAGCAGGGTTATGGGTTCTTGTAATAAGGGGCTATGCCTTTGATTTTCAGTTATGCCCGACAGTGCCTACAACACATTATGTTCCCTATCAATGGTCTTTGAAGACAGTATAACATGCTCCAAAAAGCACTGGATTTGGAATTATCAGGGAGAGATTCCTTCCAGGTTCTGTCACTTCCTAGCTACACGACCAAAAACGAAGGTCATGTAGCTCCTCAATGCCTCAATTTCCTCATCTACAAAATAGGAATAATCATGCTAACCTCACAGGGTTGTTGGGTATAATCCATGAGATAATATACAGAAAGAAGAAAGCATTTCCAGCTCTAAAACTTCTGATTCTGTGGCTCTTAACTCCTTAACTCTCACTGATTTAATATAAAATCCAGTTATGTGAATCCACAATTCCTTTAAAAAGAAATTCATAGACTAAGTACCTCTCTCTGACAACTCCTTCCTGGACCAGAGCACCAGGAACTAGTCAGAGCCATTTTGCTGTTGCCCAAAACAGAAGTCACAAGGAGAGGGTCATTGGTTAAGGTACATGTGACTCAGCTCAGGGCTATCAGAATTCCATGTATTTCTTTCCAAGGTGAAGGTCATTAATGGCCTCTGCACTGCTAAATCTGACAAACTGCTTTCTGTTTATTTCAGCTTAAGTTCCTCTATCTGAAGCAGTCAGGTGGTGTTATAAATATCTCACGGAGTGGCAGTGCAAAGTTGGGTGTAGCTCGGTCACTGTGCCCTCAGAGACATGTCCAGCAACTTTTTGCAATTCTAGATGATACTCTGACCTTGACAGGATTTACATTTTGCTGATACACTTCAGTGGGTAGGAGGCAGAGCCAGATGTACAACAGTTGAAAAATAATATAGGCACAAATGCCAGTATAGGTCCACAGGGCAGGAAGAAACTAGACTGTGCATAGAAAAAGAAAACACAGCTGAAAGTAACAGTTACCATTAGCCAACAACTAAACATCACCACACCATTCTTGTTCAAGACTATTACACTATCCTCACAGTGACTCTGGCAAGCTCATGAAATCTGGTGACAGTACGGACACTACCAAAATATTTTGTAAACCCGATCTGTGGGCACCATGAGAGCAAGGAATTGTATCTGTTTTGTTTGACTGATGGGTCTCAAACTCTGCAAATGGTGCCTGGCACATAGTAGGTTCTCAATAAATATTGAACAAAAAAAAAAAAAAAAAAGAAGGAAGGAATGAGAATCCCAGGGTTTCCTGCTGGATTCCTACTGCATTTCATGATTGCAGTTACAAAGCCATTTGTGTTCTGTCATCATCCTCTTATACAATTAAAAACTTTCCACTAACGTTTATATAGCTAACTTTTCCATTTGCTTACAGTACAGAGAAAGTAATAAATTAGAATGTGCAGCTCCATCAAAAGGAAAAAAAGTGAGCAGACTGAATAGATGATACGACCAAGATCAGGTACAAAGACTGACAAAAGGGAGGACCTGGAAGGTCTGAGCTCAGCCAGCTCCCCTATGTTCCATCACCTGAAGACTGCTCACTTTCTGGGAAGCAGTAAAACAGAGAGAGAGGTCAAGTTTTTCTTACTTACTTAAGAATTCATTCTAACATCAGGGAACGATGGACTTATGAGAATAGGTTAGTAGTTCTTTAGCTTGTTCCACGTGAACATGCATTCTTTGGCCGGCCTTCCTGTTCCGAGAAGATGCTATGCACCATAATGCAGCCTCTGGAACGGAGATTAAAAGGCCCACGTAGGGCCCCTTTTCCATTTCTTTTTGCCATTAGAGAGACATAGGTTTGCCTCTGCAACTCAAGGCTGACTCTTCATTGTGCCTTAACTGTCCATCCTCACCACACCAAAAGTCAAGCAACTAATTTGCTAATGGAGACTAACCTTATCTGGCCCAAACCTGGAGCCTCAGACTTTCCTCCACTCCCCCTGCCTGTCCACCAAAATTTCCCAATCCTCTCTCTCACAATAGCCTTCTTCTCTGCATTGCCACTGCCATGACCTTAGCTCAACTTTTTCTTGGGTTTCTCCTAAACTAACAGAAATATTTGCTAACCAGACTCTAGGCTTCAAGTCATGCACCCCTTCAATCCATTTTTCATATTTTTACCCCAGATGTGATTCTAGAAGGCAGTCCTCAACATATACCATTGTACTGGAAAACCCCGTTCCTTGGCACAGAATATCAGACCCTTCGTGACCTGGCTCCTGTCACCCTCTCCGGCTTCACGTCCAACTTCTCCTCTGGTGACATGCCACCCCCGACCCTGCCTATCCGCTGGCCATTCCTGAAGCACACTAGCTCTCTCATAGCACTGCACCCCATCCTGCACGGTCCTCTGTCGAAAACATCCTTCCCCCTGTCATCTTCCAACCAATCTCCTTTCTATTTTTTAAACCTACTGGAGGTTTCCCTGATCCCACTAGGGAGACCTCCAACCACTCACCTTTGTGTGTCCCTAGCACCTTCTCTTTCTATCATAGTAAACATAGCACTAGATTATAAAGTATTTGTTTAATTACCTCTTCCCACGGTTAAAGACTGTGCTTCATTTATATGAACACACACACACACATACACACAGAGCACACAACTAATGCTCACTAAATGGTTGCCGACTGAATGAATAAACACATTCATCTCTGTCTCTCAGATCTGCCCTTCCTGTTCTTCCTGCAAATAATGTAGTTGCTGATTTGCCAGATGCCAGAAGACAGCCATTTGAGTACTTAAAAAAATCAAGTGTACTGCTAATGCCACTTGGGAGGTTGAGGGGATAGAAAATACATCCTGTCAGATCCAGACGAGGCTCCTGGTCTGTGGGAAGGAGAGCTCAGCTATCCAATTACTATTCGAAAGGAGAGACTGCAAACACGATCTCTGGCAGGGTTCTGTGATAGGACGCCTTGCCGTCCAGCCATCAAGAACTAGAGCTGTGCAGACCAGGAGCACACCGACGCTCAGTGCAGCTAACGTGGCGACTTGACCAAGCAACACGTGCACAGGCTCCCACGCTCAGAATGAGCTGATAACCAGCTGTTACGTACCGAGAGCTATTATGACTTAAACTCATGCGAGATTTGTAGAGCCCAATGCCAGAGCAGCTTCTTCAGTTAATGAAACTGCTGTTTCATGACAGCCTGTTTCGGAAGGGCTGTGGTTACATGTGCACGGAAAGTCCTCAGGATAACGCGGGATTCAATCCAGAGACGTGGGTGTGGAGGGGATGGCTGGGGATGTCAATTAGTGACACTTAGGAATAAACCCTCTAACTCATCTGAATAGTGTAAATACTAGACCGGGGGGGGGAATGACTACCTAAAAATTACATTTAAAATAAACAGCAGTGAAATATTTCCTTACTGGGTACTCCCAGGCAAAATGTTATGCCTGCCTCATATAATGTCACGATGTCTCAAGCGTATTATTAAATGATGTAATACACTTGCTCTGACAGATCATCATATGTTTATTCAGAAGTTCATTAAAGCCAGGGGTGTGCACGAAATCCATTAATATTCAGGCTACAAATTTGTGTTTTTTGTTATTGTTGTTTCTTTGTTTTGTTTTTTTTTACCAGTGGTTCAGTCAAATATAACAAAATCCTTTTGGAGATGATATTAGGAAACAAAGTCAACTTTTGACATTATTTACAGACAAGCAGAAATGAACAAAGCAGCCCTCATTGAATCTTTGTTGAATCCCTGATTGCTTAGAGCAGGAGAAAGCCTTGTAGAAAAAATCAAAATCCTGCTTACTCAGGAAACAGTCAACCTTGTGGGTGACACATAGGGCCTCTCTTGAACCCAAGTCTGTGCTCCTTGTTAACTGCTGATTGAAAATTACCTGCTTTAGTTGGGGGGGGGGAGGGGGGAGGGATAAATTAGGAGCTTGTGATTAACATACACACACTACTATATATGAAATAGAGAACCAATAAGGGCCTACTGTATAGCACAGGGAACGCTACTCACTATTCTGTAATAGAAACTGTAAAAGAATGAATATATGTATATGTATAACTGAATCATACTGCTATACACCTGAAACTAATACAACATTGTAAATCAAGTATATTCCAATAAAATTTAAAAAAATAAAAAGATTTGCTTCTAAAACTTTGGCAAGAACTTGAGTTCAGATCACTTGAAATATCTATAGAGCTAGCTGAGAACACAATTTCGAAAGCATGATCACTCTGTGGAACTGGAATCTACTTTTTAACACCAATTACGCAGCCATTACATGGAAAAGCTGATCTTTTAAATGCAAGAATATGTCCTAGAAATGACTTCTGTTTCCATAATTTAAGCAATAAATCAACTAAGGAGTTTTGTTCCTGTAAAAAAAAAAAAAAGAAAAGAAAATTACCTGTTCTATGAAAATTACATTTTTCACACGCTTTGTGGTCAGTTCTCATCCAATATCTTCTCCAAAGTCCACTCTGTGTCCTCCAGCTCCCACTCATCTCTCTTTCCTTGACTATTCATAGGTCTCATTGTGCATCCCTCTTGATTTTGCATGTAATTTACACATAGTCAAGACAGTAGGAAACACATCTGACAAAATTTATGACATGCTAACTAAGCACACAGCAACTTCTCCAAAAATTCTCTCTGAGCCTTGTGGTCCTTTTGTGACAACTTAACATTGACAAAGCCTGTGGGCCTCAAGGTGTGTGCCCCAGTCCATCACCACCAGCATAACCTGGGAACTTGTTAGACGTACAAATTCATGACCCCACCCAGACCTGCTGAATCAGAAACTCTAGGGCTAGGATCAGTAATCTGTGTTTTACTGAGGCTTCTATGTGATTTTGCTTTTATGTCAAACTGGAGAATTACTGTACTACGATTACAAATCGGCATCTAGTTGGGAAATTTTGACCAGCTTATGAGAAGAAGGATAGATCGAGGCTCTTATGGTGGATTCAAAGAAGTTAAAAAACAAATTTAAAAAATGTCAATTATCTCGGCAAAGAACTACTTCTTGCAGAAAGTAGGCACAGTAAGAGTAGTCATCTGAAGAAAAAAGAACCAGCTCAAAACAAAACACAAAACAGAGAAATGTTTGTCTTAACGGAGCAACACAGATGATATTTCTAATTATCAGGAGAACTGCTTAGCGCTGTCAGGATAACCACACCTCCTGAATTAATTCAGGTTCTGGGCTGAATGAACGTGCAAAGCTTATTCCCATGGAAACCAAGCACTATACAGATTGATAGGGTTAGAGCACATATAACTGAACTAAGGCAATTGCCAATTTTAAAAGATTAGCAGTGAAAATTTGACACCACACATTTATTTTCTGAATATCAGACATGTCTCATCTATAGTCAAGGATAAAGGACGGTCAAAACTTGATTTAAGAGAAAAGAAAAGCCCTACTACAACACAGCCTAGTATCTTTCAACTCTGGCCAGAAGGAGGCAGAAGGTCTGTTTTCTTAATACCGCCCTCATTACAAGGAGATTGTTTTGAACATTGGTATTAAACAGGTTGCCATGGCCTCCTGCCTGGAGTTCAGCGTGCCAAGGTTCAGTCATGAGCCAGCTATGAATGGGCTGAATAAGATGCTCACAGATAGGGTTTCCCACCCCAAACCCCTGCCATAGAGCATCCCACCAGGAAGGTCACCAGGAAGTAACAGAGTGCTAAGAGTGATCCAGCCTCTCCCCACTTTTTCTGGCATTCCTTCCCTGGTCCTCACTAATGACCTTGTCACATAGGACACATCTGCTGTATAAGAAAGGCTGCTTCAAACAGCGGCAGATCTGCTGTCTGCCATTCCCGAGCACAGAGAACAATAGGGAAGTTGCTTTAGACCTCCAAAAGATTTGTTTGTTTGTTGCTTGGGCAATTTTGGCATTTCCAAATTTTATATATGACTGTGACCAACTGGGAAGGCGGCAAACAAGTTCAAAGCGCAGCTAACTATGCTCTGATACAGGCCTTTGTCTCCAGTAGATAATAGAGAAGGAACCACAGGGGATTTTGTCTCCGTGTCCTCAGAGAGACACAAAGAGCCTCAGGTAACACAAACCAGAATGTTCAAAATGAGCAAATGCGACCTGCAGAGCTGGGCTTATGCTTAATATCTATTCAAATATCTAAGACCCCTTCCAGCTTTAAAATTCTCCACTTCTCTGATCTTGTAGCTTCTCGTAGGGACTAAGCCTTTGAAATTTCATGCCAGGTTTCAGTGATTGAGATTTTTGTCAAGAAAAAAAAAAAGCCCATAAACAGATATGCTGCAAAATTGAGGTTGTATCTGTAAACGCTCAGCATTTGAGAGCGGTGCCTTACATTTTCAAGAGCTAGTGGTAATTTTCAGAGTTTTGTATTTTGGAAGGTAAGAGCCACAGATTTTTGATAAGCAAATCTGCTGAACAAGGCCCTGGGCAGGGGGTCCAGACAAGTTCATGGATTCCTCTCAGGATATTTATATTTACATGCAATTGGGCAGAACGTGAGTGAGGGAAGAAATGGAGGGGTCAGAGGACAGAGGTGCAAAATAAAAGGGAAAGAAAAGAAAAAGCAGCAAAGACATTCTGTAAGAGAAGGAAGTGGTTTCCACCCTGTGTCTTGCATTCATCTGCTCTGACCTGAAGGTCTAGAAGAAGATGACAGGGTTTGCCCCCTTTCTCCAAGAGGTGATCAACTCATAATCCCAAGCTTGATATGATTATCTCATAAGCTTTGATAGTTCATTAATTCGGCTTCCACAGATACACTTGTGTTATTGCTCCAAGAATAACCCAGGCCTGTGTGAAATGTAGCAGCCATGCCCAGGTCTGTGACCTCTTGTTTCAAAGAACTGGCTGGCTGACTTTTTATTTGAGCTCTAATACACGTTGCCAAGCCAAGACTGTTTTCTTTGCATGGGAGGTGGTGGCCCTGTAAGATTAACTGGGAAGTTACTGGTAACATTCCGGTTACTGAATTGGAGCGGCCAGGTGTCCATGGCTTTATCTTTTTGTTTGCAACTTTTGCAGATCTGACCAAAGTCATAAGGACTACTACCAAAGGATTATGAGCCATTTTGGGCTTGAGACCCAGTACCACATTTGTAAAAATGAACCAGCCTTTAGCCAGGAAGAGAAGTTTTAGATTATCTGGATGTGAGATAAATATTTAACTCCAAAAGTTTATTTGCAAGTTAAACTACTACCCCAAGAGAGTGGAATATATCTGTCTTTCTGTCTCAATCATCTCTGGTTCCTAAAAATGCACAAGCTAAGTGGAATAACCATATTTTCAAAGGTCATGCAACACAATCCATGCCAGGCAGACACATCTTCTTGCTACGTCATCAAAACCAACCTAGTATTAAAGTTCGTAAGTCGAGTTATTTTACAAATAAAATAATTCTGTAGGTACAAAAATACTTCTCAGGGTAGACTTTTCCCCTCTTTTTGATATGGTGATGTCTTCTCTTCATTCAAAGATATGACAATAAATCTTTAGTGCCTTTAGAACATGACACTGAAAACACACACACAAGCTCTCCTCCTAAACTAACTGTTCATAAGCCAGTGAAAGGGAAGGACTGTGTTACTCAGGAACAAAATGTTGACCCCTGAGTGTGGCTACTAACTGAAATTTAAACACAGGTTTTCAGGGGTCAGGGTGAAATGAGTAGACTGGAGCTAGTCTCCTGGTTGGTGTATTAAATCTCTGACAGTTTCCTAGAGGTAAATGTATTCATTTTGGGGAAAAGGGCGTTCCCATGGCCTAGCTGTCCAGGTTACTGGGATGGGGCATTGCTAAGGAGCTCAAGTGCAGTACTGTCCTCTGGACAGCTAAGCCTCCATTTTTTCACACAATATAAAATAACTTAATGCACCAGAAGCAGTAATGGAGACCATCCAGTTTAGACCTTAAGTCGTAGTGCTGGTGATACACAGCAGAGGCACCTGGGCAGCGTACTCAGAAGATAAGACAGTCTCTGGGAAATAAGATAATGTTACCATAGGGACTTTTTAAATATAATACCTGCATGTCATTGCTGTAATGTGCATTTTTGAGGCAGTCGTGAAACTGGTATGTGATTTTTGGTGTGCTCTGTTGTAAATTCAAAGAGCTTGTTCAAGTTTTCTTTTTTTCTTTTTTTCTTTTTTTTTTTTTTTTAACATCTTTATTGGGGTATAATTGCTTTACAATGGTGTGTTAGTTTCTGCTTTATAACAAAGTGAATCAGTCATACATAAACATATGTTCCCATATGTCTTCCCTGTTGCGTCTCCCTCCCTCCCACCCTCCCCATCCCACCCCTCCAGGCTGTCACAAAGCACCGAGCCAATATCCCTGTGCCATGCGGCTGCTTCCCACTAGCTATCTACCTTACTGCGTTTGTTAGTGTGTATATGCCCATGACTCTCTCTCGCCCTGTCATCTTTTTTTCTTTTTTAACCTATTGTTTTCAGAGTGTCCATTTTGAATTAAAACTTGTTACACCATTAAAAAAAAAAAACACACCAACTCAGGAGTGTCTCTTATAGATACACATGAAAATATTTACTGATTAAAAAAAAAAAAAAAAAAAGCCCACAATTCAATGCCAAGGAAAAGTGACACAAAAGCCCAAATTTCTTATTTTGCAGATTCCTGATTTTCAGAGGTAAAAAAATGGATCCTAACTTGTTTCTGACCCAAAGCTATTTTTTAAATAGTTTCTCTGATCACCCGCAAGGATGTAGAGGAGCAAACACTGTAAACATTCATGGGTTTGGAGCTCACGACCTGGAAATATAAGATTATTCAATCTGAAATCCACTGAGTCTGCGTCACATTACAGCAGAAACATGCAATTTTATGAAAAGGACATATTGCTTTTAAGAACTTGGATGTCTGTTTCTGCATTCATTTATTCAATAGATATTATATCTACTTTGCGCTGAGGATGATAACTTGATGCCACGCACTCACCTAAGTTCTCAAGTTCAGAACTGGTACCAAGTGGGAGCCATCGGTCAGAGGCCAACCCCTGTTTCCTGGCTTTGGGCCCTCCTCCCAGACCCTCAGTGTCAGAGCCATTCTGCAGTGGTTCTTCACCACAGTATCACGCATTCATTCAACTGACACCTTCTATCGTGCTCAAGGCATGTAAAGGCGAGAGCAGTCCTTGCCCTAAGAAGCTTAGTCCAGACCCTTCTGAAATCTTGTCCTTGAGACTGTGAGCCAGTAGAGCTTGTTTTTGTATTTACCCCACTGCAATCATACTTAGACTTTCTTCAAACTCTTCCATCTCTTCATTTCTTCCCTTCTTTTCCTCCTCCAAGCAAGAGTTTATTTGAAAAGAAGAAGAAGAAGGAGATGGGGGACGAGAAGAAGAAGAACTTGGATGTTTGGCTTTAGATGTGCAAAGCAATGCCAATCATAAATGATTTATTTATTTTTCAAAACAGACTGAAAACAATTCTATTTGCTGTTAATTCAACTGTAGTATAAATGTGAAAAACCTTAAGCTTCAGTCCTTTAAAAAATATTCAGTCACATAGACCATCTACTCCAAAGCTTCCAAATCAGTGAGGTCTGACCATTTATTCAACCCCTCTGAAGTTCATAAAACTGTGACTTGTGACAAAACTTTTCCTTATAATTTACAACTCAAGCATGCTTATCAGGTCAGAGACACTCCTCCATGGACACGTGTCTTTCTGAAGCAGAACTTTGGAAAGCAGAAGAATTCTGAGAGACAACTTGAGTGGGAAGTCTGCAAACTAGACAGAACAAGAATTTCTCTCAAATATCAAAATGCCAATTGGAATGGCCACATCCCATTGAGACAACAGTGCGGTGGGCAAAACAGAATCCCTAAATTCATTGTAAAGCTCACAGGGTGGCTCTGGACAAAGTGGGAAGTTCAAGCATTAAGATGGGATTGCAAACTGACTTTTTAAAAAAGGCTATCTTGACGCAGTTGAAAGGAATCTAAGTGAAGAACTCTCAGATAGTACAAACTATCTACAATTGAATTTTCCTCAGAATCTTTACAAGTGAGTTTCTTATGATAGTGATATATTTGTGACATAGATTTCTTTCCCTTTGATCTCTCTTTACTTCTCATTGATGCCTGCAAGTCCGTCATTAGACATTCCCACCTTTATCACATATTTAAATGCAACACAGAGGAGAGGCCCACTATGCCTTCTCAGCGACCAAAACTCCCAGCTGTACTGGGAACACTTTGGTAGCTGGAATCTTGTTTATCCCATCTTTGGTATTCCTCACGCTGTGCTAGGCACTTGATATCACAGAATCATTGAGGTTCAAGGAACTTGACAGGTCACTGGCCCCCATCCTCTGATCACAAAGACAAAAAAGTGAAGCTAAAACTCAGAAGAAAAAAGACAACTGTTTAGAGTGAATCAGCCCATTAGTGACAAAGCTGGGACCAGAAATGGGGAGTCTGCAGGCACATGGCAACTCACTTTGAAACCGAGCAGGACCCTGTGGGCCTCCTGGACATGGAAGCCTTTCTATGTTCCCCTGTTCTTGACCTTCCCTGAGTTCCAAAGGGCAGGTTCAAAGAGTTGCTAGTCAGGGAAGGGAGGGGATGCAGAGACAAGGGAGGAACAGTCAAGAAACAATAGCGCAGCCTTGGAGCAGGGTCCTGGTTCCCCCTCAAGGGATACACATAACAGTATCTTTGAGCTCTTCTGTAGAACTAAAACCCCCACCAAATGGAAGGTGTTAACTACCAGATGAAGCATTCTTCATTCCAGAGAGAAGGTCACAGCTTGATAACTTAAGAGACCCACAGAAGCTCATCAGGAGACCACCTGAGGCCAGATTAAAGGAGCGCAGGCCCTGCACACACCCTGATCCTTATCAGCAACCCGGCCCTTGAACCATTGCTGTAAAACTCCTCACCAGATCCCCCAGGGTGGGAACACACAGTTGAGGGTAAGAGCCCACTGTGTCCCCCTTTGCCTGGCAAAGCAATAGAGCTATTCTTTTCTACTTCACCCAAAACCTGTCTCCAGCGCACAGAGGCCAAGTTTTCAGCATCAACTTCCCAAGCCTTTACTGAACCCTCTGTGGGCTGGGCATTGTGCTATAGATCGAGAGCATGACTACAAATGCCTTTTCATAGAGAAATCTGTTGGCCAGACTCAGAAACCAATAGTTACAACGAATCTACCTACCTAAGTGTAAACATAGAAGTTAGTTCTTAACCCTTGTGAATCCATCTAAGGAACTTAATAATTGAGATATAAAAATCATACTCTTAGAATGTTTCACCTGAAAAAAAGTACTAGAACTTAGAGCCCACAGATGTGTTTTTAAATGAGATTCCATAAAATTTAATTTAACTGTATTAATAAAAAATTTTTCCATTTATAGACTATGAATGGAGAGCTCAAGCGTTTTAGTTATATACTCAAAATTAAAGCTGTGTTTATTCATTTATTTAGTCAATTTATTATGTAGGTGTGTATACAAAGAATATAGGGGCTTCCCTGGTGGCGCAGTGGTTGAGAGTCCGCCTGCCGATGCAGGGGACACAGGTTCGTGCCCTGGTCCGGGAAGATCCCACATGCTGTGGAGCGGCTGGGCCCGTGGGCCGTGGCCGCTGGACCTGCGCGTCCGGAGTCTGTGCTCCGCAACGGGAGAGGCCACAGCAGTGAGAGGCCCACGTACCGCAAAAAAAAAAAAGGAATATAGACCCAGAAATCTTGATTTGATTAGTCCTGATGTTCAGATCTGTTTACTATTAACAATGGCTAAGTTATTAACTTTTCTAAAGGATTAATTCATTGTCATGGATGACAGTGAATCTTAGCCAAGTGTGAACCCTTACTCCATTCAGTTTTCCATGAATTCTCTCAGATAATTAGTTTTAAGAAATACCACGACATGGCACCTTATCATTTTCCAGTCCTCCTGGGACAATCTGAACCAGGGGACAAGGACATGAACCACAGAGTTCAAAAGGGAAGCGGCATTAACATCCAACACTTGACACGCAGCCCCTGCTTCGTGGGAGCATAGAGGCTCCCTAGATTTCTGAGTGCCCATCACCTCATGTACTTGTGGTAACTGCAATGCCTACTGCTTTGGTGTCTGGCCTTGGATTTCCCCGATAACTCGGAACCCCACACATGGTCTGTCTGGTTTATTTACACATATCTTCATCTGGTTGATATGTGCCTTTTCCCAACTGTACTAAATTTATCCCATTTTGGAGATGGGCAGAAAATATAACGCTTGGGGTTGAGATGTGCTACTTCAGGGGCCTTTGCTACCCCTCATCCATGCAGACGTCATGGACCAGGGTCCTTGTGCGCCCTGGGATATCACATAAATGCTGGCTCGTTTCTGAGGGCTGAGAGAGCAGAGAAGAAATTGGATCCAATTACTGGATATCAGTTGTGTGTATGTGTGTGTCTGTGTATGTGTGTATTGTTATTGCTGTTTGATCATTATTCTGGTCTCTCTTTTTCCTTCGGCCGAACAGTCACTAGCCTGTCTCTAGAGAGTTATTCCAGCCTCAAGACTGACTCAGTTCTATGCCCTCTTTCCTCTTTCTGTCATCCATCCACATTCCCCTCTTGACATTCACAAAGGGCCAAAGCAGAGAAAGCCTCCGGAACGCAGCTCTTCTCAGCACAGGCTTTGAGCTTCTGTAACTCCCATCTGTGCGGCTTCCCAAGGGAGCCCTCACTAGAGCTCTGAAGGAAGCATGGCAGAAATCCTGAGGAAAAAAATACTGAATTTTTAAGAGAGCTATATTTTTTGAAGATTTTAATAGGAGCACAGAGACTTGCATACAAGGTGCTCAATGAAAATTTGATAAATGGAAAAATAAAAGGCAAACCTGCAAATGTGTCTGGGAAATGCTGAAGCTCCTTGGAGAAGTGGGGCTTTGGATGGAGGTGGCCCCTTTCCCTCGCTCTAGGCAAGGGCAGGGATCCACCATGATCTTAGATCACGTCCAGATGTGTGAGCTGCTCCCTAGGCATCTGAGAGTGGCCAGAAGCACTCCAGCTCTCAGGGGCAAGCCACCTTTTTTAAAAAATTTAATTAAGGGCTTTCCTGGTGGCGCACTGGTTGAGAGTCTGCCTGCCGATGCAGCGGACACGGGTTCGTGCCCCAGTCCGGGAAGATCCCACATGCTGCGGAGCGGCTGGGCCCGTGAGCCACGGCCGCTGAGCCTGCGCATCTGGAGCCTGTGCTCCGCAACGGGAGAGGCCACAACAGTGAGAGGCCCGCGCACCACAAAAAAAAAAAAAAAAAAAAATTTAATTAAGAGTGTGAGTGGGAAAAGAAGTTGAAAAAGAATAGATACATGTATATGTATAACTGAATCACTTTGCCGTACACCTGAAACGAACACAACATTGTTAATCAAATAGACTCCAATATAATATAAAAATTACAAAAATAAAATAAATAAATGCATGGCAGCACTGGAAAAAAAAAGATTGTGTGTGGGGAACTATACTCAATATTTTGTAATAACTTATAAGGGAAAAGAATCTGAAAAAGAATAGATATATGTATAACTAAATCACTTTGCTGTACACCCCAAACTAATACAACACTGTAAATCAACTATACTCCAATAAAAACATTTAAGAAAAAAGGTGTGTGTGGCTTACAGTATTCACTAGAATAAAGCTTTACATAGTGGCTGTAGGGACACATGAAAGGAACAAAGCCAGTGCCCTGCAATCACGCTTTGTTGTTATTTCATTAGAGTGACTGTTAGCCTTCATTTTTTTTTTTTCCACTCAGCCATTCGTGGACCACCTTTGAAAGCTGCCTCCACCAGGCACTGGGGGGGGGGCTCACCGTGCGGTCAAAACCCCTATTCTTCATCCTGGTTCCCATATTGTTACAGTTCTCATTGTTACTGGGGTATAATTTTTAATTCTCTCAAGTTTTCTTTTTTTATTTTGCTCTTGTGTCACTTGATCCTGATATAAGTCCCGAAGAAAATAGAGGCTCAGAAAAGGTTAAAGAATTTGAGAAGGGCACACAGCCTGGCAGTAGCAGAGCTGGGTCATATTTTGTGACAGTAAGGGCTGTATACCATTTCTATCAGCCTGTCCCCTTTTCTTTTTTCTTTTTTGTGGTATGCGGGCCTCTCACTGTTGTGGCCTCTTCCCTTGCGGAGCACAGGCTCCGGACACGCAGGCCCAGCGGCCATGGCTCACGGGCCCAGCCGCTCCACGGCATGTGGGATCTTCCCGGACCGGGGCACGAACCCGTGTCCCCTGCATTGGCAGGCGGACTCTCAGCCACTGTGCCACCAGGGAAGCCCCCTGTCCCCTTTTTCTTTCTAAAGAGGCCCTGCACAAGGGCAGTTGATCCTCTCTGGGCGAAGGACTTTCAGTTCCAAATGTGTGACTTGCAAGGCTGTGCTTTCACTAGTAACCACTGTGCATACTTTTCCAATTTCCCACTGGGGACATGGTAACCATATAGGAAAAAGGATTAACTTATCTTTTGGCTCCTATCATACTAAGACTCATCCTAGTTAATTCCTCATTTAAAACCAGGGTTCTTTTGGTTGTTGATTTCCAGATAATCTCCAATCATCAAAGAAATATAGATGTGAGCTATGTTTGATACGATTAAGTGTTGCAAATAGTACAGGGTAGAGAAAAACCAAGCAACTGGCTTTCGATTGGACTCAGTTCTGGTTCTGAAATGAAGTGCTGACTCTTACTAACTTGTGTGATTTGGGGCAAGTGATTTAAACTTTCTGAGCCTCAGTTTCCACATCTCTAAAATGGGAAGCATAATACCTTCTTCCCGGGCTGTTGGAGAACTTATTGGAACGTAAGCTCTGTAAGAGAAGGCCGGTATCAGTCTTGTTTAACCACAGAATTCCTTGAAGAATCAAGCACAATAAATATCTGTTGAATAAAGGATTCATTAAAATATGTAAACTGGATCAGTGCAGTACCTCGCACATCACCGATGAGTCAGAATCTACATCTAGGCTGATGTCTCCCCTTTCTACTTTCTCTTTCATTTACCCAGAGGATTAGGCTCCATGGTATGCGTAAAAATAATGTTTAACGGATATAATTTGCAAGGAGGGAAGAACTTTTATAGACACACATGCCAGAAACGTCTTTCAGAAACATGCAGGAGGGTTGTGAGGATGTCTGAGTCGCTTGGATTAACTGTAGGAAACCACCCATTCTTTATGACAGAGCGCACAGCCCATGAGCCCCACTGGAGCTGCAGAGAGTGAAGAAAGGAAGAAAGACTCTGACAGGGAGAAGCCGGGGCTGGGTGTCCTGGCGTGACTTTTCTCTTCTTCCCCTGAGTGAAAACTCCCTCCGTGCACAAGGACAGGCTCTCCAGCCCCTTCAGGGCTCCTGGGGAAAGAGCTCCAATCCCAAATACCATCTATGATCTGTTTTCCATCGTAGGAAAAAAAAAAAGGGTCTGATGCTAGGCATTTAGCTCCATGGGAAACTACTACCACAAATTGAATTTTGGAAATTCAATTCAATTTAAAATGCATTAAAGTCTATTTAAAGAAACTTTCTGGGGCGTCCTTTGTTATGTGAGGAATCTCTGTAGAAAGAGGAAAGAAGCAACCCCTGATGTGTCTTTTGTGTAAATCTGGATTCACATAAATAGAACTTTCTTAAATCAAGGTGTGCGGGCCTCCTTTGCAAAGGGGTAAAGTTCCTGGAACTTCTTCAGAGCAGCGTGCTCCATCTTCCCCATTGTTCAGAAACCTGGTAGGACCTCTCATCACAATATGGAGGAAGGTTTCTCAACATGAGGGAGGCCACAGTGATATTTGAAGTAAAGGCCTCCAAGCCAACGGGGAAACTGCTTTGAAAAGAACCACTGTCAAATGGCTGTTGAAGCTACAGCACAGAATCCTCCAGAAGACGGCATCCTGGGAATAACCCACCCCATCACCATGGGAAAGGGAAACCAGAAGGCCCCCAATCAAACCCAGAGAGGCACACGCCTCTCAACTTTGAAACGCATTCAAGATACACGCGGACCGTGCAGGTACTAGGAGCATGAGGTTTTTGGTAAGACTGACCTTGGTGTTTACTAGTCGAGTGATCTTAGAGAGCAGTCATTTAATTTCTGAACCTGTTTCTTCATCTGTACAATGGGGAAATTATAGTCCCTCCTTGTAGCATTCTTGTGAAAATTAAATGAGCTAACATAAATAAAATAATTAAGTCCAGCACCCAGGATATTGTAAATGCTCTGTAATGTTAGTCGCTATTATTATTATTATTATCAATGCCACTAATTCAAATAGGAACTAAAAACCATATGGAATATTTTAAGGTCATCTGATTTTTCTGTAACACCATCGTTTCACACAATGTGATGACACATTGAGCGGAGTGTGTAATTGGTCCCCCTCTTTCCATCGCAGAATTCAGTATCCTGTATGACAGAGCTACTCTATCCTAAACCAGTGGCTGGATCCTGGCCTCTTTCCCTCCATCAGAACACACTGGTTCTGTGCTTCATTCTCTCAAAATCTCTTCTCAACCCAACGACAATTGTACAAGCTGATTCCATTTATGTCAGTGCTTTCAAGTGACATAATACAGCTCACTTGAGCACTTACAAACGAATTTTAATTCTAGAATTGCAGTACCGCTCAGCACTCACGTTTAAGGTAGCAACGTAGCCGAGCAGAGGATAAGGCCCTTATTAGAAGCAGGCTGTAAACATTATAGGAGGACCCTGGTGTTTCTGCTCGGTTTAAGTTACACTGACTTCCAATCATGCATTTTATCTGTTGGCAGGAATACGTAGGTGCCCAATGAACGTTACCTTTGGTGATAATAAAACAAAAGCCTAACTTTCAAAAGCGAAATATCCAAAAGGCCATTGTCTGCATTCTTGGCAGAGGCCAGGGAGCCAGTTTTCCCAAGTCAGCAGCCCCTGAGGAGGCTGGCCAGGGGCCAATTCCCAGGGCTGGCGCATTCCTGGGACCTGGCAAGTGGCCACTGGGCCCCCGTTTCCTTTTGCGTTCTCTTTATGTCGTGGAAAATCTTTCCCGCTTCGACCCCTCCGAGTCTTTCTTCCCCCATCGAAGTAAAGAGAGGGAGTCACATGGGAAACGATCCCCAGCCCCCTCCCCAAATCTCATCTCCCACTGCTCTGAGCTGGCACAGCTCAGAGCAACTGAAGGCATCAGGCAAACAAAGGAGGCTCTGGGGCCCGGTCCTCCAGCCTGGGGCCCAAGAGCCAGCCGGCCCCTGTGCACAGGGGGTCATTGTACACTTGCTTGGAAGACTGTGGGCACCTCTGGAAGCCTTTCGAATAAATGCCTGTTATAAATAGACCTTGGCTGGGTTTCAAGGGTGACAGCAGTAGGCCAAAAGTCCCAGAAAAAATATAACGCTCCATATAAGAAGGTCTGGAGTACAGCTCACTAATAGGGGCCTACGGACCCAGCCACTGCAGGAAGAAGAAAGGAATCCAAGGTTTGGTCAGGCACAACCTGTGGTTAACACCTGGGTGAGCATTTCTGGCTGATACCATCATGGAGACACCATTCCGTTTTTACACATCATATATGAATATATGCAAACCACACATTAAAAAAACATCTTTTCTGAATGGCCTCTTCCATCTGCAGACAAAGGAGCTGCCATCTGGAGGCCCCGCATCAGCCAGCTCTGCATATTTTCGGCACAGAGGAGACCGCACGCCACCCACTGTGCCGTGTGCTCTCCGTGAATCCTTTCCGTTCATTCTCCTAACACTCTCCTCCTTCCAGGAGGAGATTAGCACCTCTGCCTATGGATGAGAGCACACAGGCTCAGAGGAGGTAAGCAGCATGGCCAAGCTGACACAGGCCAGGCCGAACTGGGCAGGTTGAGATTCCCATCCGCTTCAGACTGATTCTCCAGCCCGCCCATGCTCTTTCCACTACACTGCACGGCCTCCGGTTCCACTGTACCCTTTCAAAGGAGTACTCTGTACACAGGGGGCTCTGAGCACATGCTTCTTCCTGAAGCTGCCACTGCGGCGCATACGTTTGATCAGCTGAAGTTTAGCAGGTAGGAGCTGCACCAGGGCCGGAACAGCAAGATCTTTCATTTGCATAGAGTCCTACCACCGCCAGAGCAACCTCTTGTTCTTTTTTTTGTGTGTGTCAATGGTGACTTTATTATGCACATAAATTATGTGGAGTCACAGACTGGCTCTTTTCATCACTAATTATTTTTTTTAATTGAAGTATAGTTAATTCACAATGTTGTGTTAGTTTCAAGTGTACAGCAAACTGATCCGGTTATATATATATATATATATATACACACACGCATATATATATGTATAAAATATATATTCTTTTCCAGATTCTTTTCCATTATAGGTTATTACAAGATACTGAGTAGAGTTCCCTGTGCTGTACAGTAAGTCCTTGTTGTTTATCTACTTTATATATAGTCGTGTGTATATGTTAATCCCAAACTCCTAATTTATCCCTCTCCCCGCTTTCCCCTTTGGTGACCGTAAGGTTGTTTTCTATGTCTGTGAGTCAATTACTGTTTTCTAAATAAGTTCATTTGTATCATTTTTTAGATTCACTTATAAGTGAGATCACATGATATCTGTGTTTCTCTGTCTGACTTCACTTAACATGATAACCTCTTGTTCTTTATTTCACTTTGGCTTCATGGCAACCCCACTATTGAGCACACAGAGATTCAGAGAGTTTCAAAGACTTGCCGAAGCCCACACATCTACTAAAGGGGTCACCTCAAGTTCAAGCCTACAGACTTCAAGTTCTGATGCAGTGATTAATCCACTATATCGCATGCCTTGTACTCCAGACAACAGGTACATAGCCCTGCACCGGGCATTTTTATCAGGACCCTGGCAGAGAAGACCGTGCTCCTGGCCACATGCAACTTGTCTTCTGAAGGTGTAACATCATAATGTTCAGGTCAAACCAAGTTGGCGAATCTGACTAGAAAGTAACAGGCAGGGACCCATTTCTAACAATATACAAATAATAAACTAGTCTTGACTTAGGATAGCGTTATCTTCTCATACCAGAAATGTCAGAAGAGAGGGACTGAGGGGGGGCATCTATCACACAGGATACGTACACTGAATACATCCTGTCGGCCCCTACGTACCCACTCTCCACCCTTCTCTACCCTGCTCTGGGCCCCAGTGCTCTGAGGGTCCCCTTTCTCTCCGGTTTCCAACTGGGTTCAACAAATGGGAGATGCCAGCACGAGCCTGGAGAGTGGGAGGGGACCACGCCCCTCCCTGTGGGAGTTTTCACGCCCTGGTGCTGACCCCCTCCCTGTTTGTTGTCTGCGTCCTTCCATCCAAGGTGACATCTCCTGCCAAGTGGCTCCCTCCCTGTGGCCACATGGTTCTCTGGTCACCACCTCCTCTCCCCTGCCCTTCCAGGCCTAGCATGGTAATGGCTCCCCGCTTGTTTCTAACCTCGGGTGCTGCACTGTGGTCATGTAAGTTCCCTGCATCCCATCACCCCCTGGTAAAAAGGCTCTTTACTAAACTCTCCTCCATCATGTGGCTCCATGTGCCATCTGTTTCCTTCTAGAACCTCGATGGATGTAGTAAGGAAGGAAGCAAGATTGTGGTTGAAACGTCTTTGTAGGCAAAACTATGGACACTTATTCAGGTCCTCCTAAGAGGATGACAAGTGTTAACTGTATGGTCAGGCCACTCAAGATGGCTGTTCTCTTGTTCTCTGTACATCCCCTGCTCGACCAGTGAGTACTTCACCTACACCCTACTCACGTGACTGACCTTCCTGCATACTTGCGCCAGGCCCCAGCTAGCAACTGTTCTTATCAAAGGGGCGGTGAGGGGTGTGCCCCTCTACTTGTTTCCCTGGTAACTAATGAGCCCACATGACATCAATTCCCCTATAATTGGTAATCTCCCCTCCTCACCCTAGGAGCTAAGACTGCCGCCAGGCGTGCGCTGCACAGGGTAGGGTGTCGCTTCAGATGTGTAAAAACTCCCCCATCTGTTAAACCACTGATGTCTCTGTTGCTGACTCCAGGCTCTTTCCTCGGTCTTGAAGCTGGGCAAGTACAGACCTTATAGGCCTGCAGGGTGCAGCCCAACACTAACCACGTGAGTTAGTTACCCTCACTTCCTCCTTGCTGCACCTCGCCAAACAGGAATGAGGTCAGATATTCTGTAGAACTGCAAACTTGGCCCAGGAGGTCTCCAAATAGCTCCTCCCACCACCATTCCATCCAGGGAGGAAGGAAGGACAGTCAGCTCTAGCTGCATCCCAGTCGTATCTAGTCGGTACCTTCAAGGACGTCAGCTCAGCGTTGTACCCACCCACGCCGATTCCTGCCAGCCTTCGAGGCCTCAGCGTCTCCAGGGGTGGCAGGCCTCTGACCACAGCTCTGCCTCACGGAAAGGCCAACAGCCCCTGAGCCTGCTTATTGCTGCCTCTGACAGATGGATCCCAGAATTCACTAGACCAAATGATTTTATTTCCCTCAACACATGCGTGAGAGCAGTCAATGGATTAACTGTATTAGGAAACCTACCAAGCCGAAGACAACTGCTTCTAACTAAGAACCAAAAAGGTGCTGAAAGACAGAAGGCAAGCAAACCTCAGAGGCATCTTTGGAAATGGACAATTATGATCCATTAAGCCTAGTTAAGGGACTGAAATTTATGAGGAGGAAACATCTGGAGCTGCCTGGAATGCAAAGGAACCAGAAGGAACCACTGTTTGGGCTTGTAGAGAGCAGCCCAGACAAACGGGATTCTGTGTTAGGTGAAAACTGCAAAATTCGTACGTGAAAGGGACAGAGTCGAGGCAGTGCATCTGGTATTAAGTGAAGCGTTTTAATATGATGGCTCCTGGATTTGCTCTTGAAATATTAATTGAAATTGGGATGAATATGAGGACTGTCATATGAATAGAAAACTGGCAGGAAGATGATAAACACTGGCTAAGCCGAGCCAAGTCAGTGGAACACGGCGATGCAACAGAAAGTAACGAAAATGCAGCCAAATTCATAGCCATGAGCCCTGTGGATGCTTAATAAATATTAGCTGATAATAATGAACTAGAGTACAGGGTGGTAAATCCGTGTGAGACAGTTAAGCTGCTGAAATACAGCTAATATATATATAGTTGGTATAACACACACTGATAAATGAATGCGAAGCAAGGAAAATACACATGATTTATCTGTGAGGTGCATTTTGCCTGGCACCAGGATGTACGGGTAAGACAATATTAATAGAAGGGTGGGGAGGGGTGGCTAGAGGGGACAAAAGGAAAGTTAAGATGGTAATTCAGGATCACAACAGCACTTTCTTAGGGTCTCAGCAGTTCCTCCCAGGCGCCTTGGAGTTCTATTGTTCTTTTAAGACACTGTGGCTTTCTCAACAAATTTCTGCTTCCAGGCACTCAGAGACACCATAGATTAATCTGGACCAACTTCCTAGAGGGGGATATGAAAGCCCTCCTCCTTGGGAAGTCCGCCCTGATCAATATAGCCAGAGAGCAACCTCTTCTTCCTAAATCCCATCACTGCTGGTATTACTATGATTTCTGTATATGTGATTAGATTTTTTAAGCTTTGGAAAGCAGAAACCATGCCTTGCGTTCTCAGCACTCACCCCACCGTGCTTCAAACCTAGCAGGTGCTCAGTTCCTGGGCTGATCCATTAGAAACTCTGGAAAGGAAAGCAAGCACCTATCAGAGAGGATACCCAGATACCTTTTGGGTTTGAGGACCTGCTTCTAAGGAGATTGATGAAAGCGCTACCTCTTGTTATGGACAAAGCACTCAAGAGTTCGCCGTGGCAACGATCCTAGGCTACCAGAGGATGATGCAGAAAATTCAGTTGCCATGGAAACTTGTATGATCTGATGACTCCCATTATTGAAAGATGGTGAGATACCAGGAGAATGACAAGCAGATCTCTGATCCCTAAAACAACACAGAACATGCTCAGCAAAGGTTTTTCCTCATTTGTCCTTATTTCTTCTGCAGAGGCAGTATTATTTCATCATCTACCCATAACACAGCATTTGCAAAGCCTTCCTAAATGTATCCCGTTTTGATTTAGTGATCTCTGAGACGCTACGCAGGCACAGAGCTATCTCCGAGGCAGGCAGACGGCACTCATGGCAGCAGCTGAGCACAGGTGATGGAATCAGGTGCTGCTGAGATCCTGCTCTGTGACCTGGGCAAGGGATGCCATCTGTGTGCAGGTGCTATGGACCAGACTTGCTAGATTAATGGCAGGTGGAGCCACTTAACCATTCTTGAGTCAGATGTCTTTGAGAATCTGATTATACCTGTGGACTTGCTCCCCAGAAAAATACACACATGCATATCACATAAAATCTAATATAATACATTTCAGAGAATTTAAACCTCTGCAATCTTCTCATAAATTTGCCCTATCAAGTACCTTGGGACTCAAGAGGGCCCAGATACCAAGTTAAAAGTCTCTGATGTATAATAATAAAAACTTTACACACACATTAGACTCATCCTGGGGCAAACCAGAAAAGCAGGGTGTCATCTACTCTCCCAACCTTCTCAGCCAGCACTCAGTGCCTTCTCCAGGTAGCTCCGTCTTCCCCCATATCCAGTGTCTCCTGCTGGTGGCTGCTTGCCCATGAACTGCTTCTCACTGGTACATTCACTCATTCATTCATTTCACGGAGTGTTTTCTCTGCGTCAGACTTTAGGAATGCAAATGTGAGTATGACAATGCTCTTATCTTCAAGGAGCTTACAGTTCAGTTCAGTCTGGATTGACTGTGCTCCCCAGGGGACACTCAGCCATGTCTGGAGACAATTTTGGTCATCACAACTGAAGGAGGAGAGCTATCGGCATCTAGTAGGTAGGGTCCAGGCATGCTGCTACACACCCTACAAAGCACAGGACAGCCACCACAGCAAAGAAATACAGGCCCCAGAATGTCAGTAGTGCCTCGGTTGAGGTTCTACAGTAGACGGGCGTGTGCCCAAGTGGTAAATGTGGAGATAAAGGTCAGCAGGGAGTATTACGGCAACTCAGGAAAGGACATTTTAATAAGAACTTGGAAAGATACCATTACGATGGCAGTCTGCCTGATTTTCAGTGATTAGAGAAAGGAAATAAGAAGGGAGAGAAGACTCATTCGGGGGAGCCATCACCATAATAAAGGCAGACCCTCCTTTGGGCAGCGTCAGATGAAGGAGCACCAATTGCAGAGGGTGGGCAAACAAATGACATATTTTGGGAATCTCCTCATGGGAAGTGATGCTGGATCCCTAACCATCTCCATCAGCCAGTGGCCCAGTCAAAAGTAGTTACAGCCATTTGATAGGATCATCACTCAAGTTATAAAGCCTGTTGCATACTGGGGGTGCTATATTTAGAGGTGCCCCATCATTCACCAGTTCCTCCCTACTCTACTGCCATTCTAATCAATAATTCCACCTTGGTTTGTACATGTCACACCACAAGCAGTCCTCATATGGCTAAAAATATTAAATTACAGATCTATGATATTATATATATGTATATATCGTATTATATATGTATATATCACATTTATATATATATATATATATAAAATAAATTTTAATCTCTACAGAAGTTGGTTCCAAGACCCAGTTAATCTGAAAAAGCACAAGACGAGAAATTAAGCCTAGACCAAGTTTTGACACATGCGTTTCTTATTTTTATAACCCTCCCCCTCCAACCTCTGCCCCTCTGACAATTCTTTTGTCAAAATCAGGCTTCTGATACCAGGAGGCAGAAATATGGCAGATGTGCTAAAGGACATGTAAACCTCTAGCCCTGTTGAGGCTGGGGCTCTTTAAGGTTGGGAAGCATCATGTGAGGAGCTCCCAGTCACTGGCAAAAAAGGTTTTCTGCTTCCAAGCTGTACAGCACAGCGTAGTCTAGAGGTAGACACACCTGAGTTGAAATCCCAACTCCATCACTCACTCTAATTCCCTTTGCAGTCCTAGAGCATTGAGGAAGTTGATGAGCTTATTAAACTTCTGATTTCTCATTTGTAAACAGGAATAATTAGAGTTCTTACCTTAAAGGGTTGCCCTGAGTATTAAATGACAGTTTCCACCTAAAGAATTGAGTGGGGTGCCTGGCACACAGTAAGCCTCAAAAAATTGCCGCTATTATTACTAAGGGAAGGAAGCCCTCCTGGTCGACATTCGATGCGTGATTCTCTGCCTGAACACTGTCTGCTAAGGTGGCTTCTGTGTTCGACTCAGTCAGCCCCTGCTGACACACCACAGGCCCACCACCTGGGCATATTCTACAGCTGCTCCTCTGTCCTATTCTCCATTCAGACTCCGTCCTCAGCAGCAGCATTGCTCAAATCTTTAATCTCCCTCCCAGCGTTGTTCTTGCTGGGTTCTGATCTCTTTCTGTTTGTCCGGAGCCCCTTTACAATGCTTAGCAACCAAGTGTTGTGGGCTGTGCCCACCTGGCCAAGCCTCCCCTGTCTTCCCCCAGCTCATCTGCCCCAGATCTATCCAGAGTCCCCAAGGATCTGTGCTGCTGGAGGGCAGCTGGACAGGGCATTTCTCCAGCGTTCTCCTGACCTGCCATGATGGACTCAGCTAGGCTGGGGGGCAGATTCACTGGGTAACTACCCACATAAGGATCTTACACTTCTTAAGCTCTACCACTGCTCACTTTCAAAGGGAACAAAGATTCAGCATGCCACTTTAGAAAGGTTACTAGCCCAGCCCGAAGCTGGCCTGTTCTCCACTGTTGCTTTTTCCTTAAAAAGAGGCCTTGGTTGGATCCTCAGACATCACCACACCTTCCAACATCTGGCTCTGGTGCATGGTCTGTTCTTAGGACATCTAGGAGATGGCTAAGAGAACTGTCCTTTTTTTAGGGGGAACGAAGCAGTCGGGAAATAAAAAGCTTGCTCTCATTCCTTGACCCTCCTCCACTTGATGATCATTTGGGAAATCTCAAACACTCTTGACATCAGAGAACAAACGTCAGGCTTCCCAGAGGGCAGCTTGGTCTTTGCCCAGCGGTCAGAGGCACTGAGTAAACCCTACTTTATATATGCTTCCTTTAGTAGAAGGGGTCAAGGGTAGCTGGGATCTGAGTAGCTAGAAACCTTCTTCAGCAACCTGGTAGTTTCTGCACAGCATCCCTCTGGTGAAGAGTAGTCTAACTATAGCACCAACAAAGTCGGGGTAGCTACAGAAATGCCTGGAGCATTTACAAGATACAGATATTTTCCTGAGTACTCACAATCCAATGGCTGCTGTGAACAACACTAACCATGCCCATACTTTGCGTTTAGAAAAAGTCTCAGCGAGTTTGGAGCTTTCTAAAACCTTTCCCTTTCCTCAACTTCTTGAGGACCTGCATCTTTGCATGACGCCTCAACCCGCCTCTTTGCCTGCCTTGGGGTACTATCTGTCCTGAGGGTAAACACAAATCACTACTCAGAAAGTTAGCACTCAGGAAGAGCCAACATGGACGCTCAAGCTTCCCATTTCTCTAACGTGTGCAGATAGCCTTCAGAATCCAGCCTGCTGCTGTCTTTGTAAATAAAGTTTTATTGGCACATAAGCCCCACCCACTGATTCCTGTCTTGTCTGTGTCTGCTCTCCGCTACGGCCATAGAGTTGAGTTGTTGTGACTGCTCATTGAGCCTGCAAAGCCTCAACTCTTCACTCTGTGGCCTTTTACAGAGTTTGCTGACGCCTACTTTGAATAACTTCCAGTCACTAAACGGGGTGGCGGGGTCGGGGGGAACGGAATAACTGAAGATAACACAACAGAAATTTAAATTTGCATGTCAGTCAGGGCTCTGTCTGTGTGTGTGTGTATGTGTAAATAAAGAGATTTATTATGAGAGAATGTTCTTGTGATTATGGAGGCTGAGAAGTCCCATAGTCGTCTGGGAGCTGGAGGCCCAGGAAAGCTGGTGGTGTAGTTGACTCCAAACCCCAAGGCCTGGGAATGAGGGAGCCAATGATACAGGTCTGAGTGCAAAGGCCTGTAGAACCAGGAGCAGCCATGTCTGAGGACAGAGAAGGTGGACGTCCCAGCTCGTGCAGAGAGCAAATTCGCCCATCCTCTGCCTTTTTGTTCTGTGCAGGCCTTCAGCAGATCAGATACCCACCCACACTGGTTAAGGCAGTCTTCTTTGTTCAGCCTACCAATGCAAATGCTAATCTCTTCTGGAAGCATCCGCACAGACACACCCAGAAATAATGTTTTGCCAGCTATCTGGGTATCCCTTAGCCCAATTGAGTTGACATATAAAATTAACCATCACAATTTGATATAAGGAAGAAGTTTTCCTGGGAAAAAAATAATTCAGCAATGAAATGAGTTGTCACCAAGGGGTTTAGGACAATCTCCTTGGGTTGCCTTTCTTCTCTCTTTTTTTAAAAGTTTATTTTTATTTTTTGGCCGTGCCATGCAGCATGTGGGATCTTAGTTCCCCAAGCAGGGATTGAACCCATGCCCCACGCACTGGAAGCGTGGGGTCTTAACTACTGGACCCCCAGGGAAGTCCGTCTTTCTTCTCTTCTATCCCAATCTTTACCTATCGAATTCTCACCATTGCTTTGAAGCACAGATCTAACAACAGCTACTGCATGGTGCCTCCTTACATCCTCCCAGAATGATCTCAAGTCCTGTCACTGTCAATGTCACACCTGTGTATCTTCTCCATGTTCTGTTATTTTTCCCGCTTATTAGATCAGCTTCTACAAATAAACTGTAAACACTTTGAGAAGGAATATTTCCTCATATCAGTCAGGGTCACCCTGCAGGAAAAAGATGACACACTCAAACCACTTAATTGAGGAGGTTTTGGTAAAGGCACTGCTGATTCAAGTGTGGGCAGACCTAAGGCAAACCAACATGAGATGGGCTGGCAACACCCAGGAGTCGTTACTACCAAAAAGCCTGAAGGGGCCTGGGGAGAGAGAAGGTGCCACAACACAGAGAGCTGTAGTTGTAACTGCAGCTAAAGTTGTGGGAGAGAGTTGTCCAACTAAAGCTGTGGCCCTAGGCAGAGTAGTCCAGTCACTGTGGTCCACAGCCAGGCAGGGAGAGAGCAGGAAAACGATGACCTCGACTTCTCTTTCCTCCCAACCTGGGATGGCCTTCTAGGTCAGCCCATTGGCCAAACTCAGTGAGATGTCAGAAGGCCAGGGATTCTTTGAACAAGGTCCACGTGGTACATCCTCCAGGGGTGCACAGCCAGGTAGAGAAGGATGGACTGGATCTGGAGGGGGAAATGGCAACTATCCAGCACATCCCATGGCTACTAAAGCATCTTAACTCTAAAGCAGGTTTTCGGTGATGTTTGTTGATTGACAGAGTTAATGTGAGCCTGTGGAAGGCCTAATTACTCTAATGATTTGGATGCAAACCATCCAGAGGCTGAAGGATGAATTGAAGGACCTGTGAGGGGGCTTCCCTGCTGCCACGAGTCTGTCAAAAGTGCACTCTGTCAGATGTGAGGATCTAATATGGCCGCTGTTTTGTCTTCCTTTCAGTGGGGGAGAAAAGATTGGAGTACCACATGGAATTCATCACTCATGAGAGAAACTGTTACTCCTATCTGTGCTTAAACGCAAAAAGTATTTTCCCCCCAAATTAAAAGAGAATCTTTGCTCTTGAAACGTGAGCTGGAAAAACGTTCACTCCCTGGCCTGCTCATCAGCTAAATGCTAGCACGGCTACAAGTGTCAAACAGCTATACATGCAGCCTATCTGCAGAGATGATTCCTGAAAATAAAAAAGCAGTGAGAAATGCTGACTTTTTCTGATCAAAAAGCATCCTGGGGTGGGCTGAAGAGCTTTGGGTCAGGAAGAGGCCCCAGTTTCTGGGGTGATTTTTATTGTTATCAGAGAGAAGACTGTACTTTCCATGAATACGCGGCTACTTGGCATACTCCTACCGGGAGAGGCCAACGTGTCCTCGCTTGTCTTTCTCTCCGTGTCTTTACGCCTCACATTGAAACATATTTTTCATTTCAGTTTCACTTCCCCTGTCACGTTCTTCTTTAAAAGGATGATTCATCAAGTCAAAAATCAGCAACATCAAAGAATACTTTAGCGTTACTAGGGTGCACGCATGCCCAGACACACACACACACACACTCAAACCCTCCCATGTGTCACGACCTGAAAGCAAAATCGCGACTAAGGACCACAAACTCACATCCCCCAGTTGGAGCTTTTTTTCAGTACTTGGACTGTGAGGTTTTTTTATTCTGTGGTTCCTCCAGCATAAAATTTTTAAAACTGTTGCAGGGGAGCTACTCAACACTTCATGATTTGATTATGTGAAATAAAAAGTGTAATGAAGTTAATAGTGCCTTATTCTTGCGGTACATTCTAAGGAATTTTTTTGCCTGCAAAATCTGAAAGTGGAAATTACCTCTGGGCCCTCTGACTCTCAAAAATATGGGTCATAACGATTACGGCAGTGGAAGGTCGACTTAAGAGCTTAGTATGTTTCTCTTTCCTCTGCTCAGTTTTCCAAAGGATCTTCTCTTACTGGATTATTATTAGAGAATGAAAGACAAAGAACTGAAGGGACAGGTCAGAAACCTCACTTCTACTCTTGGTTGTATCCTACTTGTGCAGCCTCAGGAAAAGCATTTAAACTTGCTGATTATTAACTACTTTTTCTGCAGAGTGAGGGGACTGGATAACCCATTCCCAATTTGGATTCAACGATTTAAAAATAACATAGAACAGAAAAAAAAATAAATAAAATAAAAAATAAAACTAACATAGAATCGAATAGAATAATAAAATTAAAAAGAAAATGAGTTGGGAATGAAGAGTGCATGATATGGTGCCAGGTGTTTCTTTCTTTTTTTTTTTTCCTTGTATTTCCCAGCAATCCTGATCTAGAATCAACCCTGTGTGCTTCTTGCCTAGTTATTTGTGTGGTTTTGGCACAGAGCCAAAGAGGAGGACAAGGTCTTGGGTTCAAGTCCTTTACAGGCCAGTCAGCTTTAATCTCTTCCCCTATTTGTGTCTGTCTCTCTGACAGTCACGATAAACTTCACTAGGGTCTTTCAATGGGTCTCACACCCTAAAAACCAATCCTCTTGCTGTCCCAATAGTGGCATCTTATGTGAGGGCAGGACATAACGGTAAAACAGAAGGCAAAATCGTAGTCACATGGTCTACCCTGTATAACGATGAATAGCGTTCAAGCATCCCTGTACCTTGGGCCACACAGTCATAGGAGAACGAATTCTTTTTCAGGATTTTCCCAACAGGCACGTGCAGATGTCACATTCAATCTGCCTCTAGTAAACAAGGAAGACATTTCACTAGTGTGAAAACTCTCCTAAGCATCATTTAGGGAGATTTAACAGGATGACGTTTCTCAGGTGGTACCAAGCAACAAGCTCTCCTTTTCCCAACGTTCTTTTGTGCTGTAAGTCAAGAAACAGGTCCACAGTCCCCACAAGACTCAGGCTAGAGCCACACGCCAATGGGAACACAAGCTTGATTTGGGATTTTCAGCCAGCAAAGGTAATACGACGGCTTTGACTTATGCTCACGGTCAAGTCTGTCCTTAAGGAAAATTTAAACATGGCAAAAAGTTCATTGAATCTCCTTCTCTGATTTTCAGATGCCCAGTGCCCTCGTGATAATCCACGTCCCCCCACTCCTTGCGCCAGCCCAACCGTGCATGCTGGCACTCTGTGCTCTGTATCCTCTTCTTTACCAACTCCCTCAACAAAATTCTGCTCATCTGTCTGACATCTGGAAATGATCCAAGACCTTCTCATAATGAGTGCTACTGTGAATGACTAAAAGACAATAGCTTAGTATGCTTGCTTTTATAGGGTCTTTGTAGCTTCTCTGGGACCTAAAGCCAAATTGGGGGCTTTAGGGATTAATCAGCAAGGATGATACTTCTGTGTTAAGAGAACCTTTCTTGGGCTGCTCCTACTATATATACTACATGAGTGCCTAGCTAGGCATAAGACACACCTTACTGGCAGGTTGATATGTAAGAAGTGTTTCCTTTGGCAAAGAAAAGAAGGAGAGGCTGAGAAATTATCTTTTTATCCTAAGTTTCCCTAGAAGTTGCAAAGGGTATAGACATATAAACACACACACACACACACACACACACACACAATTTTCACTGCACTGTACCTGGAGACAGAAAGACCTCAGAAATGAGAAGAGGGCATGCCAACTGGGAGGAGAACTTAAAACCCTATAAGAGTTCTTAGCCTCTGAAGGTATGCTGCCCAGTACAGAGCTCACAGAGACACAGAAGAACTAGACACAAAAGTTAAATGCAACTCTTTTCTCAATTCCCAGAAACTCACATTTATGAACAGTTTGTGACGTGAAGCCTCAGCAGTCACAGGGTAACTAGCTAATCTAGACACCGACAGAGCGAGTCCTACAGCAGCAGAATTGGAAAAGGGCAACTAATAAATCAACAAATATTGTATTGGATACCTACTCTGACCCCAACTCCAGGCCCGAAGCTGGGAGGACACAAATGAATAAAGCACATCCCTAAATGTCATGCCAAAGAAGGTGCTAAGCTACCTTTCTACTTGAGTAGATGACCAAACGAGTAAAGAATGACTTGCTTCATTTGATTTTTTACCCTGTTCAGATGCATCATTGAGTAGGTGACCCCAAACATCTCAGCTCAGACTGTGAAAGACTGGCCAACCTTCAGAAATCAGTGACTTTTGGAGTCTGTTTCCTTGGACTAACCAGATCCTCATACACGAAAGCAAACCCAACCAAATTGTTAAGAATGATGCTCATCAGTATTCAAACTTTTAGAAAGAAAGTTTATGGACCATTGAACAAATTTACATACCCAAGATCTCAGAGATTTTCTTCGCTCTTCAGTATTTGAAACTCTAGTGAATTCTTGTTCAACTTACCCGCAGAGTTAAGATAAATGGGTGATAGAACAACTATATACTAGCTTGGCATTTGGTATCAGCTGTACAGTAGTGTTTTTGTATGGGTTAAAGTTTACTTCAGCTGGAATTAATGTAATTATATATAATGCTGACAGATTAGGACATTTGCCTATTAGGACACTATACAAACATTCCAATAGTTTGCTGGCTTTTGACTTTGTAAAAAATAAGTGAAACAAAAATCCCAGGAGATATTGTTAATGGGGTAACTGGAATAGAGGTTTTGAAAGCACAGGGTTCAGGAAATCACAGTCAAAGAATAATGCATTTTAAGCCAAAACATATAGTGGTAAATGAATATTTAGTACTTACCACAAGACTGCTATCTAGAGACAGCCTTTTTCCAAAGTCCCTTTTCTCAAGCTGTCTCTTTCCCTCCATGAGTGAAGTTATTTATTTTCCTTTGTGATTTATAAGAATTCCCCTTCTGTTTCCAGGGTCACTGCAAAAAGTGAACATGTGTTTTACCATCCGAGCGAACAGTGTTTAGACCCCTGTTGTTCACTTTCTAACCAGGAGCAAGTGTTGAAGCCAAAAATGCCCAGACCCAAATCATAAGTTTAGAACTGGGTTCTCTCGACTCCAAAACCCTCGCCCGCTGCCAAGGTCAGAGTCGTCTCTATGGAGGCCCCTGTGTTTTCACAGGTTTTACTAATGGAGTCACGGGATGGGTTTGCAGGTCTAATCAGCAGACTGTGGAAAAAAGCAAACAGTCCGTTTCATGCCACGCTTGTTTCACACCCGTCCTCCCTCTATCCGCCAGCATCATTCTGTTGCTGTGCACAGGGACGCTGTCCGCAAATTCCACGAGAGCAAATGGACAAAGCCACGCTCCATATGCAAGAGCTGCTGAGTCCAAGACCCAGTAAGGGGAAACTGAAACATGAACATTATTGTCAATATTTAATTTAAAAATAATTTAAACCTATTTAAGGAACATTACAAGAGACATTTGCTTTGGGAAAGGTTGAATCCACATGAATGGTCATGGCATCATTATCGTGAGTAAGTATTTGAACACCCACTGCATTTCATCAGATTAGATAGAGTTAATCCCTGCACTCTACTGAGATTGTTTGCTCTAGAATGACTTGGTATTCTGGTTCGTAAGGACACGTTAGATGTATTAAATACTAGCTTCCAGTTTTTACCGAGATGTAAAATGCTTGAAATGAAATAGGTTTGAACCCAGACTTTCCTACGCATTAGCCAAGTGAACTTGGACTAGTCATTTAGGCTCTCTGAAGCTCATCTTTCTCCACTGCAAAAACAGATAACAGATGGCCATCAAATGATGTATATAAAAATGGTTTAAAGGCAATAAATGACAACTTACATTTAAGTTCTAATTATGCACGGATAACATTAAAAACCAGTTAACCTTAAATACAAGTCGACATAATTTAATATGCCTCTGATGACTCAGAAGGCACTGTGAGGTACAGAAATTGCTCATAATTCACAAAAAAACACATTTTATATCAGCCATTGGACAGCCGACATAGAAGAGCTGAGCTTAATAAAATGCTATACCAATCAGTTTCTGACACAATTGAGAAGAAATATTTTTTAGAATTATTTCAACTGCTCCAAGTTTAATGAGGATGCAACAGACGGGACCTCACAGCCTATACACAGTATGTGGTCTCTTTCTCTTGGTTTCCTCTACCAGGAAGAGGGTTGAGACAGCTGTGCCCCAGGCAGGGTTTGCCCACATTATAGTCGGTTGTAGGAAACTGATGGGCTTCTTTTCCATTTTAATCATTCCATCTCTCACTTTCAGGCACACTCACTTTAATTCATTACTGGTCCACTCAGAAACTCCACTCTGACTTCAGGATACAATCCAAAGTTTTCAACATCATGTTCAAGGTCTAATTCCTGCCAACCAGGCTTTACAATCTCCAAACACACGAAGAACATTCCCGAAACCACACTTCGGATCATACCTCCATCTGGTCTAATCCTCCCTTTGCCCCAGTGCCTGGCTCAGATCCCCGATCCTTCCCAAAACCTTCTGCATCACTCCATTTGGCAATGATTCCTTTCCCTCCCAAGGTTCATAGAAGTCCTTGGGGACCTTAGTAATCACCTTCATCACCTGGGTCAGTTCTTTAACTATAGTCAGTTCTTAATATCTTCTTGTTGGTAGGGCCTAAGAGTTAAAAACCAACAAAGCACTGGCAGCATTTGTCAGAAGAAAGTTAGTTCTATGCTAATAGTATAGGCCAAACGATTAGTTAACTGAAATTTATTTGGGGGCTGTCTTTCGTGCTTTCAGCCGTTCCCACCCGCTTTGCAGCCCCCTTCTCATCCCAGGGACTCTACGCACTGGTGGCTCAGAATACTGTCTGTGATTATCAATCCAGCTACAGAGACTACTCAGGCCCTGAGATTCCCCCGTCCAACAAAAGCATGCCCTCCTGAGTCTTATATTCCCAAGAGCCTTGGGGTTTAATAGACCACAATAGATGATACTTTGGCATTTAGCTCATGTTTATTAAGTGCTTAATGAATGGAGGACTCAGTACTTTGATGTTGGTGACACAGCACGTCAATAAAGACCAAGCCCCTGCCTTTGTGGAGATTACATTCTAGTGGGAGGACACAGAAAACAAATAAGCAAACAACTCCAAACCACGATCGGTACCTGCTATGAAGGAAACAACCCCCTGTGACTGGTGTAACTGAGGGTCAAGTGTGTGTAAAGGGAAGCAAAGTTTAGACAGAATGGTAAGGGTATGAGCTGCCATATAAAAACATGGGTAGAGAGCAGTCCAGGGCTTTCCGGGTGGTTCAGTGTTTAAGGATCCGCCTGCCAGTGCAGGGGACACGGGTTCGAGCCCTGGTCCCTGAAGATCCCACACGCCACGGAGCAACTAAGCCCATGCGCTACAACTACTGAGCCTGAGCTCTAGAGCCCACATGCCGCAACTACTGAGCCCACACACCACAACCACTGAGCCCACACACCACAACCACTGAGGCTCCCGCACTCTAGGGCCCATGTGCCGCAACTACTGAGCCCACGTGCTACAACTACTGAAGCCCGCGCACCTAGAGCCTGTGCTCTGCAACAAGAGAAACCACCGCAATGAGAAACCCGTGCACTGCAACAAACAGTAGCCACTGCTCACCAAAGCCCACGCACAGCAACACAGACCCAACGGAGCCAAAAAAAAAAAAGCATTCCAAGGTAGAGGGGCCAGTCTTTCTGCTGGGAAGGAGCTGGTGAAGAGGTTTGTGTGCACTAAAGCAAATTAGGAAGAGAACGTGTCAAAAAAGTTCTGAGATTTAAGTAACAACTAGTTCACTCAGGGTCTTGTAGGCCAAGGTGACTTGTTTGTTCTAAATACAATGGTTAATCTTCAGGTTTGATTCTCTACTTCACCCCTTACTCGCTGATCACATTAAATTACTTAACCTATTTAAGCTCCAGTTGATTCATCTATGAAAGGACACTAATAACAGGACCTTCTTCCTAGTAGGTTTGTTGTGATGATTAATGAGATGATCCACTGAAAGATCACATAGCAGGACTGAAACCAAGTCCCCCTGAAACCGAGTTCCTCTGCTGAGTTTACGATTAAAGTCTCTATCCAAAACGTTATTCCCTTTCTTGTCCAACACCTGTTCTCCTCAAGACTGAGGAGTATCAAAGAAAAGGGGGGATTGAAGCCAAGCAGGACCCTGTGGAGCTCCTGGGTACAAATCTTTTCCGGGTCCCCCTATTTTGTAGGAAATATGCTTCATTCAGCCTCCTTAACCTTCCCTGAGTTCCAAAGGGCATATTCAAACAGTTGCTAATCAGGGAAGGGAGGGGATGCAGAAACAAAGAAGGAGCAGTCAAGAAACAATAGTGCAGCCTTGGGACAGGGTCCTGGTTCCTCCACAAGGAATATAAAGAACAATATCTTTGAGTTCTTCTGCAGGAACTAAGGTCCCCACCCAGGTGGAACACAGTAACTTCAAGCTGAGCTCAAGATACCTGGAGTGCCACCCTGTTACCTCACCACCAACCAATCAGAAGAAAGCCATACACCCTACAGCCCTCACCCCAAATTTTGCCTCTAAACACTTTTCCCCAAAAACCATCAGGGAGGCTTTGCTGGTGGCACAGTGGTTAAGAATCCACCTGCCAATTCAGGGGACATGGGTTCGAGCCCTGGGCCAGGAAGATCCCATATGCCGCAGAGCAGCTAAGCCCATGCACCGCAGAGCAACTAAGCCCATTCACCACAACTACTGAAGCCCGCGTGCCTAGAGTCCGTGCTCTGCAACAAGAGAAGCCACGGCAGTGAGAAGCCTGTGCACTTCAATGAAGAGTAGCCCCCACTTGCCACAACTAGAGAAAGCCCCCACGCAGTAATGAAGACCCAACACAGCCATAAATTACATACATAAATAAATAAATAAATAAATTTATTTTAAAAAAAACAGCAGGGAGTTCAGGGGTTTTGAGCATGAGCCACCCTTTCTCCTTGCTTGGCGCTGCAATAAACCTTTCCTTACTCCAAAAATAAAATAAAGTAAATAAAGATCACATAGTACGTAAGCTTTAAATGTTAGATATATTCATTATCCCTTCTGGTATATATGATTCAACTCATTAAGAAGCAACTCTAGTGACTGAATTTTTTGCTCTGTAATAAGCTGATGAAGCTGTCACTGGGAAATGGAGATCCTTTTGACAGTTCCTGAACAGGCTAGTCTGCTACGTGGAAGGCTGGTTGAACAGCTTAACCTGGTCAATTTCTTTTCACGTTTTATGATGCTAATTATATAGGCAAAGATTGACATTCAAAACTTTTAGCAACTGATACGGCCTAGGTATTGACTGATCAGAAGGGCACAGTGAAAGGCAATAAGCAGTACAGCTATAGCAGTACATCCTGGCCAATTATCAGCTTCAGTATATGTACTACCTCTACCCCAAGAACTTGAAAATTTGTGAATTAAACCATAAAACGAGCATGGAGAGGATCAAAGTAAGTTGTCCAAAAGGATAAAAGCAAGGCCACCCAAAAGAAACAAATGGCAAGCAGGTTGTGTCAGTATGAAAAGAGGAGGGGCCCACAAAGGAAAAGTCAGGAAGGCTCACACGCTCTGCCCCCAGCACCATGGGGGAAGAGAGCACCTTCATGTATATAAACCCAACAAGGACTGCAGGTCTAGAGGAAAAATGAGCGTCAGCCCCCAAAGACACTTCGGTATGACACTGGTCATTTGTATTATCCAACAAACTCCCTTGCTCAGAGACCACTGTTATCAAACAACCTCCTCATTTTATTGGATTCCCATGTAGCTTTACTTATTAAAGGAGAATGTGTTGACCAGCAAATATAAGTAGGCAGTCTTTTGGAGAGTTGCATTTTTAGTAAAAATTTGCAATTTGGCATCCAACTCTTTATATTCATCATTTATATATTTGCTTATTATACTAGTCAGCTTGTGTGGTCATAACAGAATACCACAGACTGGGTGGCTTAAACAATAGAACTTTATCTTCTCACAGTTCTGGAGGCTGGAAGTTCAAGATCAAGGTGCTGGTAGGGTTGGTTTCTGGTGAGGCGTCTCTCCTTAACTTGCATTTGCCTGGCTTCTCTGTGTATCCTCACATGGCCTTTTCCTTTGCACACATGCCTCCGGTGTCTCTTCCTTTTCTTATTAGGACACCAGTCTGATTGAATGAGACCCCTACTCTTATGATTTCATTTAACCTTAATTATCTCCTAAAAGGCCCTATCCCCAAATATAGGCACATTGGGGGTTAGGGCTTCAACATATGAATTTGGGTGGGGGGGATACATTTCAATCCATAAGAGTTAGTTTCAGGCAGATTTTAAAGCCTGGTCACATCTCAGTGTACTGAGTCACAAAAACTCTGGGTGTCAGTGGCTAGTGCCAGACCCTCTCCCTCTCCACTGGTTATTGGACCGTGGATTTCACTACCACCACCATCCATATCCGCCTTCCCCTGCTATAACTTCTCTCTACTGCAGGTCTAGAGGTGCAAGCTACATCATCAAGACTTCTTAGTCGGTTGGTCAAGTTGGATTCTGCCAATAGGAGTCTGTGAGAGATCAGAAGGCAACAGGAAGGGAGAAGCCATTCTGCTTCCAGCTCCAGATAGGCAGGATCAAAAGCAGGGGCTACAGGGCTTCCCTGGTGGTGCAGTGGTTGAGAGTCCGCCTGCCGATGCAGGGGACGCGGGTTCGTGCCCCGGTCCGGGAAGATCCCTCAGGCCGCGGAGTGGCTAGGCCCGTGAGCCATGGCCGCTGAGCCTGTGTGTCCGGAGCCTGTGCTCCGCAACGGGAGAGGCCACAACAGTGAGAGGCCCGCGTACCGCAAAACAAACAAACAAACAAACAAGCAGGGGCTACAGGCTCCGGTAACTTCCATGATTCCTCCAACCACTCATCCTAAGGAAGGGCAGTAGCAGCTTCCCAACCTTTGAGTACCACCACCTATGCCTTTTGCCCCTCTAGCCCTTCCAACAACTTCATAACCAATTCCTCACATTAAATTCCTCTCTGCTTGAAATACCTAGAGTAGTTTCTCTTTTCCAGGTTTGACCATGATTGAGGCACACGCCATAGAGATTCCTTTGGACAGACAGACAGCCTTCCTTGGGCAGTTCCTGTCTTCCTTCTTGCGAGCCTTCTGAAATAACAGCATGGAATTAAAAATTCTACTAGGCACTTAGCTCCTGGAGGGCAGGAACACTATTTTATATTCCATGCTCTCCAGGGTAGTATTATGATGCCTGGTGCATAGCAACATGGCAGACGCTCAATGAGCATTTGTTGTTTGCGTGAATAAATGAATGCTTGAATGTTTACAGCTGTCTTCATGAATATATAAAGAGCTGAGCAGAAATATAACATTGCTAAAGCAAAGAAAGGCCATGCACATTTATAACACAGAAATTACTTTCTGAGGCAAACACACAGACATACCCAAGCCTCAAAGAAAACATTTTATCATGATTTTTAAACCACTGTCAACTTAAACATTACTCCTTGGGCCCTGCCTGCACTTACAAAGCACCATAATCCAGTCGTGTTCATGTCTTTCCTATGGCTTCTCACAACTCTGGTTATAAAGAGCACATACCTGCCTCCAAGGGATAGGTTGGATGCCTCTCCCTCCCTGCACGGGGATGAAAATGGTCAGAGTTTAAGGAAGACAGGATATTAAGCATCCTTTTGTGACTGATGGTCATTGACAGTGATCTCTGCTCACATACACCTCTTTCTAGCTGATTAAAATACTATTTCTTGGTATCAGTAGAAATCTGAGTTGGCCTTAATAAACTCTTTTTAATTTTCCTCACAGATAGTAATGGCCTTTCAGTGCCAGACAGACCCTTTAATATTCCTAAAGATGTTAGTAGTTTCTTTTTTCTGTTAGACTTTAAAAGACTGTATAATTTTCAAGGGACAAGAACCAAACAACACCATTAAGTCATATTTCCTCACATGCAATAGTCACACACATGCAGACACACTCTCACACTCAGACATACACACTTACACACACACTCTCATACACTCACACACATTCTGAGAACAGGTTTCTCCAGCTCAGTTTCTGCTTCTCTGATTCCCCCTCTCCTCATACCTGCTTCGAAATGTTCATGGTTTGCCCGAAGAAATGGGGGGAAATGATTGAGCTGAAAGGCATTGGAAGATTTGGCCCCCAGCCCTCTTTGCCATGTAAATTTGAGCATGTTCCCTAACTTCTATGAATTTGCATTTCCTAATCTAATCTCTCCCAGATATTTTCAGGTTCGGAAGAGACAATGCATGAAAGAGCCCTTCCACATCTAGAGTCAAGATAGTTTTCAAGCAGCTTCATTAAGCAACAAACAATGCAAAACATGACTGTGTGCAGCCTAATAGCACCCAGACAGCAGAGACAGTGTCACACTCATTGGCGTCTCCCCTGAGCACTCAACAAACTGGCTCCTATGTGATATAAACTCTACAAAGAGTAATTTCAGAATTGAATGTAACAAGAACAGTGACAAAATCTGCTGACCAGGTAGCTCAGCAGATCTCCATCCTGGCTGCTCCTCAGAAACCCCCGGGGAGCTTGTAAAATTCACCAATGCCCAGGCCCCATCCCAGATCACTGCAGTCTCCAGGGGCAAGGGCACCAGCCCCCGAATATGGGGACAGCAGCCGGGGATGGCAACTACTGGTTAGAGTGGTTGTTCTCAGACTTTGCTGCAGGTTAGAGTCGCCTGTGGAGTCACCAAAGAACAAATAAATCAGGACTGGATCGCTAAGGGTGGGACCCACTCATCCTCCTGTTAAGATCCCTGAAAGACTCCAACACACAGTCAGTGGATCACCAGTTTGAGGGGGTGAAGGTATGCGCCCTTTCTTGATCTCCCTCCCTGTCTCAAGGGCTGAGGGACACACAGTTGTTGACAGCAGCAACCGCCTTTCTTGAGCCACTGCAACCAGCAATTCTTAGTTTGCAAACTCTGACCCCAAAGAAGAGAAACACTGGATACAATTTGGACCTGCACCTTCCCGCACCTTCCCCCTGCCCCACTCTCTCAGGCTCACTAATCATCCTGCTTAAACTGGTCTTTTGCTTTGCGCAGAGAGTAATTGTTGACTAAAGACAGAAATATCCAATCTAGATTCCAAAATAGATAGCTAGTGGCAACCTGCTGTATAGCACAGGGAGCTCAGCTTGGTGCTCTGTGATGGCCCAGTTGGGAGGGAAGGGGCGGGGGAGGGACGTCCAAGAGCGAGGGCACATGCATATGCGCATGACTGATTCACTTCCCTGTGCGGTGGAAACTAACACAACATTGTAAAGCAATTATACTACGATAAAAAAAAAAATCTAGATTCCAAATTAACATGCAAATGTCGTAGAAACTCAGGGTAAGGTCATCATATCACTTAGAAAAGGAGGGAAAGAACTTCCTATTCCAAGTGTAAGAATGGAAAATCTTGACGCAAATGCTCCCAAACATGCTCACTCCTTTCTCCCCACGGTTCTCCATGAGCGTCCTGCTCTCGTTTCAAAGTGCAAATAGCAGGAGGGAAAAAGAAGTTATGAATCTGTCAGATTTGCATATAGCTACCAAACAGAACATTTGAAGCTCCTGTCAGCTTGTACTGAAATCTTTTCATCTCGATTAAGTCTACATAAGGGAAAGCAGCTGGTTTTCCTCATACTTTAAACACATATACACAACAGTTTCCTTTTGGAAGCTATATTGGCTCAATAACGTTCTGCTATTGACACATGCATTCGTGAGTCATATGCATAAGGGTGTGTGTGTGTGTGCACACATGCTTGTGTATGTGTGTGTGAGTGTATACATATATGCGTGTGTGTGAGAGTGCATGTGTGTGTATGCACATGCACTCTGACGGAACAGAAAACTACTGTCTCCGTTTTGGACATAAGTATAAAAAATACCAAATTATGTGACTTTCACTCATAAATGTCTACTAACAGCACCCTGAAATGGATTTAGAAAAGACTGAATGAGAACAGCCTTCCCAAATACGGTATCCCATCCTTGCCAGATACATTAGCGGCTGGAAACACATCTGAGGGATGTGACAACGGATTTTTTCTTTGAAGTGGAGGAAAATTTTGTATCATGATGAAAATTGGTTTTTTACATTTTTTAATTGAGGTATAGTTGATTTGCAATGTTATATTAGTTTAAGAAATATAACAGTGATTCAAAAATTTGATAGATTATCCTCCATCTACAATTATTATAAAATATTGGCTATATTCCATGTGGTACAGTATAACCTTATAGCTTATTTATTTTATGCATAGTAATCTGTACCTCTTAATCTCCCATCTGGTCCCTCCCCGCACTGGTGACCACTAGTTTGTTCTCTATCTCTGTGAGTCCACTTACTTTTTGTTATATTCACTAGTTTATTTTTTAGATTCCGCATATAAGTGATAACATGCAGTATTTGTCTTCCTCTGTCTGACTTATTTCACTAAGCATAATGGTTTCAGGAGCTCCTGTTTATTAAACTTCTCACCCTGGAAACTAGCCAGTGGCTTATAGTTGATGATTTAAATGCTGGACAGACTCCTAAGAATCACGGTCCCATGACCCCGTCCTCAGAGAAATGGCACCTCCAACACAGGGAACCAGGGATTCAGTGAAATCTGGGTCTGGAAATCTTGGCTATTGTTCAATATTGGCTATTGAACAGTTAAAGGTGAACAGTTAAAGAACTGATGTGAACTAAGGTCCTAAGGAAGCAAGGACAGGGAAAGCTCTTAGAACCTCTAAAATGACCAAAATTCACTCATTTCCAACCTTTATTATTTAAATCTTTTTTTTTTTTTTTTTTTGGCAGTACGCGGGCCTCTCACTGTTGTGGCCTCTCCCGTTGCGGAGCACAGGCTCCGGACGCGCAGGCTTAGCGGCCATGGCTCACGGGCCCAGCCGTTCCACGGCATGTGGGATCTTCCCGGACCGGCGCACGAACCCGCGTCCCCTCCATCGGCAGGCGGACTCTCAACCACTGCGCCACCAGGGAAGCCCTATTTAAATCTTTTAAAAACTGAGATATAATTCACCTACCACAAAATTCACTTTTTTAAAGTGCACAATTCAGAGTCAACCCTTTCTACCACCCAGTACTTACTTATTTTTGACAGAAACTGGGGATGTGCTACAGAAAGGCAAGTAAGTTCCCTTATCACTGCTTGAGCTTCATCAGATCTGGCTGTCCAATGTCACCACCTTCTTGGGTAGCAGCATCCAGGCCAGTCCTGAGTTCAAACTCTCCAACTGAAGGGTTCTGTGACCCTGAGCAAGTTATTTAACATCTCTTGGCCTCCATTTCCTCATGGATAAAATTAAGATCATAGTAACAGCAATCATCTTAACAAAATTGCTCTCAGGACTAAAATGATGCCTGTTTTAAAATACTGGAGTAAACATAGACTTAGAGAACGAACTTATGGTCACCGGGGTGGGTGGAAGGGTGGGGGGAAGGGATAGTTAGGGAGTTTGGTACTGACATGTACCCACTGATATATTTCAAATGGATAACCAGCAAGAACCTACTGTATAGCACAGGAAACTCTGCTTAACGTTATGTGGCAGCCTGAATGGGAAGGGAGTTTGGGGGAGAATAGATACATGTTTCTGTATGGCTGAGTTGCTTTGCTGTGCACGTGAAACTGTCACAACATTGTTAATCGGCTATACTCCAATGTAAAATAACAAGTTTAGGGCTTCCCTGGTGGCGCAGTGGTTGAGAGTCTGCCTGCCGATGCAGGGGACATGGGTTCGTGCCCTGATCCAGGAAGATCCCACATGCCACGGGGCGGCTGGGCCCATGAGCCATGGCCGCTAAGCCTGCGCGTCCGGGGCCTGTGCTCCACAACGGGAGAGGCCACAACAGTGAGAGGCCCACGTACAGCCAAAAAAAAAAAATATATATATATATATATATATATATATATAAAATAACAAGTTTAAATGGTTAAATAACTAAATACTAAATTTCAAAATCCTCAGAAAAATAAAATGAAATATTGGAGTAGATATTCAATAACTGCTAGGAATGACACAACAGAATTCCTTTCATTCAGAATTCAGTAATATTTATTTATTCAATATCTATGTTGTCCCAGGCCCTGTATCAGGCCCCGAAGAGAGAAAGACAGAGACAGAGAAAGACAAAGAAGGAGGAGGTGGAGGAGGGGGAGAAAAAAGGAGGGTGGGAGAGGAGGGGGGGAGGGGGGAGGGGGAGAAGGGGGAGGGGGAGAAGGGGAGGGGGAGGGAGGGAGGGAGGAGGGGGGAGAAGGAGAAGGGGGGAGGCAGAGAAAGAGAAGAAGAAGGAAAGAAAGAGACAAAGAAAGAAGAAAGGAAGGAAGGAAGATGGATCCTCAAATTTCAAGGAAGTTTAAAATCTAAGAAGATTTATATGTCAATAGTAAAAAGTAAGGTTAAAAAATGTGAATGAAGGAGTGAATGGTTTCAGTGCAAAGAAGATTCACTTTTGGTTTGGATCATCCTGGAAAACTTGCCTTCATTGTCATTCGAAGCATTGCCAGTTAATTTCCAGACACGAACCATCGTGACATTTTTACAGTGTATGAACTAAAAAGCAAGAGACAGAATGGCAGGGGCTTGGACCAGGATAAGCATTTCAGCTCTGGCTGCTCTTCCGGAACCATCTGTTGTTTCTCTCCCAGTCTTTCTTTGTAAAGATTTTCCCCACTTTTTAGTTCCCTCCTCGGCCTCTTCTCCATTTATGGCTTGAAGAAAAGGTTGTAGTTCATTCTGTGAAATGTCTACACGTTGCCCGTGAACTCTTAAGGGGAAAGTCAGTGTAGAAATGAAACAAATAAACACATTTTCTAAATAAATAGTGCACATAACTCCAGTGGATTGGAAGAATATTTAGATAAGTGGCTAGGGAAAAGAATTTTCACACTGTGTCATCTGCTAACACTAATGAGTTAATTAAATTAGAAAAATTCCACTGCCAAAAGCAAAAACATCCAAATATGTGGGATGCTGGGGGAATTATAGACCTGCTACTAATGCATTCTGTTCAAGCTTATTTTTTCTCCTTTGAGAAGGCCATGCAGAGCTACACTTAAAAAACCAGCCAATTTCAAGAGAGTATTTTCCATCTGGGGCCAGTTATGGGAGAGTATGCTTTAAACTTTGCAAAGCCTGCTGAGAGGCAACATGACTTGTTAAGGAAACAGTTTCTGAAAAGCAATGTTTTTGAAGATCCAGCAAAAGGTTTTACCGTGACATCCCCATACATTGCTGAATTCATTATGCCATTAAATGCCTTTGCACACAAGTGATAAACCAAAATGATTCAGGAAATGGATATACTAAAATCAATCAGAAGCCAATACATTTTTGCCAAGGTTTTAGCTGCTAATTAGAATATTTTCCCGACCTGGAAGCTTTTTTCACCTTATTTACTCTTCTTTTATAGTAACCTCCTTCCACAATTTCCCTGCCCCAAATAACCCTGATGTGGAAAAAAATACTAAAAGCTTAGTAAATCAAAATTAAGGGATTAAGTCTCAAAAACCCATCAATATGCTGAAAACAATGGAAAGAATTCTTAATAAACCAAAAATGTAGAATATGACATTAAAAATGTCCTAAGTCGTTAACAGCTGTCAAAATGAAAAGTATGAGAAACGTCTCAAAGATGTTTACCTTCTTTGATTCAGTGTCTAATTAAACTGAGTGTTATTCACTAGTGGGAAGGGAAGTGAGCTAAAATCTCTTTAGAAGGTAAAACAGTTGATGACCACCCACTTAAACTGATAGCTAGAAAGACTTAAGTTTAGGTTGTGCTTATGTGTGTCTGTATGTACATGTATATAATTATACGTGTTATGTAAATATATGTATATGTGCTATACAAACACATATATCTACACCTATCTATGTGTATATGGCCATTTTTTTCTCTTTTCTCCCCAGTTATAGATAATAACAATCAAAACTTCTCATTATTTGGGCTTTTTGTTTTTCATGTGAGGGGTTTGTTTCTTTTTATTTGGGCTTTGAAGGCTCAGGAATAAGAGGTGTTCTATGGATAGCTGGGTAAACCAGCGCTTCTCAAATTCAAGAACAGGAATCACCGGTGGATCTCATTAAAATGCTGATTCTGATTCATGGGGTCATGGTAAAGCCTGAGATTCTGCATTTCTAATAAGCTGATGCTCCTGGTCTGGATTGCACTTTGACAGTAAAAGATCTGAAACTTAGAGAATTTATCTGTGTTTATGTAAGGGTGAAATTCTAAGAATTTTCTCAGAAAGCTATGCTCACCTAGCTAGATGTTATAATGAGTTAGTTCTTAACATAATCTAAGATCCTTCATGGACTATACAGTTTAGCTAATCACGTACAATAATTCTTGTGCTAACCTCTACTCATGTTTGGAATCCCAAATCCTGAGGGATCCCTCTTCACCTACCCACCAGTACAGTCATTGTCTCTAAAATAAACCCAACAAGTTTACTTAGGAAATTTTGGTAATTACTTGAATCTACCAGTGACAAAAGCTCACAAGGCGTTTCACAGCAACCCATTTCACATTTGGGGTTCTCTCATGGTTAGAAAGTTTCAGTCTGTCTCTTGGATTCTCACCCACTGGGCACGGCCTCTGTTCCCTGGAGCAAATAAAAGTTTTCTCTTACTCAAGCACAATACCCCCAGCTTCTTCAACATTTTCTCTTGGGAGAAAGTTTCCACAGCCCTCATCCTCTTTGTCACTGTCTCTGGTACTTGCTAGAACTTGATGAAATTCCATGAGATAATGTCTTTTATTCCAGTTCTTTAAAAATTTACATCATAATATATGCATTTATGCTCTTTGTAATAAAAGATAAAAGCAGTAAAACATGTATACAGATTATAATGTAAAGTTGTATACGTTCACTGTCCCCCTATTTAACTCCTCTTACCAGAGGTAATCACTTTTAATAGCTTTTCCATTTCTTTAGCTGCAGAAATATGTAAATATATGAATATTGTTTTTTTCCATTCTATATAAATGGGATCAGCATCTATTATTCTGTGATATTTGTTATACCTGGTAGATTCAATACACATGGGCCTAATTCATTTTTCTTACAGCTTTGTGTTATTCTATAGAATCAATGAGCAACAAATTGGGTATTAATTTATGAATAGAGATTTAGATGGACAGTGATATTTTCTGATTCTTGATGGTGCTGCCCTGAGCACTGTATATGCCTCTTTTGTGCCTGTGGAAGTTTCTCTATAAAGTATAGATCTCTAAAGGTGGAATTACTGCTGAATAGAATCAATCTTAAAACTTTTCCAGGGAGGCAGAGTCAAGATAGCAGTGTGGGAAGACACCGAGTTAGCTTCTCCCCACAACTAGGGCATCTGCCACGCACTGGTGGGGGACTCTGACGCCCAAGGAGATGGGAGGAACCCCAAAGTGAACCGGTAGAATGTAAGGGGACTGAGGGGGGAGGAGAAGTGGAGGCCAGATCGGATCTGCACCCCTGAGGCTGGGGAGATCAGGAGAGGCAGGCGGGAAGGACTCTCCAGGAAGAGGAGAGGAGTGGAGAGCACTCGCCTGGCCCACTCGGGCCGGGGAGCCTGCTGAGCTCCGAGGCTGATCCCCTGCCCTCCAGGCTGCATGGGTCCTTGAGGGCATAGGAGGAAGGCCGGGGAGATCAGGAGAGGCAGGTGGGAGGGGCCCTCCGGGAGGAGCAGGAGAGGAGTGGAGGGCGATGCCCTGCCCACTCGGGCCCGGGGAGCCTGCTGAGCTCACATGTCGGTCCCCTGTCCTTCGAGGCCCCCCTCCCCACCAGCCACACTGGTCCTGGGGCCACAGGAGGGAGGCTGGGGAGATCAGGAGAGGCAGGCAGGAGGGGCCCTCCCAGACTGGAGGAGCAGGAGAGGAGAGGAGGCATTTACCCTGCCCAGGAAGCCCACTGGGCTCCCAGGTGAGGTCCCTGCCCTCTGAGACCAGAGGCGGGGTCACGCCTGGGCCCCTTCTGTTCCTTCAGCCTAAGCCCCACCCCCCACAGCCCCCAGGGCCTTTTCCAGCCCTGTGGGTCCTGAGCACTGGCCCCGCCTGCCCAAACCCCACCCTTGCATAGGCCCCGCCCATCACAGCAAAGGCCTTCCCCCCCCTTTTTGTTTTCTTTTCCCACCTCTTTTTTTTTTACTATTGTGGTACTGATTACCTTCTGGTTGTTGATTAATCTATATTTTAATGTTATATTCTTTCTAACATATCTGTTAGTTTCCTAGTCTAATTTTGTTTTTTACTCGTTACTGTTCCTTTTTTTTTTTTCTTTTTTTTCTTTTTTGCTGCCTCACGCAGGTTGCAGGATCTTGGTTCACAAGCCTGGGGTTGGGCTGAAGCTCATACGGTGGGACCTCCAAGTACGAACCACTGGACCAACAGAGAACGTCAGACCCCAGGGAGTATTCATCAGAGTGAGGTCTCACAGAGTTCCTCAACTCAGCACAAAGACCCAGCTCTACCCAATAGCATACAAACCCCAGTGTTGGAAGCCTCAGTCCCAACAACCAGTAAGAAAGGAACACAATCCCACTCATTAAAAAAAAAAAATTGAGATGTCAAAAAAATACGTCATAGATGAAGGAGCAAGGTAAAACCCTACAAGACCAAATAAATGAAGAGGAAACAGGCAGTCTACCTGAAAAAGAATTCAGAGTAATGATAGTAAAGATGATCCAGAATCTCGGAAATAGAATGGAGGCACGGATTGAGAAAGTACAAGAAGTGTTTAACAAAGATCTGGAAGAACTAAAGAACAAACAAACAGAGATGAACAGCACAATAACTGAAAGGAAAAATACACCAGAAGGAATCAGTAACAGAATAACTGAGGCAGAAGAACGAATAAGTGACCTGGAAGACAAAATGCTGGAAATAACTGCCGAGGAGCAGAATAAAGAAAACAGAATGAAAAGAACTGAGGACAGTCTCAGAGACCTCTGGGACAACACTAAACACACCAACATTCAAATTATAGGGGTCCCAGAAGAAGAAGAAAAAAAGAAAGGGTCTGAGAAAATATTTGAAGAGATTATAGTCGAAAACTTCCCTTACATGGGAAAGGAAATAGTCACCCAAGTCCAGGAAGCACAGTCGCATATAGGATAAACCCTAGGAAAAACGCACCAAGACACATACTAAGCAAACTAACAAAAATTAAATTCAAAGAAAAAATATTAAAAGCAGCAAGAGAAAAAAAAAATAACATCCAAAGGAATTCCCATAAGGTTATCAGCTGATTTTCCAGCAGAAGCTCTGCAGGCCAGAAGGGAGCGGCAGGATATACTTAAAGTGATGAAAGAGAAAAACGTACAACCAAGATTACTCTACTGAGCAAGGTTCTCATTCAGATTTGATAGAGAAGTCAAAAGCTTTTCAGACAAGCAAAAGCTAAGAGAATTCAGCACCACCAAACCAGCTTTACAACAAATGCTAAAGAAACTTCTCTAGGCAGGAAACACAAGAGAAGAAAAAGACCCACAAAAACAAACCCAAAACAATTAAGAAAATGGTCATAGGAACATATATAACCTTGAATGTAAATGGATTAAATGCCCCAACCAAAAGACACAGACTGGCTGAATGGCTACAAAAACAAGACATATATATGCTGTCTACAAGAGACCCACTTCAGACCTAGGGATACATACAGACTGAAAGTGAAGGGATGGAAAAAGATATTCCATGCAAATGGAAATCAAAAGAAAGCTGGAGTAGCAATACTCGTATCAGATAAAATAGATTTTAAAATAAAAACTGTTACAAGAGATAAGGAGGGACACTACATAATGATCAAAGGATCGATCCAAGAAGAAGATATAACAATTATAAATGTTTATGCACCCAACATAGGAGCACCTCTATACATAAGGCAAATGCTAACAACCGTGAAAAGAGAAACTGACAGTAACACAATAATAGCAGGGGACTTTAACACCCCATTTTCACCAATGGACAGATCATCCAAACTGAAAATAAATAAGGAAACATAAGCTTTAAATGACACAAGAGACCAGATATATCTAATTGATATTTATAGAACATTTCACCCAAATGTGGCAGAATACACTTCCTTCTCAAGTGCACACAGAACATTCTCCAGGACAGATCACATCTTTGGTCACAAATCAAGCCTCGGAAAATTCAAGAAAATTGAAGTCGTATCAAGCAACTTTTCTGACCACAATGCGATGAGATTGGAAATCACTTACAGGAAAAAAAAAAACTGTAAAAAACACAAATACATGGTGGCTAAACAGTTCACTACTAAATAATCAAGAGATCACTGAAGAAATCAAAGAAGAAATCAAAAAATACATAGAAACAAATGACAATGAAAACATGACGACCCAAAATCTATTGGATGCAACAAAAGCAGTTCTAAGAGGGAAGTTTATAGCAATACAATCTCACCTCAAGAAACAAGAAAAATCTCAAATAAACAGTCTAACCCTACACTTAAAACAACTAGAGAAAGAAGAACAAAGAAAACGTAAAGTCAGTAGAAGGAAAGAAATCATAAAGATCAGAGCAGAAATAAATGAAATAGAAATGAAGAAAACAATAGCAAAGATCAATAAAACTAAAAGCTGGTTCTTTGAGAAGATAAACAAAATTGATAAACCCTTAGCCAGACTCATCGGGAAAAAAAGGGAGAGGACACAAATCAATAAAATTAGAAATAAAAAAGGAGAAATCACAACTGACACTGCAGAAATACAAAGGATTACAAGAGGCTACTACAAACAACTATAGGCCAATAAAATGGACAACCTGAAAGAAATGGACAAATTCTTGGAAAGGTAAAATTTTCCAAGACTGAACCAGGAAGAATTAGAAAATATAAACATACCTATCACAAGTAATGAAATTGAAACCGTAATTTAAAATCTCCAACAAACAAAAGTCCAGGACCAGATGGCTTCACAGGGGAATTCTATCAAACATTTAGAGAAGAGCTAACACTGATCGTTCTCAAACTCTTCCAAAAAACTGCAAAGGGAGAAACACTCCCAAATTCATTCTATGAAGCCACCATCACCCTGACACCAAAACCAGAAAAAGACATCACAATAAAAGAAAATTATAAACCAATATGACTGATGAACATAGATGCAAAAATCCTGAACAAAATACTAGCAAACAGAATCCAACAGCTCATTAAAAGGATCATACACCATGATCAAGTGGGATTTATCCCAGGGATGCAAAGATTCTTCAATATATGCAAATAAATCAATGTGATACACCACGTTAACAAATTAAGGAATAAAAACCATATGATAATCTCAATAGATGCAGAAAAAGCTTTTGACAAAATTCAACACCCATTTATGATAAAAACTCTCCAGAAAATGGGCATAGAGGGAACCTATGTCAACATAATGAAGGCCATATATGACAAACCCACAGCAGGCATCATACTCAATGGTGAAAAACTGAAAGCATTTCCACTAAGATCAGGAACAAGACAAGAATGTCCATTCTCACCATTCTTATACAACATAGTTTTGGAAGTCCTAACCATGGCAATCAAAGAAGGAAAAGAAACAAAAGGAATACAAATTGGAAATGAAGAAGTAAAACTGTCACTGTTTGCTGATGACATGATATTGTATATAGAAAATCCTAAAGATGCCACCAGAAAACTACTAGAACTAATCAGTGAATTTGGTAAGGTTGCAGGATACAAAATTAATGCACAGAAATCTCTGGTATTCCTATACACCAACAATGAAAAATCAGAAAGAGAAATTAAGAAAACACTCCCATTTACCACTGCAACAAAAAGAGTAAAATACCTAGGAATAAACCTGCCTAAGGAGGAGAAAGACTTGTACTCAGAAAACTATAAAACACTGATGAAAGAAATCAAAGATGACATAAACAGATGGAGAAATATACCATGCTCTTGGACTGGAAGAATCAATATTGTGAAAATGACTATACTACCCAAAGCAACAGATTCAGCACAATCCTTAGTAAACTACCAATGGCATTCTTCACAGAACTAGAACAAAAAATTTCCCAATTTGTATGGAAACACAAAAGACCCTGAATAGCCAAAGCAATCTTGAGAAAGAAATAAGCAGTTGGAGGAATCAGGCTCCCCGACTTCAAACTATACCACAAAGCTACAGTAATCAAGACAGTATGGTACTGGCACAAAACCAGAAATATAGATCAATGATACAGAATAGAATGCCCAGAAATAAACCCCCACACATATGGTCACCTAATTTATGAGAAAGGAGGCAAGAACACACAATGGAGAAAAGACAACCTCTTCAATAAGTGGTGCTGGGAAAACCGGACAGCTACATGTAAAAGAATGAAATTAGAACACTCCCTAACACCATACACAAAAATAAACTCCAAATGGATTAAAGACTTAAGTGGAAGACCAGATACTATAAAACTCTTAGAGGAAAACATAGGAAAAACCACTCTTTGACATAAACCACAGCAAGATCTTTTTTGACCCACCTCCTAGAGTAACGGAAATAAAAACAAAAAAAAACAAATGGGACTTAATGAAACTTAAAAGCTTTTGCACAGCAAAGGAAACCATGAACAAGACAAGAAGACAGCCCTCAGAATGGGAGAATATACTTGCAAATAAAACAACAAAAGATTAATCTCCAAAATATACAAACAGCTCATGGAGCTCAATATAAAAAAAACCAAACAATCCAGTTAAAAAAATGGGCAGAAGACCTAAATAGACATTTCACCAAGGAAGACATACAGATGGCCAAGAGGCACACGAAAAGATGCTCAATATCACTAATTATTAGAGAAATGCAAATCAAAACTATGAGGTATCGCCTCATGCTGGTCAAAATGGCCATTATCAAAAAATCTAGAAACAGTAAATGCTGGAAAGGGTGTGGTGAAAAGGGAACCCTCCGGGGCTTCCCTGGTGGTGCAGTGGTTGGGAGTCCGCCTGTCGATGCAAGGGACACAGGTTCGTGCCCGGGTCTGGGAGGATCCCGCATGCCGCAGAGTGGCTGGGCCCATGGGCCATGGCCGCTGGGCCTGTGCATCCGGAGCCTGTGCTCCACAGTGGGAGAGGCCACAGCAGTGAGAGGCCCACGTACCACAAAAAAAAAAAAAAAAAAAAAGGGAACCCTGCTGCACTGCTGGTGGGAATGTAAATTGATACAACCACTATGGGAAACAGTATGGAGGTTCCTTAAAAACCTAAAAATAGAGCTACCATATGACCCAGCAATCCCACTACTGGGCATATACGCTGAGAAAACCATAATTCAAAAAGAGACGTACCACAATATTCATTGCAACACTATTTACAATAGCCAGGACATGGAACCAACCTAAATGTCCATCGACAGATGAATGGATAAAGAAGATGTGGCACATATGTACAATGGAATATTACTCAGCCATAAAAAGAAACAAAATTGAGTTATTTGTAGTGAGGTGGATGGACCTAGAGTTTGTCATATAGAGTGAAGTAAGTCAGAAAGAGAAAAACAAATACCGTATGCTAACACATATATATGGAATCTTAAAAAAAGAAAAATGGTACTGATGAACCTAGTTGCAGGGCAGGAATAAAGAGGTAGACACAGAGGAAGGACTTGAGGACATGGGGTGGGAGGGCGAAGCTGAGGCGAAGTGAGAGTAGCATCGACATATATACACTACCGAATGTAAAACAGTTGGCTGGTGGGAAGCAGCTGCATAGCACAGAGAGATCAGCTTGGTGCTTTGTGATGACCTAAAGGGGTGAGATAGGAAGGATGGGAGGGAGACTCAAGAGGGAGGAGATATGGGGACATGTGTATGCATATGGCTGATTCGCTTTGTTGTGCAACAGAAACTAACACAGTATTGTGAAGCAATTATATTCCAATAAAGATCTATTTTAAAAAAAGAAAAAAAATACCGTATGCTAACACATACATATGGAATCTAAAAAAACAAAAGGTTCTGAAGAACCTAGGAGCAGGATGGGAATAAAGACGCAGACATAGAGAATGGACTTGAGGACACGGGAAGGGGGAAGGGTAAGCTGGGACGAATTGAAGAGTGGCATGGACATATATATACACTACCAAAAGTAAAATAGATAGCTAGTGGGAAGCAGCCGCATAGCACAGGGAGATCAGCTCAGTGCTTTGTGACCTCCTAGAGGGGTGGGAAAGGGAGGGTGGGAGGGAGACGCAAGAGGGAGGGGATATGGGGACATATGTATAGCTGATTCACTTTGTTATAAAGCAGAAACTAACAATGTAAAGCAATCATACTCCAATAAAGATGTTAAAAAAAAAACACAAAAAACCTGTTCCAAAGTGGTTGGGGAAGAGAAGGAAGGAAGGAAGGAAGGGAGGGAGGGAGGAAGGGAGACCCCTGAGACTACAGTGCTGTCTAGCCCTAGAGGAGGAAGGCTGAGGTGCCCTCACTGACAGCCAAACCAACTACCAGATAAGGAGGTGAGGCCATCTTGCACCCTCCAGCTCTAGGCAAGTCTTCAGATGACCACAGCCCTATAAATGATCTCAGTTGAGACCAACAGAAAGCACATACAGTTTGCCAACCCACAGAATCATGAGAACAAAGATAAGCCATGGTTGTTTTAAGTAACCAAGTATTAGAGTGGTTTGGCAGTGGTTAGGCAGCAACAAATAAATACAATATCTCTCCATTAATCTGGGTCATCATTCCTGTTCTTCAGTAAAGTGTCATAAAAATAGCCCTTGGACATCCCCTTTAAATCCTAGGTATTTACATTTTTTGTTGCTCTTGAGATTAAATCATTTTTGCTAACTACATTTTCTAATTGGTTATAGGTACATAGAAAAAAACTATTGATTAATAAACTTTGAACTTCTCTTTAGCCATTTTCCTGAGCCTTCTTGCTAGTTCCAAATATGCTTATTTTATTCTGTTTTCTAGACAGAAATAGCAACATCTTTGGCTCCTTCTTTCCAGTATTTCTTTCTTTCTCTGGTCATATTGCCTTGGCTAGAAGAGCAAACTGAAAGTGGGAAATTTTGTTCCTTAATTCAGTGGAGTTAGTTGTCATTTTTCACCAGTGAGTATGAGATTGTCTGGTCTCTTTGTACCTACCAATTAGCAAACTGAGGAAATTTCTATATATTCCTGGATCCCTACTGTGCTTTAAAATGTCTTATTTTTGATTAAAAAAATAAACTGACCAAAAAGTACATAAAGTAACAAACATTGATGTACCTACCACCTATATTTAACAGAGTCAATCTGGCCATATTTGCTTTAATTAATCTTTTCTTTTAAAAAATAAATAAAACGTCATAGATACCATTATTGCCCCATTAGCCACTATCCTGTAGTAGGGAAGCATCCTTACTGTGCATAAATTATACTTTTACTACATATGTATGTACTAAGAATGATATATAGTACTGTTTAGTGGGCATGTTTAGAAGTTCATATACATGGCATCATGCTTTCTGTATTCAGTTTTGACTTTTGTTATTCACTTTACATGACTGCCATCTTTTTTCCACTTAACACCGCAGCATCAAGATTTATCCACGTTGATAAAAGGAGTCCTCATTCATTTTAAATATTTTAGGAATCCTATTAAATGTATTTTATGACAGTTTATCTACCCGATTACCAAAAAATAGATATTTTTTCCAATGTTTTGCCATTCACATTATAAACAAGGCTGCTATGAACGTTCTTGTTCATGCAGCCTTCTAAACAAAAGCAGAAAAGTTTCTCTCTCATACAGAGAACTCATTGGGTCATGGATTATGCACATGTTCAATTTACCAGGCAGTATTAAATTGCCCTCCAAAAACAGTTATACTGTAGCAATTAACGCTTACATAAGCAGCATTAAAATCTCTGCTTTCCTCTGGCTTCTTTACCATGTGATAGAGCAATCTAACTTCTGGGTATATAGCCAAATGAAAGGAGATCCTTATCTTGAAGAAATACTTACACTCCCATGTTTACTGCAGCGTTATTCACAACAGCCAAGACATGGAAACAACTTAGTATCCATTGATGGGTGAATAGATTAACCAAGCTGAGATAGATATAGATATATATATATATAGATATATATATATATATAAAATCTCCAATGGCATATTATTCACCCACAAAAAAGAAGGCAATTGAGCCATTTGTGACAACATGGATGTACCTTGAGGGCTTACGCTAAATGAAATAAGTCAGAGAAAGACTGTATGATTCCACTTGTATGTGGAATCTATAAAAGCCAAACTCACAGAGGCAGAGAGTACAATGATGGTTGCCACAGCCTGGGGGGTGGGGAAAATGGGAAGATGTTGGTCAAAGGGTACGACCTTCCAGTTATGAGTAAGTTCTGGACATCCGATGTACAGCATTATTAACTAAAAGTTAATAATGATGTATTGCATACTTGCAAGTTGCTACATTATGTAAGGTGATGAAGGTGATGAAGGTGTTAAGTAACTTTATTGTGGTAATAATTTTGTAATATATACATGTATCGAATCATACCATTGTATACCTTAAACTTACACTGTGTTATATGTTAATTATATTTCAATAAAGCTGGAGGCGGGGGAGGAAAAAAATGCTTGCTTATTTTTGTAAATGGATTAGATAGTCTCCTGAGCAGTTGGATTGAAGGCAGTGTTTCTTCTCTACCTGACTACCATTTTCTTTATACGTTTACTCAGGGTTCTTCCTATAGGAAGGAACCACATTTGACAAGAAAATGCTAGGCTAGGAATTAACCTTTCTGAGTCTTGAGTCCTCCCTCTTTTCTGAGGATTTTTAAATTTTTTTCAATTTTGCATCACCTCCCCAACCTCCTTTAAATTTTTCCTATTTTTTATTTATAATTTTTAAATCTTCCTTATTAAAATGTTTTTTTTTTCCCTAATTGCTTCCATTCTCCCATGAAATTGTAGTACCACAGATATACTGTGTATCTATTTATGTACTCTGGCCCTTTAGGGGACCATGACCCATTCTAATTTCTGAATTTTTTGTCCCAAGAACCAATTTTTGTCCCTGTTGAGAACGTTCCTCTCTAAAGATATAAAATACTTCCAGGATTCTCAATTTCCTTTCTTGGGGGAAAGTCAACTTGATTCTCTTACATAATCAGCAAGACTTGTGATTCTTTTGACCAAGAGAAGGTAGCCGTAGTGACAGTGAGTTCTGAATTATTTCACTAGGTGCACATGCATTTGATGAAGTGCCTTATGGGAAAAGTAGAAAAAAAAAAAGAAAGGATGATTGGGCAAAGTCAGCAGCTGCAAACCCAAAAGGATAATAAATCAGTAATGTAATGTAAAGGAGGGAAACTGGCCCTGGGGGAACTGGCCCACCTGGGTAGCACATATCTTGTCCAAAAAGGGCAGCTGCCACTCAACTATAGCCAAAACCACCATGTAGGAATGAAGGTCCATTTTATCAAACCCTTTGATTTTTCAAGAGAAGCCAAAAGATTCAGAGATTTACGCAAAATCTCTCCATTTTTAACTACTGCTTAGATTTAAAAAATATATTTCACAAGCCAAATAAAATTTATCTCTGAGTAGTGTGCAGCCTATAAGCTACAAACCTGCAAATTTTGACTACAGGAGTTCTCACAAACCTCCCTCCTCCTCTAAAATTTGATAATTATTTTAAAAATTGTGAATGAATGTAAAACTCCAATAAGATTGTAATCTTAAACACTAATGCGAAAAACTAACAACAGCAATGGGTGGTGTGGGGTGTGGAGATAATTTCCCACCATCTGCCTGTGAAAATAGAAGAAATCTAAACGTTCTGTTCAAAGGTAATTTATTCTCTTTTTACTTGAAGTCAAAATGTGGAAGCAGTTATCTTAAGTTATAGAATAAGTTCTGAGAGCATAAAGGTTTTTTCTCCTTACTTTAAAATTAAAATGTTACTTGGGTTACTGAATAACTTTTAGATATTCATGTATGCCATTACAGTACGAGATTTAAAAGTCTTTTCTTCAGGGCTTCCATGGTGGTGCAGTGGTTAAGAATCCGCCTGCCAATGCAGGGGACACGGGTTTGAGCCCTGGTCCGGGAAGATGCCACATGCCATGGGGCAGCTAAGCCCATGCGCCACAACTACTGAGCCTGCGCTCTAGAGCCCACGAGCCACAGCTACTGAAGCCCACACACCTAGGGCCCGTGCTCTGCAACGAGAGAAGCCACCGCAATGAGAAGCCTGCGCACCGCAGCAAAGAGTAAACCCTCTAGTCACAACTAGAGAAAGCCCGCGTGCTGCAACAAAGACCCAATGCAGCCAAAAAATAAATTAATTAAATTAATTAATTTAAAAAAAAGTCTTTTCTTCAAAGACATTTGTATACATTTCCTTAATTTAATAGATTCTCCAAGGTATGTGAGTATATACTTCTGGTAAGCTTTTGGTTTCCTTTATGTTTTTTTTCCTTTGTTAGTTTTAATATTTCTGTCTCATCCACACACGAAAAATGTTAAGGTCATGTGGATATTTTGATAGGTCACACTGATTAACTTACCTAAATTATGACCACATCTATAGCTCCTATTTTGCTGTGTAGATGGTTTCTGTGGGGTTTAGCGTATCTTGATAGATTTTGGAAATTCACATACAAGGTTTCTATATCGGGTTCTGTTACTAAATACCTACGTATCTTCAACAAATTAACTAAAATCTCTAGTGTTCCGTTTCCCCATCCCACGTATAAAGGAAAATAGATAATCTCCAAGGTCCCTTTCGGCACTAAAATATGTTGACCTGTAAATCAATTTATGTAAATTAAAACCTTTGGTTTTTAAATTCTTTGCATCGCTTAATTTTCAGCTTTATTGAGATACAATTCATATATCATAATACTGACCCATTTAAAGTGTACACTCAGTGGTTTTTAGTAAATTCACAGAATTGAGCAATTATCACTACGATCTAATTTTAGAAAACCTTCATCATTCCAGAAAGAAACCCCATAGACATTAGTGGTAACTCCCGATGCCCTCTCCCCTGCCTGGTTGCAGATAACGACTAAGTCTACATTCTGTCTCCATGGATTTGTTTATTCTGGACATTTCACGTAAGTGGAACCACGATGAATGGCCTTTGTGACTGACTTCTTTCACTTAGTGTAATGTTTTTGAGAATCACTCGTTTTATTGCATGTATCTGTACTTCATTCCTTTTTATGGTTGAATAATAGTCCATTGTATGAATTACCATATTTTGTTAATCCATTTATCAGTTATTGGACATTTGGATTGTTTCCACATTTTCGCTATGAACATTCATGAACAATTTTCACACGGATATATGTTTTCATTTCTCTTGGAAATATACCTAAAAGTAGAATTGTTGGGTTAAATGGAAACTCTTAGTTTAGCATTTTGAGAAACTGCCCAACTGTTTTCCAAAGTGGCTGTACCATTGTACATTCTCACCAGCAATGTATCAGAGTTCCAATTTCTCCACACCTCTGCCTACATTTGTTATGGTCCATCATTTTTATTATAGTCACTCTACTGGTGTGAAGTGCTCTCTCTTTGTAGTTTTGATTTCCATTTCCCTAATAACCAATAATGTTTAGCATCTTTTCATGGGCTTACTGGCCATTTGTGTATCTTGTTTGGAGAAACATCTATTCAGACATTTGCCCAGTTTTTATTGGATGATTTGTCATTTTATTGTTCAGTTGCAAGAGTTCTTTCTTTATTCTGGTTATACTCCCTTGTCAGATACGCTATTTGCAAATATTTTCTCCCATTTGGGGGGTTATCTTTTTACTTTCATGCTAATGTCCTTTGATCCCCAAATATGTTTAATTTTACTGAAGTTCAAGTTATCTATTTTTTGTTTTGTTGCTAATGCTTTTGGTGTCATTTCTAAGAAACTATTGCCTACTCGAAAGCTGTGAAGATTTACTCCTATTACAGATAGTTTTATAATTTTAGATTTTACCTTCAGGTATATGAGTTATTCTGAGTTAACTTTTGTGTATGATATGAGGTAGAGGTCCAAATTCATTCTTTTCCATGTAGATAGCCAACTGCTCTAGTCTTGTTTATTGAAAAGACTGTTCTTTCCCCCACGGAATTGTCTTGGTACCCTTGTCAAAAATCAATTGACCATAAGTGTGATAGTTTATTTCTATGCTTTCAATTCTATTCACTTGACATTTATGTCTAGCCTCATGTCAGAACCACATTATCTTGATTAATATAGCTTTGTAGTAGGTTCTGAATTGGGAGTGTGAGTTTTCTAACTTAGTTTTCATTTTCAAGATGGTGTTGGCTATTTTCCATATAACTATACCTTGTATTTCCATAGGAATTTTAGCATCAGCTTATAAATTTCTGCAAAAAGCCAGCTGGGGTTTTGATAGGGATTGCACTGAGTCTGTAGATCAATTGGGGGATCTATTTCCATCCTAACAATGTCTTCTGATCCAGGAAAATAGGATGTCTTTCTATTTATTTAGATCTTCTAAATTTCTTTCAGCAATGCTTTGCAGGTTTTAGTGTATAAGTCTTGCAATTTGTTTGCTAAATTTATTCCTAGATGTCATATTCTTTTGGTTGACATTGTACATGAGACTGTCTTCCTAATTACAATTTTGGATTGTTCATTGCACTGTATCCCTTTTAAGCTTCAAGATGAAAAACTAGGTCATACTTCATTCATTCTAACTTTTTGGGGTGTTGTTTTAAATGATGTAGTCATTTTTTATTTTAGTTCTAATATATTTGTATCTTCAACTTTTATTTTTTCATTTTATTGTAAGTTGTGAAAAGATTCTTAAGAATTGTATAGAAAATGTTTGAAGCTAAGCTGGATGCCTAGACTAGTCAATTACATCACTTAGAATAAATGGCAATAGACTCAATCATTTTCTACTAGCACACATTGAACACTTATGGAATGCACAGCACTGACACTGTCTTAGTCCCACATTTGCTAAATACACATTTTCCCCCATCTAACAAGCAAACTGCATTTAACTCCCATAACCTCAGAAAAACAGTTGTTAAGAGACTAACACATAAATAAATACCCTCATCATTTGCGGCTTACTGTTTTAAATATTTGTATTCTTCCCATTAAAGAAAGCATTTCCTCTGACTGCCAAAAGAAAAAAAATTGTACCATGAAGATGAATTTCAGCTTTACTTTGGATGACTCCATTCAAACCTTTCCAAAGCTGCCACTGTACCACTGCCTTTTAAAATTACGCTTACATTGTTGAATGTATAAAATGTAATTTTACATCTTGGAGGAAAAATAAGATAAATTCTGATTGCTATGTCTTTTCCTGGCAAATATAACATGCATTCAGTTGGAAAGAGCCACAAAGGTCAGTGGCTCTTGAAAACTTTGAGGATCAGTGGAAGTTAAATACACAACACCCTGGAAAAATACAAACATACATTTTTGTGCACAACTTTAAGGATTTATGGTTACTCTTCAGCCCAGCCATGGATAAATGGACCTCAAAGTAAGAATTTCCCATTAAATAATATCTGAGAAAGATACATAACTGTTGCAGGTTTATATATTCCCTGTTTATACTGTTTATGTATAAACAAGATAAACACCTCTATGAACCAGAAATTGAGCTCAGAGGAGGAAGAGAGTACCAATGTCCCGGGCCTACTGAGTTCTGGGAGTAGAGGTGCACAAAAATGAGAGAGTTTTACACCTAATATGTATTAGGTATTAAAAGGTTTCCATAAAGTTTGAAGCCAAAAGGCAGCAACCTACCTTCGGGAAAAAAGCGTTCCTCAAACGTCAAAGAAGATTGATACAAACTAATGCTACCCAAGGCTACAGATAACAAAAGATGCTGATCTGCACAGTAGAAGGAAAGGTTGTCCCAAAGATAGGACTTGAACCAAGTCACATGCTAACCCAGCTTTATCAGATGTGCCCAATTTTATATTACAGGAGGGATGCAGGAAGTCACTCATATAAAATCCTGTTCTCAACTGGGTGTCTGGTAAGCCTTCTGGAGGCATCCACAAATCCTCTAGATGAAGAGGAGTATGCAGAGAAAAGGGGGAAAAATCCACATTCAAGATGAAATAGAAAACATAAAGTATATAAAAACTAATACTAAGTAGAGAACCAAAATTTAAAATAAGGAGAATTCACTGACAAATAAAAACAATGAAAGAAACTAAAATTGACAACAAAAAGAAGACACACAAATATGGCCCACAAGTACATAAAAAGGTGCTCAACATCACTAATTACCAGAAAAATGCAAATCAAAACCACAATGAGATATCACCTCATACCTGTTAGAATAGCTATTATCTGCACTTATGGCCAATTCATCTATGACAAAGGAGGCAAGAATATACAATGGATAAAAGACAGTCTCTTAAATAAGCTGTGAAAAGTGGACTGCTACATGTAAAAGAATGAAATTAGAACATTCTCTAACACCGTGTACAAAAATAAACTAAAAATGGATTAAAGACCTAAATGTAAGACAGGATACTATAATCCTAAATGAAAACATAGGCAGGACACTCTGACATAAATCGCAGGAATATTTTTTTTTTTTATCCATCTCCTAAAGCAAAGGAAATAAAAGCAAAAGTAAACTAATGGGACCTAATTAAACTTAAAAGCTTTTGAGCAGGAAACCATCAAAATGAAAAGACAACCTACTGGATATTTGCAAATGATATGACTGATAAGGGGTTAATATCCAATATATATAAACAGCTCATACAACTCAACATCAAAAAAACAAACAACCCAATTAAAAAATTAGCAGAAGAACTGAATAGACATTTTTCCAAAGAAAAAATGCAGATGGCCAATAGGCATATGAAAAGACGTTCAACATCGCTAATTATTAGGGAAATGCAAATTAAAACCACAATGAGCTATCACCTCATACCTGCCAGAATGGCTATCATCAAAAAGAATACATACAACAAATGTTGGTGAGGACGTGGAGAAAAGGGAACCCTCATATACCGTTGGTGGGAATGTAAATTGGTGCAGCCACTGTAGAAAACAGTATGGCAGTTTCTCAAAAAACTAAAAATAGAACTACCACATGACCCAGCAGTTTCACTCCTGGGTCTGTATCTGAAAAAAACAAAAACGCTAATTTGAAAAGATACATGCACCCCAACATTCATAGCAGCATTATTTACAATTGCCAAGATATAGAAGCAACCTAAGTGTCCATCAACAGATGAATGGATCAAGAAGATGTGGTATAGATATATACAAGGGAACACTACTCAGACATAAAAAAACAATGAAATTTTGCCATCTGCAGCAACATGGATGTACTTGGAGGGCATTATGCTAAGTGAAATAAGTCAGAGAAAGAGAAATACTGTACGATATCACTTATATGAGGAATCTAAAACATGAACAAACTAGTGAAAATAACAAAAAAGAAACAGGCTCACAGATCTGGAGAACAAACTAGTTGTTACCAGTAGGAAGAGGGAAGTGGTGGTGGTGGGGGCAATATAGGGGTAGGGGATTCAGAGGTACAAACAGTTAGGTATAAAATAAGCTACAAGTATGCACTGTACAACACAGGAAATAGAGCCAATATTTGATAATAACTATAAATGGAGTATAACCTTTAAAAATTGTGAATTACTATAATATATTTTATACCTGTAACATATATAATATTGTACAGCAACTACACTTCAATAAAAGAAAAAAAATAAAGTAGCTTCCCCTTACCCACCATCCCCCCAAAAAAACAATGGGTATTATCAAAAAGGCAAAAAATAACAAGTGTTGGCAAGTATGTGGAGAAAAGGGAATGTTTGTGCACTGTTGGTTGGACATAAATTGGTACAGCCAGTATGGAAAACAATATGGAGATTCCTCAAAAAATTAAAAATAGAACTACCATACGATCTAGCGATCCCGCTTCTAGGTATATATCCAAAGGAAACAAAATCACTGTATCAAAGAGATGTCTATACTCCCATGTTCAGTGCAGCATTATTCATAATAGCCAGAATATAGAAATAACCTAAGTAAGGAACTAAAAAAGTTAAACTCATAAAAGCAGAGAATAGAATGGTGGTATCTAGGGACTAAGGGGATGAGGGAAACAGGGACATGTTGATCAAAGGGTACCAAGGTTCAGTTGCAGGATGAATAGGTTCTGGAGATCTAATGTACAGCATGGTGACTATAATTAGTAATACTATATTGTGTACTTGAAATTTGTTAAGAGAGTTGATCTTGAGTGTGTCACCAAACACACACACAAAAACATAACTATATGAGGTAATGTATGTTAATTAGCTTTACTGTGGTACTCATTTTACGATGTATATTGTATATCAAAACATCACATTGTATGCTTTAAAATATGTCATGTTTTACTTGTTAAATACACCTCAATAAAGCTGAAGAAAATATGTAAAAATCAAAATACAAAAATGGAATAGTATTCATAAAAGGAATGAGAAACTGTGATACAAGGTCAAGCAAATAAAAAACACAAATAAGTGGGTATGAAGAAGGATTATAAATCTAGAAAAGAAAACCATGGTCTGAAATAAAATGCCATAACCAAGATAAAGCCTAACAAGACAATCAAAGAGAGAATTAGTGAATTAAAAAATTGTACTAATGAATTCACTTAAAATGAAACACAAAGAAAAAGATGGAGTTAAGAAAACGTGATTGAAAGGTTGTAAAATGCATCTAAGGAATTCCAAAAAAAAAAGAAAAGGAAAAGAAGATAACATAGAAGAAATATTCTAAGAAATAATAGCTAAAAAGTTTCCAAAACTGAAGAATATGTATTTTTATAATTGAAAGTACAGTATAAATAAAAATAAATTCTTTTCAACATGTATAATATTAACATTATACAAACATCAGGCTAACGAGAAATTCCTCTTACCAGAGATAATTTCAAAGTGACATACAAATGAAAGTCTGTTAGAATAGATAGACTGCCAATATATTTCTAGTCGGCAAAAATAAATGCCCAAACACAAGAGAATAATGTCTTCAAAGTGTTGAGAGGAAGTAACTGTGAACCTAGAATTCCAAATTGAGCTAAAATACAACCCCAGAATGAGAACAAGATAAAAAAACTCTTTAGACTTACCAAAACGAAAATGCTTACCTTCCCCAGACACTAACTGAAAAAGCACTGAAGGATATTCTGAAGATAAAATGTATGATTTTTTTCTTATAATCTTTTTTTAACTTTGTTATAACTTTTAATTACAAAGAAGATGTAATAATAGAGCAAATTTAACAATCAAGTTACTTTCTTAAAAAGAGAAAAGAGAATTTAACTGAAATGGAGAATTATGTAAATGAGGACAAAAGATGAGAGCAACAGCTAATTTGAGAAAATAGGCTAATTTAACAATAGAAATTAATTCAGAGATGATCACAATAAAATTTTTAAATAAGCTTTATGCAATATATGCTAACTGCGTCATGGTCCTTCAAACTATTAATATCCTCATGCACCCTGGAGAAAAATCCTTGCCAAGATTATTTAAAGAAACTTTCCTGACTGTACATCTAATATGTAGACTGGAAGTAGAGAAAGCATCATTAAGTACCTTTATCTTTAATACCTGGCTTAGTACTCAGCAAACAGTAGGTAGCTGATAACTTTCTGTTGAATGAATATTTGCAGAAAACAAGAAAAAGAGCAGTAACAAAAGACTAGTATCAACTCTGCTTTGTAACTGATGCTGACTGATTAAGAAGCAAAAGAAATGATTTTAAAAAGTTATTGGGTGACTTGCAAAATGGTTGGGAGGGCTGGGAACTGGGCTCAAGGCTAAACTGCCAGAAACAAACCCCCAAATCACACCACAGAACTGGGCTGATGAGGGAGCCACTGCTGTTCCCTCCAAACCCAGCTCTCCCCACACCCCCTACTAAAAGCTCAATGTTCCTGCCATCACTCATTTAATAAAATGGAAAACTTTGCACAGGAATGGTTGATATGTGTTACTCACTTCAGGAATGATTTCTCTCACATAGTATACCTGGTTGGCAGAGCTCAAGTCACAGGCCTGCATCCTAGCTGCAAAGGAGGCTGGAAATTTGAATCCTGGATTCAGTGTCCAGGAGGAGATGGTCATAATGTGGGAATGTCCCCAAACATAAAAAAGCTGTTTGTGAGACAACAAGCAGTCACAGACATAACAGATGTCTACGACAATATACTTACAAAAATGGGAAAACACGCTATAAAATTCTCCACCTACAGCTATGGAGCAAGTATTGTTTAATGCCATTAAGCATTCTTCCACAGTACCATTTTTGAGTACTGACAGCATCCCATTCATTGGACATACTGTCACGTATTTTAGCCATCCCTTTTTATTAAACATATTGGTGGTTCCCAAATTTTTGTTACAGTTGCTTAACTTTGTGAAAAACCATGATCTTCTGCTTCAGGTGAAGTGATGACTTTAGAGATATTGTTAAATGTCTTCCACCACTTCCCTTTCATTCCACACCATCTAGTTTTACCACTTGCTTACCACTGTCTCCAACTAACAAGCTTCAGAACATGCTGCCATGCTTGGAAGCTCTAACTCCTGTTCACAGGTCTCCTTTCCTTCCTGTTCACTACCATAACCAGGGGTGAAGCCAACCATGGATTTCCTGGACATCTTTTATGATGTGATTTTCATCCTGTCACCATTTCAACAGTCCACTTGGACAGCCATGTGTTATGTTCTTATCTTCTGAAAGTGCTTGACCTCTGGAAACTATAACTCCCAGTTATTCCCTTTAGGACAAAACCTCGAGGTTGTCTAGTTCTGGGTGCAGTATTGGCACAAATAAAATCAGGGGTTTTGAAGCTATTCAGATCTGGTGTTACAATATTGTATATGTTAGTTAGTTTCTTTGAGTCTCAACTTTGCTTATTTATAAAATGGAAATCACAACACTACTACACCACAGCTACGTAGGATCACAATGCTACTTACATCATAAGGTTACATTAGGGATTCAGTGAGATAACTCATATGATGTACTTAGCAGAGTACCAAGCACACAGTAGAGTGTTCAAGAAATGTCAGCTATTACAACAAGGTCCTACTGTATAGCACAGGGAACTGTACTCAATATCTTGTAATAACCTATAATGGGAAAGAATATATATATATATATACACACACATACACACACGCATATAAAACTGAATCACTTTGTTGTACACCTGAAACTAACACAACGTTGTAAATCAACTATACATCAATTAAAAGATGTCAGCTATTAGCCAGATAAAATTGCCTTTTTTGTAGGTCCCTGGAAGTTTCATATCTAATATTATTATTTCAACCCATTATTATCACTGTTAACTTCCAGAAATGAACTTTCATCAGCACTGAAACCTCTAGTCTTTTGACCATCACCATTCTCCAGGCCATCAGCCCTCTCCCATCTTCATTTCCTCTGTATCCATCCTAGACCCCAGGATCTGCTTCATATGCTCCTTCATGAAGACAGATTTCTTATCTCCCTGAAAGCAATCAATATTTGTTTTTCCCTTTGCATGCTCACAGCTTGTTCTCCTCTCGAGTTCTTCACTCAGGCTTCTATTGGAGTGGAGACTCGTGAATAAATGACAGGTGTTTACATGTCTGTCCTTCCCATGATTATTTACCTCTAGGACCAGAGCCATGGCTCACTTATCTAGTTATCCCCAGTCCCAGGGCTGAATGTCTGGGACAAGCTCAAGTTGTTTGAAATGAAGTTAAACTCCTGAAGCAATGGATTTCTTTGCAAATAACTTATGCTGCTTCACGTGTACTGAGAAATAGCTGGTGATCTGTATCTTAACAGCTTTGATTTGTATCTCAAATTCAACATTACCATGTCTGGAAACTGTAACTCAACCAGAGAACAGCTGAGATTCTGTTCCTCTTTTATATTACCTTTGGTTACCTCAGATTACTTATTTGGGAAAAAATAACTCCCTTTCTCATAATCCTATGAAATATTCTTTCAGAATATCCCCTTCTTATTAAAATGTATGTAAACAAATATACAGGTATATATACATACACACACAGGTAGATCGTCCTCAAAAGTAAAACATGAATACATTCTCAAAGTAAAAATTTAAAATTATATAGAGACCGATATGGAAAACAGCAAAAGTTTCTTCTTCACACACTCTTAATTATATCCTCTCAATTAGGGGGAAAAAACAATGATTTGTTCTCTTTATAAAACATTTCAGTCCATTTACATACTTATATGTACATGTTTATAGATAAGATTTTTGAAACAGAAATGGTACCCTACTCTACATATTTTTGACAACTTAATTTGTTTTCATTTAATATTATGTCTAAGAGGTAATACAATGTGAGGGTACAGATAGCTCTCCTTTGTTCTTTTAAGGCTACATGGGCTCTGTAGTGTGAATGGAGCGTTGTTTCACCCTTCCTCTACTGATGGAGATTTAGACTGAGAATAATGATCGCTATTACAAGTGGTGCTACAATGTTCACCCTTGCACACACCACTTCGCGCACATATATGAAATATTTTCTAGGATAAATAGCTAAAGGTCCCCTCTACTTTTGAATACACCCAAATTTCTATTAATCTAAAGCACTAACTCCTTCCTGTTGTGTCCCAATGATTGCTCACAATTTTTGATTCAGAAAGGCAGAGAATGATGCCTTACATTTCCCAGAAATGTAACTATCAGCCTCAAAATCAAATTCACATCTCCCTTAAAGTGTCCCCTGCCTGTACAATAATTCACTTTCAAGTCATTCTTTGTCATTAACCCAGAACTCCTGTGTCCTCATTCTTCAGTGCTCTGCTAACCATGACCTCCCCATAAGCATAATTCTCGATAACTCTGGAAGTCTGATTAAGGAAGGCAGAACTCCTTTGGAACCCTGGGCAACAAGGGCTTATGCAAAGTCCTGATCAGGTTTTGGGAAGGACACTTCCCCCTCCCCATCCCCCCCAAAAAAAGAATAGAGAGACATGGAACCAAATATGAAGGCAGCTGGTGTGGAGAATTTGAGGCTAAACTCAGTTTTTCTTCACTCAGTTTTCTTCATTATCTGTTACAGAATGTTAAACTTTTTGCTTAAGCTATTCTTGGCAAAACTTTGCTTGCTCTTGTTTGAAGTCGGTGTGCCAGGAGATACAGAAATAGCCGAGTTGGGCTACAGAATTCGCAAGGTGGTTCCCAGAGTGGGACACTGCACCCAGAGCTGCTTTATCAAGGAAACTGACCGACACACTTAGTTCTCCACTTCCCTCTGCCTGCGATCAGCACAGATTTAATTAGCTGGAGGCAAGGCAGAGAGTGAAGGTGGTGACGGAAACTTGTAAAGCAGATATAGTCTCTAGAAATATGTGTTTCTGTTTCAGTTGATCAGCATCATGGAACAGCGTATGATGGGTTGCATGGCTGCCTGCAGGTCTTCTGCTCCACAAGGGCAGGCTTCAAGTCCAATCAGCTTCAGCCACTACCACACTGAACACCTCTACGCATGACCTGCTCACCCTGAGAACCTGCACTGTGCAATGCTTCCATGAGCTCTCACTAAGTAAGCATCTAAGAAACAAAACTGAAACATTTTGAGTCATATGTGAGAATTCTGTATCCTTACAAGAACATAGGGTGATAGGGGTAGGAAGTGAGAGGCAGAATTCAATGGTCCAAACATTTATCTTTGAAAAGATTTATAATGGCTTAAGCATAACCCCAACGATATTGGAGAAAATTGCACAGAAACATCTCCATCAAGAAGAAAGTACTTTTGATTTTAGTAGAAAAGAAGATGAATGCCACTAGTTAAAACGCCCTGGAGTTATTTGAATTTTTGATATAGTTTCTTCTAAGTTCAATGAGCTTAATTTGGAAATTAAGCTAATGAAATATGGAATGGATGAAACGTATGAAATAACATTCTGTTTTTGTCTAATGCAAATGGCAAAAACAGAAACCCCGAAACTCAAATGCATGTGCTCATACGCATATATTCACACGCGTACACACACACACAGCACATTTTACCACGCTCACCTGGCCAGTTCAGATGTTCTGATGCAAATACATTCAAGAGAAAGCCAATGGCAAAAAAAAAAAAGAAAAAGAAAGTTGCCCACTGAGGAGAATCTAAGTGAAAAGAGATTTGCAGAAAGGACAAGTAGAGAGACACAGGGGACTCATCACTGCCAAGAGGTTATACATTTTCAAAACAGTAGAAGAGGCTTCAAAGGAGTGCTCAGAGGGGTACAATTTATCAGTTTTTCCACAATGACTATCTCTGTAGAACTTCCCTCCAGCACTCCTCAGCTCTGTATGATAAACCTGCCTCCCCACGCAATTATGTTCCACTCACCAAGTACAGCTTGTACGATACCATTTCCAGTGATATCACAGATGTGTGCTTTGGCATAAGGGCATGGTTGCTGTCTTGAATGTAGCACATTCAATGGGGCTTTAGAAGGGGAAAGGGCAGTGTCCGATGATTAATCCCACCCCCTTCCCACTCACACTTCCAGCCCTGTGTCTAAAATGTGCCTGTTCACAGAACCAGGAAGCTCAAAAAATAATACACCTCAGTGTAAAGCCATTTCAGGCAGATGAAACCCCCTGAAAGAGACAAAGAGTCCTCCTATTAATTCTGAAGCCTTATCTGTGCATTATGCCAGCCTCGAATGCTTGAGTCCAGGAAAAAGAGAAATTCTTTGTTCAGTGCTTCAAAAGATAGGAGAAGGGGGTGAGGAAGGAGACAAGGTCGGGGCAGAAAAGAGAGGAAGGAATGTTCTTTGTACAAAGCAAGAACCTTTTCTTATCGGTCCAACCATCAGTCTTTAGTTTTCTGAACACTGTTCCTATACGGTCAAATTGTGCCAGGTACGATGTGGGCCAGAATCCGTGGTTTAGAAAGTTTTCCTGTTGCCAGGGAAACGAGATTCACATACATTAAAGTATTAGGGAAGAGGACACTGGTTTTCTGTTTCTTTCTTTATTCCCAATCTCATTCCCCCGCAAGGATTTGTGATTACTTACAAAAATATACACAAAATGAAAATGATAAAACAAATAATTGAGGAAGGAAAGCCAAAGGGAAGATACAAGTAGAAAAATAATAAAACCAAGGGTTAAGATTAAAGAAATATATAACATACTGTCCAGGCTAGAGGGGATCTATATATGTGGCTTAAAGTTTTGAGAGCCTCAAGCACAGGCAGTAAGTCACACAAGATACTATATACAGAGCCGACGTTGACAGGGCAACCATTGCCAAACCTCACTGCCCAATGATAACACCTGGGAAGATTTTCGAAAATTCAGTAATGAACCAGAATCCCTAGGGAAGGCAAAGAGGGAGAGAATGCTGGGAATCTGCATTTTTAAAACCTCCCTGAAGTAATTATGATGCCATCAGCCCTCAGACTGGGAACCCCAGCTGTAGGGATTTAGAAACAGAAAAGAAAAAAAAATTCCTCAGGACTTCCCTGGTGGTCCAGTGGTTAAGACCCCACACTCCCAATGCATAGTGTCTGGGCTCGATCCCTGGTCAGGGAACTAGATCCCCCATGCATGCCGCAACTAAGAGTTCACATGCCACAACTAAGGAGCTGGCAAGCCGCAACTAAGGAACCCACCTGCTGCAACTAAGGAGCTGGAGAGGCACAACTAAGGAGCCCACGAGCCACAATGAAGGAGCCCGTGAGCTGCAACTAACACCCAGCACAGCCAAATAAATAAATATTGAAAAGAAAAAGAAAAAAAAATCCTCCAAAAATCAGATTGCAAGAATTACGGAGGATGTAGAACTCAAGCTAAGCCTATAAGTTTGAATGGAGTTTAAAGAAGTGGAGATTCTAAGAAGACCTTCCAAGTAGAGGTAAAGGCATGAGCCAAATCACAGAGGTAGGAGGGAGCCTGACGCCATGGAGGGGACGGCACCATCCCTATCACCCTGGAGTAAGTGTGAGGGGGCCCTAGGACACTATTTAATTTATTCCTTAATCCATTCAATTTAAATCAAGTCACAAAGGAATTAAAGAGGCTACATACACAACAAATAAAAAAACTTAGAGTGAAAATATGTACATTAATTATTGCTGTGTAACAAATTGAGTGGCTTAAAAATAATACACATTTATTATCTCACAGCTTCCGTGGCTCAGGAATCTGAGAACAGCTTATCTGGGGCCTCTGTTCTGGTCTCACGAGGTAAGCAGGTTTGAGGTCTCGCCTGAGGTCTCACCTGAGGCTTGGAGTCTCCTGAGCTCGTGTGGCTGTGAGCAGAATTCATTTCCTTGCATCTCTACAACTCATGGTGACTTGCTTTTTCAAGGTCAGCAGGAGAATCTCTGAGGCTTCAAATCTCTGGTCTCTAGACTTTAAGGGACTTGTCTGATTAGGTCAGGCCCATCCAAGAAAATCTCCTTTTTTATTAACTCAAAGTAAACTGATTAGGGACTTTAATTACGTTTGAAAAAGTCTCCCCACCTTTACCATACAACGTAACCTAATCATAATCTCAGGCTCTGCCCACACTCCAGCGAGAGGGAATTATACACCACGTGCATGTATAAGAAAGGGCTGATCTCTCGGGGTCCATCTTAGGATTCTGTCTACCACAAAGTACAAAGATGAGAGAATGGAAAACTGCAAATATGCAGGATATGAGCCAACAGAGCACTTGTATTTAAACACGTAATTCTGGTTCTGAGCTTCCTGGCAGTTGAAGTGAAAAGGAGACATGATCAGACTTCTTAGTACTCTCTGATCAGGTCCTAGTACCAACTTATAGAAGATATTTCTCATATCTGTACATAGGAATCATGAAATGACAAGCATCAAAGTAAGGTGAAAGACATAAGATAGAGTTAGATGGAATCTGATCCAAAATAACTCTGTCAAGTAGGGGATGTATTTGCCCCTCCCCAACAACTTGCCCCCATTCCGTGGGGAATTGGTAGTGATGGGAACAGGGTTCAATGAGGTGTTTGCTCAATACCAGCTAACACGGGTTGGTGATTGGGGAACCCATAACAGAGATTAACCATAGAAAGGCACCATGAGTTTTCCAGGGGAAATGAGGATATTGAAGTACAAACAAACAGAAGTTAGAAACCAGAGGGATCCAATGTGTGGAAGAGACTGGAGCAGAAGTTTGAGCCCTACATAGTCTCCAATGAGTCTTGCAGAAATGTGGCTTTGTCTTGTGCCCTGGGGTCTGTGACCTCGCCACAGACCCTGTGGGACAGCTTTCCTCCAGGGCATCTTTCAGGTATCCTTCAATCTCAGACTGAGCTGATCAAATGCCTCTGCTTTGCTTTATATTTCTCATAATTGGTTCTACGCAATCAGCAGAGTGAACTGCGTCAACCTGTGTTCCATTCACACTCTAAAATACACGTCTAGCTGCATGAAAACTACTCTTCTTCCTTCTATCTACTAATATATTATCTCTTTTTATGACCCCCTCAATTCTACCACTTCGTGCTCAGGTCCATGTACCTGTCTCCCTTCCTTGAATGGCCTCTGCCCTCATTCACAGTCAGCATTGACTGTGTAATCACTCCTGTTTACTCACATCTGGTCTCCTACCATCTGACCACCTGGTCCATGGCAATGGCTGCTTTTAACTTCTTGCATCTTTGTTTCCATAGAGCTTATTAATTTAGATCTGCAAAGTCCATAGATGGAAGAGGCCTTGGAATCCTTCAGCTCACCTTCCTTCTCAATAAAGACCATACCATCACTGTCTGAGCACCTCAGGAGGCAAGGAACTATTTCGTATGGCCCCAGTTTCAGTCTGTGAATTTCCAGATGGTCAAAAGTTCTGCCTAACATTAGGCCACAACTGTTTCTCTTTAACTTCTACCCTAAGTAGCAGTGGAAGTTAAGTAGTATTCTCTTGAGTAAATTCAAACACCACCTTTACCCTCACATATTGTTAGTGGAAATAAAAATTTGGGCAACCACCTTGGAAAAGTATTCAGCAGTATTTAGTAGATTCCCTGTGATGCAGCAACCTCACACACATACACACTCAGATATGTGTGTGTTTGTTCACCAAGGGATATGTGTGCACTAGAATATTCATAGCAGCACTATTTGTCATGGTCCCAAACTGAAAGCTATCCAAATACACCACCAACAGTAGAGAAACTATATTATGATACAGCCACACAATGGAATACTATACAGCAATGAGCATGAAAACTCTACCAGTAACCACAGCAATATGGATGAATCACACAAATACAATTTGAATGAAAGAAAATTATACATACTGGTGATTCTATTTATATAAAGTACCAAAAACAGGCAAAATTAATCTATGCTACTGGACGTTCTCATGATGATTCCCTGAGAGGTGTGATTAAAAGGGAACTTAAGGAGGGGGCTGGTGATATCCCTTGGTCTGAAAGCTGGTAGTACAGGTGTATTCACTTTGTAAAAATGTGTCAAGCTGTATACTTATGTGCACTTATCTGCATGTATATTATACCTCAAAAAAAGTTTTAAACTCCTCTTTCTCCTCCAAATCACCTGAATAAATCAAATTTCTTTAGCCATTTCTTATAGATATGGGTTGTAGAAGGGTCGAGATCCCAGTCAATTTATAAAACCGTTTAGTCTGGCAAAGCTCTGATCATTCATTTGGAATTCAATCATATTGATTGGTTTATAGTATTCTTTGAATGTCCCCTGTGAGATTAACTCCTTTTCTCCAATATGTTGTGAACCCCATAAACACAAGTGTATTTCCCTTTTGATTTTCTAGTAGCACATATATTCAGAATCCATCGTGTGCTCAGAAAACACACTTTTCCCTCCTCTTCCTTAGCAAGTACAGATAAAACAGATCAAATTTACATGGAGTCTATCTGATTAAACAATCTAAGTATTTTCTTCCTTTTTACCCCCAATGAAAGGCTTAATACTACTTCATCCAGTGAAGCCAATGATCTTTCTCTTCCCTCAAGTTGATCTAAGAATTGACCTTTGCCCTGATTTATGAGCCCTTTTCAGATGTTTCCATATGGTGAGGTGGAGACAATCATTAGGCAGACCCCTCTAGAATACTGATTCAGTATTTACTTCCATTCCTCTTGTCTTCATCAACCGTAAACTGACTTCATGTCTGAACCCCTTCATTATAGTTTTTTCCTCTCAGGGAAAAAACATACTACTTTGGACACTGAGAAAGAAGCATTCTTATTCATGTAAAGTTAGTGGCATCCTCCTTCCTGATGGGCTAAGTAGAAGGTGAGATAAATGAGCCCTAGAACACAGGCCACATCTCTGATGCAAAGAAAGAATCCTGGGTTCTCAATAATGGAATGAAAATAATGCCTTTGATGTAGATAAGGCTTCTGGCTGATAACTTTTATCTTCGCAGAGCAAATACTGCCAAGGAAATCTGCAGACATTCACATCATGAATGTTGGTTTTTCTCTCTGCTTGCAAACTCATTTGCACACTTGGCACCTGGCATGCTTGGTTGCCGCATGAGGTTTGCAGAATTTTCTTTTCCCACTTTGCACAATTTTTTCCAAGGGAATATTTATGGGCATCAGTCACTTCCCCAGACAAATGGTAAAGAGAGAGGCCAGTCTCCTAACCACGTTCATATTCCCATCACCCGTCTGCCTGTATAACCAATGGTTCAGTCTATAGAAGCACAGCTTGTCCCAGCCCAGGTGTGATAGGTAGATAAGTAGGTAGGTAGATAGATAGGGAGATGGATGAGAGAGAGAGAGAGAGAGAGATGGATAACAGAGAGAGGGGAAAGAGAGAGAGAGATGATAGGTGATAGATAGACAGATAAAAGAGATAGAATGAAATTATGAATCTGCAAAGATTCTTACCAAGCCCATTGAGGAGCTATCTGTAGAAAACTGCAGACACATGTCAGTTTGTAAAGACCATACAGAACAGAGAAGGAAAATCTAAGAAAGCTACTCATGCAGAAACTATTTAATCAAAGAGTAAAGACAATTACAACATCTGTTAATCTTCTGTGGAGGTTATAATTAAATGCTTTGGAGAAACACCCTTTCAAGGGTGATCCTTCAACATCTGTTGTGAAGACACACGGCACTGTGCAGGGACGGGTCACTTCAGCACTTTGGGAAAACAGGACTTCTGGAGATCTCAGACGCTGCAAGGGTCCTCGTGCTCACAGCCCAGACCTGCACCCACTGTCCCGGGGGAGGGGCTTTTCTCCTTAGTGCTGTGCATGACAGCACTAAGTCTGTGTTGTGTGTCAGACCGAAGTCAGTGTGTGTTAAGGAAAAACAGGATCACGGGGCCAGCAACAGCCTTGTGACTATCTGATCCCCCCCTTTCACTCTGCAGATGGGGCCACTTGATCCCATGTCATACAGCTGGCTCGTGGAAGAATTTTACAAGCAGGGCTGTTCAGCTCTCCATCCGGATTTCACTCCACTCCACCATTCTGCTTGCTCTTTTGGTCTCTCCCTTACTTTGGCTTGAAATCTGGATGTGTCCTTTGTTTAACGGGATCAGCATTAGAATGAGGCCCTAGGGTATCTGAAGTTTATGGAGAGGTAGAGAACGGAAATGATTCCCTTCTCCAGTGCCTGGTCCATCGTCAGTGAGAAGCACTGACCACCACCACTTCTCCACTCGGCTTTCTGAGGAGTAGGAAGCAGAGAAGAGGTAAATTAAGATAAAGGAGGCAAAGAACCAAAAAAAGAGGATGAGCAAAGAGAGGGAGAGATGAGAAGAGAGACGATTGAGAGAGACAAGGACAGAGAAATAAGGTGGGGTAAAGAGAGAGAGAGATGGAGAAGAGGAAGGGGGTGGGAGGAGCTAGGGAAGGTGGTCCAGGGGTGCAGGAAAAAGGTATCAAATCAAGACCCCACCAAAAGGAGCTGAACACACTTTATACCCACCCAACTTCATAACCTGGTTCCACTGTACTTCAAATAAGCAGTTCTATGCATGCAAAAGACCACGGGATTTGGCAGCTTTGCCAAACAAAATGCAGAGATGATAAAGCCGGGGGGATCACATAAACAGACACAAGGTATTGAGCAATGAAAAATATGTCCCTAAGGGGAGAACATAATAAATGTATTCATGGTCCAGGAGGGGTAGGGGTGGGCAGCATCCTTGCTAGCTGTCTTGGGCTACAAATACCTGTACGTGCCAAAATGCCGAGTAAGTGGGGTTCTTGTGGGATTAAACCACAAGTCCCTATGACCAGACACATGGGGCTGACATTAGCCCTCTCATTTCCCTTCAGCAATCACCTGCGTACAAGGACCCATAATGTCTTCAACGATGCGGAGCCAATAGTGACAGTAACAGTCACCACGTACTGCAAGTCTAATTTTGTGCAGGCACTCTTCGTACTTTATCTCATTTAATCCTCACAATGATAAGGAGGTAATATAATCTAACTATCTGGGTCAAAGTCTTACTATGCAATTTGGAACAAATTAACCTCTCGGTACCTTGGTTTTGTCATCTATGAAATAGAATTGATAGGAATATTTATCTCAGAGGGCTATTTTGAGGATTAAATGAGACAATATAAATGGAAAGCATGACAGGGTCAGACACATTGCAAGCACTTAATATATATCAGGTGAAATCATTGTTGCTATTACTACATTTTATGGATGAGGAAACCAAGCTCAAGGAAATTAAATAACTCTCCCAAAGTTGATGGAGATCGGAACAGAGGCTGGAACCCAGATCTATCTAAGGGGTAAATGTCACATGTGCACGAGCTGTGGCTATTTGTTTTCTGTTACTCTATCTGTATTAACTGGCTCCAAAAATCCTGGTCTTGGCTTCCCTGGTGGCGCAGTGGTTGAGAGTCCATCTGCCGATGCAGGGGACACGGGTTCGTGCCCCGGTCCGGGAAGATCCCACACACCGCGAAGCGGTTGGGCCCGTGAGCCATGGCCGCTGAGCCTGAGCGTCCGGAGCCTGTGCTCCACAATGGGAGAGGCCACAGCAGTGAGAGGCCCACGTACCACAAAAAAAAAAAAAATCCTGGTCTTTCTGGTGTATAATGCAGTCTCTCAGGGAAAGGGTATCCAGAAAATTACCAGCTCAAGCTGGGAAACATAAAGGGGCACATTACTCAACGCAAGACATCTTCCTCTTCCCATTCCCTTGCCCTCATCAACGAGGGAAGAAAATAAATCCTCTCCATCCTCTTCTTCATTTACTCTCACACCCTCACACCTATAGAGCCCCCACTGACAAATGCCATGAGTATTGATACCTACACGACTGGAACTAAACAGGCACCCCCTCAATCATTAAAAGTTCGGTAAAACGAAATGTCTTGCCTTTGTTCCCTGTGTCCACAGGAATGTCGAATGCCATGAAATTTGAATGTCATCAGTTGAGTTGTAAAAAGGAATGTTTTCCGAAGTGTAAGAATGGAGAGGAGAAAGCACTAAAGTCTGAACATTTGCTTATATCTGTCCATTCACCAAATATTTGTTGTTCACCTACCATTGACCAGCCACTGTTCTAGGTGCTCAGGCTACAATATTAAACAAGATAGACACAGATACTGCCCCTATGCAACTAAAGCCTAGACAGGGAGACGTTCTGAATCCAATAGTTGACCATATATTTAATTACACTAGTGATACGTGTTATGCAAAGCAAGTACCTGAAGCTATCCGAGTCTATAACAAGTAAGGAAAGCTCTCCTGAGGAAGGAACATTCAGGCTGAGCAGGAATTGTCCCAGTGAGGTTGCAGGGGGAGGGGGAGCCTTCCTAAGGAGAGATTTTGGTGAGTAGGAGAAGCTGAAAACAGGCCAGTGAGTAGGAAGAGAAGAGCTCTGTGCTAACCCACCAAATGACTCTAGAAAAGTCAGCTCAAGTCCCCACAACTCTTTCCTTCACGGCAACATAGCATGATGGAGCACTTAATAATGCTCTCCAGCTCTCACGATTCCTCTAGATTCTCGTTTCCTGTGTCTGAATCGAGGGTATACCACAGAGTGAGATTCTGGTCCAGGTGCAGGGAATAGAAAACCCATTTTGTTGAGAGTGGGACTCACTCAAATGTAGGAAACAAGTATAAACTGTCCCTAGGATAGGGGAACTATCATGTTTTTCCTCCATATTCAACAGCCAATATTAATTTCCCCAAAAGGCTCAGAGTCCAGGGCTCCAACTCCAAAAGAAAGGTCATGTACAGATTTTATGACTTGGCATCCAAAGTCCTGGTTTGCTGGATGGGCTGAATTCTCCAATTTTCCCTAACAATGAAAATAAAAAGTTAAGACTTCTAATTTCTCCAGATTTAAAAAAATACAATGCACTTTAAAAAGATTACTTTGGTAGTTTTACTGCTATTAATCAGGTATCCTAAAAACAATGGCTTCTTTCACAAGGTACCTATGGCCATTGGTCTGTATGTGAAATTTTATTCAGTTTAATAAGGCCCTCTACTGGCAATCTCCAAAAACACAATCTCTTTCAAATTATTTTCTAGTAAACTCTTTTAACTACTCCCAATAGTAAAGTATCTCACATTCCTGATCATGCAAATCTGGGCTGAAAAAATGAGAAGAAAATGAGAAAGGGAAGAAATTCTCTTCAAGTGTCATTTCAAGTGGGCCATTCATTTACCTATTCATAAAATAACATTACATGAATCATCATTTGCTTTCCTCTAGTGAAGCTATTCTAGATGTTAAAGGTACTCAGAAACAAAGACTATTTCTTACACTAAAATCTATGGAGTATTCATGGAACCATAACACTAAATTATGAATGTTATTTACAAACTACAATAAAAACAAATCATTTCTGTCCATTTACCCACAGATGAGTAATTGACTATAATTAGAATAAAAGAAATGTTGAAGACAGGCCTTTTAAATTGCTTCTGATATCTCACAATTAATAATTAACTTCTCCTACATGACAACCGACCAAACAAAAACACAAAAAACAGTATACTGTGACTTAAGAATTTATCCATATAAGAAGACTGTTTGAAAAGTAAGTTATCTTTGACACATTTGTCAAATGGCTGTTGGAAAATTTAACTATAGATTCCTAGAAAACCAAGTCAGTGTTCAAAATGAGGCAATTAATAACTTTGGGGGAAAAAAAAAATATATATATATATATATATATATATTTTTTTTTTGGCGGTACACGGGCCTCTCACTGTTGTGGCCTCTCCCGTTGCGGAGCACAGGCTCCGGACGCGCAGGCTCAGCGGCCATGGCTCACGGGCCCAGCCGCTCGGTGGCACGTGGGATCTTCCCAGACCAGGGCACGAACCCGTGGTCCCCTGCATCGGCAGGCAGACTCTCAACCACTGCACCACCAGGGAAGCCCAGGAAAAATATTTTTAAGAGAAAGGAAATACAAGAATAAATTATTTGACTCAACAGTAAATGTTATTTACAATCATGATAAAAATAAGCACTGAATAGACATTTAATCAAAATTGTGATATAATTCCATTGGAGAACAGGAAGAGTGTAGGAGGTGTAAGAAATATATATTGTAATCTATAATAATACAAGGTAAATACTTTGACGTTATAACTAGATATAAAAAACATTATTTAAAAATAGTACAGAAAAAGCAGCTAAAAGACTGTCAGATATGTATATCTTCATATATACATGCACTGTTTATATATGTGTAAGCATTTTAGAACTACCAATTAATATATGTCAAGTGACATATGTAAATATATATGATATATAGTTATTATTTATAGAGACATTTTAGTGCTATTTGGTTTTCTAAATTATGAGCATGTATTACTTTGATTTGTTTGTTTGCTTCTAAAAACAGATCCGCACTGGCAATGGGACCCACTTAGGACGTATCTTTTGGATTGGCCTGGATCAGTGTTCTATGTTTCCAGATTCAATTTGTCAAATGAAGCAAGGTCCCTTCATGGAACAGTTTGTCAGACACACATCTTGACAGTCACACTTGTTCCCACGTTTCAGAACTAACAGCTCGTCTTTCAACATCATAATATGTATATGCCATATCATTATCCAAGCTTATGCTCCAGTGGGTTTGGGTTTGGGACTTCCTTCTTGAACTCAGCCCATCGGCTTCTTATAGTGCATCCAAATTCTACTCAAAGGAATCACTAATCCAGAAAGTTTATTTCTAAGAGGAGAGATCTGGTTTCTTGCCCTGAAAATACCACATTAATTTATGTAACTACTGGGAAGTACCTTGTGTAATTGAGGCTTCCAAAAGGACACGACACACTTCATTAGACAAGTATGTATTGTGGGCACAGTAAATGTTGTGGGTAATGTTCTATGTATCCAAGAGATTTATTATTTCATCTATAAAGAAAGCACAATTGGGAATCTAAAATTCCAAAGGCATTAAACTTTGTAGAATTAGAGAAGTAGAGAAAAATAAGGCTATAAGGTATCTTGTGTTTAACTGGTTCTATGACTTGCCAGTGTTCAACGTCAACCATTCTGGCTGTTTAAACCCACTATCACAAAATACTACCACTTCCCTTGGTAAACTTTTCCAGAAACCAACCAAATGGCCACCATTACTTCCAATTTTTCTTTTTAATCTAAATCCCCTGAATTATACTCTTGACCAAGCTGAACTCAGCCTACCCACGCATACACTGAGAGTGCAAATAATTTTGATGTTGAGCCATAAACTCGGCCCAACCTGCAAGGGGATTCTTGTCCGAGACTCAGAGAAAAACAAAAATACCAAAGGGCTGGGCATGGGCTTTGACCCTTCTGCAAGACTAGAAAATGTGAACCACCACTTCAGTCGGCTGGTACCTTGAAGTGTTTATCTGATTTGCTGCTCTCCAGTACCATCAGTCCAGGGGAAGACAAGAAAAATCAAAGTTCCACCATAAGAAAAGCTCATGAGAAAGACTGCCTTCCACGTGTCCAGAGAGCCATACAATGAAAGGTTAAGAGTATGGGCTCAGGGTTCAAATCCTGCCTCTGCCTCTTTTACTGTCCATGTGACCTTTGCACATTACCTCACCTTTCTGAACCTCAGTATCCTTGCCTGGAAAATGAGTATAATGATCATGAGACAGCACCTGTGAAGTGTTTAGAAATGTGCCTGGTATACAGGCATCACTCAGTAGTGATTATGGGGAAGAAAATTTAAACCTTCTCTTAGAGTACCCATCAAGCACACATTCATACATTTTTTTTTCCCATCATTTGTTTGTTGGGAATTCACTCTGTGCCAGGTGCCTAGCTAGGCATGAGATTACAAATTTGGCAAAAGGGTCTGGGGGATAAATTGGATGGATAGGGAGGGGCCACAGGCAAGAGTGTAAAGATATTGAGGTGCTAAAGAACATACAAACCCAGCATGTTTAGGTAACAGAAAGCAGCTCCTAGTAGCTAAGACAGGAATTCCCACCCGAATCATCTGAGGAACTTTTTAACTATTCCTGTGTCTGAATCACATCTTGGAAATGCCCATTCATTAGGTCTGGGGTAGGACATGGGCACTGGTAAGGCGATAGCGATGATAACAGCTAATACTCATCAGTACTTAAATCTCTGCCTGTTTTAGCTATATTGATGTACAGCTAAGTGTTTAGCTAAGGGTTTTAGCTATATTAATGTATTTAATTCTCCCCATACTCCCACAAGGTAGGCACTCTTACTAGCCACATTTTAAAGATGAAAAGCTGAAACAGAAAAGTCAAGTGAATTAACCAAGATCATAAAGCCAGCCAGGGATGAAAGCAGGACTTGAGCCTGGGCAGTCTGGTTCCAGAACCCAAGTCCTCAATCGCTCCACCATGCTGCCCCTCAAGCCTTGATGGAAGATATAGATGGACTGTCATGCTAGGAACCTCCAGGGCAGACACATAGTACATGAGAGGGAGTGGCGAGAAATGAGGCATGGGAGGTTGGCGGCGTCACATCAGGAATAGCCCTTGTTTGCATACCGGGGAGTCTGGCGCTGAGAGCTTTCAACCAGAGTGAAGAAGAATTTCAAGCCACTCAGCACATTTACATGATGTTTTTGTCAGCCACGTGCAGAGGCATGGGTGTTTGATGCAGGAAAGGGGATACTTAAGCAATTCACTCCTTTACTTATTTGCTATTACACGTTGAACTACCATACTACTATACTCTGTACTAGGTGCCGTGGATATAGGAAGTGTTGAAATATAGCCCTGGCTTTTGATGGAAAGAGGTTCTTAACTAGGTAGCATAGAGCTTCAGATCCCACAGCAAAAATCAGCACAGGATACCATGAGGCTCCAAAGAAGAAAATCATCACTTCAACTTGAAGAATCCACAGAGGCCTCCCATAGGCAGGGGTGTCAGGGGCAAGGAAGGCTCCAGGGAAAAAGAGGAATGCAGGGTGTTAGTGGAATCTAGTTGAATGTTAGCACTGGAGGTCCAGGCTGCAGTGAGAGAATGAGGGTGAGGGGTAAGAATCCATGAGAAAGTAACGTTTCCACAGGCAAGAGGAGCCCCAAAGAAGGGGAAGACAAGTAACGTGTGGTCAATAAAAGAAGTCTGAGACTTGGAAGTAAAGCAGAAACAGAAAATGTCAGAGCTGGGAACCACCTTCGGTCTCTCAACCTGCACCTGATGCAAAGTACCTTCTGTACTATTCCACTGCCTGAAATGCCCGGCTTGCCTTTAGGTCATCAACTGTCAAATAATCACAGACTGCTCTTTGGTTCTCTAGCCAAAATAATGAGGAACAGAGTTGTTAAGAAACATACCCAGAGCCAAAGACAAAACAGGAATGTTCTCTCTTTACCAGACCACCTTCATCTATACACCTTCACACAGCCCAGCTCCTGCAAGAAGGCTAGGAACCACACGTGGGTCCTATTTCTTCTACAACCTGGAAGAACTGAAATGTGAAATGCATGCCGGGACAAGCACGGGAGGCTGGGTTTCTAGTTGGAGCTCTGCCACGGTCTTGCTGGGTGACTTTGGACCAATCATTTCCCCTCCTCATGCCTCAGGTTTTCTTCTGCAAAAGATAAGCTTTGAATAATGGTTTGGAAACTGTTTTAGTAGCACGTCCCTTTCTTTAAGTAAAAATTCACAGAAAGCATTGAGCTTTAATACATAAAACATATCCAGTGCTAACTAGTATATATAGGATGGATAAACAACAAGTTCCTACTGTATAGCACAGGGAACTATATTCAATATCCTGTGATAAACCATAATGGAAAAGAATATATATATATATATATATGTATAACTGAGTCACTTTGCTGTACAGCAGAAATTAATACAACATTGTAAATCAACTATACTTCAATAAAATTTTTTTAAAAATCATATGCAAGAGAGTGTGCTCTGATGGAAAAATCTGGAGCTGACAAACACGCAGAAGGAGGCTGCCCACCTTAGAACTCCATGGAAAACAGTCGAATATTTTAGGAGTTTTCAGGCAGTGGCTTCTTACAATTCTCTGAGACCAGAGAAAAAGGGAAAGGCAGGGAAGGCTGTCCCTGCTCTTGTGGGCTGCTGACAGAGCCGCTGAATGGAGGAACAGCTGGGTCTCCTGTACGGAGTCACGGGGCTCACGTGCAGGACGTAACAGACTAACAGCCGCTTGTCAATCCGTGCAGCAGGGCTGTCAGGACTGGATGGCAGGCATCAGCCAGGTTGCGCTACTAATTACAAGGGGCTGAATTCACTGCAGGCACTCAGGTGCAAACCCAGCAGCGAGAAGCATGCAGCAGAAAGACAAATCCACGTGGCTCTGACGCAGAACTTCCAGGTGGCCCAGAGCAACCGTGATGAGAGGGGGCCCGGGTTCAGGCTGGTGGCACACAGATCCCACCCTTCCCACTCCCCGAAGAATATTTGGAGAGTTTGAAAGAGTTGGGAGGAAAGTGAAAGCGAGGTTGTGGATCTCACGTCCCCACCGAGCTGAGTGTCAAAGTTGAACTTTTTCAGCAGTACCTGCGTTCAGGTTCCCAGAAGACAAGTCAGAACAGCAAACATTTCTCCAGGTACTTAAAGGGAAAAAATCCAGATAGAAACGGTTTCCATTCCAAAACGTTTGTCTATACTTTCGAACTCCCTGAGAATGAATGAGCTTATGAGTATGCATGCGTTTGGGGGGAGAGTGTAGGCAAGAAGGGAAGGAGACATTGAACGACACACACATATTAGAAATCTATAAACCACAGGAAAGATGAGAGATGAAAATCAAGAGTGGGTTTTCCCTTCCAGCACACTGGTTGATTAAAAATTAGTCTTTACAGTTTTCTATTAAAATTCCTAGGTCAACCTAATAGTTTCTGTATGGTTGGTAGCTTTTTATTTAAAAAAATAAAGAAAATTGCCAACCTCCCTGCAGAGGCAAATTAAGATCAGGAATCCAGTACCCTGTTATCTATGTGCTGAGTCCTCTGCACCTACCCCTTCAACCTCAGCGCACTGTAATTACTACTTGAAACAAATGCATACTTGTGGCAGTGACAGAGCCCGGAGAAATACGTACACATCACCATCTCACTTTAAAAGCAAAGCAAGCTGTATAAATACGAAAAACTGTTACAAGAGTTTTTAAAATTCCAACAGTCTTACTTGTCAGCTCTGCAGTCAACACATCTCACAGTCCTGGAGACAAACACAGGAACTGCAACAACTCTCTCCAGCTAAACATTTCCTCCCGGGTTGATCCTCTGTTTATTTGTGAAGCATGAAAAGGTCGGGCTCACAGAACACGCGCAGTTTCTCTGAACAGCCGAAGCGGCAGCAAAAGTTCCTGCCGCGAATTCAGAGCAAGTTTGCGGAGATCCGCTGCTCCCAGGGCTGCGGCTCCGTGCTTGCTCGGAGCTTGTAAATATAAGCTCCGTGGCCAAAGTCCCACATGACATCACCGGCAGCTGCTTATTGTTGAGTCTTTATTAACTGACTGTCAAAAAGAAAGGAGGGGGGTGGGGAGGAAAAGTATCTTTTCTGCAGCAAAAACCGGGCATCTCCGAGTGGATTCCAGTGATGCAAGCGTAAATAATCCCATTGATTCAAATTTTCAAGAGCCTGGTTTCCCTCAGGACAGATCGTTTCTCCTGAAAAAGGCAGAGAATCGCCTCCCCCGATTGACACTGGCTAAACTGAAGCCATGGAAGAGCCAGCGGGCTACGAACAAGTTGTTACCCACCTGTTTCCAGTCTGCTTCAGAGTCTGACGATTCATGAATAAATGAATTATTAGTTACGTCTTACATCGCCTAACAACTTTTATGTGAGATATATATATATATATATATATGGCTGACTTTTTTTTTCTAGATGGCTTGTCCTGAGTTGCAACTCTTTTTAGGTACACTAAAAAGTTTTTCAACTTGGGATAGGGGCTCCCTGAAATGTAGCCAAAATTGTGTGTGTGTAAATCGGAGGGTTCTTTTCTGAGAAGAGCTCTGAAAGGCTTCTTCAGATTCTTAATGACCTTCCTACACCACTCCCATCATGCCAAAAAAATCAATCAGTAAATAATCTTTGCCAAGTATCTCTAATCACCTCAAGTACTGTAAGCCACGCCCACTTCCAACTAGCAAGATAAAAATGTGCCCTTTCCCTGCTGTTTTCCACACTCTCAAGGAATCTCCCTTCTTCTCTGAGCTGGTTCTTACTCATGGTTTTTACAGTTTTCTCCCCATGCACACCTCCCCACCACCTGAGAAATCCACAAATCCTACACCACATCCCTGCCATGAAGTCTGGACACCCTAGCCCACTGTTTTCCTTCCTTCCTCTGAACTGCTATAATGATGCTGACTATATTTATTTGCTGCTTTTTATATACTGACTTGTATTTTTAGCTTGTTTTTTAGCCATCTGTGTTTCTGTCTCCTCAAGTCACTTTGAAAGGTCTTCGAGGGCAGCCATTGTGTTGTGTTATTTGTTTATACACAAACCTCCTGCCATAGTGAATCTTAAGCAGAAATGGGGGGAGAAGGACCTTGAGGGCTGAGGCAGGAACAGTTAGCAGAGTCCAGGGAATGGGGTGTATGTTTAGATAAGCACTCTCCCTGCCCTTGGAAAACAATGACCTTGCATCTCACTGGTCACCACATGAGTGGATGCTCTTTGGCACGTCCAAAAATTATTTTTTTCTAAGAGCAGTGATAGATTATTGATTTGGTAGGGTACCAAGGCCTTCAAATATTCCACTTTGATATAGGAATCAGCTAAAGATAGTGCCTATCTCGTATGCCACTAATGGGTTTAAATCAACACAATATTTATGGAAAGCAAATTAGAGGTACCTTAAATTTTTTTAAGTACAAACCCTTAGACCCAGCAATTCCACTTTTCCAGAGGGACCCTGCAGATATGCTCACGAAAGCGCCTAAGGATATAAGCTCAAGAATGTTCTTTGCAACATTATTTGTAAACCAATAAAGTAGAGGCAACTTAAATACACATCAATATGAGAAAAGGTAGGTATACAAATGATGGTACATGTACAGTATAAAAATCTTAGAAAAAATTGAGGTAATTGCATATACTGACATGGAAAGAAGTAGGCAGGAGCTTGTTGAATGAATAAAGCAAAGTGTAGCAAATGATAGGAAGAATTATACACACTGTTAGCACTGCTTATCCTTGGGGAGTTAGATAAGGGAACTTTCACTTTTTGTTTTTCTGTGTGGTTTGACATTGTTTTCAATGAGCGTGTTCCACTTTTGTTATTAAAAAAATAATAAAAGTACAAGAGTGTATAATTTTCAAAATAAATCACAAGGAGAAACCTAGCTACTCCTTCGACAGATGTCTGACATATAGTAAATGCTCAGTAAATGTCTGTTGATTGGATGCAGATATGTGGCGTTTCTACTAGGATGCAGTAGTATGTGGAGACGGACTGGGGTAACAAGGAAGGAGAACCAGGCACCAGATTTTTATTCCTGATGGAACGACCGACATTCTTTCCCTTACATTTAAGGACTAATTTGAAAACCTCTTGGACTCTGTCCACTGTAAGAAATGATTAAAGTTAAGTGCTCAGAACATAAAGTGCTGACCTTTCCTTGTGCAACTGCTGTTTGACAAATGGAGTTTTAATGTAAGACAAGCAAGAACCGCTTTGGTTCAGTTCACTGGTTGCCAGCAAGCTCTGGAGGGAGAGTCAGGAAACTGGTAAGGACACAGGTTTGCCCAGCATCTTGTCATGGCTGGTCGAACATTAAGGAATTCTTCAGGGTGAGGTTAGGAAAGTCTAGTCCACACAGAGTCTTCGGAGCTTTATTATGGAGGCACTCAGGGCTTTGAAATCAGTGGGCTAAAGTGATGGCACCAAACACAGCTCTGTCTCACTACATAGAGCCTCTAGGCCTCCATAGTGGAAACTCACTAACATAAGCCATATACTAGATATCAATACCACATTTTTCTTTAGGGAAAGAAAAAAAGTCCAAGGAAAAAATGACTGAAAATTTCCACCAAGGTAGATAGGTTTCTCAAAGCACTATTTCCATTACTCTAGAGAAAACATGTTGGACTCTTGTCTTACTTCCTAGTGAGAAGATATGTCTGTAATCATTTCATGAAAAATGAGGGACTTCCCTGGTGGCGCAGTGGTTAAGAATCCACCTGCCAATGCAGGGGACACGGGTTCAAGCCAAGGTCCGGGAAGATCCCACATGCCACGGAGCAACTAAGCCCGTGCGCCACAACTACTGAGCCCACGCACCGCATCTACTGAAGCCCGCATGCTCTAGTGCCAGTGCTCTGCAACAAAAGAAGCCACCACAATGAGAAGTCTGCGCACCACAACAAAGAGTAGCCCCAGCTCGCCGCAACTAGAGAAAGCCTGCGTGCAGCAACGAAGACCCAACACAGCCAAAAATAATAAATAAATTAAAATAAATTAATTTCAAAAAAAGAAAAATGAAAGCACAGCCATATTTCTTGCTTGTTTTTATGATCTATTTATCCACAGATCATAGGAAACTGAGGCCGGATTCTTCTATTTAAAAGCACATTTGGAGCCCCTTGGGTGTGATAGGGTCACACTTTTCCAGCTGAGAGGTAAAGACAAGCATTTAACTTGACTTACAATTTGGAAAGGGGGATGGGCGGGGCTTTCTTCCCCACCTATACCAGGGGATCATTAATGCTGCTGCCAAAATCACCTCCACCTGCTGAGATGCTTGGCCCAGCTTCCCTTCCAGTGCCTTCTAGTCCTTCATTCAGGCAATTTTCCCTCTCCCCACGAGACTGCCGTCCTCAGGGGAGGACGGCCGGGCAGGTATAACAGGCATACGTGTGTCTGTTTACCTGTTCATTATTTTTAAAGTCTTAAGACGTATTCTTCATGTTTAAGTGTTTTCTGTCTTAAACTGGAAAATCTCTAAAGTCAGAGATAGTAATTAGATCTGCAAGATGTGAAACACAGCCAAGAGGTCCCTTGGAGGTTTTTACTGCTGATGGCTCCTACCAAGGCTGTCCTCAGATAGTTTCTACCTCCAGTGTCTAATTTCCCCTCTATCTCCCCCTCTCATCCTATTAAACACGTATAACTACTGCCATTTATCAAGCATTCATATGTGCCATTTGCTTTAAACACATCATCTAATTTACCTTTGAAATATCCCAATGAGTTAATACTATCACTACCACTCCCCTTTTACAACCAAGGAAACTGAGGCCCAGAGAGAGATGTTATTTAAGTGATGTGATTCTGATCACACAAATAATAAGCAGTCGAGCCACCATTTCAACTCTGCCTGACCTTCCAGCATCCCAAGGGAGGCCTAGATCCCTCTGAGGATTATAAATATTGAACAGAGAGTTGGGAAACCAATATGAATAAGGGCAAACTGGAATTTAGAAACGTGTAGCCATCATTAAAGTACTCAGTTCTGATTCCTATACACAGACGGCAGTGACATTCAGACTTCAATCTTGAATGAGTGTGACTTCTGCTGCTCTCTGTAACCCAGCCTCTCTGCTTGGCCCTTAGAGGAGATAAGTTGTAGGCCTCAAAGACCATGAGACTCAGACTCACAGGGCTTAATCCCAGAGCATCACTGTGGAGTAAGTGCTCTATGCCCTTGGAGGTGCACAAGATCCAGGTGCAGGAAGGAGAAAATGTTGGAGGGCAGGCATTTAATCATGTTTATGGCCTGTTTCCCCTTTACACTGAGAATCTTCAGTAACTCCTGTTCCTTTGTTCAAGGAGGTAATGGTTCTACCAGGGCTTAAGACACAGCCTGTGGCCAGCGAGCCTGCCCTGTAAGAGTTAACATGATCAGAAATGCGAAGCAGAGGTGTTAGAAGGAACACTTCACACAGGAACGCTTCAGCATTTCCTAAACAAATCAGCATGGTTCTGAGAGTATGAGTCCCTGGGGGACCTGAAAATCTGCATGTTTAGAAAGTGACCCACATCATTCTCATGCAGATGGGCCTCAGACCGTATTTTTTTTTTTAATATCTTTATTGGAGTATAATTGCTTTACAATGGTGTGTTAGTTTCTGCTTTATAACAAAGTGAATCAGCTGTACATATACATATATCCTGTATTTTAAGAAACACTGTTTATACCAAGAGAAGTAAATATATGACTCTCTTATCTATGATCAGACATTGATAAAGGTCAGGTCCATTGTCCCTCGGAAATTCCTGGTGACCCTCATCTGCAATAGAGCACGCCTGACACAACGTTGGGACACCAAGTGCAACTTGGAAAAGACACAGCAGGTGCCACACGGATGGTCCCAAACACGTAGTCGGATAAAGACATTTATAGGTTTTCCTTGCTGCCAATGTCACTGTAGTCCCCATACATAAAGCCAACAAAAACAAGAGTAAACCATAAAGTGTGAAGTCCAACGAAGTTCAGATTACTCCCATGATAGAGGCTTAGATGCATTTCATGATAGATAGATCATATTTCCAGCCTAGAAATGCTTTCTTTTTTCCAAGGGGGGAGGGAGGGCAGCTTGCCGTATGCAGCCTATTTACTGGCTTGTTTACTCTTGAGACACCAGGGACCTTTGGGGGGCAGGGGGCTGATATGACAGATGCCTGTTGAAAGAGGAGGTGGAGGGAAGGGATAAAAAATTTGAGCATCTATGACGATTAGCCTGGGACCTGCCCTGGAAATGTGGTGATATCCCCCTCATACATTTGCTTTCTCCACCAGCTTGGGCTCCAGGCCCAACCCCGGGAGGTACAGCGAGGGTTAATGCTCCCTAAGGCACTGGAGGCTTTTGATGAAAGGCCCCGAATAAGTGTAAAGTATCACCTCGAAGTTGGAGGATTTGGTTTCAGCTTCCTCATTGTGCTGTTGACAGTGCATACTGTGAGTTTGACGTTTTTAACTACTTTGCTGGCCCCAAATAAAAAGGGCTGGGCGAGAGGAGGTGGAAAAAGGGGAGAGGATGGGGGAGCCATAGTCCTGCCCTGACTTTGATTTTACACAAATCAACGTACAGCATTAAAATCTGGAATCGCAAGCCGGGTCCAACCATGCTGCTTCGAAGATTCATGTAAATTCCGTAAACCAGTAGATGCGTGTTGCGTTCCTTCTAACCTGAGGACAGAGAAGCCTCAAGGGACATAGCTGTCTGTAAACTGAGAGCATTTTGTGGCCCGTGGTGATTGTCTAAATAAAAAGGCCCTGAGTTCCATTTGCACCAGCTATGGAGAGGCATTAAAATCAGTGATAGCACTCAGGAAAGGAAGGGGACAGCCACTGGCTTTCCCAGGGCGATGCCTGAGACCAGGATCATGGTGTGATGAGTGCCTTTAATAAAGCCTGCCCTGAATGGCATTGACAGTCAGCTCCCCAGGGTTCCTGAAACCCTGGGGCTCTGGCACACCCTAGCCCTGCCCCACCTCCTCTTACCAGCCCCTGCCAGCAGCCCAGGATCAGAGGCCTAGAGGAAAGGCTGGTAACACCGAGGATGCCCCAGGGTAGAGGCAGGGTGGGTCCACAGGGGACAGGGCTCAAGCTCAGAAACCTCTGTCTGCATTTACCCAAAAGGTCAGCAGAGCCCTGGGCCGGCCGGGGCACAGTCCAGAGGCCCCAGCGTTCCTCCTTTCATGCTGACAAAGCCTCTTAAGTTGAAAAGACAAAAGTGGGAACTGTGGTCAGGGGTCTGTTGGAGGGGCGGACTGGAGGAGGGGTGCGCCTTTTCTTCTTTCCTCTTTTTTTTTTTTTCCCTTTGGAAGTGAGCACACACACATACACACTCAGGAGTTCTTTTTTCTGGTCGCCTGATATTTTAGGCCCCAGAAACACCTTATTTTTGTGGCAAATATTCCTCAAAGGCTCCTTAGAAAGGCATTCTTACAGATCAGTGAGAGAGACGGCCCTCTCTGCAGTGTGTCCCCAACAAACAGCCCTGGGAAGTCAACAGCAAGGGCAGGGATGGAGGGGCCAGGGCAGGGGAGAGCTGCAAGCTCAGGTGCAAAGAGCACCTGGAGAAACCCAGGGCCCATGCTGCAAGGGATGCAGCAGGCAGGCTGGGCCCCAGGCGGCTTGCCCAGGTCCAGGGCAGACACAGGAAAGCAACGGTCACCAGTGCAAGCAGGGGTGATGCAGATTTGGCCTCTCCCACCAATGTCCCCCCCGCAAAAGACAGTGCCCCTTATTTCCTCACATTCCCAGGCAAAGCTCACTATGGTGTGGAGATATGGTCCTCTGTCCAGGAAACTAAGGTATTAAAAGCCTCCATAGGGAATTCCCTGGCTGTCCAGTGGTTGGGACTCCCCGCTTTCATTGCCGAGGGCCTGGGTTCAATCCCCGGTCGGGGAACTAAGATCCCGCAAGCTGCATGGCACAGCGAGAAAAAAATTAAAATTAAATTAAAAAATTTTTATAAGCCTCCATAATTCTCCTGAGGAGTCAGAAAGCCTAAGGGACCCAACTCTGGGCTATAAGACCTTTGTAGATAATAAAGCCCCGCAGCTCTGTTGTCACTGCTGTTTTAAACATTATACCTTAAATTAATCCAGGGGAATTGCTTTAAAAGAGATTAAGCCTTTTCCAGGTACAATAACCTATTGTGAAACCTAAAACTCTGCTGGTGGGGAAATTATTTTAAAGCAGAGCCTTCCTATTAACAAAGGAGAATGGCCATTCAATATATTGGTTATCGTTTATTATTTTCACTAATTATAATAATGTAAGTACCATTGGTCAAAGTCACGAGATGCTATTGTTAGGTAGAAATCGCTTAAGGCTATGGCTAATACCTTCGGAATAAGTATAAAATTCCTGATAAATTCCTGACCTACTGTATAGCACAGGGAACTACACTCAATATCTTGTAATAACCTGTAATGGAGAAGACTCTGAAAAATAATATATATATATATACACGCACACACATATATATGTATATATATGTATATACACATATATGTATATACACATACATGTATGTATAACTGAATCGCTTTTTTGTATATTTGAAACTAACACAACATTGTAAATGAACTATACTTCAATAAATAAAAGATAAATTCCTTGTTTAGAGTGTAAGAGGCTTGGGAATGTTATTTCAGCAATAGGATACTTTTGAGATGAAATCTTGGGCAGATTTCAGCTACATACAGCAGTTCAGAGAATGGTATCCCTGGGAGAGGTCCTACAGCCCATCCTGCCAGCCCTCACCTCCTCCCACCTGCAGAAAAGAGCCGAGAGAAGACACGCATTTACAGGTGGGGCTGGATGAACTGAGCTAAATGACATTATGCTGTCTGCTTTATCCTGTATTGACCTCTGCCCTCTGAGCCCCTTGTCCCCATGCCTTCTGCACCGCCCAGTTTGGTACTTCAATATGCACGGCAAGGACTACTGTGTTCCCATTTGCTTTTTGTAGGCAACTCTTACCTCGCAAGCACACTGCTGTCATCTTGACACAGAGACCCTATTCTACACGTCAGGAGTTCCCTCTGTGCCAGCCTGGTACTAGGCATGTACAAGCTGTTTGTTCCAGTTGGAGGAGGAGACAAAGTCACTGGAGGCCTAAGAGTTAAGAGCAAGCAGGTAGATGTGATCCAACTTGGGATGCCAGGGACAGGCTTAAGTGGGTGGTGAGGTGGCCGGGGGGCGGGGCGGGGGGGCAAGGGACAAGACCTCAGGTAAATAAATCTGACTTTCTTCTTTGTCGTCTTCTTTCTTTTCCTTCTTCAGCACCCTCTTCCAAGTCACATGTCAGATACAGATGATCATATCTGCCTGTTTCCCTAAGCTGTAATTAGCATCATTTAATGGTGAACAGTATGTTGGGAGTCCAGAGAAAATAATATATGATTGTCTAACAAATGTCATATGAACTCAAGGGTTACAAGGAGGTATTAATCTTTGAGGTCACTATCTTTTCACTTGTGATTGAATTTGCTCATTCATCCAGAGTCATTCACCAAACATTATATGGAGCAGTTTACAGCGTACACAACGAATTCTCATTGAGCACCTCCTGAATTCCAGGCTCTATGTATATTGTGGAATCTGAGTAGCTCTGAATACTCAGAGAATAGTCTTTGGGGGTCTACTGATTGGGAGATATAATGGAAAAATACATTGAAAAAGGTATCTCCACCCCTATTTTGGTTTAAAAAAAAGTCAACCTATAGAGGCATTAGTCTAAGGGGGAGAGGTGGTAACTCTCCCATAACTGAGAGATTATTATAACTCTCATAACTGAGATTATGTGTTAGAAAAGTAAAGGCAACCTGTCAATAAAGTACAGGGAAGTGAGCGTGATGCGCCAGCCTCTTGGCTACAAAGAGCAAGTTCTTAGTGGGGAGCCCAGTTCTACACTGGAAATGTAATTGTTGACTGAGTGTGAACTATGGTTTGTATGAGGTCAGAAAGTCCAAAGGTCACAGTGAGTGAAACGTATCAGCTTGTCAGCCTTTCCTGGAACAAATTCCATATTTTGGAAACAAGGTAAGCAGATGTCACTCTCATTGTAATATAGAGACAAGATCAGTTCCCACCAAACCCTTTGGGTCTTGGACTTGGAGGAAGGAACCCCTAGAAATGCAGTCCTGAAGCAGGTAAACCCACCCTCACCCACCCGACTCCCCAGTCCCAAACTTCCAAACCAGCCCTACAGCATGTCCAGTCCTAGGAGAGACTCACTCACTCTGGGAGGGGGGAGGGGTAGATATGCCAGAGAGTAGAATTGGGCTTCTCACTAACTTTGAAACACTTATCACCCCTCTGGTGAGTGAGTAGGAAGGAAGGAAGGAAAGAATATTCCAGAATCCACGAGGTCAGGACACACGCAGAGAGAGGGTTGTTCCATTATACACGTGGGCACAGGAACACCCTGATCTGGACCAAAGACACTGGCTCACGACCTGGCCTGACCTCTCTGACACTGTAAGTATTCGGGTGCATTATGACACTTGGCTCTGGTATGCATCCTAGATTTATCGCCTCTTTTACTCTTCGTTCCCCGTCCTTAGCAGTTCGTTCCAAATCATTTTCTCTTTCAATTCATCGCCCTCATGTTCAGTTTCCAATTGACCTATATTTATTAGTTGCCAAGTACATGTGAGGCGCTGCAGGAACCATCAATAATGCCTCTGTTCCCTGTCACTCTAAACAGAAAAATATCTGCCCATGGTTTCCCAACCCTCTGCTCTTCCATTATTCCATGGCTTCAGTTGTAACCCCGTGACGTGGTTTGGAAAAGACTTGATATCAACCCACGTGGGACCCAAGTTTTGTACTAAAAGGCAAGCATCTTGGGAAACCCCTCAGTCCAGGCTAATGAAGAGGATTGATCAGGGACTTCCCTGGTGGTCCAGCAGTGAAGGCTCTGCACTCCTAATGCAGGGGGCCCGGGTTCGATCCCTGGTCAGGGAACTAGATCCCGCAACTAAGAGCCTGCATGCCGCAACTAAAAAAAAGAGCCCGCCTGCCGCAACTAAAGATCCCGCACACTGCAAAGAAGATCCCGTGGGCCGCAACTAAGACCAGTGCAAATAAATAAATAAATATTAAAATTTTAAAAAAGAGGGTTGATCACTCTAAACCCACCACAGTTTCTATTAGCAACTTCCCAAAGCCTCAAAAAAAAAAAAAATGCAAGTGGAAATGGTATATTTCTATAGAGGTTCCTCAACACCCCCCAGATTGCTGTCAGTCCCTCCCATACGAAGATTCCGCTTGGCTTCCTCTCTTCCCTGTTGAGACCCGCTTCCTATAAAAACATAAACCTCTGTTCCATTCTGTGTATCCATCTTCCCAGCCATCCTTCCTTCCTTCAGCATTATCCCTTACCCTTGGGCGACCTCCTTTTCTTCCCCGACCCATCTCAGTAAAAGGCATTTGGCCAAGTTGTGAAGTCTTTACAAAGAGATGTTGTAGTACGCCTTCCTGGGAAGGCTGCAGCCTTTAGTGGGGAATTGAACCTGTGGACTCGCACCGCCAGATCCCTCCACAAGCGGCAGAGATCCCCCAGCTGCCAGCGCCGCAGGATTTGCCTCGCCCAAGGGCCCATCCTTCCCAAAGTGAGCTTATCCATGTAGGAATATAAAGGCCAGGATATTCTGAGTTGACTTGGGTCACGCCAAGGGCCATATGCATTCCCCAGCTGCCTGGAGGCTTAGCTGGGGCTTTGCCAGGCCTGAATCACACGGTTTGCCTTCTCCTTGTGTCCCATCCAAATTCCTCCCTGCCCTTCTGCAGGTGTCTACATCCAGTCAACATCCCACAATAGCCTAACCCAATCAATATAAGACTCAGTTTCTGCTTCCAGAGAACCCAACCTGTGTCATAACCTCCAACCTTGAGAACTTTAGGTAAAAACGGGGAAAGTACGGTTTCTCCAGAATAATCAAAATCTGTTTCCTTAGATAACCAGGACGCTGAATCAGGGTGAGAAACTGTAATCTGAAAAGCCACAGCACAGGCTGCAGTGTGGAAGCAACCGAAGAGATAATCTGAAAGAAACACACACTGAAAGCAGAACAGCAGCTTTAATAATTAAATAAGGGGCTTCCCTGGTGGTGCAGCGGTTGAGAATCTGCCTGCCAATGCAGGGGACACGGGTTTGAGCCCTGGTCTGGGAAGATCCCACGTGCCGTGGAGCAACTGGGCCCATGAGCCACAACTACTGAGCCTGCGCGTCTGGAGCCTGTGCTCCGCAACAAGAGAGGCCGCGATAGTGAGAGGCCCGCGCACCGCGATGAAGAGTGGCCCCCGCTCGCCGCAACTGGAGAAAGCCCTCGCACAGAAACGAAGACCCAACGCAGCCAAAAATAAATACATAAATAAATAAAAATATATTAAAAAAATAATTAAATAAGATGCGTAAGCTCAAATAATCGCAGCAGGAACTATAATGACCATAAATGCATATATAGCACTTAGTGTGTGCCAAATGCCGTTCCCAGCACTTTAAGTGTCTTAGCTCAGTTAAGTCTCACTACAGTCGCATGACTCAGGTCCCTCCATTATCCTCTTTTTACAGTGAAGAAACTGAGGCACACTTGGGTGGAGTAACTGCTCAAAGCTGCGCAGCCAATGTGTAGGCAGAGCTAGGATTTTTAACTAAACAGCTGGACCTAAAGCCTCCACCAAACTGTCACTCTACGTGATGTGAATGTAGTATGTGTACTCCATGTATTTATAAAGAAACTAGAGAAGAGGGTGAACGGTAGTGAGAGACCAGGAAGGGAGGAACCTGAAGACACACAGGACTCAAAGGGACAGGTCAGATGAGACATGAGAACAGCACACCACAGCAGAGACCTTGATTCTCTAGCAGGATTCTGGCCTTGCTTCCATACTTCCTTTATAGGACAGGAGGCCAGTTCAGGGTTGACCAGCCTAGGTCCACATGTAAAAGCAGATAAGTGAATGTACCTGGAGAGAGAAAAGGATTGGAATGCAGGAATAAAGACAGATCTTGACAGAAATAGGAAGTAAACATGACTCAGTGGAAGGGAAACAAGTGATAAGATTAATGTCCTCATCCCATGGCAATAAACATCACCCTCCAGCATCAATAGACTACATAAATATTTTGATGGCCCTCCTCTCTCCCTAGATAAGGAAATCCTCTGTGTTAAACTGAGATACACCCGGGCCCAAATTCAAACCTCCATGTCAATGTCCCTGGGGTATCACATGTGTACCTTTCTCTCTCTATTTTTATTTCGCCGTGAAAACGCAATCGCTTTAATTCCCAGCAAATAGGATAGATAAAGAACACACCATCAGTATTTTGGGCTTCTGTACATGTCGACACAAAAAACAGAGATGAAATGGTTTTCCTTTCCTTTTATCCAACTGGGATGCTGCAGAGAAGCTAGAAAAACCGACAAGCCAACACATCAATCCAAGGGTACAGGGGCCAGCCATGGATTCCTTCACTGATACTCAAGAAGACCAAGTCTCCTGGTTTCCCTTGTGAATTGTTTGCTTGCCCATGAGTTACTGCTGAACTGGGAGAACCCAGGTCACTGCTGCTTCTTGGAGATGAATTTTTAAACCACATCCTACCTTCTGCTTCTTGGTAGGAGAAAATAAAAAATTTGAAGATAAATATATTTTTTTTAAATTCTACATTGCAAATTCCTCATATTCCAAGTCTTTAGTCAAAGAGGATCTAAATTCCTGTGCCTCTGTTTCTCTGAGCTCTGTATTATTCAGATGGATGTGGAAATTGAACCCCAGGCTAGAGGCATAGAAGGGAAAACAGCTATTTTCTCTTTTACCGTGGAAACCCTGTGTAGCACAGGGTACTAAGGAGAAATGAACAGCTTTAATAACTGGGGGGGATGGCTGCCTCTACCTTAGCCAGCGTAATGCAGTTACGGTGCAGCATAGATCACAGTGTCTCATGAAGACTGTCTCTTGAAGGCTCAGGAAAGCCTCTTACTCACTTAGAACAAATTAGCACGGTTTATTTCCAAGACAGGTTCAGCATTTCCCCACAAGCTTTAATCACCTCTCGGTACCTTACAACATTCAGTGTGCACACCCTCAGAGGTAAGGGAACATTGTGGATGGACTTCTCTTTTGCATGTGACGCTTCCATCCTGAATACACAATAATACCATTAAAAATAATAATAATGCTCATTAATTTTTAAGACCATGTCTCAGGCATTTGTGCAAATATACAAATGCATGACACACCCAGAATGTGTAATCATTATAAAGTCTCTCTCTCTCTCTCTCTCACACACACACACACACACACACACACACACAGAGTTTTAGAAAGTAGTTCCAAGCTCAATAGCTATTTGCAATCAGTTATTAAAAAGCTCAACTGACATCCTGTTTCTTCCCTTTTCTTCCAATCTCCTTTCTCTTTCCCTTCTTCTTGCCCATCCTTCTAACATGATTTAAGTCAAGAAGAATGTAATCATATCTACATTAGGCCGTAGCACTCACTCTTTTTCAGAACTCTGTTTCACACGGAATGACCTCATCACAAGTTAATCCTCCATTGCTGCTAAAATAAATCTCTATTGAATGAAGACATTTGTTTCCCTCCCTTCAATAGGAGTTGAAAATTTTTAAAACGTAAACTTGGGAAGGAAATGTCTCAGATGCATCTGGGTTCCCGGAGAATAGCATCAGAATGCTGCATGCTTTGTAAGACATGGCTGGAGGTGGTTATCTAATGAGACGCCTGCACCTCTTTCCTTTCCTCATCCGCCTCCTGTTGCGGGGATTCTTCCTTTCCTACAGAGAATGCGTCTTTCTCTTTGGAACACACTGGCTAACTTGGGCCCCTCTGTTCTGCTTGGTGGAATCTCATTGGCTGTCCCGAGGCCCAGGTGTCAGTTTGGGAATGCGTCCTCCTAGGGCAGGCATCTGGCCCTGGGTCCTTGGCAAACCAACTGTGACAGGTTCCTCCGACAGCTGCAGTGACAGGCTGTGCTTCCAGGTGATTACATAATCCTGCTTTCTGGCCTGCTCATGTGTTTGGATTGGAGCCATTTCCCTGGAACAGGGATGAACCAAACAGGGCTGTCTGCTCAGTGACCACAGCTCTGTGTCTATGGGCTGAGGTCCCCTCTGAAATTATGAAATGTCTCCTTATCTTTCCCAGGCCACTCAGACCCAGAGTTCTCACAGATATGCCCTTGGAAACAGGAGATCCTCCATTTGCCTGAAATGAGGCTGGAATTTCACTTTTCATTGTAAATCATTGTTAAATTGGATAGCTCTGCTTTGAAAAGCAGCAGCTGATTCTAATACTGGCTAGACTATATTCCTTTTTTGCGATATTGGGCATGCCCATGCAATACACATTTGACTACATGTGTACACCAGATGAAGATACGGATCAAGGAGAGGTGTACTTACTGTATTTACATTTTCCAAAGACACAACACCATGTCCTGAAGAAATAATTAAAGGACTGCTTTTTAGTGAAGCTTAATGGTGCTGGTATGCAAACGCCAGTGGCCTCCCACTGAAAAAACACAAATCCACAGCAGGTGGTCGTTTAATTTAATGATAGCTAAACTGCTGCAAGGGGATACTACAGACGGTGGTTTTTAAAGTGTGGTCCCTGGACCACAGCATCATTGTCACCTGGAAGCCTATTGGAAATGCAAATTCTCAGGCCCAAACGTACCTACTGAATCAGAAACTCTGTGAGTGGGACTCAACAATGGTTCAACAAGCCTCCACCCCCCAAATCTGTTAATTTGGGATTAACGGATATATACTACTGTATATAAAAGAGATAAACAACAAGGACCTACTGTATAGCACAGGGAATTATTCAATATCTTGTAATAACCTATAATGGAAAAGAATCTGAAAAAGAAAAAAATATATATATAACTGAATCCCTTTGCTGTACACCTGAATCATTGTAAATCAATTATACTTCAATAAAAAAAATTAAAAAAACAAGGCCCCCACCCCAGGTGATTCTGACACAAGAAAAGTTTGAGAACATTCTAGGTGAAGCTGGGGCTTGATGTGGTCTAATTGAGGGAGTGTGAGTGTTGCTCTAGAGATTTACACGTGCTCTCCGAATAATCACTCCATCATGATCCACTCCTACTTCAGCTACATCTAATTCATGCTGCTCCTACTTTCTGCTAAAAGGTGCTACTACCAGCTGTTTAATTCTCTGCTCCCACTCAATTATACCCTCTATACACATAGTAGTAATTAGCTGGTGACTGCTGTAATAGGTGCAGCTCTGCAGACATCCAGATACATCAGCTCACCATTAAATTCTACCCAAAATCCCTCCAAGGAACAGACATAAAAGTCCCCATTTTATAGATGGTGGTAATCTAAGTTGCCAGTGGTGTTTCAATTAAGACAATGTAAAAACAGCTCTGGGTTCACCCTTTGTTCTAATGAATGGCATGTTTCCAGTCTCCTGGTCCCGTCAACCTGGTATGAAATCTGAACTCCTAAGACAATTCTCTAAGCCTCACTCAGCCTTGACCAGATAAGAAGTTGGGATAGGAATATACTGTTATCTGTTCAAGATGTCTCCAGTCAGCTAATAAAAAATTTTCATAGACAAAATCATTTTGCAGAACAGAGTTTGGGATGATGACCACTGTTGCTGAGGTCATGGTGAGACAGGCATCTTCATACAATGCCAACAGGAGTTGTAAACTGGTACAACCTTTCTAGGAAGCAATTTGGCATATCATTTGACTTCGTAATTATACTTCTTGGAACTGATCAAAAGGCAATTGTCCAGAGATGGAAAAAATGATTAATATATAAGAAATTTCTAAAACAAACAAAAAAAAAGAAATTTCTAATTTTATTTTTAAATGAAAAACGGGAATAATCTACATTTCAAATAATATGTGGTTAAATAAACTAGTTCTTCCACAAGACGGACTATAATGCAGACTTTTATAAATAGATTCGTAAGCACAATTTATTAAAAAATAATCACAAGACACTTAAGTGAAAACAGCAGGATACAAAATTTTATAAACAGTGAGATCCCATTTTTTTTTTAATTGTAAGTTAACACACAGAGATAGGCATTGAAAGTAACTGAATAGAAACCACTGACATATTAGGAGTGGTTACAGTATTTTATGATACCAAACCTGGGAAAAAATATTATCCCCATTTACAGATGAGGGAACGGAGGTCCATAAACACAAACTAGATTGTCCAAAATGACTTAATAAATAGAGATCAAGGTCAAGCTTGTCTGGATCAAAGCCCATGCTTTGCAGACTCTATTGTCTACAATTTCTGGTAGCTTAAGTGGTCTGACACATCATGGTTAGAATTGGGAATGCCAGCTAGGGTTTCTTACTTTTCTTGCTGTTCTATTGCAAGGAACATACAAAGTATCATTTGGTCATAGGTCATAGACCAACCTCCATCTAGATTTCCTCCAAGTATTTCAAGAAACACTGATAATAAAATTTTACAATTATTGGGAATTCTCAGGCAGTCCAGTGGTTGGGACTCCTCGCTTTCACTGCCAAGGGCCCGGGTTCAATCCCTGGTCGGGGAACTAGGATTCCACAAGCCATGCAGTGCGGCCAAGGAAAAAAAAAATTTTTTAATTAAAAAAAATTACAATTATTGAACACAATACGTATTAGGCATGCACTAATCATTTTATGCGTTATTCTATTTAATAGTTTTTATGACAATGTTCTATATACTATAATGTTCTATGCATTATAGTATATAGAATATATATATGTGATATATATATATATATATAATAACATTCTGTATACTATAACGTTCTGTATACTATAAGCACTATTCACCTTATTTCACAAATGAGAAAACTGAGACTCAGAGGGTTTTAGTATCTGCCCAGTACACACAGGTAGAAAGTAACAATTCCAGAATTCAAACCATCTGTTGGACTACAGAAAAGTCTATGCTGCTCTGAATTTCTCCATTCTGAAATCTTTCTAGAGAAAAAGATTCCTCCCATCTCTTACTCTGGCATCAGGTTTCTGTGTTTTGGCATAAATAATATCTTGGCATGGTGCTGATCATTAAAAAAGAAAAAGTGAGAAGCACTGTTGGCCCTGTAAGAGCCTGGGATTAAGTATGAGCTGATATTAGAGATAATCGGCAGATCTGGCCTTTTCTCTTTAACACCTTCAGCACAGAGTTCATGAAGAGCTTAGATCTTCGATAGTAAAAGCTCATTCAGTTACAATGAATTCAGACCCTTAGTAGGGCCTCATTAAATACTTAAGTGTTGTTAATGATCAGCTGAAGCCAAACACTCTCTACGAACGTAAAGGCCTGTGTCTCAGAACTGTCCAGCAAGCTGCCAACACAACTGCCATGTGACCGGCAGGCCAATAATACCCTCGCTGAATCCCCCGTCACTTCCTTCCCTTCTGCTTCAAATTCCTGGCCCGTTCCTGAGCACCTCTGTACTTGACCTGAGCGCTTATCTCCTTGCCCTCACTCACCCTTGAGAGCTGATGCTTTATGTGGGTGACCTACCATCACCTCGACTTCCTTCCTCAACAGTCTCTCACTTATTTTTGGATCACATATAACAATGTCAACTTCAGGAAAAGAGGTACCAGGTGATTCTCAGGGTCTGGTGCTCCCAGTGGGCTCTCCTCCAACAAAAGAAAACCATACACGCTCACTTAGATGTGAAGTACTGGGAAAAGAGTACTAGCTAAATTCATGCCCAATTTGCCTTCTCCTAAGCCTCAGGGTGGGGGTATGAGCAGATTAAAGTCAGTTGGCATTTGATCTCATTTTAAGACAGCAACACACACACACACACACACAGGCAGGCACATGCACACACACAAATTACCTTCAGGAACAAGGCAGGTGACCTAAGTGAAGAGCAGAGTGGGGACAGTAAGGAACGGTGGGGACTGTAATGAATAGGAAAGTTCATAGCCAGCTAAAGGCATTAAGATCTAGTTTTTTAAATACTTAGTGGACCAAACAAAAGAGGTCTCCAGCCAGTCCACTATCTATGAATTAGACAATTCATTTTTAGCCTTGGCTAATTGTACTTCCATCAAAAGTTGAATTCAGGGGAAAATAGGATACTGAGACTCATACTACGGGTGTGCCCTGGCCCTAATCTCGTAGGCTATCCTCAATGCCCTGGAAGCTCTCCTCATTTCCCTTCATGAAGCAACAGGCTGGCACCAAATTTCACCATGATATCAGTCATCATAACTTTTAAGAACAAGCAGTAAGAACAAGAATTCAGGAGCCAGATTGCTTGAGTTTGAATCCTAGCACACCATTTAGTAGCTAGGTAACCTTGAGGAATTTACTTAATCAGGCTCAGATCTGTAAAATGCAGAGACTAATGACACCACCACCTCATAGAGCTGTTGTAAATTACTTAGAACAATGCCTGGCACATAATAAAGGTTCATCCTCAGATAACAATCATTGTAGGACCAACCAAAATGCCTCATGTCTGCATCTGGGAGATAACCTGAGTATGACATACTCAGTCATCTCTCAGTTTGGCAGGGAACATTGGAATGGAAAAATCCAGAATAATTACATCTTCCTGGGAAAGACATTGATGTGGATGACAGAAGAGGACTTATATTTTGTACACACAGTCTCCACCTGAAGGGAAGGACGGGAAAAGTCTTCAGTGGGGCAGAGGAGAGGTAGGTGGGGTTTGAAACTGGGTTTGTCCCAGTCTGAAATGCGGACAGTACAGGGAAAGAGTTGGCCCTCACCAACTTCCCTGCACTGTGAGGATGAGGTCTTCCTGGCACCTCCCTCTCCCCTAGCCTCTCTTAACCTCATCTTAATTTGAAAACACCTTGTCATCAGCGTCCAACTCATGCCTCTCTCTTCTTCAAATCACCCATGCTAGGATATTGCCTTTTTCTCCCCAACTCTAACAAAGATGCCAAATTTTTACAAAGGAAGCAGTTTGATTTTCTAAATCACAGGATAGTGTAATGACTGATCACTCCATTTGCATTTTAACTTTTATCCCCCATCAAGACTTTCCAGTCCCTCTAGTACAGCATTTTTCAAATCACTGTTCATAACCCGCTGGTGGTTAAATCAGCTTAATGAGTCCAGAACAGTATTTTGTTATGGAAATAAAATTGAAAATGTTAAAATAGAATTAAGAAGAATAGAAAATATCGTGCAAGCCATGTACTAAATGTATCTATATCTGTCAACTGCGTCCTAATGTAAAATGTATTCCTTTTTTTTTTTTTTTTTTTTTTTTGCGGTATGCGGGCCTCTCACTGTTGTGTCCTCTCCCGTTGCGGAGCACAGGTTCCGGACGCGCAGGCTCAGCGGCCATGGCTCACGGGCCCAGCCGCTCCGCGGCAGCTTCCCGGACCGGGGCACAAACCCGCGTCCCCTGCATCGGCAGGCGGACTCTCAACCACTGCGCCACCAGGGAAGCCCTAAAATGTATTTCTTATTGCATGTCCATGATTAAAAGGACATGCACATTTAAGAAATACAGCTTTAATGTCTCGTAGTCTCATGTGCTTGGGTTCTGGCATAATGAAACTCATGATTCCCTTCCTCCCTCCCTCTCTTCCTTCCTTCCTCCATTCATCAAGAATATATGAAGAATCTACAGAAAGCCAGGCACTGTTCTAGGCACTAGAGGTATAGAAGGAAACAAAAACCATAAAGTTCCTTATCTCCTGGAACTTACATTCCAGAAGGAGAAGTTAGGCAATAAGCACATAAACAAAAGTATACCTGGCCTGTAAATTAAGGATAAGTTATGGAGAATAAGTAGGCGTGGCAGGGATGGAGATGGTATGGTTGGTTGGAAAATGTGTCTCTAATACGGGGTCACTGAAGCAGACTTGAGATAAAGGGGGAAGCAGATCTTAAGAATATTTAGGAACACGTGTTCCAGGCAAAGGGACCAGTGGAGCAAAGGCCTTGAGGTGATAACCTGCTTGGTGCTGAGAAGAATGGCAGGGATCCAGCGTGATTTGGGGGAGGGAACGAGGGGACAAGTGGGTGGAAAATGAAATGGGGTGATGGGGTGAAGATCATTTAGCCGCTGCAGACAGGGATAGAACCCTGGTGTGCACTTGAAGCAAGATGCAGACCCACTAGTGGTTTTGAGGCAGAGGACTGACCTCATCTCACTTACATTTCTAAAGGAACACTAGGACTCCTGGGAAAAGATGAACTGCAGAGAAGTAAGAGAGGACATGGGGACACCAGCCAGGACACTGGTCATCCATGGAGTGACATGGTAGGTGGCTCTGACCAGAAAAAGAGCAGTGGACGTGTCAGGATGTGCTCAGATTTGGGATACTTTAAATGTAGACCTGACACACTGATGAGGTAAATATAAGTGTGAAAGAAATTTAAAAAGCAAGAATAAATCCAAGAATTTTATCTGAGAAACCAGAAAGATCCTGCCTATCCTGAGAGAGGGGAGCCTGCAGGAGAAATAGGTTTCAGGGAGAAATCAGGAGTCGTTCTGAACATGTTAAGGTTGGATGTCTGTTAGGCATCTAGTTGGAGGTGCCCAGTAGGCCACTGGGTATAGGAGCCCAGGATTCAGGAGAGAGATCCGGGATGGAGATATAGATTTGGAAGTTGTCAGTATATAACCAGTATTTAAAGCCCTGAGGCTGGATGAGATCACCAAGGAAGTGCACATAAATAAAAAAGAAAAGATATTCAGACAGTGAGGTAATGTTCAAGCACATTATAATAGTCTTCATGCCCACCAGATGGCCAAAGCCTCTTTATATGTATGTAGGGAACCGTACAGAAATATCTGAACTGCAGCATCAGGAAGGCTGCCCTTCTTTCATGCAATAAACAGTGTTTGACTGCCTGCTGGTGCCAAGCATTGACAACCTCAGAGAGAAAAGGAGATGCAAAAACATTCGGCCTTGAAGGAAAGGAAGAGACTCGCTAACGGACATGCAACTCAAACTGATTCAGGTAGAAGAAATTTCATCGGGTCTTTCCCTGCTGCCTGAAAGCAACTCAGCCAGGAGGCTGTGGACAGTCAAGGCCCTAGTGGGCAGAAGCCCGTCCCCCTAGGAGCCCCACCAAGATGACTTTCCTGCCTTCCCGCTCTGTTGACCGGCCCTCAGCCCTGCCCTGCCTCACCTCCCAGAACTCCAGGACGTTCTCCCAAGAAGTATCAGCTCTGCTGGACCTACCTGGTTAATAGGGCCATCTCCCCACCTTTCCATCCTGGGCATCCTCCTTTCAACACTTTTAGGGAAAAGGGTTTTGATTGGCGGTGGGCGAGAAGTGACCCTGACAGCTACACTAAACTGCAGAACCCAAAAAGGATAACAACAGCTCCAAAAGGTGGCAGAACTGGTCAAGCCCCATTGTAGTGAATTGTCCTGTGTCTTTAAATGCCATCACGTAAGGCACTGTTATTGTTTACAGTTGCCCCTCCTAGATATCTAGAGGGAAAATCACTCTTTGGGCCAAACGCTTTGACCCACTGGCACAGAAGACTCTTCTATTTTGATAAGCGGTTTTCTCAATGTTTTCTCATATTTCAGAACGTTTGTTCATAGTATATGCAGTGGTGAGTGTGTAGTGTGTATGAGGGGTATGAGGGTGTAATATGTTGTGAGTGAGAGTAGCATGTGCTGTGTATGAGTGTGTGAGTGATATGTGTGTCAGGATGTGAGTGGTGTATGTGTGTGAACATGTGACTGCTGCATGTGTCATGAATGTCTGTGTGAGTGGTGTGTGTGTGTGAATGTATGTGGGTGTGAGCGAGTGGTGTGTGTTGAGTGTGTGTGCGAGTGGTGTGAGTGTAACCATGCGTGTGTGCATGTGTGTGTGTGCATATGTGAGTGGTGTACGTATATGCGTGCATGTGAGTCTGTGTGTGTGTCTCTCCCTCTCTGAATCTGTACCACGCCTGTGCTGGGGCCCAGTCTGCAGAGAAGCCATAATAAAGCCAAGACCCACTTGGCGGGAAATTCCTCCCCGCCTGGAAGATAAAGTGGGGCTGCAAGTCAGATGGGGCCATGAATCATTATCTAGATCCTAGTGATCAATATTCAACTAAGAGCCCAAATAAACAGTGTGAGCTAAGTTGGGGCCTCATAAAGCATTTGAAATGCTGGGTTTCCCTTCCTGATGAGGCGATGTGTTTGCCAACCAAGGTTGCATGAAGTCATATGTCTCAGAAAACAGCTGCCCCATTCTGCTGCTGTCTCCTGCCCTTTCCAGATAACTCAGGCCTCTCCCACTGCACTGGGAACACAGAGCCACGTGTCTCCAGGAAGGAGTCGGGGGTGGGCACTGCCGTGTCCAGGCAGTTGTCAGAGGCCGGAGGGAAAGTACCGTCTGAAAATCCTGGCCTTCTGGAACAGCCTGGAGAAAACTTTAGCTACAGCTGTCACTGCTGGCATCTGGCTCCGTCACACTCAAAGCGAGGGCCCCTGGGATCCATCTGAAAAAAGAGGTGAAAACACCTGGACCCCATTTTAGAATGTATGGAGGACTTTTGCATGTGTCATACTTTTCGTTCCTCTTATCAACCCTGAAAGATGAACTGAAACTCAGAAAACTTAGTGTCACAGAAGCAATCTCAGAAATGAGCCTCAAGCCGTGGTCTTTAATTATTTTCCTTATATTTATCATAAAAGTAACACATGCTTATGATGGGAGGTTTTTTCAAACTGTACAGAAGAGTATAAGGCAAAAAGTGAAAAAAAATGTGTTCATTCCTACTGTAATAGAGAGGAACAAACCTGACTCCATATTAGATCTGTTTCTTTTACTTTAACCTTTGTATTCTATTGCTTTTGCTTTGAGTTTAAGAATGTTGCTAATAGCCTGAAATATACAGGATGGCCCATTCTCCAAGCTCTGATCTTTAAAGGTGTAACATTTTTTCATTCATATAGAGATAAAAATTTGCAGAACAGAGAATAACATTTATCTTGTTAGAGGTTTACAGGATCATCCGTGACCTGACCTACGTGGACAGCTGCAGGAACAAAGGATTCCTCCACCAAGAAGTTTGCAACAACAAACCATGCCCCTCCCTTGCCTGGCCTTCAAAAGGGCTTTGCTGAAAGGCTTCAGGGAGTTTGGGTTTGGTGGGGGGCGGGGGGTGCAGGCATGAGCCACCCACCTCCTCACATGGCCCTGCAATAAAACTTTCTCTGGTCCAAACTCTGACATTTCTGTATTGTCTGTCCTCCCCGTGTGTCAGGCACACAAACTTGCATTCAGTGACACTAGGGTGAATCAGTCCTTGAGGGTAAATATCTACTGGTAACGATGTCTTGTATATCCTTCCACAAAGGGTCAATCATTTGTACACAAATATATGTTTATCCTTTTAAAAAATGTAAGTCAGATCACATTATTTTACACACATATGTATGAACAGAAAACATTTTTCATTTGACAATATACCTTGTATAAGTTTTATATCAATGTATACCATCTACATAGAATTTTTTGAATCAATGCACCCTGGTTTATTTAACCAGTTCCTTGCTGATGAATATTTACATGGTTTCAAACCCAAGTACCTGGATTGGACATACCAGGCTCTCTTGATAAAAAACTATATTGCTCTAGTTAGAGAATGAGTTTTCCAGGCCAGCCTCAGGCAAAATTAAAGTTATTTATGTATGTAGGTATTTCTTTATTTATACAACACCTAGTGTCAGATAAGGCTTAAGGCCTTCACACTAGGGCCTCTCCTCTGAATCCTGTTCTCATTGGCTTGCCTTCGGACTCTTTCTCCATTCCCCTGTCAGACCCTTGAATTGCTAACAAGGAACTGGGAAACAATTTCTTGACTTCATGTATACCTTAGACTTTGCATTCTCACAACACTGGGAACTAGTCATTAGAACACCACCAATAATTTGATATCACCAAGACCACCAGTTTCATTGAACTGATGTCATGTTATGACACAAATTCAGGGGTGTATAGGTTAACATCTGTTTACTTTTATAAAGGCATCTGTGGTTTTTCTTCATAATATGTTTTGTGCCCCACGACCTTTTATAAAAGGGAAACGTTTGTTTATTTGCTTGTTCAAAATAAGTAGAAAGTTCGTGCTCAGGTTTTGATGAAAAATGGTTTGTGTTTTTCTATGCCATCTGAAACGCAAACATTTAGAGATTTTAAATTATAGTTTTATAAACATACCCAGCTTCGTCAAGGTCTGAATGGGGATTCATTGGAGTTAAGCTTTGTTCTCAACTTCAGTCCAGGACCCAGAGACGAAATATACTGTATCTTTGAAGCAGAAAGCAGTTGGGTCAGTCCTGTTAAAATACAGTTCCAATGCCATCTGTTTACCATGGGCAGTGCGGCCCTGGATTATTAACTATTGAGGAAGATTCAATAGTTCACAGTGGTTATAAGATAAACAGTCATTGTTACCATAATTTTAAGTAGATTGTATCTCAACAAAGCTGAAGCAGAATCCACAAGGGAGCTCAGAAATGCTTCTTTAAAATGTATTTAATGTTGCACTTTCCTCCATAGATAGGTGCACATAAATATATCTGTGTGTATGCATGTACATAAATGTGCATATAGTTCCCTGGCCATCTTCACAAAAGAGAAAGGAAGAAGGTACCCTAATCAGCTGTGTAATATGGATGACAGGGTCCTGGACTTTGGAATTTCATGACAAAATTTTCAAAAAACAATGGCATGCACCTTGGGACCAATGGTATTGAAACGGAGCAGGACCCTGTGGGGTTCCTGGGCACAAAAGCCTTTCTGTGTCCCTCATCTTCCTGTTTGGAGCAAATAAGCTTCATTTAGCCTCCATGACCTTCCCTGAGTTCCAAAGGGCAGGTTCAAACAGTTGTTGATCAGGGAAGGGAGGGGATGCAGAGACAAGGGAGGAACAGTCAAGAAACAATAGCGCAGCCTTGGGGCAGGGTCCTGGTTCCCCCTCAAGGGATACACATATCAGTATCTTTGAGCTCTTCTGTAGAACTAAAACCCCCACCAAATGGAAGATGTTAACTACCAAATGAAGCATTCTTCATTCCAGAGAGAAGGTCACAGTTCAATAACAATCACAGGAGCACCTGAGATGATCTCTAGATTGAAGGAATGCAGGCTCTGCATGCACACTGATCCTTATCAGAAGCTCCGCCCCCTTGACTATAAGTGCCCTCACTACCCCCTCCAGGACAGGACACACAGTTTTGAGGGCGTTAGCCCGCTGTGGCCCCCTTTGCCTGGCAAAGAAATAAAGCTATTCTTTTCTACTTCACCCCAAACTCTGTGTCTAAGATTCAATTTGGTGCCGGTTCACAGAGCCCAGGTTTCAGCATCAGCATCTTCTATTATCATTACTGCACACACACACACACACACACACACACACACACACACACGAAACGCAAGTATTTTAATGCCAAAAGTCAAATTTCAAAAATCTTAAAGTAGATATCAATTCTTTAAAATGAATACTAAAAACTTTATTTTAAAAAACTGCCTGCATTATTTTTATTATTTTCCTTTGGCCACAGGCTGGGAAAACCAGGACACAGACAAACATTCGGGTACTCTGGCGTGGCAGTCTGCACTTATCAGCTCTTCAGTCTTGCTCGAGTTACTTCACCTTCCCCAGGCTCAGTTTCCTCTTTGGTGAAATAGAGATAATGATAGCACTTCCCTCACAAGGAAAATGTGGGGATTAAATGACATATCACACATAGAGGGTGCAGCATGATACAGGGCCCCAGAGCAGCCCTCAGCTCTGCCTTAGGAGAGCTCTTGAGTTGCCTCACATGTGAATGTGCAAAGAGTGTCCACAGACACTGGGCTGGCCCTCTCTCAACAGTCCAACCAGGAGAACAGATCCACGCAGAGCCTTATAGGGAGATGTGATGCATATAGGCTGTACTTTCTTCCCGCCCAAATCTTCTCCAATCCACAATTAGTAAAAATGTTGTTCTTCCTCCAAAGTTTCCCTCAGAGTGGCAGTACAGTCACATCATGTGGAGCCAGCCCTTCTCTGATGAGTCGATAAGAATGACGAATTCAGGAGGGGTAGTTATTGCCATCGTGGCAGGATGGGCCAATGGTTAGGTGCTGGTACCCTCTCCATCATGGGCAGAATCGGACCTTAGACATCTGAAGGCTGGGGAGAGACATCTAACCTAAGTGAGGAAAGCGTCCTCTCTCTCTCTCTCTTGCTTTCATGTGCACACAAGGCTGGCTGAGGTGCACATATCTTCTCATCTTTCCTCTTGGCACTCCCTGCTCTGCTGCCATCAGAAGACGAACAAGCTTGCCTCCCAAGTTGAACTGTGACTTCCTGGTGTGTGAGACCACGGTTTGTTCATTTTTGGATCTCTAGGACCTAGTATAGTGCCTGACACCAAGTAGATACTCAACACATTTTTGATGACATGAAATTCAACTGAAAGAGCCATGTGGTCCTCTTTAAAAGGAATGAATTTCTAGCTCTCTGATCCCTTGATAGCACCAAACCATATTTTGCTGTCCCTGTTTTCTCATCTACAAGACAGAGATAATTCTTCCCACCTGCCTTTTCTCATAGGTTGTTGTAAAGAGATAACAAGATAGATCGAGTCTAAGGAAACTTTCATAAAGTTTAAAAGGGTTGAAAAATAATATGATTATTTTAAGACACAAAGAAGATCCGTTGGATCACTTTATTCCTATGTGAAGAACACAGGATACTTCTGAGTCACTGAGTTCATTCATTTCCTCACTTATGCCTTCACTCATTCATTCTACAAATGCACACGGGCACACTGAGCATCACACTGGAATAAGGCAACACTATTGTCAAGAAGCCGAGGGTATCATGGTGGAAACCAGTGAATAAATCAGTACCTGCTACACAATGGGATTCACACTGTGGTAGACACAATGGCAGGAGCCCAGGGGGACACCTGACACAACTTTCTGTACAAGGTGGCCACAAGACGACTCCAAAGGGAAGAGCAGGCATCAAATGGATGAACTTAGAAAGAAGATCACTCCTGACTGAGGGACAACAAGGTCAAAAGCAAAGAGGCAATGAATATCATGGAGCAAACAATGTCCCTGTGGTTGACACTGCTTTCATTTTGTATTGTTTTGCTTCATTTTAATGAATGTTTTTGTGGGGCATGAACACGCCAGTTCACCAGGGGCCTCCGTTATATCAGTCTTACTTGCTGCTTTTTTTTTTTTTTTTGAACCATTTCTAGCCTGGCCCTTGATGGCATTTATGTTGACAAAGTTAGGAACCAAAGAGGCAGGCAGAGGATGGATCACAGAGGTCTTGGTAGGCCATACACTTCACCCTGAACTTGAACCATGAACTTGAACCAACAGGAACCTGGTGGAGCCTGAACTTCACCTTGAGACCTCTGAAATGCCCCACAAGCATTTCAGGCAGAGGATAGACTTGGTCAGATTTACTTTGTAGATCGGGGGTCACCAAATCTTTTCTGTAAAGGGCCAGGTAGTAAATATTTTAGGCTTTGTGGGCTATATAGTCTGTGTTGCAAGTACACAGCTCTGTGGTTGTAGCAGGAAAGCAGCCACAGACGATATGTACACCCGTGACCACGGCAGTGCTCTACAGCAACACTTTATCCACGAACACTGAAACTTGAGTTGCATAGAATTTTCACATGTCACGAAATACTGTTCTTCTTTCAATTTTTTTAACCATTAAAAAATGTACAAACCATTCTTAGCTCGTGGGTCATCCAAAAATAGGTGGTGGGCCAGCTCTGGCCAGGACCTTAGTTTACCAGCCCCTATTTTAATGGACGGACCATTCTGGGAGAGTGACGTGGATGAAGGTGAGATTGCAGAGCTGTAGGTACCACTTATGAGGCCATTGCAATGGCCCAGGTGAGACATGACCAAAAAAAAAAAAAAATGATCCTGAGCCTTGGCGTGGAAAAGGGGAGGACAAGCAGATTGGAGAAACTCTGATCATTGGATGTAGGGGAGACAGATGGATGAGTCAAGGATGACCTGCAAGTTTCCAGCATGAATGAGTGAACAACATGTTGCTATGAACTGAGGGAAACCAGAAGTGGGTTCCAGGGCAAAATGCAGACAGAAAGCTCTGGGGAGCTTATGGGGCATGCAGGTAGAGTAAGGCCCTGGCACCGACTGCAGCTGTTACAGAGAATAAACAAACACCTGGCTTATATCATCACAGACTGTAGGGCTGGAGGGGCAGGAAGGAGGAATCTTGTCAATCTTTCCACCTGGAGAGCGAGTCAGACCTAAATCCTCCCAGACCAGTGAGAATTCCTCCTTCTCTGCAGGCAGTGTAACCTACATCCACCATGCAAAACATGTCAATGTCCTCTCATTCTGTCGCAGGAGAGATGGAGGCCCACCGACAAATAACCCCCATGGGTGAACACTGTAAATCTTTTAAGTTCCCGCATCTTCATGAAAATTTCTGCTTGACAAATCTGCTCCCCTGAATTAGTTACCAATAGCATAACTGAGAAAAAACATGTCAAAGATCTTAGTATATGGTCTCTGTGATCACCTGCCTAAGGAAACTATCACAGCAACCACCAAAGGCGAGTGGGAGTTAGCCTCAAATAGTGATCCTCAAAGCGTGGTACTCAGACTAACAGCATCAGCTCCACCTGGAGACTTGAGAGGATGCAGATTCCTGGGTCCGATCCCCCAGACCTACCGAATCAGAAACTCTGGCGGTGGGCCCAGCAGTCTGTGGTTTAACAAGCCCTCCAGGTGATTCTGATGGACGCTCAAGTTTAAGAACCAATGACCTAAAAGAGGCGGCAGCTTCTGTCCTTGCCACGACCTTTGACATCCCCCTGCCTCACCCGCCCCTCATTGCTCTGGTTTATTCAGGACAATTGATGCCAGTCCTTTTACTCTAAGCCAACTGTGTAACCGAGCAGGACCCTATGAGCCCTTCCCAGAATAGACCCCCTCCCACGTCCTCCACCTGCCTTTTGTCTGTAGGAAAACTTTAGTCACAGAATAAATTTAATCAGAGAACTGAGAAAATGCAAAAAGAAAGGAAAACAATCAATCAAGACAAAATAATAATACTTTAGCCATTAAACAATTCAAGGACTTTTAGTTCCTCCTCAAGGGCTATAGGTGATATTCTGAGTCATGTCCTTCAAGCTGTTTTGCAGATACTGAAACTCCCACCAGGTGGGAGAAGTTAACTGTATGCTCCCCACAAGCACGCAGACCCCCGATCGGTTGGAAGCAGAAGGTTGATGACGCTGACTCCCAATTACCTCACCTCCAACCAATCAGAAGGATGCCCACGAGCTGATCACACACCCCCACAAACCCCCTTCCTCACTCCGTCTTTATAAACCTTTCCCTGAGAGCTTTCAGGGAGTCCTGGTATTTTAAGCAGTAGCTGCCCTGGACTCCTTGCTTAGCGCCATGCAATAAAGCTATTCTTTTCTACTTCACCCAAAACTCTGTCTCCGAGATTCAATTCGATGTTGGTGCACAGAGGCCGGCGTTTTGGCATCAAGTGCACAGACCCTGAGGTTCTTCCTGAGTAAGTTGAAAATTCTCCATCTCAGCCTTCATGCCCACTGCCTTTTCTTTTCATCAATGCCCTCAACTCTGGAGTCGCCAGTGGGCAAGGAAGCCTGCGCTCAATGATGTAAAATCTGGTGGGAGTGGGCTTCCCTGGTGGTGCAGTGGCTGAGAGTCCGCCTGCCGATGCAGGGGACACGGGTTCGTGCCCCGGTCCGGGAGGATCCCACATGCCGCGGAGCGGCTGGGCCCGTGAGCCATGGCCGCTGAGCCTGCGCGTCTGGAGCCTGTGCTCCGCAACTGGAGAGGCCACGGCAGTGAGAGGCCCGCGTACCGCAAAGAAAAAAAAAAAAAAGTCTGGTGGGAGTATGAAAATTCACCTGGTTAAACTGGGGAAATAAGGGCTCTGAGGAATGTCATGGTTAAGACTACAAACTCAGCAGTCAGACTTCGTAATTGGAAATTTCTGCTCTGTCACTTACAATGCTGGGTAAGCCTCAGGCAAGGTATCAAACCTCTATGTGCCTAGTTTCCTCACCTCTATAATGGGGAAATTAGAGTACCTAGCTCCTCAGGTTGTTGTGAGGATTACACGAGTTAATATTTGCAAGGCATGTTGAACAGTGCCTGGCACACGGTGCTGTGTGAGCGTACTTACTATTATTTCTAAACAGGAAATTCCTCATCTTCAACCAGCCACATGACGCATAACACACTGCAGGCTCATGGGGCAACCTGCAGTAGGGATCTCTGAAGATCCCCAAGAAAACATAATCCTCTTCCTGGCAAATTTAAGCCTTGTCTCCCAAATCCTGTAAGGTACCCTACATTGATGAACCAGGCTCAAGCACGCATCTCTGAGAATTTTCCTTTTCTTCTCCCCTAATTCAAAGCGCTATTTTGAAGCAGGCCGAGTGGTTCTTTCCACAAGACTCACAGCTTGACCATAGCCCCATGGCTCTTACAACTCCAGTGGTCCAATGATGGATAGGAAATGAGTGCAGTGAAAGAGCCTTCCTCCCTGACAAGAATTCAGGAGCATTAAGCTGTACACAGTGGGTCTCCTCTCTCCTGAATCCCCACTGACCCTCGCAAAATGGATGAAGTTGAAACCCCCCAAACAGGCAATGCGAATATTATACCGGGGGCCTAGGATTCTGACCAGGGTGGAAATGCAGAAAGCAAGGATGGTTTGTCAGTTTCCTAGGGCTGCTGTAACCAATTACCACAACTTAGGTGGCTGAAACAACAGAAACTTATTCTCCCACAGTTCTGGAGGCTTTAGGTCCAAAGTCGAGGTGTCAGCAGCTCCCTCTGAAAGCTCCAGGGAAGAACTTTCCCTCGCCCCTTCCTAGCTTCTGGTGTTTTCCAGGCATCCTTGTCATTCCTTGGCTTATGTAGCTGCATCGCTCCAACTTCTGCCTCTGTCACCACAGGGCACTCCCCCTGTGTGTGTGTGTGTGTGTGTGTGTGTGTGTGTGTGTTCCCAAACTTCCCTCTCTTGATAAGGACACCAAGTCATTGGACTTAGGGCCACCTTAATCCAGCATGATGTCATCTTAACTTGATTACTGTGCAGAGACCCTATTTCCATATAAGGCCTCATCACAGATATACCTGGGATATACCTTCAACATGTCTTTCTGGGGGACACAATTCAACCACAACAGATGGCAGATGTTTCCTCTCAAGGGTAAACTCGGAGCTGTTGAAGGCAGCCCGCGTGTGAGGCTGTGCGAGAACTGGAGGTGGTCAGGAGCCCTGGCAGCAAGGCGCATGGGGGTGAGCTGCTGAGGCTGATGCCTGCTTGCAGGCAGTGGGAGGGCTCGCACGCTCTCCTGCCAGGTGCTTGCCTCACGGATGCAGAGACCGGGAGAGCACAGGGGTGCGAAATGCCCAAGGGGAGTGTCCAGGTGGGGAATCCAGGAATTTGGCCTGGCAGCAGGAGGGCGTCTCCTGACTTCTGATTGGAGAGCAGCTGGGAGCAGAGTCCTTCCTAAGTACTAGGCGTACTGAATAAATAGATATAAACATTATCTGGCATATAAGACACTTCACTGGCCTGGCTTTGACCTTCATCTTGACTGTGTGGATCGAAAAGGAGAAGAGATTGGGAAGAGAGAGGATGAGGGCAGGCAGGTGGGGGAGGGGTGGAAATGGGGGAGCTGGGAAGCACTTGCGCGCTACGTCTGGAACTCCGGGTGAGATGCTGGGACTCAGGACCACCTCCATACGCCTCTGCCTGGAAACGCTGTCACTGTTCCAGAGGCCATGAAATCAGAAATGAGGAGGGAAGAGGGGCTTTCCCACTGCCTTCTGGGAAGACTCCAATCGGCTTATCCACGCCCTAGCCGTGGTGTGAAAGCCCACCAGTCACAGCCCGTGGTGAGGTGAGGGATCACCAAATACTTCTGCAGGGCTGGAGTGGAAGCCGCCTCCTGTCAGATCCACTGGCTGGCTGTTCAGCTTCCCCGGGTTTGCCTACCGCCCAGTCTAAACAATGGCGCCCTGCTCACGTGTCTCCAACGAAATGGGAATGGCTTAGGGGACCCATTGGAGGATGTGTCCGGAAACAGGGCTCTCGAGAGAATAAACTCATCGCAAAAGATGGTACTGAGCAAGCACCCAACAGGCCACCCTGAAAAGGAGTGAGTGTATTTTTGCCATCATTTAATAACATCTTCCAGGAACTCCATTCAGTGCAGGAATCAATTGTTCTCTTGCACATATCCAAGGGGCCTGAATCTTCAGATGAAATGGATTTGATCTCGTGAGCATTTGCCTGATAGAAGATTTCTCTTCTGGTTTCTTAAGACGAGAACTCAGAGAGAGAGAGAGAGAGAGAGAGAGAGGAGAGAGAGAGAGAGAGACTGACAGACAGACAGACAGAGAGAGGGAGAGAGAGAGAGGGAGAGAGAGAGGGAGAGAGAGAGAGAGAGGGAGAGGGAGGGAGAGGGAGGGAGAGGGAGGGAGAGGGAGGGAGAGGGAGGGAGAGGGAGAGAGAGGGAGAGGGAGGCAGAGGGAGAGAGAGGGAGAGGGAGAGAGAGGGAGAGAGAGGGAGAGAGAGAGAGAGGGAGAGAGAGACAGAGAGAGACAGAGGAAAGTTAGCCTCGAGGGAAAGAGAGAAACACTTTAGTCCTGGCACACACTAGAGCAAGCATACAAAACCCTTTTTGTTCCAAGGCCAGACCCCGAACAATAAGCTGTAGGGGCGCCTTTGAGAACCGCTCACGTGTCCACTGAAGCAGATCTGACCGAGTTACAAGCCGGGAGCCCAGGAGTTGTCTGCAAATTGGTGGAAAATGAAGTTTCATTATCAATCCCCTGAACGGGAGGCCTGGTTGGCACCTCTCCCTCTTGATGTGTGGTACTTTCACTCTCGATTTGAGAAAAGGTCTCACTCCTGGGAAGCAGTAGAGAAAGTTCTTTACAAGTGAACCTTCCTGACAGCCGGACCCCTTGACAGTAGCCATCAGGCGGACTGGCCCCGATGTGTGAGCTCTGCACACACTCCCATGGGGATGGCTGGACCAGGACAGGGGACTCCGGCTCCGAAGGGGTCAGTGAATCCTGCCTGGCTCACCTGGAGGGCTCCTTTCCTGTGAGTCGGGCCCCTGGACCTGCACCTCCAAGCTGAAAGCAGACTCCAGCCCCTACCTGCAGGCACGTGGGAAGCTGCTTTCTCACACCTGTTCCGCACACGCATCCTGGCACAATCCTGATCTCTACCCCTGACTCCAATAGTTTCCCAATCACCTCTCACCTGGCCACCACCTTCCCAGCAGTTACGTGGCTCCTCTTCCTGAGGTTGATCTATTTTACTTCCCACCACGCAGCCTCAGCCCGCCTGGAGTAAAGCCCAGACCCTCCCAGCAGCGCCCACTTGTGGTCCATACAGCCTGAACGGCCAGGTGGAATGATGGGCGGACAAAGTGAGCTGTCTGCAGTAAACCGTCTGCAGATGCACTGATACAATGAAATCAGACCTTTGAAATAAGAGGCAGCTAGCTGTGCCTGCTGGCCTCTGAATGAATGATTCATGAAATGTGCTGATTCAGTGGCCACTGCCATTGGGGCACCAGGAAGATTCACCTACTTAATCATTTCTTCAACGAATATTTCTTCGCGCCAACAATGGGCTTTTGGTTTCTTGGTGCCTTTGGAATACAGTGGGCAAGAAGTTTTTTGTCTGTTTGTTTAGTTCCTACCTGGAAGGAACACTTTTTGCAAGTGGAAAAGTCCTGAGATGGACGCAAGCTTGGCATGTTTGGGAGCAGAAAGCCGATGAGTGTAGTCAGAGTGGAGCACAGGTAGTGGCCAGTGGGAGGCAAGGAGGTTAGGCAGAGCTTGGAGAAGCAGGAGGTGAAGTCAGCTGAGTAAATATCCATACTTCTACTCTGTGGAAAACTGATCGCCAGGGAGCAAGGGTAGAAGAGAATGATGAAGAGCTACTGTGGGACCATCTCTTCACTGTGGACCATCATAGGAAGTACCTCTGGAAAGCTGATGGGAGTCCAAAGAAGAGAACGTCCGGAACTGGAGGATCAGAGCATCTCCAAGTGTGGAGATGACAGAGGAGGCGGCATCTGAGCCGAGCCTTGGAGATCTGGGCACAGCAGAGAGTAGAGGAACGAACAGGGTCTGTTCTGGAACGCTGAACCATGCGGGGATTTTGGAGATTGTGTGTAGACAGGGATGCGGAAGGAGATGAGGTCAGGAAGGCTGGTGGGTAGCAGGCGGTGAGGGCCTGACTGCTGGGTGGACATATCTGTCCTCTATTGCATGGATGAGGGAGAGGGACTGCTCAGGAGAGAAGCAAGAGCGTGGCTGTCTGGGTAGCAGCAGGGAGGAGAGCTCTGAGAAGAGGGTAGAGCAGGGGTCTGCAAATTTCCTCTGCAAAGGACCAGAGAGTGAATATGTTAGGCTTTGCAGGCTCTAGGTTTTCTTTTGCAACTACTCAACTCTGCGGCCCTGGACAAATACAGAAACAAAGGGTGTGGCCGGGCAGCAATCAAATGTAACTTACAAAAATAGGCCTTGGGCTGCAAATGGCCCGCCAGACCCTGGGTCAGAGGGAGGAGAGAAGTTAGCCTGCCCTGCAGAGGATGCGGAGGGGTGGGCTAGACCAGGGACAGAATGGAAGCCAGGACACAGATGTGAGAGGCATTGTGCAGACTGTCAGGGGAGGCGGGGAAGGAGTGGGAGTGGAGGATGACTCTAAAACCCCTAGGAAGAGGCAGAAGGGCTTTATTCCTTAGCTAAGATGAAAAGCAAGCAGAGGGTGGGAGCTGGTTTTAAGCTGTAGACTCACACATGGACACACACGCACACATGCAGAGAGGAGACGATAAAGGGGAAGGAGCGTCTGTGTTTACTGGGCAGCCAAAAGTACAAACCGTGGAGTCAGCTTAGAAAGAATGATCAGAGAGGCAGGAGGTGAACTGCAGGATGACACAGCCTTCCGGGGAACTCCCAGAAGAGCATTTCACCCCTAGAAGCGGGCTGGCGATGCTCACGACTTCAGGGATTTCATCCTGGCTTCTCCTGTGTCTTACGCTGGTCCTCTAGCAATTCAGCAGCACCTGTTTCCCTAGCACCTACCAGCTCTTTCACCTTGGACTAGAGATTCTAGGGGCCATGACAGACCATGTGATGCAGTCTTTACTGTAAGTCAGTAAAGGAGAGGCAAGAGATACAAAGGACCTGGGAGAGGCAGCTCACTGCAGTGTCTGGGAACACTTCCTGGGAGGGTCTGGAAGGGCAGGTGCGAGAGGTGAGAAGCGTCCAGGTAGGGAGAGAAACATGCAAATCAGCTAATGACAGCAATGAGCAGGCTCACCCAGAAGTAAGGACAGTCTTTAGGATGTTGCATAATTCACAGTAGAATGCACAGGGTGATTTTGATTTTCTCCTCTCTTGCCTCTAGCCTTACTGTCCTTGGTTATCACCGAGAGGCAACAGAGGGTAGCAATGAAGACCGTGGACTCAGCAACCGGGTTGGAATCTCAAGTTCTCTGGACCATGTCACTTCTCGTTTCCAGGCCTCAGTTTTCTCCCTCTGCAAGGCGGGTGGGTAATAACAGAGCCCCCTGCATGGACCATTGTGGGCATTAGATGGTCAGTACCTGAGCAGGGCTCAGACCTGGCTTGGGGCAGGATGTCCTATGTCGGTGCTCTCCTCTGCACTTCCCTGTCCTGCTTCTGCTGGGGGCTAAGTCAGGGATGGGGGAGAAGTGGCTGGAGATCCAAGGAGTCCCCCTGTTCAGCACTGAGGACAGGCCCTTTCTCTTTCTCTCACTGAGCATCTAGGTGACAAATGAACCAACCTCACAGCCATCACCGTCGCCCTTCTTCCCAGGCCTTTCTGGGAAAGATATTTTCTCTCTCCAGATTGAAACTAGGCAGGTAGAGAACAGTTTGCAGTTTTAATTAATACAGATTTATCTACCTCCCAGGGCTGTTTGTAGAATTAATCCCTACCCGGTGCCTTAAGCTCCTTAGCAGACAGGCACTGTGTTCTCACCAAATAAGCTGGTCTCTGGGTCTTCCAGCCTGATTCTCTCAGCCACTGCCCCCTCATCTCATATAACAGCCTCCTTGCTCTCTTTAAATTGATTGGCTGGTCCATGTGAATTTAAGTTTATCCTCTGCCCAGTGCAATTAACTGTGAAAATCCTTGATCCTTGCCTTGGGTGAGGGGAGGTAAGGATGTTTGGGTGGTCTGGGCACAGAGCTGGGGTTCAATCCTGAAGTGACTCTGACAGTCGATGCTATAGTCCCTGACCTCCTGGCTGCGTTTCTGAGCAACACCTAGAGAGGCTGAAGGCATGAGGGAGGGACCCAGACGGCGAGAAGGAGCCGGGCTGGAGGAAATGGATGGATTTGATAACTTGGTGGAATAGCCTGAAAGCACGGTCCGTGAATTAGTTATAGGGCCCTGTTTAGAAACTGTTGCAACAAATAACTCTGGTCATCATGTGTAAAAGCTTGTTATATCTAGGATACATCAATATAAATGATTTGCATTGGGGTGTTGCCTAGCTCAGTGCTTTGCTTTTGTCGACCTGATTTGTTCCTATGTGGGTGTCTTATTCCTTGAGAAAACCCCAAAGAACAAAGTGTTACAAATGCATCTCAGCTCTTTGGGCATATTTAAAATTTCATTCCTTGCTGCTTTAGCACATGTCTTACAGAGCTGCAATGACCTGCGTAAATCAAGTAGAAAAAGACAGCAGGAGGCCTCCTCTGAGGCTCCGCGAACCATAATAAAATGTTTAAAAGTACCAAGGAATACAACCACTAAAATTGAGGCCGACTATCTCTTTGCATATGACATGATTGCATCAGCAGATTAGTTTTAAAAATGCTATTTTCACGTGAGTTAACCAGAGGAAAAGGCCACAGTTCTCAACTTAGCCTTGTTAGTATTGACCAAACATAAACCAAATTCTGAGATAGCTTCAAAAATCCTTTGGGCTTCCCTGGTGGCGCAGTGGTTGAGAGTCCGCCTGCCGATGCAGGGGACGTGGGTTCATGCCCCGGTCCGGGAAGATCCCACATGCCGCGGAGCGGCTGGGCCTGTGAGCCATGGCCGCTGGGCCTGTGCATCCGGAGCCTGTGCTCCGCAATGGGAGAGGCCACAACTGTGAGAGGCCCGCGTACCGGAAAAAAAAAAAAAAAAAAAATCCTTTAATGTAGAATTTCCTAAAGAAGAAACGATGAAACATCAGTTGTCTAGTAATATGCTCTATGAAAAATCCCATGTCCAAATGAATTTGAGAAATATCCCATATTATAACATCTCTTGGGAATTCACAACGAGAGTAAGCATATTAAAGGTTCTAAGAAGTCTACAGAAAAGTGACTTTCTTAGTTTACTTAAATTAGGAAGTCTGTTTATCACACAAAACTTACATACAATCCCTGAAATAGTTTTCCATCAAAGCACGTTTTGAATTTAGTTTGTAAGTTCAAAGAGGAAGCTCGCACTGCCTTCTGAAAATCAGTGATAAGTACATCTGAGATTCCTAAATACCCATCCCCCATCTAAAAGATCTGTTCCGTAATGAAGAATAGAATTGGTGACTGTCCCTATAAAAGCCTCTAAAACAATGGTTCTCAAACTCTGGTCTGTATCAGAATCACCTGGAGAGCTCATGAAAAAGGACAGAGTCTTGGGTTTGTTGAGGTAGGACAGGGCCTGGGCCTCCGAACTGTTACTAACTTGGCCCCATTCTGATGCTCACCAGTTTGCGAATCACTGCTTTAAAATCCAGGTCTGGAAATGGAGAGAAGCCCCGGAGAGGGGGACGTTGGGGCCTGGCCTAAGAGCTCATCAGAACACTGAATCCAAAAGTGTTTGCCGAGTACCCACCAGCTACCCAGCTTTAGGTTACAATAGCACTAATATCTCGGGGCATTTTAGGTGATATATATATATGTTTTTTTTCCCCTCCAGATACTGTCTATCACGGAATAAAAAAAACAAAATGGAAGGAGCCACAAGGTACAACTCAGTTGGTCTCCAAAAGTTCCCTCTCCTAATCAGTAAGTACCTCACCACTGGTATCAGTTGATGTAAAATTAGATGTGAGAGATTGTGAATGAGGGAAAAAGACCCAAGTCCGTGAGTCCATAATTAATCATTTTTTATTTTTATTTTTTGCATCTCAAAAACTAAGCCTGAAATATACTAAAATGTACCATTTCCCACCCACCCCCAACTCAACACTTCTTTATTGAGCATCTATTATGTGCCAGGTGCTGTGAGAGGTGCTGGTAAACATACACTTGGAAGTCCCTGTTTTCAATGACTCCATCTACTAAAGGAAATATCTTGTTTAAATGTATGTAGATTATGATATAATGGCTTAAATCCTACACCTCATGCATGTAAAAGGTACAGTACTAGGACTGCATAGAGGAGAGTGGTCCTGACTCACTATGGGAGAAGCAAGCAGAGCTGCAAACTGGACAGTGGGGTAGCCGGAGCTGGACGTGCAGGCTGAGGCTGGAATCCATGGACTATCTGTTTGTAAGATGAACAGGTCAAGATTGTTAGGTACCATGCCTGAGACCAGACTGTGGAGAGACAGTGTCAGCTGTGCTTTCTTTCACTGGACTCCTATTCTACCATCTTTTTAATGGACTTTTATAATTTATGAGGTCAATATCCATACTATATAGAAATCCCTCATCACTTTCAGCTTCTTTAATTTGTAATTTTAATAATTCTGACTTGAGAAAAAGAAAATGCCAAAAGGCTGTTTCCAGGTAGTCTTTTCACAGAAATTGTCTAAGCACGTCATTAATTACCTCTGAGTCATGGAGGAGAGTTCCTCACTTCCTTCCCAAGCTCCCGCCAGACATGGGAGATCCTCACTGGACCTGGGTGGGGTGTGTCCACTTGGATGGGATAAAATTGCATATCTTCAGCCTATTATTCTGCCAGTTCACAAAGTCTAACCAGTCGCCCATGCCCCCTGTATTAGAGAGAGTTGATGCTCACTCAAGAATCAATTAGATCTACATTTTTGCCAAAATCCAACGAGCTGAGACAACACTGGATTAAGATTGGGAGATGGGGGCAGTTGAAAGGGACGGAGGAAGGGAGAAGCTTTGAAGAAGCCCACCTGGGAATAACAGATTCTGTACATTATGAAATTCATTTGAACATGCCTAAGGGTATTTTCAAGGCTTCCAAAGTTTAAATATGACAGAAGGGAAAAAGAAAGCCCCCCTAATTTTAAAAGTTCAACCTTAGATTTACTAAAGGAAATGTTGAAATTTCTAAGCACTTGCTTAGAAAGGCCACAAACCTCAGACAAGTATGATTCAAATCCTGCCATCACTTTTGACATTCCTATCCCACCCAGGTAGCCACAAAGAAGGGACTTATTTTAATGACTGTATCATGGTCACAGGCTTCAGCTTTTAACATGATAGTTTAATGCTGACGAAACCCAATAACAACTTACTGATATTAACTCACATCTTGTTAGCAAATTCCTGTTCCAATATCAAATTTCAGTGATTTGGGGAAAAAACTGATTTTTTTTTAAATCTATGGCTCCAATGAATACCTAATATGGATCTGATTTTAACATTTTATCTGTTTTCAAGATAAAGTTACTTATTTCATTTGATGGAACTCCTAAAAAGCAGCTTTTAGTCACATAAAATATCTCAACTGAAATAAAGCCCTACCACTCTAATCCTTCTTATTGAAACTCTCATTAATAGCCCCTTGTTCCTGTAAGGTGTCTTTTGTAATGATGGAAGAGCCCTGCTCTCTGAAGATATGTCTCAGCCATTGTCAAATATTCTTCATTAACCTTGTGGGAAGAAGGGTTTACAGAATTGTATGGAATCAATATGGTAACTATTTATTTGTTAGTTTAAAAGTATATTGGACTAATCATCAAATGAATTAATAGCTCTTATTAGAAGGGATTATATGAACAAGTAAATTCCAGCTACAGAGACGTCCACATGGCAGGTAAAAAAGGAGAGAAGAATCACATGCATATTTGTAAAGATAAAGGGCACAAGGATCCAGAATAAGTTTGACAATACATGGTAACAAATTTTGTCTATAAAAATTAAATAATAATAATAGTGGCATTGCTACTTTGATCAAATACTTTATGTCCCACGGTCCTGATACTCCTTTAGTATTAATTTAGAACGAGAGCAAGCAGCTTAGAGACAGACACACAGTCATGATGAGGAGATCCTGGCATTGCATCGTACCTCTCTTTCAAGGAAAGAGCAGTAGCAGTGCCAGGAATAGAATGAAGAGACCAGGCTTCTTGGAGTGTCTCTGTGTCGCCCAGCATGCCACCTTGGGCAAACCTCACCTCCTCTCCAGATGTATTCTCCTTTAGGGAAAATGAGGATAACAATCCAAATCTGACTGCCTCAAAGCTTTCATCTGAGACTCAAGAATCAATAATAGGTGCTTCCCTGGTGGCGCAGTGGTTAAGAATCTGTCTGCCAATGCAGGGGACACGGGTTTGAGGCCTGGTCCGGGAAGATCCCACATGCCGCGGAGCAGCTAAGCCACAACTACTGAGCCTGCGCTCTAGAGCGCATGAGCCACAACTACCAAGCACGCATGCCACAACTACTGAAGCCCGCATGCCTAGAGCCCGTGCTCTGCAACAAGAGAAGCCACCACAACGAGAAGCCCGCGCACCGTGACGAAGAGTAGCCCCCGCTCGCCGCAACTAGATAAAAGCCCGCGTGCAGCAACAAAGACCCAACCCAGCCAATAAATTAATTAATTAATTTTTAAAAAAAGAATCAATAATAGAGGTGAATTCAAGGTATCATAGCTGCATACTGCCAGGCTCACCTTTGCAATTTTCCCCGAGATGCCGTCAGCATTATATTCCTAAAACAAGTCAAAGCATGTAGCTTTCCTCTTCAGAGACTCTTAGTTGCCCATTATATAGAGAATAAAGTTCAAACTCTTTACATGGTATTCAAGATCCTTCATGGTATGTGCTTCTCCAACTACTTCTCTCTGTGTTCCCACAAACCAACCACACCGAAATTATTGGCACTCTTTGGACATTTCGTACGCTTTCATATCTTGGTCTTTGCACAAACTACCTAGTCAGCTCCTGACGAAATCCTGCTCCTCCATGATCAGTTCAAATGTAACATTCCCTTAAAGATACTTTCCCTTACATCATTCACTCATTCAGTCATTAGAGAGTGTTTTTTATGTGCCAGGCATCCGAACTGTACCATTGTAGGCATCATCCCTACAATGGCACTTGATGGGTGTTTATAACATACTGTTAATTTCAGCCTGCTTCATGGGACTTTTTATTACTTTACCACTAGACTAGAAGCTCTTTGAGGAAAGAAATTATTCACTGTTCGTCCCTATATCTCCATGCTGGTACATAGAAGGCACTTGGCAAATGTCTGTTGAATGAATAAACTATGTTTTATTTATCTTGAAATTCTCATGGTTTTGATATCAAGGCACCTCATAAACTCTGAAAGGATGAAGGACAATTTCTGCCACTTTTTCTTCTAGAAATGAGTAGTTTATAAGTCATGCATGTGAAGGCTTTGGATCCTATTTACTACCAAATTGATAAACCAAATTCTCATTCAATACTTTCTTCTCTCTCTCTACCTCCATTATTGGTTTGGGGCCATGAGGGGAGCCAAGCTGGGACTGTGGTCCATCTTCCAGATTTGTACTCCCTAAAGACAACCAGGCTTCTAACTTCATGTCCAGGATAATCTCCATTGCATGGCTTGGCCTTCTGTAACAAGCTGGCCCATCAGAACTGGGTTTTATACGCCAAACCTTACCAAGATAATGAACAAGGAAGCTGGAGATACACAGTAAACATCCATCACACATTTCAGGAACATTTTTCCAGAATGATAAAGCTCAAACATTTGGAGAGGGTGGGTCAAGAGTTACTCATAACAAACAGCAATAATAAGTAAGGCAATCAGCAGAAAAGAGGGTACCGCCCACACAGAGCATTTCCTTAGGAATTTTAAATTCCTGGGTCAGCTTCATTCTGGAGAAATGGGGTATTTTTTAACCTTCAGAAACCCACTTAATCTCAGTAGGAGGCAATGATCTTGAGAAGTCAGTGTCTCTTCCTGCTTTCTTGGGTCTCCTTCCTCCTCATTGTCAAATAAGTAGCATTGATCTTCTACCTGGAACTCATGCCGAATATGGGTTTTTGCTCTTAGATCATCTTTTCCCTCATCAGCGCCATGAGGAGAAACACAATGGGGTGATTTCTGTGCGGAATTGTGACCTGATGGCTGTAAGAGGCATATTTCTTGTACGATAGCCAATCCTGTAAGTACCCTATGGACGAAAGGGTTGATGAAAGAGATGGAGGAGGGAATTACGTTCAGATGAAGATGAACTGGAGATGTATTTGTACAGTGAGGAAGAGAGAAGCTGGCAGAGATAACTTCTAAACTCTAGGCTAAAGGACCAGTGTTCTCAGAGCCCCTCACATTACTGTGCAGGCATCTCAGATCTCCGTATTGCCACCCAGCACGAGCAATTCGTGCCCAGCGAGGGGCCATTTCCTTTCTCCCTCTCAGCAGGACATCCTAAACCTGGGGACCAGGAGGGGTGCTGAAAAGTTCCAGGCAACCCCACATCCAGAAGAAGGGTGGGTAGGCTTTTCTTCAGGTGAAAAATGAAAGCCACCAGTCTGGCGTTATTCCACGGGTTAAAATTAATAAGCACAGATACACATACACACACTCACCCCAATGGATATATGTATACGTATAACTGAAATCACTTCACCATACACCTGAAACTAACAAAACATTGTAAATCAACTCTATTCTAATATAAAATAAAAATTAAATTTAAAAAAGATATGTAACAAAAGATTTAAAGATGGGGGGAAAAAAATAGACCAAAAGAAAATAAAATGTTTGCAGTGCTTGTTCTTGAGTGATAGCACTATGGCTTATTTTTTCTTCCTTCTTTCTATGTATCTCTATTTTCTACAGTAAACTTGCATTATTTTTCAAATAAGAACAAAATTATATCAGAAAATCTTCTGCCTTCGACTAGCAACTCTTTCCCACTGACCAAGATTTCCATGAAAATGCCATCTGTATTGGTCAGAGGGGACCATGGGGTTAACAAGGTGTTTCAATAGGAAGGGCAGAATACAGAGTCTTTGTTTTCAGGGTTTTTCGGGGCTTTTGTACTTTTTCTTTTCTGTTCTTAGAAATGTGAGAGTGACCTCCTGCCCAGAGAAATGACCTTGGATTTAAATTTGAAATACTAGCACAGTCTAAATGCCTGAAAGGGGCATTGCATTCAAGAACACTGAGGTGAAGTGTTTCTCTGTTCTCGGTTGACATGTGATGCATCCATCAGATCACTTGCAAGAAATGGGTTGTTGCATCCCTCCATCTCTGGCAGCTGCAAAGGACATTTATCCCCTTCCCCTCTCCTCCAAGTAATAGCAGCCTTAGTCTCGCAAGGTGGGACCCAGAGTGCAGCCGAGAACAGGCAGGTGATCATTTGGGAAGAATTCACCTTTTCACTTTATTGCTTTCTTTTGCAATATCTGTTAGGGTGGCAGGTTCATGGGCCCCTCCATTTCCCAGAGGGTCTATGCTTCTACTTGTTTGCTTGGCTGTCAGTCAGAGACAAAAGGAATTCTCCTCTCAAAAAGGTTTCTTGTGTTATTTTGTTGGTCTGGCTTTTATCTTCAGTAATATAGCAAGACTCCTTACACCCCATGAAATGACATGATGTCTGAGATTCGCTTTAAATTATTCCATCTAAGATGAAAAGGCTGGGGGAGGGAAGCATGGCAACTAACAGGCTCTCCCTATGGGCTCCTGCAGGCTATTAGAGACCCCGCACTTCTCTCTAAAGGAGAAAAGCTAAAACATCCTCTCTTCTACTAAACCCCCTTCAAATATCCTTGTTTTCAAATTTCTAATCTCCTCTTTTACAGACTGGGCAGGATGCTGGGTTTGACCTAATTTGTTCTCTTGTAACACATCCTATATAGAAGTGTCCTGCAGTACCCTATAGAATGTGGGTGTACTTAGCACCCACAGATTTCAGCTTTGGCATGTCAGACAAAATTCTTAGACATCAGGAGAGGCATTTCAACGTTCTGTTATGTTCACATATATGCATTATGAATTTTGCACACAGACCAAAGAGCAAACTTTCTATTCATGGATAGCTCACTACTGAGTCTGGCCGCCATTCATAGGCCATAATGGACATCCCATATTTTTGAGAACTCCAACACCAACAGTGTTAACTCTGAAATTCATAGGGAAGATAACATGGAAATCTGAAACCAGAAAATGCCAAAAAGGCTTCTAGAGAGCTACCCCAAGCTTCGTTATGGAAATAAGATCTTATCGTGTAAAGAAAAGGAGAGGTAGGCATTGGGTAAAATGTCTGCATTGAGTCTCACAGCAAATGACACAACTGATGGATTCCCACAGGGCAGAGAAAAACCTGAAACCACTAAGAGCATCTGGGTTGAAAAGGCACATCTTTCTTTATCCTTCCATGATCTTCAATCTCAAATATACCCAGCACTGTTTTTTACGAGAACATTTAAAAGGACAGTACTTCATTACATGAGCAATCACTGCTGTTGGTCTCCCAGATAATACATATTGAAGTACTTTTTAAACTGCAAAATGATGAGTAAGTGTAAGACATCATGATCATTAAGCTGGCGTTTTATTTCTTCTGTTTTTCAGCACTTTTTTTATGGTCAATGTAATCATGCTCTGTGGGGAACTCCATTTCTTCTTGTGTCCTTGTTAATACTCTGGCACTAAAAAATGCTAAGAAAAGTAGAGATGCAAGTCTCATATTCTTATACTTGCCATAACATAGTGATGTGTTAAGGATGGGGAAACTGATCCAGTTAATTCCTAAACTACTTTAGCTTTGTGTAAGCTGACATTGAAGAAAGATTGAATGGATGTAAAGCCTTCTTTTATTTTATTATTTCATTTTTTTAACATCTTTATTGAAGTATAATTGCTTTACAGTGGTGTGTTAGTTTCTGCTGTATAACAAAGTGAATCAGCTATACGTATACATATATCCCCATATCTCCTCCCTCTTGCATCTCCCTCCCACGCTCCCTATCCCACCCCTCTAGGTGGTCACAGAGCACCGAGCTGATCTCCCTGTGCTATGCGGCTGCTTCCCACTAGCTATCTATTTTACATTTGGTAGTGTGTATATGTCCATGCCACTCTCTCACTTCGTCCCAGCTTACCCTTCCCCCTCCCCATGTCCTCAAGTCCATTCTCCACGTCTGCGTCTTTATTCCTGTCCTGCCCCTAGGTTCTTCAGAACCCCTTTTTTTTTTTAGATTCCATATATACGTGTTAGCATACAATATTTGTTTTTCTCTTTCTGACTTACTTCACTCTGTATGACAGACTCTAGGTCCATCCACCTCACTACAAAAAACTTAATTTTGTTTCTTTTTATGGCTGAGTAATGTTCCATTGTATATATGCACCACATCTTCTTTATCCATTCATCTGTCGATGGACACTTAGGTTGCTTCCATGTCCTGGCTATTGTAAATAGAGCTGCAATGAACATTGTGGTACATGACTCTTTGAATTATGGTTTTCTCAGGGTATACGCCCAGTAGTGGGATTGCTGGGTCGTGTGGTAGTTCTATTTTTAGTTTTTTAAGGAACCTCCATACTGTTCTCCATAGTGGCTGTATCAACTTACATTCCCAACAACAGTGCAAGAGTGTTCCCTTTTCTCCACCCCCTCTCCAGCATTTATTGTTTGTAGATTTTTTGATGATGGCCATTCTGACCAGTGTGAGGTGATACCTCATTGTAGTTTTGATTTGCATTTCTCTAATGATTAATGATGTTGAGCATCCTTTCATGTGTTTGTTGGCGATCTGTATATCTTCTTTGGAGAAATGTCTGTTTAGGTCTTCTGCCCATTTTTGGATTGGGTTGTTTGTTTTTTTTGATATCGAGCTGCATGAGCTGATTATAAATTTTGGAGATTAATCCTTTGTCAGTTGCTTCATTTGCAAATATTTTCTCCCATTCTGAGGGTTGTCTTTTCATCTTGTTTATGTTTTCCTTTGCTGTGTAAAATCTTTTTATTTTATTTTTTAATTGAAGTATAGTCGATTTACAATGTTGTGTTAGTTTCAGGTGTACAGCAAAGAGATTCAGTTATACATACATATATATGTACTTTTTCAGATTCTTTTCCCTTATAGGTCATTACAAAATATTGAGTATCGTTTCCTGTGCTTTATAGTATAGGTCCTTGTTGGTTACCTATCTTCTATATAGTAGTGGTAAAGCCTTCTAAAATGCTGTCTTTACGAGAGTTTTGCTATTCAATCACCCAGTCCATCAGGAACTTGGACTAAGTACCTACCATACAGCATTGATAAGAAGCAGGTACTGAGGAGGAATCCAGCAGAATGGATGCTACCGAATAGATTTCCATAAAGGAAACTTACAGCATTAAAAAAGAAAACAGCGAGAATAAACAGTTGATGAGGGCTAGGCAGAGCATCCGCAGAGCTGAAGTAAAGCTAAACTTCAATATCCAAAGTCCCACCTTGAAGGCACTTCCTCCTTACTCCCCCAGGAGTCACAAAAAAAAATCATAGAATGGTAGAATCAAATCCTACGCCCCATGTAGACATTCCCCTGGCAACACCTGTATGACTTTTGATAGAATTATTTCTCTGGCTGAAAGTTCACAATATGAAGGGGGCCTATTCCTTCTCTCTCATGCTCAATAGATGTCAAATTACTTTGTAAGGGAAAAGACTTATGCGGATGCCCATTGCTATGGTTATTGGGAATGATTTACTTCATGCAGACTGTTTATCCTCCATTAATGCCAGGCCAGCACTAAAATTAAGGTTGCAATAACAGTAGCTGCATAATATTTATCTAGTTCCACATCTCACCAAGGAATTTTAGCCCCTATTCAATTATTCAGAACAATACAGGACGTGTTTAACATTAGCTCGAAAGTAGAATAATCTAGGATGTGAGACAGAGTTGGAGACTTCTAGCCCAATCCTTTGGCTGTGATGTGGCACCAGCCATCACTCTCCTGTCTGCTGTAGAGCTGTCTATGCCATTTCCTAAAGTTCACTGAGAAATGTCCTCTACAGCTGCCTCTGTTCCATGTGGAGAATGGCTCCATTCTGTTCTGAGGCCTCCCTCTTCATTCTCTTCCCTGTATTACGGGTGGTCCAGCAGTCCCTTTACTGAAGCGGGAAAAGGGCTCTTATCCAATCTTCCACAGCACGCGATTATACTTGGGCTATAAAACTGGAATCGGTTGTGTTCTTAGAGCATTAAAAGAAAAAGAAAGCACTCCTTTTAGTTGTTCACAGCTTCTTTCTCACAGCTTTTGCACGAGTCCTTGGAGAGAGCATTCAAAGGATATCCTGAAGCAGCCTCTCCCATGACCCACTGTCAATGACGCAAGTTCTGTTCCCCCAGGTGTCATCCCCACAAGTTTCTCAGTCTCTCCTACAATAAAGCCCTTGGTATGGATGTGCCATGGAGCTCCAGGCTGCTGGAGTAAGACCAGCAAAGACCAGCAGTGCTCCTCTAGCTTCCTCCTTCTGTGGTTTTGGTTCAGGGCACACTTTCAGACACTACAATTTTGGCACAGGTGAAGGGATGAAATGGCTCAACACAACAGTAAACAAGTTGGCAATAATTATAACACAATTGCTACACGATGATTCTCGGTGCATGCAGAAGGTTTCACAGTTATTGGACTACGTGTTTTGGTGTCCCTTCAGCATTGTGATGCTATTTGAGTAGAGCCATTTCCTGCCCTAACAACCCTTTTAGACTCAAGATTCAGAACCCTGGCATGTTTCAGCACACATGCAATGATTTTGGATGCCACATTATACTTATCCTATTCTTAATGACACTTTTGATTTAATGTTCCAGCTACAAGAGACAGCTGTAAAATTTTAGATTAAAAAAAAAGTTTACAGATTGATCAAAATGTAACAAACACTAAAACTGAAAGCAAAATGAAATAAAGTAATCTGTGTCTGGGTTGTTGGTATAACGAATAGAGAGGAACCACTCAGTGACTTTCACTAAACATCTTAATACATGCTAAGCGGGGACACACACACATATATATACACACACACAAATACACGAAACAACTAACAAAGGCTTAAACTCTTTTCAGTAATCAATTGTTGGGATAGGTTTGGTGGTTATTCTGAGACTGCTGCATATATATTGTAAAATAAAGCAAATTAGTAATTATGTTGATATCATTGCAAATTGATTTTTAGCATTGGAAAAAGAAATACAGGTGTAAGATCAATATGGTTCAGTTAAAATTCTGTGGTGCTGAATATGAATCAGAAAAATCTATTTAAATCCATAATACATTTTGTCTTAAACATAGTACATGTATTTCTTAGCTCTGAGTAATGAAAAAGACCTGGAAACAGTGACCAACACTCTAGCAATGAGCCCCCCAAGAACTCAAATCAGGCTTTCCAAATACCAGTTTCTGGGACTTCCCTGGTGGCGGAATGGTTAAGAATCCATCTGCCAATGCAGGGGACACAGGTTCGAGCCCTGGTCTGGGAAGATCCCACATGCTGCAGAGCAACTAAACCCATGCGCCACAACTACTGAGCCTGCGCTCTAGAGCCCACGAGCCACAACTACTGAAGCCTGCGTGTCTAGAGCCTGTGTTCCACAACGAGAGAAGCCACCGCAATCAGAGGCCCGTGCACCGCAATGAAGAGTAGCCCCCATTCGCTGCAACTAGACGAAGCCCGCCCGCAGCAACGAAGACCCAATGCAGCCAAAAATAAATAAATAAATAATAAAATAATTTTTTAAAAAAAAACAATTTCCACCAGAAGGAACCAGGGTTTCTCAGATAAATAAATGATCCCATTAAGAGGCAGGAGATACACACAGGAAGACTGAAATATCTTGTTATATCAGAGAGCAAGGAAGCCTCCAAAGACCTGTAAGTCCATGCCAAAGGGATTCAAGCACCAGTTTGAAGAGGAGGCTCCTACTGGCCAACATGAGAAAAATTTAACCTCATTAAGAATAATAATTGCAATGGATTGAAACATATTAAATGTGTTTAAATGTAAAAGTTCACAATAATATATTTTTTAAAATACTTAGTCACCATAGGAGGATGCTAAAGAACTAACTCATCACTTTGAAAGCTATTAAACAGAAGAAAAGAATCACGGTTTTTCTTTATAAATTGTACCACAGCTAACCGGGAGGTGAGAGAAAGTTTCCTTTTATTGAATTATTCTACTAGTAAATGAGGATAAAAGGATACAATGAGAATACTGCCCCCTAGATCCACAAAGAATTAATGGATCTCGGCAATAATCATTCACGATCATTATCCTGCAAAGGCAGACAACCTAATAATATGTGCATACTGAAGGAAATATAGAATGATATCAACCAGAAGATCTTCTTTGCTCAAAAATAAAACCTGAATCTAATCAAGCTTCTAGATCTAAACACCAAGTTAAAGGAAATATAAGCATAGAGAAACATGGTAAACAACACCACAGGATTCAATCAGAGAAGTCTAGAATATGAAAGACTTTATAGGACAATCTATTTTCTTCAACAAATACATTGCAAGGGAAATAAAAGAGACTTACCAGCTTAAAGAGAATTAAGAGACATAGCAGCCAATTACAGTGTATTTACTCACTTGGATTCCTATCCAAAGTGTAATGAAATTATGGCCCAATGTGTAAATTTTGTATTAAAGAATTATTAATATTTTGGGTATAATAATGATATTATTATGTTTTTAAAGAGTCTTTATCTTTCAGAAATAGATGTTGGAATGATAGGATGTCTGGCGATGGAATAAAAATTCATATTTGAAGGGAAGACAAGAAAAATTTAAACATAAAACATTTTCTCTGCCCTTTGGCCTCTCCCCCAGCCCCTCACAACCAATGTGCATTGTGCATCTTCATCCTGCATTAACCAGACCTCCCCAATGGCAGAAATACCTGTTCAACCTTAAAGATCCACTTGTCTCCTTCTGGCGCCATGTAAATCCTTACAAGGTAACATACCTTTCTCAATCCCTTAAGGGGCCACAGTAACCCACCACTCACCTTGTATGTACAGACATCTCGGGTGAACTCTATGTACGAGGCCAATATATCATTTCCCTTAATATAGTGATTGGTGCAGAACAGATTGGTCAGACCACCTGGGGAGATACTGGGCAGCAACCATTGGAAGTTCTTAGCTGAAATACTTACTTATGCCCTTGTAATGTTGATAGCTATATTACTTGTATTCTGCCTATTTTACAAGATTATTGTGCCTTGCATTACTAAATGTGTGACTGAGCCTCCGATAAAAATAACGATGACTAGGCGACTTGAAAAGATTAACCAAATATATGGCTCTACAAGATACAGGATTGTAATAATGTCTAACTCTAGATACTGGAAGAAGCAATAAGAGGGAACCATTTCCTGGACCGTAACAGACTAGTAAGACAGGTGATTCAGAGACTTTTGGTTACTGTTAAAAGGTCTAGTCCAGTAATAACACATTGAATGGCCTATCAATGAAATCCTCTCCTGACCTGGGAATGAGAATTCCCAGGGACAAATTGGTCACGAAATGCCTCCCAAACCTTTGTCCAAATTAAGACTGAAAGGGAAGGGATTGTAAAATGAAGAATGTTGCCCACCATCCAGTTCTACAAGAATCAAGTCATTAGCCACTTCGGTCACTGACCTACAGTACACCCTGAAAGGAATTCAGGGCAAAGAACAAGATGAGACATTTAGTGCTCTGGGAAAACCGACAGCACCGACCCTCAGATAGTTAGATATTTTCAGGAGAAAATTTTATGAACCCAGTTTCTTGCATCTTCCCATACTTAGAAAAACACTGAAACCATTAACTAAGATATCTGCTCCTCTGAAGTAGCAGTAACCCTCTACCAAGATGTGTGTTTGATTACATGTAACCCTTCACCAAAAATCACATATATACTGACCTCCCCCTTTACCTCTTTAGAACAGTTTTCTGAAAGTCTGTCTCTTGGGTTATAATTCTCAGGTTGGCTTGAATAAAATTTTCCATTTCTTTCTTAGATTTACTATTGATTAATTTTCATTGACACTGGGATTTCTGTCTAAATAATATGAAAATTGTGAGGAAGTAAAAACAGATAAACTAAGATTGGATATTAGTAGATAATTTTTGAATCTGGGCAATAAATACATAGAGATTTACTACACTATTCTCTCTAATTTTGTGTATGTTTGAAGTTGCTCAGGGTAGGTTTTTTAAAAAGGTATATATATTTTAAATTAAGTTGAAGAGAAGTAGTTTTTGAGGAAAAAAATAGCTTATATAATACCATATGCCAAAATACATTTCAGATGAATTAAATAGTTAAATGTTTAAAAAGGATATCACCGAAAAAAATAGACTATGTAGATGAATAAATATTTTTATATTGGTAGTAATATATTTCCCGTCTTAAAAGCAACAAAATAATCACAAAGGAAAACATACAGACTGTATAAAAGTTTGAAATTCATGTATCTTTAAAAGCAAAAAACTGGATAAAATATTTGTACAAACTCTGACATATTAATGGTTAATGATATTCCTTCATAAAAGGCATGCACAAATCAATGAGAAAAATACAAGGACCTCAAGGAAAATGGGTATAAAAAGAAAATTCACAAAACAGGGAATATAAATGGGTAATAAAGTTATAAAAATATTAGTCTCCATGGGTAATTATGGAAATGCAAATAAAATAAAAAATATATATAACTTACATATTTTAAAATTTATAATATTTAATACCAGCATGGATGCTTTCTATAGGCGCTATAATAGACTGCTGTTAAAAATGCAAAACAGGACAGATTCTCTATAGGGTAAGTGTGGCTTTATATAGTAAGAAACATTTACAAACAAATATTTATACTTTCTGAGGCAGTCATTCTACTTCCAGAAATTCAAGGGAAGTACAGGAGGTTGTATGCAAAAATGGCTGCAGCTGCCCTCACTCCTCCCAGTATTCAGGCGCCTTCTCAAGGTGACTTGGCTCCCCCTCCCATCAGGAGGTAGAGCCTATTTCTCCATCCTTTGAATCTGGCTTTGGCCATGGTACTTTCTTTAGCCAACTAGACTTGAGAAAATGTGACATGAGAAGAGAATTAAAAACTACTTGTGAATGGGGCCTGCCCTCTCCTGCTGTTGGGGACCCTTCTGCCACCATGAATAAGTCTGGGCTAGACCCCTGGAGGATGAGAGACCAGATGGGGAGAGGCCCAATGATCTCAGCTGTGCCAGTCGTTCCAGACACGTGAGTTAGGCCATCCTAGACCACTCAGTCCTGGCAGAGCCAACGCAAACCAGAAAAACTGATGCTCTGTTGACCTACAGAATCATGAAAAATAATAAATGTTTGTAGTTTGAAGTCATTAAGTTTGAAGTGGTTTCCTAATGAAAGCTAACTCACTTAAAGTAATCAGAAAAATGGACAATTATATGTGCAAAGATGTTCATTTTTATATCATTTATATTAATAAATTGGAAATAACATAAATGCCCAACAAGAAAGAAGAGTTAATACCAACTGCAGATTTGAAATCATAAAATCATTAAAAATCATATTTTCAAGACGTAATGATATTTTATCATGGATAACTTTATCAATGATAAAACATTTTAATGATACTGGAAAATGTTTACAATGGAAAATTTTAAAGAAAGCAGATTATAATTATATGTAAAGTATGATTTTCAATTATGCAAATATGTATGTCTTGTATCACAGATGGAGATTTGACCTGAAGACTTATTTTAAAAATCATTGTTTTAAAATTTGCATGCAATGTCTCACTTTGTGTCTGGGGAGACTTCCTGGCTTCTGTGTGGTCCCTTGAAGTTATGCAATGTAAAGCAAGAGTGAATATGTAAATGTGTTGAAGCAATCTACATGCAGAAGGATCTGACTGAGATGTTGTTTAATAAATGTAAAACAGCTGCATTTAAAAATTACGCCTCTGAAGATCAGATCCTTTAGAGAATATTTTTTCTCTAAACCTGGACTTAGATGGCTATATACCTTCAAATCACTGCTTGTCCTTAAAGAGATGTGATGCTGTTCTTGAGCAGTTTTTTTGCAGAAGGTGTAGCTAGAATATGGAGGAGTTTGATCTTCTGTTCGTGTGACATTGGAAGTGATCTGGAAATCAAGGTCCATGTTGGGCTTGATGCAGCAATAGCCTTGACTTTGGGAAATGTTCTCTAAGACTGGTATGAGTGAGTCATCTGCCCCCATGGCCAGATAGACCATGCCCGTGTAGCTGGAGTTAGGGTCTTCTATTCTCTGCAGGGAATGGAAGTCCCTACTTTTAATCATTCTGTAAAAGGGGTTAACACAGAGGCAGTCAGTGAAAAGTGAAGAAGGCAACTCTTGGACTCTCCTGGAGTGGGTGGATTTCCATTCCCTCCAAGGCTGTGGCCAGTTCAACTTTATGAGTAGGCATTTCTAGAAGCAGTTTTAAGTTGTTTTCTATGTTACATTTCTCTTCTGTGTCCCCTAAACTTCAGTGAATTCTTCTGAAAAACGCAGCCTTTTTTCAGCTGCACATTGGGGATTTAGAAAAGGGCTGTCCCAAGAACTGGAGGGAAAGGCCACGGGATAATCAGTGTTCTGTTCCAAAAGGTGGAGTGATGATATCACTAGTGGTCACCAAGGGAGGACCAGGGGAAGAAGCACCTAACGGGTCATGTCACAAGGCCAGCGGCTGTCACAGCATGGTTGTATGCAGTGGATGCCACAGCAGAACAGGCCTATTTCTGAGCATTTATGAGACTGAGCCTCTGAAAAACTCTCAGAAGCTTCTGAGGAACACTATCTGGCAACTCCATTGTTGGAACTCAAGTTAGCATAACTGGACATTAAAAATGAAGGTCAAAGCAAGCAAGCCGCAAGACCAAGCCCAAGGAATTGCAAGGTCACTTGGTGGAGCCCTTGAGTGTGGGCTGGGCTTCCTGACTTCCTCCTAATGAACAGAATAAGATGGAAGTAACCCTGTGTAACTTCCAAGGCCAGGACACTGGGACTCCCTCCTTGCCCTTTTGAGAATCATCACTCTGGGGAAGCCAGTTGCCATGTTGTGAGGACACTCAAGCAGCCTTATGGAAAGACACACATGGTGAGGACGTGGGAACTCCAGCCAGCAGCTGTAAGAGTGGGCCTTCTTGGAAGCAGGTCCTCCAGTCCCAGTCAAGTCTTCAGATGAGTACAGCTTACTGACACCCAGATTGCAACTTCATGAGAGACCCTGAGTTAGAACCATCCAACTAAGGCACTCCTAAACTCCTGACCCACAGAAACTGAGACAGTAAATGTTTGTTTTTTTAAAAAAACAAAAAACAAATGAAGTTTAAAGAAAACTAATAAGGTGACCTTATTTGGTAGCCTCAGGCAAACAAGGGCTGCTGGGGTTGATAGTTTATATGCAAATATGTAAATATCTATGCAGAAAAAAGACTAGAAGGAAATGCACCAAAATGTTAGCCAACTGGGTCAATCCTTCCTGTGAGATTATTAGAAATTTTCATTTTCTTTTGTATTCTTTCTACATTTTTGCAAAATTTCTACCATAATAATCAGAACAAATATTACTTTTAAAAACTGATCAGATGGCCTTATTTAAGCATAACGTATAGATGTGTGAAAGGCTGAAATGCCCCAGAACTCTTCTATCTTACCCTATCTGCTTCAGGATTGTCCAACTCCTTCTGGGAAGTCTACATTTTGCATTTACAGTGATATAATTTTTCTTTCTCATTTCTTTCATCGCTCTTAAAATATTCTCTTCTATGCTGCCATCCTAAGGTTCTTTCAGGAAAACTTACATTTTAACAGAGGTTTGAGTTAAAGAAATGAAACTGAAACTGTGCGTCTCAGATTGGGACTTGAACCCACATGCCAGGACTCGAATCCAGCCAAAACCCAGATTGAGACTTGAATCTATGGTCTTTTAACTGAGATCACACACCTGGTCTCAGGACTTAATGAAGCTCACGTTCATGATGTCTCACTGCAGAAAGAATTCAGTGAGAGACAAAGTGATAGGTAAGGAGTGGATTTACTTAGAGAGAAACACACTCCACAGACAGAGTGTGGGCCATCTCAGAAGGCAAGAGTGGCACCAGGGTATGGGGTTGTCAGTTTTTAAAGGGGTGGGTAATTTCATAGGCTAATGAGTGGGAGGAGTATTCCAGCTAGTTGGGGGAAGGGGTGGGGATTTCCAGGGATTGGGTCACCGCCCACTTTTTGACCTTTATGTTCAGCCTTGGAACTGTCATCGTACACGGGTGTGTCATTTAGCTTGCTGATGTGTTATAATGAGCATATACTGAGGCTCCAGGTCTAGTGGAAGCCGACTAGTCTGCCATCTTGGACCTATTTGGTTCTAATTAGCTTATGTCATGTCCTCAGGCGATGTCATTCTTTTAAAGGTCGTGCCCTGCCCCCTTCCCTCCTGTTTCACAACCATCATCAGCGAGAATACAGTCGATAGCCAAAATCAAGGAAGGTATTTTGGATTGTTCGGCCTTTCCCAGAAACTAAAGAAATCATCCCCATAGGCCCCTGGATGTAACAGGATTTTCTTTTTGAACACATTGCATACAAAGCCAGATTCCTCGAACCTGTTTTTGGAGGTTAGAACTGCAAAGGACTTGATGGATGATTTGAGAGACCTGCTTTCCTCCACACTCCTCCTGCACAGGGCTGCCACGTGGCAGCCACGTATACAGGCTGAGGACCACCAGCTTGCGTCTGGGAAGACAGGCAGCTAAGGCTAGCTCAGAGCACTTTGGCTTTCCCTTCACGGCACTCTGCAGATGGATGTGATTTCCCAGTCCCCAAATCCTAAGAGAAATGAATGAGTTCGTCTTTCATTTTCTGTCCCACAGCCAGTATGTAAACACTAGTGAGCTCAGGAAGGTGACACAAAAAGTGGAAGAAAGGGTGCAGATAGGGAAGGTAACGTTCCTGAAGGCAAACTCCCTGCTGCATAACTTGACCGAGGGGAACCTTATCAACCACACAGCACAGATACCACTGCTCTCCCCTCCTGGGCCAGCGGTGGCCTTCATCAGTCAGTCAGGGGTTGTGTCTCAGCACACCAGGCAGTCTCATGGCCTTCCCCGATACACTACTGCTGGCAGCCAGTGCCCACTGGTTGCAGCCAGCCTGGAAAAGAACAGCCTTCTGCCATTTCCAGCCCAGAGTAAACATTCTCCATCACTGGTGGTGCACCTGAAACAGAGCAGGATCCTGTGGGCCCCTCCCGGGAACAAACACTTTCTGTGTCCCCGGTTCCTTATTTGTAGGAAACAGGTTTCATTCAGCCTCCTTGACCTTCCCTGAGCTCCAAAGGGCAGATTCAAACAAGTTCCAAAGGGCAGATTCCCTTGCTTAACAAGGAAGGGAGGGGATGCAGAAACAAAGGAGGAGAAGTCAAGAAACAACAGTGTAGCTGTGGGGCAGGGCCCTGGTTCCTCCTCAAGGACTATATATAACAATATCTTTGAGTTCTTCCGTAGGAACTAAGGTCTCTACCCAGGTGGAGGATGGTAACTTCAGGATGAGCACAAGATTCCTGGAGCACCACCCTGTTACCTCACCACCAACCAATCCGAAGAAAGTCACACCCTGAAGCCTTCACCCTAAATTTTGCCTATAAAACTTCTCCCCAGAAATGATTAGGGAGTTTGGATTTTTGCATGTAAGCCACCCATTCTCCTTGCTTGGCCCTGCAATAAACCTTCCTTTGCTCCAAACTCTGACATTTAGGTTTGTTTGGCTTCACTTTGCATCGGGCATACAAACTTGTGTTAGGTCACACACCTTCAAATTAAGGTGTCTCAAAAGAGTCAAAAGTGCAAACAGGAAGCATATGATGGCAGGAAGCAGCATCACTGCCATCAGGCTTAAGCAAAGAGCAGAATGTAAGAAAGCATATAGATGGAGAGGGACAAGCCTACCTTTCATGAAGCAATAAAATCTAAGCAGTTTGCAGGTAATAAACCTGGTCAATCGACATCCAACCCTGAGAGATGGATAGTATCAACTTCACTTTATACTTGCATATCAAAAAGGTTCAGAAAGTTTATGCCATGATTCAAGGTGCAGAGCTGGGTGGGATTTGAACACAAATCAGTCTGATTAGAAAACTCAAGTTGTTTCAATGACACTCAATAGCAGTCATCTAAAAGATAAATATACCATGATTGACTGGGCTCATGAATAGAGCCATCTTAACCCAAATCATATAATCTCGAGAAGAACATACTGTCTTGGGCTACGGCTGAATGAAAGAGATCGCTGGGCTGTTCAGCACTCAGAAATGCATTCTGAGCAAAGAATAGAGTTTAATCCCTCAAACAGAAGCTCTTATCTGTACATGGTTAGCTGGAGGTTTTTACCAACCACTTCATCTTACCTTAATCACCATGCAGCTCCTCTCCAGCTATTATCTGTTAAGCCTCTCTCTTAGTCATTGAATATTTCAGACATGAAGTAATGGAATGCAGAGTTATAGGCTGAGTACTAGCCTTTTGGTTTCCATTTAAATTTACAGCTAGCTGGTATGAAAAGAGTCCCGGGGTGCTAACTAAGGTGGTGATTATACTGTCCATCAATTAGTTTGCATTTCGGCACAGTGTTCATGGCCCCTCTCCCTCATAACAAAGGGCTGTTTAACTCAACACATACACACACGCATGCTTTCCCTCAAGCATTTTTACTGAGTTACAGAGTGTGTGTCCCCCAGATGTGCCTGACACAATACATTAGTTGTATCGGAAAAATGATCAGAGACATATTTGTTAGTCAACTCCCACAGCTGAGACCAGTTTTTCACTACAATACTATTTTTTCACCACCCTGCTTTAGAATTAATTATCCTGTTGCCATGTTACATTCCTCTCCACACTTAAAATTTGCAAGGGAGGAAACCTTTGAGAGTTTTCCAGGGAAAATCACTTGTAGGGAATCTTCATTTCTGAATGTGGAAAGGCTTTGTGTCCTTTTTAGATGATTAGGATGATAAGCATCAGGAAGCTGGAAGTGGTAGAGACACAGGGTTGTCAGATAAAATACAAGATGCCCAGTTAAATTTGAATTTCAGATAAACAATGACTTTTCTTTTTTTACTGTATGTCCCATGTGACATTGAGACATATACTAAAAAGAGTATGCATTGTTTCTCTGAAATTCAAATTTTGCTGGATGTCTTTAATTTGCAAAATCTGCCAACCCTAGACAGACAGAGAAAAAGGAAGGAGGATGAGATTCATAGGTGTTGCAGACACTAGAAGGTGATATAATTGTGCAATGTATTAGAACAATATACCAAATAGGCATAAGCTGCCTACCTCTGCTTTAATGTATGCATTGTGAGCATTTTAAAGTAAAGAAAGGAAAAAAGGAATTGGGGGAAACGAATGAACATACTTCAAAGGCCATGGAGGTTTCTGGACATTTTCTGGGAGGACCATTCCATCAAATTCTAGGAATCCCTAGTCTTGTAACCACCGGTCTGCAAGAAAATCCAACATAGAAGTCAAACTCCCCTGATAATATAGGAGATGAAGGGAAATACTCTTCCAAAATGAAAATGAAGATTCAGACTGCTATGCAGCTCTAGCAGTTTTTCTAAGCTGATCTTCATTTTTTGAATAAAACCTGGTGTATCTAATATGCCCTCATAACCACTAAAGAAAAGCACCTTTATTAAATAATCAACGAATTTGTTGAAGGCTACCAAATATACAGTATTGTGCTCAGAATTAAGGTAATAAGATGAAAAACAATAATTTGTACCCCCAAAATACAAGAGACAAAAATAACTATGATAGCACAAAATATACGTGTTGTAGCAAAAGCATGAATAAAGTGCAAGTGAGCAGCTGCTGAAGGTAGGAACGGGTCACACCTCCACCAAGGTGAAATCTGACCATAACCTTGGAGGAAGGGTCTGATGTCAATATGCAGGCAGCAAACAGTAGACACTCCAGGGTTATGAACAAAGACAGAAGGAGTGAAATGGCAACATGGCCCAAGAAGCACAGAGCAGTGTAGTGAGTAGAGAGTTTGGTAGCTGAGAACATTGGAGAAGGAGTAGCTAAGAGTCATACTGTGGAGGAATTTTAAGGCTAAGATGATATATTTTGGCAGTTAGAAGTTATCAAAGATTTTCAAAGGTGAGAATACTCATAAGATCTGTTTTCTAAAAAGATTCCCGTAGAAAACAATGTGAAAGCTAGCCTGCAGACTTTAGAGATCAGGACACTAGCTTCGGAGTATACTAATTATCCAGGAGTCATGTTTATTCCAAAGGAGAAACAGAAGGAAAGAGACCCATTAGAGAAGACTGACAATGGCTGGTCAGAGAGGCAAAAAAATATGAAGAAACTGGAGTCACAAGAGTCAGTGAACAAGAAAGGGGAGTCAAGGTATGAGAGCTGTCAGGTAGGCAGCTCTCAAGAAGGGGCAGTGGAATTAGCAATAAAGCATCCCAGGCAGAATGTTCAGAGGACAATTTTAGATCAGTGGTAAGGGTTAGGGCTCGGTGAGGAGTGAATGGATGTGGTTCTGCTTCCAGTAATGTAACTGATGAAAACACAGCAAACACCCTTTAAAACATGTATCTCACTTGAAAGAAAGGGAAAAATCCTAAGTGCTAAGAAAACCAAATGACCAACCCAAAAAGGAAACAGAAAACCACACAGGAAAGCAAATGCTGGGTCAGTAAGTATGCTCATGGAATTTTCCCATTCCAGGGACCTAGAACGTGGGGAACGGGGCACAAAGCCTCCACAAGGTGGGGAGCTGGGACTTAGGTGCCCATGAAAACCCAAGAACTTTGTAGATGCTCCATGAAATGATGGATTAGAAAAAAAAAAATTCTATTCACCTACAAAGGAAGATGATACAGAAAGATATCAGTTTCAGCTCTTCTCAGGAAAACAAAACCTCTCATTATCCTGGCCATAAGTAACCAGATAAAATCCAGGAGCAATATTTCATAGGACAAATTAAAACTAATCAAAGTGTTTATTATTTACCTGAAAATCAAATTTAACTGGGGGAAAATCAAAATTTTGTTTCCTAGAGCTGGTATATTGACTTTCCTACTCCTCCCCCACAAACCAAGAATTTTTAAATACAGGCCTATTCCATGTGAGCCTGGGGCTTAAATTTATACAACACCAGGGTTTGGAAAACCATGAGCCAAAACACTAACTGAATGTTGTCCTAATTGGGGAGCATCCCAGGGTGTGTGGTAGAAGCAAATGCAAAGGAATAAACACTCACCCCAAGCTCTCAGGATTGCCACAGATAAAGAGCAGTCAGATATAAATTCTCAACACAAAATAACCGATAAAAATGTCGAATCACTATATTGTACACCTGGAACTAATATAATACTGTAAGTCAACTATACTTCAAAATGCTGGAGAGGGTGTGGAGAAAAGGGAACCCTCTTGCACTGTTGGTGGGAATGTAACTTGATACAGCCACTATGGAGAACAGTATGGAGGTTCCTTAAAAAAACTAAAAAAAGAACTACCTTATGACCCAGCAATCCCACTCCTGGACATATATGCTGAGAAAACCAAATTATTGGTAATTCAAAAAGAGTCATGTCGGGGCTTTCCTGGTGGCGCAGTGGTTGAGAGTCCGCCTGCCGATGCAGGGAACACGGGTTCGTGCCCCGGTCCGGGAAGATCCCACGAGCCGCGGAGCGGCTAGGCCCGTGAGCCACGGCCGCTGAGCCTGCGCGTCTGGAGCCTGTGCTCCGCAACGGGAGAGGCCACAAGAGTGAGAGGCCCGTGTACCACAAAAAAAAAAAAAAAGAGTCATGTACCACAATGTTCATGGCAGCTCTATTTACAATAGCCAAGACATGGAAGCAACCTAAGTGTCCATCGACAGATGAATGGATAAAGAAGATGTGGCACATATATACAATGGAATATTACTCAGCCATAAAAAGAAACGAAATTATTTGTACTGAGGTGGATGGACCTAGAGTCTGTCATACAGAGTGAAGTAAGTCAGAAAGAGAAAAACAAATACCATATGCTAACACATATATATGGAATCTAAAAAAAAAAAGGGTTCTGAAGAACCTAGGGGCAGGACAGGAACAAAGACACAGATGTAGAGAATGGACTTGAGGACATGGGGAAGGGGGAGGGTAAGCTGGGACAAAGTGAGAGGGTGGCATGGACATATATACACTACCAAATGTAAAATCGATAGCTAGTGGGAAGCAGCCGCATAGCGCAGGGAGATCAGCTCGGTGCTCTGTGACCACCTAGAGGGGTGGGATAAGGAGGGTGGGAGGGAGGGAGATGCAAGACGGAGGAGATATGGGGATATATGTATATGTACAGCTGATTCACTTTGTTATAAAGCAGAAACTAACACACCATTGTAAATCAATTATACTCCAATAAAGATGTTAAAAAAAAAAAGAGCTTAGCTTAAAAAACATATATGAGGATACAGGCCACCAGAGGAAAGAGTTTGTAGAAATAAAACCTTCAAAAGTAGACTTCCCAGAATTTCATATATCCAAATTTGTGAAAGATAACAAAATACAAACAAGAAATCTTAAAAAACCAAATTAGACTTGTAGAAATTAAAATGTAATCACTGAAATATACTTATTGAAGTGAAAAATTAAATGGTTTAAAAAGAAAATTGGACAGAATATAGAAGAAAGAGTTAATGAACAGGAAGATAGATTTTTTTAAGCTTATAGGATGTAGCAAGTAGAATCAATCAGATGAAAAATATGAAAAAGACTTAAGAGAAATGGAAAATGAAATGACATTTAACATACATCTAATTGGAGTTCTAGAAAAAGACAATATTTAAAAATATAAATGACCAAAAAGTGTCCTTGATAAAAACCATGAATCCTCAGATTCAGAAATATAAAAATTTTAAAGGAAAATGTCTGTTTTTTTAATCCACACCTAGACATACCATAGCAATACTACAGGCCACCAAAGACAAACATGACCTTAAAAGCAGCCAGAGAGAAAGCACCTTCCAAAAAACATATTAGAAGGACACCTACAAAGAAATTAGAATAACAGAATATCTCTTAGAAGCCATGAGAAAGTAACTTCAACTTACAATTTCATACCTAGCTAAATCCCCACTAAAGAATGAGATCAAAGAAATATATTTTCTGACAAAAATTTTAGTTTACTATGAATAGACTTTCACTAAAAGAATAACTAGACAAAGTCTGAAACGAATGGTCAGCAAAGAGATTGTTAAATGCATAGGTGAATCTAATCAAACTGGTGATAAGAAATACAATATGATAGTGTCAAATTAGGGAAGTACAAAAACAAGATAGAACTAAAACACTGTACAATAATAAAGAATTAGTAAGGGTTTTTTCATATCAGAAGAGATAGTTATTAAATTAAGTTAAGCGTGCATATAGAATTTTGAGTAGTTAGTAAAAGAATAAAAATAGTCGTTTAAAAAATAGAGTAAAAATGAATTAAAGCCAAACTCACAGTAGTTAAGAATAAAGAAAGCTCTTTGAAACTAGGCTTAATAATTATAGATGCTGTTACATCCAAATATTTAAGTTCTGTTAATCACAAGACCATTAAAAGTTTTGCTTTGTTTTTCTAAGTAAAACAACAACAACAAAAAACCAACTACAGAATGGGAGAAGTATTTGCAACATACAGATCTATGCAAAGTAAACATCTATAATGTAAGACACCTACAAGTCAGAAAGAAAAAGACCATTCACAGAAAAAAATATGGGAAAAAGACAGAAAAAGCAATTCATAAAAGAGGAGATGTAAGTGACCAACAGATATAAGATAACCTGCTCAATCTTAATCATAATCAAAACATCTCTCTGAGCTTTCATCTCATACCATCTATCAAATCAGCAAAAATTAATAAATTTGGACAATATCAATTGTTGGCGAGGATGTGAAGCAATATATTACTCTTATGTATGACTGGTGGTAGTATAAATTGGTTCAATGATTTGAAGAACAAATGGAAACCTCCGGTAAATCTGACAAGGCATAATCCCCACAATTCAGCAGTTCTACTCCTAGGTGTATACCCTTCGCAACTCTTGCACATGTACACAAGGAGACGTGATCATGGCAACATTATTTGAAACAAGAAAAAATTGATTTGTAGTGACAAATGTCAATCCATAAGACGCTCCCTCTAAACCGCCTGGTAAGAAATTAACTGCATTAGAGGCTTCTCCCCGGGAGGAGGGGCTGCACCTCCCACGGTCCCGCAAACCTCCATGGATGAGGCAGCTTATGTTCCCAACAACTGCAAACAGCTCACGCTTTACCCTTAGGCTGTTTGATGCCAAAGCAGTCTGTTCCCAAGTCCTCCAAGGCTCTTCTCCTGTTCAGCTCTCAGAAAGGGAGAGCAACAAGGTGGGAAACATCCCACTGGTGGGATCTGTCCACAGGAGACCTGTCCCACAGTGCTTCCACATGCACTGGAGCTCAAGCACACCTCTAGAAAGGATGCTGGACTCTGACCACTTTCCTGCCAACGAGTCCCTTTTGGCACCAAGTGATACTGACAAATCTGTCTTGACCCCTTGACACAAAATTTGCAAGTAAAGTAGATGTCCGTCAACAGGAGAGTGTGGAAACAAATTGGGGAATGTCATACAGTAGAACAACACCATCATGGATGAACCTCACCAACCCAATAATGAATGAAAATACCAAGACGCCAAGTGATAGAATGACACATACAGTATAATACCATCATGTAAAGTTTAAAAATATGGAAAACAATATGGTGTAATGATTAGGCATGCATGCATAGCTAATGATAATTAGCTAATTATCTAATTTGATAATATCTAATTTGATAATTAGCTAATTAGCTAATTTGATAATGATAATTATCAAATCCAAATTTAAGATAGTTATATTTGAAGGAAGTGAGATGCAAGTGGACAGAAGCATCAATTTTGTTGGTAATGTTTTATTTGATAAGCTGAGTGGTGAAACACAGGTCTTTACTGTGCCCTTCTTTACACGTTCCCTTCTGAAATATTTCACAATAAATGTTTTAAATGAATGGGTATGAGGTAAGGAAGCAGAGTCAGCACATATCGCTCTTGTAAAGGAGGAAATTCACAAAGATTGACGAAGGTTTCTCCTAGGTCAGAGATGTAGAGACCCTTGGAAATCACCCACATGGGAGTCAAAAGGAAGCGAAACATTCTCCAGAATGTTCTGGACTCATTCTACAGCACTGTGATGATTATAAATAAAATCAGATCTTCACCAGCCTAGGAAGTATATAATTAATATATACATTTTAATTAATGAAGCAATCTTCTGCAATAAATAATCCATTTTGCCTATCTTTTAATGTACTAAACAACCTCTATATACAATATCACTTCACTGGCAAAAAAAAAAAAACACTGTCTAGATTACCTATGCAAATGTCAAAATTTAGTATGGAATTGCACTGATATTCATTACATATACTTCTGGTCTTGTATGGTAGCTCTGTCTCGTAAGTATTTTCTCAGTGAATGGATGAATAAATGGGATGAGTGAAAATCACTTAAAGAATTAGTGTGTGCTGAAATGGCTCAAATTCATGTTGATTGCAGCCAAAGCACAAATTTCAACAAATATGAAGACCTACCACTCATCAAGCCCTGTGCTAGACAGTAGGGATGTGAAGACAGTTAAACTGCTTCCTAAGAATCCATACCATAATTGCATCATTACACTTACTACCTTTTATGGAAACGACTCCCCCATTCTCCTGCGCCCTTTGTCAAAACAAGGATTTTGCTCCATTTCTCTCTTTATCTCTACTCAGCAAGTAGGCACAGATATAGGTAGATAAATGTGACAGTTAAACTGTAGAGTCAAATACAAGTTCTTTGGGGGCCCTCTGGTATTTGAGGATCTTTTGCAATTATGTGCATATCTGTTCATATGGACACCAGAGATTTCTTTACAGCTGTAAGAACAGCAAATGTTAGCAGCTAGATATGTCTCTGCTTTCCCATAGTAAAGTGTTCTAATTGTTTTCTTTCCTTCTACCTGTCTTATTGAAGTTCTTTTCCCCCCTTCAGACAATACGATTACTTTACGAGAAAAAAATACGTGTTTGTTGTATAAAAATATTTTATAAATACTGTGTTTAAAAAGAAATTCTAATTTTATTTTATTTTACCTTTCTCCACCATCTTCCTCCACAGCTGCATCTGGTTCTGTGCTTTCTGGCCACCAAGAATGAGGGTCCTAAAATTTGGTCTAGAATCCCAGTCCATTGCAGGATGCCAGCCAAGAGCTGGGAAGACTCTGGAATAGTGTTTCTAGAGCAGGCCAGAGTCAGACACCGACTGCCCTGTCAACAGCCATCCCCTGCTCCTGCCTGGCTGTGCCTGGTGCCAACAGACTGGGAGGCGAGGAAGACAAGCACGTGGGCACAGCTTCCTGCCAGGGCAGGAGCCAGCCCGGAGGCCATGGCCTGAGAGCCTGCTCTGAGAGGCTGTGGTTTGTCCAGTTTAACCAGTTCAACCAGCGGGACCACACCTCAGCACGTAGGGACCAGAGGGGGGTGGCAGGACTTCAACAAGTCAGACGTCTGCTTAGCAAAGCCACCTTGAATTCAAACTCTTCCAGGGCAGAATCACCATCCATCACCTCTATCATGTAAATGAAAAACCTATTACAGCAAGATGCCTTTCTCCATTCAGTGATCAACACATCTATCCTGGTTCAACCCTCATTCGCAGATCAGCCCAAGTCATATTTCACCATTTTATCCAGATGAATATATAGAAAGCCTTGTCTTAGAATTAGGCAGTCTCTGCCTGCTTTTTTTTTTTCTGCCTGCTTTTTTCTGCAGCAACAACTCAGAGAATGCATGAATCAGTCAGTAGGAGGGGAGGGGAAGGAAAACGTGGTTGATACACCCTAAAAAGGGGGGCTGGGGAATTGAAATATTTATAACTAGAGTATAGTCTTCATGGAGTGGGGCTAAAATATTTCACAAGCAGGCGAAACTGTAAAAATTCAAAATCAAGATACTCATACGTTTCACATTGCCTCTGTAATACTGACAGGAAAGACAAGTTTCAGAGCACTCTTTATAATGTGGAGATAAGGTAGTGAGAAGTCTAACTGCTGAGGAACTGGATTCCTGGCTTCCAACAGTGCTTGGTCCATTCATTTATGGCAGTAAATAAATGTTATGAAAGTTCATGTAGAAACCATTATCTAAATGGCTAAATATGAAAGGCTTGCATTATGGCCAGGCATGCATTTCTGGCAGGGAAGTACAAGTTTGCTCACAATGTCTTTTTTTAGATTACTTTGAGGAAGAATGTCATCACTGGAATACTGCAAACCATAACAAGTTTCGTCTTTTTTTTTATTATGGAATGAGAAATGACATCAGTTTACATGTCATCTGAGAAGAAAGGAATTTATTTTATTGAAAGGCATCCAAATCTCCCTTTCTTTAAGAGGCTTTGTTACTGAAACAAACTTTACCATTGTCAACTGTTTGACCATTTATGGGATTGGTAGCTAAATAAAAGTTTGTTTCATCAAGTCTGTACATTTGTACATATTTTATTGACCTAGTCATTTTACCAGTATTATACACCCATGACAGTCTTAAGGCAATACTAACATTTAAAGCCCCATTATTCTAAACTCAGTAGTAAAATGCCATGAAGAATGTGAGATCCTTTTATTTATCTGTGTGTGTGGATACTGTATATATATGAAATTATCTCAACCCACCCCACAATTCCTTCATGACCTGCAAACTATAGCTTCTAATGTTTTAATTGTCCTCAATTATATCCCCACTGCTACTGCCTGTGTTCTGTCCCTTGGCATCTTTCACCTGAATTCATCCAATGATCTCCCAACAAATCTCCCCAACTTTAATCTTCCTGTCTACAGTCCACTCTCCAACCAACTCCACTATTCTACTCAAGTCATTTTTGAGGCTCCCGCAGCCTTGAAGATAAAGTCCAAAAGCCTTCATGTGGTACCCAAAGTTCTCATGACCTGGGTCAGTTTTTATCCTTCCAACTTCTTCACCCAGTTCCCCCACTCACATTCCATAGGCCAACCACAGGGAAATAGTTGCAGTTCTGGAAAGCACCATACACTCTCTTACCTATAAGCCTTCACATCTTCAGCTTCCTCTGCCTAGAAAACACTTCTTCCCAACTTCCGTACCCCTCCCTGAAACTTTTACCTGTTAAACTCCTACTTGTCCCTTAGGACTTAACCCTGGCATTACTTCCACATGGAAGCCTTCTCTGACACACCTCTGCCCCTACACCTTGGTCAAATGCCCTCTGTATGCTCTCTGGGTCCTATGTGCTTAACACATGTTTGTAGGATGAATCATTTACCCTAACAAACATCTCCAGTTGCATGAAACCTCTGATGTGACAATGATCATTGCTTGCCATCTCATGAATATGCCCTGTACATGCCCACCTCCACACCTTTGCTCACACTGTTCACCCACCTTGGGATGGTTTCCTCCTTCTTCAGAGATTTCTCTGAACATTTCAACTCTAGGCAGTATTTCTGACCTCTGAATTCATGGCACATTTTGTGTATGTTTCTCATTTGATATTTATTTATACACAGTGCCAGTGACATCATTTCTATTTTAATTTTTGAGTTATTTACCTTTTTTATAGATATACATCTAGTCCCCTGCTAATTATACTTTAAGCAACTTAAAAACAGCAACAGATATCACTTTGCATTCCTCTTCTTTCTCCTCCGAATTCACATAGTTCAGCACAGATAATCAATACACATCTTTTAACATTTGTTATATGATGAGGAGAAGACTAACAAATGAAGAGAAGTCTACACAATGTAACAAATATGTTTCATTTTCAAGCAAATAAATTATTTGAAATGAGATCATAAACAAAATGAGAAATTCATGACCATGAACATAATTTACTGTAGGCTGGCACGTGAATGTAAAGCCTTGGGAAGCAGCAGCTGCAGTGGAAACTCCAATTATCGTGCCAAGAGTGTGAATGCACTCAGCTGTAGGACAAGCCATATGTCAATCAAAAGTGGAATAAAAACAAGATGTATACTCTCCATACCAATTTGTATGTATATTTAATCAAAGAACTCAGAGTCATATGGCAACAGCAAAAGAAAAACAAAGGAAACATTAAGAAAATACAAAGCACTAAATGTCAGAAGCAAATCAAACATATCATTAACACAATAACTGTAAGTGGGTTAAACTCCCCTAAAAACCATCTCACATTGGATCATAAACAAAATCCAATTATATGCCTCCTAGAAGAGATACACATTAAACAAAGTGACTCCAAGAGGCCTGCTCATCCCACAAACATTTTTTGTAGGGTATCTCCTATATACCAATATTACACTAGGTGACATAAAGGTTACACGTTAAAAGATAGACAGATATACGTGGCAAATGCAGACGAAAAGGAACCAAGAGTCACAATATTAACATTAAAGAAGAAGTGCTACACCAGTCAGAATGGCCATCATCAAAAAATCTAGAAACAATAAATGCTGGAGAGGGTGTGGAGAAAAGGGAACACTCTTGCACTGCTGGTGGGAATGTGAATTGGTTCAGCCACTATGGAGAACAGTATGGAGGTTCCTTAAAAAACTACAAATAGAACTACCATATGACCCAGCAATCCCACTACTGGGCATATACCCTGAGAAAACCAAAATTCAAAAAGAGTCATGTACCAAAATGTTCATTGCAGCTCTATTTACAATAGCCCGGAGACGGAAACAACCTAAGTGCCCATCATCGGATGAATGGATAAAGAAGATGTGGCACATATATACAATGCAATATTACTCAGCCATAAAAAGAAATGAAATTAAGCTATTTATAATGAGGTGGATAGACCTAGAGTCTGTCATACAGAGTGAAGTAAGTCAGAAAGAAAAAGACAAATACCGTATGCTAACACATATATATGGAATTTAAGAAAAAAAAATGTCATGAAGAACCTAGGGGTAAGACAGGAATAAAGACACAGACCTACTGGAGAACGGACTTGAGGATATGGGGAGGGGGAAGGGTGAGCTGTGACAGGACGAGAGAGAGGCATGGACATATATACACTACCAAACGTAAGGTAGATAGCTAGTGGGAAGCAGGCGCATGGCACAGGGATATCGGCTCGGTGCTTTGTGACCGCCTGGAGGGGTGGGATAGGGAGGGTGGGAGGGAGGGAGACGCAAGAGGGAAGAGATATGGGAACATATGTATATGTATAACTGATTCACTTTGTTATAAAGCAGAAACTAACACACCATTGTAAAGCAATTATACCCCAATAAAGATGTTTAAAAAAAAAAAAAAAAGCAGTGCTAAAGGCAAAAGTATTATGTAAAACAAAAAATTGTTTTTTATTTGTGTGTCTGTTAACGTAGAATACAATCCACTGGAATCCTCACTGGAAGTGATAAATATAGCTATCTATCTAGTATACTTGTTACAAGTATTAAATAAGAAAATTCATCTACAACATCTAACTCAATATCTGCCACATTTTACATGCTCAGAAACTATTGGTCGTTTTTAGTATCCGTATTAGTAATAGTAGTATTAACAAGATATAATAGTCATTGATATTAATGCTACAGATAACATAGAATTAAAGTATACAAAGGAAAACATTGCAAATACAGGAGAAATTTACAAAATCAAAATAAGATAAGAATGAGTAAGCTTTACCACAGCTTTTTTTTTGTTGTTCTTGAAGCAACAGGAGACCAAAAAAAGGTAACAAGATCTAAATAATAATGACTGATTATATCTGCTGTTTTCTGTGTGTATGTATATACATACACATTTTTATATATTCTGTGAACTCTATGATCTACAAAATGATATACTTCCTTTTCCATAGCTATGGAATATTTACCAAATTTGATCATTTATAAAATAAAAATAAAAATTACCATTGCTAAAGCAAAAGATAGGCATTATTCTCTGACATCTACAAGAAAAAACCTGGAAATAATTTAAGAAATAGTAGCAAACAAAACAAAACAATATTTGTTCACCTAAATAGCTCTCAGATCAAAGAGAATATCAAAACTAAACTTATAGAATAATTTAAAATAATAGTAGTAGAAACACTACATAGAAAAACTTGTGAGACGCAGGCAAAACTGTACTCAGAGGTAAACCAACATCTTTGAATGATTTAAAAAAATAAGAATAAATAATAAATGAACAAATATTTATATTCAAAAGATAGAAATATAAACTTAGAAAAAGCATAGAAAGACTAATAAGGATTGAAGTAGAAATGATTTTAAAGACAGAAAATATAAACAATTTAAAAATAAAATCAATGTCTTATCTCCACAAAGACAAAAATATACCCATGATAATACTATGATGAAAAAAGAAAATTCACAAAGATTCACAAATAGAAATTATAAAGTGGGTATGAGAATTTATATAGATATAGATCTTTATACGTATATACACAAACATATATAGAAATATAAATGCACATAGAAATATATATAAATACAAACATATAAATGAATATATAAATATACATATATATATGGAGAGAGAGAGAAAGCGAAGAATCTCTCATGAAACATACATTATACTTGGCCTAATAATTTTGAAGAGCTCCGCAGTCTAAAGACAAGTTTCTCTTGAAAAAAATTATTAAAATGAACTGAATAAAAATAGGAAAACTGAACAAGTTAAAGAAGAACTTGAGGAAAACTGTCCCCCAGTTCTTTTTTTAAAAGTGGTTACATTGTTACATAAAACTAATTGCAAGGGAAAGATAATTTCCATTCAATGATAATAATATCATCATCATCATCATCTTTACCATCATTAGCTCAACAGAAGCCACATTTATTTAATGCTTACAATGAGCCAGGAACTGTGATAAGGGCTTTGCATATATAATCTTATTTAATCGCACAAAACCTTTTAGGGTAGATGCTTGTGTTACATTTTATAGGTGATGAAAATGATGTTTAGACAAGTTGAATAACTAGCCCAAGGTTATAAAACTGGCAAGTGAATAACCCAGAATTCAAATTGAGGTCTGTGTATATCCCCAAAGCCCAGTTTCTAAAACACAGAAAAAGATGAACACCTTCTAAATTAATTTTGTGAAACATGCATAAACCTGATAGCGATATTGATGAAGCTAGTAATTAATAAAAAAGGAAAACTACAAGCCAAGCTCACTTACGAAGCCTCCAATAAAAGAGAAACAAATCAAGACCAGCAGTTTAAAACGGAAGAAAGGATCATAAACAAGAATGGTTTGCTATGATTTAATCTATTACAATGCTAGATCAAGTAGTTAAGTTTATACACATTTATATAAAGCTAAAAAATGTTTGTGAAATTCATCATTTATTCCTGACTTTTGCTCATTTAAAGTGAATCAGAAATAGAAGAGTACTTCCATAATATGGTAAAGAAGTTCTACCTAAAACTAATTGCCAAATACAGTAAATAATAAAACATAGGCATCCTTCCTCTTTGTATCAGAGGCAATACAAGAAGACATCAACAAAACATTTCTAGTTGATACAATGACAATAGAAAAAGAAAACAAGGAGATATATAAATATTGGGGGAAAATTAACATTTTCAGACTTTTCTTTCTTTGCTTTGGAAAGTGAAGGAAAATAAGTCGATCAAGTTTGTTAAGTCCATACTTCAGGTCATGAATGGTATAAGTGCTTTAAACATATTAAACACGACCTTCCACGTGTTAATTTTTTTGTTTTTTGCACATGCTGGTTCAGAAAATAGCTTATGATTGAAACCTACTACGAGTTCAGTAACACTTAAAAAGTGTTTGTCATTCATTAATTCATGATTTTGTATGTATGTATACACACATGTATATTACATACCTCTATATGCTTTTGAAAAATAGTAGTACACATATGGCTGCTTGGGGTTCATATGAATTTACACACCCTTCGCAATAACTCTGCATCTCCCCCCCACTCACAGAGCTCATGGCCCACAGGCGGGAACAATTGCTGGAGAAATCCTCAGAAATCAACAAAACAAAAAACCTGAGTGGGATGATCTCTTGATCTGACATGATCTGCAAGACTACTCAGGAATGGCTTAGTGTCTCACCATTTTATGAAAGCCGTGAAAGGCACCTGATAAGCGCATAAAGTTTAGTCCCTATACTTACATACTGAAGTAGAGGGACTGTGACGCACCCACGTGATTCCCAATGAGGAAAGAGACAAGAGGGAAAACCAAGTTCTCAAATTTTAGTAGAGAAAGATCTATATTGCGTATTAAATATAACCAAAATTATTGCGGCGAGAGAAGAGGATGCAGTGTTGAGTGAGACAAGTTATTCACTGTCTAAGGAAGGAGCACGCATAGTTCATAAGCATACATCTCCACTACCTCCCAATGGAGTCATGTATGTACACGCAGAAAGACTTAAAATTCAAATCGTGAACGATGACAATTAAATGGAAAGCAGCAACGTAATGATGGAGAATTCATCCATTAAAGCTTTTCCATTCAAAATGGATTTCAGCCAGAAATCAGTTCTTTATTCCTCCCTGTAGTATGCATTCTTGGTAGCTCCCTTCAGAACACTGCCAACACCATTACACATTTGCTTTATATAGCTTTCAAGTTGCTCTGCAGTTTCCCTCTGGCCAAAGAACTTTATAAAACCTACTGAGGGAATAAGAAGCACAGACAGGTCGTCTCCCAGGCTTGGAATCCGTTGCCTGAGCCATTTCTATCTAAATTTCTGTCGCTTCCAGTACAGTTGGAGTGGCTAGTGATCTCAGCTAATTATTAGTTTATCACTGAGCTTAGTTGACTGTATGAGGATAAACTGATGACCTGCATTCAGTTCTCTCTGCATCATTTGTCACCGCTTATACTGAGATTTTTTTCATCCTGGCAGATGTAGGAACAAGTCCAACCCTGGCTCTTATTAGTGGGGAATTTTTTTTTACCTTGCCCTTCTGGACTTCTGTCTCCTGATCAGTAATAGGGGGAACATTATCACATGGAATTATCATAGTAATGAGATTAAAGTACCCGGTTGGCCTTAGGGTTTGCCCAGGGAAGTTTCCTCACTTGCCCACTCTTGTTCTAAGGCGTCCTATGTTCCCAATTGTAGGGATTAGTCCATGGACTGTCTTCTGGCTGCCACCTGTGTCCAACTCTGGTTTGAAGGCTGTTAAATGAATTTTAATATTAGAGCCTGCCTTGGGAAAACATTTTATCAGCTCCTTCAAGACTCAAAACTCATGGAATCTTTCCGTCTCTATTCTTTCCTTTACTCTGCCAACAATTGGAGCGGGTGCCTTCGATTCAAAGCATATTAAAGAATGTATTGCTAAGCTGCTCTATAATTGTTCTCAGATGCATGCCTCATTTCAAATAAATGGTACAGTTCTTAAAAAAAAAAGAACGCTTTCTACTCCTTTGCTCCTGTACAATAAAGCCTAATTTAGTTCTTTATACATAGTGGGCACTCATTAGATACTTGTTCACCCACTATTACTTTTATGGGACAAATCAGAGAATTTTTCATAAACAAACATGAGTCTATCTCATTTATCAAACACATTTTTAGAAGTGTTTGACTTTAAAAAGTCCTTTAAGGATAATGCTGTGGTAAATTACCTTTAATACATCAATAAATTCAGATGGTTAAATAGTGGGCAGAAATTTCTACACATCGTCTTGCTCTTAAAGCTACAAACAATTTTAGACTTGATGCAAATAAACTCGGCAACATCTAGGACCAGATCCTAGAGGTCAGTTAGCTGTCGTCCAAATGTCCAGGGGCAGGTATTGTGTTTGGTCAAGCAAATAACACACCTCTGCAAAAATCAGCCTTTGTGTTGCCTTTATCTACTGAGAAAAGCGGAAGTCATAAGATCACAGACTTGAGAACTAAAAGAAAATTAACGAGATCAGGCGGTCCGGCCCTCTACTTTAGAGAAGGACCTATTATTATTACCATTTTACTGGCCAAATGACTAAGACCCAAAGTGTTCTGATCATTTTTCCAAGGTAACTATTGATGGAGGGGAGATTGTCATGGTTCTGTTGGTGACTAGAAGTAAAGTTCTCTGATCTTTGGGTCTAGCACTCTTTTTGCTATGTCATATGCAAGTTTAAAAATTCCTCACATCTCCAGACTCAGGATGACCAAGATGACTGAGATTAAGAGTAGCGCCCAGGGCTTCCCTGGTGGCGCATTGGTTGAGAGTCCGCCTGCCGATGCAGGGGACACGGGTTCGTGCCCCGGTCCAGGAAGATCCCACATGCCGGCTGGACCTGTAAGCCATGGCCGCTGAGCCTGTGCGTCCAGAGCCTGTGCTCCGCAATGGGAGAGGCCACAACAGTGAGAGGCCTGCGTATCGCAAAAAAAAAAAAGAGTAGCACCCATCCCAACCTCTTCCCAGTCCTACATCAGAAGCAATGATTTCCTGCCTGTGCCACCAAAGGCTCCATGTCCATCACTTTGGCTCTCCCTAAACATCTCCCTTTCTGCAGATTCTAGGTCAGTGTGGCTCTTGTCTTGTCTTTCCTAATGTCTCACTGATTGTACATTTTTGAGACAATGAATTGTACATTTTTGAGACAATGATTAGTTCATATCCAAAATCATTCCAGTGCCTAGCACCATATCAGCCACACAGTAGGTTCTGAATAGTTTCTGAAAGAGTAATGAGTGCCTCGGAGGTGCTGAGTTGCCATGAGTAGTTTGATCAATGAGATTGGTAAAGGAAACGCCTGCCATATTTTCCATCTCCTTTACCATCACAGAGTTTCCTAATTAGGCTCTTTTCAATACCTTGCCATAACCTTCAACTGGGGTCTTGGGGCAGACTCATGCGTCACATAGCAGAAGCATGAGGCTCGGCAACTCAACTGAGTTACCACTGCAACTCAGCCAAAGCCGCCTTCAGCTGAGAGCTTTAATTGTAGGCAAACATTGACCACCATTCACTCAATCATTTAGCTCTTTCTTTGGGCTCAACTCTGACATGTATAAATGAGGAAATAAAAGGAAATTATTTACTCCTACAGCTATAGGGAGATCATGGCAACCTTGTGAAGAAATATTCTCCCAAATGCAGTGACGTCCTCGACATCTTACAGGTGATTCTACTCTCCTGTAAAATTATTGACTTTTTCTGTTCTGCCAGTTTCCACACAAACGCCTAGTTTTAATGTCCTTGTGTTTTCAATCAAGGTAAGCATGAGGAACACATTTTTTTCTAGATTATATTTATATTTAAATAATATAAGCCATTATGCCCATATTGAGAATTCATTCTGGTTTAGTTTCTCTTTTCTAATATGGTCTTACATTACAACGAAAACACTTGCCGAAGACCTGGGAACAATGTGGACGTCAGGAGAGAACAGAGCCCCATAAAGTTAGGAAAGGTGGAACTTTCCACCCTACTACCGACCCATCAACTTGACCTTGGACTCACACCGAAATCCAGCACAGGTCTGAGATGGATTCAGGAGCTGGTCTTAGTGGGGTGTCTCACCAATCCAGAGTCTCAGGATATGGCCTTCCCTACCTTGCCCTCCCTTCCCCAAAACCCCAGGAACCTGATCCCAAAAGGCCTCAGAAAGGGCTTTAAGTGTCATTCTTAAAAGTAGTGGGTAACACCAACAGTGGTGTTAACAGGGAGAATTGCAGCTACCCAAATCAGGAGCAGCTGCTGAAACTCAGTAGTGATAGATGTTGGCAGCAGGAATTCAGAGATTCCACCCTTGAGACAACATGGTTCTATTGCTCAGTTGACGTACAGGGAGCCAGAAGCGGTGGGAGAGGATCTGCCTGTGCATTCAAGGCTAGAGGGATGGGGCCATAGAGGACAAAGCTTAGTAACCATAAGTATTAATCTCAGCTCTGCGATTATAGCATCCACAGAGCGTCCCTCAGCAGCTGAATTTTCTCCACTCTGGCAGATTTGTTGTTAGGTATTTATCCTTGTAGGTTTTCAAAGGTTTTAATGTATCTCCCTCCCCCTATTCAAATGCAATGTCCACCTCAAAAGTAGGACAAAGGAGCTTATTAAAAGTTAGTCAATGAAATGCCTGTGGTTTCTATACAGACCTGAGTTCAAATATTGACTCTACCACCCATTAGCTATTTGACCTTGGACAAGTAATTCAACTTCACTTGAGTCTCAATTGCCCATCTGCAAAATAACCATCTTTTCAGGAAGGAAGTGAGGTAAGATACACAAAGCCCTTGACACATGGTAAATACTAATACAGTAGCTATTGTCATGGTTTGTTGTTAGAATAGGGTCTGGCACACAGTAGGTGCTCAATAAGTAAGTATTAAAGGGATCGTATCATCAGGATTCCTATAGCAGATGAAAAATGAGATGGGGACAGTTGCCTGGTACACGAGGTCTGGAATGTAACCTCCAGGACAGGAGAGACAAACCTAAAATAGTCCTGAGAAACAATAAACTTCCAGCCCCTCCACCCCTCCTCACAACTCTCCTGCTTCAGAATTCTATTTCTTTCTAGGCAGACATGGTATTGGAAAGGCTCTTGTCTTAATGGAGTAAAGAATTACCAATAATCCAAGTCCAAACTAAACTAAAAATTATCAAGTGTGGGATTCTCTCCATCGGTCTGGACTCTAAGTACAAACAGGATTTTACTTAGAGCTTCACAACTGGAGATGTCATTTATTTCTCCTTAGATTCAAATCCTAATAAACAAGAGATGTTTTTCCCCCACGCAATTCTCCCATCACCACCACCACCAACACAAAACAACTTTGTGTCCCTGTGACATCAACACAACACACCTCTTTGTGTATCCTGACCAGCTTCCCCTCCCCCACCTTCTGCAGGCCCCTCAGTAACTGAGAACAAGACTGACGATTCGACTGCTGGTCAAGGGTGTATATTCTAGGGGAAGAGGGGAGGTGGCTGGCTGCACATATGAGCCAGCCACTAATGAACAATGTTGATAGTCCAAACCATTGGATCCCATTAACCTGTTTTCACTCAATCAGGGGTAACCATTACTGCCCAAGATGAAAATATTCTATTAGCATGCAACCTTGGTGAACTTTTTACAATTAATGACTGCACTTATTCATCTTTCCTAACCTTGGCCTTCTGTGCTTCTAGCTCTTAGGAAAACTGCATGCTATTTCCAAAGACTAATACGAGGCATCTACTTTCTCAAAAAAGTCAAGAGACATTACAGCCTGCAGTTCCAAGGACAAGAAAAACTATAGCAGGACATGACACAACAACAAATTAATGCTTTTCACATTGTCTAGCAGCCTTCACCCTGAATGTGTATGATTAAAATAAGAACCTGATGTTACTTTACCATGCGGCCACAGATACTTTTATGGTGAGCGGATCACACAACCTCAGGGCTTTGTAAATTGCAGAAAGTGATGAAGGGAGTGAGGAGAGGCCGAGGGAGAAGGTCCTCAAAGCTCTGAGTCAGAGCTCAGCTATTCGGGGGATTCCATTCACCTCCCTGGGGGTTAGTAAAGCATAGAAGACAACCAGTTCTGGCCCCTGATGATAAACAAGGGAAAGAACCCAAAACTCCACCGAATTTTGATGGATAAAAGAAGCCCTAAAAACACCTACCTTAAAGAGTTGGAATGTTCAAAACAAAGGCAATATTAATAGAAATGTTTGTGCTAGGTGAAAGCTATCACATGGCCCAGAATCTCCCCAACAGAGCCCATCCAAATGTGCATCCTCAACCAATGGTAGAGGTAGGGTCCTTAGGATTATTTGGGGGCAGGAAGGAAAATCAGATTTAAGATTAGAAACTGGCTATGCAGAATCCACATGTGGGTTTTGGAGAATGGATTGTGGTCCCTGGGGTATCCTAGGAATCATCAATCATTTGAAAATACATCCTGTGAGCCTGTATTTAAGGTGCAATGAGAGATGCAAAGTAGTGGCATGTAAAATACCAGTGGTTCGTAACCATTGGGAAATTATATTCTCATTAGAAAACGGGTCATGTGAAATATGGAGAGGACTAAAACTAAGAGAGACTGTTTGGCTCTGTGGTTCACTGATACAAAGAAAACAATTGGAATAGCAGAGGGAAGAGTGGTTTCTCCACTGTCCTGGGAGAGGGCATTTCCAGCATTCCCTCCCTCCCTGTTATTTTGAAGGATACCTCACCGTGTGTGCCAAGGACTGGGTGGAGTGCCCCTTCACCTCCTGCCCACAGAGCAGGACCACACATCTCAGGCTCAACCAGCCAGACTGATGCTCCCACCTGTTTCTGGATCTAGACCTATTGATGCAAAGACGTGGAGATAAGGAGGTTCACTCACAGCGTCTACAGTGCAGTTCCTCAATGGCCGTGATGTCCTGGCCTTATGCCTTTGCCCAAGACAGTCCCTGGCTTCCTGCTTCTGAGCCACTGGGCTTGCCTTAGTTCCATTCTGTTTGCTGGTTGTCCAGGCTCCTGCTGACTCTGACTGTGGCTCTGTAAGCTGGATTCTCTTGTTGTGACCAAAACTACTGACTTCTATGGCCATCCTACTTATAGGGAATCTCCTTGTTTCTACTGTATTGTTATTAGCTTTTGAAAATAAGAACTGTGCTTATTCATCTTTCCTAGTCCTGGAGCTCTTGACACCCATGACTCCTCAGGAAGAGTATAGTTAATTGAAAAAAATTTAAAGGCAGCAAACGATGAGTATTCTTTTGTGTATGTGTTTCTTTTACCACTACCTGACGTGAAGTAGATGCCCATCTTGGTATCGTTGAGAGAACCCTGCCTTTGGAGTCCAATTAAATTCTACCTCTTACTTGGAATTCTTCAGGGCCTCAGGCAAGTCACTTAACCATCCTGAGCCTCAGTCTCCTCATTTGTAAACAGGGGCAATAATTCCTACTTCACTGGACTATTGTGAAAATTAAATGAGACATTAAATTGGGAAATAATAGTCTTTTCGGTAAGTGGTGCTGAAACAATTGGATATCTACTTGCAAAAGAATGAAGTTGACTCCTACCTTCCTCATATCATATACAAAGATTACTTCAAAATGGATCACAGACCGAAAGGTAAGAGCTAAAACTATAAAACTCTTAGAAGAAACATGGAAGTAAATCTTCATGACCTTGGATTAAACAATGGATTTTCAGAAATAACGAAGAAAAGCATAAGCAAAAAGAAACAGATACACTGGATTGCATCAAAATTAAAAACTCTGTGGATCAAAATATATCATCAAAAAAATGAAAAGACAAGCCATAGAATGGGAGAATCTATTTGCAAATCATACATCAGATAAAGGTCCAGTACCAGAATATACTGGATTTGTTTGGGGTGAATAAGAGTGACTGCTAATAGGTAGATGGTTCCTTTTGGAGGTGAGGGGAAGGATGGATTGGGAGTTTGGGGTTAGAAGATGTAAACTATTATATATAGAATGGACAAACAACAAGGTTCTACTGCATGGCACAGGAAACTATGTTCAGTATCCTGTGATAAAACATAATGGAAAAGAATATATATATATATATAATATACATATATATATGTGTATATAATATATGTGTGTGTATATAATATATATATGAATCACTTTGCTGTGCCCCAGAAACTAACACATCATTGTAAATCAACTATACTTCAATAAAATAAATTTTAAAAATTATATAATGGTGATGGTTGCAAAATCTGTGAATATACTAAAAACCACTAAGTTATACACTTTTAGTGGTATGTGAATATCTCAGTGAAGTTGCCAAAAAATTAAATGACACAGTGTATACATAATAGAGTACATATATAAAGTGTACACATAGAAACTTTGCATACAAATATACATGCAGTAAGTGTTCAAAATGTTGTAGATTTTGTTGCTTTTACAATATTTATGATGATTGACTGATTAGGCAGAAAGTACTTTAAATAGAGTGACTAATGGAAGATGCTTCAGGCTAGATTAGGATAAGAATTCCTCCCACACAAAGCCATTAACCTGATGTATTCTTTTGTTAAGAATCCTCTATATTCCTATCAGGGGCTGTAAGTTGTGTTCGAATGTGTCTCACCTGTCCTGACTGTATCCAATGCCCCAGACAGTTCTGTCCTCCTTGGCCTTTATCCTTTCAGTCAAAACATGTTCCTGAGGAAGCACTGTCTCCTCTTAGGGGTTGGATTCTGACTTTCTGTGGCCTCACCTCTCAGAATTTTTTTCTCATTGCTTACTTATCTTGAATGAATTTACCACAAAAATCTATTTCTTGATATTCAAATTCTTCATATAAAGTCAAGAGTTTGTTTGCTTTTGGGTTTTTGTTGTTGTTGTTGTCATTGTTCATTTGTTTGTCTGTTTCTCATACAAGTATAGCAAAAAGGTTAGAAGGGCACATGCCAGAATTATAAGAGTGAGTGCCTCTGGGTGATGAAGGGATTATACGTAATTTTTTTATCCTCTTCCATATACTTTGTGGTATTTTCCAAATGTTCTACAAAGAATCATTATTTAAAACACACTATAAATAGAAAAACATTACATACTTAAATGTTATTAATTGCCTCAAGATGGTTAGCTCCAAAGTGAAGATAGCCCCAAAGATGTATCAGAATGTTCACTGGACTAAAAGGTCTGTGTGTGTGAAAGAGAGAGAGTCAGATATGTGTATATTTTGCCTTTGTTGTGTGGCTTCCCATGGGATTAGGAGGACATTCACCTTTGCCAATTTCAGGTCAAGCCTCTAGTCAAATGTTAATCCAGTCTGCAGAATTTAACATGGCAATTTGTACCATTGCTCATACATCTTCTGAACTTTCCTTGGCCCCTCTTGGTTGGATTTTTCCTAGACGAAGAAAACCTGAGTGATTTGTATCATCAAGCCACCACCCTTACATTTACTATCTTGCAAAAGTTGTAGTCTAGACAATAAAGTCAGAAGTGTAGCTTAATTAAAGCACATCTTTCCCAAGCCCTGAGGGTCATTTCTTGGCACTCACATACAGCCCATGGTGTTTACATAGACTGTTCTGGGGATACAATGCGGAAATCCTTTCAGGAACAACCTCCTTTTCCAGTCTCTTAGATGGAAGCTTAGAAGGAACCAAAGTAGTGGTGGCTGGTTTAGGTGGGTGTGAAGAAGATGAAAACAAGATATTTTCCTAAATAGACATTTTCCTAAAGGACAAACGTCAAGAATCACAGTGGCATAATTAAGACATCAAGGAAATGGAACTCAATTTGATCAGTCAGAAGTCTAGTATATCCATAGACAGAAAATGTCCCAGACATCACAGACCAGCAACTTGAGGGGCTTTGATGGCCTTCAGATATAATTTAGTTGGCCTACAGAATTTTTTTTTTTTTTTTTTGCGGTACGCGGGCCTTGTGGCCTTTCCCGCTGCGGAGCACAGGCCCCAGACGCATAGGCTCAGCGGCCATGGCTCGTGGGCCCAGCCGCTCCACAGCATGCAGGATCTTCCCGGACCGGGGCACGAACCCGTGTCCCCTGCATCGGCAGGCAGACTCTCAAACACTGCGCCACCAGGGAAGCCCTTTTTTTAAATTAATGCTAGCATTTAAAAATGGGAAGATTTTACCTAAAAATCAGATTTCCAGCTTTTAAATAATTTAAAAAAATTAAAATACAGAGCTAGCTCCTTTTTGGTGACAATTGCTGGTGCTGTGTAACAACTACATCCTTCAGCCATTCACAGGACATGCTCTCCGAATCATCCACTTCCTCACGCACTCTGCCATCTCTACCACAATGAGATCCATGATTTTGTATTTCTTAATCCTGGCAGGCTTCCATTATTTATATCACCTGTATAGCCTTTGAAGACATTGGGTCTGAGGCTCTACCTACCTCTCTCCCACCTCCAAACCCCTTCCCTTTGCATATGCCTTACCACAATCTTTCCTCTACCTGGGATTCTCCTTTCCTTTTGCTCACTGGTGCCTTGTTAAAAGACAGATCAGGATTCAATTCTAGGCATCTTAAACTTCCGGGAGAAGAATAGAATGGTATGGTATAACTAGATTTGGAGTCAGTAAACCCAGACTCAATTCCCAGTAATAACTGGAATTAACTTGTATCATCAGAAAAATGTGGGTTCAGATCCCAGCTCCTCACTTCTCTTGAGCAATGTTTTTAACCTCTCTGAAGCTCATTTCTTAGCAGTGAACTGTAAATATTTGCCCTGCCTGCCTCACAGGATCGTTGTGAAAGATGTTCTAAGAAGGTAACGACACTAAAGAAAGTTCATAGGAGTAAACCAATTTAAGATAGTTTGGCAGGGCATGGGGGATTAATTATTAAAGTACTTTGGATGGGTTGGTGAAAAATACATCTTACCCAATTTTCCAAATTCTCTATCTGAAATAGCAAATAGTATAATAATGTGCTTCCTAATTTGTTTTTACCATTTACCCAACTCTGTGGATTGTCCACTAAATATGCCGAAGTGTTTCGTGTGTATATGACCCTTCTCCCTAATTCTCCAGAAGACCCCAAAACTAAAAATCTGTCTGCCCCAGTGTCTACAGTGTTCACTATTATAGAAGTTTCCAAATACAAGAATTTTTTAACTTGGCTTATGACATACATCTGTTATGTACAACATTTACTTTTTTATGTGAGTGTAGGTATAACTATGGCATTCTGATGTGTGGCACCTAAAAAAGTGGGACTACAGAGAACTTGGTCACAATACAAATAACTCTTTTAAATTGTTTTGAAACATTTTCTCTGAATATGAAATTAATAGATATTTATTACAAATAACTTGGTTACAGCTTTAATTCTTATAAATATTTATTACAGATAATACTGTTAACATTTGATGCATTTCTTTCTGGTCTTTTCTCTCTGTAATTATGTTTTATTTAGCATCATTTAATTGACTATTTTTCAAAATTCCTGTTTTAAATTTCTATACAATATTTCATCTTATGGTTGTAACATTTTACTTCTTTGATTACAATGGTGAAGCTGCATTTTACTGATTATGGTATTAATATATGTGAATTGAAACCAAATTACAGCAATACAAAAATGTACAATAAAGTAAAACTTATCTTCTCATTTTAGTGGAAGTGCTTTCAAACTTTTGTTTGTACGCAGACACATACATGTGGATAAAGACATATTTTTTAAAAATGAGTTTATAATACAGACTTATTTTTAGCTTACATTTGCCACTTACTATCTCATAGGCATCATTCCTATCTACCAGATCTATATCAGTATTTAATGGCTGCATGGTGTTCCATTGTGTGGTTGTACTACAATTTATTTAGCAATCACCTACCAATGGCTTTGGATTATTCAGTTTTCACTAGCTTAAGTGTTAGTGTAATAAATATCCTATACATAATCTTTGTAGACTTAGTGATTATTTAAGATAACATTTTTAGCAGTGTATCGCTGAGTCCTAATTATGCTCTCTCCCACCCAAATTGCTCCTTTCCCCAAATTCGTCCTAATTACATTCCCACCTAGATAAATGAGAATGCCCGATTTCTACTTCTTCATCAATGAGGATGGTTTAATTGTTGCTAATAATAGGTAGTGTAATAATATCTCATTATTTTCATTTGTATCCTGTTAATTTATAATGAGATTGAACATCTGTTCAAATGCTTCTTGGTGATTTATACTTCTCCTTGGAAAACTGCATTTCATTTCCTTTAACCATTTTCTATTGGGATAGTAATCTTTTTCTTATTGACTTATAAGAGCTCTCACCAGTCCGTAATCTATATGACAATTCTATTGATGGGTAGTTGTTTTCTTCATTTTAGCATTAATATAGTAATGAATAGTTTTGTAAGTAGATATTTGTATGTATCACACATTATCTCCTTTGAACAGGTTAAATTAAAACAGAATAGATTAAGGTAAAATAGAATTGATTAAGAGACTCTAACACATATTGCTAAAATGCTTTCCATAAAAGCCACACCAATTTACACTTCCACTATCAGATTATGAGATAGCCTACCTCATAGCAACCCATTTTATATCCAATCAGAGTAATAAAACAGGATGCAGAGAGATAAAGACATAAAAGAGCATGACATACAAGTCACAGAGCGAGGAGACAGTCAATCCTGCTATAGTATTTCTGGAAGCCAGGACAGAAGAGGAGGATCTGAAAACTTTGGTAGAACAGAAATGGAGAGGCATGCAATCTTTATCTCCTTTAAAGTTTTCCGCAAAACTAGCTCCTTCATGACTCTTTGAAAATGAGTGACTGCTGCTAATTTAAGATTAAAAACCTGATTAATACATTTAACTTCTTACCTTCTCATATTCCACCAAGGCCAATTATTGATACTGATTGTGCAAATATCTGCTTCTCTTAGAAATGCTAAATCCCAGTGAAACCAAGGAAACAAGAGCACATCCCCAAATGCTGGGCCATTTCCTGGTGATGATCTGAAAACAGTGACTCCTGAGACTAGGCCTGGGTGACAAGAAGTAGTCATAGCCCTGGGTTTTGTCAATCAAAGTAGTACAGAAGGGTGTTTCAGACAACAGCTTAAGCCATTGAAAACATGCAAATTTTACTCATTCAGTAATTAAACAAACAAAAAAACCTTGCAACACCAAACTCAAATCAATGCTATTTCAATAAACAAAAACTAAGCGGAAAAAATTTTAAAAATTAAATATAAACAAAAACTAAGTGGGTTCTTGGTTCTAAGGGCTTTTCCCGATGAACTGCAATCACATAGCCGGTCATAAATTACAGCATGAGAAGGAATGGCAGTGGCATCAAGAACATAGACAGCACAGTAATGTCTAGTACAGAGAGCTGATAAGAAATGTCTAATGAATGGTTCTGAAGTACTTTCAAGGTTTAAAAATCCTGTAATAACATTAAAGAGAATCATCATCATCCAGTTAAGGCGATTAACAGCCTGTTTTCCTTCTTTCAAGCACAGGTGATCACACAAAAACAGTCCTAACAAACCGCAGCCAGTTATACACCTATTTTTAGTTATATATTTTTTATATAAAAGCTCTGTTATATGTAAATTAAAAATTCAGTTATATGTATTTCCATATATGATTCAACTGATGTTGGTTGTTCTTCCCAACTGCTACTAGTTATGGATCAAATCATAATCACCATTTTCTAATCAACAGCACCAAGCTTGCCAAGTGACTGAGATTCTGCTATACAACATGAAAGTTCCTGCAAATGGTATTATATTTGTCATTTGTTTTAGTAAACATTTCAGACTCTGATTATTAATTGTACTGCTCTGTTGTGTCTCTTTCCATTTGATTCTTACTCTTATGAAATCTTACTCCCTCCTGAGAGTTTTGACAATTTGATGACTTCTAAATCATTCTATTAACTCAAGCCTCATTTCTAGGCTACAGACACCTGCTTCTAAATGCTAATTGGCCGTTTCCACCTGAAGTCCCACAGATAGCCCAGCCTCACCTACCCAAAGCCCAGCTTGCAAGACTCCTCCACTCCCATCAAAACCTGTTTCGTCTTTTTCCTCTTTAACATCACCAGCCTGAGTCACTGAAGCTCTAAAGGTTAACTGGCCTCTTCTTCTCTTTGCTCTCCTCCCTCCTTTCCCTTCCACATCCATTTCTGCTGATCCAGCTTTTAGAATCTCCATTGTATCTGTCACACACTCTCCATAGCTGTGACACTGGACTGAGTCCTTCCCGGTTCCTGGTATGACCACCACTTTAGTTCAGCAACTGCAATCCCCAGACTCTCTTCTACTCACACGGGGACAGGACTGCCAACAGGCTGTATCCAAAATGATAATATATAATCACATGACTGTCCTTCTTAAAGCTCTTACTGACTTCCCATAGCCAATGGTACAAAGTTGTTTTGGGACGAATGTATATTTGTCAAAGTGGGAGAATAGAACATATTTAAGTTAGTGTTTGCTTGACTCATAATTTTAAAATAGTTAACTTATGACATGTGGACCTCTATTTGCACTCTCTCCTCATGCTCAAAAATTGGTAAGGGGGACCTGACTCTGAGGTGTCCAGTTACTCTGGTTTTCCCCTTAGTATTTTTTAAAAATAACATATTTATTGAGATATAGTACTATACAATAAAATTATCTTTCTTTAAAGAGCACAATTGCATTTTTAGTATATTCATAGAGATGTGCGACCATCACCAATATCTAATTCCAGAACATTTTATTATCCTCCAAAGAAACACTATGCCAATTACCAGTCTCCAATCTCCCTTTTTCCTAGCCCCTAACAACCACTAATCTACTTCCTGTCTCTATAGATACGCTTATTTTGAACATTTCATATAAAAGGAATCATATAGCACATGGCCTTTTGTGTCTGTTTTCTTCCATTTAGCATAATGTTTTCAAGGTTCATCCATGTTGTAGCATGCATCAGTATTTAATTCCTTTATATGGCTTGATAATATTCCATTGTATATATATACCACATTTTGTTTATTTATCAGTTAACAGACATTTGGGTCCTTTCTACTTTTTGGTAATTATGCATAATGCTGCTAAGAACATTTGTGTACAAAAAATTTGCTCCCATAGAGCTACTTTCCTTCGTCCTTTTATTGTAATACACATTACATCTTTATATATTATAAGCTCATCAACATAGCTTTATGCTTATAGCTTGCAACTGTCTTTTAAATCATGCGGGAGGAAAAAAAGGAGTTATAAAAATAATATGTGTAAACTGTCTTTTATGTTTTACCAGTGCACTTTATCTTTTTGAGTGTGGATTCAAGTTACTGTCTAGTTCTCTTTTATTTCAGGCTGAAGGACTCCCTTTAGTAATTTACGGAAGGAAAGTCCTGCTAGTGATAAATTCTCTCAGTTTTTAATCTGGCAATGTCTTAATTTCTCCTTATTTTTGAAGAATAATTTTTCTGGGTATAGAATTCTCAGTTGACAGTATTTTTCTTTCAGTACTTTGAATATATCATCCCACTTCTTTCTGGCCTCCATAGTTTCTTATGAGAAATTGCCTATTAATATAACTGAGACTCCCTTATACATAACAAGGCATTTTCTCTTGCTGCTTTCAAGATTCTCTCTGTTTTTTGACAATTTGACTATAATATGTCTCAGAGTGAACCTCTGAGTTTATCCTACTTGGAATTCACTGAGATTCTTGGATATGTAAATTCCCATATCTCATCAAATAGGGAAAGTTTTCAGTCATTATTTCTTCAGATATTCTTTCTGTCCCTTTCTGTCTCTCCTTTCCTTCTCAGACACCCGTTATGTGTATGTTGGTACATTTGATGGTGTCCCACAGGTCTCTGAGGTTCTGCTGATTTTTCTTCCTGTTTTCAGATTGAATAATCTCATTTGACCTATCTTCAAATTTTCTGATTCTTTCTTCTGTCTACTTAAATCTGCTATTGAACCCAGTAGTGAAACTTTTATTTTAGTTATTGTACTTGTCAGCTCCAAAATTTCTATTTGGTTTCTTTTTATAATTTTTATCTCTTTATTGATATTCTCTGTTTGGTGAGGTATTGTTCTCATATATCTTTTTGTTCCTTTAGAAATGATTTCCTTTAGTTCTTTGAACATATGTATGGTCACTGATTTAAAGTCTTTGTCTAGTAAGTCCCATATCTGGGCTTCCTCAGAGATAATTTCTATTGACTGCCTTTTCCCCCCTGTGAATAGAACATACTTTCCAGACTCTTTGCATGTCTTATAGGTTTTTTTGAAAAGTGGACATTTAAAATAATATAACTCAGCAACTCTGGAAATCATCTCTCTCCCGCAACCATGGTTTGTTGTTGTTGCTGTTTGTTGTTGCTGTAATTGTTCTTGTTATATGTTAGTGACTTTTCTAACCTTATTCTGTAGAGTCTGTATTCTTTGTCACGTGTTGTTAGCTTAGTGGCCAGCTAATGGCTGGGCAGACTTTTTTTTTATATATAATGCCCTCAACCAATAAGTTCCAGCCTTTGCTGAGAGGATTTCTGTGTATAGTGGGACACACCTTCAATCTGCCTGCTGTTTACAGTTCTTCCTTAACTTTCACTCCCTGCTTGTGCAGAGACTCAAGGTCAGCCATAGGTGAGAGATGGAAGATTTCTCAGGTCTTTCCTGAGAATGTGCACACCTCTGCACATGTACATGACTTTTATATTTCCAGGAATATGTGAGCATTTCAAAGACCCAATGGACACATCATTCTCCAGCTTTTTATTTAGAAATTTTTGATTATCATCCTGTTTGCCCCAACTCTTATTGCTGCCTCAGGCAGCTGCAATGTTAAAACAGTTGCTGTGACTGTTTTTGACGAGTGTCCCAGGAGAAAAGTTCTATGCACTGAGTGAGTGCTGAATCAGGTCAAATAAAGACAAGAGCTGCAAATGGGAGTTCCCAAGCAGCTACCAGACAGGTCAAATCATGACAATTCTCTGGGAGTAAGGCTCTCTGTAGAGCTCCAAACAGGTCTTTTCCTCTCCAGTGGCCACTAGGGTACTGTTATCACAACTACTGTGATGGCAAAAACGGTTAGTTTTTAAGGTTTCCTCAGAGCTGCAAAAGGGTGAATAGGAACAGAGCAAGCTAAATGACACAAAGCACACTGTTCTCACTGAGATTCAGGGTTTTTTTGTTTTGGTTAGTTTTTTTCCTGAATAAATGATCCTCAGATCATCATAATTTCCGAACTTTGAAAAATGTTGATTTTGATGATTTTTGTCACTGTTCTCCCTGCTTTTATGGAAGAGTAGATGTTCAGAGGTCTTTACTCCACCATTCCAGAAGTATTCCTATTTCCCCTTAGCATTTTTATAGGCACTAGGGTCAGGCCTTCAAGTGGTTTATCTCATCATAGACATTGTTGTCAAGTAATCTTTGTTAGATATCCCACCCCTTGGCAGAATGACTTTCTTCAGCAGTTTCTCTGAGTCCTTTAATATTTTGAATGTAAAAATAATTTTCAACTTATTGTCTGTTATGAAATGACAAGCACAATTATTACCAAACATCACGTGTTTAATAAAGATGATGTGAGTAGAACTTCAACCAAACAGAAGACAAAGACTTGAAATTTTTTTTATCACATATACCATGAGGCTGGAAGTTTTTCCAGTTAGAAATATTCTACCCTCTAGGATTTTTGTCTTAAGAGCGATTTTTGATACCTTAATCACTGTATATGTAGTTCTCTCCTACCCCTTTTATATTCACATCTACAGACCCACAGATTCATTGCTGATATTCAGCAATGTTCAGCAATGATAACCAGGGACCCATACTGATATCTCAGTCCTGATGACTGGAGTTACCTTGCTAAGGCACAAAGTAGATAATGCAATAGATTAACCAGCCACTAGGATGGAAACAAAACAGGGGAGGCTGAGGTGAAGAGACAACAACCAGAAAGATAAATTATATGCAGGGTTATAACTAGAGGTAAAGGGTACAAACTTAAGTTTCAGAAGTCATGGGATAAAATCTGACTCTACCTCTCTGTGACTTGGGAAGTCACTTTTCCATTCAAAGCCTCTGTTTCCTCTCTGTAAATGGAAATAATGCCTACTTCATTGGGATTTTTTGCAGATTAAATGAGCTAATGCATATATAGGACTTAGTGTAGCATATGGCTCATAATAAGTCCGCAGTAAATGACATATTAGTCATTTATTAATATTAATAAATTTTATATTATATATAAATATATATATTATATATAATATATATATTATATATATATATAATATATATATATTATAATATTAATCCCAGCCCTGAGCAGACTAACTGCAGCTATTATACATGAATATGTTCCAACTTTGAAAAACAAGATATGTTTCAAAAGTGAGACTATCCCTTATGGGTAGTCTTCCATCTCCCACCAAAGACATTTCCCAGGCTGACTCATATTCATGCATCTCCCTCAGGTGTGCCACCTGCTACCCTCCTATATAAATCACAGACTTCTGGGGGACATGTCATTCATTCATTCATACATGCATTCTTATGATCAACATTTACTGGGCATGTTACACACATCAGGCATTAATTTAGCGTGGGTGCAGGGTGATGGATGGGCAGACAGGGTCCCAACCCTCATGGAGGTTACATTCCAACAGGGGACAGAGGCAGGTTCTGGTGACTCCATTCCAGCATTAAAGACTAAAAATCCTAAGGTGGCATTTCCCTGATCCTCTCATAGCTCAAGTTCTACAGTGATTCAGATTTCACCTAGAAGACTGCCCTCCACTCAGTGGGATTTGAAAATCAGAGTGAAGATAATGAGGTAGATGCTATATTTCTGCTGTTCCTGCCAGAGGTTTGGGGTATTCTGCAATCTCTTTAGCAAAGATCCCAGTATCCTATCCCTAGCTTCATGTGTTCCAAGAAACAGAAATGCTCATTTTGGTGGAGGAGATGACTGCAGAGGTAGTGTGGTCCTGGAGCTAACAATGGTGGCGTCAGCTTCCTGAATCCTAGCTTTGTATAGTGACAGAGGTGCAGTGGTCAATTCTGTTGTGCTGTTCTGAGCGTTGTCTCAGGAACTCTGTCTGCTCCCTGACTCGTACAAGATTTCATATGCCACCCGAAACCAATATGAAATCCCTTTCTGCACAAGCAGAAATGGATTGTTACTGAATCCAGACCAATACAGGAAAACAAATAAGGGGAAGATAAGTAAATAAACAACACAAGCATTGATTGTCATAAGTGCTATAAAGGAAGAGTGATGTAAGATGAGGGACAATTTTTCAGATGGAGTGGTCAAAAGGTCTCCTTGACGAAGTGAACCAAAGCAGAGCCCTCATGGAAAGAAGGAGCTAAGAAAAGACGAAGAAAGTTCCAGGTCCAGCAAACAGCAGTAGTACTGGCCCAAATGTGGAAAAGAATTTAATGCATCCAATCCTCAGAAAGAACAGTAGCATGATTGGAGATTTGGGACAAATGGCACAAGGCGAGACTAGAAAATTTAGCAGGGATGACAGCTTCTCAAAGTGTGGTCCATGGCCTGGCACCGGTCTGCAAACGGCTGAGGATCCATGATAAGTACCAAAGTTAAGTGTAAATGTTTAGAAATGTTGTGGCAATTTGGTATTACCCCAACATTCAAGCAATGTTTTTTTATCACATTTAATAAACCTATCAGTCCAAACCAGACTGGAAATTAAAAAAAAAAAAAAATCCGATCTGTGAGATAGTTTCAGAAGCATTGTTTCCCATGCGTAGCCTTGCACACTGTTTCTGTAAAGCTCCAGATACTAAATGTTTCAGGCTTTGCAGAACCATAGGGTCTCTGTGGCAACTACTCTGCTCTGTTGTGAAAGCACAAAAGCAGCTGTGGACCATCTGTCAGCAAAGAGGTATGGCTGCATTCCAATAAAACTTTATTTATAAAAAATTGTGGTGATCAGATTTAGCCTGCGATGCCTAATTTGTCAACCCTGTTCTAGGCCACAGGAAGGAGACTGGGCTTGACTCTAAAGGCAACAAAACCCACTTAATTGAGGGCTTCCTTCATTCTTGCTCCGTTCTTATCACTGCCTATGTGTGTGTAAAGTCTTCACCTCATTGACTCTAAATCAGAAAGAACCTTGAAGCTCCTCTCTAATTCAGTGCTCTCCTCATAGCCACCTGACAGATGACGTCTCTGCCTACAGGACTTGTGTTTACAGGCAGGGTCCATTTGACTCTTACCTGCATCCCGGAGGAATGATGATGACACCACTGACCTTGCAGTAGGCTGGTGAGCAACTGACAGCCCTAAGAGGCTACAGTCTTCCATTCTCCAGGACCTGGTCCATCACAAGTAGGTTTCCATTGTCATCTGAGTCCTGAGGTCACCTCCAGGGCCCACTTTTCTGAGGTATACCACGCCATTTTTCTTCTGTAAAAAGTTACATATCTGTCCACAGGGACTCCTGTGAACACTGTCCATGGCCAGCTCACTTGGTGTGTCTGAAATGGTTGTATTGGACACGCAGCCACCGCATGTGTAGGCTCGTTTGCCTCTGGGCTCAGACACTGCCACGGGCAGGAAGGCCTTCTGTATTCACATGTCTCCATTCATAGAGCACCTACTTCATAAACCCACCTTAACACCAATACAGTAGAACGCCTTATCCTCTCTGCACACGGGACACAGACCACTGTGTGTGTGAGGACACAGAACCCCACAGCAGGTCTCTCACACGGAGGGCATAGCTGAGGCAGCTCTTTCTGAAATCTCTTTTATTTAAGATTTCTTTCGTTGACTCACGACAAACTTAACAGGTAAAACTTTGCTCTTGCAAGTCTCCTTAAAATATCCCTTCTGGACCTACCACCGTTTACCTTGGCAGTAGGTAGCCCAAAGAGTTTTGGAAAGTCTCAGCTTGGCAAAGCCTCAGAGCTACTGGCACATTAAAAATTAATAAAGAGCACTGAACCGAGTTCAGGACACTGCAACGCGATCCTTCACCGTGAAATGTGCAAGATTCTTTGTTGGCAATGAACAAATCTGAAGCCAAAAAGGGCCGACCGTGACAAGCTAAGATCAGAAACAGTCAGCAACTTTGTGTGTCTTTCATTGACACACAAATGATGGGTAGGAATCAATACCCCTGCTCAGCCATGCTCTTCCTGAACATTCAGGAATTGAAGATGGGCCTCGGAGTCCAACCCACAGAGCTGGGTATTTACCGAGCTTGCAGAACCACAGAGACAGGGCAACTGCAGCTGCCTCCTTCCACTATAAGACAAGAGTGATTCACAACAAATTCCCAAGTTAGCAGCTTCTCCAAGGAGAGTCAAGATAAAGCAAGGCATTTCCAAACATTTGGGATTTGCTTGAGTAAAACAGAATGCTTGTGTCTGACTGAATATTAACCCAGGAGGAAGAAAACACTTTCTGCATGCATAGGTGAGGGGCTGGCGGCAGAATGGACCTGACAGCATTGATGATAAAACTAAAAACGAAACAAGCGTGTACAGCACACCTGGTGGTTCAAAGGAGGAATCTACTGTATTTGTAATCAACCTCAGGACACTTGGACGCAGGCAGCAAACACAGAGACAGAGCAGCAGAGGCAAACCTTGAAAAATGTATCCTTCTGAATTCTGGAAAAACACTGGCAGACTCCACGTGCATGCTGGGTGATGCCCTGTGTCTATTTACACATTGCAACGCCCTCGAGCCCTCCAGAAAAATCACAGGCAAACCCTACACTCTGCAAATCAGAGGTCTGAAGCAGAGCACTTACTTAGCATATTGGAAGCTCTCTCTCGCCTCCACACCGACAGAAACATTAGAGAAAAAACAAAAAAAGACAGAGAGAGAAAAGAAAATTCTGTCCTTACCGAAAAGGCATAGCAGACAGGGACGGTGAACGTTTTCACTTTAGCCCACTCTGTGCTTTCTGTTTCATTCGGTCAATGTTCTAATGCTACTGAGGAGAGTTCCTGGGGTTTTCCAATCTTCCTTCAAGAGTTTTAATCACTGGCTTCCCCAGCCCGGGTTTAACAAACACCGCTGTGTTCTGTGTATGCAGCACCACGTTGGGCAACCAGCCAACACAGAGTTTCAAGAGGCAAGGGGAGAAAACTGACACCCTAACAAACATACTTCCCTCTTTTGTGTCTTTTAAGGTGGTGCTCAAAGTGTCATCTTTGCTGCTGACAGGAGCTAAAGATAGCCTCTTTAAGGGACTTTCTCCACTGCCCCGCTATCCCTGGCTGGGCTGCCCGAGCTGGGTTCCCCGAAGTTTGTTTTCTGTCTCCCTGCCCTGAAGTTCTCTGCACAATCGCCCGGCTTGCCTCTCCACCAGCTGCACTTTAAATGTATTTTAATTGGCTGGAATGTCGAAAGAATCCATTTGGCAGTCGTTTACATGTGAAGCACGCCCAGGGCAGCTGAAAGAGGCCCCAGAAGCAGCCGATTACTTCATCAAAAGCTGCAGTTTGAATACCATTGACTCCTACAGAACTACAGTGAACTCAATTCGATAGGCAAGAAGAAGTAATTAATAATTTGCTGAGAAAAAATTCTTCATTCATCTAAAAGCCAGAAATGCAAAGGGGAAAAAAAAAAAATCCCTGCAGACACAACCATTCCTATGAAAGGCTTGATTGATAGCCCCCGGTTCTACTCTTCACAAACATTGACTTTGTATAGCATTAAAGGAGGGCGCATGATGCATAATTTGGTTTGCCTGAGAAGTTAATTTAAGTAATTTTCCTTTTCAATGATCCCCTGAGATACATCGTTCTGTTACCTCTTTACACATTAGCCATATGCTGCAGTAAATATTGCCAATACTTGTGGCATTTCCTCGTTGCTTTTATTTTTTTCTTGGTTGGTTGCAATAATTAGTTTTTGGCCTCCACTAAAGCCAGTCACAAATAAGTTTGCTCTGAGTCAAAGTGGATAATCATCACCACCCAGAATCTATAAGCCAAAGTGAAGGATAAGGCACTCTGAAAAAAACCCAAAAAACTGTCAGCTTCAACAGATTCTAACATCAAGGGGGTAGGGGGAATATACGGATATATACGCATCTATGCCTCAAAAATAACAAATAAATGGAATCATTTGCAAGTAGTTCTTTACCAATATTTTGCTCAGAAGCCTTTTCAATACCCTATGTGGATTGCGTTGACAGATTTAGAATCCCTGAGAAGTATATTTTGAAGAATCATCTCAAGTAATCCTGATGTTCATCCCTCATTAAGAACCCCTGGTTTAGAGTCAGAATATGCAGGAAGATCTTGGCACCCTGAGGATGCCTCTCCATGGAAAACGTGAGCCAGAAAACACTGTCAACTTTGTTCTGCTGGCTTTTCCTCACTTCAGTAAAATTGTCTGTGGTTCCCAACAAGGCAGTACAAGAGAAAGAATGGTGTACGTAAGTTGCTTGGGTGCATTTGTCCAACAGCTCAGAGATGAAAACCAGCACCCTACGTGAACAGGCTTCTTTCCAGGAACAGAAGACTGGAAGACAGGATGAGTGTTGACTCCATAGACATCCAGCCTGTACAATTGCACGGACCCCAGTGCTTAAAAGAGACCTGTGCTTGGATTAATCCTGTGCTGGCATCATCTTGAATTCCTTCACTTTTGAACCAGGAACATTGTATTTTCATTTTGCCTTGGGCTCCACAAATTATGTACCTGGTCCTGAGAAAGACAGCATAAATCTGATTCAACACACAGTCGAAGTTGAAAAGTGCTGGGAATATTATATTGAGGGTATAGGTGACAACCCACTTTTGTCTTGCCCAGTGTTCTAACTTAGATTTTGAAGCAGCTGCGAGGATTGAGGAGGGTGACCTAGAAAGAAGAATCTCTCCAGTAAACACAGGGCAGTGAGAGTGATCTGGGAGGTTCTAACTAGTTCGCCCTGAACTGATGGTTCACAGTTTGTTGTGTGATCACACTTCACTGTACTGGTTCAGAGAGATTTTATTTGTTTCCCATATAGTCAGCCCCTCCACTGTGTCATTCTATGGGCAGAAAACTCCATGCGTAGCCCTCATCTATTTTTTTATTATTTTTTTTTTGTCTCAGTTGGGTCTTCATTGCTGCATGCGGGCTTTCTCTAGTTGCGGCGAGTGGGGGCTACTCTTTGTTGTGGTGTGTGGGCTTCTCATTGCGGTGGCTTCTTTTGTTGTAGAGCACAGGCGCTAGAGTGCACGGGATTCAGTAGATGTGGTGCGTGGGCTCAGTAGTTGTGGCTCGTGGGCTTTAGAGTGCAGGCTCAGTAGTTGTGGCGCATGGGCTTAGTTGCTCCGCAGCATGTTGGATCCTCCTGGACCAGGGCTCAAACCCGTGTCTCCTGCCTTGCCAGGCGGATTCTTAACCGCTAAGCCACCAGGGAAGTCCTCCATCATGTATTTTGAAATTCTCCTGGAGCCTTTATTCATAGTTTGACAAAGTCAAATTCAGTGCCAAAGCCTCAAAGTCACTGCTGACCCACTGCCATGAGGCCAAATAGCTCACAAGTTACTAGAGATGTGAAATGAGTACCCATGGGTCACTTTCTGCTCTCAAAGGTCTATTTTCCAAGACCAGCCTTTACACCTGGATTTTGGCCTGCTCTAGCCTTAGCAAAAACCACACAAAAAGAATTTTTTTTCTAGAAAAGAATTTGGTTTCAGATGTCAAATACTTAATATTGCTGGTATCTTACATCTTGTTAGCTGTACTGCTAATGTGCTCTGACACTGGCACTTAACAAATAAAACAGATTAGTGTTGGAGAAACAGAATAGAATTTAGAGAGCAACTGGTCCAAACTATTATTTTTTTAAAAAAGGATTACTGAGACAAGAAACAATTCATGACTTCCCAGAAAGTCCATAAAACAATGTGTCTAAATCATACACTTCCTTTTGCTATGCCTGTTCCTATGCTGGACCGCCCAAGTGGTTCCCCATTCTGACTTTCCCACTGACTCCTAGATATTTTCCTGGATCTAGTCTGCTTTTCCTGGATCTAGTCTCCCTCCAGATTGATTTCAAGTGCTCACATTCTAACTCCTTGCCTTCCTCTTATGAACCACTTTCATGCACTGACCGTGCTGCGTCTATAAAGAAATCTGATCTCACACAAGACACACGGCATAGTCATCATAGAACAGGGTCACCTAGGAATTTTTAGATCTCGTGACATAAATTCCTCTCTGCCATTTATAGAGCTTTAGTATGTATCCTGATAATCTTACTACTAGAGGCAGGTTTGAGAAGCTCAGTGTCCAAAGAATAGCAAAGCAAATCTGTTTGAACTCCTTTCCAGAGCTGGTCAGCTCCTGCTGCCCTTCTTTATCCACACTCTGAGGTATAGTCTTCAAGGTCAGAGATTCCTTAGACTATAGCTGATCTTTATGGAGCCATGTAGAGGCCTATGTTGGGACACGGACACAAAGCAAGTAACTATGTTTTGGGAATGCAGAGCAATTATTAGAATGATCTGGCAGGTTGTGGAGGTCACAGAAAAGTCAAGGGTCAGAGCCAGGAAGGCAAAGTGAAAGGTTCTCTGCAGGAAGAGGAAGGTCTTGGTGCTACAGAGAAACAAACCAAATGTGCGATGCATCACTTTGCAGGCGCTGGCCCTGAATGGGCCTCAATTTCCTCATGTGTCCATGGGTAGCATGACACAGCTATACTAGCTACACCCGCCACCCAGATTAATGTTAGAATGTCCACGCTCTTCCCATTCCTCAATTATAGAGGCACTGGAGCCACTGAAGCTTGGAAAGTACTCAGGGCCCACATGACAAACCTAGGTCAGATGGGCAGTAGGTCAGAATCCAAGAACACAGACGGAGCACTTAGGTCCACATTTCTGGCAAACCAGAAAACTCACACAAGGCAGATGGCCAAATGGTTGAAAACACAATCAAAGCTCAGGTCCCTTGGTTCATCAGGAAATAAAGGGGCAAATCAAGGCAAACAGCAAGTGGATTAAGATACTGCTGTTTAAAAGATGCTCAAAAGGGGCTTCCACATACAAAGCAGCAACTTGGTCTGAAACACGGCCAGCCTATGGCTTGGGGATGTAACTCACTGGGAGTGAAAACCCAGGAGGAAAGGGCAGAACAAAACATTCAGTCTGTTAAATTCAATCACATCATCATTGATGGAGTCCAGGCTGAGTATGGGGTTCTCCTCAGGATCACAAGGCTGGGGGGAAACAGTCCTGTCATGGGGTGGCACTAGGGATGCTATAACGACATACCACAGACTGGGGGGCTTAAATAATAGAAATTTATCTTCGCACAGTTCTGGAAGCTAAAAGTCCAAGATCAAGGTGTCGGCAGTGTTGGTTTCTTCTGAGACGCCCCCTCTCCTTGGCTTGCAGATGGCTGTCTTCTCCCTGTGCCTTCCCATGGTGTTTTCTCTGTAGGTATCTGTGTTGTAATCTCCTCTTCTTATAAGGACACAAGTCATACTGGATTAGGGCTCACTCTAATTGCCTCATTTTAACTTAAATCACCTCTTTAAAAACTCTATACCTAACTACAGTCACCATCTGAGGTAGAAGGGATTAAGACTTCAATATATACATTTGGGGGGCACAATTCAGCCCATAACAGGTGTTTTTCAAACTATCTCAGGACTAGCCATTGTTTGTTTCTCCTACGATGCAACCCACTCTGCTAAGTGTTTTGGAGGCCATTTCTTATGTACTCACAAACCACCTTACTATCACCTCTTAGCAGATGGGAAAATTCAAGTTAGAGAGATTAAGAAATTTGTTGCAGGACACCAAGAAGAGACAATATGATTCTAGAGCCCAAGCCCTTAACCTGACACAAGGCTGTCTTTCCAGAAACCAGGCTTCTTGATATATTCAATGAACATGATTCCAAAACACCTGGTGCCCAGAATCTGTATCTCATACTCCATGAGCTCCTGTAGCTTGGCTATCGTAGGTCCAATTTATCAAGCATTTTTTTGAGCATCTACTGAACAGACCGAACTTCATTGTTTGCTGGCAACTTCGCTGAAGAGATAAGAGTAGTCTTAGGGGTGAGGTAAATTGATCATTAAGTTTGGGAGAAAGACCAGACCTAGAGACCGGGGCGATTGACACTCTGCTGGGGAGTGTCCCATGGCTGGGAAGGGAGGCTGAAAGCTGCTGGGCCAGGCTTAGGTTGGTGTACAGGCTTCAGGAGCCATATCTCAGGCCCTGAAAGTGACGATTACCCCACAAGCTATCACTTAAAAGCACACAAGAAGCCCCAGGCAAACTGAAAATTGTATGTGAGGAAGAAAGAGAAGGGAGGGAGGAAAAAAAAGAAGGAAGGGAGGGGAAAAGGAGGACAGGGAGGAGAAAAAAAAGGTAGGAAACATTCGACCAGCACCTGCTAGGTGGCAGGTATTATGCTAAACACAACTTCCATTGCCTCACAAAATGCTATCAGATAAATAGTTATTTACCTTCATTTTACAGATTCATGAACTGAAGCTCAAATGTGTTAAAACTTTTGCTCACATTGTCACCGCCCCAAATCAGCAAAGCCAAGATGTTAACCCAGCTTTCTTTATGCTCTCCTGAAACCACCCTGCCTGCCAACTGTGAGCAAAACAATAAGAAGCAAGCAGGAAGCTCAAGCTGGTGGAGGCAGGGCCTCTAATGGGGCCTCCTTATCCCAAGTCCAGTGCGTAAGGGCATCAAAGCTCCTGGGTGTGAAGCCACGACATTGATTGGAGTAGCTAGGCTGCTGGTGAGGTGAAGTCAGAAAGGTCAGAAGGGCCGTCTGCTGATGGGCAGGGCTAGCACGGGGCCAGCTCTCTGATAACAAAATAGATGGGGTTTATTGATGGGATTCCCTTATTTTATGCAAATGATTCCGCTCCGGGTATTTATTCCTGTGTTGAATGGGGGTTTGCCTTGGGAAAATAGATCGGCTCCCACCACTAGGGAAAATAAATCTTGCTGGCCATTCAGACACCAGACTCCAGATTCAGAGCTGGATGAGAAAACCTTTGAGCTGTTGGGCACCGGGGAATTCAGATGTTGTTTATCCAGTGAAGAGATAACGATTTATAGCGGGGAGGGAGAGACAGTGAGGGAGGAGACAGAAATACGCTGAATTGTATTTGTCTTCACTGACTGCACCATTAAAGCACTAATACTGAAAGAACTGTCGGAAGAGGAAGGGTGAACCAACAATCCACCAGTATTTTGGTAAGCCACAGACGCTGGACCACGTGTGACGGTGGGTACTGCAAACAAATATATAATGTCAATTTCCATTCTATCTTGCCCATTGAAGAATTCATCAGAGTAGTGAGCAGGAAGCAAAAATCATTGCTAGGGGGTCTAGAAAGGCATTTTGGGGGGTAATTTTTTTCACATGTAGAGTCACAATGAGATATTGTATCTTTCAGGGTTTCATTGGCTGATTATATGAGAAGGCAATTCAATAGCATGTTTGAGAGCCAATCGACCCATAGTGCTTTCTATGTCACAGGTCTCATTCCAAGTATTGGGTTGCCCAAAAAGTTCGTTGGGGATTTTCCATACCGCCTTACGGAAAAAAAGCCTCAGGAACTTTTTGGCCAACCCAATATGTACTATACTCCCGTAGTATAGTTCTGCACAGGGAGATGCCATTGTTGTTCCCACGTCACAGGTGGAAGAACTGAGACACAGTTTCTTCACTTGAAATGATGGAAGTGGGGAAGCTGTGATTCAAACGAGGCAATCTCATTCCTAAACCACTGCCCATCCTGCCCCTCCTGGTGGCCTTTAGGGGTAGAGCAGTTACGCACAGAGCCCGGCTTCATCTGGCCTCACTTTATTGCCCTGCCTGGTCTTCTCCTACTTTCTTCAACAGTCAGGGGTGTCTTTTTCCGCATCCCCCCACGTAGGTCTATACAGATGCCCGGTTTTATAGTTTTAAATTTTGCTTTTGTTTTTATTTTGCCCAGAAAGACGTTTTCCTATAGCATGCTGTGCAAACTGACATTTTTCTGCCAAGGCTCAATACCTTCAAAAACAAACTGGTGTTTGTTGTCTTGGAATTATCAATTTTCTCGTGGGTATTTGTTGCCTAAGGAATTTACCTTGGCTATTCACTATCATGTTAATCCTCCCCAGAGACCAGGGCTTAGGTGAAGGAAAAGGATAGACCTGGAGGTGGCCACACATGGAGGAGGAGAAGAGAAGGGAAAGATTCTGGACCTCAGCTTCTCTCAAGCCTTGTTTCCAGGTTAACCAGATGCCCAAACCCATCTCTGCATTACATACTTCTTTCTTATAAAAAGAAATTCCTTCTATTCAGGCAGAGGCAACAGGTCCCCCTGGAAAGATGGTAGTCCTCACAGTTAGACTCACCTAAGGTCAACCTCTGCTCTGCCACTGACTACCTGTGTGTCCTTGGGTAGGTGACTTAACCTCTCTGAGTCTCAGAGTCTTCATCTCAAAGGAGGGATGACAATATGACTTTCTAAGGACTACATAGACCATAAAATGTGAAAATGTCCGGTTTATCAGTGGACCCTAATTCATGGTAATTCCTCTTCTCTTCCATTGTCGTACCTGGGCTAAAGCTACTAACATGAAGACAACCGTGGCATTCTTACAAACCTCAAGCACTCTGGACTTAAAGATATTATAATCATGCATTGAGGCCCCTAATGACATTAGCTGCATAAGCAAAATCAGTTGCTAAGAAAGGCCTTGTAATGGTAAATACCTGTAATGGTAAATAACATCATGGAATTGTTCTATAGGACTTCCAAACTGAGTGTTACTGAATTCCAATCACATTTGGAAGAAACCAGACAACACATGGGCTCACAAACCAGTTTGCTCACTAGACTTAACCAGTGTGATAAGCCTTTAACATGGCTTAATGATAAGGGCACCTATAATTACTTAATAGCCTTAAGAATCATTTCAAGGAGAAATTATATTCTATGTTTTAAAAAGCAGCAAAAAACAATAACTGTTATAAGTATGGTTGTGCTTGAAAAAGTTAATCTCTCATAGTCACTGTATTTAAAGAGCATTTTTCTTATCCTCCCCATTGCCATTCTTAAATGTCTTCCCTCCGTTCTACTTTTGTCCTTTTTTCATTAAATTATAGGAAAGGCATTTAAGGAAAGAAGACGGGGGAATGTCATCACAAAAAGTTTTAATACAAGCTCAGTAAAGCTAGAGCTAATTTTTTTCTACACAAATATGCAAAGTTTAGGAAATGGCAGTTTCATATCCAGCAAAGATGTCTAGAAGAGATCAATAATGTAATTATTACTTATTCATGTGTTTTAACTCAAAAAATTAGCTTAACCATGTAAGAAAAGAAGGTAAAATTTATAATAGCAATCAAGTAGAGAGATCTGGCAAGATGTGTGCAAAATCGTGATATATGGGAACACAAAAACTTTCAAAGACGAAATCCATAAATGAACAAAAGAGAAGCCATTTACTTCAAAGCTTAAGATCAAAATAGTGCAATAGTAATTAGAGGATATTCTTCTAGGGTTGAGTTCCTTCATTCTTCGCCTTTAGAAGAACACTGACCAAATACACATTCTAATTTTCTTTTTTTTTTTTTTGCGGTACGCGGGCCTCTCACTGTTGTGGCCTCTCTCACTGCGGAGCACAGGATCCAGACGCGCAGGCTCAGCGGCCATGGCTCACGGGCCCAGCTGCTCTGTGGCATGTGGGATCTTCCCAGACCGGGGCACGAACCCGTGTCCCCTGCATCAGCAGGCAGACTCTCAACCGCTGCACCACCAGGGAAGCCCCACATTCTGATTTTATATTGATAGACACCTTGGTAATGAACAATGGGGAGATAAAAAATATAAAGCTTTTGTCCCAAACATTGTAAAGTTCCTGGTTCTGTTAACCTGTGTAAAAATTATATTCATTTAGGGAAAAAAAAAAAAAGGAAGATTGAAATATTAAAGTACCTGTGCTCTGAAGTGTCAGATGAAGCAGTGGGGTTCATTCAGACCTACAACCACAATTTCATACTTCCTTTCAACTTATAGATTGGTCCGCAGGCTACAGTTTGTTTCCTTGTTTTGGTTCCTCACCCCAATCTGCCCACCATCTCACTTGTCATCCCACCTGCTCTGCACATTCTTCCTGCAACACTTTGAGCATGTCCTCTGCACACCACACACACACACACCATCCCCTTCCACATCTACCTGTGTCACAGGGATATTATTCTTCTCGGCTGAATCTCCCAAAACACAAGGTAACTGCTATCTCCCCAAAGAAGTCTCCATTCGCAATCACTTCAGCCCATAGTGAAACAGGGATTGCTTTCTCTTTGTCTATGATAAGTGGCAAATAGTAGCAAATCATGCCTGATGCTGGGATTTTCTCATGAATACATTTCATCTGTTTATTTATAATTGGTTGTAAACTCTTTGAGCTAAGCAGTGTTGCCATGTACTTCTTTGAATCCCTGGCTACCATGACATGTGGAGAGAAAGCAATCAATAGCACTGTGCAGAGCAGAGGTTGGTGCCCTTTCTAGTATTAGCAGTCAGCTTAAAATCTCTTCCAACAGAAAGAAACAGAAAGTTCTATTATTAAGATTATTTGCTTGGGTTAGTCCACTGAGACTAACCCGAAGATGCAACTCTCGTGGACAATCAAAGACCCATGAGAGGGTTGATTCCTTCATGGCATAGAGGTGGTACCCTGAAGTCAGTATGCTGGGTCCCACTGCTTGCTAACTGTGGTGCAGGGCAAATTTCTTAGCCTTGCTGTGTCTTGGTTTCCCCATTTGTAAAACGGACATTGTAACAGTTATAATAGCCAGCAGTTATAGCGTGCTCCTTAAGCCTTTTGCAAATAACAATTCATTCATTTAATTCTCATAACAATGCTATGAAGTAGGTTCTTCTATTATTATGTACACTTTACAGATTAGGAAACTGAGGTACAGAGAGGATACGTTTCCTGGCCACAGTCACAGACACAGAAGGTGCCAAAGTGAGAATTTTAATCTAGATAGTAAAACTGCAGAGTCCATGTTCTTAGCCACTGTGCTGAACTGCCTCCTTTCTATCATTAAAAAGTAATATATGCTATCAGTATGAATTTTAAAAGAACAAGTAATATATGAAAGTTACTGGGGACTATAAAGGGAAGATAAAATTAGGCTTTAAAAAAAAATGTGACTACCTTATATATTCAAATATCTCATGTAGAAGTGTTGCTTTCTTTGTCAAAGCAAGAATTAGGTCTATTGGAAGAATGAAATAAGATGGTCATGGTACGTAGTTAGCATAGTGCCTGAAAACTAGTGTGAGCTCATAAGTTTGGAGCCATTATTGCCATTATTATGATGATGATGGTGGTCGCTGCCTAGGGGCTCAGGAACTATTGATGTCATTGCTGCCTCTTCTCCCTGTTACTGCTCTGCCTTACTCTGCCCAAATCTCCAGCTGAAATCAAGGACAGAATGGATGGGTTAATGCTTATTCCTTAGGGAGAAGAGGAAAGGAGCAGACAGGCACATTTCATGGCTTTATGCACACCTCAGTTTTACCCAGGAAGGTCTAGGATTAAATGTACCCTCCACACTGCAGCCAAACTGGATTATTTTTTCTCCTAGATGTCTTACATGTTCCCCGTTCCAAATCTTTGCTCAGTCTGTGCTCTCCACCACAAATCCTTTCTCTCCCAAATCCACTGGTGTCTGCCAGTTCTTCTAGGCACCTTGCAAATTTTTGCACATACCCAAAGCTCTCCTTCCTCCTGCTAAGAGAATCAATGCATTCATCCATTTCTTCATTTTGCATACATTCATCAACATCTATTCTACTGGGTGGCAGGCACTTTGAAAGGCAATAGAGATGATAAAACCCAGGGAAGCCTTAGCTTCTGCCTTCAAGGGGACAAGAAAATCAATGATTAAATGCCATGTCATCATTGCTATGAATGTAAGTTGAACAATATTGCTCCTTCCTTCCTTTGAACTATATTCCCTTCTTTGCATTCTTTTTGGGACTCAGAACATTCTGTCCACTGTTACAATTATGTATGCTCCTCTCTTACATCCTGATTAGTATATAAGCTGACTGAGGCCGAGGAACATGCCTTTGCTCCCTGGATCCTCAGAGCAACCTCAAGTTCAGAATCTCCCTAAATACCTAAGAAACACTTTTTGCGTTACACCCTTGATCCTGCCATGCTGTACGTTAGAACGATACTCCATGTATAAAAACAACTCTGAGGGGTTAGCCATTAGGAAAAATCAAAAAAAGTTTTCTTCATCATCTTCCAGGTCTCTTTAACAAGCAACACCCAAGCACCCCTCAGTCACACTCAGACACAGAGCGAGTGAGAAGCAGGGAGATTTCGAGCTTGTTTCTTGAAAGCCATTGCTGCAGCAACACACAATCCGTAAATGACTTATGGTTCTTTATTACTGGGCCTTACAGCCCTGAGCAATTGTATCTGCCAAAGAGAGAATATTCACTTCAGAATTTTGGATGTAAATATTCAGTCCCTTGTGCTTAGCGTGTCATTGCTAATGGTATATAAAGAATGATCCAAGAGAAATATAAATAATCACTTGGCTCTACAATGAAAATAGCAGTGCTGACTATAACCAGCCCAAAATGAAACAGGGCAAACTTCAAACTCAAGCCAGGAGGTCATCAGCTGTGTCCATCTCAGAAAGGAATTCTTACCGTCAGCATACAGAATGTTTTTTTTTTTTTAAAGAAAGGCACTAGCCCACTTCTGCAACTCCACTTCAGCCAACAAGACAGGTAAAACTCAAATTACCAATGGGTTGTATTTTTAAAGCTCATTTTAAGGTTGAATGTTGAGGACCAAATTTCCAACATCTTTGAAAGTGTTCCAATGGGACAGTGGGATTCCAGTTCCAGTTTTAAAACACAGGGATGGGAGGACAATCTGAAAGGATTGATATGGCTGCTCAACGTGGATAAGCAGGTGCCCTCTTCTGTGGCAGGCTGCAAAAACGGCCCCAAAGACCTCCCATACCTATACACGCACCTCTCTGCAATGTGACTTAGCAGGTCCTTTTAAAGGGGAGTGGGGGAATCAATATCGCCCCTCTTGAATCCAATGGTAGAGAATACATACTTATCTCTTGGATTCAGGTGTAGTCATCATGACTTGCTTTGGCAAATGGTACAACAGTAAATGGGATACAAGCAAAGAGTTGCAAAGTGCTTGTGCATTGAGACGTGCTCTCTCTTGCTCTTGGGAACATTGCATGGCCATTTCTCACCCAAATGATATAAAGCCAACAACGAGATAGGTGAGAGAGTTGGTCGTAGCCTATTCAGCCACCAACAGACAGCAGAAATCAGCTGACCAGAAGAAATGGCCAGCCAACCCACAGAATCATGAGAAATAAGAAAAGTTATTAAGATATTGGATTTTGGTGACATCTTATGTAGCAAAAGCTAATTGGTACACCTTCATCCTATGCTGTCTACTCCATGTAAATCTCTCTCCAAGTTCTCCATTTTGGGGACAGAAACCACCTTCCCAGAACTTGTGTAAATTAAACTCAGAACTCACAGTACAGGAAACTTTCCCTCTTTTGCACTCCTGGGGTGATGGTTGCAGGTGGAAAGTAGGGAGCTGTGACTTGGCAATTATCAGAAAAGACCATCCCCGCTCTGTCTTGAACAACACCTGTGATAGCATAGATGGGGGACCAGGGACTCCAGGATGGAAAATGGAAGCAGAAGACAATGTAATAAATACTCCCTGATGGTGCAAGGAATTCCAAAGTGGAAGACTTGCATATCAGGGTCTGCCTTTCCCAAGCCAAATGTTTCCAATACATCCTAGCATCCACCCAAATCCCTCCATATTTATGAAGGAGACTTCAGGTCCTGTAATAGGTGGCCCAAGTAGTTTCCATGCACTGAGAGAGAGTTGGCATTGGTGTTGAATGAGCCCGCCACTGGACCTACCACTTAACTAACCCCTAACTATTTTCCTCACTCCTGACCATTTTGCTTTGACATCTGTCTCCCTAATTGTATACATTTTCTAGCACCAAATGGAGGCATTTGGCCTGGGATTGCCAAATACCCAATACAAATGCTGTCCCACCCCATTTCCACTAAGGACTGCTATATGACCAATTCTGTTCCTGCTAGACCCAGTCTCAGAAGCCCTCCTCACACACTGCTCCAAGAATCCACTTTCCAATCAATCAGAATTGACACATAAGCTGACCTCTTCTTGTCAGCCCTGTCCTGACTCCATCCTGAGTCATGTCGAATGCTGTTTTGTCCGCAGGCATCTTGAACACTGTATCTATCAATCCTGTTTTTATACATTTTCCCATACCTCGTACATCATCATGATAGGGAATTTTAACCTCCTTTCTTGACTCCTTCTTTGCCCCAACTTTTGTTTTCTTTATTCTATCTCATCTACTTTTAATTTAGATGACCTGATTTAATTCCATATATTTTCAAAGATTACCATACCTCTGTATTGGAACAAAGTGATATGTAAATATGTATTTATGTAATTGTTCTTTTTTTTACTTGGAAGTAAAGATTTCATTTGCCTATTGTTAATTTCATCCTGTGGTTTTCCCCATATTTCTGTTACAACATCTTTTTGGATTCTGATTCTTTTTAGCCAACATGACTTAGCCTCTCCCCCCACCCCCGCCAATGTCATGTCATCTGAAAATATGGTATATTATGCCTTCCATGTCTTAATCCAGATCCATGATAAAAATTGTCAAAGGAGAGAGAAAACCTTGGCAGACTACTGAAGATCTTCATCCAAACAACCTCAAATCATTCATCAGCTATGAATCTACCTAACATTTCAGGCTCCAGCCCACATCTCCATACTGATATCACAAGAATCCATCAAATGCCTGAAGAAATGAGGAAGGGGAACATTCCATTCGGGGAGAATAAAATGAGAAAAAGAGCAGAGAAATATATGATTTATTTCAGAAGTGGAGAATATTTTCTTGCATTAAGAAATTAAGGACTTCCCTGGTGATGCAGTGGTTAAGAATCCGCCTGCCAATGCAAGGGACACGGGTTCGAGCCCTGGTCCGGGAAGATCCCACATGCCGCAGAGCAACTAAGCCCGTGCGCCACAACTACTGAGCCTGCACTCTAGAGCCCGCGAGCCACAACTACTGAAGCCCACACGCCTAGAGCCCGTGCTCCGCAACAAGAGAAGCCACCACAATGAGAATCCCGCACACCACAACTAGAGAAAGCCCGCGTGCGGCAACGAAGACCCCAGCCAAAATTAAATAAATAAATAAATTTATTTTTAAAAAAAGAAATTAATGAGTCTATGTAAAAAACAATTCCGATTTCTTTGAACAGGTCCACATTTGGAAGTGTGTTGAAAGTTGTATCTTTTCCCCTCTTTAGGAAAAGTAATTATTCTCTCATGTATGTTTCCATAGAACTTGATTCATCAGCTTTCTTTAGTCCTGGTAGTCGTTAGTGTGGTTCACCAGATATTTCTCCTTTTCTTCCTTCTGGATGCATGATATGGTCTCACTCTCCTGCCCTCCTGAGGTTTGGCATGTCCACGTGACTTGCTTTGTCCAAAGAAATGTGAGTGAAAGTGTTAGGTCACTTTGGGTCAAAGCCTTTAAAAGCTGATTTACCTCTGCCATGGTGCCTGAGAAGCACAGGTTGAGATGAAGTCTCCATCAGCCTGGGTCCCTTGGTAACACCATGAGCAGAGCTCCTCTACTGAACTACACCGACCTTGCATATAAATGAGAAGCTTTGTTGTTTATTACTGCAACAGAGCCTATCCCAAGCAAACCAATATATAGAGCTTGCTTGTGTGTATGAGAGTGTGTGTCTGTATGGGGGTAGGAGAAATGAAGATGTTTCAGGTATTGGGGATGTAGCAGGGAATAAAATAGATAAAATTCCCTGATCTTATGGTGCCTACATTGTATTACAGGAAGCAAATAACCCTCTGAATCTTCATTTCATGTGATTCAGAAATTTCATTATCAGTTGTGTTATAGTGGGAAGTATCTGAGAAAGCCAAATGTTGGACAACTTTCTCTTCCCCTTAGTCATACAGGGATGAGTAAAAGGAACTGTCTTACCTTCTTTTTTTTTTTTTCATATTCTTTTCCATTATGGTTTATTACAGGATATTGAATATAGTTTCCTGTTCTATACAGTTGGACCTTGTTGTTTATCCATCCTATATATAACAGCTTGCATTTACTAATCCCAAACTCCCAATCCATCCCTTCCCCACCCCCCTCCCTTGGTGACCACAAGTCTGTTCTCTATATCTCTGAGTCTGTTTCAGTTTTGTAAATAAGTTCACTTGTGTCATATTTTAGATTCCACATATAAGTGATATCATATGGTATTTGTCTTTCTTTGTCCGACTTACTTCACTTAGTATGATAATCTCTAGGTCCATCCATGTTGCTACAAATGGCATTATTTCATTCTTTTTTATGGCTGAGTAATATTCCATTGTATATATGTACATCTTCTTTATCCATTCATCTGTCGATGGACATTTAGGTTGTTTCCACATCTTGGCTATTGTGAATAGTGCTGCTATGAACATAGGGGTGCAGGTATCTTTTTGAATTAGAGTTTTATCCAGATATATGCCCAGGAGTGGGATTGCTGGATCGTATGGCAACTCTATTTTTAGTTTTTTGAGGAACCTCCATACTGTTTTCCATAATGGCTGCACCAATTTACATTGCCACCAACAGTATAGGAGTTACCCTATTTCTTGAGTCTCTCTATTAGAACACATGTCTCTAGCACAAGGGGTCCTTTCATTCTTCCCTTAGCAACAGCCAGGGCTGCTGTCATTTGCTCCACCCTCTCTAACCAGCTCCCAGGTAATGCTGATACTGCCCTTGTGTGGACCACACTTTGAGTAGGAAGGGTGTAGACTCCCCAGGGCTTCAGCTGGAAAGTCTGACACCCTTTTTCTCCCAAGAGCTGGAGTGGAAATGGGTGGGAAGGAGGGCAAAATCCAATAGTCAGTTGTGAGCCTTCAGCTCAGATTTCCTTTTTTGTGTTTGCCAGCATTTATTTCCTTTCATTTAAGTTGTATTCATCCTGATGGCTCATCTGAATCAGTACTTATACAAAGCTCACCTGCGATTCTATGTGCAGCCCACAGTGGAGAATCACTCAGCATAGGTAACTTTCCCAGGAATGGCAGAAAGTTCTTTCTGCAGAAAGTAATGTGCTGAGGAGTCAGTAGTCCCCCTATTATGTAAAATAGAGCTGCATTGCTTTTTTGATTGGAATGGGGGTGGGGCTATTACTCAGGAGTGACATTAACCTTTAATAGCATTTACCCCTGTTGTTCCACAGGTGGATTCAATTAAATTCTTGGAGTCCATTATTCTCCCACTGAGGGAGGGGCTACCAATATCTCCTTCTATACAATGTACTGATATTGGAGGAAATCTGAATATTTATTTATCTATAAACTCATGCATTTTACTGAACAGAATGTGGGCTTTGCTTATGTTAAACTCTCAGATTCTGACTGTGATTAACAGGTTTTCTTTATCTATTTCTTTTCATTGTCACATAATCTCCCGTTTGTTCCCAACAGGTCTGCTCTGTGAATTTACTTTCCTGACATTCAAGCCCTGGGCTCTCAGGATTTCAATCTTCCCTTTATTTACATCTCCAAGCTTTTAACTAGGTCATAAGTCATGATCCATTTAACAAATAGTACTGGCCACTGCCTGAGATGAGAAAAAGAAGACTGACAACATTTACTGAAAAATAAGAAAATGTGAGAATTCATCCACAGAAATGAATAGTCACGTTTTCTACAGCACTGTTATGCAAACCGCAGGTTGCCACATACTAGTGGGTCATGAAATTAACTTAGTCATTTGTGACCAACAATTTCCAAGGATATAGAATAGGAAACATCAGCATTTGTCAGGTATAAGGAAAGATATTGTTTTATGAAATTGTGTTTCATATATCTGCCTGTGAATGTGTGTCTGTTTGCATGTCTTGACTGTGGGCTGGGATATAAAACATACTGAAAATCATTCATCTAAAGGGTCTCGGGTGATGTGGGACATTTCTAAAGAGTGTTAGAATGGCATTTCACTGTGTCTTTCACCTTCCTATCGACCGCCCTCTTCCCTTCTGCCTTTCCGCCTCGCAAACTCTTCACCCCCTCCCCATAAAGCTGGTGTTACTCCAAATACCAGAGCAAAATATATTAAAGCTGAATCTACGGGAGTCTTTAGATTTCCATCAATCCAGGACTGTAGTTGGCTCAAACGACCTTTTGTTTGTCTGGCTAGAGAGTGTATTAAAGCTAACTAAAGACAAGTGAAACTAACTCACAGACTGCCAGTGGAGAACTTTGTATGGAAATTTACACTTAAGGTTGTAGAAACAAACGGTTTCGAAGGCAAAATTGTATTATATACAGCTCGGGTTGTTTCTTTTAAAAACACAGGTTTGTTTTTTTTTTCCCTCATCGCCCAAAATTTCAACACAAATTAATCTAGCAGAGCAATACTGAGAATATAACATCTATTTTCAATCACTACCTTCCTGGATCATTTTGCTCTTACCCCTGGAGGGCTTGTCAAACTTTTTGAAGGAACAAAGCCAAAGTCAAAGTAAAATGATAAAGCTTGGGAGTGAATGAGGAAGAGAAAAATGCATACACAAGCAACCCCCAGAGGGACGGGAGAAGAGAAGTTGTGAGAGAAAGAGACCCCACAGGGAGGAACAAAACACGTTCAGACCAGCTTCAAAAATTCTTCAAGCTAGGCACAGTAGGAAGAGGTTCAAATAACATGTGCTTCTCTCAGTAAAACTCAAATACAAAAAGACACTGCGCAGAACCAGGGTTTTGTAATATTTGCCTGCACCTGTTCTGTACAGAAGGACCTGGTGGGCACTGGGAATGGAATTCCTTGCAAGCAATAATTTCACTTTGATGGGTAAATTAATATGAATATAGCCATGACTATGACAACCATGTAAGCAATTAAATGTATAAAGGCAATATGAAAGAGAGGTATTTACTAGGTCAGAGCTATATAAATTCCAGGTAATAGAATAGAACTGGAATTGAACTTTCCCTAGTCATCCAAATTAGACACCCATCCAGCCCCAGGTCAAAGGAAAATTTGGCAAAGCTCACTAAGTGCACTGAGCTTCAAACGATACACCAGAACTCATTTATTGAAGTGCACTTGCAACTAACCCTACATTAGACTCTTGACTAGATTTTCTGGTAAAAAGATCATAATCAAAATTCAAATATACAATTCTAATATTTTTATGAAATAACTTAAACATTATTGTAAGGAATCTAAACATTGACTTTCACAAACTAAACTGCAGGCAAAAATCTCAGTTTACAAATAACACTTAAACTTTGAGGTAACATAATTGGCAAATAAATCATTTACTGTCAGATCTTAATCTCTGCTCCATGTTACCAGGATATCAAGTTCAATTTGTTTCAGCAAATATTTACTGAGTATATAATACAGTCATCTTTTATGGGGAGAGAACAGTCCTATATCTTTTAAAACATTATCATTTGAAACAATTTTACACTTACAGAAAATCTGAAGAACTCTAATTTGTCTTTTTCTTTTCTTACTCAGTCTGCTTAATAGTTTATCAATTCAATTTTACTGTTTTTGTTGCTGCTGTTTTCTCCCAAAGAATCAGCTTTGGGTTTCATGAAATTTTTTCTATTGTTTATCTGTTTTCAATTTTATCAATTTCTGCTCTTTCATTTATTATTTCCTTCCTTCTGCTTGCTTTGGGTTTACTTTGTTTTTCTTTTCTAATTTCTTAAAATAGAAGTTTAGGGGCTTCCCTGGTGGCGCAGTGGTTGAGAGTCCGCCTGCTGATGCGGGGGACACGGGTTCATGCCCCGGTCCGGGAGGATCCCGCATGCCGTGGAGCGACTGGGCCCGTGAGCCATGGCCGCTGAGCCTGCGCGTCCGGAGCCTAGGTTAGAAATCCATCATGCTTCTCACTGGGCTAAAGGCAAGGTGTCAGCAGATTGTGTTCCTTTCTTAAGGCCCTAGAAAGGAACCCATTTTCTTGCCTTTTCCAGCATCTTGAGGCCACCCCCATTCCTTGGGTCATGACCCTCTTCCATCTTTAAACCAGCAACACTGTATCTCTCTGACCACTCTCCCACAGTCACATCTTCTGCTTCCTTCCAGTTCTAAGAACCCTGTGGTTACATTTTCCTCCTTCACTTTTAAGGGTCACGGTGATTATATTAGCAATCACACCAGATGCCCATGCATCCAGAAAATTCAGAATAATCACCCTATGTCAAAGTTTTAATTCAATCACATCTGCAAGGTGCTTTTTGCCACGTAAGGTAACATATTCACAAGCTCTGGGAATTAGGACGCAAACGTCTTTCAGGGGCCATTATTCTGCCTACTACAGGGGTTAACTGGAATGGACTTCAGTCATGGCTATTACTAAGAGCGGTCATCTTCCATGGGGCCAAGCCACCCATGCCTGAGTGAGCAACCAGTCCTTTCAAATTATATCATGGAAAACCAGTCCTTTCAAATTATATCATGGAAAACCAACCACCCCTTACAATGTATATACAACACCTGCACTTAAATACAAACTACCATGCTCAAATACTTCCTTAGGACTTTCTTGCTTAAAACTTATGTGAACAGCTTTAAATAGAGCTGTCCCTATTTAGAGAGCTGTCTGAGGTCCGAAGAGGGAAAGGCTCATGGCAAAATGGCCTTTGCTCGAAGGACCTGCTGATATCATTTGCAAATGAAATGTAAGAAAAAAGGGAAATAATTGTCTATCTCAGTGTTTCTTCACAACTGGGGTCTATGAACCAAAAGCCCTTTGAGATGCAACACACACACACACACACACACACACACACACACACACATACACACCCCCAAAGGCACACAGGATTCTGTAGTCATTCAAGGAAATGCTAAATATTATCCACCTCTCAAGGATTCTCAATGCATGTTAATATTTTAAAGCTCTGAGGAAATATGTGTGTGATCAATCTTCGGCTTCTTGAAAACTATAAAGGGAGCTTCCAACTTTAACTTGACCTCTGTTTGGCCCTGTGGTACCCTTACTGGTCCCATACCCTCATGGGTGAGAACAGTTTCCCATCTGCTTCCAGAATTCCTTTCTGCTGAGCTTTAGGGCAGACTGCAATAAGCTTGAAGGCTTCTATAAGAGTAGTCTCCAAATTTGTTCTGATGTGATTATCTATTTCCTCAGTAAAATTTTATCTATCTATATACAGACATTCAAAAGTTAATGTGTAAAATTTTTACATGTATTATTGTACTAATATATACCCCCATCAAATAGGTAATTATAACAAAAATCATATAAGAATCATAAGAATTATCTTATATATTTTGATAATTATGGTTGCTTCATATCACCAATAGTTAATACCTCAAGAGAAAGTATACATTTTGGGTTAGGGTTGTCTTTACTAAACCTGGATGTAAATTCATTCTATCAGCTAGTTTTCTTGCAAGTGATTTTCAATGTTTTGTCCCATTTCTTATCAGATCTTACAAGATTATTTTTCCTCCGCAATATCATTGAAGAAGTACTCATCCTAGAAGTAGAAGTATCAGCTGTTCTATTTTCTTGGACCTGATTAGGCTTGCTTTTATCATCTTGGATCTATGATAGGTTCATATGCTGGTTTGTTTTATGTGGTTGTGTTGCAGCACTCATTTCAACCCATTTGCCCATTTGGTGAAGATCAGTTTAGTTAAAGAGAGATAACGAGTAATTGTAGTGAACCCAGCCCGTGTAACATGGTATGCTGAAACCAAGTGTGGGCACTACAGACGAGCCCTCTCAGTTGTGGAACACCCTCCTTCATTCGGCACCTTGCCTGACTAAGAGAGCAGAGGACTTGCTGACATATAGCCCAAATCCATGTATCTATATACGTGACATTAGTAAAGATTAATTCCTTTCTCCCAGTTTTAGTAAAAATCAGTAAAAGTTTGAACATTTTCCTCCTAAACCTTATTGGATTGTCTTGCTTACCCTCCAGGTGTTCTCCCCATATGCCATGGCTACCCTTCATCCCAAAACTGTGGCTGTGAATTTAGGGAGGTCAGAGTTTAATTCCAGATCTGCTGTCCTAACCCATTTCAGAGTTTCAAGGACAAAGTGCTCAGTAGTGCCCAGTAGCACTCTTGGGAGGATAAACACTGGATTTTTGTTTGGGGAGATCAGTCTCAGGAAGATGGGGACAGGCCTGCCCTGAGAGATACTGATCTCCTTCCCTGAGGGCTGGTGGACCACAGGCTTAATGGTTAACTGGATGTGCCAGGAGAGAAAAAAGGCCAGGAACTGTTGCAGGGAAGCTCTTTTCCCCAGGCAGTAGATCTCACCTGGAAGAACACCCATGAGAGTAACATTCTTGGTCTTCCTTGGGGAGACAGAGTGAATTGCTGGATGGATATTTTAGAGCACGGGAAGCTGGGTGTATGGAACTCAGCCCTTTCCTTTCTCTTGAGCAGCTCCTTGGCCTGCACATGGGACACTCATGGGAGACAGACTCTACCCCTACTGGGGAGGCCTATGGGTCCTTGGGGTTGCCTTTGAGTGTGCACCCATTGTTGCCCCATACCTAGGTCACATTCTTACATATATTTCAATCCCTATGTGACTAGCTTCTTTGTTTACCTCTAAGTGGTTCCACACTGGGTCAGGAAAACGAAATACTGGAAAATTGTGGGATCTGGTGCAAATTTACTTTAACTCATTGAGTCTCTGTTTCTATGCCACAAAATGATGCTAGTAGCATCTGCCGTTTAGGTATTGCCTAGCCCACACCTTAACACCTATTGGCTATTTATTACATGCAGGCATGTGCTAGGTCCTTTTGTTACACTCCCTCATATAATCTTCACAATAACTACATAAGGTAGGAATTATTATTATCCTTATTTTAAGATGATGACACTGACACTTAGAACGTAAACAAGATAACGTGGACCATACCCTTATGAGACTTACATTTTAACATACAAGCAAAGAAAGCATTCAGAACCTACAGCCCAGTTCTTGATTCCTTTTCAGAAGAGCAAACCAAATAGAAATGACAGAGGTTGAACCAAAAGTCAACAATCTACCACCAGCCAATTTTTCTTATTCTCTAGTGGTCCTCAGGGCTCAGAGTCCTAAAAGCCCTAGTCCCCCACCCCCAAACCTCTTTTTTGTATCTAATGTGCTTCAAATGGCCAGTTATGGCCCATCAATGAGTCATGAAATTAATTTGTGGTTCATGGCCAACATTTTTTCTAAGGGAAGAGGAGGGCCGGGGAGAGTAGGGGAGGGAAGAGGAGGGAATAGCTTAGAAAAGGAAGTATCAGAGTGTAGACCACATAAGGACCATATTATATTGTTTAGTGAAATGATTGCTCTGTGTGTGTGTGCGTGTGTGTGCGTATGTGTGTGTTGCATGTACATGCTGGGCTGCAATGTCAAGTGTATTTTCTTACTGTGGATCATCCCAAATATTTTAAATTCTGGTTCCATCTTATTTGGCTTATAATAAGCTTGTTTTCATGGTGTTAGGGCTGGTTCTACCCTTGCTTAATGTTCTCCTTCTTCTCCTATGTTTCTAGGCTGCCTCTGGAAGAGAAAAGTGAAAGGGGCCCCATGTGCATAAGATAGTAGCGAGAGGGAATGTGACAGAAAGTGAAGATGCAAATGGAAGAGGTGAGTGGGGCTGATCAGGCAGTCCTGGAATGACGTGTGTGGATTTTGTTCTTAAGTGTAAAGGAAAGCCTTGGAGGGCTTTTGATTTAGGGAAGTGATACAATTCCATTTATCTCATAAAAAGAACCCTGTAATTATTGGGTAGAGAGTGAATAGTAGGAGGCCAGAGTGGAAAGAGATAAGAGACCAGTGGCACGTTCTAAGACAGTAGTCATTGAAATGAACAGGAGAGCATGGAGGCCTACGTGCCAGTCAGGATTTGCCCAGAGAATTGGAACTACTAGGAAATATACATGATAAGGATTGTACCTTACACAGCGGGGCAGCCAGTTACACAGACTATGCGGGGTGTTGTTTCGTGCCTGGTGCTAGAGCCCGAAGACCACAGGGAAGGGAAACAGCACAGGAAGTGTGGGAAATAAGAACAAGTGGGAACCTGGGAGGCTGAGCTGGACATCACCAGAAAAGACTGCCCCCTGCACTGGCTCTCACCACCTCCAGGCCTTCAACTTCAATGATGGCTCATTCCTGAGTGAAAAGCTGGCACCCGTCAAGGTGCTAAGATGTACCTAGTCCGGGATTTAGAGAGGCTGAAGTGAAAGATCACAAGGAGCCAGAGGCCATGGGGCCTGGCCACACCCCACACCAACTAGGCGTCACAGCAGATAAGCAACCATACAGGTGAGATGCAATAGCATTTGCACACCACACCCCACCTTCTAAGCATAAAAAAATACCACCCCTTCACTCCCTCTTCCAAGTCATGTGAAGTATGTTTCTTGAGGCCTGTGCCTAGTATGTGGATATGTTCACATGGCTGGAAGCTCCCTGACCCGTATTGATTAAGGATTTTTATAGAGCTTTCATTAGGTAGGCATGATTGATTAAATCATTGGCCATTGGTGGTTGAATTCACTCTCCAGCCCGTTTCCTCTTCCTGGAGGTCCAGGTGTAGAGCTAGAAATTTCAACCTTCTAATCCCAGCTTGGTATTTTCTGAAACTATGTAGCCCCCCACTTCTACCCCCTTACCTCCCAACCCAGTCAACTGCCTACCTTGAATAATCTCATTAGCATAAAAAAGACACTTTTATCACTCAGGAGATTCCAAGGGTTTTAGGAGCTGTGCCAGGAACTGAGCAGAAAGTTGAAAAAAAACTTTTTTTTTTTTAATACTACAGGGTGTAAAGGTGTTATGACTAGGGGAGAAGACTCCAGAGCACGCAGTACTGCCCACAGTGCAAGGAGAGGGCGCAGAGGAAGCGTGCCACAGTACAGGCTGCTGGAGAGTTTGAGGACCATGGAATCCTGCCAGCAAGTACTAGAAAGGCAAAGGGGATGACTGATAGGTGAATGCAAAAGGACATGCTACCAAAGGTTGCCTAGAATGGAAAAGTCTGAAGGATTCAAATCCCTTCTTGAGCAATAATTCGCCATGGATTCTACAACACATCAGAACTGAGCAGAGCAGAAATGAGAATTCCATGCATGTAAAACACCCCAAGTCTTTCAGGGAATAAAATGCTTGAATCCTGTGTGCATTTCCTCAAAAGCAAGGAGCTTATTTTGCCTATCATCACTCTGAAGTATAAATAATTAATATAAGCATTTATTTAAAAACTATACCAGAGGTCAGTGGACATCATGAGTCAAAGATGTGAGGAGTGTATGTATATATGTAGGAATGATACAGAAAGAGAGAATGGGTTATCTGGAACTAAAAATAGTAGAGAGTTTGGCATTTTCTCATTGATGGCATTTTCCTGGGAGCTAGAACACTCTGCAGCTACTTAGGTGAGTGATATGGACAATTATCTTGAACTGAGTAACTAATTAGGGACTTTCATTTCAAATGCTCTACAGCCATGAAGGCACTCCAGGAGAGCAAGGAAAAAATTTTTTCTTTTTTTTGCCTGTCCTCCAGACTCTGAGCAATAAGTGATAATGTCTAATGATGAAAACAAAAATGTTTTTAAAAGATGACACAAAGGAACCCAATAATATACAGACAATGTATTAGCTATTATTAAGTGAAAAGAAAAGTGTTTCTTAGTTTTAGGTAAACATTTTTCCCTTGGGGACCAAGTGTTTGGGGTATTCTTGTGCTTTGTGCCCTACCTGGACCATGGTGGGCTTCACAAGCATAGGCAGGGGGTTGCCTGATTTGAGACATTCCAAGAAGTGTCACCTTCCCAAAATGTCTTTCCCAACCATCACTTAAAATTCACTTATCGCCTTCTACTATCATCTCTAGGCCTATATTTAAAATGCAAATACTTGTGGGATACAGCCACTTTCCAGGCCCTCAGACTAATTACTACTAAAGAAGTGATTGGATGCCTTCAAGAGAAAGACGAGGGCCTCTTGGAACCTTTGATTATGGGTTAAAAAACGAATCTGCTGAAGCAAATCTAAGTCCTGATTCTTCTGCTCTGTTTCTTCCCTCTCCCAGGCTGAATCTGCCAAATATTCTTCATCACTGGACTCTTGTCTTCACGCCTAGTTTCAGTTCTGCCTCCCTCTTCATCCCCTGATCCTGACCTTGAGCCTGGTGAAATTGCTCCAGGCCCTCAGGATCTCCCCCCAGATTTATAATCCTCTTGCAAGTCTATCAGTGGCTCAATTGTGTTTTCTTTCATGTACTCATAGGAAGGAGGGAACACTGGCCACATGTGACCACATGAAGATTTTTAGAACCTACACAAAGTAAATAAGGCTGGATCAAGAGATAAAAAAGATGTAGAGGATCAGAAATGTCTATGCATTGTACCACACAGACCTGCAGATGCACTCCCATTATGTTAATTTCTCATTATACAATATGGAGTTTTGCCTTAACATAGAAATAATACCAATAATGTCACAGGGTCTGCTTTTATGGGAAATGGAGTTGTTAGGAATTGGGTCACTACATTGTCCAATTCCCAGGGTGTCATTTTCATCACAGTTTAGGTGAGTGGTACCCCTGGACTTGTACAGTGCATAGCCTGTGTAGCTATACACAGCAACTATAATCAAGGGAATAAGACATCCATTTTATTTTTTTTTGAATTTTTATTTATTTATTCAGTTGCACTGGGTCTTAGTTGAGGCTGCCGGCTTCCTTAGTTGTGGCTCACTGACTCCTTAGTTGTGGCATGCATTGGGATCTACCTCCCTGACCAGGGATCAAACTCAGGCCCCCTGTATTGGGAGCATGGAGTCTTAACCACTGCGCCACCAGGGAACTCCCAAGACATCCATTTTAGATGTAAATTTTATTAAGTTTTGAATCAAAAGACACAAGTAAATCTCCTCCTCATATTCCATCTAAAACTAAAGGGGCTTAGCGTCAGCTATAGGAGAGTGCCCCTTTCTAAACAACTAGCTGATTAACTCCAGGGATTTAGCCTGGTTCTGTCACAACTACCTTGTAAGATATGGAACACACTGCACATTCACTATATTCTATTGATGAAAAGTGTCTTAGAACTTCTGATGATTACTTAATCCCAATCTACCATCCAGTTGATCTCAGAGAGATGAAATGGCTTGCCTAACGTCACAATATTTAATAACTATGTCAGAACAAGAAGCCAGGTTGCCAGCACTCTGAAGTCATTCCTACTAGATACTAAAGTCTTTGAGGTCAGCTGACCACTTCTTTATTTTTGTTTCTCCAGGAAAAAGTGCAGTTGTTAAAGCTGCTAAGTAAATAAGAATAATATAAGAGAATGTGCGAAAGCACTTGCAAAGAATTAAATCATAAACATAAGATTACTATGTTGGGCATTACTGTGATGATCAGGCTCTGGTAGAAGTCCACCCCTTACTGGATATGTAACCATAAGCAAGTTACTTAAACTTGATGCCTCAGTTTCTTCATATGTAAGAGAGGATAATAATAGAAGCTTAGAACAGAATAGAAGCTCTTAAAATAGAATCTTGTGTGCTCTACACATACAATCATTGCTAGTTATTATCATCACTTTCCAAACATTAAGATGGTCTACATAAAAGCCTAAGAGCTATTTACATAAGAAAGAGTGTGGTCAACACTGTATGGTCCCACCTTACAGGTAAGTAATTTTATTTACTGAAATGGACTCAAATCTTGCTTCAATTCAAACAACTATTTCTTTAAGCATGTACCACTGAGCAACCACTCAGCAAACTCACCATTTAATAGGGGAGACAAAGAACTTATACACGGTAAATGCATCAAAAGACATGAGCATAAGGGCATATGACACAGAAGAGGGGCTACCTCACCCTAAAGTCAAGACTGGTGATATTGTAATTAATCATATGAAATACATATTTGGTCTTCCTCCACATTCCTAGCACAGAACTCCTAAAGCTCTTGGCATTTGCTGAGTGATAAGGACAATAAAGGTGCATCGTTACATTAATAGGTGACTTTTGGAAGGCACCTAAGGATAAGGGTAGGTTTCCAGAGGAACCAACCATGTTATTAGAGGGTTAGAACTTCCAGTTCCACCTCTACTGACCCCTTGGGAGGGGACAGGGGCTGGAGATTGAATCAATCACCAGTAGCTGATAATTTAATCAAGTATGCCTGTGTAATAAGGCCTCCATAAGAATCCAAGGGATGGGGGCTTGGAGAACTTCTGGGTTGATGAACACTTGGAGATTTGGGGAGAATGGTGTATTCAGAGAGGGCATGGAAGCTCTGTGCCCTTTCCTCATACCTTGCCCTATGCATTTCTTCCATCTGGCTCTTTCTGAGTTATATCCTTTTATAACAACAAACCAGTAATCTAGTAATAAAAGATTTTTCTGAGTTCTGTGAGCTGCTTTAGCAAATTAATCAAACCCAAGGAAAGGGAGTCATTGGAACCTCCCATCTGTAGCCAGTCAGTCAGAAGCACAGGTGACAACCTGGACTTACAACTGGCATCTGAAGGAAGGGGCACCGCCTTGTAGGACTGAACCCTTAACCTGTGGGATCTAATGCTATCTCCATGTAGATAGCGTCAGAATTGAGTAGTGTTACAGGGCACCCAGGTGGTGCCCAAGAATTTCTTGGTGTGAAGAAACAACCACCCTCCCCCACACTGGAACTGGGTGCAGAATACATACACAGCCTAGTCCTACAAACAGCACAATTGAATTTCCATCCACACTGGTACCTTTCCATGATTTTACATTCAAAGGTCAGCTGTGGTAAGGGCCTTATAGCTAACTATGCTTAGTTGTTTCTTTCACGTTTATGTTATTTTTGTAGGGGAGGAAAATATTTTCCTTCCTCCATTCTAGGTTCTTTGGTTGGTCTAATAATTAATATGACATTAGAAAGATTAACAGGAGAATTAAACATATTTAATTTTGTACATATGGGAGTCTGTAAAAATATGAGACTCAAAGAAGTGACCAAAGCAGGTAGTATTTATACCTTTTAGACAAGAAAATAATAAATTTGTGAAGAATTGACAAGACAAAGGGGTTTGGGCTTGGGATAGCAAATCAGTGAAGAAGTAACAAGGTTTGTTTATATAGCCTTCTTGGCCATAAATTCCCTATCTCTGGTGATAAGGATGCCTTCTACCTTCCTGATGTAGGGAGGGTACATTTCATATAGAAGATGTATTTCCTGCTTTCAGGACAAATGAGGTCAGAGTGTCCTTCTTGCACTGACTGTGTCTTAAGTAACTTTAATTCAAAAAAGTCAATATGTCAAAGTGACATAGTTGGGGATGGCATATTCTGCTCCCCTTCATTTTGTTTGTTTAAAACCTTCCTTTCAGAGCAGAAAAAAAAAGAATAAAGAAAAGTGAAGATAGCTTAAAGAACTTACGGGACAACATGAAATGGACTAACATTCACATCATAGGGCACCCAGAAGGAGAAGAGAGAGGGAAGGGGACAGAAATCTTATTTGAAGAAATAATGGCTGAAAACTTCTCTAACCTGAAGAAGGAAACAGACATCCAGATCCAGGAAGCCCAGAGAGTTCCAAATTAGAGGACCCCAAAGAGACCTACACCAGGACACATTACCATTAAAATGTCAAAAGTTAAAGACAAGGAGAGATTATTAAAAGAAGCAAGCTAAAAACAACTTTTTATGTACAAGGGAATCCCCATAAGACTAGCAGCAGATTTTTCACCAGAAACTTTGCTGGACAAAAAGGAGCAATACAGAATGTTCAAAGTGCTAAAAGAAAGAAACTTCCAACCAAGAATACTCTACCTGGCAAAGCTATTACTCAAAAGTGAAGGAGAGATAAAGAGTTTTCCAGACAAGCAAAAGCTAAAGGAGTTCATCACCCCTAAATCGTCCTTACAAGAAACGTTAAAGGGATTTCTTTAAGATAAAAAGAAAGGGTGCTAACTAGTAACAAGAATACATATGAAAGAACAAATCTCACTGGGAAACTAAAAATATAGTAAATGTATTGAATCAGTCATTTATAAAGCTAGTAAGAAGGTTAAAAGACAAAAGTAGTAAAAATAACTCGATTACAATAATTAGTTAAGAGATACACAAGAAAAAAAGATGTAAGATGTGGCATCAAAAACATAAAAGGTGGGGTGGAAAGTGATAATGTTGAGCTTTACAATGGGATAAAACTTAAGTTGAAATAGACCATTATAAACATAAGTTGTTGTACGTAAGCTCCTTGGTAACCACAAAGCAAAAACCTTTAGTAAATACACAAAAGATAAAGAGAAAGGAATATAACCATACCACTAAAGAAAGTCTTCAAACCACAGAAGAAAAGAGCAAAAGAAGAAGAGAGGAACAAAGAGGTACTACAAAAACATCCAGAAAACAATTAACAAAATGGCAATAATCATATACCTATCAAGAATTATTTTAAATGTAAATGGACTAAATTCTCCAATCAAAAGACAGAGAGTAGGGCTTCCCTGGTGGCGCAGTGGTTGAGAGTCCGCCTGCCGATGCAGGGGACACGGGTTCGTGCCCCGGTCCTGGAGGATCCCACATGCCGCGGAGCGGCTAGGCCCGTGAGCCATGGCCGCTGAGCCTGTGCGTCCGGAGCCTGTGCTCCACAGCGGGAGAGGCCACAACAGTGAGAGGCCCGCGTACCACAAAAAAAAAAAAAAAAAAAAGACAGAGAGTGGCTGCATAAGTAAAAAAATAACAAGACCCAACTATATGAGGCCTACAAGAGACTCACTTTAGATAGACAGACTTACACAAACTGAAAGCAAATGGATGAAAAAAGATATTCCATGCAATTGTAAACAAAAAGAAGTTGGAGTAGCTGTACTTATATTAGACATAATACACTTCAAAACAAAGACTGTAATAAGAGACAAAGAAGGGTCTTTGTCTTTTATTACACATGGAACATTTTCCAACCTAGACCATATGTTATTAAGCCAGAAAATGAGTCTTAATAAATTTAAAGAGTTGAAATCATATCAAGCATCTTTTCCAAACACAATGGTATGAAACTAGAAATTACACAAAGAAAACTGAAAAATTCACAAATATGAAAGATTAAACAACATGCTACTGAACAACCAATAGGTCAAAGAAGAAATCAACAGAGAAATAAAAATTTGAGACATGTGAAAATGGAAATGTAACATACCACAGTTTATGGGATGTAGCAAAAGTAGTTCTAAGATGGAAGTTCATAGTGATAAATGCCTACCTCAAGAAACAAGAAAGTTTAAAATAAATGACCTAACTTTACACCTCAAGGAACTAGAAAAAGAAGAACAAAGCCCAAAGTTAGTAGATGGAAGGAAATAACAAAGATTAGGGCAGAAATAAATAAAATAGAGACTAAGAAGACAATAAAAAGATCAATGGAGGTAAGAGCTGATTCTTCGAAAAGATAAATAAAATTAACAAATTTTAGCTGTACTCACCTAGACAAAAAGAGAGAAGGCTCAAATAAATAAAATCACAAATGAAAAAGGAGCTATTACAACTGATACCACAGAAATACAAAAGAGACCATTAAAAACAATTATACACTAAAAAATTGGACAACCTATAAGAAATGGACAAGTCCTTAGAAACATACAACTTACTGAGACTGAGCCAAGATGAAATAGATGGTATAAATGGACCAATTAGTAGTCAGGAGATTGAATTAGTAAACAAAAACCTCTCAAAAAACAAAAGTCCAGGATCAGACAGCTTTACTGGTAAATTCTACCAGACATTCAAAGAAGAATTAATACCAATCCTTCTCAAACTCTTCCAAACAATAGAAGAGGAGGGAATTCTTCCTTCATTTTATGTGGTCAACATTACCCTGATACCAAAACCAGACAAGGATAATACAAGGAAAGAAAATTACAGGCCAATAACCCTAATCAACACAGATGCAAAAATTCTCAATAAACTATTAGCAAATTGAATTCACAAATACATTAAAAGGATAATATACCATAATCAAGTGGGATTTATTCCAGGAATGTAAGGTTGCAAGTCTGCAAATCAGTCAAGGTGATATATCACATTAACAAAATTAATGATAAAATTTATATGATCATCTCAATACATGCAAAAAAAAGCATTTGACAAAATTCAACATCCATTTATGATAAAAAAAAAACTCTCAAAAAAATGGGTATAGAGGGAATGTACCTCAAAATAATAAAGGCCATATATGTTAAGTCCACAGTTAACATCATACTCAATGGTGAAAAGCTGAAAGCTTTTCCTCTAAGATTAGGAAAAAGACAAGGATGCCCACTCTTGCCACTGTTATTCAACATAGTATTGGAAGTCCTAGACAGAGCAATTAGGCAAGAAAAAGAAATAAAAGACATTGAAATTGGAAGGAAAGAAACAAAACTGTCACTATTTGCAGATGACATATTATATACGGAAAACCCTGAAGATTCCATTAAAAAATTGTTATAATTAATAGACAAACTCAGTAGAGTTATGGAATACAGAGTCAATACATAAATATCTGTTGAATTTCTATACACTAATAATGAATTATCAGAAAGAGAAATTAAGAAAATGATACCATTTAAACTTGCACTGAAAAGAATAAAATACCTAGGAATAAATTTAACCAAGGAGATGAAAGACCTACGTAATGAAAACTATCAGATATTAATGAAAGGAATTGAAGAAGACACAAGTAAAACAAAAGATATTTTGTGCTCATGGATTGGAAGAATTAATCTGTTAAAATGACCATATGACCCAAAGCAGTCTACAGATTCAATGCAATACCTATCAAAATTTCAATGGCATTTTTCACAGAAATAGAACAAACAATCCTAAAATTTGCAAAAAAAACATAAAAGACCCCAAATATCCAAAGCAATCTTAAGAAAGAAGAACAAAACTAGAGGCATTACTCTCCCTGATTTCAAACTATATTACAAAGCTAAGTGATTAAAGTAGTATGGCATTGGCATAAAAAACAGACACATAGATCAGTGGAACAGAATAAAGAACCCAGAATTAAGCCCCCAAATATATGTAAGTTAATTGAATATATACATAGTAAGAACATGCAATGGGGAAAGGACAGACTCTTCAATAAATGGTGTTGGGAAAATTGGACAGCCACATGCAAAATAATGAAACTATACCTCTATCTTATAGCATACAAAAAAATCACTCAAAGTGGATCAAAGACCTGAACGTAAGACCTGAAACCATAAAACCCTTAGAAGAAAACATAGGTGGTAAGCTCTGTGACATAGGTCTTGGTGATGATTTTTTGAGTCTGACACCAAAGTAAAAGCAATAGAAGGAAAGATAAACATCAAACTAAAGGCTTCTACACAGCAAAGAAAATCATCAACAAAATGAAATGTAACTTACTGAATGGGAAAAATATTTGTACATCATATATCTGATAAGAATAATAAAGAACTCATACAACTCAATACCAAAAAACAAACAATCTGATTTAAAAAATGGACAGAAGATCTGAATAGACATTTTTCTAAAGAAGACATACATATTGCCAACAGGTACATGAAAAGATGCTCTACATCATTAATCATGAGGGAAATGAAAATTAAAACCACAATGAGATATCACCTCATACCTGTCAGATGGCTGTTATCAAAAAGACAAGAAATAAAAAGTGTCGGTAAGGATGTGGAGAAAAGGGAACACTTGTGCACTGTTGGTGGAAATGTAAATTGGTGCAGCCACTATGGAAAACAGTACAGCACATCCACTACATACAAACGAGTTCCATTTCGAGAGCACGTTCGTAAGTCCAATTTGTTCGTAAGTCCCACAAAGTTTAGTCTAGGTACCCAACTAACACAATTGGCTATATAGTACTGTACTGTAATAGGTTTATAATATTTTTCACACAAATAATACATAAAAAACAAACAAACAGGGGCTTCCCTGGTGGTGCAGTGGTTGTGAGTCCGCCTGCCGATGCAGGGGGCACGGGTTCGTGCCCCGGTCCGGGAAGATCCCACATGCCGTGGAGCGGCTAGGCCCGTGAGCCATGGCCGCTGAGCCTGCACGTCCGGAGCCTGTGCTCCGCAACGGGAGAGGCCACAACAGTGAGAGGACCACGTACCACAAAAAAATAAAAATAAATAAAGAAAACATTTTTAACCTTACAGTACAGTACCTTAAAAAGTACAGTAGTACAGTACAGCAGCTGGCATACAGGAGCTGGCATCGAGTGAACAGGCAAGAAGAGTTACTGACAGGAGGAGGGAGAGGAGGTGGGAGATGGCAGAGCTGAAGGATCGTCAGCCATAGGACACAGAGGGCAAGCTGCGCGTGACAATGTATGCCAGTCACATGAACTAACTTACATGATTGGACACGAGAATGCAAGTTCACATCTTTGAAAGTTCACAACTTGAAGGTTCGTATGTAGGGGCTTACTGTATGGAGTTTCCTCAAAAAATTAAAAAATAGAATGACCATATGATCTAGCAATTCCACTTCTGGCTATTTGTCCAAAGAAAACAAAAATGCTAATTTGAAGACATATATGCACCCCCATATTCACTGCAGCACTATTTACAATAACCAAGCTATGGAAGTAATCTAAGTGTTCATCAATGGATGGATGGATAAAGAAGATGTGGTATACATATGGTATATCTATTCATTGGAACATTATTCAGACATAAAAAAGAAATCTTGCCATTTGTGAGTGACAACAAAGATGGACCTTGAGGGCATTTTGTTAAGTGCAATGAGTCAAACATAAAAATACAAATACCATATGATCTCTTTTACATATGGAATGTAAAAAAACCAGAACAAAACAAAACAAAAACTAAGCTCATAGCTCATAGCTACAGAGAACAGGTTGGTTGTTGCCAGAAGCATAAATAGGGGTAAGAGAAATGAGTAAACTGTTTTGTTTTGTTTTTAGTTTAAATATACTGAAAAAAATTAAACTTTTTCTTTCCATGAGTAGCCTCAGGGTTGAATAAAACAATAGCTTTATCTTTCCTATGATTCTTTAGAATTTTAGTAGTTAGTTATCTAATTTCTTAAAAAGCATTCTGAGTCCTCCCTGAATGACTCTACTCTGTTAAAGAACCCTTGAGTGGAGAATTTCAGAAACTATAGCTTGGAATGATTGAACACATTTCCCCCCAATATATAGCATCTGAAATTGTACCATGCATCTCCTGCAGCTAAACAAATATTCAATTCAGCAAGTATTTTCTTAGAGCTCATAAGACATTGTACTAGGTATCATGGAGCTAGCAAGATGGGGAAGGTCCATTTAAGGAACGTGCAGAGTGGTTGGGGATATTGGGGGTGAAAAGTTAACAGTTAACAAGGCAGAATGGGCTACGAACAGCAAGAGAAGTTCTACCAAGATTTGCAATGATGGAGGAAGTATGATTTATTCTTAGAGGATCAGAGGCAGCTTCAGGGAGATGGGGCTTTGGAGCCACCTTGAAGAGTAGCGAGGGTTTTGACAGATGGAGAAGGGAAGTAAAAGGCATTGCTGGCATTGCTGATAAAGGGAGCCATGGGCACAATGGCTTAGAGAGTGGATGAAAGGGAAAGTTGAGTAGTTCCACCTACTAGGTTAACTCAGTGCACAGAATCGAAGCTGGAGCTTGGAAGGGTAACTGAGGCTCCATTACGAAGCACCTTAAGAGCTTACCCTATTCAGTAGGTCCTGAAAAGTTGTTACAAATGTTGAGAATAACAGAACCACCTGAGAAGTCTTATACATTTGTGGTTCTGAGGGTGGAAGCTGCAGTCCAACAGACCTCACCTTGAACTCAGTTCCTCTGCTAGGTATTTAACTTAAGTCTTTATTTCTTCATCTGCAGAAGGGAATAATGGCACCTAATCACAGAGTTGTTAGGAGATGTAACTGAGATGAGACATGAGGTAAGAAATTAACACAGAGGCTCCTATAGGCTACATTTTCAATAGATGTTAAGGAGGACAAAACAAAGCCCACTATCCTGACAAAAGAAGAGGAGGAGAATGGGGACAAAAAGAGAAAAGTTTACTGACAACAAAGATAACGTTTAAATTCATTTTTATATCGCAACACCTAGCCTAAAGCCTGGCATATTGCAGGCACTCAAACTGGTGAATTAAACTTAAGGACAAATTTATCCCAGGGAACTGTGGTATATTTTTCTTATATCTTCACCAGCCTTGGGGGAATGAGAGAAAAACAAATATAGGGTGTCAGAAGCAGCCTGAAGAAGAGAAATGTAGGCTGGATAATTTTGGGTGCTTACTAGAAAAACACTATGATGAGAGTAATTATGCCAAAGAAATTTATTATCTTTCTGTCACAACTGGGAGAAAAATGCCAAAGTCAGTGAAAACCACAGAGCTGAAATGGAAAACCTGGCACCCTTGAAAGGTAACTGAGTTTTCTTACTGGGTTCCCTCTCATTAGATTTGATGTGATTGTTTTAAAATGTCAAGACATAATGTCAAGTATGTACTTCAATATAACTTGATGCAGTAATCAAAAGGGCATTTCAAATTCGCTGTACAATTAGAGTCCCATTAAATCTAAGTTAACTGCCCATTTGAGTCACTAAATCTAATCTGTTACCTTGCAACATACATGCAGCGAGTTTCCATCATGACGGAATCATAACCAGATTTCGCTCATGGCTCTGGGAAAAGTTTTGCAATAACATTTTAACAAGGGCTGGATGATGCATACATGCAATAACAATCTGCCTTCAGATTCAGATGGGAGTCCAGTGCTCATATTAACACATCAGTCATGGAAAAAAGGCAGGACCACTTGATTCACGCAAGCAACAGGCAGCCTGATGCACGCTGCTTTCTCTTCCTACTTAATCATGACAAGGGGAAATTCCAAAGCATCGCCTGTCTTTGCACTAAAAACCCAACTTCAAGGCTCCCCCATTTTGTTGTGGACAACTTCTGAGGGATCAGACAAGATGATCCCTGGTTTGTATTCCCCCCACCCAACACAATGCAAAAACTTCAAAAGAGTCCAAAATGGGGCTGGCCTCACAGCATTCAAAACGTTGTGCATAAGGGTCTTAAGAGGAAATAGCTTTGAAAAGACAGCCATCAAGTGCTCCTGGGGCAGGCAAGAGAAAGAAAAGATCCCTCAGGAGGCAGCTGGCGCATCCAGCTGCTGAGGGAAGCCACATGATGGATGGCTTCCACTGGGGACAATGGACGGCCATGAGGGACAGGTCTTTGTTTAGGGGTTCCTGCACCCTCTCCTTTGACCTGCCCCACTGACCTGTGTGCTTGTGCACATGGCAGGGACGCCCTGGTCCTCTGCAAGTTAAGGCCCAGCACGATCGCTCCTGCAAAAGGCCCGCTGACTGCTGCTCCCTGCTCCCCCAGCCCCCATTTCCACACAGTCTGGCCAGATGGTGACAGGGTAGGAGGTGGAATCCTGGACTCCGAAGGACAAGGCTTCCAATGTGCAAATTCGTTCCAGGATTAGCACAAATCAATTGCACAGAAAGATGAAGAGCTGGGGGACGGGGTTGGGCACTTGTTTTTCTCAGAAGGGGACAGCGAGTAAGCAATCACACCCAGGTGGTTACTTAAGGCATAATTAATTTGTGTTCCCAGGGATATTTTCCAATTCAAAGTACAAAGAGGGCAGTTCTAAGAATCTGATGAAATTCAGCATATTCCTCCTGCAGCTGTAGATTTCTGGTCAGCTTTGTGGGTGTGAAGGGCAGGCCTGAGCCCATGGTGTCACTACACGCGTCACCCACTCTGGCCTCCAGATCCTCGTCCATAAAACATATTAATATGTCCTACCGTGCCTGGTCGCAAGAGCCTTACCGGAACACATGAACTCAAAAATGCAGTGGAGAAAGAAAAAGACAGCGTGACCTCACTTAAATGTGGAATCTAAAAAAGTTGAATTCATAGAAACAGAGAGTAGAGTTTTTTCTGTTTTGTTTTGCCTTATTTTATGGAAAATGTCAGTAACTTATTTTATTATTATTAATATAAGCATCTGATGGCAAAGAAATGAAGGTAATTTTATGAACTGAGAATTTTGGCAAGTACGTGAAATTTCCATTTTACTGTAGCTTTATATCACATTAGTTCAAATGCATTTCTCTACAACTACTCCAAAATAGCTCTTTTAGGATTATTTCAGTCCTCCTTAACATGCAACTTTTACCAAAGACTTTGAATCTAAAACACACATATAAAATTTCAAGTTAGCAACTTTTAATTATGAATGGGATAAGAAATAAAGTCATCAGATGATGGCTGGGCCTGTTAGTTTCCAACAAGACACTTTGCTGAAATGTTTCTTTTTCTGATACATCAGGTATAAATCAGAATCTTTAAAAAATAAGGGCAGAACCAAAGTACAATAAAGAAGCCTCTGCAGCTTAAGCTCTCTGTTTGGGGGAAATGAGGAGACATTGGTCAAAGGTACAAAGCTGCAGTTATGTAGAATGAATACTCTCTAGAGATCTAATCTATCGCATGATGACTATAGTTAACAATACCCTATTGCACACTAGAAATTTGCTTAGAGAGTAAATTTCAGGTGTTCTCACTAAAAAATAAAAAGATACTTATGTGAGAGATGGCTATGTTAATTAGCTTAACTATAATAATCATTTCACTGTGTGTATGTGTATATATATATAAATATCATGGTGTACACATTAAAAATACACAATTTTTATTTAAAAATTTTAAATTGAATTTAATTTTTAATTAGAAAATTACCACATCTTTTAAAAAAAATTTTATTGGACTATAATTCATTTTCAATGTTGTGTTAGTTTCAGGTGTATAGTACCACATCTTCTTTATTCATTCATCTGTTGGTGGACACTTCGTTTGCTTCCATATCTTGGCTATTGTAAATAATGCTGCTATGAACATTGGGGTGCATGTATCTTTTTGAATTACTGTAGTGTTTTTGTTTTTTTTCAGATATAGACCAGGATTAGAATTGCTGGGTCATATGGTAGTTCTATTTTTAGTTTTTTGAGAAACAACCATACTGTTTTTCACAGTGGCTACACCAATTTACATTCCTACCAACAGAGTAGGAGGGTTCCCTTTTCTCCACTTCCCCAGCAATATTTATTATTTGTGTTCTTTTTGATGATAGCCATTCTTGCAGGTGTGACGTGATATCTCATTGTGGTTTTGATTTGCATTTCCCTAATGATTAGCCATGTTGAGCATCTTTTCATGTGCCTGTTGGTCATCTGCATTTCCTCTTTGGAAAAATGTCTATTCAGTTCCTCTGCCCACTTTTTTTTTTTTTTTTTTCCAGTACACGGTCCTCTCACTGTTGTGGCCTCTCCCAGTGCGGAGCACAGGCTCCAGACACGCAGGCTCAGCGGCCATGGCTCATGGGCCCAGCCGCTCTGCGGCATGTGGGATCTTCCCGGACCGGGGCACGAACCCGTGTCCCTTGCATCGGCAGGCGGACTCTCAACCACTGTGCCACCAGGGAAGCCCCCCTCTGCCCATTTTTTAATCAAGTTGTTTGTTTTTCGATATTGAGTTGTATGAGCTGTTTATATATTTTGAGTATTAACTCCATATCAGTCATATTATTTGCAAATATTTTCTCCTATTCTGTAGGTCGTCTTTTTGTTTTGTCAATAGTTTCCTTTGCTAAGCAAAAGCTTTTAAGTCTAATTAAGTCCCAGTTGTTGGGGGGAGGTGCAATACAGAGGTAGGGGATTAAGAGGTACAAACTATTAGGTATAAATAAGCTACAAGGATATATTGTACAACACAGGGAATTTAGCAAATATTTTATAATAACCATAAATTGAGCATAACCTTCTAAAATTGTGAATCACTATACTGTATACCTGTAATTTATATAATATTATACATCAACTATACTTCAATTAAAAATGCTAAATAAGGGCTTCCCTGGTGGCGCAGTGGTTGAGAGTCTGCCTGCCGATGCAGGGGACACGGGTTCGTGCCCCGGTCCGGGAAGATCCCGCATGCTGCAGAGCGGCTGGGCCCATGAGCCATGGCCACTGAGCCTGTGTGTCCGGAGCCTGTGCTCCGCAACAGGAGAGGCCACAACAGTGAGAGGCCCGCGTACCACAAAAAAAAGAAAAAAAAATGCTAAATAAGTAAATAAATTTAAATAAAATAAAGGTAAGTGAACGAGAAGGCAATGTAAAAACACAAGAGGGACTCATCTAATGACTTCCCAAAATATCATAATCATTTGTGAACACCCAAGTCTGGTAATAATAATAGCTACAATTTACTACACACCTACTTTGTGGAAGGAAACATGGAAGCACTGAAATAAGCATCAATAAACCTCACAATCCTGCTACAGAGTATTCTCATTAATCTCATTTTACACATGAGGAGATGCAGGCTCACAGGTGTTAAGTAACCTGTCCTGAGTCACGCAGCTCATAAGCAGGTGAGCTAGGTTTGAACTTAGTTCTTCTGCTGGAAAGCCTGTACTCCTTTTACAGTGAGTGTCATCTGTGTCGGGCTCCAGAGCCCCCAAAGCTGTCCTGGAGCTCAAGTTCAAGTCTACACGGAGCACAAAGATCTTTCGGCCCTGAGCACCTGAGCAGTGTCATGTCCCCACCAACAAGCCTCCACACTGACAAAGACTCCTCCTCCCGGGATGCACAGCTTCATCTCAGTGACTCTGAATCACTCCTCACAGATGTCCCCTCTCTACTCGAAGTTTCCATGTAAAAACCTAAAAGCACACACATCCTCTCTCCCTACCCTACCTGCCCAGCCAGCATATCCCATGAGTGAGCCCCACCCGGTCACTCAGGTGGAAACTCAACATCATGCCCTGCTCTTATTGATGAAAATAATCAATGAACAATCAATAAGAAGAACAGAAGAGTTTTAGTTGAGCCAAACTGAAGACTAGCCCAGAAGGCTGTTTCCCAGATGACTGTGAGAAATACCTCCGGAGAAGCAGGGTTTTCAGCACAGTTTTATATCTTGTCAAGAACAAAGAATACTAAACAAGTCAGGGATCCATTTCTTCAAGGTTTTGAAAAAACAGACAAGAACGTACACGTCCAGCATGTACAGTATGGCCTTGGCACCTGGGAAGGGAGTCTTATCATCAAAGGAGTCCCAGCACTGGTTTCCCAGAAAGAGGGGCATTTCATCTTTATTTTTAACATGGACATTATTTCTGGCCAGTGTGCCTTTTTTTTAATAATTAAAGCAGATGTACAAGGTATGTGTGATAGGCCACAAACAGGCTGTTTTAGTTAGCATCAAATTCAAGTTAACTCATGTATAAGCCAGAATGACTTTGCTATATCTCAATATGTGAAAATTCCTTTTGTCACTCTTCTCTCACCTTCTTCCACCTCCACTCTGCAGCCCCACCTGGTTTAGGCCTTTAGTACGTTCCATCGGTATAGTTACCACAATTTCCCATCCTATCTCTCCTAGAAATAGGTCTGCCATCACTTCCTGAAGTACAGCTAGGACCCTATCCTAACCTTGCTCAGAAAACAGTCACTCTCTGTTATCTCCACAATAAACTTAAACTCTTCTATAAACATTCAAAACCCTCCTTGATTTGATATCAACCTACATTCTGAGATGACACCCCCAGTTTTCTCCATCACATACATTAATCTACTATTAGAAGCAGCTAGTCAGAAATTGACTGGGCGGGATTTGCCAGGGCAAGGGCTAGATACCAGACAGATATTCCATAGCTGAGGGGGTCTGGCAGCTGTGACTGCAGACATGTGGGCTGGCACGTGGCCTGGAGCAGGTAGAGGGGTCTTACCAAAGCAGTCATACCAGGTACAAGACGCACATTCCATACCCGCTAAAAACAAGGTACATTCCCAGGTCTTGGGAAACTTGAACACCAGACAGGATACAAGCCAGACAGAGGGGAATGAGACAGCAACACGAGACAGGAATTGCCTTTCAAGGTAGGAGCTGAAGCACAAAGAACCAGGTAAGAGCTCGGGTATTCAAACAAGAATAACAGAGCAGAGCAGAGCAGAAACAGGAGCAAGAAAGGCAGATGTAGGGCTGTTAGATAGCTTGCTTGGGTACACTACATTTTTCTTAACTTAGCAGTATGGTGTCCACAGGTTTGTACTAGAGTGTTTTGTTTTTTTAATTACATAGGTGTAAGTTACCGTCGTAAATTAGAGGCGCACTCAACCTCCCTTCCCCACATCAGAGATGAAGGATTTGTGACAGGAGAGGCACAAGCTGAGACAGCAGTGGAGGAGTCTTCCCATGATGTGTGGAAAATAGTTTATCCTGCTTTTTGTTGCCACCATGATGGAAAATTTGAGAAATGTACTATGTCCCTGAAAAAAAGCTAACCAAAAAGCCAGTTTCACCATTTGTGTAGCTGAGTTCATTCATTATTGTGTTTCATGGTTTCTGAGGTTCCTGGCAATTTTTTTTTTTATTTTGTCCTAGTGGTGGGATGTTACATTTTGATACGGGGTTGGGGGAGTAGAGGAGGAAAACTGTAAACTGGGGGAAGAAACTGGGTTATTTGTACCTCTCCCGTCCCCGCCCCACACTATGTGACTGACAAAACACTCATTCTCATTTTGGAATTTGGTTTCAGTCACTCTCAACAAATTCTTTTGTCATTGTCGTAAGCCTCAGAGTTACAGAGCCCCGCAGGCATAGTTACACACATGTTTCTGGGCTTGGGGTATCAGAGCCGACCGTTTTGTTTGATGTTCTAGCATCTAGCTTCAGTAACACTGGGTAAGCGGATAGAGGCAAAACCACCTCTAACAGAACCGATGCCTTAAAAAGACTTAATTCTGTATGGATGTGATACAAGCGCTCCAACATGGCCACAAAGAAGGAGACGGCTTCTGCCTTTTTGCAAAACTGATGTAAATGAGAACATTTCCTGAGACAGGTCAGCCTGGAGTAAGTTTCCAGTTGACTTGCCATATAACCGGGGGACAAGCTCCCACATCACAATGCAGTGCAGAGGAAAACCCCTTGTAATTTCTATCGGGTTTCCACATTTTTTCGTTCATGGTGTGGAAAATTGTCAGTGTGCGGCTCAAAGTTTAAGTAGGCTGGTGGGAATCTGTCCAAAGCTCAACCCGGCACATAGTTGGAGCTTGATACGTATCTGTTGATTACCACTGTGAAAACTGAATGGTCCTTCTGGGCACCCTACCCTCAGATACCCAGCAGATGCTTTCGAAATTTCAGCCACTCCAGCAGCTGCAGGAATCCCCCTATACGCAGATTCTCCTGCCAGATGGCCATGAATGTAAAACGATAGTTGGGGTCCATTTTCAAGAATTTTGAAAAAATAAATGAAGGCTTCTGTTTTATTCTTTCAACATATATTTATTGTTTGGAATTTATCAGGCTTCATGGCCTCCATCATTATTTAAACAGCCTTCCTCTATTTGGAGAATGTGCTCCCTTCTGAGCCCTGGCTCCCCACGGTGGAAACTAGAAATACTTATCTTTTCCAGCCTTGGATTTCAAAAATCAGAGATTTGATTCACAAGAGCTGTTGACGTAAAGGGAAGCTGAGAGGGCAGAAGTGGGAGGAATGCTTTTGCAGCCAGTGGTGGTTGGGGAAATAATGCTGATAAGCGGCAGCAGCGGCAGAAGCCCTTGTCCTCCGTCAGGCTGGGATCTGAGGTATTTGTGCCTAGTGGCGGAAGCAGGGTCTTTACTGACCAGCCTCATGGGGTTGGTGGGAGGGGGTGGGCATTGATCCCGACCGTGTGGTCTCCGATCATTATGCTGGTCCTTCCACAGACTCTGTGAACACTTGAACTCATATATTTCATTTATATATATTCTGTCTTAAGTAAAGGAGTTTCAGATGCTACCAGCTAAGAACGCTGGCTGCTGTGTTCGCACATTGCTAAATGCCATAGAAGGTGTGGGGATGCAAAGTCAAATAAGACATGAACGCAGCTTCTAAGATTCCAGGGCCTGGAGAGGGGAACAGGCTCAAGCCCATCGAGAGGATGCAGTGTGATCAGAGCTATGAAGTGGGCACACAAGTAGACCTGGGTGCAGGAGGGCAGAAGGAAGGGAGAGCCTGCTTGGGAGAGTGCACGCCCCTCTGCACCAGGGCAATGGACACCGACCGCCCCGATACCCTCAGGCCACGCCTGGACAGAGGGCTCCACCTAGCCCCGAAGTCTGGCTTGCTGATACTGCCGCGCTGTTACCGAGTAGGGCTCAAAATTCGCACAGCTGCAAGCCCAGCTCGGGGATGCTAAAGTGCAGCCTCACCCACTGGGCTCCCGTGTCCTCCCCTCTGTCTATCTTGCTATTAATTGGATTTGGGACTTAGACTTCCCTTGGGTCATAGACAAGCTATGGCCATGGGAGCCGACTGACACAGCCACCGGGAACTCTGGTAGCCCAGTGGGGGAAGTGTGCAGGGAAAGTGGAATTCCTCGGCACCACCAGTTCTGAACGGCACGAGGAGCAGGCCCCAGTTTGAATCCTTTGGCAGAAAGGAGCCTAGATTGTTGTCTAGTCGTGGGACCAGCCCCTGAAGGCACCACCCTTTCAACTCGTTATTCTCAAAGTCTGACCATCAATGTTGCAGTCGTGTTTTGTTCTGCTGCCTTTAACATCTTTGCATGAGCATCTTAAACTTAAGAGTCTCATGGGTTTTGTGGGCAGCCCAGTAAGGAGCCAGGAGATAGCCAATAGGGGGCAGCCAGGGAGGAAGCTCAAATTATAGGCAGAGCAGGAAAGGTGGGTGTCAAGGGGCTGGGCAGAGAAGTGGAGGAAACTGCAAGGTTGTGAGCCGGTGTGGTCCGCAGGCTGGGGCACACTCCCATTACCTGTGCAGCCCGTCATCTCTGCTTCATCCCTCCCCCCAGCTTGGATTCGCCTCTGTGCTGCCCTCAGGTGCACATCCCATCCGGGCCTGAGGAGGGCGCTGTCGGCGTGTTCCGTCAAAGCACAGGTGACTTTTGAATTGCTCAGCAGCCCACCCGGGAAGCCTGGCTCCGCCCATGAATTGACCACTTGGCAATAGTTTTGCCTAAAGCACAACTGAACCACTTTGTCCACTGTATCCAGCAACCCTCACCAGCAACAGCCTCCTAACTGCGACCGGTTGCCTAGGGTGCCTCTCCTAGCCAGGGCCTTTCTGCCGTGTGGTCCCTCCCAGGCCAGACATCAGGTTCCTTTAGGTTGTATACACATCTGAGGGGGAAATCACAGCACAGTGACAACATTGGGAACATCATTTCCCTTTCACTTCTCTTCCCATCCCTTCTTACATCAGAGAAGCCTTCTCAGCTCGAGGCTGAGGTTTAAGGTTTCCACCACTTTTGCTAACTTCCCTGTGTAACAAGACAACCAGTCACAAGCTCAGGCAGCAATAGCTAGCTGAAAGCCATAATGTTGTTTTGTTTTCATTGTGTTTCTACAATGGATACAACAATATATATGTATCCATATATATGCTCTACTACTACCTATTTACATTCAGGGTGATAATATTGACATTAATTTCCCTTCTAATTTTTAAATACCTTTTTGAAAAATAAATGAATGTAACCTAGAAAAAGTGAGTAAAATTTTTTAAAATGATAAGGACCTAGACATGGCAGAAATTGTGCCAGCCCCCAAGTAACTGAAGTTTGGAGATCACGTCCCTAAGATATGGCCCTCCATCCTGTTCCCTTTCCTCCCGCTCAGGCTCAGCTCCTGGGGGGTTCCCACCACGGGCAGTCAGCCAAAGCTGGGGCACTTGAAGTCACTGGCATTTGATTCTTTGCCCTTTTTAAATTGTTTTCTTCTATGTTTGTCTTTCACCCCATTTCCCCATTAGGGGGTGAGTTCCTTGAGGGCATAGACAATGTCAGCACTTTCTTTCCAACTGGCTTGCAGCTGACAGTCGTGGTATTAGGCGCACAGTGGGTGTTCAATAAACGCCACTGCTTTGCATTCAACACTCAGGCAAAAACAACATCCCCACTCACACTGGAAAAATAGGTCATCTCTTTGGCAAATGCAACAGGATTCATCAGGACAGACTCAGTGAACGGTGTGAATGAACAACAACAAACAAGAAACTCAGCCTTTTGGAAAAATCACATCTTTGTTGTGAAGATGCCAGAATGTCTGGAAATGGCTAAAACCTGGGGATTTTCCATAGATTAGTCATGTGGTTTAAATAATTAGAACTGAAGGCCTATGGGTATGAGATTGCCCCCAGTGAAATCTGAGCGGGTTCCAGGCGAAGTTTAGTCATATGTAAAGAGGAGAAGTACCTCGTACTGACAGCAAGGAATTAAAAGAAGGAAGAAATCAAGAAGGGACCTGCAGCCTGGAGAGGAGAGAAAAGCCATGTTACATGGGCTGGGCCTAGAGAGAGATGTGCAGAAAACTCAGGCAATGTGCTGAATATATTTGCAATTTTACAGAAAGAGTCCAGCCTAGATCACAGGCATTTGGGGTATTTGTTTTAATAACATTCTAAGTGAAAGCCGTCTCTCTGGTAATAGAATTTCTTTCCATTTTTATGAAGTCAAAGATGAAAAATAAGCTAAAGCAAAAGAATCTAATTTCCTATAATAAGGTTTTGTTTTGAGTCACTTATAAATGCGAAATCACGGGGTCTTAGACACCAGAAGGCATATGTTGATCATGGAAATGAAATAAGAAAAATAATAAAATCTTAGAAACCCACTCATAAATATTGACCTTTCCCCACCTCCACCTCTCACCTACGACTCCACACATGTGTGCCCACACACACACTCACACACTCGGGGAGAAATAACAACGCTGGCTTTCAGAGGCGATGCAAGACAGACTGTGAACGGACCTGTTCGCTAGATAGAACACATTTGTTCAATACATTCATCACCTCTGGGTGGAAGTCCATGGAATTCAACGCTGCTGCCAAATACACCCAAACTTAGAAGTCGTCAGGGATACCACGTGGTCCCGAGTAGCCCACTGGAGGCTGAGAGTCACCAGGGGCCCCTTGAAGAGGGCCAGCAGAATTGTACACTATACCCTTTCTCAACCAGGTCAAACTCGTCTTTCGTCAGCGAAAGATTATGGTCTTATTGCAGGCTCCGAAGTCAGTGACACATCTTCTCAACGTCTATTCCATTTTGGCAGTCTCACCCAAGCCATGTACCTTGTAGCCTTTTTAGCATATGCTTTGTCCGGAATATTGCCTAGAAAGGCTCGTGAATCTTTAGTTTCATCAATTCTCCCCAGTTTTTCTTGTTCCTGAAAAAGCAAAGGTGTGACTCCCACTTCCCATTTATCAGTGTTTCGAATTGTGATCATGAACCAATGCCATCCCTCCCTTTGGTGCTCTCATTTTTGCATCTCTTTTAGACTTCCAGTCTCCCTGTTTCCAGGACATGAAACTAATTGCATCCTCATCCTATGAAGTCACATGCCTTCCTCTATATTAACTGCCAATCAGTCCTCCCTGCACCAGGACTAAATATCAGTTATGCAGATTGTGTCAGATCTGTGGTCTCACAGAGCATCTTCTTCTAGTTTTCCCTTGTTCTCTTGGCTGGACAACCTCTCCCTCTTCGACTGTCCCTCCACCCTTCTAGAGGTTCTCCTGCACCCAAGCTTTGGACACGGTTCATACACACATGAGGGAAACTTATCCTTGACCCCAGAAGCCTAGACTAAGTCTTTATAACTTTTTCTACTTTTTCCTGAATATACTCTTTATCATTTTTTTTTTTCCTACATGGACCAATATTCATCCAGAACCACTTATTCAAATAAGAAGAACTGTCACTGGTGACTTACAAACAATTTGTTTTGGAATCCAACTGCCCCTGGGAAGGAGTCACTGGAAGTGCTGAACAGAATATCAATATTGTTGTGTGTGTACATTCATGTTTATATGCATAGAGTGCCATAGAAATAGTGGGAGTTAGCAGTCAACCAGACCTGGATTTGAATCCCAGCTCCACCAGGAACCTCAGGTACCATCATTGACCCTTATAAGTTTCAATTACCCGACCTGAAAAGAACAACAGAGATAATAGGAGCTACTTCAGTAAATTGGTACAAGAATTAAATGAAATAAGGTCCTTTGCACAATATCTGGATCCTATAAGCTTTCAATAAATATGAGCAAAATGTAGAAATGACCATTTTATTGGTAGTAGTAGTAGTATTACAATGACTAGTAGTAATTATGTCTAGTATTAAAGTAGTATTGCTATCATTTGAATTCAGAAGACCTGGTTTCCAAACTAGGTCAGGATTTCATGTCCTCCTCTGCAATAGCGATCGAGGATTAAGACTGTGGATTCGAATCCCAATTCCTCTCCCTTCTTCATTTATTAGTTACAGTGTGGAGCAAGTTACTCAATTGCTATGAGACTCAGCTTCTTCATCTGTAAAGTGCAGGTGATAATAGTACCTACTCCAAAGGGCCATTGTCATTATTAAATGAGTCGATGCATGTAAAATGTTTCAGAGTACTTGGCACCTAGTAAGTACTCAAGAAATGTTTCTAAAATCTGCAATAGGGTATATTGACATCACAATGCAGGTTATGAAGATTTGAGGTAATGCATGAAAAGCACCCATCCCATGACACTGCCTGGTTGGTATAAGTGATTCTTAAGCCAGGATGTAGTTTAGGATTACCTGGAGAGACTTTTTATAAATTTATTTACTTATTTATTTTGGCTGCATTGGGTCTTCGCTGCAGCGTGTGGGCTTCCTCTAGTTGTGTCCAGTGGGGGCTACTCTTCGTTGTGGTGCGTGGGCTTCTCACTGCCATGGCTTCTCTTGTTGCGGAGCATGGGCTCTAGGCACGCGGGCTTCAGTAGCTGCGGCTCGCAGGCTCTAGGGCACAGACTCAGTAGTTGTGGCCCACGGGCTTAGTAGTTGTGGCTTGCAGGCTCTAGAGTGAAGGCTTGGTAGTTGTGGCACATGGGCTTAGGTGCTCCGCAGCATGTGGGATCTTCCCGGAGCAGGGGTCAAACCCCTGTCCCCTGCATTGGCAGGCGGATTCTTAACCACTGCGCCACCAAGGAAGCCCCTACCTGGAGATTTTTTTTTTTTTTCAGTTTAAGATAGATTTTTTTTTTGCTTTACTATACTTATTGATTTTTTTAACATCTTTATTGGAGTATAATGGCTTTACAATGTTGTGTTAGTTTCTGCTGTATAACAAAATGAATCAGCTATATGTAAACATATATTCCCATATGCCCTCCCTCTTGCATCTCCCTCCCACCCTCCTTATCCCACCCCTCTAGGTGGTCACAAAGCACCGAGCTGATCTCTCTGTGCTATGCGGCTGCTTCCCACTAGCTATCTATTTTACATTTGGTAGTGTGTATATATGTCCATGCCACTCTCTCACTTTGTCCCAGCTTACCCTTCCCCCTCCCCGTGTCCTCAAGTCCATTCTCTACATCTGCGTCTTTATTCTTGCCCTGCCCCTATGCTCACAGAACCTTTTTTTTTTAAGATTTCATATATATGTGTTAGCATATGATATTTGTTTTGTTCTTTCTGACTTACTTCACTCTGTATGACAGACTCTAGGTCCATCCACCTCACTACAAATAACTCAATTTTGTTTCTTTTTATGGCTGAGTAATATTCCATTGTATATATGTGCCACATCTTCTTTATCCATTCATCTGTCGATGGATACTTAGGTTACTTCCATGTCCTGGCTATTGTGAATAGAGCTGAAATAAACATTGTGGTACATGACTCTTTTTGAATTATGGTTTTCTCAGGGTACATGCCCAGTAGTGGGATTGCTGGGTCGTATGTAGTTCTATTTTTAGTTTTTTAAGGAACCTCCATACTGTTCTCCATAGTGGCTGTAACAATTTACATTCCTACCAACAGTGCAAGAGGGTTCCTTTTCTCCACACCCTCTCCAGCATTTGTTGTTTGTAGATTTTTTGATGATGGGCATTCTGACTGGTGTGAGGTGATACCTCATTGTAGTTTTGATTTGCATTTCTCTAATGATTCGTGATGTTGAGCATCCTTTCAGGTGTTTGTTGGTAATTTGTATATCTCCTTTGGAGCAATGTCTGTTTAGGTCTTCTGCCCATTTTTGGATTGCCTACCTGGAGATATTTTAATAAAATGAATGCATCTGTCTCACCCCAGACCAATTACACCAGTAATCTCTAGGAGTGGGGCCAGGGCATTTTCAAAACTCCTCCATATGATTTTAATGTGCAGCTAGGTTGAAAAATCCCTTGCCTAGCAACAAAGATTACTTGCTAAAAGGTAGTTACTTTTACTCTCCATCTATATACACACATATCCAAACCTACACACAAAAAAAGAAAAAAATGTTCCCTGATTTATAAAAAGATTAAGCACTTTATAAAAAACATTCTGAAATTATGCTATCTACATCCATGCTCCAAACTACCAAATATTCATTTACTAAATGGAGACAGCTGCCAGAGAATAGTGAGAAGCTGATAGACATGAGAGAAAGCATTAGCAGCCAAGGCCAGTCTATAGAGCTACACAATGCCTTGTACATTGGCAGGGCTCAACGGCTGTTTGCTAAACTGAGGTGATACTATGATGTTAGTCAATGGGAAAAGACTGATTAATAAATGACACGAAGCTTAAAGCAAGATACACACATGCATGTATATATACACAGTCACACATACACACACACACACGCACATATATACACGCACATACACTTCTGGCTGCCCCTCTTCCCCTTACTGGAATTCTGCCCCCTCTGAACCCTTCTCAGTGGCTCTAAACGGTATCACTATTGCCGCACATATAATATGGGGGAGAAGTCATTCTCTACCTTACATTTATAAGCCTTTATGCCTATTTATTATTATTTAACATAATCTTCCACAAAACACTATAAAAATTGATGCTCTGAGAAATGAAAACTTATGTCCACACAAAACCATGAATACACATGTTCATAACAACACTATGCATAACAGCCAAAAAGTGAAAACGATCCAAACGTCCATTCACCGATAAACAAAATGTGGTCTATCCATACCATGGAATGCTATTGGGCAATAAAAATGAAGTACTGATACATGCTACAATGTGAATGAACTTCAAAAACATTCTAAGTGAATGAAGTCACGCACAAAACACCACGTATCCTGTGATCCCCTTTACCTGAAACATCCAGGGTAGGCAAATTCATAGGGACAAATAGCAGATAAGTCATTGCCTAGGGCTGGGGCTGGGAGGCGGGGTGCATGGAGGAATACGGGAGAGTGGTAACGGGGAGTGACTGCTAAGTATGGGGTTTCTTTTGGAGGTGATGAAAATGTTCCAAAATTAAATAGTAGTGATGGTTACTCATTGAATTGTGTGCTTAAACAGGCGAATTTTATGCCATGTAAATTACATCTTAATAAAGCTGTTAGGAAAATTGTTGTTCTTAAAGATGACCGTGATCTACCAAGAAAATAGCTTAAAAATTTTCGTATATTTTAGCAAGGAAGGTTGAATAATATATATTTTAGGAAAAGTCATTTAATACGTTAGTCTTTTAAGTTATGCGGACATTTTGTTAACATAGTCAATCTCATTTCCCAACAACACTAGATGAATGAGGCTGGTGCATGTGGATTTTGCAGAGCAGCAGGTCCCTTGCAGATTCACCCTGCTCCCACAGGAGGGAACTTGGGTGTGGAGGTCCTTACCCCCACATTATTTCTCAAGAACGTCCAGCCTGCTAGAATTCTCTGGCTTCCACTGGGCCAGCCTGGGAGTCACCTGTCCCCTCCCTTGTGGGCAGAGGTGAGTCCCAGGAGGGCTTGCATACTTGTTGGTTCCATTAGGCTCACTACTCTTTAGCTGACCTGCTAATGCTATTTAAAATATCTCTTAGGAGAGTCTATTATGTTACCAATCCAGGAGCCATTTACTTCTCCCCTGGTTTACAGAATCTCAATTTTGTTTACATTGCAAAGTGCACAATCTCAAGGGATAGCTTGTATATGCTTTTAAGTCAATCATGGTAATCCATTTCTTTGTTAGCGAGTGGTCTAGTGGTGGGCAAGATGTCCAGGTCTGGCAAATAAGGTGAAGTCCACCTGAGGGTATATTGGAAATACATATTCCTTGATTATAAAAAAAAGAAAAAAATATATATATATATGGATGCTCAAAGATAGGTCAGCCTCTTTGCTGTCTTCCTGGAGTGTGATTGTGTGTAGATATCTTGAGATCAAATAGGGAGACATTTCCTAAATGTAGAGGTTGGAAAAGCAGAGGGGCAAGAGCCTGGATCCATTGTGAGATCACCAACTTGTTGAATCAACTTTGAAACCACCTACCTTCTGACTTTCCATTATGTAAAATAAATATATTACTTAATCCACCATTACTTGAGTGTCCATTACATGCAATCAAAATGATGTTAACTGGAACATCTGCCAACCTAAAGATTCATAGTTCTTTCTAGACCTGGGCTTTCTGATAGCATCGGTCAGAATTTGGTTTGACTATATATAAGTACAGCTTAAACAAGAAGAAGTCAAAGAAGTTCAGAGGTAGGAATTCCAGAGCTAGCATGATGGTTCCACAACCATCACGGATTCAGGTTTCTTCTATCAATCTGCATTATCATCCTTAAGCTGCCATCCTCAAGATCACTTCATGGTCCAAGGTGGCTGCTGAAGCTCCAGCCTTCACATTCACATTCCAGGACAAAGGAAAGGAAAAGTGTGGAAGGACAATAAGGGAGAATACCCTAGAGCTGAATCTCCCATAAGGAATACCCCGGAAGTGCAGTATGACACTGTTTATACCTCATTGACTAGAACTAGGTCATGTCATCTCATCTTATAGCAAAGAAAGCTGGGAAATGTCTTCTAGCTGGGTACCTTGTTGTGGGGTCCTATTTTTAGAAAGAAGCATAAAGTGGGTATTGCAAAGACAATGAGAAATCTCTGATACATAGGGGATAAGTCCTTGATTAATCTCAGTACACTCTTCCATTGACCAAAGGTGACAGAAGATGCTTTATGCAAAGTCTCTCCAAAGAAGTTAGGGTGGTAGACGGTAAAGTCAGCACATCAGATGTCTTCATTGTGATAAGGCATACATGTTTTTTAAGATGACACTTTGAAAATGGGTAATATATTTTTAAATGAAATCAAATCAAATTCCTGGGTTACAGGGAACTCAGATTATTATTATTATGATTTTATTTTTTTGCCCACACCACACGGCTTGTGGGATCTTAGTTCCCTGACCAGGGATTGAACCCGGGCCCCTGGCAGTGAAAGCGTGGAGTCCTAACCACTGGACTGCCAGGAATTCCTGGAACTCAGATTAAATACCGTGAAATGCTGGATCACTAATGGCACCCAGGTTGTCCCAGAAGATGCTGGAACTACCCAAGAACAGGTGTAATATGAGACAGGGCAACCATAAAGCAGAAAGAAATAGCACTGGGTACAAGTGCTGGGTGCAAGTATAACTAACCAAAGTAGCCATTTTTAAACTTTAATTTTAAAAAACTTAGCTAATGTGAAACAACTAGTATACCGACTTACGTGCCAATGAAACTTATTCTGAGGGAAAACTTAGGATAAAATACCTTCTGCTACTTGTGGTTAATTAAAGAATATTCTTTTACTGCCCTTTTATGTGTAAACCCCATTGTTTTCTCAAATCTGTGGTAACAAGGAAAAAACATATGGAACAAAGTGGATTCTGGAACTGATAAAGACTGTGATATTAAGTTCTAATTTCAAATATCATTGCTCATCAAAACAGACCGATTTTTCTCCCTGATTAACTTTACATAAAAGAAATGTTATACATTCGAACTTACAAAATAAATTTATGCTGATAGACTATGGCATTGTCTATTCAATATCATGGAATCCCAAATAAGATTTAATTTGAAGACAATTCTGCTCCTTAAAAAGTATTTGGAAGCAAATTGCAAAAATTGTTTGAAAGCTACTATCTCATTCTAAAAGTGAAAGTCGGTCCAAATGTGGTTTGTACTTCTTTTCTGACTTCCAAACCAAAAACATTAAAAATAAGCATCACAAATCTTATAATTGGATGAAAACTTTACCCCCAGCCATATCCTAATTTACGACTGGATATGAGTGCATCTCAGACCATATGCTTGGCTTATACATCCCACCCTCACAAATCACCAGCATTGCACAATTTCAGGCTGAATTGATAACAGGCATTTTTTCTTTAATTCCCCAAGCAAACACCCCAAGGAAGCAGATGTGTGTGTGTTTAAATCCACGACCATCATGCCTCCTGCTAATTCCATCTAACAGGCTGGCTGTGCACTGGGCAGCATCTTTGCAGGCCTTTCTCCCAGGCTTTGCAGATACGGCCTCTTGGACGTTGCTCCTTCTTAACTTTCCCGTTCCCATGTCTATTACTCACTATCTTACTGTTTGATGACGGCTAAAGGTTCTCATGCTGCCTGATGCCCCAGGAATGTTATTGCGTCACAAGATTCAGAAATGTTGCTTCCGTGCAGACACGGAACCCAAATTCTCCCTGTGGTTTTCAGCCCTGCTCTGTGAAGCTGCCTCAGAGGCTGCTGTAAACAGGGAGGCCCTCCCCTCTCCCACAGAAGTACCTCTTGGATTTGTCTCATAAAATGTCATCTGAACCAAAGCTCCCCGTTTATCTGTAAGACCTTTGGAACCCACAGCTTCCCTCAGCAACGGCCTGAGGACAAAGTGCTTGCTTTTCCTGTTCTACAGAAAGCCCCCAGCACTTCTGCTACACCGCCAGCTGTGGGAAGCAACAAGTCCCTCTTTCTGTCCTAGAACAAGAGGGGCCACCTGTTTCTCATCTTCTGAATTTGAAAGAATAAGCCTGTGTTCACATGGTCCATAACCCAGTGGTTACTTTTATGGACTTGGAATTATATTCCAAAGCTGTCTTTAATCTTTTTAACTGCAGATTATTTTTCAAAATCCTTCCTCAGGGGAAAACCCCTTGATCATTCCAGCTGCATCTCTCGTGACTATCTGGGACTCGGCAACACCTCCCTCAGGGGATGGCATCAGCAGCCAGCTGTGGTCCCAGCACACTGGCCCTTCTGGTGCCTTTGGAGGCATCCTGGCCCAGCAGCACATTGCCCCGTACTCCCTCCCACATGTGAATTTCAGCAGTCCATGCTTTGCTTTAAAGACCTTCCGTGCCTCTTCACTTCCCAGGGAGGCAGCCATATAGCCTAGCAATGGAGGATCTGAACCCTGGCATTAGACTGCCTGAGATTTTGCCACTTACCTGCTATGTGATCTCGAGCAAATCGCTTAATGTTGCTAAACCTCAGCTTCGTCAGCGACACAGCACAGACTGAAAATCTCTCCTACTTCTTCATGGGGTGTTGTGAGAAGAAAGCATAGGAGAAGGCTCAGCCTCAGTCTAGCAATGCTGGGTCCACATTAGCTAATGTCACAAACGACATTAGGGTCTGTGCCTCCGCTAAAACACAGCTACCCAGAATCAGGGACCAGCTGGCTCACAGCAGTGTCTGATACTGAACAAATGAATGGATAGATCCGTACAGTCTGGACTCTCCTGAGAGTGCAGGGGCTTGGCTGCCTGGGGGATCTGCCTCCATGTCCTGGTTCCCTCTGTTCCAATCGCCTGGGATGGCATCTTGTCTGCCTGGGATGATAACTGATGAACATAATCCATTGCGTGGTGACTATGAGGGTGGAATGTGGTCTCTCTCTCTGGAGCGTCAGAGTGGACTTCTGTGGGTCTCCTTCTCCTCAGGGAAGGTTACCTGGAGTGCAGGGAGCTGGGCCCAGCTCCCTTTGGGGCCCAGTAAACACAGGCTGCTTTGGGAAGGAAGCAGATGTGTTCCTAGCATAACACAGCCTGGGCTACAGTTCTTGGGAAATAGTGTTCAAACTATGTAAATGGGGTCTGTGGAAGAAAGTCATCTTTGAGTTGTGAGCTTTGCTGCATTTTAAACATTTTAGCCAAGAACAAGCTGCAGCCAGTGTGGAAGTTCTCTTTGTGGCCCTCCCCGTCCCCCAGATAACCAGTGTTCACCTTCCTCCCTCCCAGACCCCAAGATGGGAGATCCTAAAACATGCATTGCTGTCCACATCACATGGCAGCAGAAACTGCGAGAAGAGATGCCTCAGCAGTAAGTGGATATCCAAGGCCAAGAAAAGTGTCAGATGTAAGAGAGGATGTGGAACTTGCTGGTCTCCGAGGGAGGGTAGATGGTCCCAGAAACCCAGTAGGGAGCTCTGGAGAGGGAGGGTTAAGTAGAGAGGAATGTGGGGAAGGGGCTGTGACAGCCATGGAGGTGTGCCTAAGATCCTTTCAAGAAGAATTGCTGTCCAGCTGTGAGAAGAGCAGTTAGCTGATGGCCTCCAGCTTTTAGCACCTTCAGGATTTCTGTCAGCTCTTTTGCTGACGCCACACTCTTCCTGGGCATCTGCCAGCCAGTGACAGGGAGGGAATCTGACCATTTCTGCCCGAAGCAGGACTATACCGGGGCATCTTTGTTCCAAAGCTCTCTGTTGCATTGGCTGAGATTGGTCATCTCTCCCTGCGTCATCTTGCTTTTCCTTGCCCTTCCATCTTTCACAGATTTACCCCTTCCCCTTCCCTGCCCCCCTGCCCCAATCTCTTGTGCTCCCAACTCAGTCTCAGCATGGGCCCTTTGGAGGATCCAACTGACTTAGCAAGGAAGAGGGACCATTAGAAAAGGACAGAGGATGCTCCTGGAAGGCCCTTGAGAGGACCAGAGAGCACATGCACTGGGCCCCCTAGAGCAGGTAGGTTCTGCTTCTCTGTTCTGGGCAAGGCACATAGGTGGCCAGATTTGGGGATTAGGGCCCAATGCTGAACTATAAATACCCTTCACACCCCACCATGTTTTGTTTTGTTTTTCTTGAACATATTGTCTGAAGCCTTGGGCAGAGAACCACTGAAATCTTCTGGTGTGTTGTTGGCACCAGGGAACAGCAGGGGAAGAGATGCCTACCACAATGTCACTGACAGGCAGAGAAATATCACAGCTGAGAACTACAGGTGGTCAAGAGCATCCCCTCCCTGGAGAGATGGTACAAATGGTACAATGCCAGTTTTATCAGCTCTGGCAGTGCCTCACCCTAGTAATAGCTAGATACTCAATGGAGAGAAAAGGAAAAGAGCTAGTTCAGAATGCCCACAATGTAAAGTGTATAGTTCAGTGCCCTGCAAACAATTGATGGTCAAAAATTTGTAGTGTCTTTTATCTTATCCATAAATTGACCTGACCCTATTTTTTTCCAAGTTAATCTCCTAACCTATGTTTGAGTTAGGTTCTCCTGCATATAACAGGACTCCATATGACAGTGTCTTAATATAAAAGTTTATTTTCTTACTCTTATAAAAGAAGTCTAGAATTGGTATGGTGGCTCCGTGGTCAGCAGGGCCCCAGGCACTGTATGCCTTTTTGCTCTGTAATCTTTACCTTATAGTTGCCAATTTCAAGATGACCTCGTGGTCATAAGATGGTCACTATAGCTCCAGCCATCACATCAATGTTTTAAGCAGCAGAAGCAAGAAAAAGACAACACAACAACAAAAAAAGTTTATACTTACAACTGCATCAGGACCTTTTAAAGATCTATGCTGGGAGTACCAGTCTCCCCCAAAGACTTACAGTTACACATCACTGGCCATTTTTGCTGCAAAACATGCCGGGAAATGTAGTTTTATAAATGGCCATATTACTACATCCAATAAAGTGGAGATTTTCCTATGAAGGAAAAGGGAAAGGATAGTAATGTGTAGGCCACTAGCAGTACCAGCACACTTGCCTTTAAGCTGCTTTTCTCACAGTTCCTCACGCAGAACAAGTCATCCGGACCTCAGAAATGCATAGTGACTCCTGCACCATCTTCTCCAACTGCGCAAATCCGATCCCCCCATCCAAGGTTCCAGGCATGCCCCCCTTGCCCCATGAAGCCATTCCTGACCACCCCAGCGCAGTGACCTCCCCTTCTTTTATTGAGAAGTTATTCAATTGGTTATTATTTTTCTTTATTAGTCGTATACCACCAATGAGAATATGATCATCTAAAAAGCAAAACTAGTAGACTAGCATTATCTCTTAAATCAGTAGCACAGTGTTAAGTCATACATTTAGCTGCTGCATGAACCATGTGCTGGATTCATTTAATTATAAAGTATTTCCCATTTCTTCTAAATAAAGCTTGGATTATTTTTTCCTTGCATTGCAATCAAATGACAGTTTCTTTATCTTCATGGAGTTACATGAAGTCTTTCTACTGTTTATTCCCCTTCATTTGGCATTTCATCTCACCAAGGGACTTGGTGTAATATACAGCCTGGAGCTTATACCATATGGTGTACATACCCTCCATCCAAGCAGCTGCCCTGATCAGACATAGATTTCTAACCTTGGAGCAGGAGATGGGGAGGCCCTCTTCTCGTGCCTAACACTGCTAACTGCCTACCCTATAGCTCTGCCTTTTCCCCACTAATAGTACTCTGATTTGAAGAAGAGGTAGGATGGAAGGCAGTAATGTTCCCTGCTAAAAAAATCTACTCTCTCACCCCTTGCAGCCATAGATAGCCACGTGACAGAGCTCTAGCCAATGAGATAGATAGGTTGCCATGACACAGCCTTAGCCAATGAGATGGAGATGGGTGGCCATATGACACAGCTCTTGCCAATGAGATACAAATAGGAATTGTTAGATAATGCCTCGGTGAAAGCCCTTTTAACTCCTTGGCACTCACATTTTTGCCTTTCACTCTTCCTTTCCTCCTTGACTGGAACACAGACAAATGTAGGTGGTAAAGCAACCATCCTGGAGCCATGAAATAAGCATAAGGACAAGAACCACATGGTAAGAATGGATGAACAGAAAGTTAGTAACTGGTCCCTGCTGGCACAGTGGAGCTGCACTCCTGGACTGGCTACCTTTTGACTTCACTTTATGTAATAGAAATTAACTCCCTCACAAAATTGAGCAACCCTTGCTCGGGTCCCTGTAACCCTCAGCAGAAAGCAATCCAAAGAGTACCCCACGGAGAGGGGTGTCCCAGCAGCTAAATGTTCTACTTAAGCAAGAAGTCGCTTATGGACCGGGGCACCCTCCTGGCCCGGAACTGTATATGTAGATTTCCCAGAGCTCTGCTCCTTTCATTGGAATTTGTGGCTGTGTTGCTGCCGGACCTCTCTCAGACACTGTAATTTCTGTGCTCTTCAATTTGGCATAATGGACAATAAGTCTTCAACAATAGTGTTGCCCAAAATGTCATCAACTTGCACGTTTTCGTAAAATCTTTTAAGTCAATGGAGGGAGAACAGTAAACCATGCATCATTCAGAATGTAACGAAGGGAAAGCTGCTAAAAACGAGATGCCATCCTAATTCCTATTTATCAGGACTCACATTTTCAACCTTGGTGTGACATACTTTTGAAAGTGGCTCTCTTTCATCACGTTTTGGTTTTGTTTTGTTTTGCAGTGTACTTGCTTTACAATGGTGTGTTAGTTTCTGCTGTATACCAAAGTGAATCAGCTATACGTATACATATATCCCCATATCTCCTCCCTCTTGCATCTCCCTCCCACCCTCCCTATCCCACCCCTCTAGGTGGTCACAAAGCACCGAGCTGATCTCCCTGTGCTATGCGGCTGCTTCCCACTAGCTATCTATTTTACATTTGGTAGTGTATATATGTCCATGCCACTCTCTCGCTTCGTCTCAGCTTACCCCTCCCCCTCCCTGTGTCTTCAAGTCCATCCTCTACATCTGCGTCTTTACTCCTGTCCTGCCCCTAGGTTCTTCAGGACCATTTTTTTATATATATTCCATATATATGTGCTAGCATGCAGTAATTATTTTTCTCTTTCTGACTTACTTCACTCTGTATGACAGACTCTAGGTCCATCCACCTCACTACAGATAACTCAATTTCGTTTCTTTTTATGGCTGAGTAATATTCCATTGTATATATGTGCCACATCTTCTTTATCCATTCATCTGTTGATGGACACTTAGGTTGCTTCCATGTCCTGGCTATTGTAAATAGAGCTGCAATGAACATTGTGGTACATGACTCTTTGAATTATGGTTTTCTCTGAGTATACGCCCAGTAGTGGGATTGCTGGGTTGTATGGTAGTTCTATTTTTAGTTTTTCAAGGAACCTCCATACTGTTCTCCATAGTGGCTATATCAATTTACATTCCCACCAACAGTGCAAGAGGGTTCCCTTTTCTCCACACCCTCTCCAGCATTTATTGTTTGTAGATTTTTTGATGATGGCCATCCTGACTGGTGTGAGGTGATACCTCACTGTAGTTTTGATTTGCATTTCTCTAATGATTTGTGATGTTGATTATCCTTTAATGTGTTTGTTGACAATCAATATATCTTCTTTGGAGAAATGTCTGTTTAGGTCTTCTGCCCATTTTGGATTGGGTTGTTTGTTTTTTTGTTATTGAGCTGCATAAGCTGCTTGTAAATTTTGGAGATTTATTCTTTGTCAGTTGCTTCATTTGCAAATATTTTCTCCCATTCTGAGGGTTGTCTTTTCATCTTGTTTATGGTTTCCTTTGCTGTGCAAAAGCTTTTAAGTCTCATTAGGTCCCATTTGTTTATTTTTGTTTTTATTTCCATTTCTCTAGGAGGTGGGTCAAAAAGGATCTTGCTGTGATTTATGTCATAGAGTGTTCTGCCTGTTTTCCTCTAAGACTTTTATAGCGTCTGGCCTTACATTTAGGTCTTTAATCCATTTGGAGTTTATTTTTGTGCATGGTGTTAGGGAGTGTTCTATTTTCATTCTTTTACATGTAGCTGTCCAGTTTTCCCAGCACCACTTATTGAAGAGACTGTCTTTTCTCCGTTGTATACTCTTGCCTCCTTTATCAAAGATAAGTGACCATATGTGCATGGGTTTATCTCTGGGCTTTCTATCCTGTTCCACTGATCTATATTTCTGTTTTTATCACATATTATTTAATCCAGTTCTGGTCAGAATACAGCATACATCTTTCAGCCTCACTCAGTTCTGAGAAATATTCTTTTTCTTAATCATTGTAAGGCAGTGCTAAGACAGAGTTGGTCCTTCAACTATCAGAGAAATTCAACTCTTCCTTAATCGCCTCCCTGACCAGACCTGACAGGGTGACCAATCAAGGGTCTCCATTTGCCCGGGACTCAGAGTTTGTCAGGAGGCAAAAAGTTGCCAGGAAAGACCCAGAGATGGGTTAGTCACCTTGCCATTCCAAGCCTCTCAACAAAAACCAGAGAGCAAGCAAAAAGGGTCATGCTCCTCTTAACTGCAATTCACCCTTCGGGCCCTGATCCTCAACATCTGTGATAGTCATTTAAGGGGCATTTTTAACAAGCCCAGATGTCTGTTTTATCACTCATGTTCCAGGTACTAGTCTAGGCCCAGGGGATATAATGGCGAATAAGGGATATGAGATCCTCGCCTTCCTGCAGCATCAGTTTTACTAGGGAAGAGTGATAATAAACAAGGAAAAAGTAAATAAACAAGATAACTCCAGAGTGAGAAGAGTGATGAAGAAACACTTGAACAGGAGAGGGATGTGCTGAAGAAGGCCCACCACCCTCAGCCTTGCTCTGGCTCTCAAATCCCTGGCCCTCCCGACGGTAGGTAGAGAAGGGAGGGTTAGGGGAATTCTGTGGGCCATGAGGACACACCCACTCTGGAGCCTACACCCTCTCTCCCTTCTAGACTGCATTCCAGGGACTTGGGAACCCCAATGTCCTGCCCACATGGCCCAAGCCTGCCTCTAGGGTCTGCCCCACGTGGTGAATCACTCCGAAGGTGGGTATACCTCTAAGCCTGAGGAGTAGCAGGGGGCATGTGGAGGTGGAGGGCGTGGAGGGCCCTCGAGGTGTGGGACAGGGTTGGAGATGGAAGGAAAACTGGGGTGGCCTTTGGTCATGTGTCAGGGACTGGTTCTCCTTGTGCTGCCACGTTCTGACACAAAACCCCAATGAATCTGAAATTTCTAAACGTGAACCTGGCCCTCCTGCTTTGTCAGAGTAGGAAGTTAGAATATATTTTATTTAACAGTTTTGTAGCTTGCTACATACACCTATATATCAATATGTGTATGTACACCTACATGTAAACACACCCGCACACCTCAGAAAAAATGGTTAACACTTGATTCTGTGGTCATCCTCTAGCCTCAGGGATGCCTGAGGATCTGACCCTTGGTCAACATCACATCAGGGAATCGTTTGGGAGAATCCCTCTACTGGACCCAAGGGGAAGGAGAACCCAGCAGAGGACAGCGCACCATCCCAAGCACCTGTACCTCATTATTGAGATTTTATTAGTAACTGAGGAGCTGCTATTCATGAGCTACAGCTGCAAGAGAGAAGGGGTTAGACACACACCCCTGTGGATCCCTGTGTGGGTCCTGGAAAGGGGACTTTCAGAGGGAGATCTGCATGAAGGAAGTTTCTGGAGGCGGGCTCCCAGGAACGACACCTGTGAGGGAGTGAAAGCTAGGGGATAGGAAGGGGGAGAAAGTGCTTTGCAATTTATTTGCAAAGGAGGCCTTGGCTGGTCTCCTGGGAAGGGAGGTATGGTTCTCCAGGGATTTCCCATGCTGGGGTGACACCCGAAAGAGACTCAGCTGTAAGCCATCAGCAGCCAACATCCCCAGGATAAATGGAGAGAGGGGGAAAATAAGTGCCTTGGTTCTCAAGTGAGGGATCTGGGCAGAGCTCCTCAAAAGCCACCACAGGAGATATATGATTAGCTACTTACAAAGCTGAAGGGACCCCAAGCTTATGGCTTTTCGTAGCTGAGGTCAGCCCTACCTTCCCAGGCCTTCCCAGGCTGTGACCACACACAGCATGCTGTGCTATTGCTTGTCCTTGATGCCCATAAAGCCAACTGAGGCTCGCGAGTTTGAAGAGCAGTCTGAACCCAAGGCCACTGTTGCTGGTCCACCCTCAAGAACATCATGGGACTCTATTTGTACTCACACTCCAGGCCCAGAGAGCACAGCTCAGACCCGGACAGAGAAACATTCAATAGGGAGGGCTCTGTAGGTCTCTCTGTGGAGATTATAATAAGTGATATATCCAAATATTTCTTAAACAGGTCACAGAAAACGTTTACCGTAAAGAAAAGATTGCTAAATTTGACTTCAGAGCTTCTGTTTATCAAAAGGTATTATTAAGAGAGTGAAAAGACAAGCTACAGACTAGAAGGAGATATTTGCAATACACAAGTCTGAAAAAGAACTCATATCCAAAGTGTGTGTGTGTGTGTGTGTGTGTGTGTGTGTATATATATATATATATAAAACTTATAGAGGTCAATAAGAAAAATACAGGTAATCAAATATTTTTTAAGTGGCAGAAAACTTGATCAATACTTCACCAAAGAGGCTGTCTAAATGATCAATAAGCATATTAAGTGTTGCTCAACATTATTAGTCATTAGAAAAATGCATATTAAAACAATGATGAGACAGCACTATCGACCTGCAAGAATGGCTAAAATTAACCAGTCAATACCAAGTGGTGACAAGGATGGCTCTTGTACATGGATCAGAGCTCTCACACTCTGCTGCTGGGAGGGTACATTGGTACAACCACTTTGGAGAAACTGGCAGTATCTCCTCAAGCTAAACCAACCCCTTTCCCTATGGCCCAACAATTCCACTCCTGGGCATATACCCAACTGCTATAGACTGTCTATAGCAGTGTTTGTCATAATAACCAGAAACTAGAAGCAAATGTCTTTCAACAGTAGAATGGATAAATAAACTCTAGTTTGTTCACACAATGGAATACTATGTAGCAAAAGCAACCAACTGCTGGTATAAGGAACAACATGGAAAAATCTCGTAGATGCTAAGTTGAGCATAAGAAGCCTGACCCAAAGAGTACATGTGTGATTGCATTTATATGAAGTTCAAAAACAGGTCTATGGTGATAGAGCTTGAAATACTTTCATACCTTGAGGAAGGGGACAGATATTGACTAGCCAGAGTACTGGGGTGCCTTCTACAGGCCTGGAAATGCTTTATATCTTGATCAGGGTGGTTGTTTTATGGGTATATACACGTGTAAAAATTCACTGAGGTGTACACTTATAATTTGAACCTTTAGTGTATGATGTTATACCTCAAAAAAAGTGAGCTGTTTTTAATAATAATAATGACAATGAGAAGGAGGAAGAAAGGGAAGGGGAGAGAAGAAGAGGAGGAGGAAGAGGAAGAGGAAAAGGAAAAGGAAGGAGAAGAGATGGAAGAAGAAAACCACCAGCTTCAAGAGGGAACAGAAAGTATCAAGCTCCTGATGCAAGAACAAGTTTGGCATCACTGGCAACAGGAAGGCCAGCCTGCGGTGCACAAAGAAAGGAATGGTACCCGAAGAAGCTGGGAGAGGAGGCAGGGCTGCTCAAGTAGGGCCTGCAGTTAGGGAAGAGTCTGGATTTTCCTCTCAGGGCAGTGGGTAGCATTTGGCCCTTTGTAAGCAGCAGCATGGAGGCAGGGAGCACATTATCTGCTTCATGGGCTTTTTCTAAAATCACTTTAGCTGCTGGGAAAGAAAAAGGGATTTTGTTATAAGGGGCAACAGTGCATGCAAGCAGGGAGACCATTCATGAGACTATCAGAGTTCAAAGTGGCAGGAAATGCTGTTAGAGACAGACATGCTAGCAACGATCAGAAGAGGCTATTATTCATCTACCCATTGCCAGTCCAGAGCTTCCTCACTCTTCTCACCTGCCCTACAGAGAGTGGCTATATGGACATCTTCAACAAGCCCTCCTACCCTCTAACTACAGCTTGGCTCAGGAGACTAGAGGAGGCAGGAGGAGAATGAGGTGGGCGTGTATTTGGCTGAAGGGAACAGCCCTCTCCTACAGCTACACAATCTTAGTTCTGGAAACTTCTCCCTGTCTCATTCGTTTGGACCTGCCTACACTTTTGTAAGGATTCCCTTTGTTTAATTCCCCCCGATTACTTCATTTGAGTGTGCCATGTGTTTCCTGCTGAGTATGAATTCCATACAGTATTAAAACTAGAGACCATTCCTAGACCCAGAGGTCAAGGATAACATATATCCTCCATGCCCCTAAGAAGGCAGAGAAGGTTCTAATATATTTTCAAAGGATTTTCATCCAAAATGGAAGTGTTATCTTTGAAGGGGCCAGACTCAACTATCTGGAATATTTGCTTATAGGCAACACTGTATTCTGAAACAGGGCTGAATAAATGAGCATGTTTACATACAGTAAGTCCCCTACATATGAACCTTCAAGTTGCAAGCTTTCAAAGATGTGAATGTGTGTTCATGTGTGTGTCCAATGTGTGTCCAATCATGTAAGTTAGTTCACGTGTCTGGCATACATTGTCACGTGTGTGCGTCCTCTACCAGTGGTTGTGCTTTTGTGTACTTTACTGTACAGTACTGTATAGAATACAGTATCTTTATTTCAAGCCCAGGATGTCCAGAAGCAAGCGTAAAAGCAGCAGTGATGTAGCTGGTACTGTACTGTACTTTTCAAGGTACTGTACTATAAGATTAAAAATGTTTTATTTTTTGTGTGTGTTTCTTATCTATTATTTGTGTAAAAAGTATTATAAACCTATTACAGTACAGTACTATTTAGCCAATTGTGTTAGTTGGGTAACTAGGCTAACTTTGTTGGACTTATGAACACACTCTTGGAACAGACCTTGTTCGTATGTAGGGGACTTACTGTACTTTTAAATTTTTCTCCAGTAGCACTTCTCACAACTGAAATTATTTGTACTTTTTAATGTCTATCTTCTGTATTAGACTCCAAGCTCCACGGAGAAAATCCATGGAAACTGTCCATGAAGAGTCACATTGCCCGCTGTATCTTCTAGACTTGGGACAATACCTGACACAGGATTTAATAAATAAATGTTGTTGAAGGACCGAACAAGAGGATGGAGGATAAGAGGAGAGAGGAAAGAGGAAAGAATTAGAACTGGAAGATGGAGATGGGGATCCCAGCTCCACCAATTACCATCAGCTGTGTGTTTATATCCACCTGACTTCTCAGGGCTTCCATACGTGTCTGTACATAAAATTAGGATAAGGACTCCTTTCTGATCTAATATTTGTGAAGATCAAATGAGATAACACTTCTAAAAGTAAATGAAGCAGTAAATGAGGCAGCCGTCAAATATGAGATGTTATTACTACAGTAAAAGCATCAGTAAGATGGGGCCAGACCTGTTCCCTGGTTTTTTTATGCAGCACGCATCAGCTTTGGCAGAGCATGGAAAGATATTATGATTTTTACAGTTTCATTTAAGAATAATCCGGCGCAAGTGGCTGCAAACCTTGAAATCTGGTAATGTGCATCTAGGTGTTAAGGAATCCAGACAGCCATGCACAAAACATGACAAGATAACATGTACCTTATTCTCCCTGGCTCCTGAAGCAGGAAAGTGAAGAGAGGCCAACAGATGCAATCATTTCAGGCAGCTTCTGAAGCACAGCACCCCGGCAGCACACCTTAACCCCATCATGTCCAAAACGCCGCTGGTGGGGGGCCATGTAGAACGGGGAAGACTGAAAAACCCAAGAAACAGTGAGTGGTAAAAACAGAGGATGACTCCAGTAATGGAGTTAAGTGTCTTTTGAGGGACTCTGAAACTAATAGTGTATCTTGATACTGTGTATGGCCATAATTCATATCTAAATAGGAGCAAGTCCTCTCGATTTTCCATAAACTCTTAAATATGAATTTCATATCTGTATTAGTCAGGGTCTCCAGAGAAACAGAAACAATGTGTGTGCATATATGTATGTATACACACACATACACACATATATAGGATATATATAGGACATATATATGTGTGTGTATATATAATAGGATGTGTGTTTGTGTATATAAATATATATATGCACATATCTATCTATCTATCTATCTATCTACCATCTATCTACCTATGAGAGACAGATTGATTTAAGAAACTGACTCATACAGTTGTGGAAGCTGGCAACCCCAAAATCTGTACGTTGGGCCAGCAGGCTGGAGACCAGGGAAAAGCCAAGTTACAGTTCAAGCTCTGTGGGCATGTCCTATGCCACTGCATGTGTTCTTTTCTTTTCTTTTTTTTTTTTTAATTTGGAGGGAGTATTTATTTGTTTGTTTGTTTGTTTGTTTATTTAATTTTGGCTGTGTTGGGTCTTTGTTGCTGCGCGCGGGCTTTCTCTAGTTGCGGTGAGCGGGGGCTACTCTTCGTTGCGGTGCATGGGCTTCTCATTTTCGTGGCTTTCTCTTGTTGTGGAGCACGGGCTCTAGAGCTCAGGCTCAGTAGTTGCGGCGCATGGGCTTAGTTGCTCCGCAGCATGTGGGTTCTTCCCGGGCCAGGGCTCGAAACTGTATTGCACCTTTTCTAATGCAATTTGCTCCTGCTGGGATGTTCTTTCTTCTTCCACTTATCCAAATTCTGTTTATTCTTCAAGGTACTCAAATGTGATTTTTTTTAAATAAAGTTTTCCATAGTATCTCACTGACTCCCCCCTTTCCCTTACCCTAACCAGAATGAATTACTCCCACCTTTGGGATCCCAGGCACTGTCCATAATCCCATGTGGAGCAATCTAAACATGGTCTGGTTCATTTTATAATTTGCTGTGTGCATCTCTCTTGCTCTCCCTTCTGCCCCAAATCATAAGCTCTTTGAGAATAAAAACTTGAATTTCCTTTTTAAAAAAATTCCCAGTAGATAACACAGTATCTAGTATAGAATAGGTACATTTACTTAGCATTTATTTTTTGCATTTATTTGTTATACAATAGATACATTTACTTTTCATATAACGGGAATTTTTTAGCACCAACTTAGAGTTACGCACTGTACGAATTATATATGCAATACTTCTAATCCTTACAAAAGCCTGAGAGTTAGATATTATCCCCGTTCTACAGATGAAAAGACTGAGGCTCAAAGAGGTTAACTGATTTGCCTAAGACTACACAGTAGCCTAAATTGTAGCCCAAATCTATCTGATTCCACCATAAGCTTCAAACAATCCAACGTCATATTCATGACAAGTACAGTACATCTTTAAAACAAAAGAGAGTACACTCAAAAGAAGAAGGGCATTTACTATTTATCACTTTACAATCTTGGGGATTAAAAGAATCGCTCTCCCTCCCTTGTCAAAATAAGTACAAACACAGGAATACAACTTTGCTTTAAAAATTACACTAAAAGAAAAAATATTGCATTTTCTTACTTTGTATGATTGAATAGGAAATGTTTTACGGATTAATGAAATTGAGGGATGAGCAGCTATTAAATCTAGCCATAAAAGGAGACATTCTGGATCATAAAACATATTTTATTCGTCTTGACACTTGTAGTTTAATTTTAAGTATTTATGACATTACTTCATAGTAAATATGTCTAATTCATGAAAACTAGGCAATATGAGAACTAACTCTGGAAATTTGCTCAAGTTTTTTGGCCATTAAAACTACATGTAAATGGATTTGCTGCTAAGAATTATGGGTTTTATATAGTAATGACATGAAATGAAAATTATCCGTATTCCACTCCACTATAAAGGCACTATTTCCACAACTGCTACCATTATTACTATTACCTAGACAGCTACACTTTATTTTGTGGAAGTAAATCACCTAATGTATCCTCTATTATATATAATTTGAACTGAATATGAAAAATGTCACAACGGGGATTCATTGTTATATTAAAAAAAAAAACCTTACCATTTGAACTTACTTTAAAAAAGAATCATCACGTGGTATAGATTTTGTAACCTAAAGAATTACACATTCTTTTTTTTTTTTCAAAGAAGATGTTGGGGGTAGGAGTTTATTAATTAATTTATTTATTTTTGCTGTGTTGCATCTTCGTTTCTGTGTGAGGGCTTTCTCTAGTTGTGGCAAGCGGGGGCCACTCTTCATCGCGGTGCGCGGGCCTCTCACTATCGCGGCCTCTCATGTTGCAGAGCACAGGCTCCAGATGCGCAGGCTCAGTAGTTGTGGCGCACGGGCTTAGTCGCTCCGCTGCATGTGGGATCTTCCCAGACCAGGGCTCGAATCCGTGTCCCCTGCATTGGCAGGCAGATTCTCAACCACTGCGCCACCAGGGAAGCCCAAGAACTACACATTCTTATGTCAACAGTGTTTTTACTTTTAAAAGAAGTAGTAGATTCTTACAGAAAATCCTTCTTGGTATTGTACATCTTCTTTACATCGGGGGCCAGGGAAAGAGCATTGGGAGTTTAAGTGATTTAAATCTTAATAAAGACCACGGCTATGACTCTACCACTAGCTGTGAGGGGAGCAGGTCTCTGGGTCCAATGTACCATGACATATTTACAAAAGAAATCAGAGAACATAACCTTTGGCTTCCTTGAAAATCCTCCCATGAAAACTTTGGCTGTGATTTAGGGAGAGGCAGTGAGGAATCGTCACAGGGGTTTCTGACCTCACTCTTATTTATGAGCAGTGGTTAGTCATACAGACCCTCTGAGACCCTCCATGTTACCCGTAATTCACATCTTAGATACTAAAGAGAAGAGCCCCAGAGCACAGAAGACCTCTATTTTGAAAACAAAACAAAAATTAAAATAAGAGAAATCTTTGAGATCACTGGGGAACAGGAGAAGAAAACACACAAGGGTGCTGGTGTCCCCTTTCACATCACTTCATTTGAGAGCTTTTCTGCTCTAAAGTGCCTTGGAATTTCCAGTCAAGTCTCTCCATCAGTATCTTAGGAAGGCACCAAGATTTTCCTAGTATTTCATTATTGATTTGCAAGACAGGCAAATTTCACATCTGGGTCCCACCCAGGGATTAAGGCAGTGAAGAGCTTTCTGCTCTCATTGGAAGGTCCTGGAGGCTGTTGGGGACTGTGAACAAAACTCTGTCCCCATGTGCAGCCCTAACATGATAGAACATAGAGGGAAGTGGCAGAGGGCCAGTGTGTGCACTAGAACCGAGATGACCCACCCAAACCACAAGTACACCCATGACATCTTCAGCAGATATCTTCTCAAATTAAAGAAAACAATTCACTATAGCTTGTAGCTGGGCCAGAAGAACCATTTGGGCCAAGCTTCACATTCTCAAGGGGATTTCAAATCTAGACTTTGGAAGCCACGCTCAAAAGAGGCTGTTCACGTAGTTAGTTACAGAGATACATGGACGAGACTGGAAAGTGAAGATGAGAATCATACATTAAAAAAATATATTTATTTTTATTTGGTTGTGCCCGGTCTTAGTTGCAGTTCACGGGCTCCTTAGTTGCAGCTTGCCAGCTCCTTAGTCGCGGCACGTGGGCTCCTTAGGGGCGGCAGGTGGGCTCCTTAGTTGTGGCATGCGAACTCTTAGTTGCGTCATGCATGCTGGATCTAGTTCCCTGACCAGGGATCGAACCCAGGCCGCCTGCATTGGGAGCATGGAGTCTTAACCACTGTGCCACCAGGGAAGTCCCGAGCATCATACATCTTTAATTTCTTGTCCACTGGTGGACGACGTTTCAAAAATTTTTAATTTTGAAACGTTAAAAATATATCATTTTTAATATATGAATTTCTCAATGTACGAGAAACTTCAAAAGATGAGAGTTGAGAGAGCAAGAAAGGCCAAGACTGGAAAAGAAAGGGGGATAGGAAGCCACTTGTACGTCTGCTCAGACATTTTCTATTAGCTCAGGATGTCTTTTCTCAATGCCACAAACCCTACTCACATTTCATGAGGTCCTGCCTATCTCTGAGATGCAACTGACCTCTTCCTCCTCAGAATTCCCATAGCTCCTCAGCGCCCCTTTATTCTGGCCCTTAGCTGTCTTGATCCTTCAGTTGAGTCATAGAAACTTTGACCTCCATGTTCATCCCCTTCTAGCCCAGCAAAACCCTACTCAGTTTTTAAGACTCAGCTCAGGTATCACCTCCTCCGAGAACTCTTCTAATTCCCACCTCATTTTGCCCCCCACTCCATTCATTCCCCCCAACCCTGGTTCTCCTTTAGCATTCTGGGCACACCTGTATCTCTGCCCCATCACAGCAGAGAGATGATCTGCTTATGAGCCAGTCTCCCCAGGTGTGATCTACTCTGAGTCAGGGATTCCATTTGAAGCATCTTTGTCACCCAGTGGGTGGCACAGTGCACAGTGCAGAGCTGGGACTCAATAACTGTTCATTGAACTTCATGAACTACTTTGAATTAGATATTCCAATTTAAGTCTTTTCTCCCTTGTCAGTCTCTATGCTCCACAAGGGTGGGTAAGATGTATATCTGATTGTATGAATATCTCCAACATTTGGTGCCTAAAAAGACTTCATAAATATTTGTCGAATGAGTGAATAAATGTATCCTGACCTGTACCTTTCATTACAAGTTGCAATGTGCAGCAGAAATGAGAACATAAAAATTCCATCTGTGAAAGGATTTTTCTTATTTACAACTGGTTTTTATTTCTAAATTCACTGTCAGGAGGATACCAAAGATTTCCTTTCTTTGGTTTTTGCCAGAAGGGAACATCTGCTGGGGCCTAGGAGGGAAATATACCTGTGGTTAAGGGTGGGGCAGGAACTGCAGAGCTTTCCACATGTTTTCAAGCATCTAGAGAAAGTCATCCATGAGATGGAGCCCAGGTAGAATCAACTGTGTTCCTTCATTCATTCATAGTCTGCCAATAGCATTTATTGGGCATCTTCTCTGGGCCAGGTGAGGCTCTGTGCTAGCTATCAGGGACACAATCCCTTGCCATCCAAGACTTCAGAGCCTAGTGGTAAATTAACCAACAATAAAGTAACAACTCCAATTCTGCTTGCTAAGTGCTGTGTTATCAGGAAACACAGGTTATGAATGCAGCAAAGCTTAGAGTTATTTGCTCTGGAAACTTCCCTTTACTTCCTGAATGGACAGGGCTGCGTGTGAGAGTGTGGGCACCAGTGGCTGTGTGAGACTGATGATGACCTTGACGGAGAAGCTGACAGCACGAGGATGACCCTGAGGCAGGAGTGAGAAGGTTACAGGGAGCTGTCTACGTGAGGATTTTGCTCTCCCATCCACTGAGTACAGATCAGGGCCTTTCAAGCTTTCGTGTACATATAAATCATCTGGGAAGCCTGCTAAAAATGCAGATTCTCTTTCCGAGGGATCACGAAAGGGCTTGAAATTCTGCATTTCTAACAAGCTCCAAGTTAATGCTGAGGCTGCTGGCACACGCGGACCACACTTCGAGTAGCAAGAATACAGAAGAGAGAGCAGTGGCTCTCCAAGGCTAACAGACCTAGATATCCAATCCCAACTCTAGCACTCACTATCTGTGTGAATTACTTTTGCTTCCCCATCCTTCATTTACAGCATTTAAAAAAAAAAAGGATAATAAGCCCACATCTTAAGATTGCCGTGAGGATTCCATGACAGCGTTTGGAATAGGTACTCGGTAATTACGAGCTATTACTCGAAGGATTTCCATTCTTTCCTCAAACGTGTCTGGAGATGATCAGGAAAAAACATCTATGTCTCCCATACTCAAGTAGAGTCCTACTTACTTTTGGTCGGTAGCCTCCGTTTTTCTCCACATGGTCCCCTTGTCTGTTAAGGATTTCCTTTTTATTCCCAACACCTCTCAATGTAATATCAGATGCTGCTCATGAACGAGGTGGCTTGTTTATCTGGGTTATTAATGAAGTTGTTAAGTGAGGCTGGAGGGGGAAGCCAGTGGCATCCTGCGCTCTCACTCCGCATAAATCACCACCCCGAGCTGAGACGGCTTCCGCCCGCCACGTGTCAGTTTCTATCACCCCGCGCATCTCAATGAAATCGAATGAATTTCATGATGAAAGTTTTATGAGATGCCACATCAAACCTTCTCTAAACCTCAAGGTCTAACACTTCCACAGCGCTTGCTTTTGTTTTCTCATTCTCCAGGTTTATCACACAAAAGATGATGCCGCTGTACCTCGCAGGAGAGGATTTTTTTTTCCTTTAACACCTCCACTGCTGACTCCCCATAAAGCAGTTACCTCCTCCGTGTCGAGCAGCTTGCTTTCAGCCACAGCCCTCCACCTGACAGGTGAACAGCTGGCCCTGAACTTAATCTATGCCTTTTACCTCGGTAGTAAATCTGGTGGCCGGATGCCTGACAGCCTGCACGTGGCTCCAGTCACCTGCAGATTCAAGCTGCCTGACCCAGGGTGGCATTTCCCCATCCTCCCCCCACACACAACCTCCCTCCCGCTCCACGTACAGCCATATATGCTCCCAGAACCACAAGAACAACCTTGCTGTGATTCTCACCAACTTGGCTTCCCAACAGAGGAACAGGCCTATTTTCTTTTGCAAAATGGAAAGAAAATTTTCCCTGCCCAGAACCTGCAGGGCTTTCCACCATTCAAATACATCAGGCCTGTTAATATCATCAAATGAATATTCCCTGGGACTCTCTAAACAATTCATTAGCAAGTGAATCAACAGCCATGACCTCATACTCTTGAAACACTAAGGGGATCCTACAGAAAAGATCAAAGAGATTTTAGAATCCCTATCCAGAATGTTCCACATTTGGTATCTTCTTGGCTCATTTCTTAAAGGAAGCTCATCATTATGCACAGAAGGGAGAAACTAATAGAGAGGTAGGTCATTGTGATCTTGGGTGGCTTTGGTCTGCAGCAGCTTGAAGCAGGGTTTCGGATCCCCACCAGTGATTGAGGTCGGGTCACGGCGGTGAAAGCACCGACTCCTAGCCACCAGACCAGTGGTCAGTGACAAGGCCCTAGCCCTATGGCTTTGCAGGAAAAGAATTCCCACAAAGACAGAAAGTAGTGAAACAAGTAAAGTATTTATTAAGAGAAAAAAGAGTACGTGTGGATAGACACACGGGTGGACTCAGAGAGAGGGTCACACCCTCATGGCAGTTTGAATCACTTTTATGAGGCATTGCTTCTGGGTTTCCTTTGGCCAATCATTTCGATTTGCCTGGTTCAAAGTCCATATTTGGTATATCTCAGGATTTTCCCATGTGTTCGCGCGCATCTCTTAGCCAAGATGGATTCTACCAAAGAGGCCTATGGGTAATAAGCATTAGTTGCCGTCACTTAGCATCACTCCCCTTCTGACCTCCAAGGAGGCTTTCTGCACATGTGTAGTCAGGGAGGTGTCCTGACTTCCAGAATGAGGAATATGTGGTCTCCTATCATCTATCTGGGCAGGGCCCAGCCTCCTCTCTCAATTGTCCTGTTAGTGCCGGTTCAGAGTATCGGTCCACAGGGAATGAAGTCAAACCGTTTGCCCTGAGGGGCTATCTGTCTCCTGCCTCACTTGGGTTTGTAGGGTTGCTATAGCCTTCTTGAACAAAGAATTGTATGGGATGTAGAAAAGAGGTGGGGTCTGCAGAACTGAGGCAGAAATGCAGTTTAAAAACTTGGAAAAAAAAAGGGGGGGCTATTAACTAGCAGACTTATTCTTTCCCATCTGGGGAGGCAGGAATCTCAAGGCCAAAAATGCATCTTATCCTTTGCCTGAATTTCTTCTTTTTCCTATCCTTAAATCAGGAGATACCAAAATTGGACTTTTTCTAAAAATTGACAATTTCTAACAGAAAGCATTTGGCTATGCCTTTTGCATTCTTGCATAACATTTTCCTTCTCTCTCTCAATACACACACACACACATACACACACACACACACACACACACACTTCTGTTTTTTCACTGTCATCTATAGCCTCACTGTCCTATATGATAACAAATAGCCAAAAGTAGCTCTTTTCTTTAAATTTAAAAAAAATGAAATTTAAATTTTAAAATCTTTGATCACATTAGCCATATTTCAATAGCCAGGCTAGTTGCTGCTGCATTTAGTAGTACAGACAGAGTATTTCCATCATTATAGAAAGTTCTATCAGCGGGTATTGATCTATATACTACATGTCATAGGATAAATGCTCAAGAAATATGTATTCAGGGACTTCTCTGGTGGCACAGTGGTTAAGAATCTGCCTGCCAGTGCAGGGGACACGGGTTCGAGCCCTGGTCTGGGAAGATCCCACATGCCACAGAGCAACTAAGCCCGTGCACCACAACTACTGAGTCTGCGCTCTAGAGCCCATGGCCCTCAACAAGAGAAGCCACCACAGTGAGAAGCCTGCGCACTGCAACGAAGAGTAGACCCTGCTCACCACAACTAGAGAAAGCCCGCGCGCAGCAACGAAGACCCAACGCAGCCAAAAAAAAGAAAAAAAGATATATGTATTTACTAATTGGCTAAATGAATGAATAAATATATGCTATAGTTTTTCTAAATATAGTTTTTCTTCAACTTCTCTAAAAATTGCCCATTTATTTAGGGATAAATGAAGTTAAATTCCCCACCTCACACCATAGCACTCGTAGGCCTTATCTTATTTTGACACACATTTCAATATTTTAAAAAGCTGCTAAAACAGAGGAGAATTATATAAACTTGAGACGCCAAAGAGCTTTCTAATCCAGAGAGGAAAAGATGAACAGATTTGTCTGTGTATAAATTTCCAATTTCTCTGAGGTAAAAATAACAAAAAACCAACAAATAAATAAGAAATTTTTAACATACGTGACTGATAAGGGGTTAAAATTCTTAATTTATAAACATTTAAAAAATCAATTCAAAAAACACCCCCGGACAAGGGGAAAATGGCGGAAGAGTAAGACGCGGAGATCACCTTCCTCCCCACAGATACACGAGAAATACATCTACACGTGGAACAACTCCTACAGAACACCTACTGAACGCAGGCAGAAGACCTCAGACCTCCCAAAAGGCAAGAAAGTCCCCACGTACCTGGGTAGGGCAAAAGAAAAAAAGAATAAACAGAGACAAAAGAATAGGGACGGGACCTGCACCAGTGGGAGGGAGCCGTGAAGGAGGAAAAGTTTCCACACACTAGGAGCCCCTTCACGGGCGGAGACTGTGGGTGGCGGACGGGGGGAGCTTCGGAGCCGCGGAGGAGAGCGCAGCAACCGGGGTGCAGAAGGAAAAGCGGGGAGATTCCTGCACAGAGGATCGGTGCCGACCGGCACTCACCAGCCCGAGAGGCTTGTCTGCTCACCCGCCGGGGCGGGCGGGGGCTGGGAGCTGAGGCTCGGGCTTTGGTCGGAGCGCAGGGAGATTGGCGGCGTGAACACAGCCTGAAGGGGTTAGTGCGCCACGGCTAGCCGGGAGGGAGTCCGGGAAAAGGTCTGGAGCTGCCGAAGAGGCAAGAGACTTTTTCTTCCCTCTTTGTTTCCTGGTGCGTGAGGAGAGGGGATTAAGAGCGCTGCTTAAAGGAGCTCCAGAGACGGGCGCGAGCCGCAGCTAAAAGCGCGGACCCCAGAGACGGGCAGGAGATGCTAAGGCTGCTGCTGCCTCCACCAGGAAGCCTGTGTGCCAGCACAGGTCACTATCCACACCCCCCTTCCGGGAAGCCTGTGCAGCCCGCCACTGCCAGGGTCCCGGGATCCAGGGACAACTTACCCGGGAAAACGCACGGCGCGCCTCAGGCTGGTGCAACGTCAGGCCGGCCTCTGCCGCCTCAGGCCCGCCCCGGCCTCCGTGCCCCGCCCTCCCCCACCCCGGCCTCCGTGCCCCGCCCTCCCCGCCCCGCCCCGCCCCGCCCCGGCCTGAGTGAGCCAGAGCCCCGGAATCAGCTGCTCCTTTAACCCCGTCCTGTCTGAACGAAAAACACGCCCTCGGGCGACCTACACGCAGAGGCGGGGCCAAATCCAAAGCTGAGCCCTGGGAGCTGTGAGAACAAAGAAGAGAAAGGGAAATCTCTCCCAGCAGCCTCAGAAGCAGCGGATTAAAGCTCCACAATCAACTTGATGTAACCTGCATCTGTGGAATACATGAATAGACAACAAATCATCCCAAATTAAGGAAGTGGACTTTGGGAGCAAGATTTATGATTTTTTCCCCTTTTCCTCTTTTTGTGAGTGTGAATGTGTATGCTTCTGTGTGAGATTTTTGTCTGTATAGCTTTGCTTCCACCATTTGTCCTAGGGTTCTATACGTCCTTTTTTTAAAAAATTTTTTTCTTAATAATTATTTTTTATTTTAATGACTTTATTTTACTTTATCTTCTTTCTTTCTCTCTTTCTTTCTTTCTCTTTCTTTCTTTCTTTCTTTCTTTCTTTTTTCTTCCCTTCCTTCCCTCCTTTAGATAACGAATCATCCCAAATTGAGGAGGTGGACTTTGAGAGCAAGATTTATGATTTTTTCCCCTTTTCCTCTTTTTGTGAGTGTGTATGTGTATGCTTCTGCATGAGATTTTGACTGTATAGCTTTGCTTCCACCATTTGTCCTAAGGTTCTATCCGTCCGTTTCTTTAAAAAAAAATTTCTTAATAATTATTTTTTAATTTAATAACTTTATTATATTTTACTTTATTTTACTTTATCTTCTTTTTTCCTTCCTTCCCTCCTTCCTTCCTTCCTTCCTCCCACCGTCCCTCCCTCCCTCCCTCCCTCCTTTCTTTCTTTCTTTCATTCTTTCTTCCTTCCTTCCTTCCTTCCTTCCTTTTCTTTCTTTCTTCCTACTTCTACTAATTCTTTCCCTCTACTTTTTCTCCCTTTTATTCTGAGCCGTGTGGATGAAAGGCTCTTGGTGCTGCAGCCAGGAGTCACTGCTGTGCCTCTGGGGTGAGAGACCCAACTTCAGGACACTGGTCAACAAGAGACCTCCCAGCTCCACATAATATCAAACGGCGAAAATCTCTCAGAGATCTCCATCACAACACCAGCACCCAGCTTCACTCAACGACCAGCAAGCTACAGTGCTGGACACCCTATGCCAAAAAACTAGCAAAACAGGAACACAACCCCACCCATTAGCAGAGAGGCTGCCTAAAATCATAATAAGTCCACAGACACCCCAAAACACACCACCAGACATGGACCTGCCCACCAGAGAGACAAGATCCAGACTCATCCACCAGAACACAGGCACTAGTCCCCTCCACCAGGAAGCCTACACAACCCACTGAACCAACCTTAGCCACTGGGGACAGACATCAAAAACAACGGGAACTACGAACCTGCAGCCTGCAAAAAGGAAACCCCAAACACAGTAAGATAAGCAAAATGAGAAGACAGAAAAACACACCACAGATGAAGGAGCAAGATAAAAACCCACCAGACCTAACAAATGAAGAGGAAATAGGCAGTCTACCTGAAAAAGAATTCAGAATAATGATAGTAAAGATGATCCAAAATCTTGGAAATAGAATAGACAAAATGCAAGAAACATTTTACAAGGACCTAGAAGAACTAAAGATGAAACAAACAATGATGAACCACACAATAAATGAAATTAAAAATACTCTAGAAGGGATCAATAACAGAATAACTGAGGCAGAAGAACGGATAAGTGACCTGGAAGATAAAATAGTGGAAATAACTACTGCAGAGCAGAATAAAGAAAAAAGAATGAAAAGAACTAAGGACAGTCTCAGAGACCTCTGGGACAACATTAAACGCACCAACATTCGAATTATAGGGGTCCCAGAAGAAGAAGAGAAAAAGAAAGGGACTGAGAAAATATTTGAAGAGATTATAGTTGAAAACTTCCCTAATATGGGAAAGGAAATATTTAATCAAGTCCAGGAAGCACAGAGAGTCCCATACAGTATAAATCCAAGGAGAAATATGCCAAGACACATATTAATCAAACTGTCAAAAATTAAATACAAAGAAAGCATATTAAAAGCAGCAAGGGAGGGCTTTCCTGGTGGCGCAGTGGTTGAGAGTCTGCCTGCCGATGCAGGGGACATGGGTTCGTGCCCTGGTCTGGGAAGTTCCCACATGCCGTGGAGCGGCTGGGTCCATGAGCCATGGCCGCTGAGCCTGCGTGTCCGGAGCCTGTGCTCCACAACGGGAGAGGCCACAACAGTGAGAGGCCTGCGTACCGCAAAAAAAAAAAGCAGCAAGGGAAAAACAACAAATAACACACAAGGGCATCCCCATAAGGTTAACAGCTGATCTTTCAGCAGAAACTCTGCAAGCCAGAAGGGAGTGGCAGGACATATTTAAAGTGATGAAGGAGAAAAACCTGCAACCAAGATTACTCTACCCAGCAAGGATCTCATTCAGATTTGATGGAGAAATTAAAACCTTTACCGACAAGCAAAAGCTGAGAGAGTTGTGCACCACCAAACCAGCTTTACAACAAATGCTAAAGGAACTTCTCTACGCAAGAAACACAAAAGAAGGAAAAGACCTACAATAACAAACCCAAAACAATTTAGAAAATGGGAATAGGAACATACATGTCAATAATTACCTTAAATATAAATGGACTAAATGCTCCCACCAAAAGACACAGATTGGCTGAATGGATACAAAAACAAGACCCATATATATGCTGTCTACAAGAGACCTACTTCAGACCTAGAGACACATACAGACTGAAAGTAAGGGGATGGAAAAAGATATTCCATGCAAATGGAAACCAAAAGAAAGCTGGAGTAGCAATTCTCATATCAGACAAAATAGACTTTAAAATAAAGGCTATTAGAAGAGACAAAGAAGGACACTACATAATGATCAAGGGATCGATCCAAGAAGAAGATATAACAATTGTAAATATTTATGTACCCAACATAGGAGCACCTCAATATATAAGGCAAATACTAACAGCCATAAAAGGGGAAATCGACAGTAACACATTCATAGTAGGGGACTTTAACACGCTACTTTCACCCATGGACAGATCATCCAAAATGAAAATAAATAAGGAAACACAAGCTTTAAATGATACATTAAACAAGGTGGACTTAATTGATATTTATAGGACACTCCATCCAAAAACAACAGAATACACATTTTTCTCAAGTGCTCATGGAACATTCTCCAGGATAAATCATATCTTGGGTCACAAATCAAGTGTTGGTAAATTTAAGAAAATTGAAATTGTATCAAGTATCTTTTCCGACCACAACACTATGAGACTAGATATCAATTACAGGAAAAGATCTGCAAAAAATACAAACACATGGAGGCTAAACAATACACTACTTAATAACGAAGTGATCACTGAAGAAATTAAAGAGGAAATCAAAAAATACCTAGAAACAAATGACAATGGAGACACGACGACCCAAAACCTATGGGATGCAGCAAAAGCAGTTCTAAGAGGGAAGCTTATAGCAATACAAGCCCACCTTAAGAAACAGGAAACAACTCGGATAAACAACCTAACCTTGCACCTCAAGCAATTAGAGAAAGAAGAACAAAAAAAAAAAACCCAAAGTTAACAGAAGGAAAGAAATCATAAAAATCAGATTAGAAATAAATGAAAAAGAAATGAAGGAAACAATAGCAAAGATCAATAAAACTAAAAGCTGGTTCTTTGAGAAGATAAACAAAATAGATAAACCATTAGCCAGACTCATCAAGAAAAAAAAAGGGAGAAGACTCAAATCAATAGAATTAGAAATGAAAAAAGAGAAGTAACAACTGACACTGCAGAAATACAAAAGATCATGAGAGATTACTACAAGCAACTCTATGCCAATAAAATGGACAACCTGGAAGAAATGGACAAATTCTTAGAAACCTGCCAAGACTGAATCAGGAAGAAATAGAAAATATGAACAGACCAATCACAAGCACTGAAATTTAAACTGTGATTAAAAATCTTCCAACAAACAAAAGCCCAGGACAAGATGGCTTCACAGGCGAATTCTATCAAACATTTAGAGAAAAGCTAACACCTATCCTTCTCAACTTCTTCCAAAATATAGCAGAGGGAGGAACACTCCCAAACTCATTCTACGAGGCCACCATCACCTTGATACCAAAACCAGACAAGGATGTCACAAAGAAAGAAAACTACAGGCCAATATCACTGATGAACATAGATGCAAAAATCCACAACAGAATACTAGCAAACAGAATCCAACAGCACATTAAAAGGATCATACACCATGATCAAGCGGGGTTTATTCCAGGAATGCAAGGATTCTTCAATATATGCAAATCAATCAATGTGATAAACCATATTAACAAATTGAAGGAGAAAAACCATATGATCATCTCAATAGATGCAGAGAAAGCTTTTGACAAAATTCAACACCCATTTATGATAAAACCCCTGCAGAAAGTAGGCATAGAGGGAATTTTTCCTCAACATAATAAAGGCCATATATGACAAACCCACAGCAAACATCATCCTCAATGGTGAAAAACTGAAAGCATTTCCACTAAGATCAGGAACAAGACAAGGTTGCCCACTCTCACCACCCTTATTCAACATAGTTTTGGAAGTTTTAGCCACAACAATCAGAGAAGAAAAGGAAATAAAAGGAATCCAAAATGGAAAAGAAGAAGTAAAGCTGTCACTCTTTGCAGATGACATGATACTATACATAGGGAATCCTAAAGATGCTACCAGAAAACTACTAGAGCTAATCAATGAATTTGGTAAAGTTGTGGGATATAAAATTAATGCACAGAAATCTCTGGCATTCCTATACACTAATGATGAAAAATCTGCAAGTGAAATCAAGAAAACACTCCCATTTACCATTGCAACAAAAAGAATAAAATATCTAGGAATAAACCTACCTAAGGAGACAAAAGACCTGTTTGCAGAAAATTATAAGACACTGATTAAAGAAATTAAAGATGATACAAATAGATGGAGAGATATACCATGTTCTTGGATTGGAAGAATCAACATTGTGAAAATGACTCTACTACCCAAATCAATCTACAGATTCAATGCAATCCCTATCAAACTACCACTGGCATTTTTCACAGAACTAGAACAAAAAATTTCACAATTTGTATGGAAACACTAAAGATCCCGAATAGCCAAAGCAATCTTGAGAACGAAAAACGGAGCTGGAGGAATCAGGCTCCCTGACTTCAGACTATACTACCAAGGTACAGTAATCAAGATAGTATGGTACTGGCACAAAAACAGAAAGGTAGATCAATGGAACAGGATAGAAAGCCCAGAGATAAATCCACCCACATATGGTCACCTTATCTTTGATAAAGGAGGCAGGAATGTACAGTGGAGAAAGGAAAGCCTCTTCAATAAGTGGTGCTGGGAAAACTGGTCAGGTACATGTAAAAGTATGAGATTAGATCACTCCCTAACACCATACACAAAAATAAGCTCAAAATGGATTAAAGACCTAAATGTAAGGGCAGAAACTATCAAACTCTTAGAGGAAAACATAGGCAGAACACTCTATGACATAAATCACAGCAAGATCCTTTTTGACCCACCTCCTAGAGAAATGGAAATAAAAACAAAAATAAACAAATGGGACCTAATGAGACTTCAAAGCTTTTGAACAGCAAAGGAAACCATAAACAAGACCAAAAGACAACCCTCAGAATGGGAGAAAATATTTGCAAATGAAGCAACTGACAAAGGATTAATTTCCAAAATTTACAAGCAGCTCATGCAGCTCAATAACAAAAAAACAAACAACCCAATCCAAAAATGGGCAGAAGACCTAAATAGACATTTCTCCAAAGAAGATATACAGACTGCCAACAAACACATGAAAGAATGCTCAACATCATTAATCATTAGAGAAATGCAAATCAAAACTACAATGAGATATCATCTCACACCAGTCAGAATGGCCATCATCAAAAAATCTAGAAACAATAAATGCTGGAGAGGGTGTGGAGAAAAGGGAACACTCTTGCACTGCTTTTGGGAATGTGAATTGGTACTGCCACTATGGAGAACAGTATGGGGGTTCCTTAAAAAACTACAAATAGAACTACCATATGACCCAGCAATCCCACTACTGGGCATATACCCTGAGAAAACCAAAATTCAAAAAGTCATGTACCAAAATGTTCATTGCAGCTCTATTTACAATAGCCCGGAGATGGAAACAACCTAAGTGTCCATCATCAGATGAATGGATAAAGATGTGGCACATATATACAGTGGAATATTACTCAGCCATAAAAAGAAACGAAATTTAGCAATTTGTAATGAGGTGGATGGACCTAGAGTCTGTCATACAGAGTGAAGTAAGTCAGAAAGAGAAAGACAAATACCGTATGCTAACACATATATATGAAATTTAAGGGGAAAAAAATGTCATGAAGAACGTAGGTGTAAGACAGGAATAAAGACACAGACCTACTAGAGAACGGACTTGAGGATATGGGGAGGGGGAAGGGTGAGCTGTGACAAAGCGAGAGAGAGGCATGAACATACATACACTACCAAACGTAAGGTAGATAGCTAGTGGGAAGCAGCCGCATAGCACAGGGTGATCAGCTGGGTGCTTTGTGACCGCCTGAAGGGGTGGGATAGCGAGGGTGGGAGGGAGGGAGACGCAAGAGGGAAGACATATGCGAACATATGTATATGTATAACTGATTCACTTTGTTATAAAGCAGAAACTAACATACCATTGTAAAGCAATAATACCCCAATAAAGATGTTAAAAAAAAAAACACCCCCTTTGAAAAATAACAGTCAATTCACAAAGACTACTACAAATAGCCATTTTACTCATTAAAAAAGCTGAACCTTACTACTAATCAAAGAGATGCAATTAAAGCAACAATAAGATCTTTACCTATTAGTCTGGTACAGATTAAAAAATACTTTCATAATTAGCATTGGCAGGGTTTTAAGGAAACAGACACATCCAGTATTGATGTTCTGATTTGGAAATTGATATGGCCTTTGGGGAGGGCACTTTGGCAGTTTCAACCAAAATTTTAAACGTGCGTACATCTTTATCAGCAATCCCATTTCTAGAAATTTATCCTACAGCAGTCCTCAGACAAATGCAGAGATTTATGTACCTAGAACTTCATTATAGCATTGTTTATAAGAGTGAAACAGATGTATCTAAAAGTCTACTAACAGATTACATGTATGTGATGGAATATTGTAAATTAGGTTTTTTTTAAGTTGTATATTACTAAAATAGTAAGTTGTTAAGTCAAAAGTACAAATGCAAAATAATTTAAACATTACCACCTCCATGTGTATTAAAGATACATATATACACAAAGAGATAGAACACATTGAGGGCTTATCTTGTACTGATCTCTGTTCTAACTGCTTTGTATATTCACTATATATATATGGCATCTTCACATAAACCTATGATGTAGATAATATTATTATCTCTATTTTACAGATAAGGAAACTGAAGCATGGAGAGATTGCTAGCACAAAATCACTTAGCTAATAAATGGCAGAATCAGGATTTGAATACAGGGAATCTAGCCACCTAGTCTGTCCACTTAACACTGCCAAGTAGTGTGTCCACTGAGGGCAGTGGGCAGGATAAAGATAGAGAAAGAACTAGCGATGGAGATAGAGAGATAGATTTCAAATTCTTAACCTTGGTTTCATCTGGTGAATGGAACTGGGCTTAGAGGTGGTTGGAGGATGAGGAATGTGACAAGTTAAAAATGAAAAGCAAGTAAGAAAGAAAAGTTTCACTTATTATAATTTTCTAATGTTTAAATTTTTATAATAAGCATTATCACCTTTACACTAAAAATTCTTATCTGGAAAAACATTCTATCTCTTTTGCTCCAGCAGGTTTAGAAATATTGTTTTTTATTTTAAGAATAAAAAGAATGTAAATGGGATTCATGGACATCTTGGAAATTTCACATATACCCAGGAATCTGGAGAGAAATCACTCATCTCCTGGCAAAGAAATCACTCATCTCCTGGTTTCAGGAGACTAGCAGCCCCCAAGAGCACACTGGCCACGAGCCAAGCTCTAGCATCTGCTGCCCAGTTTGGCCACGCATGTGTCTTTGTTCCTGGGTCTTGACTTGGCCATGCTAAGCTTTGGTTTCCTTACCCACATAAAGGGAATAATGATTGGTCCTGTGCTTTGTGCCATGTTTGGTGCCTTGTTAGTCTCTGCCAATGTTGGCTACCATAGTCATCATTGCCACGTTGAACACTCATTGCCCCTTCTTCTGGCAATTTGGAATTAAGATTGCAAATCGATCAAATCATCTGAAGCGGCTAAGAGACCAAGACAATGAAGTTGGCATGCTGAATAAGAGGTGTGAGTATAAATGAGAGACTACGGCCAAGTACCTGCCGATAAAAATTGTAGGAAGGTGTCCACTGAAAACAAATGCACACCGTGAGGGTTGTGAGTTAACTTTTAACTACAAATGAGGACTGTAGCCCAGGAGACAGCCTTTCAGATAGCTCTGAGAAGCTGCTCTGAAGAGGCAGCAGGGGAAGGTCAGTATAGATGTGGTTTTGGTGAAGGGCAGGTACATGCAACCAAGCACACATTTTGGCAGAGGCTGGCTGCTAGTCACAAGGAACAGATGTCTCCGTTAATGATTTTAGTGCTTTTCTAGGTATGAAGAGATGCAAGAATTGGGACTCATAAAATCTTCTGAAAATATCTAACTATCTGAAGGCCTGTTCTGCCAGTTTTTCCCAGAGCACAGAGGGCCACATTCCAGATCTCCACCCTCAACTCCTTTCAGGGTGTGTTCAAGGTCAGCAGCTGCAGCAGCTAGTGACCTAATCCTTGCAGAGGCAGATGGCAAATGACAATTTTTTAAATTGGCAAAGGCTTCACCGATGAACACAGTGATTACCCCCTGAAGTGCTCCAGGCATGTGAGTCCTAGAAATCCAATCTCTGCCCATCAGCTCTCAGAACGAGGGACCACTTCTTTCAAAAAGGCGGTGTCTGCCATTGCTCTCTGTTTGCTCAGTAAGGATGAAAAGTTCCCAATAACCTTATAAACCCTTCTCGTTTCCAAAGTTCTTGCTCTTATTCATAGCTCCTGCCTTTCACTTATAAGGAAAAAAAATATGTATTCAGGAAGTGCTCGTGGCAAAATCTATTTAAACAATAAAAAGAACAACCACCAAAAATCCCAGGAACTCCTTTTAAAGACAAAGGTCCAGAATGTGCCCATCCAAGACTTAATTGCCATATGATTGAAATGTATAGTTTTGAGAATGACTCTGTCAACAAACCACACACTCTGCCCTAATATCCACTGTGCTCCAAACTGCTTCTATGTATTTGCACGCACGCGCACACACACACACACACACACACACACACACACACACACACAGCTTGTCTCCCACATTTTCAGACTGTTTTAAAATACAAGGTACAACCAGGTTATGAAACATGCTTGAGGCTGTGTTCTCTTTGTTCATTAAACTATAAAGCATTTTAATCCTACAATTAATTTCAGGTAAATTAAAGACATGACACAGCCGCAGTACTCTTGCAAAAGCATTTGTGCTAATAGCTTACATTTTTTACACTAAATCACGCTGCTGAAAAGTTTAACAGACCTTCATATTTATAACTGCTTTGTAGATTCTTTTTTTTTTTTTTTTTTTGCCTACCTCAGTTGTCAAAGCATGAACGAAGCTTGATTTTGGGAAGAATTCCAACTCAGAGTTATTTTTCCATGAGGTACTTAAGACTCCACACAGCAGCTCGTGATTATGTTGGCAGTGGCTTTGCATAACTGTTGGTTTCCTGTAGTATAAATAAGCGAACAGCTAAGAATGCTAATGTTTTGCTTTGACCAAGAAAAAGCTCTCAGTAAATGACAAGGAATTACCCTCATTGGACTACTTAAGTTTTTTTTTTTTCCATCCTTTAAAGGGGTAAGTTAAACCAAAACAATAGAGATAAGTGATCACATAATACATGCTACCACTTTAAGATCATTCTTCAAGTTAAAAAAAAAATTCAAAATGTTTCATTCCCAAAGTCCTTTCTAGTTGACAAACTGAACTGGAAGAAAGGCCATGAAGATCGCTGGAAAACACCAATGCAGGCAGTCTCCAGCTGTGGCTAAACGCAGTGCAAAGAAGTCAGAGTCTGTCCTCTTGAGATTTTTACTGAAAAGCAAGAAAAAGAAGCCTGGGCTAGGAGAGAGGACAGACCAGGAGGTTAGGAAGGAAAGGCTGCAGAGGAGAAAGCTTGGTGAGAAAGGAGTGTGTTGATGGAAATTTAAGGAGCAGCTCCTGAGAGAAAGAGGCTTTACTTCATGTCAGCTGTCGTGGTCAAGAGCAGAACAGGAACTCATTGGGATGAGATGTTATGGGCCTTGCACAGAGCAGTGTGTCTTTTGCTTATTCCACATCCTCCAAAATATGGACCACTAAAGTTTGCCTGACCAGTCGCATCTGTTTTTGCTCTTCCCCTCGCACACAACAATCCCACTATATGAAGCAAAAGGCAGGTAAACATCCTCCCAGGGTGCCTTGCAGCTATCACTGCCCTCCTACCTTCTCACCTCCTCCCCTGCTTCCCACCTACCGGAGGCTCAGCCTGCCAGCCACCATCCTTCTCTCCAGGACAGGTGGACTGCACTCCCTTGGATGGTTGAGCCATGGCTCACGTGACTGCTATTCTGTAGTTCTGTGGTTTTCACTTGTCTGTTTCACCCACTAGAAAATGAGTTTCTCCAGGGTAGGACCAGGACTTTGATGATTTATATCCTCAGAGCCTAGCCTAGTGCTGGCATGTAGTAAACTCTTGGGAAATGGTCTTCAAAAGAAAGAACAAATTAATCAGTGAAGCTTGTGTGTTCCCCCATGGTAATTGCCCTTGTTTATGTGCTACCTGGTAATGAAATAGTAACGTGTATTACATTAAGCAAATCATTTTAAATACTTATTTTAAAATCACTGAGATAACCTGGTGATTAACTAGTGCATATTATAACCTAATGCTATAATGTAAAAAACATTACATTATACATAAAACATTATTTCTTTATATAGCATAGGTTCCCATAGATAAGTTTCACAATAAACGATATATAGTCAAATGTCAGCTCTATCTACCATTAAAAGAACTAGTTGAATGAATGACCACTGTTCTTTTTGCCAAGATGGTCATTTAAAATTTTTTTTTGTAATGGACATGTCAGTCTTCCATAAAGGTAGAGAGAACAGTATAACAAACCCCATGAACTCATCAACCAACGATTTTCAATTCACAACTAGTTTTGCTTCATCTAATATTCTCACCAAACCCTCTGCCCTTTATTACTATAAAACAGATTCCAGACATCATATCATTTCATCTAAAATATTTAAGTATCTCTAAAAGGACTCTTTTAAAAATATAATATCAATATCACACCTAAAAAGTAACAATAATTCCTAATATCAAATATTTATTCAGTGTTCAAATTTCTAATTGAAACATAAATGTTAATCATTTATTTGTTTACAGAATCAGGATGCAAATAAGATCCATACATTATGACTGGTTGATGTCTCTTAACTTTCTTTCAATCCATAGCTCCCCTTCATCTTCTCTTTCTTACAATTTATTGTTGAAGAAACAAGATCACTGATTTACAGAGCTTCCCAATGTGGATTTTTGCCAACTGCATTCATGCGGTGTCTTCTACCCTGATCCGCTGTCCTCTGCATTTTCTGTAAATTGCTCATTGTATCTAGAGGCTTGATCAGATTCAAGTTTCATCTGTTGGCAAGACTGTTTCAAAGATGGTGGTGTGTTCTTTGATCAGGAGGCACACAATGAGTGGTTGTCTTTTTTGTGATGTTAGCAGCCATTCATGCTCAATGCCGAGATTCACACATTCATTAGTGGTTCCATCATGGTGATATTCCAATACTGCTGTCTCTTCTTCACTTACTAGCTGGCTACCTCTATAAATTTCCCATTATCTACTATGTATTTGATTATTTAGTGGTACAGTTTATATAGGACAGATGACATAAATATTTAGTAATTCCCCTTTAGTGTTCATAATAATGAATTGTTTACCTAGTATCCTCCAATGGTGAGCAATTCATTTTCTTTTCTTTTCCCCAATGCCCTTTTGAACTCGTGTATTTCATTATATTTGATGAATATCAATCTATTGCAGTTAATTTCCTTATTTGATACTCAAATTGTTTCACCTTTGACCAGTGGAACCTGGTTAAATTTGGTCTTCAGTCCTTTTAGTTTGACCATGGACAGTAGCCCATGACAGTCGTTTTAAGACAAATTAAAACATCCACAGAATAAAGAGAATTTTATGCTGATAAGCACCTCTTTTCTCTTGCAGATGGCAGCCTATCTAGCAAAATGTCACACTACCCACTGAACATGCTTGCTTCAGAGATCCATTGAGCAAAGCTCCAGGAAAAAGACTGGGACTCAGGGGCTAGAGCCATGACCTTTTGTCTTGCAGATTTTTCTCCAAGCACTCAAGAAATAGTAGGGTTTTTATTATTATCATTAACTCTTAAGAGGCTTACATTACTGTTTTCTTGAGACCACAAAGCTCCATTTGACTTAATAATTAGATTTCAAGAGTATATAATTGCAGCAGTCAATTTTGGTTTGTTTGTTTGTTTTTCAGTTGCAAGTAGTGTTGCCACTTATTTTGTTTGGAAAATGAACATTTATTTTAATGTAGATTAGAATTAATTTTCATTTCTGTTTTAGTCATCCATAAAGTCAAGTATGAAATACAGTAACAAAAACACAGTATCTCAATCTCATATAATCTGTCTCAAGCAGATGCTATTTATTTAAGTATATTTTCGTTAGCATTGCCATTGGAACATAAGTCTGCCAAGACATAATTTTCCTCAAAATTTCATCATAGTTATTTCAAAACACCAAAGTTAAAAATAACTGCTATTTTTTGTATTCATTTAGACCTCACTGAATCCACATATCCATACTGAATATATGTAAATGCATATATATATAATAATCTGAAAAAGAAATATACACACAAAATTGAAGATGTAGAGCAAAAGGTAAATTTAGTTCTGAGTCGTGCTCAATGTAAAATTGGAGCAACAAGGTTTTATTCCCTTCCTGTAAGCTTTTTTTTTAAAAACATCTTTACTGGAGTATAATTGCTTTTCAGTGGTGTGTTAGCTTCTGCTGTATAACAAAGTGAATCAGCTATATGTATACATACATCCCCATATCCCCTCTCTCTTGCGTTTAGCTTCTGCTGTATAACAAAGTGAATCAGCTATACGTATACATATATCCCCATATCCCTGCCCTCTTGCGTCTCCCTCCCACCCTCCCTATCCCACCCCTCTAGGTGGTCACAAAGCACCGAGCTGATCTCCCTGTGCTGTGCGGCTGCTTCTCACTAGCTATCTATTTTACATTTGGTAGTGTATATATGTCCATGCCACTCTCTCACTTCGTCCCAGCTTACCCTTCCCCCCACCTGTGTCCTCAAGTCCATTCTCTATGCCTGCATCTTTATTCCTGTTGCAGCAGTCAATTTTGTAATGATTCCTTCTAGAAGTATAAATAAATATAACGTAGGTATCCCCCAAGTTCCAAATAGCAAACAGGCTTAGTTGAGAGGATCCCGTGGTCTTGATTTCCCTTTGCCTCCTTCCGTCTCGCAGTGAGCAGTCTTCCCATCTCAAGGGGCATGACCCAGACGTCAGGGGCGCAGCGATGAGACAGTCACAAGAGGACCAGGAAGGCACTAGGCCACCCCTGGTAAATACGCAATATCCATGCCTGGAAAAGTTTATAAACCATGGAGGGAAATATATGTGTTGGCTGACTTACAGTGGGTTATAATTTGACATAACAGAGTGGGTAGATCAATGTGGATGTTTCTTCTAACTAACGTGGGACTAACGAATGTTTGTTCTCTGGTCAGTTAAGCAGACAGCACAAATATATGATTATTCTGTTTCCTATAGGTCACTAAGCATCTTCACTGTCTCATTCTTACCCCCACTTTCCTCACCATTTTTTCTCACCTGCATTCATTCATGCATTCATTCATTCACGTGATCACTAGTGATTGAACAACTTCTATGTGCCAGGAGCCGGGGATACGCCATGATGAACAGAACAGAAAGCAAGATGTCTGCTTTCTTTCTGTTTGGAGGAAATAGTCAAAATACAAGTAAAAAACTCAACAAGATAGTTTAGATAATGACATGTGCTATGAAAGAGTAAAAGAAAATGAAGTGAGAGAGAGTCACCATGGGACGGCCTAAAATGGCTGATTGGAGAGGGTTGCAGGTAAACTAAAACAGGGATTAGTAACTTTTTCTGTAAATTGCCAAAGAGTGGATATTTTAGGCTTTATGGGCTATATAATAGCAACTACTCAACTCTGCCATTGCAGTATGAAAGCAGCCATAGATAATATGTGAGTGAATGGGTATGGTTGTGTTCCAATAAAACTTTATTTACAAACACAGGTGGATTTGGTCTGTGGGCTGTAGTTTGCTGACCACTGAACTAAAAAATTTGTTTCACTGATGACTTGATGGTCCTCCACAAGAGGTCCAGTTGTCTTTCCTGAATAACAGGCATACCCAAACCAACCTATTATTTTAACCACCTTGCAGAGAAAGTTGGAGGTCTCAAACTCCACAGCCTTACTTGGCTCTAGTCTCACTACCCAAGTGTATAATAACTGAGGATTTAAGACAGTACCCTTAGGAAAAGAAAGGGGATAATTACAGCTTGACTTGAGCTCTTTATTGCAATGATTGAAGTACACCCCTTTAGGAAGCCTAGAGGTTCCACCCAGTGTGTGCCCCTATTCAGCAATACCTTATCCAAAGTCTTCTGGAAATCCTAATAGTTGAGGTCCACTGTCTCATAACCCTCTGCTTTCCACATTATCTCCTTCATTCTCTCTTTTTTTCCCACCACATTTGTCAAACAAGATTTACCCTTATGAAACCACAATGGCTAGTTTTTGTCAGTTCATATTTCTACAGATGTTTTGTGATCTCATTGCTTCTTAACGTCTCTCAGATCTGCCTACCTCTGAGCTTACGCTGGACAGTCTATAATTTCTCATCCCCTACCACTCTAAATGGGTCCCTAGCTAGGCAACAGCCCCGTTCCGGGAGGTCAGCCAGAGAAAGTCATACATATTGTAAGCATGCCGCAAGCTATTCAACAATAACATTCAGCGGAGTTTGCTTTAGTTTGGAGGCCAAGGGGATTCGGTGGAAAAAAAAAAAAAACAGTCAACTGCTAAAGAAAACTAGGGCCACACTTTTGGCATCTAGAAAAGGAAGAAAAGATATCCTTCCCATCCAGTTCATTGAGGTCACCAGAATAAGAAAAAAGATATTATATAGGGTTGCCTGTACTTTCATTGTGATTTCACTCTTCTTGTTATTAAACCACAGTGACAAATCCAAGTTCAGCAGCGCCCTGACCCAGAAGTACAGGTTTACCTGCCTAGTCTTTGTGAATGGAGCTACCACGTCTACACAAACTCTGATGGAAATGTGCAAAATTCAGCGCTGAGGGAACACGTACTGCCTAGGGGTTATGCCATCTGTTCATTCTTGCTGACTGTTTCTCATTGTCATCTTTTTTTAAATTTAATTTTTAGTTTATATTGGAGTAGAGTTGACTTGCCACATTGTGTTAGTTTCACGTGTACAGCAAAGTGATTCAGTTATATGTATACATATATCCATTATTTTTCAGATTCTTTTCCCATATAGGTTATTACATAACTCTGTGACACTAACCCAACCCAACAATACCCAGTGGCTCCTGAAATTTGCATCAGATCTCCTTGCTCTTACAAGGTCAGACCCTGGTTCTGACCTTCACTTCTGATCCTATATGACACAGTCGTGGGCAAGGGATCCTCTCACTTTCCAATGCAACCTTGCAGAGCTGGCCAGCCAGGCTAGCCCCATCCAATCTCCTTTGTAGAGATTGGAGGGGTGGGAAAATCAGTTACCAGAAGTTGAAACACAGGGGCACAGGGATGAGTGGAAACGTGAGACCATAAGTGAACCCAATTCTAGAAGGTCACTTCACGGCCAGAGCTGAAGGCTGGTGCCGTTTCAAAGGACATCATTAAAATGGGTTAGAAGTCTGCTCTGGGGTTGGTCTAGGGCAGATAAAACCTGAAGAGACTGGATATCATTACTGGAAAACCAACCACAGGGACGTGGTGGCAGCACGGTGAAAAGGAATCATCACCTGAACTGAATGTAGACAAACCTAGAGGTGCTGAAATGGAGCTCCTTCCATTGGCTGGATCCACAGCCAGGAAGAGGTCCTTGTGGATGTAGTACAGCAGGGAACACTTTGGACATGGTCTTCAGTTGTCCTTGGCCTTCTAGCCAAATGATCAAAAATCTTCCTGTTTCAGCTGCATGAAAACATTTGAAGTCAAAAGGGTTTTGTCCATGCATTTTGGCCAAAGCATTCAACAGAAAGTAGCACCACCTCCCATCCCTGCCTGAGATGAAGCCGGTAAGCAGGTGGTACTCGGAGGAGGGGAGGGAAGGGTAGAGGCAGCCCCTCAACTGCCTCCAGTGCTATCCTAGACCATCGCAGTTTTCTCTTTAAGAAAGAAAGCATTTCCTTCCCAGAGCGGGAGGAATGTGGGGTGGAGAGTCTCTGTCAGGGGAGCGTGTGAAATACATGACTTCACTGTGGAGACAAAGAGCTGTGTTGAGTCATTCGCATTCTGGTCCCATGTCCACCTCGTGGTGTTGCAAGCTGGCTGGTGGGGCTTAAAAGGATAGTCCAGAGTCAAGAAAGCAGTGTTGACCAGTTCACACCAAAACAGAGCCCACAAACACTTGCCCACACCTTTGAGCAACAATGACGAAAGGTGCCCTTACTCCATGATCTAAAATACAATGACTATACCTACCTATTTTGGGGGGACTTGGTAAAAATCAGGTTGTTTATTGTTAGCAGCAAATAGAGGGGTGGTGATGCCTAGAACAAGGCCCACCTGTGTAAATCAAAAGCATAATTCTCTAATCCGCAGTTAGGCTTGGTCACATGATAGAGATGAGCCATATTCCAGAAAAGAACTTCATTGTTCATATTAGCCCTGGGTGGCCAGACATCTTTCTCTTCCTATAGATAACTGGAACACCCTTAGCACAGGTAAGCACCCTCTATATCCAGGACAGCAGGAGGATGCTAGCAGGGTGGGGCTGGGCATAGACCAATGTATTGATGTTTGGGAAACCCTCTCTTTTTGCTCAAAACTCTATGTTTTTACTGAGCCTGTGCTCTAGAGCCCGCGAGCCACAGCTGCTGAGCCTGTGAGCCACAACTACTGAAGCCCACACGCCTAGAGCCCATGCTCTGCAACAAGAGAAGCCACTGCAATGAGAAGCCCGTGCACTGCAAAGAAGAGTAGCCCCTGCTCACCATAACTAAAGTCCGCGTGCAGCAATGAAGATCCAACTCAGCCAAAAATTTTAAAAATAAATTAATTTAAAAAAAACCACAACTCTATGCTTTAAGAACAATCTGAAAGTCAGAGTTGAGAGTTCCAGAGTTGATGATTTCTTTAAAATCATCAGCCACAGTATTCTAGAGTACCCTTTAGAAATTACTTTAATCAGCAGAATTTCCAGCAGCAAGAAAGTCATGAATTTAATTTTAAAAATTAGAACTAGAGAGCACTTTAGAGATAACTGAGACCAGATATTAGGTCTATAATGAGACTGGGGGAAAGAATGGCTAGAGGACTAGTGTCTGACTGCTAGTTACTGAAAGAATGGGAATTAAATAGCAGGTCTCAGGACACCCAGGTTCCATGATATTCTGCTGGCTTCTGCATTTTCTCAGGGAAAAAAAAAAAGCAACCCTGAGCTCTTCCTCACTCACAAAAAAAGAGAGATTGGTACAGCAGAAAGAGCATGGCCTAAAAATTCAACCTATGGAGTCCAAGACCCAACTCTGGCCACCAGGCTGGATGACTTGGTGGGCCAGGTAATATCACCCATCTTCATGGCTGCTGTCAGAAGTCCCTTGGGCAGCTGCTGAGAGCCCTGGATCCTTTCCCTAGCTCCAGATATTACAGGCATGCGACTCTCCCCAAAAGAGCAATAGAACACCCAGGGTGTGTTTGGCTAACAGACTCACTTCGAGTTCTTTTCCTCACTCTGTCCAAATAAAGGCAACCGCTCTCTGCCCATCTTTTGTCAATAGCATTTTTGTGCTTGTCATCCCCAGGGTCACTGGTTGCTTGTTCTTGGACTGCTTTCTGGGAAGCTTTTTACTGCCATGCTGAGCCTCTGCAGTGAGCTTAGAAGAGCCTCAATCACACACGATGCCTCAGAAAGAACGAGAAGAAAAGCAAGAAGAAAAAAAAAAAAAAGAATTGCAATATTAAGCTGGCCTATCCGGAAATAAATAGTGGCAAAACCAGGCAAATGGAATTATGCCTTCCTTTGCCTCTGATATCTTCCCAGGAAGGCAGAAAAGAATGGGTCAAAAGCTCAAATCTTTGTTGGCTGAGACAAAAGAGTGAGTCTTTGGATTTAAATTCCTCTCCTTTTGCCATAAATTCAACTCAACCAATATCCAGTGAGTGGCTTCTCTAAGCTAAGCTAGGCATTGTGTTGGGGGCAAAAAGAGAGGCAAAAGGGAGGAAGTTCCACCTCTCCCCTGACCTTCAAGGAGATTGTGGTGGTGAAACTGAAAGGAGATGAGAACACGATAGCAACCTAAAAACCACAGCACCAAGCAGAATATAAATAATTCGTTTAGTCATCAGAACACTTGTTCATTCTAAAGACATGTATTTGAGTATCTGTTGTGTGTCAGGGGGAAATGCTCAGCCCTGGGAATTTAAAGAATAAATAAGCCAGGATCTCAGCTTTCTAGGAATTCATAGCCCCACTGGGGATATGTGTATGTCTGGTGCCATGAGACAGAGTCACAGGAATTCAGAGCAAGGAGAACTTTCATTATGAGGTGATCACTCCAGGCCCCAAAGCAGAGGTGACACTTAAGGGAGGGCTTGTGCATTTCCTGTCCCAGACTTGGAATCAGCCATGTCTCCAAGAACATCTAAAAACAGAGGTTTAGAGGACAGGTGGCCCAGGTGAATATATAGCATGAGCCACAGCACAGAGGTGGGAATGTAGGAGGCAGAAACATGAAACAGCTAGTGAGTTAGTTTGGCTGGTACATGGCAGGGTACACAGGGGAGAAGCAGAGTTACAGCTAGGAGCTCAGGTTGGACCAGGCTGGGAAGAATGTTGGAATGCCCAGTTAGTGGATATGATGGATCAGGGAGGCTCGTGAAATGGATACATGGAAGCAAGATGTGACTAGTTCTGGGATGCAGGAGGATCTAGCAGCAGAAATGCAGCATAATTTTGAAGTATACAGCAATCAGAAGTCGGTGGGTCAGGTTTGCCATAGCAGTTGAGATTAAAAGTAATGGACAACCCTAGTATCAATACATTTCCCACTACAAGAAACCAGGAGTCCTCAGAGATGTGGCTGGCTCCAAGTCTGGGGCAGGAGATTTACAGGATGGTTCTGGAGTACATTATTATGTCAAATAACAAACAAGCTATCAAAGATGACTGGGTTGTATAAAAAGAACTTAGAGCCAAGTTGAAGAAGCTACCACAAGCCAAACACAGAGCAATTTGAGCAGCCAATCAGAATCATAACTGAAGGGTATTGAAACACATCACAGGTATTAAGTCCACAATATCATAATGATATTTAAAAGAAAAACATTAACTGTTCGCTATTTGAAGATACGGGGAAACCAACCAGTAACTAAGGGAAAGAATCATGCATTGATCCTGTCTTTCCTCCATGAAATGTACCACTGGGGACCCACATGTTAAATAAAGGAAAGGTTATCTTCACAGAAGTATTTCTGCTGATAAATGAATAAGGAATGACAGGATTTAGAATATCACCATTTAGCCATTTCTTATGAATGAATGCTCCTCAGCATCAATGATGTGAAAAGAGAGGCAAGTAGAAATTATGTATCTCCCAGGCCGCTATGAGGGAATATTGTCAAAAATAATTTAATCTGTAGATCTACCAATCAATTCATAAGAAAATCAAGAGACAGAGGAACATTTCTAACGACATCACAGGCATACAATTAGCAAGATCCAGACCGTAGTAAAAATCTAAAGACAAAAGACTTGGTTTCTTCAACAAATAAATTGCAAGGGAAAGAAAAAAATGGATGCAGAACCTATAGATTAAGAGAAATTTTAAAAAGTTATTGACCAGGGCTTCCCTGGTGGCGCAGTGGTTGAGGGTCCGCCTGCCGATGCAGGGAACACGGGTTCGTGCCCCGGTCTGGGAGGATCCCACATGCTGCGGAGCGGCTGGGCCCGTGAGCCACGGCCGCTGAGCCTGCGCGTCCGGAGCCTGTGCTCCGCAACGGGAGGGGCCACAACAGTGAGAGGCCCGCGTACCGCAAAAAAAAAAAAAAAAAAAAAAAAAAGGTTATTGACCAGTCACAAATGTGCACTTTATATAGATTCTGTTAGAAACAAACTGAAAAATAAAACCGTGTATGGTATTTGAGTATATGATAAGGAACTATTGTTAATTTCTTTTTTGGGCTGTAATTAATACGTTGCAGCTATGTTTCTTTAACATTCCTTATCTTTTAGGAATGTTTGTGGATAAAATGAGATAATGTGTGAGACTCTTCATTATAATACAGGTGGGAAGGATCTAGGTGAGAATACAGAGTTGATTACTGTTGAAACTGTGATGGGTGCATCAGAGGTTATTGGAATATCTATTTTTGTATGCGTTTTAAATGTTTCATAAGAAAAGGTTAATAGTAAAATCAAACCAATAATAAAGATGGAGGACTGAATAAGTAACTGGGGAAAGAGAGGCAAAGACAAAGGGCAGAGACATATCTCTGTAGGTCTGCAAGGAAACCCAGCCCAGGCAGAGTGCCTATAGCTGGGGAGGTGCTCAGGTCTTGACAGCTCTTGGTTGTTTCTCTTCTCTTGTCTTGGCCCAGACTCTCCTTTGTTTGGACTTTCCTAGCTCTTTTTGAAAATACTCTCACCTGTGATATTCTGATCAAGGCTCACCTCCTCCTTGTACCTTTTTCTGAGCGCCAACCCCTCCCCAGGCATATCGGGCACTCCTTCCTCTGAGCCCTGCCCACACTCACCAAAGTCTCCCACCACCACATCATCTCTCTCTCCCTAGCCCCAAGACTGTGTCAGATGCATCTCTGCACTCTCATGCCTAGCAAAATGCTTGTCACACAATAGACACTGAAATAGTTGAACGAACCATGAGTGGATGACTCAGAACTTCAGGTGATCAGCGCAAGAGTGATGCCATTTGCAGAGGTAAGGAGACATGAGGAGTTCGATTGGAAGGTGGATTTTGTTTCAGATATTCTGAGTCTAAAACTCAGAGAACTTGAACTCAAAAGGAAAGTTGGACGCAGAACTACACGTTGGAAGCCCCCTTCACAGAGATGAGAGTATAAGCCATTGGAGAGGATTGACCTGTAAGGCGAGAGGAGCATTCGCCGAGAAGGCTGTTGAGGACAGACTTGGGAGCTGAGGATACAACAAAGGAAAAGCATGTTAAAAAGAAAAAAAGAAAAGAAAAGTGTGATCCAAAAGTTTTTAAAAGGTGTTGGGGCATAGAATGGAATTCCAATTGGGTGCTCAGAAGGATGAAGCCCTGTAGGCAGACAGAGCTACGCCAGAAGAGGAAGCACTCAGAGCCTGACAAGGAAGCGATGCTGGCAAAGAGGAATAAGTGAAAATAGGCATCTGGCAAAGAAGAGGAATAAGTGAAAATAGGTAGGAGGCTAGAAACCAAACCTGAAGGTCAATGGAGATGGAAGTTCTTAAAGATGAAAGTGTAACTCTGGTTCCCTTTTCATAAAGCTGGTGATAAAGAGATAGAAACTGGTAGTGGCAACATAGAAGGACACTTTTGTTTTACATTGCACGAAAGAAGAGACTATGATGCAAAACATCCCTGGGGGAGACGTGATGAACTCCTGACTTGCAACCTCTGAATGTTTGTTCTTGTTTTACTCCTGTGCCTGATGAAGATAGCAAAATGTTATTATTACTGGTTCTTAGAGCCATGAGCAAAACTACACAAAAAGAGATGACATTTTTGCAGCAATTACTGTTGCCACGTTGTTCTAAGTGATTTACTTACATCAGACCATTGAACCCTCCCAACCCAACCCTACAGGCATGGCATTGGTACTATCGTCCCATTTTACAGATGAAGAACCCAAGGCACCAAGAGGTTAGGTAACTTGAGCAGGGTCAGCTTGTGAGAGAGAGACCTGGAACTTGAACCTGATGATCTGGCTTCAGAGACTATTCTTAACCACCACGCCCTATGGCCTTTTAGGTGAGGCGAGGCGAGGTAACTTTTATTATAACCCTTTTATAGAAGAGAAAACCAGTTCAGTGAATACAAGTAACTTGCCAACGCATCAGAGGCAAAGCCAAGATTCAAATTCACATCTTCCTGTGACAAGTCCAGGATTCTTTCCATTACCTACTATTACTTCTTCTTAGGAAAGGAGACAAGATGCTATCTATGAAAAGTGAGAAAATGTTCCAGGGGAACTGGGCATCTGTAGAGAATTTTTAAAAAGTAAAAGCCTTGAAAGAGCTTTTGTGAATAATGTGATAATGATTCATACATACAATTTCAATGCATATACTATAACCAAAACAGCAAATTCCAACAGAAAGGAAGAAGAACTATCAATAAATACCTGTTGAATAAATGAATGAATGGCTAAAACTGATAGAGACACACCTCCTTCTCTATCCATTGGCCTCCAAAAACATCACCCAAAATAAACTGTATCAATAGAAATGACAGCTAGCATTTATTGAAGCTTATTATGTTCCTAGCACTGTGCCAGTGCATAATCTCATTTAATTTTCATGACAACACTATCAAGTACTCTACTCTTATTATTACATCCCTTTTATAGAGATGGCATAGACACCTTACCTAAGGACACATGGCTAGTAAATTAGGGCCAAAGATTCAGGCGCTATTTTGGAAAGCTCCAGAGTTTGTGTTCTTAATCATTAAAGATATTGGTCAGTGTTTACCCTGTCCACAAGGCTTCCAGGAGACTTGGCCCCAGCCATAGGTATTCATGTGTTAGGGCTCCTGTGGGAGACCATCTAATGCAAGTCCCTAACAGTGGCTGAAGGCTAGGGGATGGGCATTTACCCCAAGTGTTTTCCACTAGAGGCTGAACCCCTACCTATGATTTGATGTAAAAAGATGAGCTGGAACAATCAGAGTTATCTTGCAGAAATTTAGAATTGGGTAAACAAGGCATCGAGCAGTTAGGAAGAGGAAATAAAGTCATATGAGCGTGAACAGGGTTGGACCAGAAAGCCCTGGTAGAACCATGCGTGAGCCAACGGGTGTAATAAGAGGAAGTCAATGAATAAAATTGGTGGAGGGTGCAATGAATGTGCAGAAGATGTGCAGAAAGTAGCAGTGATGCCATAAGGAAAAGACCAAAGAGCTCCTAAAAGAGTCAATAAAAAAATAGTTGTGGTACCTTATAGTCTTCCTGCCCTAGTTGCAGTGAGGTCTGATACTGTACAGTTCATTTCTCTGATAGCCAGTCTTGAAGATGGTACCCCATGATCCCCACCTCCTGGCATTCACACCTTTATGGAGCCCTCTCCCATGAAGTCGGTGTGTTTAATCACAGAATATGGCAGAAGTAATAGTATATCACTTCTGGGATTAGATTATGAAAGACTATTCTTTTTGTTGAGGTATAGTCAATTTACAATATTATATTAGTTTCAGGGGTACAACAGTGATTCACAGTTTTCACAGATTACACTGCACTTAGTTATTATACAATGTTATCTATATTTCCTGTGCCGTACAATACGCCCTTGTAGCTCATCTATTTTATACATAGTAGTTTGTACCTCTGAATCCCCTCTCCCCTTCCCTCTCCCCACTGGTAACCACTAGTTTGTTCCCTATGTCTGTGAATCTGTCTCTTTTTTGTTATATTCACTAGTTTGTTTTATTTTTTAGATGCCACATATAAGTGATAACATATACAGTATTTGTCTTTCTCTGACTTATTTCACTAAGCATAATACTCTCCATTTCCACGTTGTTACAAATGGAAAACTTTCATTCTTTTTTATGTCCGAGTAGTATTCTGTTGTATATATATATACACTACATCTTCTTTATCCATTCATCTGTTGGTGCACACGTAGGTTGCTTCCATACCTTGGCAATTGTAAACAGTGCTGCTATAAACACTAGAGTGCATGTATCTTTTCAAATCAGTGTTTTCCTTTTAAGATATATACCCAGGAGTGGGATTGCTGGGTCATATGGCAGTTCTATTTTCAGTTTTTTGAGGAAACTCCGTACTGTTCTCCACAGCGGCTGCACCAATTTCCATTCCCACCAGCAGTGTAGGAGGGCTCCCTTTTCTCCACACCCTCTCCAGCATTTGTTATTTGTGTTCTTTTTGATGATAGCTATCCTGACAGTGTGACATAATAACTCATTATGGTTTTGATTTGCGATTCTCTGGTGATTAAGGATGTTGAGTATCTTTTCATGTGCCTTTTGGCCATTTGTATGTCTTCTTTGGAGAAATGTCTATTCAGATCTTCTGCCCACTTTTTAATTAGGTTGTTTTCTTTGATACTGAGTTGTATGAGCTGTTTGTATATTTTGGAGATTAACCTCTTATCAGTCATATCATTTGCAAATATTTTATCCCATTCAGTAGGTTGTCTTTTTGTTTTGTCCATGGTTTCCTTTACTGGGCAAATGCTTTTACGTTTAATTAGATCCCATTTGTTTATTTTTGCTTCTCTTTCTTTTGCTTCAGGAGACAGGTCCAAAAACATATTGCTACAATTTATGTCAAAAATGTTCTGCCTATGTCTTCTTCTAGGAGTTCAGGACATCCCAGGGTTTGTGCCTGGCCACCAGCGGGTGATGCCGGGTCCTGGGTTCATTTCCAACCGACTGGCAGGCAGGGCTGTGTTCTGGGGCTCCAGAGCTGGTGTCAGACCACTGGTGGGTGGGACCGGTTCCTGACCACCTGGCTGCAGGGTCTGCGGTATCCTGAAACTTGTGTTGGCCTGCTGGTGGGTGAGTCCAGGGCCCAGCCAGTCCCAGAGCTGGTGCTGGCCTGCTGGTGGGTGAGCTGAGTCCTGCCACTGCAAGCTGCAGGACTGCAGACTTCCTGGGCCTGGTGGCTACCTATTGATGGGTGAGGCTGCTCCTGAGGCTAGAACAGGCTTACTGGAGGCCAGGGCTGGGGCCAGGTGATTCTGGGGCTGGTGTCTGCCCCTGGTGGGTGGATCTGGGTCCTGGGGTCTCGGGCTACGGGACCCTGTGGGTCCCGGGTATAGTGCCTGCACACCAGTGTGTGGGGCCGTGTCCTTGGTCCTCTGGTGGACAATGCCATGTCCAGGGATGGCTGTGGGTTCAGGGGGTCTTAAGACAACCAATCTGCTGGTGGGTGAGGCTGCGTCCCTACCCAGTTAGTTGTTGGCCTGAGGCGTCCCAGTCGTGGTGCCTATAGGCTGGTGGCAGAGGCAGGGCTGGGTCCTGAGGCTAATAATCTAGAGGGAGGATTCCAGAAGGGTGCTGGCCAATACCAGCGTCCACATGGTAGAACAAACTCCCGCAAATGGCTGCCCCCAGTGCCTGTGTCCCCAGGGTGAGCTCCAGCTGCCTGCTGCCTCTTGCCTCTCCAGGAGACTCTCCAACATCAGCAGGTAGGTCTGACCCAGGCTCCTTTCAAATTACTGTTCCTGCTCTGGGTCCCAGAGCATGTGAGATTTTGTGCGTGCCCTTTCAGAGTGGAGTCTCTCTTTTCCACAGTTCTCTGAGTCTCCCGAAAGTAAGCCCCTCTGGCCTTGAATGCCAAACCTTCTGGGGCCTCTTCTTCCCTTCCAGGCTGGGGAGCCTGATGTGGGGCTCAGACCCCTCACTCCTTGGGGAGAATCACTGCAATTGTAATTATTCTCCCATTTGTGGGTCACCCACCCAAGCGTATGGGCCTTGACTATATACCCCAACTCTATTCCTCATACACGTCTCATTGTGTTTCCTTCTTTATGTCTTTAGTCGTTGGGTTCCAGTCTTTTTCATCAATAGCTCTTCCCTGAATAGTTGTAGTTTTGGTATGCCCGTGAGAGGAGGTGAGCTCAGGGTCTTTCATCTTGGGAACTCCCCTCAAGACTATTAGGTTTTAAGACTTGGGATTAGGTTGTAAAAGACTGAGGCTTCTGTCTTGGGCTCTCTCGGATCACCCACTTTGAGGGAGTCCAGCTGCCATGTCACGAGGACACTCAGACAGCCCGTGGAGAGGTTTGCCATAGCAGTGAGGAACTGCCAACAACCACACGAGTCAACTTGGAAGCCAATCCCACCTTGAGATGACTGCTAGACTGCAACTTCATAAGAGATCTTGAGCCAGAGCCACCCGGTTAGGCTGCTCTTGAATTTCTGACCCACACAAACTATGATATATAAATGTTTGTAATTTTAAACTACTGAGTTTTGGAGTAATGTGTTACGTAGCAATAGATAATGAATACACTTTCTTAGCTCCTAGGAGATCTCTACTCCATGTATTACCCTATAAGCTTCTTTTCAAAAAGCACCCACTTCTTTGAAATAGTTTGAATATGACTTTGTTTCTTCTGGCTGAAAAGACCAGACCTGAACCCAAGCCACTGCACTTGGTCCTTGGAGACAATTCTCCCTGGAGCCCTGACAACTCATCTTAACTCCTAACCCTATTTTCATCTCATCTGTCCTGCTCACATAACTGCCTGGGTTTGGACTCCATGGGGTTCTAGGCCAGTTGCCCAACATTAACCTATTGAGAGGCTGTGCTTTTGACTCCCAAGCCCACCTAAGCTGAGCAGCTAGGTGGCTCCCCTGGCCGGGCTGGATCTAAGGGTCACCTAGCTTTCCAGTCTTGTTTTTGAGTCTCACAGTACTAACTTCGAATATGTTTCTTCTTTCGACCACTGTCAAAATCTGAACATTGAGGAATACTTATACTTTAGTTCTCCACACTGACTTTCTAAAATTCACTGTCATGTTCACCATTAAATAAATCTTCATCAGTACCTGCAATATGGCAGGCATTATGCTAGTCATTGGGGATACAGAGATGAAATAAGACACAGCCCTGGTCATCAGGGAATTTCAGTCTATTTCGAGAGACGGGTGCATAAATAGATAATAATTTAATGAGATATGAAGGTTTCCATAGATGTAGTAACATTCGAATGGTTCAGAAAAGCTCACTAGGAATTCTCCAATTAAAGAGCATGAGAAGGGGGTTTCAGGCAAAGGGAACAGGGCAGAAAAAGTTTTGCATTTACCAATGAGTACAGGAAACTCTCCTTAGAGTATGCGATGGCTAGTTACTTAGAAAGTAGCCATTTCATATGCATATACTTTGATCAGGTAATTCCAAAAATTTTATTTTACAGATATCTCAGAGCCTAACCAGAAATTTATCTTATGGAGAAATTCAAAATGTACATGAAGACATAGATACACAGATACTGTTGCAACTTTTTTTTTCAATAGAGAAAAAATGGACGCAACCTAAATACCCATTAGTAGTGGACTGGTAGAAATAGATTATGCACATTCCTACAATGGAATACAAGGCACCTGTTAGAATGAGGCAAAATCTACAGGTGTAACTATAAAGTATGTGAAACGTGCAGAGCAGTGTAAATAGTATAGTACCGATTGTGTGCGTGTTCCTGTGCTTGCATTCCTGCTTATTCATTTGTTCATTCGACAAATATTTGTTGAGATCCTGCACTATTCTGGAAGCTGGAGATACAGCAGTGAGCAAGACGAAATGTGGGACACAGAACTTGCCCTCTTATGCATTTTATATGCATAGACTATCTCTGCAATAACAACAAAGAACAGGTAACAGTTGCTGCCTGGGGCAGGGTCATTGCAGGGTTGAGGGTCAAGACTGTAAATTTCACTTTCACTCTGTTTATCTTTTGGTACTAATTAAAGTTTTTACAATGTTCAAGAGCTCTCTTCCATCCCCCACCCAAATTTTTAATTAGAAAAAGACAATAGCCATTTCATATAACTAGGCCACTTGCATGAAATCAGATTCAATGCTGCTTCAAAGCACACTCATTCTACACTCCCTACTCATTCAATTCTTTCTACAGAGATAAACTCAAGCCAAGAAATGATCTTGGAAATATCTTTCAAACTGATGGTTTCTGGTCTGAATTTATTCTAGACAAGAGAAGGGTCAACTGTAATCAAAATGTGTGGTTTGTAAAGAAGAAATGCCTTCCTCAAGTCACAGAGAGAAATAAATGGATTTGGGGGAATAAACTCTGAGTTGGTTACTAACACACAGTCCCTCGTGTGAAAGAAATAACATAGTTGGACATGATTAGTATCATTCGAGTACATTGCCACAACATAACTTTACAAATGATTCCCAGCAACGAGGCAGAAGGCAGAAAGAATGTGCCAAGATTCCAGTAGCAGCCCTGATGGCTGGGTGTTGCAATGGTTCTGGAAAGGGAGGGGGGCATTTGCTGAAATATTAGACATCGTGTTTTCATTCAGGTCCTATGGGAACACCCAGAGCTCCCTCCTCCAGCTGACTAGCCTGCTAACAATATATTACCCTCATCCAAACCCACATAATTCACTAATAACATTGCAGGTCCAGAGCTCAGTTCAGGCATGTATTTGGATTAGGCGTGATCTGTGATGACAAAGGTTTCAAGCTAAGCGCAAATAGCAAGGATGAATTTATGCCGGCTGGGATGCTCACTGTGGTTATTTATCACAATTACATCATTTGGCATGGGGTGGGAAGCAAGGAGGAGGAATAAGAGGCTCGTGAAAAGTGCCTCCAGATCCCTCAGATTGGTTCCAGCCGGCACAGAGGAAAGCACTGTTTGAGTGGCCCCCCTGTCCTTGTCAGGGCTCTCCTGACATCCTACATCACCCCGGCCGGTCCTGTCAGACATCTGTCTTGAAACAGAGGCTGCCATTCAGACCTGGTCAGATGAGAGTCTTGTGATACCTATCCTTGTCTCTCCAGAGCAAAATGAGGTCACTGAGTACCTCGGAGTGTCACCTCTGTGACTAGAGCAACCATCTGACCGAAGATTCCAGAATGTGAGCCTCTATCAGCCAGACTCCACTGAAACTCCCTCTGAGCTAGACTGACTTCAATGTCCCTTTTTGTTCTTTTGCACTGAGTTTTATGGGCAGCGGGTTTCCCTCCCTGCTGGAAATGAGGTGTTGTGGCCTCGCTGGGCTCACAGAAGGCTCACACTTGGCGTTCAGACAATCCTGGCAGCCACTGCCCACGACTTGGCTCAGAACTGGACCTGCAGACTCTTTAAAGCAATGGAACCAAAACAAGGAGACCTTAGAAGGCAATGGCTAAACATTGCGGGCTCAGTTCATCCAATTTAAAGGATAAGAGAAACACGGCAGTCAGTGTCAACTGCATTACATCTATGCATAATGTGCAATGACTCCAAAGGTCTGTGGCATTTCAGACTCTTTCACATCTTCCCCTGGGTTTCCCACAGTGTCTGAAGCACCCACAAGAGCACTGACACTATAAGATGGACATCTTCTCTTACAGAGGAGAGACGGGTGGCTGTTGGCTGCGTCAGCCAACATTTCCAGCACAACCAGACTCAGGCTCTGAGATGATGCTGGCAGGGACAGGACAACGTACTTTGTGTCACTCCTCACCATGAGCATGACCGTGGCTGAACAGGATGTGGGAAATATCACTTTCCCTCTTTTACAGATGAGAAGCTAAGAATAAGAGAAGATCAAAGGTTGACTCAAAGTCACAGAGTTAGGACTCACAGAGGCAAGGTTTGGACCTGCTCTCATGACCCCAGAGGAATGCTCCTCCCATTAGCTCCTGTGACACTCGGGTTTATAAAGCCCTTGTGTTTCTAATACACAGAGACACATGCTCGGGAGAGAGGGCACAATTATACTCACAAACCCAGGCACTGAGTCCTTTATTTCCCCAGAATTCACTGATCAATGTGCTACCTCCATTCCACCAAGAAAAACCCAGGAAGGAAAATAAGGGGAAATCGGGGAAAAAAGGGGATACAAAATAACTAGTGGAACAAACGTTAGGGAAGCTAAGATGGTTTAATCCGGAAATAGAAAATGTTTCAATCATGTAGTAAGTAATTTTCAATCAAAGACTTAAGACATCTCTCACCTAAGGGTGATGGTGTAAAAGTAATGAGAGTTGCCCCAAAGCTCCCTCCACTGCGGATGTCTTCCTTAGAGAATCAGCCACTTGTGCCTAAAAATTCCATTTCCTGGAGCCCATGGTTGCCATTCATTGCTATCACCTTAATAACGTCTAATACAGATTAAAATCCACGATTCACATATAAAAGCAAGGCCATGCAGGCATAAGACACTGGCTAGATTTGTTTTACACAGAAAGGCAGGCAAGTCTAGTGGGACTGAGGGCATCTAGAGCAAGCAAGTGGGTAGTAGTGGGGTGACAGGGTCCCTGGCTTTTGCGGCAATAGCAAAGTGATGGTGATACCATCAGTGAGGGCAGTAGCAGGAAATTCGGTCATCCGGGGCTAGTGTAAGCACCCCGGGGCACGTGGATACAGCCTAAGTGGCGTGCGAGATGAGTATAAAGATAGGACTTTGTACTTTAATTTGTACGCATTCATTTGAATGCACGTTAGAATATTTATTGACAACAGAGCAAGCCTGTCAGTTCACAAATATTAGTGCTTACAACAACGTTAGGTTTTTAAGAGACAATTTGATTTAAAATCGATTTGAGGGAAAATGCCAAATTAAATTACAAGGGGTCTTTCAGGCATGGCAAAAATTGTGAAGGTGGCATCAAGATAACTGCAGTTTTGAAAACCCTGGTTTAGACGCCTTGGTATATTCTCAGCAAACACTGGGCTGAGAACCAAGCACCAATCTCTGCACCAAGCACCTCGCCAGGCCAGGGGGCACCTGCCGTAGAGGAGGTCAGAGCCTAAGGGTGATGGGGCACGTGAGACATTACAAAGGAATGCACCATGCCCCCTGCAGATGCACCAGGGCTAGGGACCAAACCAGGGAAGCTGCCTGGAAGAGGAAACATAGATACTGAGTCCAGGAGCATCGGTAGGCATTGGATAAGCATGGATTGAGCACGGCATCCTAGGCAGAGAATGTCTGCATCAAGCCTCGGACATCTGAAAGCAGCTTTTGCTTTCAACCTCCTCTACCTTCATGAAGAGTGGTTGGTGGAGGTGTCAGGTTAGAAGGAAGCCAAAAGTGGGAATTGACCTGCCAACCCAGGGGACCAGGTCCAGCAGATATTGTTGGCCCACAGGGACCCTCTGTCAGCTGATCTAAGTCCCTGTGCTGTTCTAGCCCCTGGGTCTGGGCTGTGAGCTTCCCCAGGTGCTGACCTCCAGAGGCTTGACCCCCTTTCCTGCCATTCAGTGTGCTCCCCCAGAATCATCAACTCCAGCATTCCCAATGCCCCCAAGCCCCGCTTCTAGGTTGCTTGTGTGTTTGATTATTCATCCTTTTGTTCTTGACCCTGGACTGTACCACAAATCCAGCACCCTCCCCACTGCGGCTCAGAAGGGAGGGTCTTCCCTGAGCGCCTCTGAAAACCAGTGTGCTTCCGACCCATGGATAAAACCCCGCAGACTTGAACAGAAAGTGGTTGATTTTCATTTTCCAAAATGAGTGCCCTTCATTTCAGAAACCCTGAAAACTTGCACAATTAAAAAGCGAAGTTAATTAGAATCTACCAGCAGCCACCTTCAAAACAGCGGCAGCCAAATGTGAACCAGCAGCCCCCGCCGCCCCGCCTCTGAAGGCTCCACTGGGCACTGCCAGCTTAAAGAGATAGGCCCCAGACAGCACCCAGGAGACCAATAAAGGACCATGTGCAGCCCTGAGATGCTGTAGGAAACACACTGCAGTTATGCGCTGACTCACTCGGCAGTGATGTAATTGGATACCTTTAATGAGCACCCAAACACACTTTAAAAATTTACAATCATGCCTTTCTTACGACCAACTTTCTAGATTTCTCTTTCTCCACCACTAAAAGGGAAAAAAACAAATACAAAGTAATCATGTAGTAATAAAAAGATCGAAGAGCTTATTCAAGGATCTTTGCATCTCTTCTGCTCTTTGGTAAAAGAAAGGAGCCTTGAGCTGTACATACTAAGTGCTCAGTAAGTACAAATTTTATAAGGTTATGGATCCAAAGCATATAAAAATACTACATTTGATTCAGTGCTAAGATGAGCATTTTCCTATAGACGTTGTTAGGAGGCATTTAAATGAAGACATTGTCAATATCTATCACAGCTTTTTATAAATATGATATTCACCTTTGTTTTGATCCTCTTCCTCACTTTTCAGAGTTTTCACTTCTGTTTACCACTCCACAGCCATGTGGTCAGCAACATCAGGCAATATTCTTTCCATTTCACAGATGCGGAAACTGAGGCCCAGAGAAGACGAGGCATCATGGTCTTGTAGCTTCTTTTTTTTTTTTTTTTTTTTTTTTGGTACGCAGGCCTCTCACCGCTGTGGCCTCTCCTGTTGCAGAGCACAGGCTCCGGATGCACAGGCCCAGCGGCCATGGCTCACGGGCCCAGCCGCTCCGCAGCATGTGGGATCTTCCCACCCAGACTGGGGCATGAACCCATGTCCCCTGCATCGGCAGGCAGACTCTCAGCCACTGCGCCACCAGGGAAGCCCGGTCTTGCAGCTTCTGAAACAGACGTTCCGCTGGTCTGACAGTTCCTCTCCTATACTTTCCTTCAAGTACCTCCACCCCTGGTTCGCAATTGTGTGGAGACGCTTCATACTGATTTCCTAAATGGAAACAACCTGGAGAGGACAGAATTTGAAAAACACTACCTTGAATCTCATTTCTAAAGAAAATCTATTTTACAAAAAGTCACTGAGCACTCCACCTATCAACTCAATATTGAATGTGTGCTCCTATGTGCAAGGCTCCATGCTTCTAAGAAGGGAGAGTGACATGGGAGCAGTGAGAGAGCTGAAAACCAGCGGGAACAATGCTCCTAATTCTACAGGTGAACTGGCATGCTCAGAGAAAGGGGGTGTTCACCCTGAAGCTCGAATCTACTGTGGAGACTTGATAATTTCAACAAGACTCTCTTCCCATCTGTCTTCACTTCATCACTGAATCTTCAGAGATGCCATGTTTCTCCCCAACACAAATATTCCTCCCCAAATGCCATTCTCCCAGGCCTCACTAAACCATGCCTCTTTCATTTTATAGAACTTGAAATCCATTCATACTGTGAAACTTTCCATCATTAAGCCTCTTTCCTTCTAATCAGGTCAATATGCAGCCTACAAGCAATTGATACATGCTATACCTTGCCCTAAACTAATTGACATTTGCTTCCGTATATCTTACCAAATGCCTCTTCATAGATGCGGTTTTATTTCTCCCCTTACTCTGAAAATTCTCAAAAGCAGAAATCAGAGATGCATCTTTTCTTTGTGGCTTTCTTATTTCTCTGCTATTATATGTCTAATTCATTTGGCAATACTGTTGATTTATCCTTTCCATCTCTCATTGTGGTTATTTTTTCACCTGAACACAATTTTCCCTGGCAACTATCAAAATCATAGTTCAATAAACAATTCCCACGTGTTCACTGAGACAAATGTAATTAAAGGTAGTATTAAAAGTTTAACTATACTTTATATTTTACAAATTACTTTCACATATGTGATCTTCTCGTTTGCAAATTCCAGGCGCTCTAACTAAAATGCCTATATCCAGAAGGGAACTCATGAAGGAAAGTACCTTTAATTGCTTAATTCGTTTCAGCTATTTGGGTATTAATCTAATCCACACATTTTGCTGGTATCACTTAATAACCATCTTTAAAAATAAGTTCAAAGTTCCATTTGCGCAGGTGGGAAGATTATATTTCATGATTAAAAGGGAGAAGAAGGGTGTGGGAAGAAGGTGACTGCTGTTCATTAAAAGAACTATTGCAGCAACTTCACCCTTTTCTGAGGACTTTCACCAATTTTCTGCTTGCTGGCTAATCATCTTACCAGGAATTAAGAAAACACCAAAAAGATTAAAATTGTTCCACCCACCAACTGTTTCTAAAAGCTCTTAATTTAATCCTGGGTGGTACCTTTTCACACTGAGTAATCGTGTTGAGAAACCTCTTTGTATGTTTTGCGAGCTGCTTTCATTTTTCCAAACCAATAATGAAGAATGTAAAACTATGGTCACAGCACTATCTAGTGGTGGGAATGGGTAGACCAGGAGCTTTGAATCAGGTCGCCTCCCAACTGGCTTTTCTGCAGCTCAGCCCAGAAGCAGAAAAACTTAACTGTTCTCCTCCATTAAGATATACAATATTGTTAGGACATCCTGAACAGCAAATTCTTTTTTTATTTTTGGACAAATAATTTGGATTTTATTTCAGAAGAACTAAGAATTTTTTAACATCTTTATTGGAGTATAATTGCTTTACAATGGTGTGTTCATTTCTGCTGTATAACAAAGTGAATCAGCTATACATATACATATATCCCCATATCTCCTCCCACTTGTGTCTCCCTCCCACCCTCCCTATCCCACCCCTCTAGATGGACACAAAGCACCAAGCTGATCTGTCTGTGCTATGCGGCTGCTTCCCACTAGCTATCTATTTTACATTTGGTAGTGTATATATGTCCATGCCACTCTCTCACTTTGTCCCAGCTTACCCTTCCCCCTCCCAGTGTCCTCAAGTCCATTCTCTCTGTCTGTGTCTTTATTCCTGTCCTGCCCCTAGGTTCTTCAGAACCATTTTTTTTTTTTTTTTTTTTTTGCGGTACGCAGGTCTCTCACTGTTGTGGCCTCTCCCGTTGTGGAGCACAGGCTCCGGACACTCAGGCTCAGCGGCCATGGCTCACAGGCCCAGCCGCTCCGCGGCATGTGGGATCTTCCCGGACCGGGGCACGAACCTGTCTCCCCTGCATCAGCAGGTGGACTCTCAACCACTGTGCCACCAGGGAAGCCCCAGAACCTTTTTTTTTTTTTTAGATTCCATATATATGTGTTAGCATATGGTATTTGTTTTTCTCTTTCTGACTTACTTCACTCTGTATGACAGATCTAGGTCCATCCACCTCACTACAAATAACTCAATTTCGTTTCTTTTTATGGCTGAGTAATATTCCATTGTATATATGTGCCACATCTTCTTTATCCATTCATCTGTTGATGGACACTTAGGTTGCTTCCATGTCCTGGCTATTGTAAATAGAGCTGCCATGAACATTGTGGTACATGACTCTTTTTGAATTATGGGTTTCTCAGGGTATATGCCCAGTAGTGGGATTGCTGGGTCATAAGGTAGTTCTATTTTTAGTTTTTTGAGGAACCCCCATACTGTTCTCCATAGTGGCAGTACCAATTTACATTCCCACCAACAGTGCAAGAGGGTTCCCTTTTCTCCACACCCACTCCAGCATTTATTGTTTCTAGATTTTTTGATGATGGCCATTCTGACTGGTGTGAGATGATTTCTCATTGTAGTTTTGATTTGCATTTCTCTAATAATTAGTGATGTTGAGCATCCTTTCATGTGTTTGTTGGCAATCTGTACATCTTCTTTGGAGGAATGTCTATTTAGGTCTTCTGCCCATTTTTGAATTGGGTTGTTTGTTTTTTTGATATTGAGCTGCTTGTATATTTTGGAGATTAACCCTTTGTCAGTTGCTTTGTTTGCAAATATTTTCTCCCATTCTGAGGGTTGTCTTTTCGTCTTGTTTATGGTTTCTTTGCTGTGCAAAAGCTTTGAAGTTTCATTAGGTCCCATTTGTTTATTTTTGTTTTTATTTCCATTTCTCTAGGAGGTGGGTCAAAAAGGATCTTGCTGTGATTTATGTCATGGAGTCTGAACAGCAAATTCTTAAAGACAAGAGTCTCTCCTCTCAGCCCACCCCCTACTAAGGCTCTCTCTCAAATTACAGAGATAAGTCCTAACAGTATAGGTTGGAAGTTGCTCAGAAATGGACAATTAAGAATGGAGGAAGGAGAAACCAGGCCCTCACAATAAGATATGCTAAATTCATGAACAAGAAGAAAACAATGTTACCCTGCTCAGTTCTTAGTAAACGTGAGTTGAGAGTGACGATGATAATGATGGTGGTCTTGACAGTGATGGCTAACATTTATCGCATGCTAATCATGCACCACGTCCTAAGTACCTGTAATAACCTGTAAATCCACCCAACAACCCTGAGCATCCCATTTCACTGATGCAGAAATGGAGGCAGAGAGAGGCTAATTCATTTCCCCAGGGCCACACAGAGAGTAAGAGGAAGATGTGGGATTTGAACTCAAGCAATTTAAATCTAGAGCACGTGCCCTTATTAATGATGTTCAAGACAAGTATAAGTTTCAAATTTAGAAAAAAAGAATGACTTACTGAAGTAGCATACCATCTCCAGAGTTAGAACAGGAAGTGCAGTCCAGCAGAAACACAGTACACTTTTGCAGATTTTATTCAGTTCAGGCTGGCTGCTTTCGAGTTTATCCCCTTACCACGTGTACGCGCATGCACGCACACAGAATCATGCTGTACCCACTGAGCAGACTTGGTGTTGGAACATGGGCCTGTGGGTTGATGCTGTTGGAAATGAAAGAGGTCTTGAAGGTGACTTTGGTATGATTTGATCTCCATTTGACAGATGACAAAACAAGACAAAGAGATATGGTTATTTTTGCAAAATCAAATGTATTAAATATTTATTGAAGACTGGCCACCTACAAGGCCTCCTGACAATCATTTGGTGGGGGGAGGGTGAAGATGAACAAGTCTTGATACTTGCCAACAAGAAGAATGTGGTCCAGCAGGAGAGAAGAGAGTTATCATATATATTATATATATAATATAATGTTATCCTATATCATGTTATTATTACATATAGTTAGTATATAACTATTGATATAATGCATGGAAGGATCTACAAAGGGCCATGGTGATAATAATACTTAATAATAGTAATTACCAGTGTTGAATGTTCACTCAATGCCAGCATGTTACATATATTACAGCATTGATATGTGTAAAAAAAACTGGTATTATTATCATACCCATTTTATAGACAAGGAAACAGGCTCAAAGAGGCTAAGTTGCCTCCATTCATCTACTGACAGGTAACAAGAGGCAGAGGTAGGATTTTTAACCTACCTGTAACCATCCAGCTATGTTGGATGGCAAGACTGATGGTTTCAACCTTATGAGAGAGGCACAGATTATAACACGAAAATAAAGAAGAGGTAACTATCAACTTGAGAAAGCAGGGAAGGCTGCATTGTGGAGGACACAACTGAGCTGGGCTGTTAAGGGTAAATAAGGTTTCAGTCAGTAAATGGGGTTCAGTATATTAGTTTCTTGCAGCTGCAGTAACAAATTACCAAAATCTGGGTGACTTAAGACAACAGAAATTTATCTCTCAGTGTTCCAGAGGCCAGAAGTCTGAAATCAAGGTGTCAGTACAGCTGTACTCCCTCTGGACGCTTGAAAGGAGAACATGTTCTTTGCCTTTTCCAGATTCTGGTGGCTGTCAGCATCCCTGCACTTGTGGTCATTTCACTTCAATCTCTACCTTTGCGGTCACAGTGCCTTCTCCCCTTCTGTTTGTCAAATCTCCCTGGGCTTCACTTTTATGAGGACTCTTATTGGATTCAAGGCACACCAGATAATACAGGATGATCTCCTTATCTGAAGGTCATGAATTTAATTACATCTGAAATGACTCTTCTTTAAAATCAAGTAACATTCACAGATTCCAGCGATTAGGAGATGGACATATCTTTGTTTCAAGGGGGAGAGCACCATTCACTACACACAAGCAAAGGCAAGGGAAGCAAGAAAGCACAGGACGAGTCTTGGGACCCGAAAACAACCTGACTGGGTTTCTAGTACACCTTGTAGTCAGGTAGTGTCAGTTCTCTGACTTTGTTCCTCTCCGTCAATATGGTGTCGGCTTTGGGGGATCTTTGACCTCTTCATATAAACTTTAGAATCCGTTTGTTAATATCCACAAAATAACTTGCTGGGACTTCTATTGGGATTGCATTGCACCTATAGACCAAGTCGGAGAGAGCTGACATCCGGACAATATTGAGTCTTCCTATCTGTGGACTGACTGGGTTTCTGAAGGTATAGTGGGAAAAGGCTGGGGGAGGCTAGATTTTGAGGGCCTTCTGGGCGGTGCTGAGGAGGGCATGCTTTCTTCTGTGAAAGGGGAAAAACTGAAGAAATTTAGGCCAAGGAGTGACGTATTCAAGATTACGTCTGCAGTATTACGTGGGATATCCCGGAGAAGTAGAGGGAGGGGGACCATTCAGGAAGAGGTGAAATGGTCCAGTCCGGGTGAAACAAAGCTGTCGCGAGAACTAAAGGAAAGCAGAGGTGGCATCAAGACGGTAGTCATTCTGTTACCACATCTCCAGCTTCCCAGAGCAGCGATCGTCAGCAAAGCCCTCAAAAGGGAGGGGCAGAGAGGTCCAAGTTTATTCCCAAATGCCATTTCATTTATCCTTTCTGAGTGGAGATACATGCTCCCCTTTGTGGGAAAGCGGGAATGTTGCATTCCAACCTCATCTTTTCGAATCTGAGGGTGGGGGGCGTGCGGCAGGACACGAGGTGTCTGTGCACAGCCGAGGAAGCCCCTTTCAGTCTGTCCCCATTATTTGGCGCCTGGTCTGGGCTTAGCGATGTGCTATGTACCCTGAGAAGAACCGAAGAAAAGAATAAGTCATTCTTATCCTCCGAGTGTTTATAAACTCATAACATAGGTAAAGAGAATTTACTTTCAACGCACACTAATAAGTCAGGTGGCATGGAGTTGGGAGCCTGGGGGTGGCATCACAAAGCCCAGGACTGTATATTGCTCCACCACTAGCTGGCTGGGGCTGGCCTCACGTTCCTTATTTGAAGCACAGATCTATGAATCCCTTCCTCGTAGGAGGCTTCTGAGGAGGAAAGGCAGTATCAGTTCTGGCTGAAAGGTCTATATTTTTGGATTTAAAAGTATTTCAAGGGGCAGTGAATATTTTGAAAATTCTGGGAAACTGGGGAAGAGTTCTAGGTAACAAATGTCTATTCAGGAACTGAGTAGAAAGCCCCGATAGATGGCTTAGATTTGGTGCCCAGTAAAGATAAAGAAATAAAGGAAAAACGTTTAGCTTGCATTAGGCTTTAGGGTGGGCTGTGGAAGCTTAATTGAGACACAGTGAGCCGTACGAAAAAGGTGTACATTATACAGTAGAAGCTTAAATGAATAGGCAACACCAATGAAGCGAGGAGAAATGAAAGTAAATTTTGTACTGACAGACTTACTGACTTATAGAGCTTTTGATTTTTCTCCAGAATGAAAATGTATGTTTGATTCTTGGTTTTGCTCTTTGGTTTTAGTGGGTGTCCATCACTTTTATTAAATATCAGTGTCTCTTCCTCTGTCATGTATTCCCAATTTCCAATATTGGAATGTCCTCAATTGCTTGATATTTCATTTCACTCCGTGTTTTTTTTAATTAATTATTTTCCACTTAATAAAAAGTACTTTCCCACTCACTGAAGTACCAGATATATATATATATATATATATACACACACATATATATATACATATACGTGTATGTGTATATATGTATATGTATATGTATATATATAAAATATGGGTCTGCTGAATATTTTCATCTTCGACCTGGGAGATGAGAATAAAAGCAGGTCCACTTAATGCAGGGGAATATTACATGCATGGGGAAGCTCTTAGATATGCAACACAAATCAATTTAATAAAATGAACTGTGGTTGGTAAGAGGTCACTTTAAATAATGCATAAAATGAAGGAAAAATTTTAAATGTATAATAAAGATCACTATACTGTCAAAGTGAAACTAGGATGTGTATTGAATAATAATAATAGCAGCAAACACTGTGTACCATGGCACAATTCTAAGCTGTATATATACATATTTTTCCATTCTTTTAAGTTTTATTGAAGTATAGTTGCAGTACAATGTTCTATGAGTCATAGGTGCACAACATAGTGATACACGATTTTTAAAGGTTATACTCCATTTATAGTTATCATAAAATAGTGGCTGTATTCCCCATGTTGTACAATATATCCTTGTGTCTTATTTTATACCTAATAGTTTGTACCTCTTATTCCCCTACCTCTATATTGCCCCTCCCCGCTTCCCTCTCTCCACTGGTAACCACTAGTTTGTTCTCTGCATCTGTGAGTCTGCATCTTTGTTCTTTGTTTTGTTCACTAGTTTGTTGTAGTTTTTAGATTCCACATATAAGTGATATCACACAGTATTTGTCTTTCTGTGTCTGACTTATTTCACTTAGCATAATGCCTTCCACGTCCATCCATGTTGCTGCAAATGACAAAATTTCATTATTTTTTATGGCTGAATAATATTTCGTGTGTGTGGGGGTGTGTGTGTGTATCACATCTTCTTAATGCAGTCATACATTGATGGACACTTAGGTTGCTTCCATATCTTGGCAATTATAACTAATGCTGCTATGAACATTGGGGTACATGTATCTTTTTGTATTAGTGTTTTTGTCTAAGCACTACTTGTATTTAAAAAGGTGCTATATGAGTATATTAAAGTAATATATATATATATATATATATATATATATATATATATATAAACTAATTTAATCCTTACAAAAACCTTTTGAGGTTGGTACTACTATTATCCCAGTTTTACAAATGGAGAAGCTGAGGCACAGCAAGATTGAGTAACTCACCCATGTTCTCACAGCTCATGAGTGTCAGACCTGAGATTTAAACCCAAGCAGTCTGACTCCAGCGTCCATGCTCCTGGTGGCATTTCATCAGCCAGTGAATATTTCAGGACTATCTCACGAGTGCTGTGTTTTCAGTACCACCTGGACTGTATTAGTGAGTTTTTCTGCAGTAACAAGACAACCCCACTTCCTAGTGGCTTACTAGGACGAATGCTTATTTCTTGCTCACATTACTTGAGGGCTATGGGTTGACCACAGCTCTGATCGGCTCTGCTGGGTGTGGATTGGCTCCACTCTGCTCAGCAATGTGTGTCTCCTCCTTGTAGGACCAGGATGAAAGAGGAACTCCTCTGTGGGCATTAAATGGGCAGGAGTTTCAGAACAGTAGAGGGAAGTTAGCAGAACACACATTCACTGACTCTGCTTGAAAGTAGCAAATGTCCGGTCTGCTCATCCCACTGGCCAAGGCAAGTCACGTGGCCAAGCCCAAAGTCAATTAGGCAAGGCTGTCTACTTCTCCCATGGGTGGCATAGGCTAGTCACACAGAGAATGGCTGGAAGCAGTAATCCACCAGCTCATCCCAGTGAATGGCTGGGGACAATAATCAACCAGCTCAAGGGCTCATCAGCCTGCCCAAGTGATCTCACAATTAAATTAAGAAAACAAGACTAGTGTAGCAATAATTAGAGAATCATGCATGATACAGTCATCTGCATTTTTTCATGCCACCATGTCATGTGGAGCTTGTGCACCTAGGAACCTTGTCCTTGCTTTGCAGGATTCTATGGGAATTGAGATTTGATCATGACTGCCTGTACTTAATAATATTTAAAAATAAATGCTCAATTCTGAAACGGGGCCTTAGTGCAAGCTCTCCTCAGGGAATTTCAAAGGAAACCCAAACCATGCCTACAAGGCCCTAAATCACCTGGCTTTTGCCCACCTTCAGACCTCATCTCTGTCCCTTCCCTTTTTTACTCAGCTAGCCCCAGGACCTTTGCACATGCTATTCTCTCTGCCTAGAGTCCTTTCTCCTCCGATCTTCACAAAGCTGACTCCTTTCAAGCATTGAAGCCTCAGCTGCAAGTCGAATTCTTCAGAGATCTCTTCCCCGACCAGTCAACCTAAATTAGCCCTCCACCACCCTATCACTCTGGGGTGCACTAACCTGATTTGTTTGATACACAAGCCTTATCACCGTTTGAGACTCTCTTATCAATAAATGTGTTCACATGTTAATGGTTTGCTTCTTTCATTGGAATGTAAGCTCCAAAGAGCAAAGAATTTGTCTGACTTGTCCTCATTCTATCCTGACTGCCTAGATCGGCGGTTCCCAACCATTTTGGCACCAGGGACCGGTTCCGTGGAAGACAATATTCCACAGACTTGGCGGGGGTGTGGCTCAGGCGGTAATGTGAGCGATGGGGAGCAGTGGGGGGCGGCAGATGAAGCTTTGCTCGCTCGCCGGCTTTCACCTCCTGCTGTGCGGTCCGGTTCCTAATGGGCTGCAGATCGGTAGGGGACCCCTGGCCTAGATCATCTACTGACACAAAATTGGGCATGCAGTAATTATTGTGGAATGAATTAATAAATGTGGACAGGGGCCAGATCGTCTAAGGACTTGCAGCCATGGTTTGGAGTTTATGCCAACCAATTAAATTATAAACCATCATGTATGAGTTCCCTAACTGGGCTTTCTTAGCCTAATCATGTCATTTCCAGGCCAGGGATCACCAGCCCAATCACCGGTTCTCAACCTTGGCTACACTTTGAAATCAGCTGGGCCAGGGGGACAACTTTTTAAAAACCCTGCTGTCTGGGCCCCAACCCCCAGGAATTCTGATTTAATGGGTCTAGGCTGAGGCTGGGACATGAGTGCTTTAATGATCCTCGATGCGCAGCCACAATTAAAACCCACTGGTTTCAGTGGTACTGAAAGGATAGTGGGGATTCCAGAAATGCTTTTTGTCTCATTGAGTGTGGCTGATTTGAGCAGTCGGCTTCATTTTGACACTGCCTGATACGTAGTAGGTGCTCAATCATATGTGTTACCTGGCTTTCTAGTAAATATTTGATGAGTGAGTGAGTGAATGAATAATTGAAATTTAACTAAAGCCTATAGGAGATTAGCAAAGGCAGAGGTCAGCATGGATGGAAGTAGCTAGATGATGCTCTGTAACAGGCAGTGGGTAGGAACATGGCCTGACATCCACTTCTCTTTGTTCTAAAGTATTCCAGAATCCTGGAATATCCAGGCTGGAATGGGCCATGGATAACATCCAATACAGTGGTTCATAATATTATTCTGGTCACAGGCCCTTTAGAATTGGGTGAAAGTTTTGGACACTCTCCCTCCAAAAAATACATCCAACATCCATACTTATGAGTCCAATCTGAGCGGGTTCAACAAGCTCCTAGACAAGGGTTCCCTAGCTAAAATCTTAACATCCAGTTCAAAGTCCCCATTAGTAGAAAATGAAATGGAGACCCAGAGTGGGCGAGTGGCCTGCTGGAGACACAGCCAAGACAAGGACAACAGCTGGATGGAACCTAGTTCCCACAGCAGTGAAGGTAGTTGCCAATCTCAACTTTATGGACCCAATGAGGTCAAAGTTAAGAGGATGAACTTGTAACTAATTATTTTGTGTTTCCTCCTCCTTTCCCTTGATGTCTCAAATCTCACACGCCATAAAATTCCAACAGCTAATCTAACCCCATAGCTGTGACACATCATTAAAAAGTGGAAACTGAAATTCTAGAGCGACCAAGTCTTCCAAATCTACCATGTCTTCATGCCAATCTCTGAAAATAGAGCAGTGGAAAATGGCCTCCAATAAAGCCAAGAAACCCTGAAATGAGGACCAGCCTGTGACTGGTCCCTAGAGCAGCCAACACAAGCAGTCCACATCTGTGAACACACATAGCTAAGCTGATGAAGAATTCCATCATTCCAGATGTCAGGATAAGTGACACCAAGAAGAGTCCTGGCAGACAGCTGGATAGCATCTGAATAAGATGTGAGCTCAGGAAGTAGGAGAAACAGCCAAGATCAAATTGTTCATGGATGTCAGGAGTACGTTAGGAACACGGTGTCTCCTTGCCCTGGCTGGGAGTGGGTTTTCAAAGGTGTGTGGCAGAGAACAAGTGCTTAAGGATGGTTGCCAGAGCCTGAGGAAGACTTATTGAGGCCAGCCTCAATGAAGTCACTCTCAGTTCTATTTTAGGAAAGGACGTGAATGCAACATACTGTCAATATTTCAAAGGATCCGGGAGTGAATCATCTAATATCTGTGTCTTTCTCCTTCTCCCTTGTTCTGCTACTTTTCTAGAGAGTCATCCTTGTTATCAGCACCTCCTCAGAGGCCAAGGAAAGGAACAAAAGCCAAATTAATCACTAGGTTATGTGTAACAACCATGGGGAAAGGGCTGGGGACTTTGTCCAAAATAGCATTTGAGAATGCACGTCTTCTCCTAGTTACTAAGATGTCTTCTTAACCATCTAGGTACAGCATTAAGACTCAAAATACAAAACGAAGTGGGCCGACCTGTGGTCCATGCTGCACAAGAAAGGATCCATCGTACATTATGAAGGAATATGGCAGATGCCTGACTGATAATTTCTCCTCCCAAACTCTCCTCACAACTCCATCATGCCATGAATCTTAGATGTAAGATCTTTATTTACCATCCCCAAAACTTAAAAAAAAATTTTTTTAATTTTCAGTAAATTGTTTTCAATACGTGTACCTTTTGAATAATTAGTTCCACAAATTTGTTTCCCTGTCTCTTGTCTCCTTAATCCTGTGAAACTTGGGATTGGATTAATTAATACAACATAGTACTTAATACACTAGTGAACCCAATATAACATTAGGTGACTTGCAGTCACTCCACAGGGTAGACTGTGTGTCTTAGCTTACATCTAAGTATACCCTTCATTTAAAATAGCTGAGCTCCTAAGCATGACACTTAGACAAAGTGTGTATATGTCATGAGTTTTAAGTAGGAAAACTGTTTCTGTCAACCTGTTGAGGCATATAGACTAAACATGTTCATCCACTATGAGTATCGAGAGATCATGCAAAGATTCAAGAAGGATAACAAGTGTGAGGGATGCTTGGTTAAGTGCAACACCAGCAAATGTGAGTTTCAATCCACACTGCATCTCTCAGCACCAAAACCGTATCCCATAACTTGGTAAATCTGTGGCACTTTATTAAGAGATGTTAAACAGTGAGCCTCCCCTGGTTTCTAAGGTTTCATTAATCACCTACCATGGCCAGAGGCAACCTCTCTCTAAAGGTCTAAGGCATCCAGGCAAATCCCTGCTTCGTAAACACTTGCTAAGGCTTTGGGGCCAGAGCATCAGCATGATATCTACCTGGTAAGCTGCCGAGGCAAGTGGGGCACGAGAAGGGGCTGTTCTACCTAAGCTAGAGGCAGGGGCCAGCCTCCACTGTTTACTCCATGGCTGCTTACCTCTAGGCTCCACCCCAGTTCGTTTTCAGCTTTCCAAAGGTGGATCATTGTTCCAGCGACATCAGAATGCACCCCAGGAAGAGAATTCCAAGAAAGCATCTGCTTAAGAGGGTCAGTCTTGAAAGTTCTCATCACAAGAAAAAACAATTTTAACTGTGTGTGGAGACGGATATTAACTAGACTTACTGTGATGATCATTTCACAATATATACAAATTTCAAATCATTATATTATACACGGGAAACTAATACAATTTCATATGTCAATTATATGTCAATTTCTAAAAAAAAAGCATTTGTCCCTCATCATTTCATGTAGATTTCCTTTCTTTCTCCTCCTCCTAGAAGTTATTCCCCTAAAGAGATAGCCTCATACACATCCCTGAGCTTGCAATTTGTTCTTAACCCATATCAGAGCCCCCTCCATGACGGAGCTTCTGGAAATGGGTTTCACCAATAATGACACTCCATATAAAGACTTGCAGTAGTGACTTGAAACAATAAAATTTGGTTTCCCCCAAACATGAGTAGTAACTTCGCTTTTAAACCAACCCTCATACATAAAACAATTGGAGTAGTGTGGAGCTTCCTGAGAACTATTGTTTTCCATGTAGAGTCAAGTCATGATCCTTCTGGCAGGTACAGCAGAAAAAAACAAATCAGCAAAGTAGCCACAATCATAGATTTTTCACATCCCTGCAAATTGATATCTAGCCCTCAGGCTGAGAAATATTCTGCAGAAGAGCAGCCGTTCTTATAATCTTTGCATAAAGAGTTCAGTTCACGCACAAAAGATAACAGGTGGGCACTTTCACTCTAATTTTCTCATTCATGGGAGACAGTTTCAAAACGCTTCTTTACCAAAGTCTTTCTTCCTGATATTTATCTGATGTGAATGTCAGGAATAGATTAATTAATGTAGGAACCTCAAGGAGATCTCAAGGGACGACAGTATCTGGAATATCTGAGGCTCCTGCTGGCCACCCTGCCTGGTAAGGATGCTGAGAGTCCTGTTAGCGGCAAGCATCATTAGACATTCCCTGTACACTTTGAATCATTTTCATTCAGGCAGAGGGAGAGGGCCTTTCAGAAGGACAGACCACGGATTCCCTGTAATTTAAAGGAGAGAGACACATTATGCAGCTCTCTCATTTGAATTATGACTCAGAGATAAGCATTTCCTCTCTGCGATAAGAGTGGAGGCCCATAATAGCCATAGAACTGTTTTCCTGAAAGAGTTCTCATTTGCATGCTTAGCAGCTGCTAGGAGAGACATGAGCAGCTGGCTGTGGTCTAACGTGAGCTGGACTCGCAAGCGTAAAGGGAAGACTTGGAGGTGCCGTCACCGGGGAAGCTGGCCACTGATGGGACGCCAGCATTAGTTATGCTGTCAATCTCCACTAGTCCCAGGATCCTGCTGAGACCCAAATGAAGCTAGACTGGGAACATTGTTAAGCATGCCATCTGAGAGGGAGAGTCACACATGTCAGCCGTTTAGGGGGACAACTTTTTCCTACTTGAAAACCAGAGCAGCCAGTGGAAAGGGAATTATTTTGTAATGACATCAGCTATGTGTAGACTTCAGACTTGAAAACAGAGTAGCTCTCTCACTTGTGTGTCCAGCCAGGACGTCAGAGGGAGTCCTGTGTACTCAGGTGCAGGGTGTCCCGAGAGAGCCTGAGGGCATGAGGGACCCAAGACACCCAGCATCACAGCTGCATCACTACAGTGAGTCCAAGTGATTCGATGCTGCCTTTTCTTCCTTTTTCTCCTGTCTGCTCTCCAGTGGGAAAAGGGCAGAATAGACCCCTGACAAAATAAAAAAGGGCAAGTGTGGATCTTCAAGGAGTGAGGAGCCTGCCAAAATACTGGCTAGGAGGGTACTGGTCAGAGATGGGGTCACGGGAAATAAAAACATCAAAAAAACAAAGGGGTCATTATATTAAAATATCAAAACTCCTAAAACATGTTAATGGAAAAGGTTTGGAAGTATAAAGTAATCATGCATTATTCTACGCAGTGGTTCCAGACCGATAGCTAGGTACTTTATGGTTTTACAAAGTGCTACAACATTAGTTACCCTATTTGATTCTCATAACAAAGGCCTATGTGAGAAGACAGTTGTGACGGTTAATTTCATGTATCAACTTGACTGGGCCACAGGGTGCCCAGATATTTGGTCAAACGTTATTCTGGGTGTTTCTTTCAGAGTGCTTTTGTCTGAGATTAACATTTACATTGTTAGACTGAGTAAAGCAGATTGCTCTCCCTAGCATGGGTGGGCCTCAACCAGTCTGTTGAAGGTCTGAAGAGAACAAAAATCCTACCTTGAATAAGAGAGAATACCTCCTGCCTGCCTGCTTTCAAACTGAGACATTGGCTTTTTCCTGCCTCTAGATTTGGACTGAGACGTGGATCCTTCCTGGGTCTTGAGCCTGCCGGGCTTCAGAATGAAACTATACCATCAGTTCCCCTGGGTTTCCAGTTTGCTGTCTCACTCTGAAGAACTTGGGACTTGACATCCTCTATAACCGTATGAGCCAATTCCTTATACTATGATATATTATACAACCAATAGGATGTACTATATATATGTGTATGTGTATGTATATATATGTACTATAGATATGAATATATAATACATCATATTGGCTCTCTTTCTCTGAAGAGCCCTGGTGAATACAATAATATTACCACCGTTTTATAAATAAATAAACTGGGCTCTAGAGAGATTTAATGACCATCACAAGGTCACAGGAGAGTTAACAGCAAAGAAGAGCTTGAACTCTGGTCTTCTAACTTGAAGCTCTGTCAACTTGTTCTTCCCTGCAGCTGGGATAAGATCATGGTTAAATATAGAATCCATAGCTTTATTTATTAATCAATAGACTTTACTTTTTGAAACAGTTTTAGATTTACAGAGGAATTGATCAGATAGTACTGAGAGCTCCCATCTATCTCTCACACCCAGTTTCCCCCATTATTAACATCTTACGTTAGTATGTTACATGTGCTACAACTAATGAAGTAATAGTAATTTGTTGTTATTATTACCTGAAGTCCATACTTTATTCCAATTCCTTAGTTTTACCTACTGCGTTTTTTCTGTTCTTGGATCCCATCTAGGACACCACAACACATTTAGTCACTGTCCTATCTCCTTAGGCTCCTTTAGACTGACAGTTTCTCAGACTATCCTTGTTTTAGATGACTTTGACAATTTCAGAAGTACTGGTCAGGGATTTTGTAGGATGCCCCCCTCCCCCGTCTGGTGTTTTCTCATGATTAGACTGAGGTAATGGGTTTGGGGGAGGAAGATCACAGAGGTAAAGTGCCACTTTCAGCACATCGTATCAAGTGTGCATACGATCAACATGGTCTATACTGTTGACGTTAACCTTGATCACCTGGCTGAGGTAGTACTTGTCAGGTTTCTACACTGTGAAGTAACCCCTTTTTTTCCCCCCTCTTCCCATACTGTATTCTTTGGAAGGAAGTCGCTATGCACAATTAAGGAGTGGGGAGTTATGCTCCTGTAGGGTGGAATATCTACATAATTTATTTGGAATTCTTATGCTCAGGAGAATGGTCTCTTCTCCCCATTTATTAATGCATCAGTGATTTGGGGGTGCATGGATATATATACATTATAAATACATTATAATATATAGTATATATATTGTACTTTGGTTTTTGATCCAATGTTACTTTATTTTGTCACTCAAATTGTTCCGGCTTTGGCCATTGGGAGCTCTTTCAGTTCACTCCTGGGTCCCTTTAACATACTCCACCAATGGTACCCCAACAATGAGTTAACATTTGTTTTGCTTTTACTTGTGCACGTCCTCACTTTCTGGCACTACAAGATGCTTCCAGTTCATTTGGATATTTCCTGTCCCAGTCCTAGAATCAGCCATTTCTCCAAGGAGCCCTGGTTCCTCTTACTGGAGAATGATATTAGAAACCAAAATCTGGGCACTTGGTGTGCTCATGGCTACTGGCCTTCTTAGAAGACAGAGCAAAGAAATATACGTGTATTTACTACTATGTACAAACATTTCTATATGTAAATATCTATAGCTACATCAAATTAAACATTAGTTCTAACTCATATCTCCAACTCTAATCCACATGGATTATTCTTCTTTTGAATTTTTAATAAGATATAATTGACAGGACTTCCCTGGTGGCGCAGTGGTTGGAAATCTGCCTGCCAATGTGGGGGACACGGGTTTGAGCCCTGATCTGGGAAAATCCCACATGCTGTGGAGCAGCTAAGCCCGTGTGCCACAACTACTGAGCCTGTGCTCTAGAGCCCACAAGCCACAACTACTGAAGCCCGCACGCCCTAGGGTCCACATACCACAACTACTGAGCCCACATGCTGCAACTACTGAAACCTGCATGCCTAGATCCCATGCTCCACAAAAAGAGAAGCCACTGCAACGAGAAGCCCGCACACCACAACGAAAGGTAGCCCCAGCTCACCACAACTAGAGAAAGCCTGCAAGCAGCAACAAAGACCCAACACAGCCAAAAAAAAAAGATATAATTGACATATAACTTGACCTTATTTTCAAGCGTACAACATAATGATTTGTTATTTCTATATATCGTGAAATGATCATCACAATAAATCCAGGTAACATCCATCACCACACAGTTACAATTTTTCTCGTGATGAGAACTTTTAAGATCCACTCTATTAGTAACTTTCAAATACACAATACAGTATTGTTAACTATGGTCACCTTGATGTACATTATATCCCCAGGATTTGTTTACTTTATAACCAGAATTTTGTACCTTTAGATCACCCCACATGGATTATTCTAACCGCCCCCACCCTTGTTTAGCTGTAAATTTCCATTCCAACAGTGAGAAACCTTGATCCCACCATCCACCATCCATTTTGCTTAATTGTTTCACTCCACTATACATGTATAGCAGTATCAGAATTGTTAACCCGTACCCTTGTGGAAAACAGCTTTATCAACTAGAATACATCTCTTATGTGCAGTTCCTTTTGCCTTTAGTCTTACAGACTCCATTGATTTCCAAAGTTACTTAGTTCAGCATCTTCCCCCCATCCCCTTCAGTGAGTTGTTTCATATATTTATAATATAATTAGATTCTCTTTTATGGGATACATTCTTTCCTGGAATCCTCTAACATCCTGAATTAGTTTTAAATTTGTGTACATTACGGTTCACTCTTGTGCTGTAAATTTCTTTGGGTTTTGACAAATGCATCATGTCATATGCAGTAGTATTACAGTATCCTACAGAACTTTTCAACACCTTAAAATAGGCATTTCTTGCCTTCCTGGTTTGTCTTGCCCCCTGCCCCAGACTTGGAAGCCAGCAGTAGAGAGGAGAGACTGGATAAGAACTTTACTATTTTCCCCGTAACCTCCTTCCTTACGCACTAAGTGAGATATTTGGCCACTCTTGGGTTGGCCTGGGCTTGGGAGAAAAGGAAGGAACACAGTATTCCGTGACCAGCACAGTTGTGATGGACATTGAGCCTTCTGGATGTGTCCCATTGCAAAAGTGCCAAATCTCCCATGAGATACTGGGAAGGGTCTTCAGAGAACCAGTTCCATGCTGGGGGTGGGGTCCTCCTACCTGCAGTTCCGCTGCCACAAATGATGTCTCTTCCAACTGTCCACTTCTGATGCGCCCTCAGCTCTTGGTTTTCTAGGGTTCTTCTTGCTAGTGGGAGTTACCATACCCTTCCAAATGGTCCTCCTGAGTAGGATAAGAAGATAGATGCCTGCTTCTTTTTCAAAGAATCCACAGTAGACCCACAGGAAATACATATGCACACAGCCTTGCCCACACCCCTCAAGACTGCAGGATGTTTCCAAGATCACCTTGACTTTGAGTTCATGTGGTACAACTCTAAGCTTTCCTGGGTATGAGTTAGATGTCTCACATGTTATATAAGTTAGATGTCCTCATATCCCCTACTTCCAAGGGATGTATAGAAAGCTCTCTAACTAGTTTTCTTAAAGTTTGACCTAAGGTGAGGGAAATCTCCACATCCATCCCTGACTAACCTCCTCCCCTCCCCAGTCAAGATGAAGACAACATACAAGGCACATGGCCTGCTCCCTCCTCGTGAGGTCCTTGCTCCCCTTGCAGAGCCTGGAGGTGGGTGATGAAACTCCTTTCATGATCTCAGTGACATGGGTTTCTGTCATCCCCAAACAGCCACTCTCCAAACTTCAGAAGTCAGACAAGAAGAAAAGGTGAGGAGAAGCCAAAAAAGACACCAAAGCGGAGGCGTGGTTTTCCCCTAAAGAACTGAATATTCTTACCATCAAGCTTCCTAGAAAGAAATCAACCTTATGGCAGAAAATAAAGACTCAGGGGAGAGGAAATCTTTACTGTGTTCTCTGGTCTTCAGGGCTGTTGGGACCAGAACTTTGAAGTGCAGACACCACAGAGCGCTCCCAGGGAGGGGGCGAGCTGGGCCCTAGTGTAGGATGCAGGGTGGCACCCAGGCCAAGGAGGGCCCTGCTCCTTTGTGGGAAAGGTAGTCTGTGTTTAGGGACCCTCAGAGCGGCGCTCATCTGATAAGAGCTCCTAGCTCTTACTGAGGTGAATGACCCTTCTCGTATACCTAAACCTCTAACTTGTTATCAAAAGGAGCCTGGCCTTGGCTGTGCAGTGAGAAATCCAAAGACCTGTCCCTCACTTGGAAAGGAGCAGTAACAGGGAGAGCAATGACCTCTCTCTGCCCACTGCCTCCGTCTGAGGCAGGATCGGTGGTGGCAGCAGAGGGCACCAGTGAGCGTCACTGGCAGCAGAGACATGGCCAGACAGCAGGATGGGGAGGCAGGAGTGAAAGACACAAGCTGGCAGTGACCTAGTAACAAGTTCCCTTGAGACAACACCAGGAAGGGCTTTCAGTCATAGGCTGGGGAGATGCAGGCTGGAGGCCAGTCTCCATCTGGTTACAATGAGTAGAATTGTAACCTTGTTTAGAAATGAGTGCAGGAGAAAAAAAAAAAAAGAAAGAAATGAGTGCAGGCAGACTTACTAGAGAATGGACTTGAGGCTATGGGGAGGGGGAAGGGTAAACGGTGACAAAGCGATAAAGAGGCATGGACATATATACACTACCAAACGTAAGGTAGATAGCTAGTGGGAAGCAGCCGCATAGCACAGGGAGATCAGCTCGGTGCTTTGTGACCGCCTGGAGGGGTGGGATAGGGAGGGTGGGAGGGAGGGAGACGCAAGCGGGAAGAGATATGGGAACATATGTATATATATAACTGATTCATTTTGTTGTGAAGCTGAAACTAACATACCATTGTAAAGCAATTATACTCCAATAAAGATGTTTAAAAAAAAAGAAATGAGTGCAGGGAGTCTCAGACCTACCAGTTATAGCAACAAAGCAATCAAGAACTTTAGGCCAGAGACCAAAGCTCTGTGGCCTCTATTAAGCTTGCAAAAGTGAAATGGCTGTTGTCTTCTGGCTGTCTTCTCTATGATCATCAGCAGTAAACTCTTAAAGCAAAAAGGGTTTCTGAGTTTGTCTTTGGGGCAGCAAAACAAGCTGGAAGGAGAACTAAGGAGACAGACATCTCTGTCAATCAGTCTTTCAGGGAAAAGGATTCCAAGGTATAGGGAGGGTAGTGGCTTCATCACGGAAGAGGGGAAAGTGGCTGTCCTTAAGACAGAAAAGAGAACAAGAAGAGGGGTCTGGACCTGAGAAGGCCCCTGTCTCCTTCAAGAATGATTTTTTTTTAAAACACCCTCAGTGTGGAGAAAATGGAAACCTCCTACACTTTTGGTAGGAACGTAAATTTGTACAACCACTGTGGAGAAAAGTATGGAGGTTCCTTTAAAAACTAAAAATAAAACAACTATATGATCCAGCAATCCCAGCCCTGGACATATATCCAGAGAAAACCAAAATTTGAAAATATACATGCACCTTAATGTTCATTGAAGCACTATTTACAATAGCCAAGACATGGAAGCAACCTAAATGTCCATGCAAAGATGAATGGATAAAGAAGATGTGGTACATATATACAATGGAATATTACTCAAACATAAAAAGAATGAAATAATGCCATTTGCAGCAACATGGATTGACCCAGAGATTATCGTACCAAGTGAAGTAAGCCAGACAGACAAAGACATATACCATATGATATCACTTATAATTGGAATCTAAAATATGAACTTATTTACAAAACAGAAATAGACCCATAGACATAGAAAACAAACTTATGGTTACCAAAGGGGAAAGTGTGGGGAGGGATAAATTAAGAGTTTGGGATTAACATATACACACTACTGTATATAAAATAGATAAACAACAAGGACCTCCTTGTCCCTCCAAGCACAGGGAACTATACCTAATATTTTATAATAACCTATAAGGGAAAAGAATCTGAAATATATATATATATAACTGAATCACTGTATTGTACACCTGAAACTAGCACAACATTGTAAATCAACTATACTTCAATTAAAAAAAAAAAAAAAAGAACAATTTCACTCCCCACAAAAAAATCTGGGTTTTACAATCTGGCACTCCAGATTTAGCCACCTACCTCTGAGGCTTATTAGCTATATGTCTTTGGACAATTTGTCTTTGATCCTCAGTTTCCTCACCTTTAAAATGCAGCAAACACTGTGTCTACCTACCGTTGGAGTATTGCAGAAATTAACTGAGATAAAACATGTAAAATACTTGGAACAGAGTAAGCACTCAGTAAAAGGTAATTTAAAAAAATTTTGTTATTCTATTCAATATGCCCTAGCGATGACACTTACTTCCAGACAGTGCATTAACAGATGCTCTTAATGAAGATCTGAGATATCAAGAAAGAGTTAAGCTTTAAAAGTCTGGCACTTGAAGTCTTCAGCAGTTTTCCAGAAAATTCATCTATTTAGAAGGTTTTTTAAATGACCATGAGCTCTTTGACAGCCTTCTCATCAAGAATTAGGGTCTCCATCCCTCTCTCCAGTGTCTTCTCAGGATTATAACTGCTTCCACAAATAGAGTATGACAGAAGTCATGCTCTAAGACTTGGATTGGGTCATCAAAACCTGTGAAGTTTACACCTACTTCTCTTGGGACGCTCTCTCTGGGGGAAGTCAGTGCCAGAAAAATCTGGAAATCTAGCTGTTCTGAAACCCCCATTCTGAGAGGTCACATTGTAGGCTATCAATCAACAGCCATGGCTGAATGACCAGCCCACAGACAGCATTAAAAGCCACCCTGTGATTGAGTCATCTTGGACACCCAGCCCAGCTGAACCTTCAGATGACAGCAACTTCAGCCAAACTCTGTTGACAACCACATGAGAGGTCCCAAGTGAGAGCTTCTAAGCCAGAAATGCCTTGAATTTCGGACTCATAATTTGGTGAGCAAAGTAAAATTGTTGCCAGTTTACATCACTAAGTTTTGAGATAATTTTTAGACAAGCAATAGCAGCAGGAACCCTTGTGTGGAACACCCCATTAGCCTGTGATGGATAGACTTGATGTGACAGTAATCTCATCAGACCATAATGAAAATTCACCAACAAGATTAAGAATCCCACAAACGCAGTGTTTCCAGATTCTTCCCAAGTTTCCCTAATGCCTATTTGGTCAGTGCCATCAGAACCCTAAAATTAAAACAAGCATCATTCTCTCCCTATTTCTGCTACCTGCTTGATCAGTGTGATGTTAATGAACAGTAATTCTGTGTTCCTTACGTTTCTCCCAGTGAGATGAATGGCTCTCATCCTGCAAAGCTGGACAGAGCACCGGTGTCCACTGCAGGTGGGACTGTAGTCAGCAGGAGAGTCACAGACTGGCAGTCACGGCCCTTCCTCCATCAACACAGCAACCCCTCTGTCAGCGTCTGTCTGAGCGGAAAATAGACCATTGTTGGTAGAATTTGTGAGCCACCAATTTGCCCATAGGCACGCCTTTGAAGGGGGGAGGGGGAGGGTGGAGAGAAGAAATATAAATCCTATTTTTTAATCCTCTGGGGTTGAATGTATGTTTCACCGTTGTTAAGATTTTTGAGACATAGAGAATGCCTGAGAAAAATACTATGACAAAGGGAGACTGTGCAAATTTGTTTCCATAGCAACTTCTCCAATGAGAGTAACGGTTCTACCCAGCCGCGAGGGGGAAGTAGTAAGACTAAAATATGCTCAAAACAAACACTTTCATGACTTCATTTTTTTCCTTAAATATTTAATTTTATGTAACTTGCTTGTTGCACATATTATAACTCTTACCAGCAGAGAGTGTTTCCCCAGGATCCCGTTTCTGAGGAACTCATGAAATGCAGAACTACACTCTGATACATAATGACATATTGCACCCTATGAAAAGAAAAGAGTATAAAATGTATAATGTAAGTGCATCTTAGAGAGTCCAGCTCGACCTAAAGTGATTCACCCAATGTCATTCTTGATGGACTACTTGAAAGTTTACTTTGTACTCACTCTACTTACCTGAAAATGGGTCCACTGATGTCTTCCTATTTCACAGGGCTGTTGTGAAGATTGAGACAAAGTATATAAAACTTTTTGTGCCCATCTAAAACACAGAAGTAGTAGTAATAGTAGCAGCAACAGTAGTTACAGTAGAAGGAAAAGTAATATCATTTTAAATACTGACAGAACTAGAAGCCAGGTCTCCCGAGTACACCATTGGGTTTTTTCTACCGTCCCACCCATACTGGAGTCAGATCCTCTTAATGAAGATTTAACCGCACAGAATACATCCAACCAAAGACTTTGTTTCCTCCCAGTCAGACCCAGTCAGCGCTTAGATGATGTAACAAAAGTTATAGGAATCAAAGTGTAGCGAGGTATCAACCCCATCTCTTGCAATTTGTTGGTTCTCAGAGTCTGTTCTATTGTTAGCAGTAATTATCTCTACTCACAGGGCATTTTAAACACTACAGCTGTTATGACCCAAGGAATGACAAATGGATTGGGACAAAAAAGAGAGAGAAGGTGAATTCCAATGAAAGCATACTTTTGGCCAACACTGAAGACCTAAACTTTATATTTAAAGTAATTTTAAAATAAATAAATAAATAGCTATATTTTAAATAAAATTTTTTTGTCTTAGGTTTTTATACTACAATAAATACAATATTGGGCTTCAAAGTACTCACCATGGTAGGCTGTGGTTTTTAGGGTCAAACATTTTAGCGCTTGTACCTTAAAACTGACTTCAGAACTAGAAGTTAAGTTCTGTAATGTTAAAGTTTAGAACTCTTAATGACCAAAATTGTGTTCTCTCTCCTATTCCCCCAAATCATTCACCAAATGTGTCTACGAATTGCTTTCAGTTGTTTCCAAAAATCACAGTCGCCCTCAAAAGATAAAAAGTCATCAGCACTGAAGATAAGTAAAAACATGTGCTCTGAGTGCAGTTAATTCCTACGGGAGCTTGAAACTTCCCTGGGCAATAAAGACATTGCAGGAATAAATCCAAGATGATTACTCTGAAGTAGAGAAAAACCTGGACTAAAGGTCCTAGTATATTTGCTTTAAAAAATTAATTATACTACTTTGTAGTTAATACTTGACTCGTTCACTTACTCATCAAGTTGTGCATTCAACAAATACTGATTTTCACCCCTGCTACATAGGTACTGGATTATTAAGCTAAATATAAGAGTCTTATCTATATGCTTTCCAGACTTGAATTTCTATCCCCAAACTTTCCTTGTTTTTAGGCCCATATGTGTCTTCTGGAGCCCCCACCTTGATGTTCCATAGACCCTTCAGATTTTACATACAAAAAAAGCTTCTTTTTGTTTTTCCAGTTAACCACCAGTACACTAACCTGTTCTTACCAATAGGAAATCCAGACGTTCCTCCTTAAGACCCACATTTACTATGATTCTTTGATATCCTAGACCCTTTTTCAGGCGCGAGGGGTCCATGTGACTTCCAAAAGCCAAATAGAGAGACAACTGTAAGGTGCAATTTGCCCACTGATACCAGCACCTCAAATATAGTCACAGAATGAATGCTGGTCCCATACAGGTCAGTGGTGACTTTGAGTGATGCTTTTGGACACCTAGACCATGTTCTATGCACCAAGGTGATGTTCCTGGCTTAGGTTAGGGTTACAGCTTGCTTTGCTGTACCCTCCCCTGCTCACCAAGTTTCTAAAGCAGGACACCATCCCAGCATGGGCTGCCAAGGTCTACTGGCCTCAGCTACACTCTGGTTCTCTCACATGTACACCCTTAGGGGGCCCAGACTCCCCTTCTCTTGTGGTGTTTCTCTGTGCTGCGCTTTGTGTCTTTTACCTTTCTCTCCTTTGTATTAGAAGAGGGTCTGAAAAATGCTAGTATATCAGTACTCTGACCGACACACTTTATCACTGCAATGAATAAAGTCTAATCCCTATCATCAAGAAACCAGAGTTTAGAGGACACCACTGACAATCAAAATGACAGATGAACATGCCAGGTGCTTCCGCAAATAAGGGGTTCTGAGAATCAGATGAAGGATATCTACTAGGATTTCTACCGCTGAAGAATTTTCCGGAGGCTTGACTCTATATTGCTCTTTTTTTGGTTCAGACCTTTAGGTTTGTGGTCTTTGAACAAGGCAGTTTTAGGAAAATATTCTGATACATTAGAGTATTTCTCTAAGCCAGCCAACTTATAGAGATTCCTGCAGCGTCTGAAGAGATAAAACGGCTGCTGTCACCTTGCTCTCCCTTTTTCTGGAGCCCTCAGTGTTCCCATTTCTAGTTCTGTTCTTTCCCCTGTGAAATAATTTAATCCTACACGTGCAAAAATGACTTGTCAAAAACCTAGCACGTGTAGGGCTGAGAGCTGCTGCGGGGGATTATATACAAGCAGAGGAGCTACCAGTTATGCACAGCGAGTGGATTAAAATTTCTGTAGCCTCCAATAAAGATGTTAAAAAAATTAAAAAATAAATTTCAAAAATTTCAGTAGCTATAAGCAGCCTCTGAATCAGCAAATTCTGAATGATCAGCTGTCAGGTGGCGGAACGCTGGTGAACTGGGGGAGCGCAGACATCTGCAAAAATGACTCCGATCTGGGTAGACACCAACGTTGATACCACGTTAGAAAGGAAAGCACTCATTTTGTTTATTTTAATCTCCATGTGCCGAGCTTTACTCCTGGGTCTCAATCAGATTTTTAGAACATGAGTAGCTTAGGCTTAACACACACGCACAAATACACAAGGATCTCTCCCCCACCACCTTCCGAGATTCCAGAAGACCTCGTTCAGTATCTTTAGGAAGGTAGGAGACAGCAGCCTCCATTCACCAAGCCACAAGAAGGGAAGCTCTGTACAAAACTACCATGTCCCAGGTAGCTGCTATGGTTTGGGAAATGTTGCAGGGATAAGAAAGGTGGGGGAAGAGGGAAGATGGGCAATCAGAGTGAAGAGTCAACTCAAGAATGACCATACGTAGGAAACACAGGTGGCCCATGGAGGCATGTCACTTAGGAGACAATTACAAGTGCCTTTGACCAGAAACACTGCAGAACAACTGGATGGCTGAAGAGGGCACATGGGGAAATCATTTCATGTGGATTAAGAAATGAAAACACTTGTCTACAAAACCAGTACAGGGAAACTCATAAGGCATTGTATCCACTATTTCATTGCCATGGTTTGGAATATCAAATTACATAGCCAGTCACACAGGAGGACCTTGAAGAAGCAGTGAAACATATATGTAAGCTTTCATGACAGGGAGCAGACAGGTAAGAACTGGAACTAGAGCACAGTGGACAGAGACGGAGGTAATCCGAGGTGGGTCAGCTCTCATTAGGTCACTTATTCATGCAACAAACATTTACCAATATCTTATTATGTTCCAGGAATCACGCATCGGAAAATGGAGATGAACAAAGCCCTCAAAGGAGGTATGGGTGTGTGTGTGTGTGTGTGTGTGTGTGTGTGTGTGTGTGAATGTGCACATGCTTGACACTATAGACCCACGGACAACCGATTCTATTACAAGGAGAAGGTGCCCCGACATGAGAGCAAAGGCCTCAAAGATGAAGAAACAATGAATTCTGCCTTGAGAAGAGGAAAGAGCCACCAGCCTGAATGTTGTTGAGAAAAAAAGTGACTTCAGTGCTGTGAAGTTAGGGACACTGGACTGAGAAGACCAAACTCACTTGGCAATCGTGGGACAGTCCCTTGATGTGCATCCTCAGCCTCCTACCCCCACACAGAAAGAGCCTTTTTTCTTGACAGATTTTCAACCAGAAACACATGTGCCAGCCCCCACCTTCATGTTCAGAGCTCTGCCTTCCAGGTGCAACATGGTAGAAAACCTCAGGCTGCTGGAGGATGGAGAAGCACCAGGGAAAGCAGTGCAATGGCCACCGAAGTTGCCCAGCCATCAGTCTGCGGGCAGGCTGGTGGCTGGACAGGCTGTGGAGTCCCCTGTTCTGGGAGCCCCATGCTGCTGGTGGCTTCCAGGCTCTTGGTCTCTGTTTTCACCCTGTTCCTCAGCCTCTATGGACCGCTCTCCAATTTGCTGTTTACACAGATTTTGAACAGCCACCTAGCTAATGCACTCTGACTTTTGCTTACTTACTCGTCTCCTGACTCACTATTACCTAGAACCAAGAGGCTCCCTTCCAGCATCCCAGTAGTTCCCTTTGCTGGTGGCTAAACACAGCTATGCTTGATAAAGAAGATGAGTCTTCTGGGAACACAAATAAGAGAGGTTTTATTTTTATTTTTAAAATTTTTTAAACATCTTTAGTGGAGTATAATTGCTTTACAATGGTGTGTTAGTTTCTGCTGTATACCAAAGTGAATCAGCTATACGTATACATATATCCCCATATCTCCTCCCTCTTGCATCTCCCTCCCACCCTCCCTATCCCACCCCTCTAGGTGGTCACAAAGCACCGAGCTGATCTCCCTGTGCTATGCGGCTGCTTCCCACTAGCTATCTATTTTACATTTGGTAGTGTATATATGTCCATGCTACTCTCTCACTTTGTCCCACCTTCCCCCTCCCCGTGTCCTCAAGTCCCTTCTCTACGTCTGCATCTTTATTAATAGGAGAGGTTTTATGCCGGTTGCTTTCCGCTAATCCTCCAGAATCTGCACCAGACTCTGTACCCCAGGGGCTGACCACATTAATGGGTTATTTTGTCTTCTGATTCCACTGGGTTTGATCAGCTTGGAGGTGAGGGCTGGAAATCAGAGCCTTTCCTCAGGTTGCCCGAGTCTCTCTTCCAAGGCCACACTGCTGTTACGCATTCCTCTGCAAGTAGCTGTGCTTTAGGATCTGGGAGAAGCTCTCTCCCTTTGTTCCTTCCAGGTAGGAGTGGTAAGGCTGTTGCTAGTGTGGATGAAAAATGTTTCCTGCCATATCAGTAAACAAGGATGTTGCAACCATCAAGTCATCAGCCACTGCAGCCGCCCCCAACTGTGTATTCTGAGGGGATTCAAGATGGAGAAAAACAGGATATTTGCCCTGGATAGTTAAAATGCATAACAAAGGAATGATTTCAATGAGTCTAGACTCTTGCATCTTCTCATACACAGAAGAGCAATAAATTCATTAACTTGAGACATCTGCTTTTCTTTCATTAGCAATAATCTTTTTATTTTTTTTCTTTTCTCTCTGTGGTATGCGGGCCTCTCACTGCCGTGGCCTCTCCCGTTGCGGAGCACAGGCTCCGGACGCGCAGGCTCAGTGGCCATGGCTCACGGGCCCAGCCGCTCTGCGGCATGTGCGATCTTCCCGGACCGGGGCACGAACCCGCGCCCCCTGCATCGGCAGGCGGACCCCCAACCACTGCGCCACCAGGGAAGCCCAGCAATAATCTTTTGATGTTCAACTACCATGTTCAATCTTTTCTGTTCAACATCCTACGTATCCTGCTCCTCCCTGACCTCTTTGGAACAGTTTCTCAGAGTGATCTCAGAGGTTGTCTCCCAGGCTTAAGTCCTCAGGAAGTCCACCAAATAAAATACACATAATTCTCAACTTTTAGGTTGTACATTTTTTTTTAGTCAACAGTAGTCCCAGGTTATACCTTGTTAATGTCTTTCAGCCCCACCTGCACCTTTGAAAACAGTGCCCCTATGTGTAAACTCTCCACTTATCACCTAGATTGGAGGGCGAGGTGTCTCCAACTGCGACCTGACTGACAGAGCTGAGTGGCTCTTCTGTGGTAGAGACATGGAAAGATGGTCTCCCTTTCTGCCCAGGATTCTCTTACTCCACAAATCCTTACTGAGAGCCTAGTGAGGACTGCACTGGGATCTGGTAGTGAACAGAACCCTCAAATGTCCTGCATTCATGGGTTTCACATCTAACAGAGGGAGACCAACACTCCCTCCAGAGTAAAAGATACAACATGTTAGATGGTGGTGCATGCTATGGAGAGGGGGACCAAAGGCAAAGGAAAGGAGGACGGAGAGCACTAGGGGTCCAGTTGGATACACCGTACCCAAGGAAGGACTGGTGCATTTGTGCAGGGCATGGCTATCAGGCTACACAAGGACAAGGGAAATCCCAACTTCAACAACGTGAGAAAACTTTTTATGAGAAAATTTTGGCTAACTGGTTGAAGGCAACAAGCCAGGATTTAGCAAGCCATGAATTTAACCGGAACCAAGATAAAAGAATATTAAAATTAGTGAGGATAAATATTTAATTAAAAACTTTAAGTATTTTAAGAATTTTACTTCCCTGCATTTGTATCCCACCCAGAACAGCATTTTACCCCAATAAGATATCTGGATAACAGGAAAATATTATTTCAAGAGGGTGAGGTTTGATGCTGTTATTTCAAGCAATAACTCAGGGCAAAATTTTTTTTTTTTTTCCCTAATACTATTTTTCTCCTGATGAGCTCTTTCCCTCCTCTCCATCTGAGAAGATACAGTCTGTCCTGGGTTCGTGTCTTCAAGGGTAGTAACGTGCCAGGTAGGAAGTGTTTAATGGATCTTAGAGGATTTGGATCACAAACAGGATGCTGTGGAGAAGTGTTCCCCCCAATGCTTCCAGGCACTGGGCAAGGGAGAGAAGGAGTGAAGAAAGAGGGTGGGGAGGGTGTGGTGAACTGGACAGCTAGGCCCTCTGAGGGAGCAAATGACCCTCAGATGCACCCAATCATGCAGAAACCAGAGCTGCCAGAAAACAGAGTCTTCATATGAAATCAAGTAATTTTCAAATGCTCGACCTAATTAAAAATTTTGTGTTCAACACTGGGCCAGTTAATCTGTCTCTGGACTGCCTTTGTTTTCTAGCCAGATGTAGCTTGTTTACCAAAAGTTTGCCACCTCTTCTTTAAAGAGAGACAAAACCCACACTGTTGCATGGAGATGTAAAACGCTTCTTTGTCCCCAATCCACCAGCACATATAAAAACACTGTGCACGAGGTGTTTGCCGAAGGAAGCCTGGGATGTGAGGGGTTGCAGTTTAGAACAGAAAAAGCGTAGGACTGTAAAAAGAGCCATCCTTTGAACAACACAGCAGATGCAAAACTCAGAGTCCACTGGGAAAGCCAAAGCAACCCTTGCATCTAAAATCCAAAGAGGTGTGGTTCCCCCCAGTGCACAGTAAATGAGCTTCAGGCTAATTTGATTCTAACACAGACAGGGTGACTCAAGTGACTAGATTACCTAAAGATGAGGACACTGTGCTCAGAGAGATGGAGTCATCTGCTGGCTTCACACAGTTAACAGGGGTGGAAGCAGGAGTTGATGCTGCTCTAGCTTATTGGGAGGTAGATGCTCTTTCAATAAGAGCACTATGAGTCCCATAGTTATCAGAGCTCAGAGACTGAGGAAGACAAAAATGAAACAAAAGCAGAAGGAGGAGGAGGAGGAGAAAAAGAAGATGAAAAGGATGTGGACAGAAAAGAAGGCAAAAAGTGAGAAGAGGAAGGAAGAAAGTAAGAGGAACAAAAAGATGAAAAAAGAAAGAAAAAGAGAAGAAGAAAGTGAAAGAAAAAGGAAGAAAAATGGATGAAACATGGGAAGAGAGGGAACGTGGGGGAAGAAAGAAAAAAGAAAGGGCAGAGGAAAAGGGAAGAAAAAAGAAAACCAGGAAAGGGAAACATGAAAGTTTAGCCAGAATGGGCAAGAATAAAAAGAGAAATAAGAAAAAAAAAGGATGAAAGGGAAGTGAAAAAGGAAGTGAAAGGAAGCAAAAAAAGGAAGGAAGGAAGGAAGAAAAAACTAGAAAGAGGAAGGAAGCCAAGGAAGCAGAAAATGGAAGTGAGAAGGGTAAGTTATAAAACAGAAACAAACAAACAAAAATAAATAAATAAAACAGAAACAAGAAAAAGTTAAGGAAAATAGCAAATCAGAAAGGGAAGCAAGAAAAGAGAACAAAAATTGGAATCAAGAAAGAGAAGCAAAAAAGGGAAGGAAGAAAAGCAAGAAAAAAAGGAAATTTTAAATGAGATGCAAGAAAAGGGAAACTAGAAAGGGAAATCAGAAAAGAGGAGAAAGAAAAGACAATCAAAAAAAAAAAAGAAAAGAAGAAAATTGAAATGAAAAGGAAAGGAGAAAAAAGAACCAAGAAGAGGGAAAGAGAAAAGGAAGGAAGAAAGATAAAAGAAGGAAAAAATAAGGGAAAAAAAAGACATGAAACTAGAGAGGTGAGTACAAAGAAGAGGCAAATGGAAGTAACAGAGACAAGCTAGGAAGAGGAAGGAAGAAAAGAGAAGCAAGAAAAAGGAAGTAAGAAATGGAAGCAAGAAAGATAAGCAAGATAAAAGATGTAAGAAAAGGGGAACAAGAAGTGGAAGCAAGAAAGAGGAATCAACAACAAAGAAAGAAAAGTGAGTAATTATAAAGAAAACAGAAATGAGAAAAGGGAACTAAAGAAGACAGCAAAAACTGGAAGCAAGAAAGGGAAGAAATGTAAGAAAGAAAGAAAGAAAAGGGAAGCAAAAGCACTGAGGCAAAAACATAAAAACAAGAAAATTAAAATAAGAAAAGGGACATGAGAAAAGGGAAGGGAGAAAACAGGAGCATAAAGGAGATCATGACAGGGATGTAAGAAAGGAAGCCAGGAAAAGAGAAGAAAGGAAGGGGAAAGGAAAAGGAAAAGGAGAAAAAGAAGTTAAAAATGGAAGCAAGAAAAGAGGACAAAATTGGGAAGGAAGACTAGAGATGCAAGGAAAGGGGATAAAAAAGGAAGTTAGAAAGGAAAGCATGAGAGAGAAGCAAGTAGGGGAAGAAAGGAAGATAGAAAGGGAAGCAAGGTAATCAGTTTCCAAGTTTGAAATCTCCACCCCACCTCCTACCCCCTGCCACTCCTTACATTTCACACTGAACCCTGGCTCCAGGAGACAGATTTGAGAGCTTTGCTTCGTATCTTCTTCCTGGTTGATCTCACAATAAAACTCTTCTCAAAACCCGGTGCCATAATATTGGACTCTCTGGGCCTAGGGCAGGGAGCCCTTGCCTGGTAAGAGGAGAGAAGGATGAAGGAAAGAGGGAGGAAGGGAGGATATTTCCACTGCCATTTGCATGCTCACTTCTAAACGAGAGTTCTCCTCAGCTTCACAAGTTCCTGGGGCCCAAACTCAACTGCACAAGAATTAGACAGAAATCAGAGAGGAAGAGAGCACAAGGAAAGATAAAAGTGCACTGTTTCCATGCCCAGGGCAGTGTATAAAATGGGCTTGTCCTGCCTGAGGCCAGAGAGAAATCCAGTTTAGAGAAGGATTTTTGTAAGGAGAGCCAGATCTAGCAACTCCATACAGTGGAATCTTTGTTACTCACACCATGAAAGAATGAAGGAATTTACTGTGTCCATTCATGTTTCTCCAGGCCATCAAAGCTCTGCCCCTTCCCCCCAACCTCAGAGGACGAAAAGGGGCCCAGCTATGCTTGGCAGACTTCGAGAGAAAATCATTTGTTGTTTACTCCAAAGCTGCGGTGGCTTATGAAGAGTTTGAAGGTGTTCCTCAAGATGTAAAAGATAAGTGTGGTATTATTTTTGCCCTACTATGAAGCACCTGGTCACCCTCAACCTCTTGCATTCCCATGAAAAGAAACTAAAAACACTTTTTACACAGTGCTAGCCCCCAAATTTCTAGTGGAGTTGGGTGGGAGTATTACTCTTTCTAATGTGAAGGTCTGTGTTATCGAAGGATTCCAGCTGTGGTTTCTGGTAGCCTCTGGAATGTTCTGCCTCACTGCTTTCTGAGTCTCAGGTATGAGGATACCATCTCTACCAAGTGGAGGAAAAGCAAACACACTATCCTCTGCTCATAAAAGAAACAGAAAGGGGTGCATGAAAAACCTTATTTCTTCAGTGTAGCATGGAGAGTTTTAATGACTTTATCCCCGCAGATAAATGAGCATTGCATCCTCCCCAACACACCTGAAACCTGGCACAGAATTGGGGGCTGCAGATGTCTGCTCTAAACTGAAGCAGTGTGGGGCATGGGAAAGCACTCAGGACTGGCGTGTGTTTTCCCTCTGCTTTGACAATAACCCAAGGTCAGTGACCAGGCAAGTCACCGAATGATGGTTGTCAGTTTCTTCATCAGTGAAATCAATGAACTGATTTCATTTGGGGTCTCAAAATGAAGCTGAATCTGGCCAGCAGATTTGCCATGTTTTCTGCACGCCACGTGTGCTGCATCCCACCAGCTCTGCCTGGCTTGTGACATCTCCTGGGCCGGCCCATCTGAAGGTTCTTACTGAGATCATGCAGTGCTCATTCCCCCAAGTGAAAAACAAGCAGGGTAGCATCATGCCATTCCACTTCCCACCTCTGTGACCTGCTTTCCCCAGTCTCCTTTGGGGCCTTCACTTCTGTTCATCTCTTATATGTCGGGGTTCCTCATCCCAGTCTACCTAACACAACGTGGGTGCTTGCTTCAACTCCCAATGTTTCCAGGGCTGAGTGGTCATGACTCTTCAGCCCACATTTTAACCTTAGTCTGCTCAATTTTTTTTCTGAGCATCTTTATTTAGATGCTCCAAAAGCATCTCAATCTCATGTCCAAAACTAACCCACATTTTCTCTCCTTGCTCTCGACCAGCTCCACACCTAGTTTCTCTCACTCACCACTCCTCTTCCAACCTCTGAACTTTGCTGTCCCATTTGCTTGGGATACCCACTTTCAAACTCCTACTCATCCTTCAAATACCAGCTTGCATTTGTTACTGAGCCAAACTTGAGTCTTCTCACCCATGCACAGTAAAGTCAATCTACTGACACCAGGTTGTGGTGAAGGAAAGTGCAGCATTTATTGCAGGGCACCCAGCAAGGAGTCCAGGTAGCTAGGGCTCAAAAGGCCTGAACTCCCCAACGGCTTTCAGGGAAGGGTTTATAAAGACAGGGTGAGGGAGGGGATGGTTTCTGGGGTATATGATCAACTCATGGACATTCTTCTGATTGGTTGATAGTGAGGTAATTGGAAGACAGCATCATCAGCCTTCTGGTTCCAGTGGTCTGTGGGGCACATACACTTAACTTCTTCCACCTGGTAGGAGTTTCAGTATCTGCAGAACAGATCAAAGAATATGGCTCAGAATATTATCTATAGCCCCTGAGGAGGAATGAAAGGTCCTTGACTTTGTTTAATGGCTACACTATTATTATATTGTCTTGCTTGACTGTTTTCCTTTCTTTCTGCATTTTCTCACTTCTCTGATAAAATTTACTCTTTGGAACGCGGGGAAGGCCTAGGAGGCTAAAGTTTTTCTACAAATAAGAGGCAAGCAGAGGACATGGAGGATGGCAGTCTGTTCCAGGAAGGCACCATAGGGTCCTACTTGGTTACATTTCCTCAAAGAAGCTCTCTCTGCCCACCAAAACTATGCTGCTCTGGGCTGTCACAGCACCCTGGATTTCTACCTCTCTTCCACCACCTGTCAGCACATCTGAGCAGTCATAAACAGGGTAATCACCTGTTTACCCTCAGCTCCATAAATCAAGCTCAGCATCTTGTCACCATTGCTTCTCCTGTATTTAACAGTGTACCTGGCCCAATGGATAATTGTGGAATAAGAAAACCAAATTAAAGGCAGATACTTGTGTCTCTCTCCTAAAAAATGTATAATCTACCTCTAAGGATCCTTTTCCTCATTTCTTTCTCCTAAGCTTAGCCCTGAAATCAGTGACCTGCCGTGATACTTTCTTTTCCGGTTATTACCTGGTGATGTAATTTACGCACTGAAGCAAAAACTCTTGTCTGTGTGGATGCTTTTGCATTGAAGTCACTGCCTCTGTGACAGCAGGATGACCACTAAAAAATAAATGTTGGCCTAGTAATGGAGTAAAAGTTTACCATTTAATTCAACACTGAGTAGATCTGGTAGAATTAAATTCCATGGGAAAGCAGCCCTCCCTAGATGGACAGGACTTTCCGTGCCTGGGTAACACTCATATGTTTCCAGTATTACGAAAAGCGGGCCACCTTGCATATTTTCAGAAGGTGGGCCTCCCATCTCTCTCATCTCCAGCTTCTGAGCCCTCAACATTCATTGCCACTTCAAACAAAACTGGTATGGGCACTGTGTTTTGTGTGCACAAGGACATATTTGCAATTCACCTGCATCTTTGACCTTGGCAACAGGGCTAGGTGGTTGAGGTGAAGATTAATGAGACAATTACTTTTACAAGGAGTATAAACAGCCTGACTCAGCTGTGTGAACAACAGCCATGACATCCATTGCTCCTTATGGTCGAGATGTTGCTCCTTGAATTCTGAGCAATGGAAAGTCAATGCAAAGTGTTCTTTGAGGTAATCACCTTTAATGGAGAAAAGTAAATTAAGATACAGCTTGATATCATGACAACAAACAGTTAACATTGAAGTCTCTTGTAAAACAGAAGGGTAGAGTAGAAAAACAAAGTCTCAGCGCCACCACTGCTAGCTCTGGTGCTTGTATAAGTCTTTTATAGTCTTGGAACCTCAGTTTCCTCATCTGCTAAATGGAAATAGTTATTCATGAAAAGGAAAAAGAAAACCAGTACTTACCATAAAAATCAGCTGCAGCCACTTTTGTATAATCAGGAATTCAAATCTGGGTGATAGTTCTCTATTTAGGAAAATTACGTAATAAGCTTCCTTGAGAATCAAAGGTGAGAACTTCCAGAGCATTGTCTGAAGAGAGAAGGTTAAAAAAAGTGGAAAAAGGAATTGTTCTGCAAATCAAAGTAAGAGAAAATTTAAGCCCAGAATAAAGGGATGGAGCATCATCAGAAAGACGGACACCTTGTAGGTAGCGAGAAGGCTCCGACAACATGGCAGCAAGTGAATAAGAAATCCCTTGCAGTGAAAAGTGCTTAGTAGCTTTCTATGAACAAGAAGATCTGAATGCAAGTTGAAGTGGTTTCCTACCTGCAGTGTAATCACCTTCCATTTCCCCCCAAACTTCAATAAAGTCGGCAATACACATCAGTCTGGTATGAGTGGTAAATTGTCAGGATGAAGAAAGGCTGTTGACAGGATGACGGGCTGGCCCACAGCACTCTTGTGGGTCATACAGCATCCTGCAAGCAGACGGCAGTAGGGTAGGCTGAGCAGGGGGCTGTAAACCTCCCTCACAAGGGCCCCTTCTGAGGCAGAACTCATCTCTTAAACTCCTCTGTCCCGAGCTTGTCTCCCCTGGAAAGTCATGAAACCATTGGGTGGCCCCTTCTGCACCACACAGAAAGGAGACTCGAGTCCTCTTATTTGGAAGTTCAAGTGAAATGGGAGCCCAGAAGGGTGGCAGACCCAGATGCATCTGGGCTTCAGAGCTGTCATAACTACCGTGAGATGCAGTGAGGACCATGAAATAAAAGATGTGAAAGCAGTTGGCAAATTTTACAATAACATACAAAGTAGGGTACTGTTAGATCTGAATTATTAGATCTCAAGTCGGTGACCCTTTTCTTCCAAGCAAATGCAAAGCCACTGGGGTTCATTAGAAAGGGTTATAGTAAGTTATAGCTGACAATTGTTAATGAGATTCAGATAACCATACAGGTAGCTTCCAAGTATACTTTATTAAACAAATGATCAGTAAGTATTTATTGAGAGATACCATGGAGGGATGGATACGAAAGGAGTACTAGTATATAGTCCCCGAGCACAGAGATTATAATGAAGAATTAAATCAACAGAAACTTAAAGATCAAGAAAAGAATCTATCAAATCTGGGTTCCCAGGCCAACCCTAGCACAAACTAACCATAACTTTGAACACATCACCTAGCCTCTTTGGGCTTCTCGTCCTCGACTGGAAAATAGAAATAAATATATGGGCTCTGTCCTATCTACCTGCCTGCACTGTTAAAAGGTTAGAAAGAGTTAATACACATGAAAACGCTTTAAAAACTATGAGATACTTGGAAAAATTAGTCATCGCTGTGAAGTCTTTTTTGAGTGTTTATTTCTTTGTTGCTTATATACCTGTTTGGTGTTAGGCAAACTCTGCATTAGGCTGGTCGTTCTGCATAAAATGTCTGATCTCTTTAAAAACACTCAGAGATAAATCATTCACCCAGCATCCTCCGAAGGGGTTGGTTCTGCTCCCTCCCATATGCTGGAAAACAGAAGGGCAGAGAGCAGCCTAGAGGGAGAAGTGATTCAGCTCAGGATCACCTCTGATTGTTTTTATGTGGATAAGAACAGGAAGAGAATACAAAATACCAGAAAACAGTAACTGCGTGGGTTAGCATAATGAGATGGTGAGTCCCTTTTTTATGTCTTCAATGTTTCCTTTTTGCAGCTGTAACAGTCTTGGGCCACATATACAAATAAGGAAGAAAAATATATACTCTTTGTAACCCTTTTCAGTCTACAGAGCGTTTCCACATATAGCAATTCGATTCTCACTACCACTCTGAGAAGCCAAGAGGGTGCTGTTAATGACAGCATTTTACAGCTGAGGAAACTGAGGCTTGGAGAGAGAACACAGTCTGCAGAATCAATATATTCTTTCCATTACTGGGCTCTACCTCCCAGAAGACAGAAAACGCTGCTCCAGGGAGGAGGTAAGAGGAGAGGCAGGATCAAGCAAAGAGTTCGTCAGAAGACTATTCTAGAAAGAACCAAGGTGAGGCTGTGGCTCAAGACAAGATGGCTTCGGGCTCTGAAAGCAGTGCTGAAGATGGCCAGAGACATGTAAGATGTTGTTGATCTTGCCTTTGAGAAGCAGTCTTTGTCTATTCGTGAATGCAAAAGGGAGAGACCCTTTGTACGCCCTCAAGAGGAGAAACCAAGCCTCAGCGCAAACAGACATGGTAGGGGTGGGTGGGGCACTGGGATTTCCCAGGTAAACATTCCTGGAAGTCACAAGACTTTTTATTGTAATTTGGTAACCATGCAGGACTCTACGGGGCCTTCCCAGAACAGACCCCCTCCACCCATGTCCTCTGCCTGCCTCCTGTCTGTGAAAAATTTTAGCCTCCTAGGCCTTTCCCGAGCTCCAAAGAACAAATTTCATCAGAGAAGTGAGAAATGCAGAAAGAAAGGAAAACGGTCAAGCAAGACAAAATGATAATAGTTTAGCCATTACACAGAGTCAAGGACCTTTAGTTCCTCCTCAAGGGCTATAGATGATATTCTGAGTCATGTCCTTCGAGCTGTTTTGCAGATACTGAAACTCCCATCAGGTGGGAGAAGTTAACTCTATGCTCCCCACAAGCATGCAGACCCCAGACGGGCTGGAAGCAGAAGGTTGATGACGCTGACTCCCAATTACCTCACCGCCAACCAATCAGAAGAATGTCCACGAGCTGATCACACACCCCCACAAACCCCCTTCCTCACCCCATCTTTATAAACCTTTCCCTGAAAGCTTTCGGGGAATTGGGGTCTTTTAAGCACTAGCTACGTGGACTCCTTGCCGGGTGCCCTGCAATAAACGCTGCACTGTCCTTTGCCACAACCAAGTGCCAGTAGATTGGCTTTACGGTGCACGGGCGAGCAGGTCCACGTTTTGTCTGATGACCTTAAAAGCAGTCAAGGTTTTATAGAAGAGACTATCACCCTGAAAAAGTTATTTCCAGCCAACAATCTTAACAAACAGCACCTTGGGGACAGCAGGTCCACATGGCAGCAGCTGAGCGCTGTGTCCAGGCTGGTAGTGGGTCCTGGCCTGAGGACACGAAAAGTCTGGGACGTTACTGAGAAGCCAGACACTGAGCTAAGCCAGAGGTGCCAACTGTAGCCACAGACCAAACCCGACTCTCGGATGTGCTATATGGAGTCCCTCCAGTTGTTAGGAGTGGTGGTATTATTTCAACAGGAGTTAGTTGCCAACATTTGCAGATTGTAGAATTTAATGCAAAAATCTAGGTTTCCAGCTTCTCTTGCAAATACCGAATGTTCTGGCTTCCTGGGCCCAGGATGCTTATAAGAGGGCAGTTTGCCAGAGCCTTCGACTAGTGCTCTCTGCTTCTCCCCAGGCACACCCAGCCCAGGGTCTTTGTCTGGCTGGCCCCGTATGCAGTTAAGTTTGAGACCCCTCCTCTAGTGCTGAAGCACAGACTTGGAGGGCGAGCCCAGACAGGCCTGAGGCAGCTCCAACAGTCTAAGGTGGAGACAGCCAGGACACTTGCTCTGGTGTGTGTTGCTCAGACTCTGTTTTCTCGGGTCCTCGCCGGCCCTCCTGCCAGAGACACCCAGACAGAACGGTTGACCATCTCCCACCCTGAGGAGAAGCAGAGGCCAAGGCTGAACAATGACACAGGAGTGCGGTTGGAGCGGTGACCAAGAGAACCCCGGCAGAACGGATGGGCAGTCAGGGTCAGAAGCCATCAAGAAGACACAAGAGGGCTTCCCTGGTGGCGCAGTGGTTAAGAATCCACCTTCCAGGGCTTCCCTGGTGGTGCAGTGGTTGAGAGTCCACCTGCCGATGCAGGGGACATGGGTTCATGCCCTGGTCCAGGAAGATCCCACATGCCGCGGAGCGGCTGGGCCCGTGAGCCATGGTCGCTGAGCCTGTGCGTCCAGAGCCTGTGCTCCTCAACGGGAGAGGCCACAACAGTGAGAGGCCCGCGTACCGCAAAAATAATCCGCCTGCCAACGCAGGGGACACGGATTCGAGCCCTGGTCCGGGAAGATCCCACATGCTGTGGAGCAACTAAGTCCATGCGTCACAACTACTGAGCCTGCGCTCTAGAGCCCGAGAGCCACAACTACTGAGCCCACGTGCCACAACTACTGAAGCCCACATGCCTAGAGCCCGTGCTCCGCAACAAGAGAAGCCACCACCATGAGAAGCCCAGGCTCCGCAACAGAGTAGCCTCCACTAGCCACAACTAGAGAAAGCCCGTGTGCAGCGACGAAGACCCAACGCAGCCAAAAATAAATCAATAAAATTAATTAATTAAAAATAAAAAAGAAGCCACAAGAAGCAGCTGTGAGGGCTCAGAGCGGGAGGTTTGGGGTAAGTCCCCTCAACCTGGGTGATTCACAGTCCTCCAGCATGGGGGCGTTTCCACGCATAAGACCAAAACTGGAGGTCTCTAAGTCCAGTGCTGAGGCAGGGGAGGGAGGGGAAGCCTCCTCCCCGGCTTGCTGCCTCCATCAGACTCAGCTCCGTGCCTGTCACACTGAAGACCCGAAATCTAAGTTATTTGAGAAATGCGTGACTGGATCAAGTCTGCATCTCAGAGGTTACTGGTAGGAGTGCACCTTGGTACAACTTCTGGAGAGAGCAACTGGCCGTAGCTAGCAAAACCACTGAAGAATATAGACCTGCCCCATCGATCCCACTTCTTGGAATTTACCTTATAGACATAACTGCACAGGTACAAGATGACATGAGGTTATCCATTGCAGTTTTGTTTATACCAAAGATTGGAAATAATCCAACGTTTCTTAAGCGAAGACTAGTTGAATAGTTTATGGTTAAATCATTTGAATAGCTAACGACTAGTGAAATAGCTAAAACAGTCAAAGAATGGAATACTGGGCAACCATTTTATTAAAAAAGAAGAAAAATACGGTGCTTTCTATGTACTAATATGGAAAATTTTCCAAAAACTGAAATGAAAAAAAGCGATGTACCAAACAGTCTGTGGAGTATGTTACCTTGTGAAAGCAGGGAAGATAAAAATCTGTGTTCATATTTGCTCCATGTGCTTTTCAAACTCCCCCTCCCCACACACACACACACACTAAAAGATGATACAAATGGTTACCCATTTGGGACAGTGTGGGAGGATGAGGCAGATGGGGGATAAAGACAGGGTGGAAGAAACCCTTTTCACAGTCACCTTTATTGTTCTGCATTTTGAACCAAGTGGACATGGTACCATTTAAAACAATCATTTCTTTTTAAATGTCAAGTCAGGAGGCGGAGGCATCCGTGGGCCTGGGGGTGAGAACAACATGGGTAGAAGTGGGGAGCCCTGAAGGCTGACAGTACGGGATGCCGTGTTCTCCTGAGATCTCGTGTTTTCACACATAAGAACCGCAAAAGGTGCCCCCTAACACACAGCCCAGTTCACTTCGAGGAGCCCGAGGGACAGGGGAGAGCCCAGAAACAAATGTAACAAATTCCTTTAGGACACCCCTATCCCTCAGGACTTGGAATAGTTACACAAATAATTCCATTGAATTTGAGGGAAGCAAAAGATGTAGCATTGAAAGTATCGTGTTTGTGCATAAATATAATGTCGATATGTGACTTTTTAAAAGATCATTTCAAAGACATTTCTCGCCTTGTGACCCTCCTTGTCCCTGGGACTTCCGGACCATGGGTCTCGGTGCTTCAGGGTGGGCTACCAACAGAGAAAAGTCACAATGGATTTTAGTTTGGCAAGAAACTGGAAAGCCAGCATTATTCAAAAAGAAAGACATATCTAGATGTTTTCAGCCTATCAGGAATGAAGACTGGAAGACCCAGATGATAGAATTTCTTCAGTGATTGTGGCAAGGAAGAGAGAGAGAGACGAGGATGGCAAAGTATCTTCATTTTTGATACTTCTCTGGAAGTCGCAGGCAGCCTAGAAACCTCCAGATGGGTGTGGAGGACACAGGGAAAAAGACATGAGAGCCAGTGGCAGCTCCTACAGGTGCAGTGGAAGAAGCATCCATAAGAAGTCCCCTGTTATGGTCTGAATTGTGTTCCCGCCATAAATTCAGATACTGAAGCCCTAACCGCCAATGTGCCAGTATTTGGAATGAGGACCTTTAAGGGGGTAATTAAGGTCACTCCCAGAGTCCTCAAAAGAAGAGGAAGAGACCTCAGGGCTGTACACACACAGAGAAGAGTTCATATGAAGCCACAGTGAGAAGGTGGCCATCTGCAAGCCAAGGAGAGAGGTCTCACCAGGAACCAACCCTACCAGCACCTTGACCTTGGACTTCCAGCCTCCAGAACTCTGAAGAAATAAATTTCTGCCATTTAAGCCACTCAGTCTGAGGAATTTTGTTATGGCAGCCTGAGCTGACTAAGACACCCCCAATAGCCCCTGAGACCACTGTTGGATGGGCTGCCCAGCTCTAACAGCAGGAGTTGGCTTCCTGTGACTTTCTGAGACCCTAGTAGGGGTCTTGGAGATGTTGCAAGCCCAGATGGCCCAGCAGAAGGCTGGGGTCTCTAACGATGTGTTGGAGCTTTGAAAACAGATGCAAAAGGTGGGAGCCAATGACTGCAGCATGAACACCAGCCCATCAACCCATCTGGACAACCTCATCAGTTCCTTGTCGGTGGTACCAGTCCCAGACGTGCCAGTCCTGCCTCACTGTACCAGAGGCCAGGGAGCCCCCAGAGGATGCTCTGTGGATGCAGAAGTACCCATCTTCCCTCCACTGCCCTCAGGTCACCTAAGCCACACCCCTCTCTCCATATACCCAAAGGCCATGTGGTTCAAGGTGGGGAGGGGCAGAAAAGGAAAGGCAGCATTTACCCCAAAGGAACAAAATTACCTGGAGAGACTGTTCAAACTATCAGCTCAGAATAAGACTTCCAGATTAGACTAAACTGAGTCCCTTCTGGGCTCCCCGCCTCCCATAGGAAGGGGCCTCCTAGGGAAATCCTATCAGTAACAGGCAGAATAAGGAGAACACATTTTTCTGCACCCCCGAGTGTGCCAAGAGTCATCCATTACTCCAGTAAATATCTTTATGAGCACATACATCTATGTGTGTGTGTGCATGTATATATTTTATATAAGACCATCTAGTGCCTTACAAGTGGGCACTCCATTCAAAGGAAAGATTAAATGCTACCTAAATTTCAGAAAAAAATTTCTCCCTGATTAAGAATTGCCCTGGGACGCCTCTGATAGCACTTTTCCATGTTACGTCCAAAGCATTGACCCTCTGGTCACATGTCTGATAAAATACAGCTCGAGGTTATGCTCACCCTTCCAACCTGGCAACACTACCCGTCTCATCTCCATGAACACCTTTCCTGACCCTTAACGGTGGAAAATCTCATTCCCTTGGGACTACCCTGCCCATACACTGAAGACAAGTGAATGGGCTTCCTTATCTTACGTAAGGGTTTACCTTTCCCACAACACGCTACACTGTTGCTGGACACAAAGAACATGATGGCTCAGGAACCTCACTGCAGGTCAAAGCGGAGAAAAGAGATTGGGTGTTTAGATCCCCCCATGTTACCATTTCTTTTGGTTTTGCTTTTTCAAAACAACTGCGTGTGGTAAAACACGCAATCCAAAACAAAACAAAATAGAAAGGTCTTTTTAAAAAAAGATTGTTGTCTTTTAAGTTCTCAACAAGTATTTATGGGCCCCTATATCAAAGGGGGGAGGCAGACAACCCCAGAGTCCCAGGCACCTCGGCAGGGTCTGGCCCCGGCTCAGACCTCAGGAGGACACCTGTGTTCTCTGAAGGGGTCAGGTCCCACTAAGCACAGTGGGAAATTCACAAGGTACCAGAAACTAGAGAGGTCCTAGCGTGGGAACTGAGGGGGAGGGTCAAAGCCAGCAGACAGTAACAGGAGAAAGGACGATGGGATTAAAAAAAAAAATGACCTCCTAAAAAGCAAGGGGAAATAAATGTGGTGTAGGGAGGGAAGAGGGTACAAAGTGGGTCAGGATGAGTTCCGGGTGAGTTTCAAAAGCCCTGGCATGTGGTCTTTCTGCTTTGTTTTTGCCTGGGTTGGTTCTTCTCCCTGTACCGGGACACGACCTTCCAGTGACCTTCCAGTCTAGGGGCACACAGAGTGTTGACCTACAGGATGAAAGCTTGCTATGGGGACTTCCCTGGCCATCCAGTGGACTCCACGCTCCCAGTGCTGGGGACACGGGTTCGATCCCTGGTCGGGGAACAAAGATCCCGCATGCCACATGGTGCGTCCAATAAGTAAGTAAATAAATAAATAAATAAAAGCTTGCTATGCAAGGCAGCCTCGCAAGAGTACCAGGAAAGGGGCAGGGACGATGATTTACAGGTACCCAGAAGGGAGGAACATCGCATTAGGGGTCGCAGGGAAGGCGTCAGGGCTGTGAGACAAGGCTTGGGCCTTGGGGAAGGCTGGAGAGGTGGGAGCCAGTAGGCACACTGCAACGCTGCTTCTCGTTCCTGACCCAGAGAGGCCGTGAGGCTCTTCTCCTTGACCTCAGCCAAGCTCAGAACACCCAGGTCCTCTGACATCCCTCCCATGAACGCTCCGAATCTGCTCTGCCCAATAACATAGCTACCAGCCACATGTGCTGCTGAAATTGAAATTTTAATAATTAAAATTAAACTAAAAATTAAGTTCTACACGTGGCTAGTTGCTAACTATTGGACAGCACAGAGAGTGAACATTCCTGTCACCACAGGAAGTTCTATTGGACGGACTGATCCAAAAAAGTACTTAGCAGGCGATGGCGACCCTGTAACTATCAGTTTGGGCTCAAAGAATATGGGAATTTGGGGTTGGGAAAATATAAAGGTCATTTTAATCTGAAAAATCTTAAAGTAAATATTTTAAATTACTGAGTAATTCACCTAAAGGATTATCTCAAGGAATTTCAAGGCCAGAACTCATGTATTAGCAAATTCAGGTAGGACTTAAGATTCCCACAAAAAGTAAAAAGCATTTCATTGATTCTCCTTGATTCTTTCCTACTAATATATGTGACGCATATGGGGAAATAATCATGCTCTGAATGGTTTACAGGAATCACAAAAATAACATCCCACTCACCTGGGACATTTTGAAAATATATGCTTTGCTTGGTCTCTGCCCACACAGTCATGTTGTGTAAAGAACACAGCTGTTCATTTGTAAATGATTTGCAGTGTTTGGGTGACCTCGGGGGTGGTCTGCAGACACCGTCCCCATTAGCAGCCCTAAACGTTTTGATAAGTATCTGAGTGGGTTCATGCTTAAAGCAGGCAGGGCCATCCTGTAGCCGCAAATAAAGACCTAGGATGTACCTGTCACATTTTGCATTCATAAATCAGCCAAAAAGGTTTCAAAACTTCCACCTGAGAGTTGGCCAAATATGTCATGGAGAATGATAAATGATCCCGTGATGGCTCTGAAAGCCACCTGCAGCTCATCAGCAGCCTCAGAAATCATCTCTTCATAGAACAGCCTCGTTGATCTCAGATCAAAGAAGAAAAAGCAGAGGAAAAAATCCAGACAAATCTTTCACTCGATTGTCTGCTGACTTCCTTTAAAAAAAAAACACACACACAATAATTTACCCAATGTCATTGTGGCAATATATTATGTCCTCAGTCTCTTTACAGACTCTCCTCTAGTCCTTCAATCATTCCATCTCTGACTCGTATGTGTTTCTTCCGTGAATGAAATGATTTATCTTTTTGAATATGATTCTTTCCCTTTGTCATGAAGATATAGAATAGTGATTGATGCCGAACTCTGGGGTGGGGTCTGGGTTGGCCAGTTCTTTTTTGTTGTTGTTGTTGTAGTAGTTCCCCGGGGCGGGGGGGAGGGAATGGAGACATTCATCTGGATTTTCCTACAGGATGGTAGTTATTATTAGTAGCTCACACTTATTAATTGTTTACCATGTGCTGGCACTGGGCTGAGGACATTCCCGTGTGTTCTTATTTGATCTTCATAACAAAGCCAGGAGGAGATGCCATTTGGGGAAGGAGGAACCTGAGGCTCAGAGGGATGAAATACCAAAAGTCATACAAAGGGCAGAGCTATGACTCAAACCAGGTCTACTGGATGCCACGCCTGGCCTGACGTCAGTGAAGCTGGGAGATATTCTCCCAGAGAATAGGAAGGGGAAAAGAATAAATGGAATGGAAACCACGCTGGATGTTCCCAAAGAGGCTCTGAGAGTATGCCTGGCAAGGGGACTGGAGAAATGAGACCAGCAATCTTTACATGTCAGCAGGGATGATGCCCACCATAGCTTTGGGGGTTTTCCTAACATTACATCATTTATCAAGTAGCTCACCTTTGGATTAACCCTTTTCTGTTTCTCTGTGGCATAAAGAAATCAAAAGGGATTTTGTATTGTTTGGAAGGCAACAGACGGGAGAGAAAGAAAAATGTTGCCCTTCTCTGCTGGGATTTCATCGAGGGAGGGTGGGCCCCATGCCAGGGTCTACAAGAGAAAAGAGGAGTGGACCCCTCAGAAAGGCCTGAGGGGCAAGGGAAGCTGTGTGGACTCTCACTTCCCATGATCCATTGCGCAGAGTGGGTTTACCAAAGTGCCCGTCGACGTCTTATAGATCAAATTGACTTTGGTTGATGGGTTAATCTCCTCATCTAACTTGTTGATGCCTGGAATGCCACTACAAAGGCTTTCCATTTAGTTTAAGACTTTACTTGCTATGAAAATGAAAATGTGATAGAGTCGAAAGATTTTAGGCCAGGAATAGTAAAAATTCTCCCTGATAAGCGGTATGTCCGTGGATAGAAAGATATGGAATAAAACCAACCTGGGTACACATTTTGGCTCCACCACTTAACCAATGTGTGATTTGGGGCAGGTTACTTAGACTTTCAGGGCTTCGGAGCTCTCTCTCATCTGTAGCTGGAGATTCTACTCACACTTCATTTTATGGTGAGAATTAATGACCTAACATATCGAAAATACCTGGTCCACAGTAGGTGCTCTTACTGTTTTGGCAGGAGAAAAAACATGCAGTAATTGAAACCTACCATGTACCATATCCTCTCACAGAAGTTTTCTCCTTTAATTTTCACAACCCATTTTGCTAGGAAGGGTGGAGGATTAGAGAGGTTGAACGATTTGCCTAGGATCGTATAGTTAATCGGTGATGGAACCAAAATTCAAACCCCTATTTTGACCGTCAGTTGGATGCTGCTTCTACTTCAGCACATGATCTCTCGAGGAGGAAAAAGTAAAGGTGAAGGAGAGGTCCTTGCATCGATCTTATCAAACTACGCCACATAGGCCGCCATCTTCCCTGCCTCTGTGCAGAGTGGATGCTGCTGCAAAACACTAGGATAAGGTCCCTTTGTCACGCTGCAGACTGGATGCCCTCTTAGTGTCTCTGCATCATTTGGAACCTCTGCTCCATGCCAAGCGAACAGTATCGAGTACATTATTACAGGATAATGTGCAGATCCATGAAGCAAGCATCTGAACAAATTGGGCCTGGTTTGCTATAGATTCAAGTTTTCTGGCTGAACAACTTGTGAATTGAATTAAAATAAAAATATGTGACATTTGTGGCTTCTTTTGGTCTTGGACATGGATGCGTTCTTTAACGTCCTTTTCTGAGCATTCAGGGTCATGAACCAAAGAGCTGAAGTGCCCGGTGAACATTGCAATGACCTTTCCTACTGACATAAGGGGGTAAAAGGAAGCAGGCGGACACTGATAGGGAAGAGAGAGGGAGAAGGGAATCAATGTTCATTGGATGCCAACCACATGCTAGGCACGGCATTAGGCACTTTTCGTCTTTTATATTACGGTAACTTCTGCAGTAATTTTTATTATACCCTTTTTTACACAGCAAGTTAAAACACTGGTATTTATAATTTAACCTTTGCACTTGTCAAGAGTCCACTTTTGTCAAATATAGCGGGGACTCAGAATGACTTTTAGCTGGGATTCAGACAGGTCTGACGACCTGGCAAGGGAGGCCTGCTGGAGTCTCTTTGCAAAAGTCTGAGGAGCCTTTTGGAAGAGAAGTCACACTAAGGGAGTCGAGGAAGAACAGACACATGTTTGCTGAGTAGGTAAGATCCATTCCTCACTTCTTTTGAATTAAAGGAACACAGATATTGGTAGGAGAATCAATACATCTAGCTGAACATTTGTTTCCCCAGCTTTCCTTGAAGGTTAGGAGGGATGACATTCCTGAGTTCTGGCAAATAAGACACAAAGAGAAATCTACACAAAGATTCAGGGAGCTTCCACTTTTCAAATGAAAAGGGAGCCATGGAGGTCATACCACCTTTCTTTCTTCCATGTTCATTCTGTCTTAAATACGGATATGATGTCTGGAGAGGCAGCAGCCACTTTATGACCATGAGGCAACAGTATGAAGGAAGAAGAATAAGCAACACCACGGGGTTGGCAGAGAAGTTGGACTGACATGATTACTCTCCTATCTGCACCAACAACCACCTACCTACAGAATCCTTGTTACATGACAAGATTACATGTCCATTGGTTTAAGCCTGTCTTGTTGGATTTTTTCTAGTACCTAAAGCCAAACATATTTATAACCGATATACCCAGTAATAAAGCCTTCCTTGGATGGGGAAGGAGGTTTACATACAACATGGGTCTGTTGCTTCGATTCATCTCCCTTTCCACACTGGAACATTGTCAAAGTATGGAGGCAAGCAGGGAACCCACAGAAAAAAATCAAAGTTAACAGAGCTCCTCCCCTGCAAACTCTGTACCCCTCTAACAATCTAACTTAAACGGGAAAGATACGTTATGAGTTAAAGCTCTTTAGGTTTAAAGTGATGGAAATGTACACAGACGGGTTTGAGCAAATGAGGAACCAGTTGTCTCAAGTAACTATTAATCCGGGGGTATTCAGGCTTCAGGCACATGTGGATCCAGGGGCTCACACAATGTCATCAGACCTGGCTTTGTCTCGATTTCTCTGCTTCACTCCACTGTGTGTTGGCATCTCTCTCAGAAAGGCTCTCTCTTCATGGCAGCCTGCTAATTCCATTCTTACAAATCCAGCAGACAGGAAAGGCATCCTTCCTGGTCATGCCACAAAAAGTTGAGCTTCATTCGCCTGACTTGGGTCCTGTGACCTCCACATACCCAGAACTGGGGCAAGAGGGAAAATCAGGCCTACCCAAACGACATGGACTGATTACGGGTATCGGGGTGGTCTTTCATGGAAAATTTATTCCTACAAGGCATGAGCAATTCTTGGCAGGCAAAAGCAAAGCCATCCCAGCCCTATTACTTAGTATTAAAATTTGGACACCAGGAAACCCCATAATTCAGCTATGGTGGGAACAGTGATGCTCCCTGAATACACAAACACCAGAAAATTCTAAGACAGATACCTCAGACAATAGCGGTGTCAGAGATAAGGTTTTAGGGGGAGCTCATGCAAGACACTGCCCAGGGTCATCACCACAGTCTGATCTCTTAAATCAGTAGATAGCGTCTAAAGCCTGGGTTGTCTGGGTTATCTGTTATTATAGTTCATTTGTCCCCAGAGGTTGGTAAAAACAATAAATTAAACCATCCTCCAACAACTCTAAGTGCCCATCATATGGAGGGTAATTAGTGGGCTAGGTAACTGTGAGGGAATCAAAGACCAGAAGACATACCAGCCTTCAAAGATTTTACAAATGTGTTTATTCAAACCTAGCTAATAATGCAAAGCAGAATATGCAAAGAACCGGTACTAGTTGTACAGAAAAAGAAAAATTAATGAAGGCTGAGCACATCAAGGAAGAATTCATCAAGAAAGAATGAACATCCAGGATGTGGAAAGAGATATTCCCTGGCTAGGGAAAGAACAATGCTCTTTAAATCAAGATTTCTCTCTTGCAACTTTCCCAACATCTCAAGCCAGGAGTGCAAAGGCCATGTTTGACTTTCCAAAATCTACCTGCTCCTCAAGATTGACCCAAGGGCAAGCAGGTGGGAGTGGTCTTAGGGGAATTGTGCAGAGACTGAGCTAACCGCAGTGACTGGGCTGTGATGGTCCCTCCAGGGCAGGTACAAAGACCCAAAGGTCACTCAGGGAGCAAACACAGAGCCAGTTCACAGGCAATCCCACTCTCATCCGATGTGATCAAATAAACGGCAGCTGTGGGAGAGGGAGGGGCCGTGTCAAGGGCACATGGGCCAAGGCGTGAGCAGGTGGTCTTCTTAGGATGGAGCATACTTTTCTACTGAGGGAAAGATTCCACACGAGAGGCAGATGTGTGTCACAGAGGGATAATTAATTAAAGCAGGATTCCTAAGGAGGCTGGAGGTTCCACCCAGATCCCAGAGGAGGACTGACCCCAGACGAAGGAGGGGATGTGTGAATACCTCTCTTGGAACAGAAAAGCAGCTTGGCTTGGCCCACTCAGGGACTCAGTGGTCCAGTATGAGACTTCCAAAGCCAAGCAGACTTGTGCTCAACTCCCAGGTTACCCCTTCGAAGCTGGGTAAACTTGAGCTCCATTTCTGCATCCCAAAAGTAAGAATTTCATACTTCCATAAGAGAGTGTCTTAAAGACTATATGAAATAACGTGCACACAAGGCTCAGCCTAATACAGAAGATTCTAATATAACCCCTAAGACATGTATAGAGTGTCACACTCAGTAGCAATGAAAAAGAATGAGGTAGATCTTTATATGCAAGAATGAAAAGATCTGCAAGACATACTTCAGAGTTTTTTAAACAGGAAATTACAGAGTAAAATATATAGTATAATGTTTACTTTTGAAAATTCATGTAACTGCTGTGGATTGAAAAACATGATATATGGATTAAATCCCTGAGCTCATCATGATACAAAAAGAAATCTAATATAATAAGAAAACGTTCAAGGATACGAGGGAACCAACTCATTATTTTGAAAATAGGCAATTAAAGGATAAAGTCAAACATTACTTCTTCGAATTTTCTATACAAATTGTACTTCAAAGTAACTAAATAGTTGATAAGGAAGGTTTCCCAGGATATTTGAGCTCATAAAAAGCGATAATGCAATTCGAATATCACCATTTGGCAACCCCCAATGAATTAATATACCCAAATATTGAGCGTCAGCGGATGCCAACATCACAAAGAGAAAAACAAGCAGAAATTTAGCAATTTCTGATGGAAGAACACAACATCTCTTATGAAGGAGTCTTGCCAAAAATCAAATCTGAATCAGATCCCGCAACTACCAATTTATAGGGAAAACAAGGACAGGGGAACCTGTTAAATAAGACCAACGGAATGCCAGCATTCAAATCCAGACTGCGGAAATCTCTCAAGAAAGCAGGCTCATTTCTCAAAAACAAAACAAAAACTGCAATGGGAAAGAAAAGAAAGGGAATCTAAAGATTAAAAGGGATTTTAAAAGTCACCTCATTGATATATGTGGATCATATATGAATCCTGTTGTTAAAAAACACTGGTGAAATTTTCTTGCAAACTGAATGTGTAAAATACTTAAGAATTATTATTAATTTTTAATTTTTTTTTAATTTTTTTTTTTTTGCGGTATGCTGGCCTCTCACCGCTGTGGCCTCTCTCATTGCGGAGCACAGGCTCCGGACTCGCAGGCTCAGCAGCCATGGCTCACGGGCCCAGCCGCTCCGCGGCATGTGGGATCTTCCCGGACCGGGGCACAAACCCGTGTCCCCTGCATCAGCAGGCGGACTCCCAACCACTGCGCCACCAGGGAAGCCCTGTTATTAATTTTTTAGTGCCTGTCTGGGATTAGGATCCCTGGAGGCAAACTCTGAGACAAGAATTCACAGGACAGTGCTTTACTAAGGAGGTGTCCCCAGGAAAACCTGGTAAGACAGTCAGGGCGGAAGATAGGGGAAGAGAAGTCGGGCAAGGGTGCAATTTAAGGCTAAGTCCTCGTCTCAGCCTGATTCTGTAGGGAGCTCTGGAATTGGATATTACTCTATAGAGTTTGTTCCACTGTCAGGCAAGGGAGCTGGGCTTTCATAGCCAGGCACCAGTCACTGGCTGTGGGAAGAGGGTAGGATAGAAGGTACTTCCAGCTCTTGGTGGTCCTGGGATGGCGACATGCTCTACATCACCCCTTCAGGAGGGCACAGTCTTAATCTACATGTGGGAAGGCCTGGTAGCAATTTCCCCAAAGCCTAGGGCCCTTTAGGCAAATCAGCCCCTGGAGCAAGCCAGGAGTGTCCCAAGCTCCCTGAAGCACTTATGCAAATTTGTAACTAACACTGACATTTCCTTAAGCATGTTTAATAAAAATCTTTCTAAAATATATCACATCACAGAACTAAGGTCAATGAAGAAGGTATACTGAATATAATTTAAACTTTTCTAAATGACTTAAGGTGACCTAAAGTAGGTCCCATAGAAAACAAGTTCCAAAGGATGCCCTAGGAGCCACACGGAGAGGGCTCTCTGATGGACTCATCAGGCCAGGAGAAAAGAACTTGAAGTTAAGCAGGTGCCTCTACTCCAGGACTTCCTGGAGCTGTTACCATGCTGGTGAGCAGAATAGATCTCCCAGAGGCAAGGATTTCTCAAACCAATAATGTATGTCATCAATTCCAAGTTGGATATTTTTCTCCATTTTAACGTCTCTGAAATCCAGGTGCATCTTACAATGGATCTTAAGAAATAGAGATGAGTAACTATGAAACTAAAAGTTTTCAGTATACAGTCCAGCTCCTCTTGCCCCAACTCCAAGTCCCTCTTACACAAGCTCAACGGGAACAGAAAGAGAACTAAAAGGACTACTATGTGCCCACTGAAGGCCTACTATGTGCCTGGCATTGTGTTGGGTTTTCCTAGTAGCTTCTACCAGGCACAGAGGGGCTGATCTCTGCTCACCATAACGAATTTGGAGTTTTGTCCGATCAATCAGTGCCAGACATGGGATGAAAGTCTTAGTCACGCATGCCACCACCTGCCTGGATAACAGGCATCCCTAGCTCAGAGGCTCCTTCTAGAACAGAGCCTTCAATGAAAGACGGGGTCACACCGAAAACCCATCCGAGGGGCTCCAGGCAACCTCTCACCTGGGTCCACGCAGCTTATGACTCTATACCAAAGTTGTCTGTGGTTTTGACTTCTGCCCCCTTGTCAACTGTCCCTTTCCTTTCTGGATACCTTTTGTTCTGCTTCACAATTCATTGTTTTTCATCTGCCATCAGCTGAGTCTGATAACCCAAGCTGCTAGAAGAGAGTATAAACTGCAACTCAAAAGATTCTGAGTAAAGTTCCGAGGTCAGGATGAGGGTTCTAGACCTGCTTGGACCTCGCAGGGTGGTCAGTGGGAAGGGAGAGTTTGGGATGCTGGAGTGGAAGCCAGGAGAGCCGATCTTGCTTTCAGGCTGAACCCTGAGGAGGTGTCCGTTCGCAGTGGTCACCCAAAGGGGTATCATGAAGTTGGTGTTAGTTCCGGCAGACGTTTTTCTATGAGGAGCTCCTACCTGGGGCTGGGGGTCAGGGGTGGGATAATCCAGACAATAGGGAATTCCTGAGGGATTTCTGGGAGGAGCAGCACGTTCTGAGGGATCAAGAACCCAGAGTCAGCCCATCGCTTTGGTGGCCGAGGTGGAGAGTGTAAGGTGTCTCAGGCTGGGGGTTGGAGCAGAGAGCTGGACCCTGCAGGGTGTCAGGCTAAGCAGGAGAGACAGAAAGCACATCTTGTGGTCTGGGCCAGCTCGACTGTCACTCAGTGAGAATCACACAAGATTCAGGGTCTCTTCCACATGAAAGTGGCAATCCCAAAGGCCCATGGGACCCAGCCAAGTGCCCTGGGACTCAGGCAAGGGATCAGATGACAGGGAATGGCTGAGATAGTGCGGGCAACTCCCACCAATTACTCCCAGGGCATCCCGATTTGAATTTTTAGAATACATTCTGTCAGACAAACACAGCTCCTCTGGGGGCCAGCACTGCCTGAGGAAGGCAGGTTGCAGTATCCTCCAACCCCCAAGCACACCACACACACACCCAGCCTGTCCCCCACCCCAGGTGGGCCAGGGTGACAGGAGGCCTCACAGGAGAGAGCCACAGCCCTCACTGGGGTCCTTCTGTGCTCACCGTCTTTGGGTCTGATCAAAATGGTCAGCCTGAGGCTGACATTAGTGGGGACATTCCTGCTTAAAGTTCTCCAGGGACCCAACAACTCCTTCGCTTGAGGCCTGACCTGGGCCCAAGGACACCCAGGTCCCCTTAGATGAGGAGGGTGACGACAGCTGCAAGTTCCCATGGCTCTCCGATCAGTCTCACGTGGTAAGTCAGGAGGCCAACCTGTGAGGCTCCGATCTCACCTGGACTTCTGGTTTCAAGTTTCTTTGGGGGAATCATCTCTGGGGTCGAAGTGACAGGGAGATAAGATGAGGTTGAGGTTTGATCAAGTCATCTGACCCTTGTCAGACTGGCAGAACTCCCTTCAAAAAGCTTTATTAAAACTTCCTCTTTCCTGCTCTTCTTCTTTCATTGAAAGACAGCACGTGGACATGTATCCTCACCCACCCCTCCTCTATGTGTGCAGCTGGGGAAGCCAGGGCTCCCCCACCAATATCCTCCACTTGTGCTGTACAGAGACCCCTGACGGTGAGACCTCTCCCCTAATCTTACTTCCTGCATGGCTATTACACTCTCCCCCCTCAGGATCAGAAGCCAACCCTTCAGTGAGAACATAGCTGGTACAGCAGCATACTGGGTCTGCATTCACCTATTTAGTTAGGAAACAACTTACACTGCCCTTACCACGTGCCAGGCTCTGGTCTAAGTACCAAACATGAACCTATTTAATCCTCACAATAACTCTATGAGGTAGGTGCTATTATTATCCCCAATTTACAAATGAGGAAACTGAGGCACAAAGAGGAAAAGTGATTTGTCCAAATTTCCCCAGAAACTAAATCTTACATGCTGTTTGTTCTCATTAAGTATCGACCAAATTGAAATTTTACGCATATGTACATGTGCGTGTGTGTGTATATGTGTAAGATGAGAGAGAACGCTCAGATATGGTGTGCACATAACTGCTCCTTCATTATTCTACACAGAACTTAGGTTGTGCACAGAGCTTGTCGTTGACAAGCAGCGCTCAAGTGCGTGCCCATATCTCTTCTTGAGGCCTTGCTCTTTTAAGAAGGGTCTCTCTGTCTTGAGTAAGGGTTTGCTTAAGGTAGGAGACCAACCAGGTGACATTTTGAGGGTTCTCTAAAAAGATATTTATTGAAATTGCACGTTGTACCAAGCATACGCTAAATAAATACTTTTTCTACATTCCTTTATTTAAACCCTCAACAAACCAGTGATAAAAATTTTTTTTCATTGTGCCATTTTAGAGTTGAGGAAACTGAGATTTATGGAGATCAAGTGACTTGCCCAGGGTCCTATAAACATGGTCTTTTTGACTGCAGACCCCAGGTTCTTAGCCCTTCATGTTAGATGGTGTGGTGGTAAAGGATTGGGCTTTATTGAAATTGAGAAAAGGGGGTTATTACCCCTATGGTATATTTGTTAAATGTACCTATCAAATTGGCCAAGACAAAGAAAATAATTCTCAGCTATTGGGGTGAGTTTGGTAAAATGGTTACTCAAATACCTCTTGGTAGTAAGTAAATTGGTACACACTTTCTGGAGTACAATTCAACTCAAAAGTTCTTAAAAAGTAACTGTGCTTTAATTCCGTAATCTCATTTCTAGGCATTTTGCCTAAGAATATAATTGGACAATTATACAGACATATGTGCAAAGCTGTTTATTATAGAAGTTATTACAATAGCAAAGATCTGGGGAAATCAACCAACGATAGGAAATTGCTTAAACAATGTAAGGCATGACACAATACTTATGCACCCATGGAAAGTGCTGCTGTAAACCAATATACTGACAAAGAACGACACACATGATCTTCTTAGGTTGAAATATGCAGGTATGGCCCCCAAATAATTTTTTCGTGAAAAAAGTCCAGAAGCAATCCACCCAAAATGTTAGTAACAGTTATTTCTGATTACTGAGATTTAAAATAAATGTTTCTCTCTTGATTAGCTGTATTTTTGCCTATAAAATAATAATTGTGCAATTTTCTAAAACAGCAAAATACATTTTTAAAAGGGAGTCCTAGAGCATAGAAAGAGGGGGTCACCGGCGTGATCTTGAGGGGTAAGCCTTGTGTCCTGAGTCTCACCAGGAAATCCCACCACCCATGGCAACTAATGCCACCAAGACCAGTCGTGACCTGGAAGCCAAAGGGTTTGAGAAAGATAAAAAAATCAACCCCGGAACCCTAAAAATCCTTGCTATTCAACTAATTATAAAAGCAAATTTGGCAGGAATTATTTGAGAGGAAGCGTCTCCCCTCTCACTCCCCTAAATTGATTCTAAAGCAATAACTTCCCCTCCTGTAGAGTGATCTGAGCCAGGGTGTCCCAGCTGAGAGGGAAGGGGATGGACCATAAACAATGTCACCTGCATGGTCTCAGGTCAGAGAAGCAGCACCCACCATGGGCAGGCCAGTGGGAGCCACCCCCTGCCTTCACCAGTCAGCCTGGCTTCTTAGGTGACTCCAACCTCCGTGAGCTGCCCACAGCCCTATGCCACCCCCTTGGGAGCCCCAGAGAGTACTCGCCACCTGGGATGCTCGGGGGCTAGATTCCAGGTACGCCAAGATCTTCAGGAGCTTTCAGGGAAAGGATTCATTTCATCTCTTGCTGATGGATATATGAATTATGACCGCTTTTTTGTAAAGCTATCTGGAAACATCTATCAAAATTAACTGCATTAACGTATCCCCCAGCCCAGCAGTTTTACTCCTGGAATCCATCCTACAGAAATAACAGCACCAGTTCAGGAAAATTCATCTCAGGGGGTCAGGTACAGTGCATTATAGTCATATTCCTAAATTCCAGATGTTGCTGGCCGTAGGATATCGAATAAAGTGACAATAAAAAATTACAAAATGTGTGTGGAAGGAAATAATTTCAAGCTGGAAGTCAGGAAGGCAGGAGGTAGACCCATCCAGGACAGGAAGCACCGTGGAATATGGGCTCAAGGAGCATGACCCAATCTCAGTCTAGGGGTAGGAGGGATGGTGTTTGAAAATGTACCCCAGATCTGTTTTAATCAGGTATGGTGAGACATGCAGACAAACGGCTGTCATGGAGAAAGAAGCTTTTATACTCATAGTTCCCTAGAAACAAGAGATAGAGCATTGGCTGAGCCACTCAGGGAAGCACCAGGGCCAGTCATAAGGCAGAAAGAGTGAAGAGAAGGTGTGGGCAAGAGAAGAGCTTTCATTGTGGTTTCCATGGGAAGGAGCTGGTAAATCAGGTGAACATCCAAGGATTGGCTGGTTTGAATGCTTTAGGCAGGCTGTGGGACGTAGAGGCTGTCCCTAGTTGCCTAGTCTTTGGCTGGTATGTGATTAGGGCAAGAGGATAGTGGCCAGAGCATAAAAGCCTGATGGAGGGGGTGGTGGGGTGTGGGTTCTGGATTGATTGGTTTGCATATGAAAGGTGAACTTCTAGGCAGGTGCCTTAGTGTCTCTAGGGATTAGTTAATCCTGGGAAGGCAGTCTCTACAGAGTCCTCAAGCTGCCAGATGTCAAAACATCAGAATAAAAAGACACTCTTAACACAGTTGGCCAGGCCCTAGCCGTCAACAGTTCAGATTCTCCCACCTACATCCAGAGAACTAGGTAAACCAACCAATCAGGCTGCAGGGTCAGAGTCATTGCCAGGTCCCCGTCCTACAGAGACCAACACTCAAGGGGGTGGGGAAACCAGAATTGATGGTTGGCTGGCTTCTGAAGTATCAGATTATGCCTGGGAAACTCAGAGGCCCACAGAGGAGACTCAGACTGTGTCAGGAACCTTAACGTCTAGATTTGGGAATCTGACCAAATTTCAAGGCCTTGCATGTCAGACAGAGGCCCCGCATGGGACTTGCTGCCACTTTCCCTCAGGTCTGTATTTCTCTCTGGGTAATGTTCTGCAGATAGAAACTGAAGCCTGATGAGTAACTGAGGCCCCCAGGGGGGAAAGGAAGCCAGTGTGAGAGAGAGATTCTTTCCTCCTCTTGTGCCAAGATGAAATTCCAAGTGCTTGGGTGGCCTTGGAGACTCAGGGGTAGGTCAGGAAATGAAGCATGCTCTGAATGGGCAGTCTGACTTCTAACGCCCTGTGCACATATGAAAAAGGAGTGGGTCATTGCTTCCACCCAGGACCACGTGCCTGCACTCCTCTCCCTCACAATCTAGGTGGACCCACCTTTCTGGTGGGTAACACCTCCTCCCTCACTTCAATTATTTCCTTAACAGTGGCAGTGAAGATTGCTTTTACTTTAAAAGAAAAATCAGATTGGCTTATATCCACTAGTCCGAGAATTCCATAGGAGTTTGTCTTCATCCCTGGCAAAAGCTGGATCCTACTTTAAAAGTACTTGTAATACTTGCATAGTCACCGCTATTGATCTGCCTCTGCTACAATGATAGGCAGTTGTGATGGTCAGGAAAAGAATGGGAATGGCCCCTTTGGGCCACTAATATTCTTATTCAGTAAGCACAGAAATCTCTTAACTGTGAGGGCTGCACTCTGTGTCTCCTCATGTGGAGGGTGTCTCCATCTGCCACCTAACAGACCACCAGATTGTCTCCCTCAGCACAGAGAGTTGCTGGGGACAGTCCCTGGGCACAGTCTGACACTAGGAGCCCCTTGGCCATGGAAAATCTCTTGATCTTCCTGGGGTTTTCCCAAAAAGGCCTGGAGTTTCCAGGTCAGACTGCCCTCCCTACTGTCATCTAAGGAGGTGCCTTATGATTCCAGGTGGTCTTTGGCAGCCTGCCTTAACATGTCTGTGCTGAGATTCCACTGTTTTCTTGCCCCTTCCTGCCATCTCTCTCTCCAGAGCACTCTGTGCCCATTACTTGCTTATCAGAAGAGTTATCTTTCTCCATATGTCACTTATGCATACCCCGTGCCTTAAATGGCACAGATATGTAGCCCTTGTCTATTATTATCTAATGCAATGTGCTGATACCCATCAATCAGCCTCTCTTCTCCTCAAATGGGACAACGAGGGAGAAAACACAGTCCCGGATGATTAATAATAATACAGCATATCCATCCCGGGAGGCAGAGCCCAGCTCTGGGGTCCTCCCCAGCCTATTGGACTCTTAGAGCCAGCTTTAAAAAGAGTCTCGTAGGGCTACCTTTCTCAGACTTTAAAGAACATACACATCCCCTGGGGTTCTTGTTAAAATGCAGATTCTGATGCAATAGTTCTGGGTTCCAAAATGGTGCATGTCTAACAAGCTCCCTTGTGATGTCGATGCTGCTGGTTTGTGGAACACACTTTGAGTAGCGAGGGCATAGGGAACATAGAACTCTGCGCTTCCAGTGCCTGGATCCACATGTGGGTTCACTAAGGCAAACAGCGTAAAGGGAGACACTTTAAAAGTGCTCTGTTTGTTTCTGAATTGGACCGCTTTCAAGATCTCTAAGTTTCCACATGGCTTCAAGGTGCTATCATTTTGATAATATATATAAACACATCCTCTAGGGCTTCCCTGGTGGCGCAGTGGTTGAGAGTCCGCCTGCCGATGCAGGGGACACGGGTTCGTGCCCCGGTCCTGGAGGATCCCACATGCCGCGGAGCGGCTGGGCCCGTGAGCCATGGCCACTGAGCCTGCGCGTCCGGAGCCCGTGCTCCGCAACGGGAGAGGCCGCAGCGGTGAGAGGCCCGCGTACCGGAAAAAAAACACATCCTCTGAAAAAAAATTCTTGTACCCATGCCAGATTCAAAATGCATTTAATAGGGAGAAATAAAAACATTGGAAGGAGGGGGCGCTCACTTTGGGCCCCCCGGGGAAATCTCCAGAGACTCAAGGCTGCAGGTAAAATTGATTTGTGGATGTGGAAATTGAACCTGAAAGGGCTCCGGAAATAAGGGCAGGTGACTGACATCACCCAACAGCTCAGGGAAGCCCACTTCGGGGCTGGCACAGGCCCTGCCTTGTGCTGCTGTGGCTGGCTGCTCTCAACTTAATGGCAGGGAGAGCTAATGGTGAGGGGTCACCTGTAGTTTTGCAGATAGCCATTTTGGTGGGCAAACAATGTAATCTGATCCCCCCGAAAAATGTTTAGAGTTGGGTTTTAGTTTTGTTTTTCTTCTCTTTTTTCCTTCAGTTTTGCCTCAAGAAGAAACCCCTGGGAGGTGATACTTGTTTCCTGTCCTGTGGCTTTTGTAGGTCGTGGACATCCCACTCCTCTTTGGACAGACTAAATATTTAGATCACACATGCTGAGACCCCCCGGGAGAGTTCACTGAGGGGTCCACCTCCTTACAGAATGAAGTTGGCTGGTTTGTTTCTTTCTGACTATCCAGGAGCCAACCTCTCCATTTTCAGAATCCAGCCTCACCTTTAAACCGTCTGCCCCCTTGCCAAACACTTCTCAGGTCACGAGATCGACTCTCAGAGGGCTGCACGTCTCGGACACGTCAGAACCAGGCCAGAGGTCCCTGAATAGACGGAGAATACTTAAACACCGGCGGTGCTAGGTCTGTACTGAGATTCTTCCCCTTCGACAGGCACCTAAGCTGTTTGTCGGGTTCGCTTTCATCCAGTTTAGCTCTCTCGGCAACTGATTCTAAGCTCTCTGGTGCCATCTCCTGGAAGACTGCAAACATGGACAAAGGGCAGATTTCCCACACGAATCCCAGTGAAGAAGAGACTATTTCAGTTCATTTGATGATTGTTGCTGTAATATTACAGTGCCTGTATTTCTACCTCTACGAATGAGCTTTATCTGCTAGATTTTTTTTTGTGGTGCTAGATTTTTTTTAATTGAAGTATAGTTGATTTACAATGTCATGTTAGTTTCAGGTATAAAGCACAGTGATTCAGTTATACATACATATTTTTTTCTCCTATAGGTTATTAAAAATATTGAGTATAGTTCCCTGTGCTATACAGTAGGTCCTTGTTTGTTATTTATTTTATACATAGTAGTATGTATGTGTTAATCCCAACCTCCTAATTTTTAATATCCTTGAGGCTGGTCAAGTACACAAGTCTTTTTAGAAGAAACACGGTTTACGTGTATAAAACTGATGAGTTCTGAGAGATAGTGAATGCCCTTAGAGTGGTTTTTGTAGATATGAAACAATTGGTGAGAAATTGAATTCGTTCCTCTTGTTGTAATATTGAACTTAAGTCTGCTTAATGTATCAAGTCATACCCATTATTTTAGAGATGTGTATCCATCAATAAACATTTGTGATACTTGAACAAAGAAACCTATTCCTCTTTGCATGGAAAAGGTTAGCAGTGCCTTGTAAGGTCTGCATAGTGTGGCGGGAAGCACACAAGATGAGGGGCAGCTGAACTCAGCCCAGCTGCCCTGGTGTCCCAGGGCCAGCTGCCAAACTTAGTGTCCTCCGTTGTGCAAGGGCAATGACCACCTGCCTTGGAGGGTTAAACGTGCTAATGAGTATAGAGCTCCTGGATGGAACTGACCCCAAAGATGGAAGAAAATCAATTGCATGACTCTGTCATTCATGATTTTATTAAATTCTGTCTAAAATCTGGTTACCATGAGGCTTGTACCACCTCAAAAACGACTAAGTTCTTTAACTACACATGTGGTTCACTTTCTTTTTTCTGTCCTGTAATTGTATCTCTACAGCATAAAGGATTTTCTCTCCACCCATATTCTAACCCCAATCTATGACTGTACTAAAGACAGACAATGGTTCAACTGTCTCTAGAATGACCTATCCTATTTTGCATTTGCCCAGAGGCTGGGAAGCAAAAAGCACCACCTGGACATTTTCCATTCTTAACTGATACGCTAGGGATGTAAATGTCTTACTGGCCACTTGGAGGTCCTAGGTGTAGAAAGAACCTTTATTGCCTGGAGCCATCCACTTAAATACTCAGGGAGCTGTCAGTTTACAGGAGTTTGAGCTCTCAGATGAAGTATGATAAGAGTGGCAAGGTCTTGAGAGGCTCAAAGATGCTGCTTCCAGCTTCTGTCACTACCTGACTGTATGACTTGGCCTCTGAGCCTACCCGGTGTTCCTTAATCTATACCATGCAGGCAGCTATGAGTCTGCTTGTGCCTGCACCCACCCTGTCCCCACTCCAAGAGTTACTAGAGTGACTATATAAGCCAGAAACAGTAAGCCAAAACTCAAAGATGCACAGCAAGTTTATATATCCCTTTCAAAAACATAACTAATTTTCTCAGCCACCTTTGCATTTAGGAGTGAGTATGAAACACAAAGCTGGCCAATGAGAAGCAAGAGGAAGTTCATGGGTGAGCAATCTGGGAAAGCTCCATTAAAGGAGAGCTCAACCAACTGGCATGTTCCTTCCACCCCTTGCCAACTGTCTTCTTCCTGCCAGGAATGCATATAAGATGGCTGGAGGATGGCAGTCATCTTGTGACCATGAGACCATGGACCATGTGACCATGAGACCATGAGGCATGTACTAAGGATGATGGAGCAGAAAGGTTGTGGAATCTGCTGGGTCTCTGATTACATTGTGGAGTTGCCCTTCCGGTCCTGGACTGACTATATCCAGACTTCACCTTATATGAGAAAAATAAAACCCTTCATTGGAATAAGCCGTTATCTTTTTAACATCTGATATTTGCTGCTGAATGTAAGTCCTAAGTGATTACAGGACAATGCCCTGTTCTTTTCTCAAGAGTCAAATGGCTCAGTAACACATACTTCCAATAAAGGCAAGGTTTATCCACAATGACGACAAGCTGGGAGGGTTGATACCAGGCCTGTGGATCCTTGGGGTGCTTGACACAGCTTGCTGGTCAACACTGGCTCCCTTCTTAAATCTTTTACCCTTGTAGGTTTCTGCAGTGTTTGAATCTGTCGCATCAACTAGGTCTGGTTCCAGATTTTTTTTTTTTTTTTTTTTTTTGCGGTATGCGGGCCTCTCACTGTTGTGGCCTCTCCCGCTGCGGAGCACAGGCTCCGGACGCGCAGGCTCAGCAGCCATGGCTCACGGGCCTAGCCGCTCCGCGGCATGTGGGATCTTCCCGGACTGGGGCACGAACCCGCATCCCCTGCATCGGCAGGCGGACTCTACACCACTGCGCCACCAGGGAAGCCCCGGTTCCAGATATTTTTGTTCGTGGTTCTTTTCTTGGTGCTTAGAGGTGATTGAAGAGTCTCTAATTTCTCCAAGTAAAGAACTGCTTACAGAATATTACGCTTTAGAGCTGTGCTAGTGAATGACATTGCTAGGTCTAGAGAACAACTTTGCCTGTCTTTGAAAATCCAACTTGATCCTCTACCTATTTCTTTGACGCAGGCTCAGGCCCTTAACTTATACATTTCTTTTGTCAGTAATTGTAGATTAAAATAATTCACTGGAACACAAAATAAATAGCAGAAAGAGAGGCTACAGAGGCATTAACAGCCCTCTTTCTGGAATACACTCAACTCAAGAGACTGAGGGTATGGGAGTTCCCTGGTGGCCTAGTGGTTAGGATTCCAGGCTTTCACTCCCATGGCCCGGGTTCAATCCCTGGTCAAGGAACTGAGATCCCACAAACCACACAGTGGCCAAAAAAAAAAAAAAAGGTGAGGGTAGAGGGTTCATTAGTTAAGAGTGTGCAGAACAGTTGCCATTCTCACTTTTTAAAATTTTATTTTGTTGAAGTAGAGTTGATTTACAATGTTGTGTTAATTTCTGCTATACAGCAAAGTACTCCCCCTTGTCAACCACAAGTCTGTTCTCTATGTCTGCACTCTCACTTTGTTTTAAGTGAAAATATACAAAGACACATTGGGGAAAATATGCAATGCTAAACTACAAAGGATTTTTCATGCACACACACATACACACATGTTTTTCTAGGAAAATAAGTTCAGAGACAAATCACATAATAAACTAGCACTGTGTAGATTCCATTAAATGGAATATATGTGTACTGACTCCAAAAAATTATTCGGTCCTCTGTCTTCTTAACAAATAAACAGTATATTCTTTCTTTCAAAAACATTTGTTAAAATTTTGCCTTATTCTATGCCCGGTCTTAGAAACTAGAAATAAAAGATGAATAAAACATAAATGGTAACTTTAAGGGAGAGTAGCATAGCACAATAGTTAAGATTCTGGAGCCAGACTGTCTAGTTATGAATACGAGCTCTGTCACTTATGAGATCTGTGGTCATGAGCAATTATATAACCTCCCTGTGACTCAGTCTTCTCATCGACAAAATGGGCATAATAATAATACCTACTCCACAGTGTTGTTATGAAGATTAAATGAGGAGAGTGATATCATCAACATGGCAAAATAAAAGCTTTCTACCATCTTCCCCTCAACGAACACCAATTTTGACAATCACCTATGGACAAGAGGGGCTTTGCAGAAGTCTGGGATTCCAGCAGAGAAGTTCCAGCACACTGTTGGAACAAAAACAAAAGCAAACAAACAAAAAACCAAAATCTAAGACTGGACACACTGAAGAGAATGAGAGGAACTGTTTCACTTTACCTGTGTCACCCCTTCCCCCAAGATGGCACAGCTCAGTGTCAAGAGAGAACTTCTCAGCCCATGACCGCTCCCATGGGGAAAATGAGAGCGTGTAAGTGAGCTCCCGACTTCTACAGCTGAGCAGGTCACTGCCAAAGAGGTGCATTTGTTTCTCACCCCGTTCAGAAGGCCAAATCGTGCACTGCATGCCTGGGGCTGGTGAGCAGCTAAGAGAACAGCAGCCAGGGCTCAGAGTAGAACTCATCAAAGGGGCACAGATCCTACTGACCACATCAGAGATTCCCCTGGGAGGCCCCTCATGAGCCACGGGGGATGCCTCACCTGTGAATCTCCCCAACACTCTTCATGAGTTACCCACAAAACCCTCACCCCATCCCTGGCCACGTACCTGACGGAGGCAAGAGTGCACCTTTGCAAACAGCTTAGTTAGCACACGTGGAAAGCCGGCCTGCCTCTGCGGGACTGAAGATGGTCCTATCGCTGAATCTACAGGGTGAGAAGGAGTCCTCCAGGGAGACAAAGGAGGAAGGAGAGGCTCTGTAACATCCAGAAATCTAAGTTGCCCTTCTTAGTTGGTCTGGCGTCTTCCCAGCCCGCCTGGAAGAGACAAGCCTCAGAGCAAGAAGTACCCCTTGGCCCTGTATAGAGTCTGTCATACTGAGTGAAGTAAGTCAGAAAGAGAAAAACAAATACCATATGCTAACACATATATATGGAATCTAAAAAAAAAAAAAAAGTGGTTCTGAAGAACCTAGGGGCAGGACAGGAATAAAGACGGAGACGTAGAGAATGGACTTGAGGACACGTGGAGGGGGAAGGGTAAGCTGGGACGAAGTGAGAGTGGCATGGACATATATACACTACCAAATGTAAAATAGATAGCTAGTGGACAGCAGCCGCATGGCACAGGGAGATCAGCTAGGTGCTTTGTGACCACCTAGAGGGGTGGGATAGGGAGGGTGGGAGGGAGACGCAAGAGGGAAGGGATATGGGGATATATGTATACGTATAGCTGATTCACTTTGTTATACAGCAGAAACGAACACAACATTGTAAAGCAATTATACTCCAATAAAGATGTTTAAAAAAAAAAAAGAACTGCCCCTTGGCTGGGCTGCAAAAGGTGTGCTCAGGTGTTTTACTTTGAAAACCTGATTCCTGATTCGTCAGTCCTTGGATAATTGGTCAGCTTCACGCATGACCATCGTGATTGGGCCAATTCAAACCACCTGCAACGGTGCTGCCCCAGTGATTCCTTGCGGAGCCATCAGAACAGCTGTGTTCTCTCTACACCTGGAGGGCCCCTCATCGAAGAGATGAAGAGGAGAGCAGCGTGGGGAGGGGCAGGGCAGAGGCGACTCTGTAGACTCCAGCCTTTCTCCCTCCGCTGTCTCCGCCGAAGAGCTCCCTCCCAAAGAACCCAAGCCCAGCCTGAAAGACAACCAAGTCCAATTTGTATGGGACGGTAGGGACCAGAAACCTCCCCTTTCCCCTGCATCTTCTTAGCTGTGTGGCTGTGTGGAGAGAATTTTCAGCAGCAAGCAATAAAAGCAGGATCTCACTCCTGAATCCTCACAGGTAAGAAGACTTCTTCCTTTTCAGCTGATTTTTCAAAACAAGAACTCTCGTGGGCAACCTCCAACACATTCCCTATTCCGGGTCTGACTTTGTCACCTACCATCTTTCTATCTTTTTTTTTTTTTTTTTGCGGTACGCGGGCCTTTCACTGTTGTGGCCTCTCCCGTTGCGGAGCACAGGCTCCGGACGCGCAGGCTCAGCGGCCATGGCTCACGGGCCCAGCCGCTCCGCGGCATGTGGGATCTTCCCGGACCGGGGCAGGAACCCGTGTCCCCTGCATCGGCAGGCGGACTCTCAACCACTGCGCCACCAGGCAAGCCCCCATCTTTCTTTTTTACACCAAGTGGCTTCCTCTCCATCCCTACACCAATTAATTAACGTCCCAAAGGGGATATGGGGGCAACGATGAGTAAGTATTAAAAAATAATCAGCCTGATTATGATTGCTTGGCCTCATCTCCCAAAGACTAGCTCCCAGAGCTCAGCAGTTGACACCCATCAGAGAGAAGTGATACTGGATGAATTTCAACATGTTCTTCTGGAATTCGGTAATTATATAGCTACAAGATGGTACCTGCTAACTGTACTTAAGGAGCATTTGACCTCAGGCACTAGAGATTTAGAGGATTCCCAAATACCCACAAGTAGAGGAGTTGTTTTATAGCCAGCCTTATTCATGGAGTTCCCCAGATACATGCACACTACTATCTTCTGTACAGCCCTGGAATATCCACTTTTTTTTGGTTTGTTTAACCAAGCCAAAGAGTCCTAGAGAAACAGGCACGCCCCCCTTTCCTCAACTCTGTTCTGGAAACTGGAGAAGCGCCCTAGGCACAGCTGAGGCCCATTCTGTTCCATTAGAATTTGTCTCATCAGTAGAGCTTGACAACAATAATCCCTAGTCTTGCGGTTCACAAAAATGTGGTCCCCAGACAAGCAGCATCACCTGGATGGGACCTGATAGAAATACAGATTCATGGGCCCCACCCCAGACCTACTGAATTACAGGTAAGGCTCAGAAATCTGGATTTTAATAAGTCCACCATGTGATTCTAACATGCTTGCTCAAGTTTGAGAACCACTGTTGTAGTCTTGGCTGTAAAGGACCAAATCCTACGTAAGTTAAGCTTTGTGGGCCATAAATTCCTGTCACAACTATTCACCTCTGCCATTGTACTGTGAAGACAGCCATGAACATTGTGTAAGGTGGAGGAGCTTGACTTTTTTTTTAGTAATTTAAGGAGATGCTTTTTTTAACATAAATTTTAATTTATTTTTGGCTGTGTTGGGTCTTCGTTGCTGCATGCAGGTTTTCTCTAATTGCAGTGAGAGGCGACAACTCTTCGTTACGGTGCGCGGGCTTCTCACTGCGGTGGCTTCTCTTGTTGCAGAGCACGGGCTCTAGGTGCGCGGCCTTCAGTAGTTGCGGCACACAGACTCGGTAGTTGTGGCTTGCGAGCTGTAGAGCGCAGGCTCAGTAGTTGTGGCGCACAGGCTTAGTTGCTCCGCGGCATCTTCCTGGACCAGGGCTTGAACCCGTGTCCCCTCCATTGGCAGGCGGATTCTTAATCACTGTGCCACCAGGGAAGTCTGCTTGACTGTGTTTTAATGAAACTTTATTTACAGAAAATAATCAGGAGGCCAGATCTGGCCCCAGGGAGGTAGTTAGGGAGACAAGGTTAGTCCTCCAACCTACTTGATCCTGATACACCTCTGAGAGTTTTATAGGATGCTTTATCAGTCAGAATTCTGATTTCATCCATGGTTCTGATCCTGGGTTCTTTTGAAGTCCTTATTGTTTGTGGATTTTTTTAGAAATTTACCCACAGTAAAAAAGAAAAAGTAAAATTATAAAGTACAAAGCATTGGGTCTTTTCTAGAGGTCTGGGAAGTATGTAGTAGCCCCATTTCACAGTGAGGAACTGAGGTGCAGATGGGACACATTCAGGCCCTGCCATGCTGTGCAGTCAACATTGCATTTCTTGAGCACAGAGACCCCATTTCCAACACACACAATAGGAACAGTGCCTTTGGGATCTGTGAACAGGGACCTAGACATAGGATTACATTTAACAGCACTGCTGATCCCAGTCGCCTCCTCTAGAAACCCAGTTTCATGGTCCGTCATGGACATAGCTACACTATGCTACTTCCTCTTATTTGGGGCCACACAAACAAGAAACAATAAAAGTAGACAAAGTAGTTAATTATTGGTTCATGTGTGTCTCTAGACTTTCTCAATAAAAGATCCATCCGGAGATCGGAGTGTGTTTACCAAGCAGCTCGTACACTTTCTTCACCATGAGCAACAGAGAAATTTTTTTCAGCGGGATAGGGGTAGGTTTGGTCCAACCAGGTGGCATCTAGCTCTCATCTTGAACAGTTTTGGTGAATATGATTCCTCCAAAATTAGGCGGGGGAGTGGCGAATACAGGAAAGTCTCCAGGCCAGAAACACAATTATCAAGAAAATTATAAACTGATGTGCCTGGGCTACTATATGAAAAGCACAGGCAGATAACCTACGGATGGTGGGAAAAGTGGGAAAAGACTTGTAATGTTTTCTCATTGATTTTTTTATTAGAATGAGCCAGGTTATCTGACAGTCACAGACAGCCTCCGAATTTCGGTGGCTTCATGCAACAAAGGATTTGGGGGGATACAAGTGCCTCTTTAAGGGAGATTGCCTCACAGTCCAGCTCAGGGTCCAGGTCGTTTTAATGTTGCAGCTCTGCCCCTAAAACAAAGCCTCCTGCAGGATCATGTGCCCTTGGAAAGACAGAGCGAGCTGTGAGGGTTTTCCACTGCCTCTGCTCACAGGTCACCCAGGACTAGGCTCAGGGTGCTGCCCAACTACAGGGGGCCTGTCGTCCATATGCCTGGAAGGGGAGGAAAACCAGACTGATACTAGTGTGATACCAGGACTCAGGATGTCTGCCACATTACATGGTGTATCTCTCTATAGCACCAAAGGGAGGTTAGCTAATACAAGAGCCAGGTGCAGCTTAGAGGACTGAACAAGGAGCGTATTTTAATAGCCCTGACATATCGTGTACACTAATAAGCAATGGCATTTGCAAACACCTATTAAACACAGATTAAACACACCAGGGGGTGTGTTTAAACACCTATTAAACACACCAGGGGGTGTCACAGTTCCCAGCACAGGCCGATTCAGATTTTACTGTCGGGCTCAGGTCCACTGATGTATACAGACAGAGAGGGTGCCCTGAAAGAGAGCAGGCAGAGAATTAACATCATTAGGAACAAACACAGAAAGGGAAACAAAGGCCAGACAGGTTGTGAAGCGCCTGCTGGGTCTGTCTTATCTCTCTCCATGTTCTTTGCTCTGTCCTTTCAGATAGGACACATCTACCCTCTAGAGCCTCTTGCTTTATCCCACTTCAATAAATCAGGTTGAAAGATGATATCGGGTAAAACTCTGAAAGCTAAGGGCCCAGGACTCCTCTTCCTGTGCCCACCCAGCCCTCATCTGTTCAGCACATGGTTCTCCCACTAATAAATATCATTGTCTGAGAACCTGTTTTGTGCCCAGTGATAGGAGCTTTATATGCATTATCTTAATAGCACAACAGACCTATGAGGAAGATGCTCTTGTACCCATTTTGCAGATCAGAAACTGAGAATGAGCTAAGTAATTCCTATACAGGGTTACACAATTAACAAGTGGCAAAACTGAGAACTACGTTCCAGTCTGATGACTCCAAAGCCAGACTACATTACACCTGTTGTGCTGTGTTGTCTTCATAACCGTTGCCTTTGTTTTCATTTATCAAACATTCAGAGAGTACCTACGGTGTGTCCTGCACTTTGACAAGGATCCACGAGGCAGAGAGACATGCCCTCCAGCTGTTCACAGTCTAAATCGATGCCACAAGTGTGGTGGTAAAGATGTGCTCAGGAAGCCCAGAAGCGAAAGCTGTAACCTATCTAGAGAGGTTGGAGAAGATTCCAGAGAAGAGGTAAGATTGACTGTTCTAAGGAGGAAAACTTGGGAGGGGGGTTGGGGAGCAGTAAGAGGGATGTTTTCCACCAGGCATCTCACTGTTGTGGCCTCTCCCGTTGCGGAGCACAGGCTCTGGACGCGCAGGCTCAGCGGCCATGGCTCACGGGCCCAGCCGCTCCGCGGCATGTGGGATCATCCTGGACCGGGGCACGAACCCGTGTCCCCTGCATCGGCAGGTGGACTCTCAACCACTGCGCCACCAGGGAAGCCCCGCTCTTGTGCTTTTTCACATCAGAATCCCAATGGGAAAACAAAAGGCATGTGGAAGTGGAGATTGATGGGGTCCTAGCAGACACTGATCACATGCACTCCTGGCTGTCCATGGCCACCACCATACCATGTCACACTCTGAGCAGCCCTTGGTTTCAGGCCAGCAAGCCCAGCTGTTTGGAGTTTGTTCAGGATAAAATATTCACACAAGTGCCCATAAAGAGGATGTGGCCAACACCACTGAGAAATGACTAGAACAGGCCCTGGGCCTTGAGCCTGGAGCTCCCAGGTGAAATCAATCCGAAATAGTTTCCCCTCAAGTAGAGGAGGGCAGGCTCTAAAGACAGAGGAATAAGGTGCTATGGTGCTAAGGTGTGGTACCCAGACAAACAGCAGCAGCATCACCTGGAAAGTTGTTAGAAATGCACATTCTCAGGATCCCCTCCAGACCTACTGAATCAGAAAACTCTATGTCAGTTTTTAATCTGTGGAGAAATTCCAGTCTATAAATTCTATTTCTTTCCCTAAAAGACACTTGGGAACGTGAAGGGCCTCCTGGGTTCGGTCATTAAACCCTTGTATGTGCCTATTCTCCCTGCCCCACTTTTTCCAGAATCAGCCTAAGGCACCTCTTGAGAACCACAGATTCTCAATATCTTCAGGGAAGCCATCACATGGCATAGGACAATGTGAGAGAGCAAAAACAGGACTGTTGGAAGTATTGACATGTAGAGTAAAGGGTTGTTTGTTTGGGGGAGAGGCTGGAAGGAGGTGAGTGAGCCCTGGATCTTGAAAGGGTGGAAGAAGGGGTACCGTGGAGCAGAAACGAGAAGAACACTTATGAATAGTGCCACAAGAGCAGGACCACGCCCTGGGCATTGTCATAGGTGCCAAGAGGAGGGGCAGGAGACAGAGCAAACAGGAAGCCCTCACGAGGGAGCAATTGGACCATAGCACCCTAATTTTGCATACTATTGATGGAACATCTACCCTGTGCCAGACACTCTGAAAGCAAAGAGACCGTACAGAGGAGTGGGGAGAGTGTGGACCCTGCAGCCAGACTGCCCGGGTTTGAATCCCCACTTGGGGTGATGCTCGGCCAGTGGGACCTGGATAGCCGCACCAGCTTTGTTTACAGGTAGCATCTGTTCTGAGTGGGCACAGCCTTGCCTCTGATTGGCCAGTGTTTTGATCATCCTAGTTGTTACGTCTTTTGAATATCACCCATGTTGTCACTTTCTGCAGAGTTGAATTTAAGTTATTAAGCATCTGCACACCTCGATTTCCTCATCTGTAACACAGGAATAGTAACATTACTTACCTCAAGTGTTAGGATTAAATGAGTCCACAGGAGGACTGCGCTTAGAATGATGACTGGTGCATACATTCTCAAGAAATATTAGCTGTGATCATTCTTCTCTCCCAAAGTATGAACAGTGCCTGAGAAAAGGCCAGCTTCTCAGAGTTAAAATGTCCAGAGTGGCCTGAGTGGCTAAAAGCAGAAGCTTGCTTCTGAGAGGATTTAATTCCAGGGCTCGACACCCACCCAGCTCAGAGCAGGAAGAGGCAACCTGCTCGATGGAGATGGCTAGTGTGGTGGGGACATGACACCGTCGTCTGTCTGCAGCCAGCACAGGGCCATTGCACACGTAGACAAACTTGCTCCCCTTCAGAACGTGCAGGTCTTCTGGCCCAAATGCTGGAATAGACCCTTGGAGTCCATTCAAATGTGGAGAAATATTGTGATCCAATCAAAACCACTCCAGCCTGTTGGCTCTTATTTTTGATAGACAGGATAAGCAAACTCTGCCTAAATAAGAACTGGTAATAAATATTCTCTTTTCCTGTCTTTCTAATGCTTCCAAGTCAAATGGTCCAAGTCTAAATGTCTCACGGGGAATCTCTGAAGGATTTCTGAAGCGTTTATTTGGTGAATAACAAAAATTCTTTATGTTATACAGACCTTTCACGTATATGTGACACAATCCAGCTGAGAGAAAAGTAGACAAATGGCCTTACGTTCAGCCTAGATGGTTGGAGACTGAGGCCCGGTGAGTGTAGGTGGCTTGTCCAGAGGCTTATGGACATTTATGGTGGGGCAAAGGGCAGGAAACCATCACTCTAGAAATCTACAACCTTTCCTATTCATTGGCTAATTGGAGCCCTCTTTTGGAACACTACTCCCCAAACTCTCACCCACCTCAGCTTATTTTGAAGATGCCCACATGCACAGACACACACATACATCAATAACAACCATTTGGCTTCAGGTGAGAAAGGAAGTGGCTCATCCTGGCAGAGATTGGAGACCCCTGGCCATTCACCTTCCACCACCACCTCCCTTCAGCACAAACCATTGAAAGCTGGTTCTATACATGTGCTCATGCTTTCCGGACACAAAAGAGAGAGTTAGGTACATATCTCCTGCATCCTAAAATAGGCGTTTGAGGATGGGGCAGAATGAAATATTGTTTTATTCCTCAGTATTTTATTGTTTTGATGCGATTTTAAAAGAGAGAATTTACATTCCCTTTCTGGTATTTCATTGTTAGTGTAAGGAAGTGCAACTGATTTCTGCATGTTAATCTTGTATTCCGCTACCTTGCTGAATTTGGTTATCAGATCTACTAGTTTTTGTGTGGATTTGTTAGGGGAAATATTGTTTTAAATATTTAAAAGATCTACATATATCCCTATAGAGAGACAGTCAACTTCATACACAAATAGCATGATATGCAAGTATTAAAATGTGAAAGAAATTGAAGTGGTAACTTGTGCCTTTTCCAGCTGACCTGGCAGGAAGTCATCCCTTGCAACCATGGAGAAAAAGAACTATACAAAATAGCCTATATCATATCATAGGTACAAACATGCAGATATATTCAATATATATTTGAGATTTCCAACTACCAAAGTAATCTTCACATCCTTACAGAAGTATAATAAATAAACAAATAAAAGAAACCTTCCTTTCCACCATGAGAAACCGTGAAATCAGCTGAAATGCACCCAAGTAGTTTAATCCTATAACATTCTTCTAAATTTGGGCCCAAGAGGCACTGCCACAATTTTGTTAGTCAATTAGACAACGATTTCATGAGAGGTGCCTCGTATGCATATCTATATATTTGTTCTGTACTGGAGGCAAGGAGGGAAGGACCCAAACAAGGAGACAGCACGGTGCCTCTCCAGGAGCCATCTAATCAGGCATCCTATGAAGATCCTTGTTCCTATGACGATGACACAGGAACAAGGAGTACGAAGGACAATCCATTCTTCCTTCCAAATACATCCAACTCCTTTTTGGTCGTCTGACACTAATGAGAACCCTAATGCAGACCCTCCCTCAGCCTCTCCTCCTATCCTGGCCAGCTTCCAGCCTTTCCTCTTGGGTTCCCTTGAATGGACCTTGGCCAGATTAATTTTTCTAAACCAGGCACAAGCAAACCAGTGGTAGCAGCCTAGCTTCTCAGCCACAGGGAGTCACTGCACACTCTGGCCCCTCACCAGCCATTGCTCCCAAGGCAAATCTGCCACTGCAGCCAGAACAGCTATGATGGGACCACTCTCTCCACTTTAATCCACCTAAGGATCCCTTCCCCTCCTGCTCACCTTTTCCAAGTGCTTGGAAATCTAACTCAAATCCCATCAATTCCATAAAGTCTTCCTTGACTCCTCTAGTCTGTAGGGTTCTCCTTTTCCAAATTCTAATAGCAATAGAATTTGCTGTGGCTCTCTTTGCCACCAGGTGGAGAAAAAAAAAAATGATGCAAAAAGTGAAGCCACTGGACAGAGAGAAGCTGAGATAGAAGGGGTGTTTTATGCACACGTCTAAGAATCTTTCCATACTTTCTGAAATTAGGCAAGGGATAAATAATTTTTTATACCCTTCCAACCAGGATGGCCAAAATAAAAACAGTTTAAAAAAAAGACCAACTAACGTTGGCAAGAGTATTAAGCAAATGGAACATCATTTACTACTAATAGGGGGGTAAATTGGTCAGTCACTTCGGGGAAATACTAGTAACCACTACAGTTTAGCATAAGCTTAATCCACGAGCCAGCAATTCCAACAAAATAAGTGCACATATGCACCAGGAGAGATGCACTGGAACGTGCACAGCTGCACTAATTGTAATAGCCAAATACTAGAAACAACGCAATTGTTCATCAACCGTAGACGGAACAAATAACGTCAATGAATAAATACAATGACAAAATACAGCAAGGTAAATGAATAAACTCAGCCACATACAACAACACAGATAAATCCCACAAAGACAGTTGAATGAAAGACGCCAATCACAAAAGAAACAAGGTGATGGTTAGAAAGGAACACAAAGAGTTTTCTGAGATTCCGGTAACATTCTGTTAAATGATGTGGTTACATGGATGTGTTTATTTTGTGGAAATCAATCAAGCTGTACACTTCTGATAAGTGCAATTTCTCTTGTACATGTTATACATAAATTATATTTAAAGTGTGTGTGTGTGTGTGTGTGTGTGTGTGTGTGTAAAAGGGAGACAGACAGAGATGCTCCTGGCTGGAGAACAGGAAGGGAAGGAAATAGCCCAGAGACCATAAATAATATCTGTAAGCACTAAGGGCTAGCTTCACGGTGTGGGAGCTTTGCAGTTGCACCAGGCCTTGTATAGACAGGGTCCCAAACTTGGATCAATGCTATGCTGTCACTGGCTTACAATTCTTAATAAATTTTGAAACAAGGACCTGCATTTTCCCTTCAGCCTAGGCTCTGCAAATTATGTAGCCGATGCTGAGTACAGGTTTATTGTCAGCTCCCAGTATCCAGAATCCAGAATTCCTCTAGTAGATCTGAGAGAAATTCACTGAATTGAATAGACTCAACCTCGGAAGCACTTTTGGATGCCTTTTCAAGGAAACTGGAACTGAAGCCGCCTTCCTTACTATAAAGTCCTAGAGAAGCCAGTTGATTTCAAAGCCCACAGTAGGTCTAAAAGGGATGGGGAAGGGAGGGGTGGAAGAAGCTGCTACCCTCTGAGTCTTGAGTTAGTTCCTAAATGAATCAGGAAAACCACTTGGTTCCGAGGAGGGTATTATTTCCTCATGCAGCTGGTACCTCATCCCATCAAGGACCAGATTGATGAGTTTGAGAACCACTGGGCCTGCTTGTCTCCGCCCCCCTTCTCTCCTCCAGGGAATGAGCTGCCCTTGGGGATCAGGCGGTTTCTGGAACTGCTCCAGAGCATGGGCTTTCCAGCATGTGTGTGGCAGGGTACGAGCATACCTAGTTCTGGGGGCATTAGCAGACCAAAGCTGTACCCTCCGTCCTGGCTTCTACCTGCCTCCCCTTTATCTTCCTTCTCAAATCATTCAGAACCTGGGCAGGGAACAGGGGAGCCGACCAGGTTTCGAACCTTCTAGAAAATAACTGTGCTTTGCCTTCTCTTTAAAACATGGCAGTAGAACGCTTGTGCAAGAGCCACCTACAAAGTGTTCCCTGGCCGCATCCACACTATAGAGGCCAGGCCCCCCAGCTGGCCTTTGTGTGCTTGGCTTTTAGGCAGCAGGCCCTGCATCTCAGATAAAACAAGCTTCTCCTCCCTCCAGAGACTGATGAGCTTCTCCTTCTCCCCGTCTTCTTCCCTCCCTCCCGCTGCTGGGTGCCTGTGGAGAGAGGAATCCAGGCTGCTGTCACTGGGCAGCCAGGCCACCAAAACTACTGACTCTGCTTCAGGCCTGGGCATCCAAATAGGTGGGCTTGTCACCCTGAAATCATTTTCTGCTGAATTAAATCCAATTCCATACCCTGGGTTCTACAGCTGATACCACAGCCTGCCCATCGCCTCTATTTTCTGCCTGAATTTTGCTCACAGTTAATCTGCTGAAATCCCAGGAGATTTTCAGGGGTTATTTCACATGAAAGGAAGAGCTCTCTGATTTTTAACTGAGAATAGATAAAATTGCCAGGGTACCCCTCAGGCAAACAACCGCTCCTGCTGACTCCAGGTAAGCAGTCTGGTGGTGGCACTCAATTTCAGTTAGCCCCAAGGACACCTTTTCTTCTCATGTGACAGTAGCAATAATAACTTTTTTTCTTTATCTGCTGTCAACCTACAGAGTTCCAATTTTTTGCGACTCATCTTTGGAGAAACCGTCTCTTGGTGGCTCATTCTATCCATAGGATCTTTCACTTGAATAATTTCACAGCACCTGCATTTATTCATTCATTTATTCATTCATTATCTGCTTATTCTGCAACATAGAACTAAGTGGACATTTATTCCCCTTACCCTACTATCCCTTCACATTCTTTTCTTTCTGCTCATCAATGCCTGTTTCATGGTACCCTTCCAAAGATGTCTTCCTTGATTAAGTCCATCCAACTCTGACCAGAGTCCTCTGATCTTATCTCTTTCTTCTGTGTCCACTCAGTATTAACTGCTAAGTCTGACCCAAACTTCCCAATACGAACTCTCATAGCTCCCCATACAACTTTCTTAAAGCGAGGAAAGTCTGATGATTTTCAAATGAGGAGGAATATTGGCAGCGAGTCAGAGTCTAAAGGGAGGGTCCTTAAAGGTCCTTTGTATTTTATAAAAAGCATGTCCAATATTACACAGTATTTCAAATAATAAATACTTGTGTCAATTTTTAATATAAACTACATGAAGTATATCTCAACAAAATATCCCTGATCTGGGGGAATACAATGAAAATATAGTGATTCTCAATGGGGACTTGTCCCTGTAGGGAATGATCAGACCCTGAGCCAGGAGAAGGCAAGGTTTTTCTGTCAATCCTCCCTAGAAGTACCAGATTCATCTCTAGCCCTAGAACAAGGGACATGTTTCATAAGCCTTTGTTCAAACTCTTTTCCCTACCTGGAGTGCCCTTCCCTCCTCTCTATGAAACTCCTTCTATACTTAATGAGCTATTACAAATATCACTTCATACTCTAAGCCTTTCTTTGTTCTACCAAGTGGTCTTTTCTTCTTCTGAATGCCCTGTAAGAGGCCTTATCTATGACACTAATTGCACTGTGGCAAATACAATATTAACACATTTTTATCCACCCATCCTCCTGACAGTAAGCTCCCTGAGGATAGGAATCATGCACAGTATGATTTTTTTTTTCCAGGAGATGGTGAGTTTTATTTTGTCTTGCCTGGATAGAGATTTGATTTGCTCTCGAATGTTCCAGGGTGGTGAGAGACTAGGAGAAAGCACAGAATGCAGAGGTCTATTCGGTGTAATCTTCTCCCTCATTTTCACCTTCACCATCAATGGCAAGAGCAGCATACTTGCTTGCAGAACTGAATTTAGAGGCTGGATTTTCTTCAGCTTTCTTTGGCTCAGGTGCAGACCTGGAGTCTTGATGCTTTTTGCCATCTTTCCTGTCTGCCTCCTTCCAGTGGTCTTTGTTCCCTCCATCTCCTGGACCACAGCTGGAATTTCCACTTTGGCCTTTTGGGGCACGCACCCCATCTACTTTATTTTCATCTGCTTTCCTTACTGGTCCTTCCTCAGATGGTTGAGCTGAAGCTACTTTCCCTCCACCACTCCCTCCATGGGACTGCTGCTCTGTGTCTGAGCTCTGAGATCGATCAGGAGGGTTAGAACTTCGTTTCACACAAGCATTCTCCTTTGGTGGAGGGGTTGGCATTACCCTTAGAGGCTGTTCAGGTTTGGGAGGCTTAGAAGCTGGAGACTGACAGTCTTCCTCTTTATTGGGTGTTTCATATTCTAGCGACTTCTCACTCTCTCTCCTTCATGCATCCTGGTCTGACTTACTTCTTCCAGATGTGGCTGAGGTCCCAGTCTGTGATGACTCATTTCCTGCCCTTGGCCATTCCCGTTCCTGAGTTTCTTCACTTCGCCAGCTTGGGTGTCTCTCCCGAGGCTGTCGTTCTAGTTTTGGCTCATCCAGCTGACGCTGCAGTTTCTGCTGTTCCTTCTGTAGCCGCTCTTCTACTTCTCGTTCTCTAGCAGCTGTGTCAACAGGCTTTGCTCCTCCAAAGATAGAGGCTGCTTGACTGGACTGGGAGGTGCTAACAGAGGAATCATCTTCCTTAGGAGTACTCCGAGGCTTTAGGTTCAGTTTGGGTCTTTGCGGGGGACCTCTATCATCACGCCTATAATCACCCCGAGAGTAATCATCTTTGGAGCTCCATGACCGGTCATCTTGTCATCATATCTGTCTTCATAGGGTCCCCGCCTCCTCTGTAGTGGTCATCCCTACGGTACCCACTACCAAATGCTCTTCTGCCACTGCCTATCCTGGAATGGTAGCCTCTATCATGGTCTCTGCTGCCTCGGTCATCATAGCGATCTCGGCCCCTGTATCGATCCATGTCCTGGCGTGGGCCATCACGGTAACTGTCCCGATACCCATCACAATATTGGTCTGAATCATAACGATCTCCATACTTGTCTCCAAAGCTATCATCACCTCTTCTAGATGGGTAGTCATCAAAGCTGTCTGTAGCAGGACGGGCCCTCCAGTCTGTATCTGTTTTGTCAGAATCCCGATTTCTATCTCTGCCAAAAGAACAATCATCCCTGTCTTTATCCTGTGCTTGATCAACAATGTCCACTCCAATTCTCCTGTTACCTAGAGACTCTTCATTGAGGCTCGGGGCATTGAGCAAGGAATCCAGGTCCTCAAACTCAGCGTTACCAAAACCTTTCAACCTCTCAGGATTGCTGGGTTCACATTATAAACGCACTGCACTCATATTTAAACCTCTGAAGGAATTCTAAAGAATCCCTTGATGATGTCTTCTATCACATCACAGGGCAGGTCCCCTAGAAAAGCAGTGTAGGCTGGCGATTTGGGAAGACAGCTCCAGTGGATATTGGATTCCAGAGCAGCCCGTGGAGCAGTGGGCAGGATGGAATGGTCGACTGGAGGTGCCCCACGCACATCATCATCATTACTATGCCAAGTGGTTGAAACATCTCCTTCTAGGTCATCTGTTTCATCAGCCCAGCTGACTGGTTTGGGGACATAGGTGCTTCCTCCAGCAGTTCCTCCATCCTCAGCCAGGAGGTCTGTTAGGGAGATAGTCTTCCCCTTCCTATTCTTCATTTTTGCTGAGGCCGCCATGTTGGGAGAGGGAGAGAGAACGCAAAGGCCACAGTATGATTTTTATTCCAGAACCCTAAGGTACATCAAATATCACTTCATTCTTTCTCTAAACCAAATTAACTTAGTTCTAAGCTCTATTACCTAGCTGGAGAAACATTACATTTCAGCCTCTGGTGAGCTTCCTTCTCCCATCTGCCGTCCTACCATCACCATGAGACTATACAACATTGAGTATACAGGGGAGCATATTACATGAGCAGGGTGTCCTCCTTTGAGTAGGGTGGTATCAGCTTTGGTGCTCACTGCCAAAGCCCACATGGTCAAGTTGAAGCAGGTGGCTCCACCACCTCTTGCCTATTTCCAAAGTCCAGTCTAAGGCCCATTCTCAGCAAGGTCTTCCCAACCTTTCTATCAGGACAGATCTTTGTCTCTTCTGAGCCCCATCTCTTGACCCCCCAGTTGATGTTGACTGCATTCTAGCATATGCCTTGCCATCTATTTTGTACACACTTACTCCCTCCAGTTTGCCCCATCCCTAGTCTTCCCCTAGTCTTCAGAGGAAGAAGTCATCGTAGTCACATTCGCCTCTTGTACTAGTAGCTAATGTAGTGCCTCAAATACTAACGTATTGAGTGAACGGTTAATCTTCTGCTCTTTCATCTTCAGTCCCAGGAGATACTTCCTGAGACATAGGATCCATCCTGTAGAACTCAGCCCAGACATTCCTTCCTCAGTAAATTTCTTTACCTGTCACCACAGCTATTTGTGTCATTATGTAATCTTGTTTGTACCACTAGATTGCATATTCCATAAGGGCAAGAACAGCATCTATATTTTTTTAATTTTTAAATTGGAGTATACTTGATTTACAATATCATGTAAGTTTCAGGTGTACAGCACAGCAATTCAGTTTTATATATATGTATATCTATATCTTTATCTATCTATGTATCTATTTCTCTCTATATATATTCTTTTTCAGGTTCTTTCCCCTTATAAGTTAATACATAATATTAAGTATACTTCCCTATGCTATACAGTAGGTCTTTGTTTGTTATCTATTTATACATAGTAGTGTGTATATGTTAATCCTAGCCTCCTAATTTATCCCTCCCGCCTCCCCCTTTCCCCTTTGATAACCATAAGTTTCTTTTCTGTGTCTGTGAGTCTCTTTCTGTTTTTGAAATAAGTTCATTTGTGTCTTTTTTTTTCTTTTAGATTCCACATATAAGCGATATCATATGATATTTGTCTTTCTCTTTCTGACTTAAACTTCACTTAGTATAATAATCTCTAGGTCCATCCATATTGCTGCAAATGGCATTATTTCACTCTTTTTTATGACTAATATTCCATTGTGTGTGTGTGTGTATGTGTGTGTGTGTATGTGTGTGTGTGTGTGTGGTGTGTATACATGCCACATCTTCTTTATCCATTCATCTGTTGATGGACACTTAGGTTGCTTCCAGGTCTTCGCTATTGTAAATAGTGCTGCAGTGAACATCGTGGTGCATGCATCCTTTCAAATTATGGTTTTCTCCAGATATATGCCTAGCAGTGGGATTGCTGGGTCATATGGTAGCTATATTTTTAGATTTTTAAGGAACTTCCATACTGTTCTCCATAGTGGCTGTACCAGTTTACATTCCCACCAACAGTGTAGGACGATTCCTTTTTCTCCACACTCTCTTCAGTATTTATTATTTGTAGAATTTTTGATGATGGCCATTCTGACTGGTGTGAGGTGATACCTCACTGTAGTTTTGATTTGCATTTCTCTAATAATTAGAGATGTTGAACATCTTTTCATGTGCATTTTGGCCATCTGTATGGCTTCTTTGGAGAAATGTCTGTTTAGGTCTTCTGCTCATTTTTTGGTTTGGCTGTTCGTTTTTTTGATATTGAGCTGCATGAGCTGTTTGTAAATTCTGGAGATTAATCTCTTGTCAGTTTTTCCCATTGTATGGGTTGTCTTTTCATTTTGTTTATAGTTTCCTTTGCTGTGCAGAAGATTTTGAGTTTAATTAGGTCCCATTTATTTATTTTTGTTTTTATTTCCATTACTCTAGGAGACAAATCCAAAAAGATATTGCTGCAATTTATGACAAAGAGTGTTCTGCCTATGTTTTCCCATAAGAGTTTTATAGTATCCAGTCTTACATTTAGGTCTTTAATCCATTTTGAGTTTATTTTTGTGTATGGTGTTAAAGAATTTCATTCTTTTACATGTAGCTGTCCAGTTTTCCCAACACCATTTATTAAAGAGACTGCCTTTTCTCCATTGTAGAGTCTTGCCTCCTTTGTCTTAGATTAATTGACCATAGGTGTGTGGGTTTATTTCTGGGCTTTCTATCCTCTTCCACTGATCTATAGTTCTGTTTTTGTGCCAGTGCCATACTGTTTTGATTACTGTAGCTTTGAAGTCAGGGAGCTTGATTCCTCCAGCTCCATTCTTCTTTCTCAGGATTGTTTTGGCTCTTTGGGGTCTTTTCTGTTTCCATACCAATTTTGAAATTATTTTTTCCAGTTCTGTGAAAAATGCCATTGGTATTTTGATAGGAATTACACTGACTCTGTAGATTGCCTTGGGTAGTATAGTCATTTTAACAATGTTGATTCTTCCAATCCAAAAGCATGGTATATCTTTCCATCTGTTTCTGTCATCTTCAATTTCTTTCATCACCGTCTTATAGTTTTCAGAGTACAGGTCTTTTGCCTCCTTAGGTAGATTTATTCCTATGTTTTTCTCTTTTTTTGGATGTGATGGTAAATGGGATTGTTTCCTTAATGTCCCTTTCTGATATTTCATTGTTAGTGTATAGAAATGCAACAGATTTCTGTGTATTAATTTTGTACCCTGCAACTTTACCAAATTCAAGCTCTAGTAGTTTTCTAGTAGCATCTTTAGGATTTTCTATGTATAGTATCATGTCATGGAACAGCATCCATTTTTGCTCACTATATTCCTTACCTAGAGTCCTGATACCCAGCAGCCAGTCAAATAAATATTGACTTGCATAATAAATACCTCCTCCTCCAACCATCAGCTCTTCCAGCTGGGCTTGTGTTTCTGACACACCAGGATATGTTGAAGCTGTGGGGTAACGATTCTCCCCTAAGGTTAAAGCAGAGGCCCCTCACCATGAGGACCTCCCTTGAGAAGCAAAGAGTGAGAATCCAGAATCCTCACCCATCTCTAAGCCATGTTTCACCACCTCTGCCTCACTTTCGTACCTCCAGTCCTGTTCAGAAAACTCCTTACCACTTTCAACTTTTCCTTCTTCACAGTAGAGATTTATCCAAACCTGAGCAAAGATGAAAATTCCCTCAAATAGCCAAATAAAAGCCTTTTAGGGGTCTTTCAGGCCATTCTTTAGATACTATCTTCTACCAGTAGAATGTGCAGCAATGGGGATTTTAACATGTTTGGTTGGAAATAGCGAAGAGTTCAATTAATTTAATGTGCTGGGCACTCAAGATCTGACATTGTGTAATTCTAAGTGACAGTGACATCGATGGCATTGTAGACTAGCCTAGGAGACTGCAAGGAACATGCTCCCCAGTGCTGATGGATGAGATCATATTTTAACTCTTTCAAGTTTATTTTTATTTTATTTTATTTATTTATTTTACAGTTGGTCCTTTTTGGTCATCTATTTTAAGCATAGCTGTGTGTACATGTCAATCCCAAACTTGTGATTGCCGGGGGGTGAGGAGGGGAAGGTGGGAGGGAAGGATGGATTGGGAGTTTGGGATTGACGTGTAACTATTTCAAGTTTAAATGGGCCTCTTCTAGTGGGGTCTAGATCTGTACTTTCCCATACAGTAGCTACTAGCCACCTGTGGCTATTTACATTTAAATTCAATAAAAATTTAAATTTCTCAGTCTCACTAGTCACACTTCAAGTACTCAGTAGCCAAATGTGGCCCATGGCTACCATATTGAACAGCGCTATGTTACATTCCTGTCAATACAGAAAGATCTATGGAACAGCACCACCCTAGATTCCTTGAACACACACCAAGGTGAAACCGTCTCAGCAAGATGACTTGCACTCAGATAGGAAATGTTCAATAAATATCCACTCTTTTTTACTACACACCAGATTCTGTTGTACACGCTTCACACACAGCCCATCATTAGATGGTCACAATTAGGGATATATGGAGTATATTATTGTCCCCTGAACTAGTTTGCTTCTGCTGCCATTGCAAAATATTGTACACTTGGTGGCTGCATTTGATAGAAAATAGAAGACCAGAAAAATGAGCCAGATGAATGACTCTACTTACCTCCTTCCTTTTTTTTTCCTTTTTGCCCTCCTGACCATTTTGGTATAAAAGTTTCACAATAGGATAGGTTATAACTCCAAAGTCAGAGAGATGGTAATGTGGGTAATAAATCCTGCCCAGGACCACGCCTGAGAAGACAGCCTCCCAGGCTAAGAATGAGCAGGGCCAACTCACTGCAGCATCTGGCTCAGGTTGGTACAATTCAGGAATGCCACCATCACCCAATGGGATTTTTGCATTGTAATATGCTAATGACCAAGCCAGTATGCTGGGCAGGGAGTAAAAAGCACCAATTCTCCTCCACAAAAATAAAAGTGACATGCAGCCAGCTCTCTATTAACCACAGAAACTGGAGCAATAAGAGCAGAGGCCATTGCAATTCACAGATAATTCCAAAGCTTTTCTCTAGCAAGTGACAGCAAGTGATCTCATTTTCAGAGGCTTCAAGGACAATTCTAATGTAATAAACAGAGAGACAAATTGTGTGACTGCAACACACACATACACACAGGGCTTGACGTGGGAGAAACGGAAGGGAACCAGAGACCAGATACCCATTCAGGCTTGACGTGCTCCTGCTGAACCCTTAGGCTTTGTGTTCATAAACTCACCACTCATTCAGGACCTTTGGGCTTAATGCAAATTAATTAAACTGTCAGGTAGCTCATTTTACCATTATTGAGGTTGTAAAATAATTAAGAGTGAAGGCAACTGATTAAAGCCTTTCCAGGCTGCTGTCGCAGTTTATGAATTATAAAAGTTCCATATTAATGTGACTCCACTGTGACTGCAGATTAGCTGGGAGATATCCATTAAGATGGAATAAAAAGGCAACAGGAGCTATGATATCCTTTGTTTCATGTTCCCTGACAGCTTTCCTGAGCACTCAGTGTGAAGGCATGAAAATAATATACTGTATTTCTATAGCATTTTACAAATAGGATAATATCGTTTACCCCATTTGATCTCCCCATTAATCTTATGAGCTTGTCAAGGCTGGTGTTATTCTCTTTGTTTTACATGAAAAGAAACTAAAACTCAAAGAAGTTTAATGCCTCGCACAGATAATAAGAGAGGAAACATAGTCAAATACCCAAGCCTGCCAACTCCCAATCCAGTGGTCTTCCAGTATGCCATTGTGTCTCTCTTTCTTAAGAGCCATGCTTCTCCAAAAACAGTCCCTCCTTCCTCCCATCTTAGGTGTCTGAAATTTCCAACGAGAAAGATTCATTACTTTGGTTTAAAGCAAGGATTCCCGCATTAAAATAGAGGAGAAGAATTTTCACTGAGAGGTGGAAGAATAGAAGTGTTTTTCCTGTACTCTCTCCTTATGAATTGAGTAAAACTAAAAAAAGAAACAAAAGGTAGAGAAATAACACCATTTTAAATAAAGTAAGGAAATAAATGTGTGCCCAAAGCATAAACAAAGCAAACACTGCAAGATCTGAGTCTAGTCGAGGGAATATGGTGAGAGTCAACTCATCTACCTCGGACTCTATGGAAGATGCAGATTTTCCCAAAGTCAAATGTCACTTAGAGAAAAAGAACATCAATAATCCATAAACCCTTCCACAGATTTTTTTAAGTGGGGAGTGCTTCCTAAATCATTTTTTGACGCCAGTATAACTTTGGTACCAAAACCTGATAAGGGACATTACAAGAAAGGAAAGTTACATACCAAACATGAATTCATGATTCATACACATGAATCCCAAACACAATACCAGGATTTAAAGATACTAAACAAAATATTATCAAAAAGAATCCAGCAATATATAGAGAAAGATAATACATTGTGAAAAAGTTGAGTTAATTCCAGAAATGCAAGGGAGGTTTGAGTTTTGAAGCTCAAAGTTATTTGTTCCATTTACAGAAGAAGAAAAATTACATGATTTTATTCAATAGGTGTAGAAGAAAGATTGATACAATTTAATACTTATTTATAATAAAATCTTAGAACACTAAGAATAGAAGTGAACTTCCTAATCTGATAAATGAGGTCTACAATAATCTAAAAGCACATTTCATGCTTAATAGTGAAATAGTGGATACCTTCTCTCTAAATTGAGAATGAAACAATAATGGAACTTATTAATTTCTATTCAACATTGTACTGGAGGTCCTATCCAGTCTAATAAGGTAAGGGGAAAAAAGATTAAAAGTAGGGAAAACTGCCATAATTTGCATAAGAGATAATTGTGTGCACAGAAACACAAACTATAGACAAATTATTAGATTAAGAAGTGGGCTTAGCAATTATGCTGGATAAAAGGTAAATACACACAAAATATTGTATTTCTACATACTAGGAAAAAAGAATTAGAAAATAAAAAAGTTTATACTATTTCTAATAACATTAAAAAATCAAAAGCCTAGGAAATAAATCTGACAGAGGATATGCAAGCTATCTACACAGAAAACTCTAAATCATTATTGAGAGAAATTAAATAAGACAACAATATATACCATGTTCCTGAATTGGAAGTTTCAGTATTATAATTGTTTCAATTCTCCCCAAATTGATCTATAAATTCAACACAGTTCCAAACAACATCTCAGCAGGATGTGTGTGGATGTGGGTGTGTGTAATTTGACAAAATACAAGTCGATGTGGCAGTGTAGAGTACCAAGGATATTCAAGACAAATTCAAAGATTTCTAAAAGATGTCAGGACTCATAATAAAGCTGTAGTAATTAAGTCAGTGTGGTATTGATGCAAGAAAACTGGATAGAAATTGGAAAATGGAACTGGATAGAAAGCCCAGAAAGAGACCCATGCACTATGAAAACTTGATTTATGGCAAGTGTGGTATGGAAAGCAGCGGGGAAAAGACAGTCTTCTCATTAAGTATTGCTGATCAGTTAGATATCCATATATAAAGAAACAAAACCCAATTCCTACCTAGTACCATGCAAAACAATCAATTTCAGATGAGTTGTTTATCTAAATGTTAAATATAAAACACTCTTCTACAAGATAAAAATAGTAGAATATCTTTATGACCTTGGAGCAGGCAAAGATTTCTGAAAACACAAAATGTACTAACCATAAAGGAAAAGATAATAAATTAGACTAAATTAAAAATAGCTGTTCACAAAAAGACTTCATTATGAGTGCAAAAAGACAAGCCACAAAATGGGAGATCTTACACTACATGTAACTAAAAGAGACACATATCCAGACTATATAAAGAAATCCTACTAATAAATAAGAAAAAATTATCAACTCAATATAGAAACTGCCAAGATACTTGAATGGGCACTTCACAAAAAGAATATTTAAATGGTCAATAAACATATGAAAATGTTCCCATTTGCATACCCTCTTGGGTATATGAAAAGTTGCTCAAAATCACTAATCATCAGGGAAATGCAAATCAAAACCACAATGAGCTATCACTTCACACCTGTTAGGATGGCTATTATATATATATACTTTTTATATATGTAAAATTTATTTTATATATTTATATATTAAAGTGGATTTTTGTGTATATAGATGTGTATACATATATTTGCATGTATACATACTATACATATATATATATTCGTTTATATATAAAATAAGTTTTGGTGAGGATACAGAGAAATTGCAACTCCTGTATGCTTCTGGTGGGAATGTACATGCAGTGGTGTGACCACTACAGAAATAATATGGAAGTTCCTCAAAAAATTAAAAATAGACTTACCATATGATGCAGCAATTCCACTTCTGTATATTTACCCCCCAAAATTAAAATCGGTATCTCAAAGAGATATGTGCACTCCCATGTTCACTGCAGCATTATTCATAATAGCCAAGATGTAGAAACAATCTAAATGTCCATTGAGCGATGAGTAGATAAAGAAAATGTAACATATACATACAATAGAGTATTATTCGGTCTTTAAAAAGAAGGAAATCCTGCCATATGTAGCAACCTGAATTAAACATTCAGGACATTATGCTAAGTGAAATAAGCCAGTCACAGAAGACCCGATGTTGCATGATTCCACTCTTATATTTAAAATAGTCTGACTCTTAGAAGCAGAGAGTACGATGGTGATTGCCAGTGTCTGGTGGGGGGTGTGTGTAGGGAGATGGGAAGTTGCTGTTCAATAAGCATAAAGTTTCAGTTACGCAAGATAAAGAAGTTCTAGGGCTCTTCTATACAACATTGTGCCTGTAGTTAACAACACTGCACTGTACATTTAAAAAATTGAGGGTAGATCTCAAATTAAGTGTTCTTACCATAATTTTTTTTCTAGAACCCTGTGTCTGTTCTTTCTTTAATTAATTAACTTTTTATTTATTTATTTTTGGCTGCATTGGGTCTTCGTTGCTGTGTGCGGGCTTTCTCTAGTTGCGGTGAGCGGGGGCTACTCTTCGTTGCGGTGCAGGGGTTTCTCATTGCGGTGGTTTCTCTTTGTTGCGGAGCGTGGGCTCTAGGCGCGCAGCTTCAGTAGTTGTGGCACAAAGGCTCAGTAGTTGTGGCCCACGGGCTCTAGAGCACAGGCTCAGCAGTTGTGGCACACAGGCTTAGTTGCTCCGAGGCACGTGGGATCTTCCTGGACCAGGGCTCGAACCCGTGTCCCCTGCATTGGCAGGCGGATTCTTAACCACTGCACCACCAGGGAAGTCACTTACCACAATTTTTTTAAAAAAGGAAAAGAAAGGAAAATATGACCAAACTCATTAAGAGAAATGCATATTAAAGCTACAGTAAGATACCACTGTAGAACTTTTAACATGCCTGAATTTGAATTTAAAAGCCTGACAAAACCAAGTTTAACAAGAATGTAAAGCAACTGAAACTCTCACATGCTGCTAATAGGAGCATAAATTTGTACAAGCACTTTAGGAAATTGTATGGCAGTACCCACTAAATTTAAGCATATGCATAGTCAATGACCCAGCAATTCCTATATACATGTCCAAAAAATGATTTAATTAAAAAAAATCTTTTAAAGTTAAAATAAATTTTAAAATAGAGAAATTCATGCCCACGTACACCAAAAGTTATGTGCAGCAAAGGTCACAGCATCCTTATTCATAGCAGCCCCTGAACAGGTAGCAAGCCAAATGTTCATCACAGCAGAAAAATTTTAAAAATTCTTTTATGGTGTATGTATACAATGAATTCAATACAGCAAAAAAATGCTTAACTATAGCTGCATGTACCAACATGGATGAATCTCACATACATGGTATTGTGCAAAAGAGGTCAGAAAGGAAAGAATATATGATGTATAATTCCATTTATAAGATTTCAAAAATGGGTGAAACTAATCTATGGTGTTAGAAGTCAGATAGTTACATTTAGGGAAGGTAGAAAGGTTATGGAATGGGCTGATATACAGATTGTACCTTTAGGATCCTGGAAACACTCCATCTCTTGACCTGGTTCACAGTTAAACAGGTGTGTTCATTTTGTATATTTAGGGTTGGTGAAGTTTTCTGAGTGTGTTATACTTCAATTTAAAAAATACAGGTCACTACCGTAAAAGTCATAGCCAATGTCCATGACATTAAAGTCATTAATCCTGCAATTAGAGATCCAGAGTCAGAGACAGTCATAGAAAAGGTCATTCTTCAGAAGGGCTAGGAGAGAGGAATCGGAAAGAGAAACCCTGCCAATAAACCACTCCTATTCTTTCTATATTTAATATAAATTCTTAAGATATAATTGACATACCCTTAAAATTCACCCTTTTAAAGTATGCAATTCAGTGAGTTTTTGTATGTTCATAAAATTGTGTGACTATCACGCTATCTAATTCCAGAACATTTTCTTCACCCCAAAAAGAAAGCCCATGCCCATTATGGGTCACACCCTACCCCCAGCCCTTGACAACCACTAAACTAATCTGTTCTCTGTCTCTTTAGATCGGCCTAGTCTGGACAGTTCATATAAATGTATTTATATATCATGTGACGTTTTGTGTCTGGCTTCTTCCACTTAGTATACTGTTTTCAAGGTTCATTAATGTTATAGGATCAGTCGGTACTTGATCCTTCTTATGGCTGAAAAACACTCCGTTGTATGGCTGTACTACATTTTTTAATCTATTCACTAGTTGAGAGACATCTGATTTGCTTCCACTTTTTGCCTATTACGTATAATGCGGCTTTGAACAGTTTCTATGTGGATACATGTTCTGAATTCTCTTGGGTTTCCACTTAGGAGTTGAACTGCTAGATCATATGACAATCCTACATTTAGCATTTTGAAGAGCTGCCCAACTGCTTTCCAAAAATCTGCACCGTTTTACGTTCCCAGCAGAAATGTATGAGGGTTCCAGTTTCTCCACTTCCTAGCTAACGTGTTATTTTCTGTCTTTTTTATTCTAGCCATCCTAGTTTGTGTGAAATGGTGTCTCATTTTGGTTTTATTGGCATTTCCCTAATGACTGATGATGTTCAACATCTTTTCATGTGTTTATTGATTGTTTGAATATCTTCTTTAGAGAAATGTCTATTCAAATCCTTTGCTCATTTTTACAATAATTAGATTATTTGTCTCTTTATTTTTGAGCTATAAAATATCTTTATATATTCTGTACCTAAGTCCATTATCAAATGTATGATTGGCAAATACGTTCTCCCATTCTGTGGGATATTTTCACTTTCTTAATGGAATCCTTTGAAACACAAAAGCTTTTAATTTTGATGAACTTTCATTCATCTATTTTTTATTTTGTTGCTTGTGCTTTGCGTCATATCTAAGAAACCATTACTTGATTCAAGCTCACAAAGATTTATTCCTGTGTTTTCCTCTAAGAGTTTTATAGTTTTAGCTCCTACATTTAGCTCTATGATCTATTTTGAGTAAATTTTTGTATCTAGTATGACACAGGGGTCCAAATTCATTCTTTTGTATGAGGGTATCCAGTTGTCCCAGCACCATTTGTTAAAAAGACTATTCTTTCCTCATTAAACTGTCTAGGCACCCTTGTCAAAAATCAACTTACTGTAAATGTAAGTCTTTATTTCTGGAGTCTCTCAGTTATTTTACATTGATCTACATGTCTACCTTACATCTGTACCACATCGTCTGGATTACTGTTGTCTTGTCCTAAGTTTTGAAATTGGAAGATGTGAGTCCGCCAACTTTTTTTCCTAAATTGTTTTGTCTATTTCGAGTCCCTTGCATTTCCGTAGGAATTTCATGATTCTTTTGTCAGTTTCTGAAGACAAAGTTGGTTGGGATCTTGATGGGGATTGCACTGAATCTGTAGATCAGTTTGGGGAGATTTAAACTTAACAATACTAAGTTTTCCAATTTATGAGCACAAGATGTCTTCCCATTTACTTATGTCTTTAAATTTATTTCACTGAAGTTTTATAGTTTTCAGTGTACAATGTTTACATTTCTTTTGTTAAATTTATTCCTAAGTACTTTACTGTTTTTGATGCTGTAGTAAGTAGAATTGTTTTCTTAATTTCATTTTAGGATTGTTTGTCACCAGTATATAGAATTACAATTGAATAAGGATCATATATCCTGCAACTTTGCTGAAGAAATCAGCTCTAATAATTTTTTGGTGTGGACTTCTTAAGATTTCATATATGTATATATATGAATCATATCATCTGAAAGAAAGAGAGGTTTTGTTCCCTTTCTAATTTGCATGTCTTATATTTATTTTTCTTGTCTAATTGGCCTGATTAGAACCTTCAGTGCAATGTTGAATAGAAGTGATGAGCATAGACTTCCTTGTCTTGTTCTTTATCTCAGGGGGAATGATTTCAGTTTTTAAGCATTAGGTATGCTACTGGCTGTAGGGTTTTCATAGATGCCCTTTTTCAGGTTGAAAATTTCCCTTGTATCCCTAGTTTATTGAGTGTTTTTAACATAAAGGAGTATTGATTTTGTCAGATGCTTTTTCTGCATCTATTGAGAGGATCATGTAGTTTTATCCTTTATTCTATTAATGTTGTATTATATTGATTAATTTTTGTATTTTAAACAAACCTTACATTTCTGGGAAACATACCATTTGGTCATGGTGTATAATCTTTTTTATATTGCTGGATCAGTTTGGTAGTATTTTGTAGAGGATTTTTAATCTATTATCATAAGGGATATTAAGCTATAGTTTTCTTATGCTGTCTTTGACTTGTTTTAGAATGAGTTGAGAAGTATTTCTTCCTCTTATATTTTTCAGAAGACTTTGTGAAAAATTGGCATTAATTGTCTTTTAGGTGTTTGGTAGAATTCACCAGTGAAGCCTGGTCCTGGGATTTTTCTTTGGGGAATTTTTTGACTCCAAATTTAACCTTGTTATTTGTTATAGGTCTACTAAGCTGTTCTATTTCTTCTTGAGTCATTTTTGATAGTTTTCTTCTTTCTAGGAATTTGTCATTTCATCATAGTTTTCTAATTTGTTGGCATGAAATTGTTGATGGCCTTATAATCCTTTTTCTTTCTATAAGAGTAGTAATGAAGTCTCTTTCAATCCTGATTGTATTGAGTCTTCTCTCTCTTTCTTCATCTGTCAAGCTAAAAGCTTGTCAATTTTGTTGATCTTTTCAAAGAACCACTGGAGTAAGCAAAAAGGAATATTTATTTACCCACATTGCAAAACTTCCCATGTAAAGAGGCTCCAAGTAGGTTAATTCAGCAGCTGTGATGTCACAGAGGATACAGGTCACTTCCACGTGTCCGCCCTGTGATTCACATGTTGGGCTGGCCCTTGCTTGCCCACTCCCCATGGCTGCCACATCTACAGTCATCCATGTAGATGTGATCATGTCCAATAGAAGAGTAAAAAAACAAAATATTTTTCAAGACTCTCCTGCAGACCCTCTTCCACATTTCATTGCCAGAACTGAGTCTGAATCCAGTCTCTAACAAGTTGAATGGGACTATCATGATGGGCGCAGGTTAATTAGAACACAAAGAAGAGGGTGAGACCTGAACAAAATTATAGCAGGAAAGAAGGGACTCAGTAGATACTGCCTGAATTTGAAACAGGTAGTTAAACAAATGTACTGACTCTAATTCCTAACAGTTTTTTTAATAAATTTCTTTATGAATATTTAATGTTTAAATTTTTTGAGAAACTGATCTCTCTTCTTCTGGAAGAAACTTTTAGCTTAAAGTTCAGCAATTATTTGAGATTCTTTTTCTATATTCATATTGATAACTATACTTTATATTTTACTAATACGCATACCATAATATGCATACCGAACCAAGTTTCTAAAAAAAACAACAACAAAGGTAGCCCTCTTTACTGAAACATACATAATCCAAGGAACAGTTATATTATGTAAATGTATACTGTCTATAGTTAGTATTCATGTTGTTAGCAGCCATCGATACCTTTGTCAAAATTAGACCAGGTTAGCTTATCTGTCATATTGGAAAGCAAAATGGAGCACAGTTTGAGAACAAAAAATTAGTTCAGAAAGTTTATAGACCAGAAAAAGATGTTGTGTTTGTGGGGAGGTGAGAGAGCAGCTCTCAGACATCAGGGCAATTCTCGGAGCTGTGCGGGAAGGGCCCGCAAGGGCCGGACAGATGATTTTCCTGTGCTTCTTCCTTCTAACTGCACAGAAAGTCTCCTATGAAAGACTTGAGGTCTCAACCATAATATCTATTTAATATGGACAGTATGGCCTCGGGCCAGAAGTTGATGATACAAAGATGAATATGACTCAGTTCCTGCCCTCAAGCACTCACGGTCTAATGGGAAAAATGAACTCATCAAAAGCAATCTCGAGTGCAACAGCAGAGGTGCAATTGTATGAGTTACAGCAGTTGCCCAGAGGGGGCAATGATTAATTCAGTTTTGAAAGGCAGAGACAACTCCGTAGAGAAAAATTAAAATCAAAGAATGCATTTGAGTTCACCAAGTGTATGGCAGAAGAAAAGGCTTTCCAGAAACCGAGAACAGAGCTTGGAAGCAGCATGGCATGCTTGGGGAGCTGCAAGACACGTGATGTTGATGCATCGTGGTGGTGGAGGGAGATAAAGGCAGAGCGGGGAGATGGACTAGACATTGCAGTGCTTTCCTTGCCTTACTAGGAAGAGTGAGGCTTATCCTATGGAGCATGGGAGCCACTTCAACTTTTTAAGTAAAGAAATGCAGATGCATTCTTAGAAAAGAGACCCTTGGTGGTTCTCTGGAGAACACATTGGAGCAGGTCAAGATGGGAGGCCAAAGCTCCATTAGGAGGATGAGGCAGGTAATAGGTCTTGGAGCCTGAACTAGGGAAGTGACAATAAGAAGAGACGGAAGCAAGGAAACAGTCATTGACTGTCTATGAGGGTTGATGGAGAGAAAACAGTAAAACAGGACATGCAGGTCTCTGGCTTGAGCAACTAGATAGGTCCATGAAGGAAGGAAGTTCAGCCCAAGGCACCTTGACCTCAAGATGTCAGTGGGACAACCCAGTGACGATGCACATCGGGCAGCTGGACATAGGTCTCATCCCAAAATTTGAATTTAGGAGACTTGGGGTAGCATCTCCTAAAAATACAGGGGAAGGTCATGTTGCCTGGGGAGAGAAGAGAAAGTGTGAAGGGAAAATAGAGGGGCCTCCACAATTCAGAAAGGAGTGAGTCGGTCCCCAAGAGAGACTGAATAGGAACAATCGGAGAGGTAGGAGGGGAGACAAGAAAAATCAGTGCATCCAAATCTACAGGTTGAAAAAATTATTTGAAGGGAATAATGATCTCTGTAAAAAAAATAAAATAAAGAGGAAGAAGAACAGAAGGAGGAGGAAACACGTTCACGCATCGTTGGCAGAGAATGAAGTTCAGAACTCTGCCACTCGTTTCTCTGTCTTTTCTCCATGGAGGTGGTCAGATGAGGTCCAGGTCTCTAGGGTCCTGGATGAGGGAGCAGCAGAAGGCTGTGCTACTTCTAGGGACCCTTCCACCCCACCCACCTGGCTAGAACGGGGGAGCTTTCCTGGTCAACTTTGTGGAGGAAGTACAATCCCATATGGAGAATTCTGCAACTAAATATTAGGGACTTGTCAACCTACTAATGTTTCTGCCTCATGTATAGTCCTTTCCCTCCATCTGACATCATGAGAGGGAGAAACCTGGGGCTATCACGGAGGCAACTGAAGAGAAGCCCAAGTCATTGCCTTCACTTTTTTTTTTTTTTTTGCCCTGTGGCATGGGGGATCTTAGTTCCCCCACCAGGGATAGAACCTGTGCCCCCTGCAGTGGAAGCGTGAAGCCCTAACCACTGGACCACCCGGGAAGTCCCAGCCATTGCCTTCATATTGATTTCACCCAGATGTGGGCTGTGAACTAAAGATGGAAGATTCCTGTAGCCCAAAGCCCAGCCTCTTACCCCGCTTCCTCTGTAGCGTGAAGTGGACAAGTCTGTTGTGAGACACACACACACGTACACAGCCTGTAAACACAGCGAGGGTACCATCTCGATCAACTCCTTGGGGAACAGGAAGAAAAACAGACTTCTACGAAGGGCCACCTCAGTGCCAGGTTAAAGCTGCGTGCCTGTGAGCTCCTTGTGTGGCCCCTGAGGTGTGTGCTTTCCTGCCCATTGAAGAAACTCAGATGTGCATCCTCCCTAAGACCATTTAACTCTTAGTAAAGGGCAGAGACAGGGTTCGGTACCATGTCTGCGTGACCCAAAGTCCATGGTTTTTCCCTATCTGAAGAGTCAGTTTCTATTCTTTTCTTTGTTTCTTTTTTTTAATGGCTCCTTATTCTTCAGGTTCCAATATGCAGATGAGCTTTAGATAAGAAAGACATGTGTTCCTGTAACGTTGTATACAAACTGAGATTTTGTAGCTCAGATCATGTTTCCAGTATCTTAAATTTCATGACAAATCCTCTTTCTACGTCAAAGAACCCCTTCACAGAGCAAAGAGTCAGTCCCTAATTTATCTCCACTTTCGTGTGTCAAATTTCCTGCAAGTGCAGCTTGCCGCTGCCGCTCAAGAAACCGTGCACCCCGGAAAAGCATCACGTCCGAAGTCACACTTCGTTTTCAGTGAGAGCAAAGAGGCAGTGCTGGGGAATTGTCAGGGCAGCTCCTGGACTGAGACCCGAGTGTTCCCCTCTGGTGCCGGCAAACACCCTTCTCCTTATAGAGGTGCCAGGGAGACCCCAGTCCCTCCTTCTGAGCCTACAGTGTCAGGTGTAACAGACTTTTGTTCCTACACATTCTTGGAATCTTTGGAGGACGCACACAGAGACTGCATTAGGGCAGAGTTGCCCCCTCCTTCCTGTCACGTGAACCTCTCAAGCAGAGAGAGACTGCGGGGGGACTGAGATGCATCTCTTGACACTTCAGTCAAACTACAACTCCTCAGCCCATTCTTAGCTTCTTAAGTCTGTAGGCCAATTCCTCCTTCCCTTTCCCCACCCCACTGCCCAGTAATTGAATAGGTGAATTTTGGGGTATGTGTGGACAGTTATTTCCATGCCCTCCCTCTTTCTGTATCTGTCCTGAATTCATGAAGAAGTGCGTACAAATCCCTTTATACGTGAATGCGCTGAGCCTGAGGTTACCTGGGCAGAGATGCTGTGCTCTTAGCTTGGACTGAAGCTCTGACAGCAGGCTCATCTTCTGTGCTGGTCATCTGTGTCATCCAGCAAATGTTTCCAGGCTTCTCCGGGGTCCCGTTATGATTGCCCTTCCGAGCACTTAGAGTTAGGCATGGCCATGTGACTTGCTTTGGTCAATAAAATGTGAGCAGAAGGGACGTGGGTCGTCTCTAGGTGGAAGCTTTAGGGGCCAGGGTGATGGTGGAAACAAGCATTGAGAGAAACCTGCTGTCGGCCTGGGTCCCTAAGAGATGGTATTGAACAGAGCCACTGGCCAAACGCCAGTGGACGTGAAGCAAAAGAAGCCCAGGATGCCGTGGGAGTCCTTGGGAAAACATCTCAAGGAATGGGCGGCTGGCTGGGGAAGCCTTCCTAGACGAGGTTATGTTGATACTGGGTAAGAGCGGAGAATAAGCAGGTGGTAACAGGGCAAAGGGGCTGGTGGTGTGGAGGGGAAACAAGGCGTTGCAGGAAGAGGAAACAGCATGTGTGAGACCCAGATCAACAGCCAGAGGAGTGAGGAAGGAAGGAGGGAAGGAGAGAGGGGAAGGAGTCATCAGCAAAGGCCTGGCTTACCTAAGAGCTCCTTCTCTCCTGGTAGACTTTGGTACCAGCCTAACTCTAACCAGAGAAAAGGAAAACAGAGAGAGAGGGGAGGAAAGTGCTGGGCTGGCCAAAAAGTTCGTTCGGTTAATGAATACGTTGTTCAATAAAGTTCTTGGGGAAAATGAAGAATGCGTCTTTTGGTTTTACTTAGAACTGAACGAACTTCCTGGCCAATGCAATATAACAGAGGAGAATGAGACAAACAGAAAAGCAGATTTAAGGAAAAGAGGACTAGGAAAAGAATAGGAAGCCAGGAAATTCAGACTAGAGGAGAAAATAAGAAACAAGATGCAGTGAGTGGGATAAATGGCCCCAAAGATGTCAAGTTCTCAACCCTGAACTTGTAAATGTGACACTGTTGGGGGAAAGGGTCTTTGCAGATGTGCTTCAGCTACTGATTTTGAGATAAGGAGATGGCCCTGGATTATCTGACGGGCCTTAAACACCATCAAACGTGTCCTTATAAGAGACAGGCAAGAAGAAGACCTCAGAAGAGAAAGACGTATGATCACAGAGGCGGAGATTGGAGGGACGCGGCCACCAGCCAAGGAACACCTGGTACCTCCAGAAACTGGAAGAGGCAAGGAACGGCTTCTCCCCTAGAGACTCTGGAGGACACAGCCCTGCGGACTCCTTGATTTCGGACTTCTAGCCCCTAGATCAGCAAAGGAAGCCATTTCTGTTGCTCTAAGCCACCCAGCTTGTGGCAATTGGTCCTCGCAGCCACAGGAAACTAGTGTACATGATGACAGAGGACGTCGCCTCATTCTGTTTGGCAGGCCCTCCCCTACTCACCTTAAGTAAACAGCTGCCGCAGCCTCCGGCACAGCCATCAAGCATGCCTGTACTTTCCTGTCTCAGGGATTCACTAACATCTCCCACTCTTCACCCTTCCTTCCATCCAGTCGGGCTTCACCTCAGTGCTCACTTTCCCTTCCCCCTTCCCCCTTCCCCCCTCCTCCCCCAGCCTCTGTGCCAGATAGAACTACCATTTTTTTATTTGTATACAATTTTAAAGGTTACTTTCTATTTACAGTTATTACAAAATATTGGCTATATTCCCCATATTGCACAATACATCCTTGAGCCTACCTTATTCACAGTCATTTGTAACTCTGACTCTCCCACCTCTATATTGATTGCCTCCCACTGGTAACCACTAGTTTGTTCTCTGTGTCTGTGAGTCTGCTTCTTTATGTTATACTCACTAGTTGGCTGTGATTTAGATTCCACATATAAGCGAGACCATATAATATTGCTCTTTCCCTGACTTATTTCACTTAGCATGATGCCCTCCAAGTCCATCCATGTTGCTGCAAATGGCAAGATTTCATTCTTTTTTATGGCTGAGTAGTATTCCATTGTATGTGTTGGATATATATATATACTACACCTTCTTTATCCATTCATCTGTCGATGGACATTTAGGTTGTTTCCATATCTTGGCTATTGTCAGTAGCGCTGCAGTGAACATTGGGGTGCATGCATCTTTTCAAACTAGTGTTTTTGGTTTTTTTGGACATGTACCCAGGAGTGGGATTGCTGGGTCGTATGGTAGTTCTATTTTTCGTTTTCTGAGAAACCTCCATACTGTTTTCCACAGCAGCTGCACCAATTTACATTCTGACCAACAGTGAACAAAGATTCCCTTTCCTCCACATCCTTGCCAACATTTGTTATTCGTGTAGAACTACTATGTCGCCGGCTGTGTTTCTCCACTCACTTATATGGTTCTCAGCTCCTAAGAGGCAAAGAACCTATAGCCACCTCCAAGCATTTCATTTAGTGCCAGGCTTAACACACGGATTTGAATGCATAAAAGGTCCTTGATAAATATTTGCTAATTGACTGATAATTTGGACTTGGTTATTATTACTGTAGCAACCGTTTATGTAGTGCCTATTTTGTTCTAGGTGCTGAATAATAGGAATAATGGCCATTATAATAAGGGAGCTGTTATCATGTACCAGTTACTGTGATATGCACTGGAAGTATATTATTTATTTAATCCTCACCACCATATTATTATTATCCCCTTTTTACCCATGAGTAAGCCAGGCCCAGAGAGGTTAAATAATTTGCTTAATGTCACCCAGCTAGCAAGCCTCAGAGCTAGAGTTCCAGCCCAAACCTGACAGACCCTTGAAACTATGCTTTCAGTAGGGTCTTTTGGGGAAAAAAATCCAAACTGTTCTAGATGGCCACTTCCTTTGCCACTGTCTTAAGGTGCCTCAGTTTCTCAAACATTTGGCCTGTTGCTGAAACAATGTGAGTCCACGTTTACCAGTCACAATTCCAAGGCCTGAAGTCAACCTAATTGTCCACTAGGTGGCACCAAACAAGTATGTCTGAGACACAAAAGCCAGCAAGCAAGGGCTGTTTCCTGCTCTGAGGTGTTTCTGGAGGTGAGCTGTGCGCAAACAGGGAAGCAAAGCTTCCTTCCCAGAAGGAAATAAGCCAAGAGCCAAAGCAACAGATTGGAAAACACGTTTCATCAGGTGTCAAAAGCTGATGGGAAAAGATAGCAGCAAATCCTCACGTTTGTATTTCAGTGAAAAATCATAATCCTAAGAAAAGCAGACTATTTAAATACACGTGTTTACCAGGAACACACAGAAATTCCCGTGGGTGCTCCAAGAAAAGGAAAATTATAGGCACGATCACCAACAGTGAGGATGTCCAAACACCTTAACACGTCCTTGTTGAAACAGCAGCTGTTAAATGAGTCAACTGCCTGTTAGCCAAAAATGCAGAGCAACACCCATAAATACACTGTAATTAACATCACACGCAGAGCAAAGGAAACTTGGAAAATATTTCATTTAGCATCTCAGAGGAGTCACAGATATTCTTCCCCACGAATGAGGACATTGTCAAATTATTTATCTAGAGCCAGCTGCACATCCTCTGAGTTGTAAATTGCCTAGAGATTGCTATGTGGTTAGTAGGGAGAATGATAGCTCATCGGGCAGCACCGCATCCCTGATCTCAGGGCCCCGCTGGAGGCCTGGCTTTCGTGCACGAGCCATGTCCTCCACCACTGTTACTGGGTGTGGTTCACAAAGTGCTTCCTATCTGTGAATAGCTTGCTACCAGGCCACAAGGAGATAAGAACAAAGGGTGACAGGGAGCATTAGAAACTGGTAAGGCAATTTCAACCTTGCCGTGACATCCCAGGCTGGGATCAGTTGCACGGATTTGGACCAGTCGGGATGTTACAAACTTGCTGGCGAGTCACTTGTGGCAAGAGATACGAACGGGTCCTGTGTAGCAAACACACTTACTGATCGGAAACAAGATTGGAAATGAACCGGCCCCCATCGCAGGTAGTTTGAGAAGCATTGTCCCAAGGCAGATATCTCCTGCCCTGTTCACCCAGTGGCCCAGCCTTGAGAGTCGAAGGTTGCTAGCTGGGAGGTGATCTAGGGCAGGGCCTTTGAAGTTGGGGAGTACAAATCCAATCTCCTTTATTATCAGCTGTGTGGCATTAAGAACATTATCTATACTTTTGGACCTTTAGTTTCCTTCATACAAAAATTGGGTTAATAACATACACTTTACAGAGTGGTCATGAGAGTATAAAACAAGATAGATGTGATGAGACTCTGAACACCTGGAAGGTTCTTATACCTTTCCCTATCTATCTATCTTTCCATCATCTATTTCTCAGAATATAGATATCTATTTTTTCTCTGTCTATGCAAATAATATCCTTTATCCATTTGAAGAATTTTTGAAAACGGGGCCCTCTTTGACCTGTTGGCCTAAAACAAACAGATTGTCAGGTGTTTCTCCAGCTAAGATGGGTTTATTCAGGATTAGCAGAGAATTGCAATGCAGGGTCTGCAACAAAGGCAAGCCACATGCAAGTCTTCATGCAAGCAACAAGAGAAGCAGAACTCTTTTATAGAGGGGAGAAAGGAAGTTGGGGGGACTATAGTAAACATGGAATCCATGATTTTCACTGGCCAAGTTGTTGCCAGGAAAGAAGATGAGTCTTTCTTCTTCCAATTGGGCTCTGTTATCATTGCAGGGCATGAGAGCTCTCCCTTCTGGTCGCCCAACTCTCTTTTTCTAAATATCTTTGTTGGAGTATAATTGCTATACAATGTTGTGTTAGTATCTGCTGTATAACAAAGTGAATCAGCTATACATATACATGTATCCCCATATCCCCTCCCTCTTGTGTCTCCCTCCACCCTCCCTATCCCCCACTCTAGGTGGTCACAAAGCACCGAGCTGATCTCCCTGTGCCATGCGGCTGCTGCCCACTAGCTATTTTACATTTAGTAGTGTATGTATGTCCATGCTACTCTCTCACTTTGTCCCAGCTTACCCTTCCCCCTCTGTGTCCTCAAGTCCATTCTCTAAGTTTGCATCTTTATTCCTGCCCTGCCACTAGGTTCATCAGTACTGTTTTTTTAGATTCCATATATGTGCATTAGCATACGGTATTTGTTTTTCTCTTTCTGACTTACTTCACTCTGTATGACAGACTCTGTGTCCATTTACCTCATTACAAATAACTCAATTTTGTTCCTTTTTATGGCTGAGTAATATTCCATTGTATGTATGTGCCACATCTTCTTTATTCATTCATGTATCGATGGACACTGAGGTTGCTTCCATGTCCTGGCTACTGTAAATAGTGCTGCAATAAACATCATGGTACATGTATCTTTTTGAATTATGGTTTTCTCAGGGTATATGCCCAGCAGTGGGATTGCTGGGTCATATAGTAGTTCTATTTTTAGTTTGTTAAAAACCTCCATACTGTTCTCCACAGTGGCTGTATCAATTTACATTCCCACCAACAGTGCAGGAGGGTTCCCTTTTCTCCACACCCTCTCCAGCATTTAGTGTTTGTAGATATTTTGATGATGGCCATTCGGAGGGCTGTGAAGTGATACCGCACTGTGGTTTTGATTTGCATTTCTCTAATGATTAGTGATGTTGAGCATTTTTTCATGCGTTCGTTGGCAATCTGTATGTCTACTTTGGAGAAATGTCTATTTAGGTCTTCCACCCATTTTTAGATTGGTTTTTTTTTTGTTTTTTTGATATTGAGGTGCATGAGCTGCTTGTGTATTTTGGAGATTAATCCTTGGTCAGTTGCTTTGTTTGCAAATATTTTCTCCCATTCTGAGGGTTGTCTTTTCATCTTGTTTATGGTTTCCTTTGCTGTGCAAAACCTTTTAAGTTTCATTAGGTCCCATTTATTTATTTTTTATTTTATTTCCATTACTCTAGGAGGTGGGTCAAAAACGATCTTGCTGTGATTTTTGTCACAGAGTATTCTGCCTATGTTTTCCTCTAAGAGTTTTATAGTGTCTGGCCTTACATTTAGGTCTTTAATGCATTTTGAGTTTATTTTTGTGTATGGTGTTAGGAAATGTTCTAATTTCACTCTTTTACATGTAGCTGTCCCGTTTTCCCAGCACCACTTATTGAAGAGACCGTCTTTTCTCCATTGTATATTCTTGCTTCCTTTGTCAAGGATAAGGTGACCAATATGTACGTGGGTTTATCTCTGGACTTTCTATCCCGTTCCATTGATCTATATTTCTGTTTTTGTGCCAGTACCAGAATGCCTCGATTACTACAGCTTTGTAGTATAATCTGAAGTCAGGGAGCCTGATTCCTCCAGCTCCATTTTTCTTTCTCAAGATTGCTTTGGCTATTTGGGGTCTTTGGTGTTTCCATACAAATTGTGAAATTTTTTGTTCTAGTTCTGTGGAAAATGCCATTGGTAGTTTGATAGGCATTGTGTTGAATCTGTAGATTGCTTTGGGTAGTATAGTCATTTACACAATATCGATTCTTCCAATCCACGAATATGGTACATCTTTCCATCTGTTTTTATTGTCTTTGATTTCTTTCATCAGTGTCTTTTAGTTTTCTGCATACAGGTCTTTTGTCTCCTCAGGTAGGTTTATTCCTAGGTATTTTATTCTTTTTGTTGCAATGGTAAATGGGAGTGTTTCCTTAATTTCTCTTTCTTATTTTTCATTGTTAGTGTATAGGAATGCAAGAGATTTCTGTGCATTAATTTTGTACCCTTCTACTTTACCAAATTCAGTGATTAGCTCTAGTAGTTTTCTGGTGGCATCTTTAGGATTTTCTATGTACAGTATCATGTCATCTGCAAACAGTGAGAGCTTAACTTCTTCTTTTCCGATTTGGATTCCTTTTATTTATTTTTCTTCTCTGATTGCCATGCCTAAATCTTCCAAAATTATGTTGAATACTAGTGGTTAGAGTGGCACCCATGTCTTGTTCCTGATCTTAGAGGAAGTGCTTTCAGTTTTTCACCATTGAGAATGATGTTTGCTGTGGGTTTGTCATATATGGCTTTTATTATTCTCAACATAGTAAAAGTGGGCATGGGTAGGTTCTCTCTATGCCCCCTTTCTGAGTGTTTTTATCATAAATGGGTGTTGAATTTTGTCAAAAGATTTTTCTGCATCTATTGAGATGATCATATGGTTTTATCCTTCAGTTTGCTAATATGCTGTATCACATTGATTGATATGCATATACTGGGGAATCCTTGCATACTGGGCATAAACCCCATTTGATCATGGTGTGTAATCCTTTTAATGTGCTGTTGGATTCTGCTTGCTAGTATTTTGTTGAGGATTTTTGCATCTATGTTCATCAGTGATATTGGCCTGTAGTTTTCTTTTTTTGTGACATCTTTGTCTTGTTTTGGTATCAGAGTGATGGTGGCCTTATAGAATGAGTTTGGGAGTGTTCCTCCCTCTGGTATATTTGGGAAGCGTTTGAGAAGGATAGGTGTTAGCTCTTCTTTTAGTGTTTGATAGGGTTCACATGTGAAGCCATCTGGCCATGGGCTTTTGTTTGTTGGAAGATTTTTAATCACAGTTTCAGTTTCAGTGTTTATGACTCATCTCTTCATATTTTCTATTTCTTCCTGGTCCAGTCTTGGAAGGTTGTACTTTTCTAATAATTCGTCTATTTCTTCCAGGTTTTCCATTTTATTGGCATAGAGTTGCTTGTAGTAGTCTCTCATGATTCTTTGTATTTCTGCAATGTCAGTTGTTACTTCTCCTTTTCCATTTCTAATTCTGTTGATTTGAGTCTTCTCCCTTTTTTTCCTGATGAGATGGGCTAATGCTTTATCAATTTTGTTTTTCATCTCAAAGAACCAGCTTTTATTTTTTTTTTGATCTTTGCTGTTGTTTCCTTCATTTCTTTTTCATTTATTTCTGATCTGATCTTTATGATTTCTTTCCTTCTGCTAACTTTGGGGGTTTTTTGTTCTTCTTTCTCTAATTGCTTTAAGTGTAAGGTTAGGTTATTTATTTGAGATGTTTCTTGTTTCTTGACATAGGATTGTATTGTTATAAACTTCCCTCTTTGAACTGCTTTTCCTTCATTCCATAGGTTTTGGGTTATTGTGTTTTCATTGTCATTTGTTTCTAGGTATTTTTTGATTTCTTCTTTGATTTCTTCAGTGATCTCTTGGTTACTTAGTAGCATTTAGCCTCCATGTGTTCGTATTTTTTACAGTTTTTTTTCCCTGTAATTGATATCTAGTCTCATAGCATTTGGGTCAGAAAAGATATTTGATACAATTTCATTTTTCTTAAATTTATCAAGGCTTGACTTGTGACCCAAGATGTCATCTATCCTGGAGAATGTTCCATGAGCACTTGATAAGAAAGTGTATTCTGTTGTTTTTGGATGGAATGTCCTATAAATATCAATTAAGTCCATCTGGTCTAATGTGTCATTTAAAGCTTATGTTTCCTTGTTTATTTTCTGTTTGGATGATCTGTCCATTGGTGTAAGTGGGATGTTAAAGTCCCCTACTGTGATTGTGTTACTGTCAATTTCCCCTTTTATGGCTGTTAGTGTATGCCGTATGTATTGAGGTGCTCCTATGTTTGGTGCATAGATATTTACAATTGTTATATCTTCTTCTTGGATTGATCCCTTGATCATTATGTAGTGTCCTTCCTTGTCTCTTGTAATAGTCTTTATTTTGAAGTCTATTTTCTCTGATATGAGTATTGCTACTCCAACTTTCTTTTGATTTCCATTTGTATGGAATGCCTTTCTCCATGCCCCCACTTTCATTCTGTATGTGTTTCTGGGTCCTAATTGGGTCTCTTAAAGACAGCATATATACGGGTCTTGTTTTTGTATCCATTCAGCCAGTCTGTGTCTTTTGGATGCGGCATTTAATCCATTTATATTTAAGGTAATTATTGATATGTATGTTCCTATTACCAATTTATTAATTGTTTTGGGTTTGTGTTTGTAAGTCTTTTCCTTCTCTTGTGTTTCCCGCCTAAAGAAGTTCCTTTAGCATTTGTGGTAAAGCTGGTTTGGTGGTGCTGAATTCTCTGAATACACTGAACTTTTCCTTTCTGTAAAGCTTTCGATTTCTCCGTCGAATCTGAATGTGATCCTTGCTGGGTAGAGTAATCTTGGTTGTAGTTTTTTTTCCCTTTAATCACTTTAAATATATCGTACCACTCCCTTCTGGCCTGTGGCATTTCTGCTGAAAGATCAGCTATTCACCTTATGGGGATTCCCTTGTATGTTATTTGTTTCTTTTCCCTGGCCTCTTTTAATATTTTTTCTTTGTGTTTAATTTTTGTTAGTTTGATTAATATGTGTCTTGGCATGTTTCTCCTTGGCTTTATCTTGTATGGGACTCTCTGCACTTCCTGGACTTGATTGACTATTTCCTTTCCCATGTTGTGGAAGTTTTCAACTATAAACTCTTCAAATATTTTCTCAGACTTTTTTTCTTCTTCTTCTTGGACACCTGTAACTTGAATGTTGGTGTGCTTAATGTTGTCCCAGAGGTCTCTGAGACTGTCCTCCATTCTTTTCATTGTTTTTTTTTTTATTCTGCTCTGCGGCAGTTATTTCCACCATTCCATCTTCCAGCTGACTTATCTGTTCTTCTGCCTCAGTTATTCTGCTATTTATTTCTTCTAGAGTATTTTTAATTTCAGTTATTGTGTTGTTCATTACGGTTTGTCTGCTCTTTAGTTCTTCTAGGTCCTTGTTAAACGTTTCTTTTATTTTCTCTATTCTATTTCCGAGATTTTGGATCATCTTTACTATCATTACTGTGAATTCTTTTTCAGGTAGTTTGCCTATTTCCTTCTCATTTTGTCTAATTTACAGTATTTGAGGTCTCCTTTTCCCAGGCTGCAGGGTTGTAGTTCCCCTTGCTTCTGTTCTCTGCCCCCCATGGTGAGGTTGGTCCAGTGACTTGAGTAGACTTCCTGATGGGAGGGACTGGTGCCTGCTTTCTGGTGGGTGGAGCTGAGTCTGATGAGCAGGGCCATGTCAGGTGGTGTGTGTTGGGCTGTCTTTGAGCTTAGTTTGACTTTAGATAGTCTGTGTGATGTATGTGTTTGTGCTCCTGTCCTGTTTGTTGTTTGTTGTGAGGAGTCCAGCACTGGGACCTGCTGGCAGTTGGGTGGATCTGCATCTTGGATTCAGACAGAGGTCTCCGTGAGAGCTCTTGGTGATTAATCTTCATTGGGGTCAGGAATTCTCTAGTGGTCCAGCGTCCTGGACTCAGTGCTCTCACCCCAGAGCCACAGGGCCGACTTCTGGTTGAGGGACCAAGACCCCACAGGTCGCCATCACAGCAATAAAGGGATTTAAAAAAAAAGACTAACAAAATGCCAGGAGGATGGTAAAAAGTAAAATCAAACAAACAGAAGCAGAGACAAGGATGCATGCACAAACACAAAAGAAACAAAAAAGGAACCAAACAAATCAAAAAGCAAGAGAACAACCAGACAAACAAAAAAACCAAAGAACGAACTGAAACAATTAAAAAGAAAACTGACAAAAACACAAACCCAAAAAACAAAACCAAAGCAGAGTGCCAACTGAAGAATGAAGCAAAGAAACAAAACAAACTGACAAAAAAGATTTAAAAAAAGAAAAAGTGGAAAGAAGACAGAACACATAAAAGCAATGTAGAAATAGAAATATAAAAAAAAAATAGAAAATATATTAAAAAAAGACAAAAAAACCCCCAGAGAAATGGTAAAAACAAAATCAAACAAAAACAGAAACAAGGAACAACAAACACGTAAAAGAAACAAAAACAAAGCCAAATAAAACAAAAAGCAAGAGAACAACCAGACAAATAGAAGAACCCAAAAATGAAATCAAACAATTAGGATTAAAACTAACAAAAAAGAGCACAGACAGTAGAAGCAAGAACTGCAATCCTGCAGACTGTGGAACAAAAACCACATTCACAGAACGATAAACAAAATGAAAAGGCAGAAGGCTATATACTAGATGAAGGAACAATATAAAGCCCCAGAAAAACAATTAAATGAAGTTCATATAGGCAACCTTCCAGAAAAAGAATTAGGAATAATGATAGTGAAGATGATCCAGGACCTTAGAAAAAGAATGGAGGCAAAGATCGAGAAGATGCAAGAAATATTTAACAAAGACCTAGAAGAATTAAAGAACAAACACTGAGAAGAATTACAGAACAAACAAACAGAGATGAACAAGACAATAACTAAAATGAAAAATACACTAGTAGGAATCAATAGAAGAATAAATGATGCAGAAGAACAGATAAATGACCTGGAAGAGAGAATGGTGGTGTTCACTGCCGTGGAACAGGATAAAGAAAAAGAATGAAAATTGAAGATAACCTAAGAGACAACTGGGACAACATTAAACGCACCAACATTTGCATTATAGGGTTCCCAGGAGAAGAGACAGAGAAAGGACCTGAGAAAATATTTGAAGAGATTATAGTTAAAAACTTCCCTAACATGGGAAAGGAAATAGCCACCCAAGTCCAGGAAGCACAGAGAGTCCCAGGCAGGGTAAAGCCAAGGAGAAACACGCTGAGACACATAGTAAGCAAACTGACAAAAATTAAAGACAAAGAAAAATTATTAAAAGCAACATGGGTTAAATGACAACTAACACACAAGGGAACTCCCATAAGGTTAACAGCTGATTTCTTAGCATAAATTCTGCTAACTAGAAGGGAATTTCATGATATATTTAAAGTGATGAAAGGGAAGAACATACAACCAAGATTACTCTGCCTGGTAAGGATCTCATTCAGATTCCACAGAGAAATCAAATGCTTTAGAGACAACCAAAAGCTAAGATAATACAGCACCACCAAACCAGCTGTACAACAAATGCTAAAGGAACTTCTCTAAGTGTGAAATACAAGAGATGAAAAGGACCTACAAAAACAAACCCAAAACAATTAAGAAAATGGTAATAGGAACATACAAATTGATAATTACCTTAAATGTGAACTGATTAAATTCTTCAACCAAAAGTCACAGGGTCACTGAATGGATACAAAAACAAGACCCATATATATGCTGTCTGCAGGAGACCCACTTCAGACCTAGGGACATATGCAGACTGAATGTGAGAGGTTGGAAAAAGATATTCCATACAAATGGAAATCAAAATAAAGCTGGAGTAGCAATACTCATATCAGAGAAAATAGACTTTAAAATAAGGAATGTCACAAGAGACAAGGAAGGACACTACATAATGATCAAGGGATCTAAGAAGAAGATATAACAATTATTAATATATATGCACCCAACATAGGAGCACCTCAATATGTAAGGCAAGTGCTAACAGCTGTAAAAGATGAAATTGACAGTAACACAATAGTAGTGGGGGACTTTAACACCTCACTTACACCAATGGACAGATCATCCAGACAGGAAATTAGTAAGGAAACAGAAGCTTTAAATGACACAATGGACCAGATATATTTAATTGATATTTATAGGACATTCCATCTGAAACCAGCAGATTACACATTCTTCTCAAGTGCACATGGGATATTCTTTGGGATAGGTCACATCTTGGGTCACAAATCAAGCCTTGGTAAATTTAAGAAAATTGAAATCATATCAAACATCTTTTCCAACCATAATGCTATGAGATTAGAAATCAATTACAAGGAAAAGAACGTAAAAAACACAAACACATGGAGACTAAGCAATATGTTACTAAATAACCAAGAGATCACTGAAGAAATCAAAGAGAAAATCAAAAAATACCTAGAAACAAATGACAATGAAAACACAATGGTCAAAACCTATGGGATGTGGCAAAAGTAGTTCTAGGAGGGAAGTTTATAGCAATACAGTCCTACCTCAAGAAAGAAGAAAAATCTCAAATAAACAATCTAACCTTACACCTAAATGAACTAGAGAAAGAAGAACAAACACAACCCAAAGTTAGTAGAAGGAAAGAAATCATAAAGTTCAGACTAGAAATAAGTGAAATAGAAACAAAGAAAACAATAGCAAAGATCAATAATACTAAATCTGGTCCTTTCAGAAGATAAAATTGATAAACCTTTTGTCAGACTCATCAAGAAAAAGAGAGAAAGGACTCAAATCAATAAAATCAGAAATGAAAACGGAGAAGTTATAACAGACACCACAGAGATACAAAGGATCATAAGAGACTACTACAAGCAACTCTATGCCAATAAAATGGACAACCTGGAAGAAATGGACAAATTCTTAGAAAGCTATAGCCTTCCAAGACTGAACCAGGAAGAAATACATAATGTGAACAGACCAATCACAAGTAATGAAATTGAAACTGTGATCAGAAATCTTCCAACAAACAAAGCCCAGGAATAGATGGCTTTACAGGTGAATTCTACCAAACATTTAGAGAAGAGCTAACACCCATCCTTCTCAAACTCTTCCAAAAAATTGCAGAGGAAGGAAAACTCCCAAACACATTTTATGAGGCCACCATCACTCTGATACCAAAATCAGACAAAGATATTACAAAAAAAGAAAATTACAGACCAATGTCACTCATGAATATAGATGCAAAAATCCTCAACAAAATAGTAGCAAACAGAATCCAACAACACATTAAAAGGCTCATACACCATGATCAAGTGGAATTTATCCCAGCAATGCAAGTATTTTTCAATATACACAAAGCAATCAATGTGATACCCCATATTAACAAATTGAAGAAGAAAAACCATATGATCATCTCAATAGATGCAGAAAAAGCTTTTGACAAAACTCAACACCTATTGAATGATAAAAACTCTCCAGAAAGTGGGCATAGAAGGAACCTACCTCAACATAATAAAGCCCGTATATGACAAACCCACAGAAACAACATTCTCAACGGGGAAAAACTGAAAGCATTTCCTCTAAGATCAAGAACAAGACAAGATGTCCACTCTCACCACTATTATTCAACATAGTTTTGGAAGTCCTAGTCATGGCAATCAGAGAAGAAAAAGAAATAAAAGGAATACAAATTGGAAAATAAGAAGTAAAACAGTCACTGTTTGCAGATGACAGGATACTATACATAGAGAATCCTAAAGATGCCACCAGAAAACTACTAGAGTTAATCAGTGAATTTGGTAAATTTGCCAGATACAAAATTAATGCACAGAAATCATTTGCATTCCTATACGCTAACAACAAAAGACCAGAAAGAGAAATTATGGAAACAATCCCATTTACCATTGCAGTGAAAAGAATAAAATAGCTAGCAGTAAACCTACCTATGGAGTTAAAAGACCTGTACTCAGAAAACTATAAGACACTGATGAAAGCAATCAAAGAGGACACAAACAGTTGGAGAGATATACCATGTTCTTGGATTGGAAGAAACATTATTGTGAAAATGACTATACTACCCAAAGCAATCTACAGGTTCAGCGCAATCTCTATCTAATTACCAATGGCATTTTTTTAAACAGAACTACAACGCAAAATCTTAAAATTTGTATGGAGACACAAAAGACCCTGAATAGCCAAAGCAATCTTGAGGGAAAAAAAGGAGCTGGAGGAATCAGACTCCCTGACTTCAGACTACACTACAAAGCTACAGGAATCAAGACAGTATGGTACTGGCACAAAAACAGAAATATAGATCAATGGAACAGGATAGAAAGCCCAGAGGTAAACCCACCCACCTATGGTCAACTAATCTATGACAAAGGAGGCATGAATATACAATGGAGAAAAGACAGTCTCTTCAGTACGTGGTGCTAGGAAAACTGGGCAGCTACATGTGAAAGAATTAAGTTAGAATACTCCCTAACACCACACACAAAAATAAACTCAAGATGGATTAAAGACTTAAATGCAAGACCAGACACTATAAAACTATTAGAGGAAAACATAGGAAGAACACTTTGACATAAATCACAGCAAGATCTTTTTTGATCCACCTCCTAGAGTAATAGAAATTAAAAAAATAAACAAATGAGATCTAATGAAACTTAAAAGCTTTTGCACAGCAAAGGAAACTGTAAACAGGGAGAAAAGACAACCCTCAAAATGGGAGAAAATATTTGCAAATGAATCAACGGACAAAGGATTAACCTCCAAAATATATAAACAACTCATGCAGCTCAATATTAAAAAAAACCAACAACCCAATCCAAAAATGGGCAGAAGACCTAAATAGACATTTCTCCAAAGAAGATATACAGATTGCCACCAAACACATGAAAGGATGCTCAACATCACTAATCATTAGAGAAATGCAAATCAAAACTACAATGAGGTATCACCTCACCCCAGTTAGAAAGGGCATCATCAGAAAATCTACAAACCATGAATGCTGGAGAGGGTGTGGAGAAAAGGGAACGCTCCTGCACTCTTGGTGGGAATGTGAATTGATACAGTCACTATGGAGAACAGTATGGAAGTTCCTTAAAAAACTACAAATAGAATTATCATATGACCCAGCAATTCTACTACTGGTCATATACCCAGAGAAAATCATAATTAAAAAAGACACAGGCACCCCAATGGTCCTTGCGGCACTCTTTACAATAGCCAGGTCGTGGAAGCAACCTAAATGCCAATTGACAGATGAATGGATAAAGAAGATGTGGTACATATATACAATGGAATATTACTCAGCCATAAAAAGGAATGAAACTGGGTCATTTGTAGAGACATGGATGGACCTAGAGACTGTCATACAGAGTGAGGTCAGAAAGAGAAAAACAAATATCATATATTAACGCATATATGTGGAATCTAGAAAATGGTACAGATGATCCAGTTTGCAAGGAAGAAATAGAGACACACATGTAGAGAACATACGTATGGACACCAAAGGGGGAATGTGGCAGGGGAGGGTAGTGGTGGTGTGATGAATTGGGAGATTGGGATTGACATATATACACTAATCTGTATAAAATAGGTAACTAATAAGAACCTACTGTATAAAAAAGTACATAAAATAAAATTCAAAAAATAAAATTATAAAAAATAAATAAAAACCAGCTGTATAAATATTTAAATTTTAAAAATTAGCAGGTTAAGATCCTGCTTCTATTAATATAAATTAATGATTGAGTCTGCATATTTATAATAAAGGTGACAAAAACAGTGAAAAAAATAACAAAGACACATAACCTCAAAACAAAACCAGGTTTCCCTGGTGGCGCAGTGGTTGAGAGTCTGCCTGCTGATGCAGGGGTTACGGGTTCATGCCCCGGTCCAGGAAGATCCCACATGCTGCGGAGCAGCTGGGCCCATGAGCCATGGCCGCTGAGCCTGTGCGTCAGGAGCCTGTGCTCCACAATGGGAGAGGCCACAGCGGTGAGAGGCCCACGTACCGCAAAAAAAAAAAAAAAAAAGTGAAAAAACACAGGACAACAGTAAATCAAAATAGAAATGGAAATATTTTAAATATATATATATATATATAAAGGAAAAAGAAGAAGAAAATAAAGGAAAAGAACACAGAACAATAGAAAAGCAAAGTAAGAATAGAAATATATAAAAAATTAAAAATATGTTATAATATGTGGAGATCCCAAAAGACTAAATTTTTAAAAAATACTAAAACAACAGCAAACAAACAAAAAAGAACAAACAAAAAAAGCCAGAGCCAACAACAGAATGAATCAAAACATAATAAAATTAATAGTAATAATTATGTTTCCCTGGGGTCTACACTGTAAGTGCCCTTGCACATGCCATGAGCCACAGCCCTCCTCTGCCTCCCCAGGAGGCCCTCCTCTGACTCTGGGCTGGTCTCTGGACCTGCTGTGGGCCCTGTGGTGACCCCTCAGACTCTGATCTGGCCCAGTTCCTGCGTGTGCTTGCCCCCAAAGTCCACAGCTGCCAGAGTTAGACTGTTTTCATTTGTGGGAACACTCATTGTCTACTCAGATATTCCGCAGACACAGTGTCTACCTAGCTGATTGTGGGGATTTAATCGGCAGCTTGTACAGCTGATGGAAAGATTTTCGATCTTCTTCCTTAGTCACCCCGTCCCTGGGGTTCAGCTTTGGTTTTATCCCCACCTCTGCGTGTGGTCCACCCACAGGAGTCTGGTCCTGCGGCTGCCTTGGAGCTCTTGGGTCTGCCCTTGTAAGGACCGGGCAGAGAGGTGGTATGACTGTTTGGATCGCGGGAGTCCTGGTAGCGCCAAATGTGCAGGGAAGCGGCGGCCACAGGCACAAGAGATATGGCCCTAGTGAGGGCCTTTTCTGTCACCCGGCAGCAGGCACGTGAGGGCCAGCTCTGAGGGGGGCCTTTTTTTTATTGCTTGGCAGCTGGTGCTTGAGAGCCAGCCCTGAGGGGGCTTCTTTTATTGTCGTTGGCAGGCGCCAGCACGTGGGGAGAGAGAGATTACAATAGCGGCTCCTCCCCCTGCGTGTGACTCAGCAGTAGTGCCCTGCTTCCATGGCAGTCCAGTCTTCCTCTGTAGCATTCCCTGCTGTGGATTTCCTCCCTCCTGTCTCCTCCGTCCATCTCGCCACAGCCAACAGCAGTTCTAGCTATGGGTCTGTTCTCCAATCCCCATGCACCAGCTCCCCGTCCCCTTGCACACCGGTGAACACACGTCCCCGTCTGGGGCATGTAGGGTCATGGTACGGACCGTCTGTATATTTCTCCCTCTATCCTGTCTGCCACAGATAAGACGCTTCACCCTCTTCTGACAGCCTCAAATGCTTCCCTTCTGTCTCAGTCAATTTCCCAGTTGGAGAAGGGGTTTCCCCGACTTCAGGAATCTTTCCTCTGCTTCAGCTCCCCTGCACCAGGGTGCAGGTCCCGCCCTGCTTCCTCTCCTCCTCCTTCTCCCTTCTTTTGTCCATCCTACCCAGTTATGCAGGGATCTTTATAGTCCTTTCTGTTGTCCAAGGTCTTCTGCTAGTTTTCAGCCAGTGTTCTGTGAGAATTGTTGCATCTATAGATGTATTCCTGATGCATCCGTGGAGAGAGGGGAACTCCACGTCCACCTACTCCTCCACCATCTTGAATCTCTATCTCCCAACTCCATTTAATTGAGGTTTCTGTTTATTACTTTTTTATATTTCCCCCTTTTGATCAAGATTTTTCTCTGAAAGCATCACTGATCAAGAGTCAGGTTTTGTAATTTCAGCAGTGTTTTGTCCCTCAGTGTCAGAAAGGATCTTTCTTAAGTGTAGTGTCCATGTCAGAGGAAAAGTACACGGATTGGAAACCTACTGAGATCACATTTGAGTAAAAAGGAGGGTAGGAGGGAGAGCTCTCAGGCTCTTTTTAATATAAAGTCCATATATTATCAAGATAATAGTTATTGGAGATCATCTGAAGCAATATGTCATCATCAAAGATGTGGAGATAAACTTACAACAGGCCTGGTCCTGGTCTCTTAGGAAAGCTGTCTTAACAGATGTTATCTGCTTCAACTCTAGGAAATCTTTACTTTTAGGTCACCAGATGATGCGCAGGTCCAGTCAGCGTTTGGTGTTTTCTTTAGGTGTGTCATGTAAATCCAAGAGTCTATTCCTTCAAGTTTGTTGATGCAGGGATTTGTTTGCAGAACATGCAAGGGGCCTCCCCAGTGAGGTTGGAAAGAATACTTCTGGAGGTATCTTCTGCAGTGGATGAAATTTCCAGGTTGCAAGATGTGATGCTTAAGGTCTTCATCTCCTGAGAGTGCACTGTGAAAAGATTGCTCTATCAAAATATGGTTATTTTCAATGGAAACAATTAGACCTTTGAAATATTGGAGTATCTCTTCTTTTATCAGTTGTATGTCAAAAGAAGCAGGAGCTAAGTCCATTGGTTGCCCTGTGACTATCTCAAAGGGTGAGAGTTTATGAGTTCCAAAAGGGGTGAATCTGAGATTAAGAAGGACTAACAACAATTCTTTTGGCCAAGGTATTTGGAGGACCTCTACAAAGTTTGCCAGTTGAGTCTTAACAATGTCATTAGTGCATTCAATTAAACCAGAGGATTGAGGGTGGTAAGAGCAGTGAAAGTGTTGTAAAACTGGCCAAACAGCACAGATTTGTCAAAGTATTTGGCCAGTAAAATGAGTTCCTTGATCACTATGAAGTTCAAGGGGGAGGTCCACACCCGTAGAGATAATCTTTTCTAAAAGGACTTTGACCACAGAACAGGCAGTAGCCTGTCTACAAGGAAAGGCTTCAGTCCAGTGTGAAAACATACAGACCATGACTAAAACATATCTATATCCACAAGGTGGAGAAAGTTGTATGAAATCCATTTTCCAGAACTTGCATGGTCCATTATGCAGTTTAAAACATCTGGGAGCAGTAAGAACAGTCTCCCCTGGGTTGTACTTCAGACAACTGGGACAAGTGTGGTAGCACTTTTCCAGTCTTGTTTATGTTCCTCTACCATATTGATTCATGAAGGCTATCACTGTGTCAGTAAGCCAATGGTTTATTGCATGTATAGTGGTGAGGAGTGGGGATTTTAGGCCTGGGTTGTTATTTGGTCCAAATCAGAGCTTTCTCTTTTTATCAAACCAACAATTGTTGAATTTCCAATTTTGTTTTTCCTTTTCTGAGGTCAATTGTTGGGCTTCTCTAGCCAGTTTTTCTAAGTTATCATTTGGGGAAATATCCCTTTGGACCATGGCAGAGGTTTGGCTGCTGTTGGTACTTTTCAGGGCAGCATTCTTTGCAGAAATATCAGCAAGCTGATTTCTCTTAGCATCCAGAGAGTCCAGTTTAGGATTCTCTGCAAACTGTATAACAGCTAAAGTGGCAGGTAGAAGTATTGCATCCTATAATTTGTGAACATAAGAACCATTTTTAATTTTATTTCCTCTGGAAGTAAGGAAGCCATATTTCTTCTACAACATTCCAACACCCTGAGCTACTCCAAAAGTATACTACTATCAGTATAAGTATTGCCAGTTTTGTCCTTGTTTGAAGTACAGACCCATGTAAGAGGGTATCATTCAGCCTGTTAAGCTGCAATAGCCATATGTAAAGATACTGCCTCAACAACATCAAAAGTAGCATACCCAGCACAATACTTGCCTTCATCACCTTTTAAATAAGAACCATCAGCAAACCATGAGAAGTCAGCCTTACCCAAATGAATTTCATGTAGGTCCTCACAAGGAGTCAGGAGATGGTCCATCAGCATTAAGCAACCATGAGGGACTTTGTTGGTGAGAGAGGGGAGAAGAATAGCAAGGTTTAAGATTACTACAGTATAAAAGAGTTATGTGGAGAGTAGTTAAAAAAAGGAGTTCCTAGGAGATGAGGTGGCTGGCTGAGAAATGTTGACTGTGATGAGAATTCAAGAGAACTTCTACTGCATGGGGCACAAATAATGGTTAAAGGAGAACCCACAATAATTTTCTCAGTGGCCTTAACCAAAAGTGCAGTAATGACTCTAAGGAAAGGGGTGTATCCCCATGGTGCAGGGTCCATTTGCTGGCTATCATACCCTCTGGGTCAATGGTGGTCCCTGTGCTTTTTGGTGAGTACCCCAAGGGCATCCCCTTGTTTTTCATATACAAAAAGGAGAAAGGAAATCTGATAATTTGGGTGCCCAAGGGCACGTAAGTTAATGAAACTCTCCCTTTAAGGCTTTGAAGGCAAAGTCATCCCGGTCTTCCCATAAAATTGCTTTTGGCTTGTTATTGTTGAGTAAAACATATAGAGGTTTGGGCATAAGAGAGATATTTGGAATCAATTTCAACAACAACCAAGTACCTTACAGTTGGCACTTAGTTTTGGGTTTGGGGAAACTTAGGACGCCATGAAGTCTCTGTGGATTTGGTGTAGTCCTTGTTGTAATATCAGGTGCCCTAAATATTGAACCTTGGTTTGGGCAAACTGCAATTTTTCTTTGGCGACCTTATGTCTCTTTAAGGCTATAAGATTTAGCTTTGGATGCTATCTTCCCATGAGGAGGTTTGAGAAAGAGAGCAAAGAAGCAAATCATCCACATATTGAAAGAAAGTAGAACCTCTGGGGAACTTTATCTCATCCAGCTCAGCATTCAGGATTTGCAAGAAATAAGAAGGACTCTCAGTAAAACCCTGAGGCATTACTGACCAGGTGAATTATTTTTCTTCCCAAGTGAAGGCCAAATGGTATTGGCTGGCTTCATCAACTAGAATACTAAAGAATGCACTGCATAAATCAATTACAGCAACAATTTTATTTCTGGTGAGAATGAGGGTTAGAAACAAAAGGGTGTTGAAAGATAATAATATTGTTCATTGCTGGGAGGTCCTGGACAAACCTCCACCTTCCGCCCTTAGGTTTTCTCACTGGTGAAATGGGGGTGTTTCAGGAGCTAGTACAGGGATAATGAGACCCTGAGCCTGTAATTTTCTATTATGGGCTTTATGCCTTGAAGGGCTTCTTTACTTATAGGATACTGATTAATTTTTGAAAGAGGTTTTGAGAGATCTATTTGAATCTTAATGGGAGGTACACTGTGAATTCTGCCAATATCAGTTGGAGATTTTGCCCATAAGGAGGGTGGTAGCTGATTCAATAGGGACAATGATCAGTGTTTCCAGAATCAGTTCTAGTACCATCAGTGACAGAACAAATAAAATATGTCAAAGAGTCATTTAATTCACCTGGTTGGTTACTTTGATAACTATTGTCAAATTCTAGAATTATTTATCCCTTTTGGGTAAAAGTTGAACATGATACTTCTCTAAGAAGTCTTAGCCTAATAAATGGGTAGGAACAGAGCAACTAAGGAGAAAAGGATGTATACCTCGCAAAGAGCCTAAACAAAAGGGAATAGGTTCAGAGACAGGAACCTCTTGAGGTTCATTAGTGTCTCCCCAATATTTGAACTGTTTTAGTACTCCAAGACAGGGGCTGTTTTATAGTAGTGGGGTTGAGCACTGAGAGTATGACTCCAGTGTCATTTAGGACTGGAAGAGATTCATCCCCAATCTGGAGAAATGTTTCTCCAAGCCAATTAAGAGGGAGGATTGGGAAGTGCCCCTGTAGTTCCTCAGAGCCCTGTCATTGAGAATTAGAGGGCATTGGAAAGGCTGATTAGAGAACTGAAGGCACCTAAAACACTTAAATGTGTAACAATCTCTTTGTCAATGTCTTGGCTGTCTGCAATAATAGCAGAAACTCGAAGGCTTTGGGTTTTCTTTAGGAGCCTTCATTTGCTGGAGTTGAAGAAGAATTTTGGCAGTTTTCCTTTTTGGTGACTCTTGTAGAGTGTGAGAGAGCTGATTTGCCAGAGTCACTAAATCTGGAATGGACATAGTTTCCCATCCCATTCTGGCCTTTTTACTAGAAGGGAAGGGTCCCAGTTCAGCCCATTAACATAGAGTTAAAAGCTTCCCTGGGTGGAATCAGCATCTGAAGGAAGACTAGAATTTTCTTTAAAATCAATCTGAAGTTAATTGTAATAGTCATAATTGGATTCATTAGATCTTTGTGTGTAAGGCTGAATTTTGTTCCAATCAACAGGCTTTGGAAAGGCCCTAGGAATTACTGTGCTTAATGAAGTCACCTAGCAATTGTTTGAGGCTGATGAAGTTAGTGGGCTGGTTTCCCAATTATGATTCTAGAGAACTTTCAGGATTTTCCCAATTTGCTGTTTTCATCCAGTGCTGGGTCTGACCTTCACCAGCAAGCATAATGAACTAGCTGATATAAGCCAAAGAAACTATACTGATACGTTTGAGTGACTATGTTAATTCCTCAGCAAACATGAGGATTTTCAGTTATTTTGGGGATAATCTTTGTGGCTCACAGTTCAGCTTTAGTCCAGCTTTAATTAAGGATTTAGACTCTGGATCCTCAGAAGGCTCAACTTTAAAGGACAGGTCTGACAAGGTCAGAGAAAAAGAGAATGGAGAGTTTCAGAGAAAAGAGAAAGTTGAGCGATAGAATTAGTATGGGGGAACTGAGGGTATAGAGGAGTCAAAGTCAGGGTAGAAAGGAAAGAGGGAGATGGTGCCAGAGGCAGAGCCTGAGACAAAGAAGCCAAGGAAGAAGAGCCTGAGGCTTTGAAAGCCACTTTTTTCTTTCCTTAATTCTTTGTTTGTAAGATCTCAATCAATCTTAAAACCTGATGTTGCAGAAAGGCAATTTTAGGTTCCTCATAACATTTGAAAGCCTCAAAATACCAATCCAAATAAGCATTCCACTCAGTTCTGAAAAAAATGTGAACTATTGTAGTCCAATTCAATTTTAAGAAAATTAAGCTGGGGATTTCAAAAGTTCCCCATAATGGCCATTGATACTCAAAATTGCCTTTGGTTAGGTCAGTCCAATCAGTTAGAAATGTGTATGACGAAGAATCGTGGTTTTTAAATATAAAATCAGCTGGAGTCCCTGGTGGGAGTGTTCCCTAAAATATTTAGATAACTAGGATCCTATTTCTCAGAGGTTTTTCTCTAGAGTAGAAAAACCATGTTCAAACAGCTTACAGTACAAACAGTCAATTCAAACAGCTTGCAAGCTAATACCATCCAGTTCTAAGGAGACAGCTTGGTCTGGGAGGAGCCAGGCCAAAAGTTTTTTTCAGCCAGTTTCCAGGGAGCAGCCCCTATTCCGAAGGAATGGGCCAATAGCTGAACAGGCACAGTTTCACTGAAGCAGCCTCTGTTCCTAGAGGAATCAGCAGAAAGTATCTCAGCCAGCTTCAGTTGAAACAGTCTCATCTTAAAAGCAAAGTTATAGAGGAGATCTACAAGATGGCAGAGGAGTAAGACCTGGAGATCACCTTCCTCCCCACAAATACATCAAAGTACATCTACATGCGGAACAACTCCTACAGAAAACTTATTGAATGCTGGCAGAAGACCTCAGACTTCCCAAAAGGAAAGAAACTTCCCATGTACCTGGGTAAGGCAAAAGAAAAAAGGAAAAACAGAGATGAAAGAATAGGGACATGACCTGCACCTCTAGGAGGGAGCTGTGAAGGAGGAAAAGTTTCCACACACTAGGAAGCCCCTTCACTGGCAGAGACGGGGTGGTGGGGGGAAGCTTCAGAGCCATGGAGGAGAGCACAGCAACAGGGGTGCAGAGGGCAAAGCAGAGAGATTCCCACCCAGATGATCAGTGTCAGCCAGTACTCACCAACCTGAGATGCTTGTCTGCTCACCCGCTGGGGTGGGTTGGGGCTGGGAGCTGAGGCTTGGGCTTCAGAGGTAAGATCCCAGGGAGAGGACTGAGGTTGGCTGTGTGAACACAGCCTGAAGGGGGCTAGTGCTCCACAGCTAGCCAGGAGGGAGTCCAGGAAAAAGTCTGGAGCTGCCTAAGAGGCAAGAGAAAATTGTTTCAGGGTGCACAAGGAGAGGGGATTCAGAGTACCGCCTAAACGAGCTCCAGAGACGGGAGTGAGCCACAACTATCAGCTCGGACCCAGAGATGGGCATGAACCGTTAACACTGCTGCTGCTGCCAACAAGAATCCCGTGTGCAAGCACAGGTCACTATCCACACCCACCCCAGGAGCCTGTGCCGCATGCCACTGCCAGGGTCCCATGATCCAGGGCCAACTTCCCTGGGAAAACACATGGCATGCCTCAGGCTGTTGCAATGTCATATCAGCCTCTGCCACCGAAGGCTCACCCTGCAATCCAATTATGACTACTGTACCCCTCCCTCTTCCCGGCCTGAGTGAGCAAGATAGCCCTAATCAGCTGCTGCTTTAGCCCCCTCGTGTCTGGGCGGGGAAGAGATGCCTGAGGGCGACCTACACGGAGAGGCGGGGCCAAAACCAAAGCTGAACCCCAGGAGATGTGCGAACAAAGAAGAGAAATGGAAATTTCTCCATGCAGCCTCAGGAGCAGCAGATTAAATCTGCACAGTCAACTTGATAAACGCTGCATATGTGGAATACCTGAATAGACAATGAATGTTCCCAAAACTGAGGCAGTGGACATTGGGAGCAGCTGCAGACTTGGGGTTTGCTTTCTGCGTCTGATTTGTTTTCGGTTTTACCTTTATCTTAGTTTAGTTTTTAGTGCTTGTTATCATTGGTGGATTTGTTTAGTGGCTTGGTTACTCTCTTCTCTTTCTTTTAATTTTTCATTTTCTTATTTAATTATTATTATTTTATCTTTTTTCTCTTTTTGTGAGTATGTGTACGATTCTTTGTGTTATTTTCTCTGTTTAGGTTTGCTTTTACCATTTGTCCTAGGGTTCTGTCTGTTCTTTTTCTTTGTTTGTTTTTCTTCTTCTTCTGTGTGTGTGTGTGTGTGTGTGTGTGTGTGTGTGTGTGTGTGTATGTTTCTTTGTGTGATTTTGCTGTTTAGTTTTGCTTTTACCCTTTCGTTTGGGATTCTATCTGTTTTTTTTTTTTTTTTCTTCCAAGTCGTGTGCTTGGCAGGGTCTTGGTGCTCCAGCAGGGTATTGGGCCTGAGCCTCCAAGATGGGAGAGCGAATCCAAGACATTGGACCACCAGAGACTTCCTGGTCCCATGAAATATCAATTGATGAGAGCTCACCCAGAGATCTCCATTTCAACACTAAGACCCAGCTCCACCCAACAGCCAGCAAGCTCCAGTGCTGGACACCCTATGCCAAACAACTAGCAAGACAGGAACACAACCCCACCCATTAGCAGACAAGCTGCCTAAAATCATACTAAGTTCACAGACACCCGAAAACACACCACCGGATGCAACCCTGCCACCAAAAGCACAAGATTCAACCCCACCCACCAGAGCACAGGCACCAGTTCCCTCCAACAGCAAACCTACAAAACCCACTGAACCAGCCTTAGCCACTGGAGGCAGACACCAAAAATAATGGGAACTATGAACCTGCAGCCTGTGAAAAGGAGACCCCAAACACAGTAAGTTAAACAAAACGCAAAGACAGAGAAATACGCAGCAGAATAAGGAGCTAGGTAAAAACCCACCAGACCAAACAAATGAAGAGGAAGTAGGCAGTCTACCTGAAAAAGAATTCAGAATAATGATAGTAAAGATGATCCAAAATCTTGGAAACAGAATGGAGAAAATACAAGAAAAGTTTAACAAGGCACTAGAAGAACTAAACAGCAAACAATGATGAACAACACAATAAATGAAATTAAAAATATGCTAGAAGGAATCAAGCAGAATAACTGAGGCAGAAGAACGGATATGTGGCCTGGAAGATAAAATAGTGGAAATAACTACTGAAGAGCTGAATAAAGAAAAATGAATGAAAATGAGAAAATCTCAGAGACCTCTCGGACAAAACTAAAAGCACCAGGATTCTAATTATAGGGGTCCCAGAAGAAGAAGAGAAAAAAAAAGGGACTGAGAAAATATTTAAAGAGATTATAGTTGAAATCTTCTCTAATATGGGAAAGGAAATAGTCAATCAAGTGCAGGAAGTTCAGAGAGTCCCATACAGGATAAATCCAAGGAAAAACATACTAAGACACATATTAATGAAACTATCAAAAATTAAATACAAAGTAAAAATATTAAAAGCAGCAAGGGAAAAGCAACAAATAACATACAAGAGAATCCACATAAGGTTAACAGCTGATCTTTCAGCAGAAACTCTGCAAGCCAGAAGGGAGTGGCAGGACATATTTAAAGCAATGAAAAGGAAGAACGTACAACCAAGATTACTCTACCCAGCAAGGATCTCATTCAAATTCAACAGAGAATTCAAAAACTTTACAGACAAGCAAAAACTAAGAGAATTCAGCACCAAACCAGCTCTACAACAAATGTTAAAGGAACTTCTCTAAATGGGAAACACAAGGGAAGAAAAGGACCTACAAAAACAAACCCCAAACAATTAACACAATGGTAATAGGAACATACATATCGATAATTACCTTAAATGTGAATGGATTAAATGCCTCAACCAAAAGACACAGGCTCACTGAATGGATACAAAAACAAGACCCATTTATATGCTGGGTCTACAAGAGATCCACTTCAGACCTAGGGACACGTACAGACTGGAAGTGAGGGGATGGAAAAAGATATTCCATGCAAATGGAAATCAAAAGTAATCTGGAGTAGCAATTCTCATATCAGACAAAATAGACTTTAAAATAAAGACTATTATAAGAGACAAAGAAGGACACTACATAATGATCAAAGGATCAATCCAAGAAGAAGATATAACAATTGTAAATATTTATGCACCCAACATAGGAGCACCTCAATACATAAGGCAAATGCTAACAGCCATGAAAGGGGAAATCGACTGTAACACAATTATAGTAAGTGACTTTAACACCCCACTTTCACCAATGGACAGATTGACCAAAATTAAAATAAATAAGGATACACAAGCTTTAAATGATACATTAAATAACATGGACTTAATTGATATTTATAGGACATTCCAACCAAAAACAACAGAATACACTTTCTTCTCAAGTGCTCATGGAACATTCTCCAGGATACATCATATCTTGGGTCACAAATCAAGCCTTGGTAAATTTAAGAAAATTGAAATTGTATCAAGTATATTTTCTGACCACAACTCTATGAGACTAGATATCAATTACAGGAATAATTCTGTAAACAATACAAACACATGGAGGCTAAACAATACAATACTAAATAACCAAGGGATCACTGAAGAAATCAAAGAGGAATTCAAAAAATACATAGAACACAACAACCCAAAACCTATGAGATGCAGCAAAAGCAGTTCTAAGAGGGAAGTTTATAACAATACAATCCTACCTCAAGAAACAAGAAACATCTCAAATAAACAACCTAACCTTACACTTAAAGCAATTAGAGAAAGCAGAACAAAAAACCCCCAAAGTTAGCAGATGGAAAGAAATCACAAAGATCAGATCAGAAATAAATGAAAAAGAAATGAAGGAAATGATAGTAAAGATCCATAAAACTAAATGCTGGTTCTTTGAGAAGATAAACAAAATTGATAAACCATTAGCCAAACTCACCAAGACAAAAAGGGAGAAGACTCAAATGAACAGAATTAGAAACGAAAAAGGATAAGTAACAACTGACACTGCAGAAATACAAAGGATCATGAGAGATTACTACAAGCAACTATATGGTAATAAAATGGACAACCTGGAGGAAATGGACAAATTCTTCGAAAAGCACAAGCTTCTGAGACTGAACCAGGAAGAAATAGAAAATATAAACAGACCAATCACAAGCACTGAAATTGAAACTGTGATTTAAAATCTTCCAACAAACAAAAGCCCAGGACCAGATGGCTTCATAGGTGAATTCTATCAAATATTTAGAGAGGAGCTAACACCTATCCTTCTCAACCTCCTCCAAAATATAGCAGAGGGAAGAAGACACCCAAACTCATTCTATGAGGCAACCATCACCCTGATACCAAAACCAGACAAGGATGTCACACACAAAAAAAGCAAACTACAGGCCAATATCACTGATGAACATAGATGCAAAAATCCTCAATAAAATACTAACAAACAGAATCCAACAGCACATTAAAAGGATCATACACCATGATCAAATGAGGTTTATCCCAGGAATTCAAGGATTCTTCAATATACTCAATCAGTCAGTGTGATCAACCATATTAACAAACTGAAGGAGAAAAACCATATGATCATCTAAATAGATGCAGAAAAAGCTTTTGACAAAATTCAACACCCATTTATGATAAAAACCCTCCAGAAAGTAGGCATACAGGGAACTTATCTCAATGTAATAAAGGCCATATATGACAAACCCACAGCAAACATCATTCTCAATGGTGAAAAACTGAAAGCATTTCCACTAAGATCAAGAACAAGATGAGGTTGCCCTCTCCCATCACTATTATTCAACATAGTTTTGGAAGTTTTAGCCATAGCAATCAGAGAAGAAAAAGAAATAAAAGGAATCCAAATTGGAAAAGAAGACGTAAAGCTGTCACTGTTTGCAGATGACAAGATACTATACATAGAGAATCCTAAAGATGCTACCAGAAAACTACTAGAGCTAATCAATGAATTTGGTAAAGTAGCAGAATACAAAATTAATGCAGAGAAATCTCTTGCATTCTTATACACTAATGATGAAAAATCTGAAAGAGAAATTAATGAAACACTCCCATTTACCATTACAACAAGAAGAATAAAATACCTAGGAATAAACCTACCTGAGGAGACAAAAGATGTGTATGCAGAAAACTATAAGACACTGATGAAAGAAATTAAAGATGATACAAACAGATGGAGAGATATACCATGTTCTTGGATTGGAAGAATCAACATTGTGAAAATGACTGTACTACCCAAAGCAATCTACGGATTCAACACAATGCCTATCAAACTACCAGTGGCATTTTTCACAGAACTAGAACAAAAAATTTCACAATTTGTCTGGTAACACCAAAGACCCCGAATAGCCAAAGCAATATTGAGAAAGAAAAATGGAGCTGGAGGAATCAGGCTCCCAGATTTCAGACTATACTATAAAGCTACAGTAATCAACAAAGTATGGTACTGGCACAAAAACAGAAATATCGATCAATGGAACAGGATAGAAAGCCTAGAGATAAACCCATGCACATATGGTCACCTTATTTTTGACAAAGGAGGCAAGAATATACAATGAAGAAAAGACAGCCTTTTCAATAAGTGGTGCTGGGAAAACGGGACAGCTACATGTAAAAGAGTGAAATTAGAACATTTCCTAACACCATACACAAAAATAAACTCAAAATGCATTAAAGACCTAAATGTAAGGCCAGACACTATAAAATTCTTAGAGGAAAACATAGGCAGAACACTCTATGACATAAACCACAGCAAGATCCTTTTTGACCCACCTCCTAGAGAAATGGAAATAAAAACAAAAATAAGCAAATTGGACCTAATGAAACTTAAAAATTTTTGCCCAGCAAAGGAAACTCTAAACAAGATGAAAAGACAACCCTCAGAATGGGAGAAAACCTTTTCAAACAAAGCAACTGACAAAGGATTAATCTCCAAAATATACAAGCAACTCATGCAGTTCAATATCAAAAAAAACAAACAACCCAATCCATAATTGGGCAGAAGACCTAAATAGACATTTCTCCAAAGAAGATATACAGACCGCCAACAAACACATGAAAGGATGCTCAACATGACTAATCATTAGAGAAATGCAAATCAAAACTACAATGAGGTATCACCTCACACCTGTCAGAATGGCCATCATCAAAAAATCTACAAACAATAAATGCTGGAGAGGGTGTAGAGAAAAGAGAACCCTCTCGTACTGTTGATGGGAATGTAACTTGACATAGCCACTATGGAGAACAGTATGGAGGTTCCTTAACAAACTAGAAATAGAACTACCCTACGACCCAGCAGTCCCACTACTGGGCATATACCGTGAGAAAACCATAATTCAAAAAGAGTCATGTACCACAATGTTCACTGTAGCTCTGTTTACAATAACCAGGACATGGAAGCAACCTAAGTGTCCATCGACAGATGAATGGATAAAGAAGATGTGGCACATATATACAATGGAATATTACTCAGCCATAAAGGAAATGAAACTGAGCTATTTGTAGTGAGGTGAATGGACACAGAGTCTGTCATACAGAGTGAAGTAAGTCAGAAAGAGAAAAACAAATACTGTATGCTAACACATATATATGGAATGTTAAAAAAAAATGATTCTGATGAACCTCGGGTCAAGACAGGTTTAAAGATGCAGATGTAGAGAATGGATTTGAGGACCCGGGGAAGAGGGAGGGTAAGCTGGGACGAAGTGAGAGAGTGGCATGGACATATATACACTACCAAATGTAAAGTAGATAGCTAGTGGGGAGCAGCTGCATAGCACAGGGAGATCAGCTCAGTGCTTTGTGACGACCTAGAGGGGTGGGATAGGGAGGGTGGGAGGGAGACGCAAGAGGGAGGAGATATGGGGATATATGTATATGTATAGCTGATTCACTTTGGTATACAGCAGAAACTAATGCAACTTTGTAAAGCAATTATCCTCCAATAAAGATGTTAAAAAACCCTCAAAGGTATATGCAAAACAGAAATAAACTCACAGATATAGAAAGCAATCTAGTGGTTACCAAAGGGGAGAAGGACTAGGGAAGGACAAGTTAGGAGTATGGGATTAAGAGATACAAACTACTATGTGTAAAATAGATAACCAACAAGGATATGTTTTACAGCACAGGGAATTATAGACATTTTCTTGTAATAACTTTTAATGGAGTATAATTTGTAAAAATACTGAATCACGGTGCTATACATCTGAAACTAATATAATATCTTAAATCAACTATACTTTAATATAAAAAAAGTTTTTTTCACACTTAAGTGCCAAAAGTGTTCTCGCCTGCAGAACAAGGCCTTAACCAGAAAAATGAAACCTTAAAGTAGATCCCACATAAAGCCTGGAGAGTTTCAAACACAAAGAGGGAATGAGCTCAGATTCAGGAGAAAGACATATCTTCCAGCTCCAGGGTTGAAGAGAAAGGTAACGAGCAACACTGAGCTAAACTGTGGCTACAGCACCTGTTTGCTCACCAGCCCCACAGCCTTCAGCAGTGTCTGTGCTCTGCGCACAGACCGTCAAATGTTGACCCAGAAACAAATAGACTGCCAAATATTTCTCTGGCTGAGATTGGTTTTTTCAGGTTCAGCAGAGAATTGCAATTCAGAGTCTGCAGTCATGATGAGCCCCGTGCAAATCCCCCCACGGCGAGGGGAGGTGCATGCTTTTATAAAGAGGAAAAGGGAGTTGGGAGGGCTCCAGTGAACAAAGAGTTCATGGCTTTTCATTGGCTGAGTCTTTGCCAGGGAAGAAGGGGTGTCTTTGTTCTTCCTCTTGAGCTCTGCTATCCTCACAGGACATGAGAGCTCTGCATTCTGGTCTCCTGACTCTATTCAACTGAAGTTCCTGTTGATTAATTTACAGTCCCAGTCATCAAGAAAACAGTGTTATCAATACTGTCTTGGGGGTTCATTAGAACAAAGGCTGTGGATTTAAACAGTCATCTTTTTCCCTTGTAAAGAAAAGAGAGAATTACAGATTAATGGACAGAAGAGAGAAAAGAGAAGACCTGGGGATGAGGAATTGCGTGAAAAGGGAAGGCAGGATTCTCTTGAATGAAAGGACAAAAGAAACTCTTGAGACCTGACACAGAAGAGGTGAAGGATCAGGAGGCCTGGGGAGCTCCATGCTGATCCTGGAGGAAGGGTACAGAAGAGGGGCCCACTGTCCAGGAAGAGCAGAAAGGGTGCACTGAGCCTAGAGCTCCAGGGACAGGCTGGTGGAGTTCTCAGAACCACACGTGAGCACACCTCATCCAGTGACCACCTGGGTAGATGAAGTCCATCTGGGACACATCACCTTGATGTTTCCATCTTATCCTGTCATACAAAACATAATAGCTCAACACCTGCTAAGTGCCACATACTGTTCCAACACTCCCTTCTCAGGGAATCCACCCTCCTGGGACTGATAGCACATTAAAAAAAATCCTAATTAGGCATGCACGCCCCAGAGCTCTGTGGTAGCTCTCCCAATCGGGCTCTTTTGATCTGTGCTAGAGGGCTTACAGAGTAGCATCAGGGATATCAAAAGTCATGTCTCATTGGTGCAATAAGTGGTATTCAATATATGTAGAAAGGATATAAATATTGCACAGGCATGCGTGCCCTTGTATGAACAGGAAGATAAGAATTTAGTGAACCCAGCAGCCTAAACCCTCTCGGGTGGGACACAAGGCTTAGGACTCCCATTTGATCCTCGTTCAGATCCTGAGAAGGGGATTCCAAGAGGACAGTTAAGGTGTCTTGCCTCTCTTGTCTAGAGTATGATCTTTTCTACCTCCAGTTGAAGCTTTGTGCAAGAAACTTTGGAAGCATATGGGCAAACCGAGGGCCAGGGCTTCCACAAGCCTGCAGAGCAAGCTTGGATAACAGCTTTTGTGCTTGCTTGCTACTCAGTATTGGTATGGGTGGCAGAATTCCTCCTGAGACCTGCTTCCCTTGTAGCGTACTACCTGGTGGCAAGGTGGTGGGAAGGAGACTGTGGAAATAAATGGAGACCACCCATGGGAGAAAACTCAGAGGTTCTTTATTCAGAGCTTGCTCCAGCAAGGGAGTCCACCACCATCACTAGCATTAGCCAGTGGAGTGGGAAAACTGTACAATGAGAGAAAGGGAAGGCTTCAGGTTGTTGGCATGAAGAAGCTGGAGACGGGATAACTAGAAGCAGGGGGTCCCATGTGATTGGCTTGAGGGATGTGTTCGGCTTTCTCTGGCTGGTCCTGAGTTTGAGATGGGGCCAAAAAATATAAGGAAGTTGGCGGTCATCGAACAACCAGACCATTCTGGATTGGTTGCTATAGAGGTTGTGGGCCAGAGTTGTATTGTCATATGGGGCCTGGCCATTGTGCACTGTGTGTCCTGCCTGGCAGGGTCTGTAGACCTCAAGGACCTCTAGCAGTGAGATGTTACGCATGTCTGTGCAAAACAGCCTTGCAACTGTGAAGGGCACCATTGGCTTAGATCTGTTTGCAACAGGCACACAGGCACACAGGCTCAGTAAAAGTCTGGCATATCTTGTAGGCAATGTTGAGTCAGCTCCTCATACTTTTACCTGGAGCAGCTAGAGTAAACACGTCTTACCCCTCTGAGCTGACATTGTGCTTAGTAATACCTAATCCACAGCTAAAGCTCTGGGTACAGTGCCTGACACATAGTAAGTGCTCAGGAAAACATTGCTATTTTTGTAAGAAGAGGTAGCATTTCGCCAAGGAGGTAGGATCTATACCAGTGCCTCTCAACCAGGAGCAGCTTTGCTCCCCGGGAACATCTGATGATAACTGGAGACACTTTTGATTGTCACAACAGGGGTAGGGGATGCTATTGGCAGGGTTGCCGCCAAACATCCTGCAATACACAGGGCAGCTCCACAACAGAGAATTCTCCAGCCCAAATGTCAGTCATGCCAATGGATGGCTATCCATGGAGAAGAATGGAGGTGCTGATAACAGAGGGGTGTCTGGTGGTAGAACAACAGTGTTCAAGAGAGTGAACTCTGCATTGAGTGTGGCTGGGACCCTGCTTCTGCCGCTTCCTGGCGACCACAGACAAGTGGCTTGACTCCTCTAACTGGGGTACCTCCACTGTAGGATTTATTGCGAACCAACCCAAGCCGATTTCATCTTGCACATTTCTTGGGTTCTTTTAGGTAGATGCGGGTAACCAAAGAGGGTTGAGGTAGGGAAGAGTTGAACAACTTCTCTACAAGCTAACCACCAGGTTAAGTAGGAAGGAAATTTCAAAATTCTGCCATACATATATACATTTATTAGCAAGCAAACCCAAAAGACCCATAGTGCCTGCCTGTAAGTTCCACGAAGTTCTCAGTCCCTTCATGTTCCCACCCCCATTTGTATGGGAGGTTCCCTCAGAGCAGACACATGGTGACTGCTGAGGGACGGATTCTGCTCATGTTATAATTGGCATCAGGCTCCAGAATCTTCTTCCTTGCTTATGCTGGACACCTGACAGATTAGGGAGTTAGCCCTCTTGAGTTATTTCTAAGGATTCAGGCTGTAGGTCTTTCTGGTTTTTCACACCCAACTCACGCAAAGGTAGAGAGCATTTCTAAAATATTTTATCCAGCCCAAATATCTTGAAGATTTTTATTTCCTCATTGAAACGCATTTCTAACAGTTGCCATGTTATTTAACAAGCCACTAATTTCACCAGTAAGGAAACATTTCTGACATTCTCTGAGTTAATAGGCAACACATCTGATCTTGATGGTGATGCAGATACAGAAGTCTGCATTAGCCCTGGGTGAGGCCTCCTGGGTAGAGTGCACACAGACCACTCCTGGACATTCAGCCCACATTGGAATACCAGCTGCACCCGGATGACTACTAAACTGCAATCTCACACACACACACACACACACACACACGCAAGAATACATTGTCTGGCTCAAAGTTTGCAAGTAAATCACAGACAACATAAGAGAGCTCAGAGAGAGAACATGTGCAAAGCATTTAGCACTCTCCTGGAGTATTAGTCAATATGCAAATATGTTTGCTATTCATGTAATCATTTTCAAAAGCCTTCTTCAGCTCCTTGAGGAAAGGGAGGAGAGTTTTAAGCTCTAAGGGTGGGACAGGAGAGGCAGGTTATGGTATTTGTTGAGCAACTCCAGGCATTCCGTGTGCTTTGTGGCATTTAACCAGCACAGCCACCTGGCCAGGTGGCTTGATTGTCACTGTTTCCCATAAGAGGAAACTGCAGCTCAGATGGCACAGGCCACAAAACCAGCAAGTGTCAGAGCCAACACCGAAACTCTCTTGGATGGGAAAGTCTGCCGCCCCAGAATTACACTTTGAACTCTCAGTAATAAGGAGATGTTGGAATTCAGAAGGGTCTGGAAGATAAAGCCAAAGGGATAGGAGGCAAGTGGGGATTACACAAAATCACTGCTGGAGGCTGCCAGCCAGCTCGCCACAGGGGACGAGGGACCTGGTCTGACAAAGAGAGGGCTCAGTGGGTATTAATTAGCCAACCCAGGGGTTGTCATGGCATGGGTTCTCCCAGAAGCAGAACTTGAAGCAAAGATTTGGTACAAGCGACAAAGCGCCAGTGAGAGAGTGGTGCGCAGGCATCAGGCCAGGGAAGGGGAGAAGGTGGACCTTTGTAACCACACCAGTCAGCACTGACTTGGGGCCACAGCTCCCAGGCAGGCCTTCAGCTCTGCAAGCTCTTCTGGCTCATCTGGTCCTCCCGGGGGTGATGCCTCCCGTGTGTGTGGGTCGTCCTCTGAACGCTCAGAGAAGCTGGGGGAGGGACACACAGAGCAAGGAAAAGGAGTCCCAGGGCACCAGCAGCGCGCACCGTGGTGGTCACCCCCAGCATCCAAAGGGGTTTATCCTGCAAAATCTAATACAAGTCTAAATCTTTCCATGGCCCAGATGGCCTCCTGACTGGTCCTGCCTATAGCCATGTAACTCGGTCCTCCTCTTGCCTCCCCCATCCTGCTCTAGCCACACTGGTCTCCCACTGTCCTTCAGAGACACCAGGCTCACCCCAGCCTCAGATCTGCGCGGGTCTCTGCTCAGGACTCATTTTCCTAGAGAACAGTCTTACTGCCCCCAGGCCTTGCCCCAGGTGACATCTCCTCCAGGAGACCTGATCACCCTTTATAAAGTAGTACCCTTGCCCCTCTTCCCTTTCCCCTGCATCCTTCTCCCCGTCACCATCTGACACTGTGCCGCATGTGTATTTCTTCGTTAACCTGTTTGTCACCTAACGACCGAGAAATGTAAGCTCCATGAGGGCAGGACTTCTGCCTGCTTTGATCACTGCTCCTTCTTCGGTGTCTAAAACAGTACCTGGTACAGTCAATAAACACTTGTGAATGAATGAATGAATAAAATGAATGAAAGAACAGATGAATCCAGAATGCATTCCCTAAGGCAGCATTGCCAGGAGTCGGTCCAAAGACCACTTAGGTCAGAATTCCTCAGGGGAATTTATTATAAATGCAGATTCCTGAGTGGTTCCCTGATGGGTAAGGAGAGGAATTCTTCAGCTTCCCTTGGGAGCCGTGACCGCCACACGACTCTGCAGAGGCCTCCAGAAGAAGGTGCCAGGTGGGATGGAGGGAATAACTCCTTGGCGACCTGGAGAGGCTGGACACTTGACACCAGGGTCCTAGCCTTCCGTCTCCCTCCCCGCAGGTTCGCAGAACCCAAGCCCAGCCAGGAAGCAGCAGAGCTGTCCAACTCAAGTGATACCTGTCAGATTCAAGTGATATTCAAGGATACATTTAGAAAATGCAGCTATTAGGGCATCCATGGCAGACAGGTTATTAGAGGACCCTCACTGCTTTTCAGACACCATCTAGGCCTTGTTGATTCTCTGACCTCTGGGAAGGGAGAGTCCCTAATATTGACTGAGATTCAGGCTTGGAGTCAAGTTATTTTTTTAACAAATAATTGGAAACAGCAACTTGATGTTTTAGTTGTTTTTACAACTTTAAAGTAGATAAATTATCAATAATTATATCATTTTAGCCTTCTTTAATATGAATCCTTTCATTTATTTCTCAGTTTTAATATCTTAGCTTTACTCAATATTAAATTTAAATTATATTTAAATACTTCTGAAACTCATATTAACATGTGTATTTGAATTAAAAGATGAAATCAGACTAGTTCCGTCTCCAGAATCAGATTTAATTTGATTGAGAGAAAAAAATAAATGGAGAGGGCTTTGTAACTTCAGATTCCTGGGCCCCATCTCAGGGCCACTGAATCAGAGTCTCTGGTGGTAGCACCCTGGAATTTGCATTCTTCCCAGGATCCACACAGAATTCCAGTACCTTCTACAAAGTTCGAGAATCCCTATGATATCTGCTCTCAGGATGAGTGGGAATGTTAGAATAAGCAGAGAGGGAGAGGTCAGAGATAGGCCCTGCCAACCCCATGCTCCTGGATACTTGGTAAGGGACATTGTGATTTAAAGCCTACCTCCCTTTCTCTGAGACATTGAAGTGGCTGTGTTCCCTTCTGGCCAAGAAGACCCTATCTCTAGAGGCCTGCTGGAGGGGTCAGCAGCTACATAAACGAACTGGGGGGAGGCAGGCTTGACTTCACAAGGAAAGAAGAAGAGACAGGAAACAGGAGGAAAATGATAGAACTGCCAAATAATGAAGGTTAATATTAACTAAGAATGATGTCACTCAAGGTTTCTTTAAGATGCAGTGGAAAGAGTAAAGAAAAGAGAGAAACGTATTCTTTGAAAGCAGGCAGCCCAAGAGCTGGATCCAGAGAACATCTGTGTGGCTTAAGGGATGTGTTGTGTGATGCATCACTTAAGGGATGCTTAAGAGACACATCATGTGGCTGTGAGACGCTCGAGCCCTTCGCTCAGCCACTTATTTGCTCTGTTTCTCTGGGAGTATCATCTCCACTCTTATGCCTAGGGTTCCTCATCTGTAAAAGGGGCAACCTTATCCCTGTGCTTCCCCTGAATATTTGGAAGGGTACTATCTGAGAGAGTGGAGTGGAGTCCACTATCTGAGAGAAAATTCTTACCATGGACCAACCTGCCTATACCTGTGCTCCAAAGGCTGGAGCAGGAACATCTCTGCCTGAGGTCTGTTTCCCATTGCTTGACCATGGCAGGTACGTGACCACCGAGACTTTGGTCCTTCTCTTTTTACCTGGACCAGTTTTCTCTGCACCTTCATGTTCTCTTGCAGTTTTGGTTTTGGCTTTGGTTTTGCCGGGACCACTCTTTCTTTTCATCTCCACATGCTGCCTGCTCATCATTCAGATCTCAGCTTAACTGTCATCTCTTCAGAGACCTTCCCAAGCCCTCAATCCAGTATTGCTGCCCCCAACTCTCATCCCCAGGCACTCTCCAGTACATCAGCCTCTTGTGTCTTCGTCTTAGAACTCACCACCCTCAGAAATCATCTGGTTTGTCCATTTCTTCGCCAGTTTATTGACTGTCATGTGAATTCCTTGAGGTCAGGGGCCTTCTTTTCCCATGACCACATTCTCTGAAATACAGTAGGTGCCCATAAATATCCATAGAATGAATGAAGGAGTGTACGTGTCCCTCTCGTTGTCTGTCAGTCCACCTCCTCTCTGTTCCACCAGTTCTCCCTTTTGTCTCTTTTGGTCTTTTTATCTCTTCGCTTCCTCCAGGCCTTCATCTTTTCCTCTAGACCCCGACTCTGTATCAGTTTCCCTCAGGTGGCACTGGAGAAGAAGGTTTCAGGTCCTTCCATTCTTTCTGGAGGATATTAGATTGAATAATCCAGCCTCAGTGGGAATCTTCAAAGACAATCAATCTTTGTCTGGCTAATGTTGCTAAAAGTATAGCTCCAGTGCATTGTTATGTTCATATTTTTCATCTCATCAAAGAGATGATGGCCACACTATTGAGGAAGGGAGAGGATGGGGCGGGGCACGGGGTGGAAGGAGAAAACTCCATCCTGCCACATTATCCGACAGGTATTGGTGATGAGGTATGAGAACAAAAAGTGAAAAGCCATCCAAGGAACCGAAATAGGAAAAAAATAAGATTGCCTTCAGACTGGTAAACGGGAAACCAACCTTGGATCAGGGCTATAAGCTGGAGCAACTCTCAGGTGGAGGCACTAGCGTAGCTAAAGGAAGACTCTCTTCCTTGACAGAGGGGTTCATCAGTCCTCGAATTAGAGCAAATGTTTATTTAGCCTTGATACTGGCCAAGCACCTTGCTGAGAGATTCCCCTGCATTATCTCCTGTAACCCCCCCAACAGCCCTTTCCTTTGCTTCCATTGGTCTTATCATCAAAAGTACATTACTGAGACTCATGGGAACAGAAACTATGTCTTTTGTTTCTCATAATTCTTTTGCTTAATATGTGATCCAAACATCACGGCACAGAACACGATACTGAGAGGAGCAACCAAAGTTGTTTGATAGATTCATCCTTTAGCCAGGTGTTTCCTGCCTTTTGAAAATAGCCTCCCCTCTTAGCTTCTATATCTACAGCAACTACATAGCCTATTCCTTGCCCTTAACGTTAGATTCTCCTGTTCTCTCTGAGAGGAATGCCTCTTCTTTCTTTGACAGACATCACTTATTTTAAAGGAATATAGCTTCGTGGCCAGGCAAATGGACCTTTGAAAATAAGAGACCCATGTTTTTGTGTTTTTTTAACATCTTTATTGTGGTATAATTGCTTTACAATGGTGTGGTAGTTTCTGCTTTATAACTAAGTGAATCAGTTATACATATACATATGTTCCCATATCTCTTCCCTGTTGCGAAGAGACCCATGTTTGAATTCAGGTGCTATCATGAGATAGCCATGTGGCATTGGGCAAGTTAACCCTTTTTTGTCTGTTTCCCTTCAGTGAAATGGGTCTAAGAATAGATAATCCTAAAATTATTATGAGTTACTGTAAAGAGTTAATTATTGTAATAGAGTTAAAATGTAATTAAAGACAAAGCACAATACCTGGGAGGGGAAGTCAAGCTGGAGAGAATATTTGAGGAAGAAGATAGTAAGTGCTGACAAAATGATAGCTGGTAGTTTTTTTGTTGTCGTTGTTTTGGTTTGGTTTGGTTTTTTTGGCTGCATGCAAAAGAAATTGCATTTCACTAGCTTAAACCAAAAAAAAAAAGGAATTTATAAAGATGCTGGGGCACTAACTGGCTCAAAGGGTAATCAGAACAATCAACCTTGGGAAGAATGTGACTATAGGGATTTCAACTGTTGAAATTTGTTTAAGAGACTTATTCTGGGTTTCGCACAGGGATGATTTAGCTCCAGATGCTTTCCATTCTCATCCTGGTCTCAGTTCATTTAAAATTCAAATTCCAGGATAGGAAATCTCGATCCTGTCTTCTCTTTGGGGAGGAAGTAAGGTAAGCACAGTGATTGACAGTCACCAAGGGAATATAGAATGGGGCAGGGGTTGAAATCTCTCTCAGTTTCCTATTGTTACTGTAACAAATTACCACATACTTAGCAGCTTAAAATAACCCACATTTATTATTTTACAGTTCTGAAGATCAGAAGTCCAAAATCTGTCTCAATGAGCTAAAATGAAGGTATCAGCAGTGCTGAGTCCCTGCCATCTGCGATGACAGTCATACACAACATAAGGTAATCACAGAATGACTCTCCCTTCACCTTTGCCCTATAAAGTAACCTGATCAATGGAGTAATAATCCATCATATTCACAGGTCCTGCCTACACGCAAGGGGAGGGGTTTATACACACCACCTTTGTGTCTAAAATGTACCTTTTAATAAGTGAGGTGAGGATAAACAGGTAAACAGGTTGTAAATCAGCATAGGAGGCACTGGCAGAAAAGGTGTGTATGAGATCTATGGGTAATTAGGAGTAAAATTGAAGAAGGAGGAGAAAAATGGAGTTGAGAAAGGAGGTGAATTATGAGCTGAGATTTGATGGATGAGAATTAGTCCCTAATGGGAGCTTCACATGTAAAGCAAATTCATGTTTCTGAGCTAAACACTAAAGCTTTAATCTAGACCACAGCTGAATTCAAAAAGAGCCAGAAATTAAATCCAGTCAGAAGTAATCCTTTAATCGGTCATTCAGGCTACCTTGACTTGGTTTGGTGATTTAAGGGGGCTTAGACAGTGCATCTGGGTCCCATCTCTAAAGTCTGCTGCATCTTGAAATTGTCCTTATCTTAGGATTACTAAGACTTTTCAGCATCTTTTTGCTAAAAAACATGCCATAAAGGAGCAGGCATATGTGGAGCTGCTGCAGAAAAAATAGTCATAATATTGTCTAGATAGTACGGTAGTTGAATTCACCAATCACAGTTGCCCTGGGCTTATTAGTTTCTTTTTAATCTTACACCACAATATAGAATGGCAGGATGGCGTGAAATGTGAAAAAGAGAGAAGGGAGGGAGGAAAGGTTATTAAAGGAATCACAAGATTGAAAAGGAGCAAGTAGAAAGCCGTGCACGACGTTCTAGCTGGCTGACAGTGAGTGATCACAGCTTCGTTTGTGGTCAAAATGGGGGAGGTGGGAGGGGTGGGTGTCCTAGTCCCAAGAAATTCCTTTTTCATCACTTGTAGGGTTGGCCCAGCCCAGAGTTAACTAACCCTGAAAACTTTGAGAATTCAATGGTCTTTTTTCTTATTTGTAAATTTTTATCCATGTAGTACATGTACATATTTTTTTAAATCAGGCTTTACAGAGGGGTTGGTGAGGAAAGACAACATCCCTGTCCCATACCTTCCCCACACCGCTGTTTTCAGTTGTTTGGGTAGTTCCTGTCCTACCTACAAAAAAAAAAAATGTGTTTATATCACTCTTGCTTTATGTGCTAATATAAGAGCTCTCCTGACCCTCTTTAGTAGATGCAGATTTAGCTCACCTATAACAATCATCCCAACCCCTAACTTCAGTAAAGTTTTATCGTCATTTGTACTTCCTCTATTGATCATTTTTGTCACTTTTAATGATATTCCATAACCTTTATGTCTTGTCCCATTGTCCATAAACAATAATACCTCTTGACTTTCTCCCTTGCATTGGAAGGATTTTTTTAACAGGGATGTCTACATAGTTACACAGGTTGTTAATAGATGGGCCATTAAAAAGGTATTTTATGTATTAATAAGTTTAAGAAATCCTGGGTCAACAAATAGAACAAGTTTCTCTACAGTGGATCATCTCAGTAGCTTTGATGTGCAAATATATGCTGTGAAGCTTCAAAAGGGCATGTGATGTGTAGCATTTCCCAAATTTTTAATCATAGAAACTTTTTTTTTTTCATAGAACATCTATCAGTATTGTGGGGAAATGCTTGTAAAAAGGTAGTGGTGGCAATCTCCTGTTTGATGCAAAACAGTGATGATCTGCTCACATGTTGAACACTTGCTACCTGCTGATACTCTTGTAAGTGCGAGTACATAGCACACTGTGAGCTCTGTACTAACAGTACCTTTATTTTACATAGAGGGAGTCTGAAGCATAGACATGGCCAATTGTTTGTCCAACATCCCACAGCTAGTTAACTGGTAGAGTCAGGGTTCAAACTAAGGTTTCGAGTTTAGAAGTCCACAACTACGCTATCCTGTCTCCCCCATGGACAGACATTGCAGCCTGAAATGAGAGCAGTGTAAAAGGACTTTTTAAAAATGGTTATGTTACAGAGTCCAAGCTAGTACTGCTCACTGCACGACAGGTCAATAAATCAAAATACAAAGTGCCGGAGAAGGAAAAGCTATTTTGTTTAGAAAGCCAGTAGTCTGAGAAGATGGTGGACTAGTGTCCCAAGGGACCATCTTACCCGAGTTAAAATGCAGGGTTCTTTTATACTAAAAGGGGAAGGGGTGTGGCTGGCTGTTGCACACTTCTTGGGGCCGGAATCCTTTGTTCTTGCAGCTGTCAGCCTAGGTCTCCTCACAATCTTCCTGTAATGTTCCAAGACAATTGCTATTTTCTGTTCTGCAACTTTCTGTCTCTGTATGAATGGAAAATTGTTATACATTTAAAGGCTAAGACTAGAAGGCAGAGCACTGAGGTATTTCAAGCTATAGGCAATATTCTTTTACAAAGGTGCAGAGCCAGCATGACTAAGCACTTGCAATGAGCACAAGGGTTAGAGCTAAAGGAAGAGACCCAATATGGTGTCAGCTTTGTTCTCTGTTACCGTTAGGCATTTAACTAGACTTAGTCATTTCTGTAGTCACTATGCTGTCTTACCTCTGTAGAGCAGTTTATAATACACCGATAGCACTTACATTCATTATCTCATTTGAGTCTCACCCAACCCTGCCTGACAGTGGAGCTGATGAGGGTACAGAGGTTGAGTGTGCTGGTCAACTGAACATAGCTAATCAAGGACTAAAATAACAAGGAGTTTGCCTTATTACTGGCTATATCCAAGTGAGTAGGCTTTCCAGATTTCACAAATAAAAATATAGGACTCCCAGTAAAATTAGAATTTCAGTTAGAAAGTAATTTTTTTTAGTAGGAGTTTGTTTCTGCAGTGTTTGAGACATATTTATACGAAAACATTATCCATTCCTTACCTGCTATTTTTGTCAACATTTTACCTCGCAACCTTCCAAGTGAGAACAAAGATCAGAACACAGCGTTAGGTGAGAGAAAAGCAGGGGAGCCTGGAGTGCCTGGAAGTAGTGTGGGACCACTTCTGTCTCTGAGCTCCCCAATTGGGGTGTGCCTATGGTTGAAGGTGGACTGTGAGATACCAATTCCCTCAGCCCTCTGCATATCCAAGGAAGCCAGGAGTGCCAGGAACACAAGGCCAGGCACTTCTAGTCATGGAATGCTTCTAGGGCTCCTTGAAGGGTGATGCAGGCATGGTGAGGTCTAATGGTGGGCCCATGGTTTTCTCAGGTGGCATCCAGAGTGGTTCCATCTGGACCTCTGCATCAGCAGGCAGTGGCAAAGCACTCAGCTGCCCATCACGACCAAGAGACCCATGGACCCACTAGAGTTCATATTCCAAATGCCCACAGAACAGGGCTCATAGGCCAAGGTGCAACTTGTTGCGGTGAAGGTAGCCAAGGGGCCCTGGAAGGCACTGGGTAGTATAGCTCCACACCTCTAGTTCACACAAATTAGAAAGTGTTGATCTGTGGCTGATGTGCTCTTAGTAGCAATCCAGATAGCTTCCCAAGTGAAGGCTTTGCCATGCATGTTTCGTAAAGTGGAGCCTCACTGTTATTTTCAAATACTTGATATGCCCCAAATAGTTTGCATTTGAACTCTGGTTGCATTATTACAAAATAAAATTTAACGTACCGTTTGTCAATAAAAGAAAAGGAAGCACTATTAAGGTTTTCAAACTTTAACTTCAACGTAACTGTTTAACAATGTTTAGCATACAGTTAAACATAACTTTAACTCTTGCAAATGTTTGAATGGTCATAAAAAATGGTTTCAAATATTTTAGCACCTCTGTGTGAAACTCTGTTTTCAGTGGTGATGATGCGAATTTGACGAGAACACATTAAAAAGCTAGTTAGGATATGCTTGCAACCACTTCTGCATAAAACTTGATAGAAAATGCTATGTTGACTTCCCCTTCCACGTGGGATGAGGCAAGTCACGAGAGAACATCGCTCTTACCCTGACAACAAGAACAAGGCCGATAATCTACAAAATCGTAGTTTTTTAAAAGCCTGTACAAGTGTTCAGGTCGTAAAGAAACCTAATGAACCCAAATCCAAAACACAACAGCATCCTCCTTGAGAGCAGCTTTTATCCTTGGCAGCACTGTGAATGGAAGAGGAAGCTGATAAGAGAAACAGCTGAATCTTTAGTGCATTTTTTGAAATTGAAGCATAGTTGATTTACAATGTTGTGTTAGTTTCAGGTGTACAGAGTGATTCAGACATATATAAGATTTTTCAGATTTATTCCCATATAAGTTATTACAAGATATTGAGTATAGTTCCCTATGCTATACAGTAGGACCTTATTGTTGATCTATTTTATACAGCAGTTTGTATCTGCTAATCCCGAACTCCGAATTTATCCCTCCCTACTCCGCTTCCCCCTTTGGTAACCATAAGTTTGTTTTCTATGTCTGTGAGTCTATTTCTGTTTTGTAAATAAGTTCATTTGTACCATGTTTTTAGATTCCACATATAAGTGGCACCATAAGATATTTGTCTTTCTCCATCTGACTTACTTAGTATGATAATCTCTAGGTCCATCCATGTTGCTGCAAGTGGTATTATTTCATTCTCTTTTTGCGGCTGAGCAATATTCCATTGTATATATGTACCACATCTTCTTTTTTTTAAATTAATTGTTATTGGAGTATAGTTGATTTACAATGTTGTGTTAGTTTCTGCTCTACAGCAAATGAATCAGCTATACGTATACATATATCCACTCTTTTTTAGATTCTTTTCCCATATAAGTCATTACAGAGAATTGAGTAGAGTTCCGTGTGCTATACAGTAGGTCCTTACTAGTTATCTATTCTATATATAGTAGTGTATATATGTCAATCCCAATCTCCCAGCTTATCCACCCCACCCCATGCCTTTCCCCCTTGGTTACCATAAGTTTGTTTTCTACATCTGTGACTCTATTTCTGTTTTGTAAATAGGTTCATTTGTACCATTTTTTAGATTCCACATATAAGCAATATCATATATTTGTTTTTGTCTGACTTAATTTCACTCAGTATGATAATTTCTAGGTCCATCCATGTCACTGCAAAAGGCATTATTTCATTCTTTTTTATGGCTGAGTAATATTCATTGCATATATGTAATATTCATTGTATATATGTATACATATACATGTAATATTCATTGTATATATGTATCACATCTTCTTTATCCATTCATCCGTTGATGGACATTTAGGCTGCTTCCATGTCCTGGCTATTGTAAATAGTGCTGCAATGAACATTGGGGTGCATGTATCTTTCTGAATTATGGTTTTCTCAGGGTATATGCCCAGGAGTGGGATTGCTGGATCATATAGTAGCTCTATTTTTAGTTTTTCAAGGAACTTCTATACTGTTCTCCATAGTGGCTGTACCAATTTCCATTCCCACCAACAGTGTAGGAGGATTCCCTTTTCTTCATACCCTCTCCAGCATTTATTGTTTTTGTAGATTTTTTTGATGATGCCCATTCTGACTGATGTGAGGTGATACCTCATTGTAGTTTTGATTTGCATTTCTCTAATAATTAGTGATGTTGAGCATCTTTTCATGTGCTTTTTGGCCAAAAATAAACAAATGGGATCTAATTAAACTTAAAAGCTTTTGCACAGCAAAGAAAACCATAAATAAAATGAATAGACAACCCACAGAACACAAGAAAATATTTGCAAATGAAGCGACCGACAAGGGATTAATCTCCAAAATATACAAACTGCTCATGCAGCTCAATATCAAAAAAACAAACAACCCAATCAAAACATGGGCAGAAGATCCAAACAGATATTTCTCCAGAGAAGACATACAGATGTACCACATCTTCTTTATCCATTCATCTGTTGCTGGACATTTAGGTTGCTTCTGTGTCTTGGCTATTGTAAGCAGTGTTGCTATGACTATTGGGGTGCATTGTATTTAGTGCAATTTTAAATGGGTTTATATCTTCAGGAGCTCAGACACAGAGGGGTCTGCCCCTACCCACCAAGTCCTTCCACAAGTCTTCACTGAAGGCCCACCAGACAGATTGGGGTATGGCAAGATTGCTGAGACACCCCCAATGCACAGGTGTGTGGAGACTGCAGAGTCTGAGCAGGAGAACTTAGGGAACTCCCCCAGCTCTAAGATCCTGGTGCTGATTTTGAGGCAGTAGCTGTCTACTCCTGGGGGAGGAGCTGGAGAGCTGAGGAAAGCACCCCTCTCTGTCCCCATGCGCAGGTGGGCGGAGCCTGCTGGAGTCCAAGGAGAGCTGAAAGAACTGCCACAGACACTTAAGGACCTTACCTTACCAGGTTCGGTCCTTCTCCCTACTCGGGGAGGAGCTGGAGAGCTGAGGAAGACACCTCACCCCAAACACCAGTACATAGGGCCAGCCAGAGTCCAAGGGCAGAACAGCAGTATTGAGAGAACCCCCCAGGCCTAACACTGAGTACAAGGCAGGGAGCCATGGGCAGTTGGGAGGCAGGCAGAAGACAAAGCACACAAAGGCTGCTAAAGTTAAGGGCAGGAAAGAAGAAGTGATAAAATCCCCCCAGGCACTCATATTCCAAGTCCTGCTAAAGGAAATGTTCTGATTCCCCAATCAAATAATGTGACGCACACAGTGAACTAAATCTAACTCAAGCAGCAAAACATTCAGATCTGGACCAACGACAGACTAGATTGTCTCAAACCTTCTCCCTAACAGTCTGCCAGACAAAAAAGTCTACCATTTTCTAGATAACATTATTGTTTGCTTCAGACTCTAATATTCATTGATAATTTATCATGTCTGAATTCCATCAAAATCAAGTTACAAGACACATGGAAAAGTAAATCTTCCTTAAACAGAAAACAGTAAATAGAACCACACCTAGTAAATAGCATTGCTGTCGGAATTATCAGACAGGCATTTAAAAAAAAATAATAAATATATATAATGAAAAATATATAGATATATATGTAGAAAAATATAGAAATATATAGAAAAAGTGAACAACATGTTTGAACAGATGGACAATTTCATAACCAAATGGAAATACTAGAAACAAAAAATATATCAGAGATAAAGACTTATTTCAATGAATTTATTAGCAGACTGGACACAGCAGAAAAAGGAAGCAGTGAAATTGAAAACAGACAATTCATTTTCAAACTCTGCATTCAAGATATCTGACACATATATACACACACACATATATACACACACACACCTGGGATATATATAATGTCCAAGTAAACATGTAATTTGTGTCCCACGAGAAATATTTGAATGGCCTAGAATTTTTTTAAATACATGAGAGACATCAACCCATGATTCAATAAGCTCAGCAGACCCAAAGAAAGATAAATACAAAGAAATACTAACAAAAGCATCCTTAGAAACATCATAGTCAAACTGCTGAAAAGCAAACATAAAGAGAAAATCTTAAAAGCTGCCAGAGAAAGTAAGACACATTACGCAAAGCGGAACAACAGTAGAAATTATAGCTTCTCACTGGAAACAATGGAGACCAGAAGAAAGTGGGATGACATATTTAAGGTGCTGAAAGGAGAAACAAAATCAATCTAGAATTCTAGGTCTAGTGGAAATATTTCATGAAAATTAAGGAAGGCAAAATAAAGGTATTTTCAAAAAGGTAAAAGTGAAGGAAATTGTATCCAACAGACCTCTACTATAAGGAATACTAAATTATTTTAGCTGAATAAAGATAATACCAGATAGAGACCCAGTTCTCTGTGAAGGAAGAGAAAACATGTCAGCAAATATAAAGGACATAGAAAACACACACACACACACACATAAATATATACAATGTAAAGACAACCTTTTAAAGTAAAAATAATAACATTGTAATATGAGGTTATGGCATATTTAGAAGTAAAATATATACGAAGAGCACAAAGAGTGAGAGAATCATAATGAAAATATATTATTTTAAGATTCTTACATTGTTTGTGAAGTGGTAGAATAATTTTTCATTGTAGATGTGACAAGTTATAGATCATATTGTAACCTCTAGATCAACCACTAAAATCATGATAATGAGAGACATAACTAATGATAATAACTACCACGGAAAATAAAACTAAAATAAATACCTAAAAATACTTAATTCACACACACAAAAAAAAGGGCAGAAAAGGAGGAACCTATTTGCAGGGCAGGAAAAGGGATGCAGATGTAGAGAACGGACTTGTAACATGGTGGGGAAGGGGAGGGTGGGACAAATTGAGAGAGTAGCATTGACATATATACACTACCACGTGTAAAAGAGATAGTGGGAAGATGCTGTATAGTGCAGGGAAGTCAGCTCGGTACTCTGTGATGACCTAGAGCGGTGGGATGGGGTGTGGGAGGGAGGCTCAAGAGGGAGGGGATATATATATATATATATATAGCCGATTCACTTTGTTGTACAGCAGAAACCAATACAACATTGTAAAGCAATTATACTCCAATTTAAAAAAATGGAACAAAATAAAAACAAGGAGCAGATGGAACAATATAAATCAAAGATCACTATGGTAAATTAAAATTCACATATATCAATAAATGCATATGGACTAAAGAGCCAAATTAAAAGCCAGAGATCGTCAGACTGGCTAAAAATAAACAAGACCAAAGTGTATGCTGTTGACAAGAAAGACACTTTAAATGTAAAGACACAGAAAATTTGAAAGTAAAAGAGTGGAAAATGAAAAAGGATATACCATGCAAATGCTAATAATTAAAATCTACCATTACTATATTTTATGACAAAAGTAGACTTCAATATAAAGTGTTACTGGGATAGAGAGGCATTTCATAATGATAAAAGGGTTAGGTGGTCAAGAGAATATAATAATTTTAAATGCAACAGAACTAAAAAATAGTATATATGGATCCACAATTTTTGTTGAAGAATTTAACATATCTCTCAGGACAATTAGACAAAAAAATTAAGAAAGACATGGAAGATATAACTCGATTTAACAGTTACAGAACAATACTCCTAATAATAGAGTGCACATGAAAAATTCATCAAGATAGACTATTTTCTTGGCCATAAAATGTCTCAGTAGATTTCAAAAGTCAAAATCATACAGAGTATAGTCTCCAGCTGCAATAGTGTTAAATTAGAAATAAACCACAATAAAATATTATAATAGAATTTTCCACAATGATGAAAATGTTCTGTATCTGTACTGCCCAATAAGGTGGTCACTATCCATGTGTGACTATTGAGCCCTTGAAATTTGGCTAGAGTGACTTAGCAACTGAATTTTTTATCTTAACTCATTCAATTAATTTAAATTTAAATATCCATATATGACCAGTAGCTACTGTATTGGATAGTACAAATCTAGAAAATTTTCAAATATTTGGAAATTATACAACACATTTCTGATAACAAATGCGTTTTTAAAAATCAGCAAAATAAACTGGAAAATATTTTGAACAGAAATATAGTGAAACACACAATTTCAAATTTTATGGAACACAGATAAAGCAGTTCTTAGAGGAAACTTCATAGTTTTAAATGTCTATATTAAGAAAGAGTACAGATGTAAGATCAATGACCCAAGCTTCTACTTTAAGAAGCTAAAAAAGGTGGAGGATTAATCCAAAGCACATAAGTAAAAGAAAATAAAAACTAGAGCAAAATCAAGGAAATATAAAGCAAACAATAGCAAAGAAATCAAGAAATGTAGAATTTTTGAAAAGATCAATAAGTGATAAACATCGAGCATAAAAAAAAAAAACCACACATATCAACAATGAAGGAAACAGCAAAATTACAGATCCTCCAGACATCAAATGATAATAAGAGAATATTATGAACAGCTTCATACTAGTAATTTGATAACTCAAATGATATAAACATATTCCTTGAAAAGCATAATTGACACAACAAAAAAGAAAATCCTAGATCCATTAAAGAAATTGAACTTGTCAATTAAAATTTTCCTACAAAAACCCCAGTCTTTATGAATATAAATGCAAAAGCCTTAACAAAATATTAGTATATTGAATTCAGATATATATATATATATAGAGAGAGAGAGAGAGAGAGAGAGAGAGAGAGAGAGAGATAATATGAAACATACATATATATGTATAAAAAGAATAATCCATCCTGACATGGTGGAGTTTATCCCAGGAGTGTAAGATTGTTTAAGCCTTGGAGAATCAATGTAATTAACCACATTAACAGATTAAAGGGAAAAAAATAATATGATTCTGTTAATGAATTCAGAAAATCATTTAACAAAATTCAGCACTATTTCACATCACAAAAAAATCTTAAACTCAGAATCAATGTAAATTTCCCAACCTAATAAAAGTCATCCATGAATAACCTATTACTAATATCAATGAATTTTAAATGCTTTCCTCCTAATACTGGGAACAAGATAAGAATGTTCATTGTCGGGCTTCCCTGGTGGCGCAGTGGTTGGGGGTCCGCCTGCCGATGCGGGGGACGCGGGTTCGTGCTCTGGTCCGGGGGGATCCCACGTGCCTCGGAGCGGCTGGGCCTGTGGGCCGTGGCCGCTGGGCCTGCGCGTCCGGAGCCTGTGCTCCGCGGCGGGAGAGGCCACGGCGGTGAGAGGTCCGCGTACCGCAAAAAAAAAAAAAAAAAAAAAAAAAAAAAAGAATGTTCATTGTCACTACTTATCTTTTATCACAGATTTACTAGAGGTCCTACCCAGCACAGTAAGACCACTAAAAAATGAAAAGCATGAAGTTTATAAAGGCAGAAGTCTTTTTTCCTAGATAGAATAATTTTGTACATAGAATATACTGAAGTATGTACAAAGACTAGAACTAGTAAGTAAAATTTAACAAAGGTACAGAATACAAAGTCAATATATAAAATCAAATGTTTTTTCTATATACTGGCGATGAACAACTGAAAACTTAAAAGAAGACACCATCTTATAATAGTACCCAAAAACATAAAACACTTAAGGATCAGTTTAACAAAAGATAAATGAACTATATGTCAATAAAAAAATTAAAAAAAAATTTAAAGATACACAATACTTTTATACTGTAAACTAAACATCATTGCTAAGAGAAATTAAAGACATAAATGGGAAAATATACCATGTTCATGAATTGGAAGACTCAGTGTGTTACTATGGGAATTCTACACAAACACCCTAGTGTCAGTGCTATCCCAGCCAAAATAACAGCAGACTGTGTGTAGAAATTGACAAGTTGATTCTAAAACTTTAGAGAAAAAACAAAGGATTAGAATAGTCAAAGCAAGTTTGAAAAAGAAAAAACAAATTTGGAGGACTTAACCTCACTTCAGTACTCCCTTTTAAGCTACATTAATCAAAATAGTATGATATTGGTAAAAGATAGAAAATAGATTCTTGGGATTAAACAGAGTTCAGATAATAACCCACACCTATATAGTAAAATGATTTTTCAACAAGGGCACCTAAGAAATTCATAGAGAAAAGAAAAGTATCATTAAAAAAAATGATGGAGGTACAACTGGATATCCATATACAGGTACAACAGGATATCCATATACATATACCTTGGATATATTGCAGGTTTGGTTCCAGACCACTGCAATAAAGTGAATATCCCAATACTGCAGTAAAGCAAGTCACACAAATTTTTTGGCTTCCTAGTGCCTATGATAGTTATGCTTATACTAGACTGTAGTCTGTTAAGTGTGAAATAGCATCATGTTTTATAAAACAATGCACATACTCTAATTAAAAAATATTGCTAAAAATAATGCTGACCAGCATCTGAGACTTAAGGGAGATTTTTGTTTGTGTAGGTCTTGCCCCAATGTTGATAGCTGTTAACTGACCAGGGTAGTGGTTGCTGAAGGCTGGGGTGGCCATGGCAAAATAAGACAACCATGAAGTTTGTCATATAGACTGACTCTTCCTGTCATTAATAATTCCTCTGCAGCATGCAATGCTGTTTGTTAGCATTTTACCCACAGTAGAACTTCTTTCAAAATTGGAGTCGATCCTCTCAGGCCCTGCTGCTCTTTATCAACTAAGTTTATGTCATATTCTAAATCCTTTGTTGTCATTTCAACCATCTTCATATCTTCACTAGGAGTATTGATAGATTCCACCTCAAGAAACAACTTTCATTGCTCATCCATAAGAAAGCAACTCCTAATCCATTAAAGTATTATCATGAGATTGCAGCAATTCAGTCACATCTTCAGGCTCCACTTCTAATTTTAGTTCTCTCGCTATTTCTACCACATCAGCAGTTAATTCCTCCAGTGAAGTCTTGAGCCCCTCCAAGTCATCCATGAGGGTTGAAGTCAACTTACTCCAAATGCCTGTGAATGTTGATATTTTGACTTCTTCCTATGAATAACAAATGTTCTTAGTGGCATCTAGAATTGTGAATCCTTTCCAGAAGTATTTTAATTTACTTTGCCCAAATCTGTCACTATCTATGGCAATGATAACCTTACAAAATGTATTTCTTAAATAATAAGACTTGAAAGTCTAAATTACTCCTTGATCCATGGGCTCTAGAATGGATGTCGTGTTAGCAGGCATGAAAACAACATGAATCTTGTTGTACATCTCCATTTGAGCTCTTGGGTGACCAGGTGCATTGTCAATGAGTGGTAGTACTTTGAAAGGAATCTTTTTTCTGAGCAGTAGGTCTCAATAGTGGGTTTAAAATATCCAGTAAACTATGTTGTGAGTAGATGTGCTATCATCCAGGCTTTGTTGTTCCATTTCTAGAGTACAGGCAGAGTAGATTTAGTGTAGTTCTGAAGGGCCCTAGGATTTTCAGAATGGTAAATGAGCATTGGCTTCAGTTTAAAGTCACCAGCTGCGTTAGTCCTTAACAAGAGAGTCAGGCTGTTCTTTGAAGCGCTGAAGCCAGGCATTGACTTCTCCTCTCTAGCTATGAAAGTCCTAGATGGCATCTTCTTCCAACACAAGGCTGTTTTGTCTACATTGAAAATCTGCTGTTTAGTGTAGCACCCTCTCTTAGCCAGATATTCTGGATAACCCGCTGCAGCTTCTACATCAGCACTTGCTGCTTCACCTTGTACTTCTATGTGTGGAGACGGCTTCTTTCCTTAAACCTTATGAACCAACCTCTGCTCACTTTAAACTTTTCTTCTGCAGCTTTCTTACCTCTCTCAGCCTTCATAGAACTCAAGAGAGTTAGGGCTTTGCTCTGGATTAGCCTTTGGCTTAAGAGAATGCTCTGGCTGGTTTGACCTTCTATCCAGACCACTAAAACTTACTCATAACAGCAATAAGGCTGTTTTGCTTTCTTGTCGTTTGTGTGTTCAGTGGAGTAACGCTTTTAATTTCTTCAGTAACTTTTCCTTTGCATTCACAAGTTAGCTAAGTGTTTGGTGCAAGAGGCCTAGCTTTTGGCCTATCTCAGCTTTTGGCTTGCCTTCCTCACTAAGCTTAATCATTTCTAGCTTTTGATTGAAACTGAGAGATGTGCTCCTTTTGCTTGAACACTTAGAGGCCATCGTACAGTTATTAGCTGGCCTAATGTCAATACTGTTGTGTCTCAGGGAATAGGGAGACCCGAGGAGAGGGAGAGAGACAGGGGAACAGCCGATCAGTTGAGCAGTCACAACACACACAGCATTTATCAATTAAGTTCACTGTCTTATATGAGCATGGTTCATGGTGCCCCCAAACAATTACAATTGTAACATCAAAGATCACTGATCACAGATCACCGTAACCACTATAACAATAAGAAAAAGCTTGAAATATCATGAGAATTACCAAAATGGGACACAGAGACATGAGGCAAGCAAATATCCAGTCAACTATGTTGAAAATATGGCACTGATAGATTTGCTCGATGCAGGGTTACCACAAACATTCAATTTGTTAAAAAAAAAAATGCAATATCTTCAAACATAATAAAGTGAAGCACAATAAAATGAGATACATCTGTAACAAATTACCAATACATGCAACAAACTGAATGAATCTTTAAAATATTGTGCTTAATAAATGCAACCAGACACAAAAGAGTGTATACTGTATTATTCCATTTATATGAAGTCCTTTCCACAATATTAGATACCAGATCAAGGGGCTGCTTCTAGGGCCAGGCATTGACTGTTTGCAGGCACAAAGAGACTTCTTAAGGCAAAAAGATGTTCTGTATCTTGATTGGGGGTGGCGGTAGTATTTGTACACTTGTCAAAAATGATCAAAGGTGTATTAAAATCTGTGTATTTCAGTGAGCGTAAGTTAAGCTTAAATAAACTTTTCCAATAAATACTGAAGCTGTGTTTGCAAAAGCAGGCTTAAGTTTCTCAAAAAATTCAAAACTTTTAATTTGTAAGTGTAGTACAAATTCAGTATTTAATATCTTCTACTATATATATTTTATTTTTCTTATTATATATATTTTCTCACCAAGCCTTATCTAAGTGCTTCAGAAGACTCTGCTGTTTGTTTCAAGGTGCTATGCAAATATTATACTTTTCCCCATGTGCCACAATATGAAAGTGCTGGGAAGCGCCAGTCTACCTGGAGTTGAAGCAGGGAGGATGGATGAAGAGAGAGACAGGTTTGGGAAGCAGGATGCAGAAAACTGGAAGGGATGTCTATGTCATAGTGTTATCGTAAGGGTTAAAATGAAATGGAGTCTCTGAAAGTAAAATGAGATCATGCCTCTAATGTTTTTAGATTCCAAAGCAGATGCTTGATAAATATTATTTCCTCTCCCCACTTGGGCACTGTTATTTGGGGGAGGTGTAGATTTTGTCTCTCTCTATGAAAACCTACAGGTTGTACTTCAGGAGACATATTTTTTCATATCTTTGTTTCCTATAGTAAAGGTTGGAATAGTCAAGGGATCCAGTTTTGGCTTCTCTTCAGAAATGAGCTAATTTATAAAAAAAAGGAAGATTCTGAGTCTTCATAGTTATGGCCTTAATCTGTATGCAGATCAGGGATTCAGAATTCATTAATTGATCTTTGTGCCAACTGCCCTTTGAGCTGTGGAAAGGGCAGTGTTCCTACAAAATTAAATGCTTTGTCATAATTAAGATGACAGTAGGGAGCTTTTCAGAAATATAAAAAGACTTTTCTTCTAGACAATAGGCAAATACTTAATTTGAAATACCAAAGTTAGAAATTCATTTACTTATTGAGATAACAAGTGTTCAAGAAGAATTTTTTTCAAGTTTCTTCAAACAGTCCTTATGACTTAATCTCTCAAATTAATTTAGAACGAGTATGTCACCGTTTGATGAAAAAGTCTTTCAAGGCAGTTTTAAGCCAGGAAAATCTAAGTCAAGCGTTATTTTTAAAACTGTACTACTGATTTAGACTTTGGGTGTTTATCAAGACAATCCCTGGGTGTTGTTTCATGCTTTGAACAGGAAGCCTGGAAAGCTCGGGTGGAGGTGTTGTTTGTTTTGTTTGTTTTTTCTTGTGATGTATTCTCTAATTCTCCAACCTTTGACATTAATGATCTTAAAAAAAATTGGAAGACATATTTGGAGCACTCACGATAAATCACAGCAAACACATTTCTGCAGTTCACTTTCACAGCCCTCCTTCTTGTTTTACAGATGGCGGAGTCAGGGAGCAAAGGCAGGGTAGTTAAGTTATCTACTTACCCAGGGTCCCCAGCTGATAGAAGACTGAGCTGGGGTTAAGTCTCCCGCCCTCTCTATTGCCCCGTAGTTTCCGACATCCCACTCCGCCCCTGTGCACCCTGTACTCCGGGAGGGAATCTGAAGAAGAGAGGCCGCCGTGATAACAGAACCCACCCCTACGCCCCTGCAAGCCTTCTTTAGGAGCTTGTGCCAGGCAGGGAGACCTCAGAGCACTGTGGCTGAAGGCACGGGCTCCCAGCAGGGCTCTCCTGGGTCATCTCTCTGCCCACCCGCCAACAATAGCATCCCGGGGATGTTTGGTTTTTGCTACCTGTGTGCACTTAAGGGAACTTCTGGTCCAGGACGCCTGCTCCCCTGGACCCGCCATGCCACTCACAGCGCCACACTCTCCCCAAGGTGACACTAGCGTCAGACAACCGCTTGTTTCCCTGCCTGCCAAGGAGTGTGAAGAGGACACTCAGCCACTTGGGTGTAAACATGAGCGCGGTTCACGCAGCACAAGCGGTGCGTTTGAGGAAAGGCATGCACTCAGCACACTTTGCAAAGCCATGAAACGCCCCGCCTTTTATTCCCTCCTCAAGAGCCTTCTGGAACTATTTCTATTTTAATTAGTTTAAATCATTTTTCTGATAAGCTAAGTCTAATGTCTCAGTGAACTCAGGAATTAGTGAACTTGGTTAACTTTTGAGAAAGACAAGAGACCAACAGATTTTGCTTTTTAACCTTGGGGTTGAGAGTGTGTCGGCCATTTAAAAAATTAGTCCCAGGCAAAGCTCACATCTTCCCTAAACTGTAGCTCTTCATCTACCCCTGATCATTGGTTTTACAAAATAGAAAATAGGGATGAGGAAGTAACTTCCCTCACTGGGCAACATTACACGCATTGAGACTACTTATCTATATTTTTCCAATAGCTTAATATTTATTTGCAGTTATCTGAGACTTAGTGATGAAAGCCTCTAGGACACCCTGGACTTGTGAGTCACCATTTATTAAGTACCAAGCACTTTACATACATTTCCTTAATGATTACACTATAATATAGATCTCATTTTACCAATAAGGAAAGCAAGACTCAGAGAGGTTAAACAATAACGAAGGCAACAGTGATGAGAGTTAACATTAAGAACCCACTAGGTAACAAGTACGGTGCAAAGTGCTCTGTATATACTTTATAAACATCATTGCTCTCATTTCCTCTTTACAACAACCCAACGAGGTTGCTACTATGATTATGTCTGTTTCACAGATGGGAAAGAGAGGTTAGAGAGGACAAGGAACTTGCCCAAGGTCACATTGGTCAGTGGCAGGGCCAGGCCTGGAACATGGGTCAGACTGACACCAAAGTCCCTACTAAACGATTCCACTCAACAGGCCTCCTTCTCTGGAGTTCTAACTCCAACCCAAGTCTGCCTAACTCCAAAGCAGGTAGACTTTCCACTGCCATGTTTCCTAGCAATAAATATCAATCACAGGGAGTTACACAGATGCTTTGAACAGTGCAACTAATTCCACTCAAACTGTCCTTTAATAATCCCATTTGGACAATGCCTTTCAGGAGCACACACTTGAAGTTGGTCAGACCCATTCCTGCACTGTCTCTTATTGGCTGAGTGACCCTGTAGATGTTACTCAACCTCTCTGAGCCTCCACTCCTGACTCCTTGAATGGGAAAATAATAGTACCCGCCTTGGAATATTGTTGTAGGAATTACATAAGAAAGTGTTGGGAAAATCATAGAATTTGGTAAATGATTATAAACAATCGCTACTATTATAAGATATTACTCTACATATCAAGTAAAGAGAAAATATACCCAAAAGTATGTTTAGGAACAAAATATCACCCATGTTTTCCATCATAATTTTGCCATTATCTAACTGGGTGACCTTGAATATGTTACATAAATTCTCTTGACTTCAGTTTATTCATGAATAGGAACAAAGAGTGAGATGATTTTTAAGTTATCTTCAAAGACTAATACTTGATAATTCTATGAATGTACATGAAACTGCTTTGTAATTTTTAAATTACTATAAATGTTCTACATTATTATCACCAGAATCCCATTCCTTATAATGGGAAAGGGAAGAGTGGAACTGACATCTATTGGCAGGCACTGTACTAACTCTTCTATGAGTATAATTCCATTTCTCCCTCAGATTCCTCCCAAGGGGTTGGTATTTTATCTTATTTTTTTTAAAACACCTTTTGAAAATATATATTCTATTCATTTAAACACATATATATTGGCACAGGTAGAAAAAAGTCAGTACAGATGAAATTAGTATTTTAAGTGAGTTTTAAAAAATATTTTTCTCTTTTTTTTATTGAAGTTTAGTTGATTTACAATGTTGTGTTAGTTTCAGGTGTACAGCAAAGTGATTCAGTTATTTTATATATATATATATATATATATATATATATATATATATATATATAATTACACAAAAAAACCCAAAAAAACAAAGACAGTGAAAGTGAGAGAAATTCCATCAGGGGCTGTGATGCAACCTGTACTGACCACATCTAGACCCACAGCTTGATGAGACATAAGGCTGGACACTCTTGGGGCTGAGAGGATTGGTGAGGTTGGGTGAGCAAATGCAGACCCTTTAAAGTAATACTGCGTGGTACCCATTCCATAGGTGCCAAATCTCCAGGTTCAAGGGAATCTTCTTACAGCTAAAACATGCATGGGAAACCCAGAGGATGGAACACTGTGTGATCAGGAAAGGTTTCTAAAATGCACCTCGTTTTTCGTCGCCTGGTGCTCGGGTTCGCCATTCCAGTCACTATACTAACAATCGCCCCACTTGGAGAATCAGCACCTTTAACCTCCTGTTTCGTACAGTGTGCAATTTGTCCGGAGGATGAACGGGAAGAAGGGGACCCAATGAGACACTAGCTCTAGGTGTTGGGACAGGCACATGTCACTCTAATTTCCCATCAGGAAGAAGAATTAACCAACGGCTCAGCCTGCCACCCCGGAACGAGATTAGGGCCTGAAGCAATCCTGCAGTTTTGCGGCCAGCTGACAAAAAAGCGAGTTGAAAACTGGAGCTCAGGGGCACTGCAATTCACAAACCTGCAGAGTTATAAATGACAGCTATCGTCCAAAAATATATTGAGGTAAGGCAACGAAGAGGATTTGAAAGCAAGGCAGAATTGCAGGAAACAGTTTTCAAGAAGGAGACTGGAAACGCCTTTAAAGCACATGAAAAGCGACAGAACTTTGACAATGATTCAGTTGGCCAAAAAGCGCCTGAATATATTCAGGAAAAAACGCATACACCCTTTTTGGCCAACCAAGCAAGTGGGCAGTGCAAATCCGCACAACAAAGAAGTCTCTCTTCCCACCGGTCAAAAGGGCCATCCGAAAAAAGTGTAAAAACCATACCACACACACACACACACACACACACACACACAAAGTGTAAAAACCAGAAATGCAAGACAGGCCATGGAGAAAAGGGAGCCTTGTTATGCTGACGGGTGGCATGTAAATTGCCAACAGCCACTCTGGAGAAGTGTATGGTGTTTCCTAAACATCTAAAAAACAGAGCTACAGAGCATAGGGCATTTCGACTCAAGGGGGTATATCTGGGGAAAACTAAAAATCAACAGGACACAGGAAACCCAAAGTATAGGGCCGCTCTTTTTACAAGAACTTCGACTTCGGTGCACCTTCAATATCCCAGGAAAGAGAAATATGGATAAAGAAGTTGTGGTACTTATGTACAACGGAATATCACTCAGCCATGAAATCAACGTCATAAGGCCAGCAGCAGCATAATGAGTGGATTTAGGTGATGATTCTAAGTGAAAGAAGTCACACAGAAAAAGAAACTTATCATAAGATATCACTTAGAGAGGGAATGTAAACATGGCTACACATGAGCTGAATTACAAAACAGAACAGAGTCACACATTTAGAAAACGCACTTTTGCCTGCTTAAGGGGAAAGGTGAGGTGGGTTGATGCATAAAACAAGAGTTTGGAATTAGCACAGATACCGTTCCATAAACCAAATATGGAATAGACGAGACCTGCTCATTGCTCAATGAACTGGACTCAACAAGCCCTATTCACCACAGAAGAATATATCTGACTAGTAAGAACCTTAAAAAGTGTTTATTGATGTCTCTCTGTAAGTGAATCAAGTGGGTGTAAAGTGGCATAAACACAGCATTGAAAATCAGTTAAACCCCATTATAAAAATAAACTACAAAAAAAACCCCAAAAAACTAAGACAGTTAAAGAGAGTGAAATTCTTACCAAATTCGTTCAGGGGCTGTGGTGCAACCTGGATTGATCACATCTAGACCCACAGCTGGATGAGACATAAGGCTGGACACTCTTGGGGCTGAGAGGATTGGTGAGGTTGGGTGAGCAAATGCAGTCCCTTTAAAGTAATACTGCGTGGTACCCATTCCATGGACCCCAAATCTGCAGGTTCAAGGGAATCTTCCTACATCTAAAACATGCATGGGAAGCCCAGAGGATGGTACACCGTGTGATCGGAAAAGGTTTCTAAAACGCACCTCATTTTTCATGTCCTGGTGCTCGGGTTCGCCATTCCAGCCACTATACTAACACTCTCCCCACTTGGAAAATCAGCACCTTTAACCTCCTGTTTCGTACAGTTTGCAATTTGTCCGGAGGGTGAATGGGAAGACAGGGGACCAATGAAAGACCAGCTCTAGGTGTTCGGACAGGCACATGTCACTCTAATTTCCAATCAGAAAGAATAATTAACCAAAGGCTCAGGCTGTTCCCCCCCCCCCAACAAGAATAGCGCCTGAAGCAATCCTGCGGTTTTGCGGCCAGCTTTCAAAAAAGCGAGTTGAAAAATGGAGCTCAGGGACACCGCAATTCACAAACCTGCAGAGTTATAAATGACAACTATCGTCCAAAAATATATTAAGGTAAGGCATGCAGAGGGTTTGAAAGCAAGGCAGAATTGCAGGGAGCAATTTTCAAAAGGTAGATTGGACTCACATTTAAAGCACATGAAAGCAACAGAAGTTCGATAATGATGCAGTTGGCCAAAAAGGGCGTATGCGTTTTTTCCTGAATACTTTCAGGAAAAAACGCATACGCCCTTTTTGGCCAACCAAACAAGCGGGCAATGCAAATCCGCACTACAAAGAAGTCTCACTTCCCATCGGTCAAAAATGCCATCCTAAAAAAGTGTAAAAACCAGAAAAGCAGGACAGGCCATGGAGAACAGGGACCTTTGTTACGCTGATGGGCGGGATGTAAATTGACAACGGCCACTCTGGAGAAGTGTATGTTGTTTCCTAAAACATCTAGAAAACAGAGCTACAGAGCATACGGCATTTCCACTCATGGGCGAATATCTTGGGAACACTAAAAATCGACAGGACACAGGCACCCAAAAGTTTAGGACTGCCCTGTTTACAAGAAGCTCGACTTCGGTACACCTTAAATATCCCAGGAAAGAGAAAAATGGATAAAGAAGTTGTGGTGCATAGGTACAATGGAATATCACTCAGCCATGAAACCAATGTCATAAGGCTAGTAGCAGCATAATGAGTGGATTTAGGTATGATGATTCTAATTGGAAAAAGTCACACACACAAAAACTTATCATAAGATATCACTTATAGAGGGAATGTTAAAATCGCTACACATGAACTGAATTACAAAACAGAACAGAGTCACACATTTAGAAAACACACTTATAGCTGCTAAAGGAGAAAGGTGGGGTGGGGTGGTGTATAAACCAGGAGTTTGAAATTTGCACAGATACTGTTCCATAAACAAAATAAGTAATCGACAGGACCTACTGTATAGCTCAAAGAACTGGGCTCAGCACACTGTTGTCACCGGAAAAGAATATATAAGGCTGGTAAGAATCTGTATAAGAATTTATTGATGTCTCTCTTTAAGTGAGTCAAGTGGATAGATGTAGAGCAGCAAGAAACACAGTATTGAAAATCAGCTATACCCCATTATAAAATTAAATAACAGGAACAAAAAAAAAAGACTGTGAGAGAGGGAGAAATTCTTACAAAATTTGTTCAGGAGCTGTTATGCAACCTGTACTGGCCACATCTAGACACACAGCTGGATGAGACCTAAGGCGCTATACACATGGGTCTGAGAGGCTTGGTGAGGATGGGACAGCAAATGCAGCACTTTTAGAGTAATACTGCCTGGCCCCCATTCCATGGGTCCCATATCTCCAGGTGCAGGGGACCCTTCCTACTGCTAAAACATGAATGGGACATCCAGAGGATGGTACACCGTGTGTTCGGGAAAGTTTGGGAAAGTCACCTCATCTCCACTTCTCCTGGTATTCGCGTTTCCCAGCTCCTTTCCTTAGAGTCTCCCCACTTTCAGAAGGCAGCACACTCAACAGCCGGTTTTGCACAGCTTGGAATTTTCCGTGTGAAGAAGGGGAATGGGGGTATGGAATGAGACACAAGCCCTAGATGTTTGGACAGGCACATGCCACTCTAGTTTCCTAATCCAGAAGAATTTCCCTATCCTTCAGGTGCCCCAGGAACCGGAATGGGTCTGTAGAAAGCCTGCCCCTTTGTGGCTGCTTCCCTAAACTACAAGTTGAAAACTGGTGCTCAGGGGCACTGCAATTCACAAACATGCAGCGTTGTAACTGACACCTCTAATGGAGTCATTTTTTGAGCCAAGTATTTGTAAAGGCCTTGTACGCAAGGCAGAATTGCAGGAAACGGATTTCAAGAGGTAGTTTGCACTCACCATTGAAGCACATGCAAAGCTGCTGAACATCGCCAATGATGCAGTTTGCCAAAAAGGCCATATGCGTTATTCCTTAATATATTCAGGAAAAACCCTTACTCCATTTTTGGCCAACAAAACAGGCGGGCAATGTAAATTAATACTACAAAGAGGTACCACTTCGCACCAGTCAGAATGGCCAACCTCGCAAAGTGTAAATGCTGAAACACAGGACAGGGCGTGGAGAAAAGGGAACCCTGACAAGCTGATGGTGGGAATGTAAATTGCTTACAGCCACTCTGGAGAAGTGGGTGGTGATTCCTTAAAAATCTAAAAAACAGAGCTTCAGAGCATATGGCCCTTCCACTCATGGGCTTGTATCTTGAAAAAAACGTAAATGGACAGGACCCAGGCGCTCCAAAATTTATGCAGCCTTTTTTACAAGAGCATCTACTTGGAAGCTACATAAACGTCCTTGGAAGGAAGACTGGATAAAGAAATTATGGTAGATATGTACAATGGATTATTACTCAGCCATGAAATGAATGAAATAAGGCCATTTGCAGCCCCTCGGAAGGACCTAGGTACATTTATACTAAGTTTCATAAATCAAACAATGACAAATATCATATGATATTACATATCAGTGGAATCTAAAAATTGATACCAAGGTACTATCCTACAACACAGAAACAGAGTCCCAGACTTAGAACACAAATTTATGGTTACCAAACTGGAAAGCTGTGTTGGAGGCATAAATCATGAGGTTAGAGTTAGTATATACATATTTACAGAGAGAAAACTTGTAATCAACATGGACCTGCTGCAGAGCACTTGGAACTCTTCTCAACACCCTTTAGTAACCTCCATGGGAAAATAATTCCAGAAAGAATATATAGTCATCTCTGTATAAGTGAATCATGTTGGTGTATATCAAAAACGAACACAACATGGTAAATCAACTATACTCCATTATAAATTTAAAATTGAATTATAGAAAAGAAAAATGATCACTAAATTCATTTAGTCTCAGTTAACATGCTAGTGTCACATCCCTGGACACAGACCCAATTTGGCCCCAAGGCTGCACTGCTGTGGGCCTGAGGACCTCGGGAGGATATGCCAGCTAATTCTCCCCCCTTGAACATGTAGTACCTGGTCCCCTCTGCATGGGATCACAATCTCCAGATCTAAGTGTGCCCTCATACTACTAAATCAACCCTCTGACACCCAAAGGATGGTGGACTCTCTGGGCTGGATGACACTTGGAAAATCACCTGGTCTCAACATATCCTGGTGTTTGGGTTCCAACCTCCAGAATCCTTCGTTAGGGCATCCCACTCTGCAAGACAGCACCCTCAACAGGTGATTTTGCAGGGGTTTGCATTTGTTCGGAGGATGAAGGGTAAGGGGGAAGAAGGAATGGGACAGAAGCCCTTACATGTTTGGTCAGGCACATTCCACTCTAATTGAAAACCCAGGAACAGGACTTTCCCTACATCTAAGGTTGTGTCAGTAACCAGACAGGGACAGTAGAAATCCTGCTGCCTTCTCTTTCCCATAACAACAACTCTAAAAACTGGACCTTATAGGCCCTTCATATTCACAATGCCTGAGGAGCTGTAAATGACAACAGCCCTCAAAAAATGTCTTAGGGTAGGTAATCGAAATGGACTTCAAAACAAGGCAAACTTTCAATAACCATTTTTCAAGGGGTAAATTTTACTCACACTGTTCAAAAAAACAAAAGCACATATGAAGATGCTCACCATTGCTTTATGTTAGACAAATGCAAATCAGATGTACAAAGAAGTATCATCTGGAACCACTCAGAATAGCCATCATCACAATGTCTACAAACACGAAATGTTTCGGGTGGTGTGGGAAAAAGAGAAACCTACTACTTATTATTATTTTTTTAAATCTGTGTTGGGTCTTCATTGCTGCGTGCGGCTTTTCTCTAGTTGCAGCAAGCGGGGCTACTCATTGTTGTGGTACACAGCCTTCTCTTTGCGGTGGCTTCTCTTATTGTGGAGCACAGGCTCTAGGCACACAGGCTTCAGTAGTTGTGGCATGTGAGCTCAGTAGTTGTGGCTCATGGGCTCTAGAGCACAGACTCAGTAGTTGTGGCACACGGGCTTAGTTGCTCTGTGGTATGTGAGATCTTCCTGGGCCAGGGCTCGAACCTGTGTCCCCTGCACTGGCAGGTGGATTCTTAACCACTGCGCCACCAATACTACGCTATTGGTGGCAACGCCAATTGGTAACAGCCACTATGGAGCAAAGAATGGAGGTTACAGAGTAAGGGGAGGCAGGAGGGATAAATTGGAAATTGGGATTGACATATACACACCACTATATATAAAAGAGGCAACAAATAAGGGCCTACTGTATAGCACAGGGAACTCTACTCAATACTCTGTAACAACCTGTATGGGAAAGGAATCCAAAAAGGATTGGATATATGTATAGCTGCTTCACTCTGCTGTGCAGCAGAAAGTAACACAACATTGTAAATCAACTATACTCCAAAAAAATTGAAATTGAAATGAAATGAAATAAAATAAAATAGAGCTACCAGATGATCCAGCAAGTTCACTTGTGTGCACATATCTGGAGGAAAGCATAAATCGAAAAGACACATCTTCCCCAATGTTCACTGAAACACTCTTTACAATAGCGAAGACATGGAAGCAACCAAAATTCCATCAACATATGAATATAGGTAAGGAATATGTGATACATATATATAATGGAATATGACTCAGCCATAAAATAGAAGAAAAAATGCCAATTGCAGTAACATGGATGGACCTAGAGATGATTGTACTAAGTGAAGGAAGTCAGACAGAGTAAGACAAATATTGCATGATATCACTTCTAGGTGGAACCTAAAAATTGATACAAATGAACTAACTTACAAAACAGAGGAAGACTCACAGACTTGGAAAACAAACGTATGGTTACCAAAGGGGAAAGGTGGGGGGTAGGGATAAATCAGGAACTTGGGGTAAACATACGGATACTACTATATATAACATAGATAAGCAACAAGGACCTACTGTATAGCACAGGGAACTCTACTCAATATTCTGGGAATACCTTTATCAAAAAAGAATCTGAAAAAGAATGAATATATGTATATGTGTAACTGAATCACTTGCTGTGCAGCTGAAACGAATACAACATTGTAAATCAACTATAGTCCAATAAAATTTAAATTACAAAATAAAGAAAATCACCTATATTTCAAAAGAAAAAAAGAATTCCCACATATTTTTATGGCTTGATAGCTTACTTTTTTAGTGCTCAATATTATCCCATTCCCAGAATATATTAATACTATATCATTTCATTCACCTATTGGAGGACACCTTAGTTTCATTCACATTTTGGTAATATTGAATTAGGTGCTATAAATATCCATATGCAGATTTTCATCTGGAAGTTTGTTTTAAACTACTTTCAGTAAATATCCATGAGAACACTTGCCGGATTGTACAGTAAGGGAATGTTCAATATTATAGCAAGTGTCAATCAGACTACCAAAGTAGCTGTATTATTTTTCATTTCCACCAATAACAAATGACATTTCCTATTGTTCCACATCCACTACAGAATTTGTTCTTGTCAATGTTCACATTTTAGCCATTCTAATGGCTAAAATCGTATCTAATTGTATTGTTAATTTGCTTTTTCATGGCAGCATGTAATCTGGATTATTCTTCTGTATACTTATATGTATAGTGTCTATTTTCTTTGGTCAGGTGTCCATAAAGTATATTGGTCTACATTTTATTTAGGCTGCTTTCATTTTTTTCTACCCAATCTGTTTTTGTTTTATTTATTTTCATGCCTTATTGCATTAGCAAGGACTTGGAATAAAATATAGAAAAGGAGTCATGAAAGGGGACATCCTTGCTTTTACCTGAATTTAGTGGAAAAGCTTCATGTTTTTGACCATTAATCATGATGTAAGATAAAAGTTTCCTGTAGATCTTTGTTATCAACTTGAGAAAGCGCCAGTCTATTTCTTTAACTGAGAGTTTTTATGAAGAATGGGTGTTAGATTTTTTCAAAGTTCTTCTGAATCTATTGATATGCTCATGATTGTCTTAAGGGTGTTGATATGATGGATATAATTATTTGATTTTTAGAATGTTGAACCAGACTTGCATACCTGGGATTATTCCCTCTCATTCATGATATAAAATTCTCTCAAAGTATTGTTGGATTCGATTTGTTAATATTTTTTTGAGGATTTTTGCATTGATGTTCCTGAGAGATACTGGTCAGTTTTCTTTACTATTCATATGTTCCTCTAAGTTTGGATGTTGTGGATTTAGTGTCAGACATTCATTTGGGGAGATTCTCAGTCATTTTTAAAAAACATTTTCTGTTCTTTGTTATCTTTATTCTCCTCCTGCTATACCCATTATGTATAGGTCACAGCATTTTTCGTTGTTCCACAATTATTGATTACTCTGCTCTGTTGATTTCTTTGCTGCCCATTTTCTCTTTTCTTTTGAGATTTAAAGGTTTCTCTTGATATGTCTTCAAGCTCACAGATATTTCTCCTCAGCCAGCTCTTTGACTGCTAAAACAAAATACGAGACTTGGTGTTTTATAAACAACAGAATATTTTTGTTTTCTCATAATTGCTGAGGCTGAAAAGTTCAAGAACAAGTTCCCAGGGGCTTCCCTGGTGGTGCAGTGGTTAAGAATCTGCCTACTAATAAAGGGGACACAGGTTCAAGCCCTGGTCCGGGAAGATCCCACATGCCATGGAACAACTAAGCCCATGCAGCACAAATACTGAGCCTGTGCTCTAGAGCCCAGAGGCCACAACTACTGAGCCCATGTGCCACAACTACTAAAACCCACATGCCTAGAGCCCGTGCTCCACAACAAGAGAAGCCACCCAATGAGAAGCCCGCACACTGAAACAAAGACCCAACGCAGCCCCAAAATTAATTTAAAAAAAAAAATGAACAAGTTGCCAGCTGACTTGGTGTCTGGTGGGGGATCAATTTCTGGTTCATAATGTGGGTCTTCTCGCTCAGCAATGAAATCATGTAATGGGCATAAGATCTTCTGTGTGCTACATTTATTAGGTCACTAATCCCATGTTTGAGGTCTCTGGCCTCATGACCTAATCACCTCCCAAAAGCCCCACCTCCTAATACCATCAACACGGGAGCTGGGTTTCAAAATTTTAAAATTAGAGGTACAAAATGTTTACACCATAACAGGGACCACAGAGTTAACTGATTTTTCCTTTCATGTAAAAGGTTTGCACATTTATATTTATTATATAATCCCAAAACCCTCATTTGTTTTTAAGATTCTTTTCCCGTATACACCAGTACAGACCACTGAGTAGAGTTCCCTGTGCGATAAAGCAGGTCCTTATCAATACTTATCTATTTTATATATAGTAGTGTGTATAGGTCAGTCCCAATCTCCCAGTTTATCCCTTCCCCACTTATCCCCTGGTAACCATAAGTTTGTTTTCTATATCCATGACTCTATTTCTGTTGAGTAAATAAGTTCATTTGTACCTTTTTTTCCTGTTTTAGATTCCTCATATAAGCAATATCGTATGATATCTGTCTTTCTGTGTCTGACTTGCTTCACTCAGTATAACAATCTCTAGGTCCATCCATGTTGCTACAAAACCCTTAATTGTTAAGGATAACCCTCAATTTTTTCCAGTATCATCAGCAGTTCTTTCTGGCAGACATGTAATAACACTTTTTAAACAAGGATATTGAGACCAAGTCTCCTGACCTGCAAACAAACAAAACATTCATATAGTGAAAACTTTGCACATCAAAGGATGAACGCACTTGGTCTAAATCCCTTTGCACCCACTGCTGACAGAGGGCAGAGTAGTTTGACTCACTAATCTTCCTTATGTGCACTTCTTCCTAATGGGGTATTCCATCTAAAACTTATAAGAAGCGGGAATGCATCATGTAACACACCAATCTCTCCTACAGATTCTGAAGCAGCAAAAAAAACAAAAACAAAAACATGATGTATCCATCCAAAGGGTTCTGTCCACATTGTTACAGTAGTTTTCCTTGCACTGTGAAACCTTTTCAAACCCTATCACTTGAAACTATTTTTATTTTTTTCAACAAAAATAATGTCAATCTGCAGTCACATGCTCCAGTAATATTACACTATCCCTTGTGCAAGTATGTAGGGATTCGAGGAGCTATGGGAGGCTATCATGAGAGGTTGCCTAGAGTAATTAGGACATTTTATTTATGTTGGCTCTTCTCCCTAAGATGTCTGCTGTCCTCTTCTTTTTGTAGCTACTAGCGTTGAGAAAGTGACCAAGATAAGGCCCTTCTCTTTTACTGCCCATGAATGCACCCGTGATGAACCCCACAGACCTTGGTGCTGCCAGAATCCCCTGAACCTACTGACCCTCCATGCATGGCATGACATAGATAAGGATGGTGATGTGTATACTTGTATAGAGCATGCTACAAAATTTTCGAGTCTTCCCTTCCTCATAATTCCAAAGAATAGATTTCTTTGGATTTCTGCTTAATGCTGCTGGAGTTGATACATAAATTGAGGGAGGTATCAGGGCCCACCAAAAGAGAGGGTAACTGCACAGAAAAAGCAGGTACGTTTCTGTGTAGTTTCAAGCAGCTTATGTGCTGTATCAACCATGGTGACATGTTGACCCCTCCTCTTTCTACTAGTAGTACAACAAACATAAAGGATATTTAGGCTGCTTGTTTTATCCCCACCTCTCACAACTGATCTGCATTCACATATAGGACAATGAAGGGTCCTTTCTACCATCTTAACCAATACTTGAGAACTAGAAAATGTCCAGATTTTTCCAGGGATTATTTTCATATTCCCCAACCAGGCCTATGAAGGAATCTTACCTATTGTGTTTAATGAAGTCATATCTCTGACGGCATCCCATAATCTACAACACTGGAAAGAAATTTGAAGGGTTTTATATTTTACCATATTTGAAATTCCAATATTTTAGCCTGACACGTTTTTGGATTTTAGAAAAAAAATACTTTAAATGAGACAAAAAAGTCATTTTTATGACACAAGAAGACAGCAATACTTTTATATTTTTATCTGTTCCACTTGCACACAAAACTCTCATGAGATTATGTAAAGCAGTCCTGTTGGGTGCTGTGCATGGTGCAAGTATGGATTAAAACTTAGGAATCTTAAGCTTCAGTCACCTGAAACTTTTAAATTAGGATGCAAGCAATCCTGTCCAACATTTGAACAGAGAAAGACACTCTTTATTTTATTTGTCAGGTAATTAATCTGTCTTTTGCCCCAAGGAGAGAAACAACTGGCATCTTCCATCAATGTGTTGTACAAAACTCTTTGAACAGAAAGTGTAAGCAGAGGCTGATACAAGATGTGAAAAAAACAAAAAATGAGAGACCCTTGTGGCATTTTCTCCTAACTTATTGCAATCTCCCATTTAAAATGTGGGAATATTCAATCTTCTGAGGAAAAAGGCCCAAGGAAGGTTTCTGAGTCTGTGGAATAATAGTATTGCTAAAGATTTCAGGAGGCCAGACGAATTAGTGAGAGTGACCATGAGAAACCAGAGAAAAGTCAGATCCATGGATGAAGTGATGTTTACCTCTGTGAATCAGTGAGAAGTAGGAGCAAATGAAAAGAAAGCTGAATACAACATTTTCTGAATAAATGTAACCTTTCAGCTGTCATAGAAAAATTAATACTCACTATGATACAACACATGTAGAAAGTTAACTTAAATTTAAAGCTTAATAATTAGATTTATTGAAGAAATGAAAACATATCTGTGGTTTAGAATAAATAATGTATTCGGCTACAGATAAGACTACATAAATAAATAGAAATAAGACTAAATAAAGAAGAAAATAACAAATTAGATGTTATTAACATTAAAAACTGACACTCACATAAGAAAGAGAAGGAGAGATAGAAAGAGAGAACTCATATCAAGCGTATATTAAAAACTCCTAAATAAGAAGTCTTCAGATGTTAAAAAAAAAGTCTTCAATAAGAAGAAAATGTAATAGCAAAAATGGGGAAAATATACCAAAAGATATTTCAAAAAAGAGAGTACAGAATGTTAAGTAAACATATCAAAAGATGCTTGGCTTCTCAGTAGTCAATTAAATGCAAAAAAGTGATACCTGGAATTATCACTCACCAAAAAGAAAGTTCAAATGAAAATGACAGGTATTTTCAAGTTTGACAAGAATGTGTATAATCCCTGAATCTCATTCACTGCTGATGAGGATGAAAAATCATACAAATGTTTTGAAAATATTTAGAAATATCTAAAAAGATAAACACATGAAAGCTATGACTCAAACATTTTACTACTACATGTATACTGAACAATAATTTATACACACACCACCAAAGCTCAAGTTCTAGAATATATATATACCAGTGCTATTCTAAATAGACACAAACTGAAAATCACTCATATTGTAATACAGATTGGTATAAATTAAATAATAGTTAAATATTTACACTATGGAATCCTATGCAACAGTGGCAATACATGATCACAACAGGCAACCATATAGGCATATTCACATACAACATAAAATAAAAAGCCCAATCCAAAAGTGATTTTACTGTGCCATAACATTTACATAAAATACAAAATACAGGTAACGTGATCTTTTTCTTAGATACCAGAACAATATTAAACCTTAAGGGGAGTCACTAGAATGGGACCCGGTGGGGGGGGTCTCTGAGTATCTGACAATTTTCTGTGTCTTTATCTAGAAGCTATGTATAGAGTGTATTCAGATTCTGAATTTTCTGAAATTTGTCATTTCCTTACAAACCATGCATATTTTTAGTTGTTTTTTATACATAACAAAAAGTAAAAAAGATAGACTAGGGAAGGCAATATATTAGCACTATAATATCCATGCTTTTCAAGGTGGAAGTGAAAGGTATTAAACACTTGACATTGTGATTACTTCTTAAAAGTAAGGTGAAAATTTGAGATTAATAAATAAGACATACTTCTTCATATATAATCCTCAAACAGGAGGGGTAGAAAGGAGTATTATTTTTTTAATTGAATACAGAATTGTTAAGATAGAAAATAATGAAAACACACTAGGTTTAAAAAAGAGCACAATGGACTTCCCTGGTGACACAGTGGGTAAGAATTTGCCTGACAATGCAGGTGACAGGGGTTCAATCCCTGGTCTGGGATGATCCCACATGCTGCAGAGCAACTAAGCCCGTATGCCACAACTACTGAGCCTGTGCTCTAGAGCCTGCAAGCAACAACAGTAGAGCCTGCATGACACAACTACTGAAGCCCATGCACCTACAGCCCATACTCTACAACAAGAGAAACCACCGCAAGGAGAAGCCTGTGCACCACAAAAATGAGTAACCCTTGTTTCACACAACTAGAGAAACCCTATGCAGCAACGAAGAACCAATGCAACCAAAAGTAAATAAAATTAAATCTTTTGATTTCTGAGATGACTCACTCACGTGGCTGTAGGTAAGAGGCCTCTGTTCCTTGCCACATGGATCTCTCCTTAGGGCTGCTTGAGTGTCCTCATGACATGGCAGCTTGCTTACCCCAGGATGGGTGATGTAGCAGAAACCAAAGCAGAAGCTGCAATGTCGTTTATAACTTTGGAAGCTGCACCTTGTCATTTCTTCAATTTCTTATTAGTTAAACAGTCAGCCCTTTTCAAGTGCGAGGAGCCACACAGGTACATGAAGACTGCTAGATAATTAGGGGATAATTAGGGCCATCTTGGAGGCTGGCTACCAAAGTAGCTGACTAGCTGAAGACTGAATTTTGTTTTCTTCACTTCTGGAGAGAAAATGGTCCGTGAATCTCATTGGTGGTGTTTGAGATGTACCAAAGCTACCTCTTACTCTCACCCCCCAGACGTGTGGCTGAAAGGGTCTTGGTGCTCCGGCCGGATGTCAAGCCTGTGACTCTGAGGTGGGAGAGCCAAGTTCACGACATTGGTCTACAAGAGACCTCCGGCACCTTGTAATATCGAACGGCAAAAGCTCTCCCAGAGATATCCGTCTCAATACTAAGACCCAGCTCCACTCAGAGACAAGCAAGATCCAGTGCTGGACATCCCATGCCAAAAAAATACCAACACAGGAATGCAGGCCCACCCATTAGCAGAGAGGGTGCCTAAAATCATAATAAGGTCACAGACACACCAGAACACATGACTGGATGTGGACCTGTCCATCAGAAAGACAAGATCCAGACACACCCACCAGAACACAGGCACCAGTCCCCTCCACCTGAAAGCTTACACAACCCACTGAACCAACCTTAGCCACAGGGGGCAGACACGAAAAACAATGGGAACTACGAATCTGCAGCCTGCCAAAAGGAGACCCCAAACACAGTCCCCAAAGCCAACTGAGAAGACAGAGAAACACACAGCAGATGAAGGAGCAAGGTAAAAACCCACCAGACCAAACAAATGTAGAGGAAATAGGCAGTCTACCTGAAAAAGAATTCAGAGTAATGATAGTAAAGATGATCCCAAATCTTGGAACTGGAATGGAGAATATACAAGAAACTTTAACAAGGAGCTAGAAGAACTAAAGAGCAAACAAACAATGATGAACAACACAATAAATGGAATTAAAAATTCTCTAGAAGGAAACAATAGCAGAATAACTGAGGCAGAAGAATGGACAAATGACCGGGAAAATAAAATAGTGGAAATAACTACTGCAGAGCAGAATAAAGAAAAAAGAATGAAAAGAATAGAGGACAATCTGAGACACCTCTGGGACAACAATAAACGCACCAACATTCAAATATAGTGGTCCCCGAAGTAGAAGAGAAAAAGAAGGAGACTGAGAAAATATTTCAAGAGATTATAGTTGAAAACTTCCCTAATATGGGAAAGGATTAACAACTTGATTGTTAATCAAGTCCAGGAAGCGCAGAGAGTCCCATACAAGATAAACCCAAGGAGAAACATACCAAAATATATATTAATCAAACTATCAAAAATTAAATACAAAGAAAAAATATTAAAAGCAGCAAGGGAAAAACAACAAATAACATACAAGGGAATCCCCATAAGGTTAACAGCTGATCTTTCAGCAGAAACTCTGGAGGCCAGAAGGGACTGGCAGGACATATTTAAAGTGATGAAAGGGGAAAAGCCACAACCAAGATTACTCGACCTAGCAAGGATCTCATTCAGATTCGACAGAGGAGTTAAAACCTTTACAGAGAAGCAAAAGCTAAGAGAATTCAGCACCACAAAACCAGCTCTACAACAAATGCTAAAGGAGCTTCTCTAGGTGGGAAACACAAGAGAAGGAAAAGACCTACAATAACAAACCCAAAACAATTAAGAAAATGGTAATAAGAACATACATATCAATAATTACCTTAAATGTAAATGGATTAAATGCTCCAACCAAAAGACGTAGACTGGCTGAATGGATCTGAAAACGTGACCGGTATTTATGAGGTCTACAAGAGACCGACTTCAGACCTAGGGACACATACAGACTGAAATTTAGGGGATGGAATAAGATATTACATGCAAATGGAAATCAAAAGAAAGCTAGAGTAGCAATTCTCATATCAGACAAAAAAGGCTTTAAAATAAAGACTATTACAGGAAACTAAGAAGGACACTACATAATGATCAAGTGATCAAACCGAGAAGAAGATATAACAATTGTACATATTTATGCACCCAACATAGGAGCACCTCAATACATAAGGCAAATGCTAACAGCCATAAAAGGGGAAATTGCCAGTAATGTAATCGTAGTAGAGGAATTTAGCACCCGTCTTTCATCAATGAACAGATCATCCAAAATGAAAATAAATAAGGAAACACAAGCTTTAAATGATACATTAAACAAGATGGACTTAATTGATATTTATAGGACATTCCATTGAAAAACAACACAATACACTGTTTCTCAAGTGCTCGTGGAACATTCTGCAGGATAGATTATATCTTGGGTCACAAATCAAGCCTTGGTAAATTTAAGAAAATTGAAATCGTATCAAGTATCTTTTCCGACCACAACGCTATCAGACTAGATATCAATTACAGGAAAAAAATCTGTAAAAAAATACAAACACATGGACGCGAAACAATGCACTACTTAATAACCAAGACATAACTGAAGAAATCAAGGAAGAAATAAAAAAATACCTAGAAACAACTGATAATAAAAACATGAAGACCCAAAACCTATGGGATGCAGCAAAAGCAGTTCTAAGAGGGAAATTTATAGCAATACAATCCTACCTCAAGAAACAAGAAACATCTCAAACAAACAAGCTAACCTTACACCTAAAGCAATTAGAGAAAGAAAGAAAGAAAAAAAAAACCCAAAGTCAGCAGAGGAAAGAAATCACAAAGATCAGATCAGAAATAAATGAAAAAGAAATGAAGGAAACAACAGCAAGATCAAAAAAACTAAAAGCTGGTTCCTTGAGAAGATAAACAAAATTGATAAACCATTAGCCAGACTCATCAAGAAAAAAAGGGAGAAGACTCAAATCAATAGAATTATAAATGAAAAAGAAGAAGTAACAAATGACACTGCAGAAATACAGAGGAGCATGTGAGATTACTGCAAACAACTATATGCCAATAGAATGGACAACCTGGAAGAAATGGACAAATTCTTAGAAAAGCACAACCTTCCAAGACTGAACCAGGAAAAAATAGAAACTATAAGCAAACCAATCCCAAGCACTGAAATTGAGACTGTGATTAAAAATCTTCCAACAAACAAAAGGCCAGGACCAGATGGCTTCACAGGCAAATTCTATCAAACATTTAGAGAGGAGTTAACAGCTATCCTTCTCAAACTCTTCCAAAATATAGCAGAGGGAGGAACTCTCCCAAACTTATTCCATAAGACCACCTTATCCCTGATACCAAAACCAGACAAAGATGTCACAAAGAAAGAAAACTACAGGCCAATATCACTGATGAACATAGATGCAAAAATCCACAGCAAAATACTAACAAACAGAATCCAACAGCACATTAAAAGGATCATACACCATGATCAAGTGAGGTTTATCCCAGGGATGCAAGGATTCTTCAATATATGCAAATCAATGTGATACACCATATTAAAAAACTGAAGGATAAAAACCATATGGTCATCTCAACAGATGCAGAAAATGCTTTCAACAATATTAAACACCCATTTATGATAAAAACCCTCCGGAGAGTAGGCAGACAGGGAACTTTCCTCAACATAATAAAGGCCATATATGACAAACCCACAGCCAAGATCATTCTCTATAGTGAAAAAGTGAAACAATTTCCACCAAGATCAGGAATAAGACAAGGTTGCCCACTCTCACCACTATTATTCAACACACTTTTGGAATTTTTAGCTACAGCAACCAGAGAAGAAAAAGAAATAAAAGGAATCCAAATCAGAAAAGAAGAAGTTAAGCTCTCACTGTTTGCAGATGACACAATACTATACACAGAGAAACCTAAAGAAGCTACCAGAAACCTACTAGAGTTAATCAATGAATCTGGTAAGGTTGCAGGATAAAAAAATTAATGTACAGATATCTCTTTCATTCCTATACACTCAATATGAAAAATCTGAAAGAGAAATTAAGGAAACACTCCCATTTACTACTGCAACAAAAAGAATAAAATATCTAGGAATAAACCTACCTAAGGAGAAAAAAGACATTTACTCAACAAAGTATAAGACACTGATGAAAGAAATCAAAGATGACACAGATAGAGAGATATACCATGTTCTTGGATTGGAAGAATCAACATTGTGAAAATGACTATACTACACAAAGCAATCTACAGATTCAATGCAATCCCTATCAAACTACCAGTGGCATTTTTCAGAGAACTAGAACAAAAAATTTCACAATTTGTATGGAAACACAAAAGACCCCAAACAGCCAAAGCAATCTTGAGAAGAAAAACAGAGCTGGAGAAATCAGGCTCCCTGACTTCAGACAATACTACAAAGCTACAGTAGTCAAGATAGTATGGTACTGGCACAAAAACAGAAATATAGATCAATGGAACAGGAGAGAAAGCCCAGAGATAAGCCCATACACATATGGTCACCTTATTTTTGATAAAGGAGGCAAGAACATACAATGGAGAAATCACAGCCTCTTCAATAAGTGGTGCTGGGAAAACTGGACAGCTACAGGTAACAGAATGAAATTAGAAGACTCCTTAACACCATACATAAAAATAAATTCAAAATTGATTAAAGACCTAAATGTAAGGCCAGATACTGTAAAACTCTTAGAGGAAAACATAGGCAGAACACTTTATGACATCAATCACAGCAAGATCCTTTTTGACCCACCTCCTAGAGAAATGCAAATAAAAACAAAAATAAACAAATGAGACCTAAGGAGACTTAAAAGATTTTGCACATCAAAGGAAAACGTAAACAAGACGAAAAGACAACCCTCAGAATGGGAGAAAATATTTGCCAATGAAGCAACTGACAAAGGATTAATCTCCAAACTTTACAAGCAGCCCATGCAGATCAATACCAAAAAAACAAACAACCCAATCCATAATTGGGCAGAAGACCTAAATAGACATTTCTCCAAAGAAGATATACATATTGCCAACAAACACATGAAAGAATGCTCAACATCCCTGATCATTAGAGAAATGCAAATCAAAATTACAATGAGGTATCACCACACACAGGTAAGAATGGCCATCATCAAAAAAATCTACAAACGATAAATGCTGCAGAGGTGAGGAGAAAAGGGAACCCTCTTGCACAATTGGTGGGAGTGCAAATTGATACAGCCACTATCGAGAACAGTATGGAGGTTCCTTGAAAAACTAAAAATAGAACTACCATATGACACAGCGATCCCACTACTGGGCATATACCTGGAGAAAACCATAAATCAAAAAGAGTCATGTTCCACAATGTTCGTTGCATCTCTATTTGCAATAGCCAGGTCACGGAAGCAATCTAAGTGTCCATCAACTGATGAATGGATAAAGAACATGTTGCACATCTTCAATATAAAATGGAATATTACTCAGCCATAAAAAGAAATGAAATTGAGTTATTTGTAGTGAGGTGAATGGACCTAGAGTCTGTCATACAGAGTGAAGTAAGTCAGAAAGAGAAAAACAAATACTGTATGCTAACACATATATATGGAATCTAAAAAAAAAGAAAAAAAATCGTTGGGAAGAACCTAGGGGCAGGACAGGAATAAAGACGCAGACATAGAAAATGGACTTGAGGACATGGGGAGGTGGAAGGGTAAGCTGGGATGAAGTGAGAGAGTGGCATGGACTTATATATACTACCAAATGTAAAATAGATAGCTAGTAGGAAATAGCTGCATAGCACAGGGAGATCAGCTCAGTGCTTTTTGACCACTTAGAGGGGTGGGATAGGGAGGGTGGGAGGCAGACGCAAGAGGGAGGAGATACGGGGATATATGTATATGTATAGCTGATTCACTTTGTTATAAAGCAGAAACTAACACACCATTGTAAAGCAATTATAGTCTAATAAAGATATCAAAAATAAATAAATAATTTATGCTCCCCCCAAATTAAATCTTTTAAAAGAATAAATAAATAAAAAAGAGCACTCAATAACATGGTACCTCTAAACCTAAGTATTTTCACTACTATAGTAAATGTAAATGGATTCATATCTTCTATTAAAGTGTAATTTTTTATATTATGTGCAACTAAATTTTTTTCACAATATACAGGTAAAATAAAAGAATTACATTAGAAAGGAGAAAACATTCCATGTATTTAAAAACAATAAAACAATAAGCATATAATATGCATCTCAGATAAAGTAGACTTTAAGTTCAGAACAATTTGTCATTATTGTAATTAGTATTATTATCCCAATTTCTTAAAAATATTTCAATACTTTTTCTATTTGAGAAAATATTTTAATATTTTTTCTTTGCTCTTTTTTGGTCTAATAGATGGTATGTATTTAGGTGCTAACATAACCTAAAAATATATGTTGTTTTTTTTAAATCCGAACAAACCTGAATCAAGAAGAAATAGATAACTTGAACATACTGACCACTAAAACCAAAATAGAATATGAAATTTAAAAAAAAACACCCTACCAACAAAAGTCCAGGATCAGATGGTTTCACAGGCAAATTCTACCAAATATACAAAGGAGAACTTACACTGATTCTTCTCAAACTCTTCCAAAAGATTGAAGAGTAAGGAATACTTCCAAAGACATTCTATGAAGCCACCATCACCCTGATATCAAAAACAGATGGGGGGGGGGACTTCCCTGGTGGCACAGTGGTTAAGAATCTGTCTGCCAATGCAGGTGACATAGGAAAGAGCCCTGGTCCTGGAAGATCCCACATGCCGTGGAGCAGCTAAGCCTGTGTGCCACAACTACTGAGCCTGATAGCCACAACTGCTGAAGCCTACGCACTTAGAGCCCATGCTCTGCAAAAAAAGAAGCTACTGCAATGAACACGCTGCACACCACAACGAAGAGTAGCCCCTGCTCGCTGCAATTAGAGAGAACCCGTGCACAGCAATGAACACCCAATGCATCCAAAAATAAATAAAGAAATTTACGAAAAAAGAAAAAAAAAACAAACAGATGGGGCCTTTTCTGGTGGTCCAGCAGTTAGGATTTCGCCTTCCAGTGCAGGGGGTGCAGGTTCAATCCCTATTGGTGGAGCTAAGATCCCACATGCCTCACAAACAAGAAACCAAAACATAAAACACAAGCAATATTGGAACAAATTCAATAAAGATTTAAAAAAACACACAGGGAAAGACGCTACCAAAAATGAAAATTGCAGACCAATATCATTGATAAATATAGATGCAAAAATTCTCAACTGAATATTAGAAAACCGAATCTGACAACACATAAGAGGATCATACACCATGACCAAATTTGATTCACCCCAGTGTGTCACAAAGGTGTTTCAACATATGCAAATCAATCAACATGATACACCCCATCAACAAAGGAAAAACACATAACAAATGATCATCTCAATAGATGCCGAAAAAACATTTGAAAAACTTTAACATCCATTCATGATAAAAACACTTACCAAAGTGGGTATAGAGGGAACATATCTCAACATAATAAAAGCTATTGATGACAAACCCACAGCCAATATAATACTCAATTTTCATAAGCTGAACGCCTTCCTGCTAAAAACTGGAACAAGACAAGGATGCCCACTCTCACCTCTTCTCTTCAACATAGTATTGGAAGTCCTAGCCACAACAATCAGACAAGAAAAAGAAATTAAATTAAACCAAATTGGAAGGGAAGAGATAAAGTTGTCATTATATGCAGATGACATGATAATATATATAAAAGAAACCCTAAAAATTCCACACAAAACTACTAGAACTGATAAACAAATTCAGCAAAGTAGCAGGATACAAGATTAATATACATAAATTGGTTGCATTTCTTGGTTTTTCTTTTTTTTAAATTTATTTTGGCTGCATTGGGTCTTCATTGCTGTGCACAGGCTTTCTCTAGTTGTGGCCAGTGGAGGCTAGTCTTCGTTGTGTGCATACTTCTCATTGCAGTGCCTTCTCTTCTTGTAGAGCACGGGCTCTAGGCATGCGGGCTTAAGTAGTTGTGGCACATGGGCTCAGTAGTTGTGGCTCACGGGCTCTAGTGTGCAGGCTAAGTAGTTGTGGCACATAGGTTTAGTTGCTCCACGGCATGTGAAATCTTCCTTCACCAGGGCTCAAACCCATGTCCCCTGTATTGGCAGGTGGATTCTCAACCACGGAGCCATGAGGGAAGTCCCTGGTTACATTTCTTTACACTAACAATGAAATATCAGAAAGGAAATGTAAACAAGCAATTTCCCTTTTAAAAATGGCATCAAAAAAATAAAATACTTAGGAGTAAACCTCACCAAGGAGGTGAAAGACTTATATGTTGAGAACTACAAAACATTAGTAAAGGAAACTGAAGATGATTCAAAGAAATGGAAAGACATCTCACATTCTTGGATGGGAAGAATTAATAATGTTAAAATGGCTATACTACCCAAAGCAATCTACAGATTTAATGTGAACCCTATCAAATTACCCATGACATTTTCCCCAGAACTAGAACAAATAATCCTAAAATGTATCTGGAACCATAAAAAGTCAGAACTGTCAACACAATCCTGAGGAAAAAGAACAAAGCAGGAGGCATAACCCTCCTAAACTTCAGACAATACTACAAAGTTACAGTAATCAAAACCACATGGTATTGGCACAGAAAGAGATACATGGATCAGTGGAATGGAATAGAGAGCCCAGAAATAAACCCACACACCTATGGTCAATTAACCTTCAACAAAGGAGGCAAGAATATACAATGGGGAAAAGAGAGTCTCTTCAGCAAGTGTGTTTTGAAAGTTGGACAGCCGTATGCAAATCAGTGAAGTCAGAACATACCCTCACACCATACAGAAAAATAAATTCAAAACAGCATATATGCTTAAATATAAGATAGGACACCTTAAAACTCCTAGAAGAGAACATAAGCAAAACATTCTCTGACATAAATCATACCAAAGTTTTCCTAGGTAGATCTCCTAGGGCAGTACAAACACAGTAAGTCACCTACATATGAACCTTCAAGTTGCAAACTTTCAAAGATGCAAACGTCCATTTGCATGACCAATCATATAAGTTAGTTCACGTGTCTGGCATACATTGTCACGTGTGTGCATCCTCAATAAGTAGTTGTGCTTTTGTGTAGTTTACAGTACTGTATAGAGTACAAGTAGTACAAGATGAGTACAAGCCCAAGATGTCTGGAAGCAAGCGTAAAAGCAGCGGTGATGTAGCTGGTACTGTTAAGAAGCGCCAAGCGATAATGAAGGAAACAAGAGTGAAAGTAATTGAGAGAGTGGAGCGAGGCAAAAAGATGTTAGACATCGTTCATTCTTATAACATGAATCATTCAACCATTGGCACGAATCTAAAGAACAAGGACAAGATCATGGAACATGTGAAGTCTGCTGTGCCGACAATGTTGACAAAATATTGAAGAAGCATGGAAAAGTGATGGAGGAGATGGAGAAAGTTCTCAGTGGGCGGATGCAGGATCAACATCAGTGCTGAGTCCTGCTCAGCTTAATGCTGATTCAAGAGAAAGCTAAAAGGCTTTATGAAGACTTGAAGAAGAAACACGGCAAAGAATCAGAGGGCACGTCTTTTAATGCCAGCCATGGCTGATTTCATCGGTTCAAGGCTACAGCCAACCTTCACAATGTAAAAGTAACTGGAGAGGCAGCAAGTGCAGATAGGATAGCTGTCCGGGAACTTCCGGAAACACTCTGAGAAATTATTGATGATGGTGTGCATTTACCCAACCAGGTTTTTAATGTAGGTGAGACACAACTGCACTGGAAGAGGATGCCAGACCGAAGTTACATCAGTAAGGAGGAAAAGTTGATGCCGGGCTATAAAGCAGCAAAGGATAGGCTAACTGTTGTTTGGCAGCAATGCTTCCGGTGAATTGAAGCTGGAGCCTCTCTTAGTTTATAATTCAGAGAACCCGAGAGCCCTTAAAAACATAGCCAAGGGCTCTCTTCCTGTTGCGTGGAAGCGTAACCCCAAATCCTGGATGACATAGGCCACATTCCAGGACTGTTTTTGCCACCACTTTATCCCAGATGTAGAAAAATATTGCTTGGAGGAGGACGTTCCAGCAAAACATTCTTTTGGGCTCGACAATGCTCTGGGCCACGCCCCATTCATGGATGACTTTCATGCGAAAGTGAAAGGAGTGCGTATGTCACCGAATACTACGTTGCTCCTCCAACCTATGGACCAGGAAGTTAGAGCAACTTTCAAGAAATATTATTTATGTCACACTTTTTGTCAGGCACTAAAGGTAAGTGACAAATCAGGAACAACCTAGGGACAACTTTGGAAGGACTATAACATCTACAAGACCATAAAAGACATTGACTTTGCATGGTGTGAGGGTATGGAGGTCACCATGAATGGGGTTTGGAAGAACCTTTGCCCACAGTTTGTTCATGATTTTTGTGGATTTGAGAAGGTAGATCAGAAGTCCGAAGAGGTCTTCAGCAACGTAGTGACCCTCAGCGATAAGCTGGAGCTAGATCTGCAAGAGGACAATTTCATTGAACTCCTTGCTGTGCAACATGAGGAGCTTACTGATGGAACTGGAGGCCCAGAGAAAGGATAAAAGGGACAGGAGGAAGAAGAAGTAACTGAAGAACTGAAGAGATTCACGACACAGAAAATGGCAAGGGAATCTTATTTGAGGAAGCACTGTTAGTTTTTGACGCACAGGACCCGAACCTAGAATGGTACCCAAAGGTGGCAGCAGCCATTCAGAATGAAATCCAGTGCTGCCTTGTCATCTATGATGAGAAAAAAAGAGCTACTACCCAGACATCAATGGATCATTCCTTCAAGAGGGTAGATAGAATCAAATCCAGCAAGGAACCAGAACCTGTGCCATCAGCGTCAGGCATGAGTGAAATTGCAGCTTGCCCTCCGTCTCCTACTGCTGATAATCCTTCACCTCTACCATCTCCCACCTCCTCTCCCTCCTCTAATCAGTAACTCTTCTCGCCTGTTCCCTCGATGCCAGCCCGAGTATCCCAGCTTTGTACTGTATTACTGTACTTTTCAAGCTACTGTACTGTAAGATTAAAAATGATTTCTTTCTTTTTGTGTTTGTTTTTTATGTGTTGTTTGCGTGAAAAGTATTATAAACCTATTATGGTACAATACCATATGGCCGACTGTGTAAATTGGGTACCTAGGGTAACTTTGTTGGACTTACAAACAAATTGGACTTACAAACACACTTTTGGAACAGAACTTGCTCATATGTAGGGAACTTACTGTAAAAGCAAAAAAGAAACAGGAACTAATCAAACTAATAAGCTGTTGCACAGCAAAGGAAACCATAATCAAAATGAAAATACAACCTATGGACTGGGAGAAAATATTAGCAAATGATGAGACTGACATGGGCTTAATTTCCAAAATATACAAACAGCTCATACAATTCAATAACAAAATAACAAATAACTCAATGGAAAAATGGGTAGAAGACCTAAATAAACATTTCTCCAAAGAAGACATACAGATAGCCAATAGGCACATGAAAAGATGCTCATCATCACTAATCATTAGAGAAATGCAAATCCAAATTACAATGAGGTACCACTTCACACTGATCAGAATGGCCATCATTAAAAAAACCTACAATTAACAAATGCTGGAGGGGGTGTGGAGAAAAGGGAACCCTCCTGCACTGTTGATAGGAATGTAAACTGACACAACCACTATGGAGAACAGTATGGGGGTTCCTTAAAATCTACAAATAGAACTACCATATGACACAGCAATCGCACTACTGGGCATATACCCTGAGAAAACCATAATTCAAAAAGATACATGTACCACAATGTTCACTGTAGCACTATTTACAATAGCCAAGATAGAGAAGCAACCTAAATGTCCATCAACAGATGAATATATAAAGAAGATGTGGCACATATATACAATGGAGTATTACTCAGCCATAAAAAAGAACAAAATTGAGTTATTTGTAATGAGGTGGTTGGACCTAGAGTCTGTCACACAGAGCGAAGTAAGTCAGAAAGAGAAAAACAAATAACGTACGCTAACACATATATATGGAATCTAGAAAAATGGTACTGACGAACCTAGTGACAGGACAGGGATAAAGACACAGATGTAGAGAACGGACTTAAGGACATGGGGGGCAAGGGGAGACGGGGACGTAGTGAGAGAGTAGCACTGACATATATACACTACCAAATGTAAAATAGCTAGTGGTAAGCTGCCGTATAGCACAGGGAGATCAGCTCGGTGCTTTGTGTCCCCCTAGAGGGGTGGGATAGGGAAGCTGGAGGGAGGCTCAAGAGCGGGGGATATGGGGAATATATGTATACATAGAGCTGATTCACTTTGCTTTAAAGCAGAAACTAACACAGTGTTATAAAGCAGTTATACTCCAATAAACATGTATTTAAAAAACCCACAACATTGTAAATCAACTACACTTGAAAATATTTCTTAAGTGCAAAAAGTTTTTTGAATGTAAGTTTTTTTTGTGTGTGTACCACAGGTTCAATATATATGAATTATGTCAAATTGATTACATTGTTTTTCAAAATGAAGAATTTTTGATATTTTACATCTGCTTCATAATATAAATGCAGAAAAACTATTATTTTTTTCTAAAGTTCAGAAATATCCATTTTGCTCATTCAGTATACTATAAACCACTAACTATTCAAAAGGGATTCGTGACCTCTTCCTTCCAAAGAAATATTTCTCCACTCACACAGGTATAATAGAATGTTCTGCCATGAACTGACTTCCCACCTTAGAGACACGAGATTTGCATCCTGAAATCTCTTTCTTGCAAAAATGTCCAATTAGCATCCTAGCATTACAGAAAAGAAATGCTTTCTTCCAGATCTCAAATTCCATACAATTTTATCAAGACATCATGTATGTTTTTGTTTCACACACACAGACTGTATTTTATTTAGACAAGAGCTAAATCACCTGACACCAAGCATCGTAAATGGATGACCACAACAAAAGCAACAATGATTGCAATGACCAAACACAAAACACACTCACACTATGTCATAATATTGACATTCAGTCCAGGAATCCTCCACTGTAACAGCTCCTTTACTTTGCAGTGAAAGACATCATGTATTTTTAAATTATCAGCACCGACCTGAGGTCTTTAAAAATTAACAAAAACATAATTTTGTGTTCTCTTTCATTTATTCTGGTTCTAAGTGGTCATTACTAAACAAAAGTATTTAAGTATGTTAACGTTATCTTATAACATCATATTTCAAATGACTACCGTCTCTCCAAAGATGAAATATGAGGAACTCATGATTAGGCTCTCCAAAGTTTTACTCTCTGAATCTGTATTACCTTTCTGCTGAACTCCACACTGTTCATTATTCTCTGAGAATATTCTTTTTCTTGTATGGCCATCTCACATGCTCTTTCATTTCATGAAGTGTTTTCCTACAATTTTATGCCTAGTTTATTTCTGAGAATATGCATTATTTCAGATTGATATTTATAGACACAAAGACTTCTCTATAATTCCCTGAGAGTTTCAAGAACTCCTTCTTCTTCTTTTTTTTTAATACCTAGATTCTGAAGCTCTCCACAAAGCATTACTAAAATTACATTTACATAAGTATTTACATATTAATCACACATTAATACTTTACAATTGTATTATGATTTATTGATAATTTTGGAGCATAAATGTAGCTGTCTTATTTACCACCCTCTTGGAAATCACTTTAATACTTGCACTTAGGACTTGAAAGAGAATGGATAAATAAAAAGCTGAAGAATATGCAAATACAACTTATATATTTCTCATAAAATTAGGTGATTATCTAACCTTTATCCAGAAAAAAGAAGAGCCCAGATACTCTGCAGGCATGATACTCAAGAATGTGTGGTCTTCCAGCAGGAAAACATGCAGTAATCCACGTGGCAGAGTTTACCTGTGACCAGCTGGGGTTAGTGACCTATGCATTCCTTACATACAACATATCAGGAGTGGAAAAAGGGAAACTGTCAGTTGTGGCAATAAGTATAATGAAGATTTGTAGCAGGTCGTGCTCATATATTCAACACAGGTACAATCAAAATTTTGCTCAATTCTGGTAGATCTAAGTCTGTATCTGTTACCTTGTCTTTAATGAGGAAATGTCAGAACTGACTTACAAAAAAAAAAAGTGTTTTGTTTGTTTGTTTGTTTTAATTACAGTCACGGTGAGTAAGACATAGCTCAGAACAGTTAATGTGACTTAGTGATTCTCTCATCAGGAAATACAGTTTCTACTTCCCTGTTTATTCTCCACATCCTGTAGTAAGGTAAGTCTCAAAGAAAGATAAATCTACAGGGTGAAAAGAAAAGAAAACTTACATGTGTTGATAAGATCATTTTGACAGGTTTTACGACGTATGTCAGTGTTTCTGGGTATGGACACAAGCCAGAGCTCCCTACTCTGACATTTTCACTGATGTCATTCCCCTTGATCCTCAATTTGAAAGTTTTCTATGTTTGCGTCTTTAAGAAATTAAATAAAGAATGCTTTCTAGACATGATCCTCTAATGATTTTCAGTCAGTGGTCATCAAGAGAGGAAAAGCACAGAATCTCATCCCCACAGAAGGGTGACATTCAGTCAGGTAAGAAACTTCTCCCCGAAATCAGAGCTTCATCTTTAACATGCAACCAAAGGCTTTCACAGGGTCTGCATCACTCTGCAGGCAGCCCTACCATATGGGATTGGCTCTGAGAATCTCACATCAGATGACTGAAAAACATGTCATAGTACACTGATCTGGTACCAGATCCTGCCTCTCTTAATGATCTCCCGCAGGGACATTCGAATATACTCAGATATTTCCTGGAGCCCTCTACTCTATACAGGTACACTTCCAAGTAGAAGTGTACCTTCTAATCTCTCCTGATTAGAACATTTCAATGTTCTAATTTACTAAAGGTAAGAGAGAAACAAGAAAGAGCAAACTATGCAGGGAGCAATATATAAGATTCCTTTACTTAATGTATTTATCTGATATACCCAAATATTGAGAAATATAGATTCATTTCATAATGGTCAAGGAAAGAGGAGGAACCTCCATGCCATCAGTATATATAAAATGGAATCAATATTGCATAAGCTCCAGCTTAAGCTTAGCTACGAGGTACTAACTCTTCTCATAAAGAAGCAATAGTTCTCCATCATTTGAAGCACACTGAGGACTCAGACAGCTGGACACTGAGGGTGTAGGCTTCTCACTCGAATTCTGTACCTGCATCACAGAGCAATGAAATATTCCCAAAGAATTATTAAGGATAAGGTGGGGAGCCGAAATAAGAAAGATGAATCCATAGTCTGCCCTACCATCTGTTCTGCGGGATATTACCACCATCGTGGCCCAATATGACCTTCCCACTTTTCTCTGGGCCTCGCTACTTTCCACCTCCATCCTCTCATTATATCTTACCTACACTTGGAAACGACTCTAGTTTTTCCACTTATCTTTATCAGCAACTAATCCAAAGAGCAACTGTGTATATAACTCCTTAGAAACCTCAGGTCTGACTCAGTAATACATGACCTTCAGAGTCCAAAGTTTTCCTAATTCCCTTTATTATTGTTTTTCTACTTTCAATGTACTTACACTCTCAGGACCTCCACTGTTCTCAGGTTCGTCTTCCCTCCAAAATCTGTCAACCTAGACGTAGACTTAAGTACCACCCTCTTATTATCTTCTAGGGAATCCAGTTTTTAAAAAAGCCTCAGCAAGCCTTATGGACTTTATTAAAGACTCTTTAAGATAACCCATGGGAGATAGCAGTACACCCATAGATATCTATTTAATACACCCTCAGAGTAATTTTTTTTCTTTTTTATAAAGTCTCTTCTGTCCAATGAAGACTCTCAGCTCTTCTTCTGCAACGTATGCAGTACCTCACCCTTCTGATTACTCTCTGCTCTATCCCAGGGCCACTTCCTTTCCTGATATTACATTCTTTCCCAATTTTGTATGTTGGTAAAATCAAATAACATAAAATCTAGCGTGTTAATTATTATAAAGTGCACCGTTCAGTGATATTAAATACATGCATATTATTGGGCGATCAACATCGCCATTTATCTTTCTAATTCTTTTCTACGTTTTAAAACTGTAACTCTATATCCTTTAAATATAACTTTCCTTTTTGTTCCATAACCCCCTGAAAAGCATCATTACCCTCCCAATTTCTATGGTTTTGACTACACTAAGTACCCCATATAATTGAAATAAGTAGTTGTATTGTTATGACTCACTAAAAGTCACAAAAATGGCATTTTGGTAGCTAAATTTCCTCAGGATCCCTCCATGTTGTAGCATATTCCTAGATCTTTTCCTTCGTAACACTGAATAATATTGTATTATATGGGTATACCACACTTTGCTTATCCAGGAACTAGTGGATGAACACTTAGGTTCCTTTCATATTTTACTACTGTGATTATTACTGCTCTAAATACTGGAGTACAAATATTTCTTTAAGACCCTGATTTCAATTCCTTTGCGTATACCTCATAGTAAAATTCCTGAATCATGTAGTAATTCTATTTTTTAATATCTGAAAACTTGCCATACTCTTTTGCAAAACAGCTGTATCATTCTACATTCCCATTGACAGCACAATCCTTCCAACTCCCTCACATCCTCACCAATACTTGTTTTCTGCTTGTGTATGTGTATGTGTGTGTGTGCTTTTGTGTGTATGCATGCACACAAATATATAAACATGCATTTAGTGATACGGAGCATCTATTCAAGTGCTTAGTCATTTGTACATATTTCTGAAGAACCATCTATTCAAGTCTTTTATCCATTTTTGAATCAGGGTGTTTGCTGTTTCTTGAGTTCTCTGTATATTCTGAATAGAAATCTCTTGTCAGATATATGGCTTTCAAATATTTTCTCCCATCTTGTGGGTTGCCATTTTATTCCATTTACATTTCTTTGAAACACATTTTTTTAAATTATGTACTGCAAATTGTTTATGTTTTTGTTAGCTGTACCTTTGTTGTTATATCAAAGGTACAGCTAACAAAATAATATCACGAAAGGGAGTGGACCTGGGATAGAGCAGAGAGTAATCAGAAGGTGAGACACTGCATATGTTGAAGAAGAAGAGCTGAGAGTCTGCAAACTAAATGGTGATATAATCTACATTCAATTAATTTATACATACCCTACTGTAGAACAGGGTTTGTTATGGTGGCAGAGCCCAGTAATTATGTAAAACTGAAACCTTTATCTGCATGGGTTCAAGTCCTCTTCCTAAGAATATGTTTATAATAAGCATTCGTTCACAAATGACCCAATTTAATTCACCATAGCATTCCTCATATTAACTAAATGGAAAATCCTAGGCTATATACAAATCCAGAAAGGGCCAAAAATCATCAGCCCCCATGGATTATTACAGCCCATTGCTGAGGCATTCAAATTACTTATTAAAGAACCACTATGTCCATCAACATCATCAATTTATATATTATTGCCCCAATGCTAGCCTTAACCCTGGCTCTCACAACATGAATTCCTCTTCCCATATCTTATCCACTAATTAATATAAATGTAGGCATACTATTTATATTAGCCATATCACAGCTAGCCATTTATTCCATCCTCAGGTCTGGATGAGCTTCACATTCAAAATACTCACTGACTGGAGCCCTAGGGACAGTAGCACACACAATCTCATATGAAGTAATGTAGCAGTTATTCCATTCTCAGTCTTACTGATAAATGGATCATTTACACTTTCAACAGTAATTATTACACGAGAACACCTATGACTAATTTTCTCCTGACCCCTACGCAGAATTTGATTATCTCCGCAGTAGCAGAAATCCAACAAAGCCCCACTTGATTTAACAGAAGTAGGATCAACGCCTGTATATGTCTTCAACATAGAAAATGTAGCAGGCCCATTCACCCAGTCCTTCCTAGAGAATATGTCAATTTCCTTATAATAAACATTTCTACAACAATCTATTTTTAGGAGCATTCGACAATCCCTAGGTGCCAGAATTATAGATTCTTTCATCTTGTGAATATAGTTTGTTTAAAAAATAATTTTTATAGTTTTACTACCTTTGAACAAAATGTACTCCATTGCTGTGGAATTTTCCTTCATAGGAGCGTGCATGGTTTATTTCTGCATCCGCTTGTGACGGCCTTCAGGTTCTTTCAGGTTTGGCTCCTGTGGCTGCAGAGTCCATGTCCGTGTGTCCTGGTGCAGGGCTGGGGGTTTGTGTTCAGCTGGGAGGAACACTGTGGGTCCGTGTGCACGGACTTCGCTCTCTGAGGCCCGATTGTTTCAGAAGTGGTTGCACCCCCCGCTGCGCACCAGGCTTTCCATTGCTCCACCTTCTGCTGATATTTGATACTGTGTCTTCATGTCTGCCATTCTGGTAGGTGTGTGCACAGTAGTTTTCTTATGGTTTTAATCCCTCGGTTGTTAGTGAAGTTGTGCATCTTGTGGTATTCATGGACTATTTTCTGTTGTTTTTAAAAAAGTTTTAAAAATTGTGGTCAGGGGCTTCCCTGGTGGCGCAGTGGTTGAGAGTCCGCCTGCCGATGCAGGGGACACGGGTTCGTGCCCCGGTCCGGGAAGATGCCACATGCAGCTGAGCGGCTGGGCCCGTGAGCCATGGCCGCTGAGCCTGCGCGTCCGGAGTCTGTGCTCCGCAACGGGAGAGGACGCAACAGTGAGAGGCCCGCGTACCAGAAAAAAAAAAAAAAATCGTGGTCAAATACACATAACATAAAATATACTATCTTAACCATTTTTTTTTGGTTAAGCCTCCTTGACCCCCAATCAAGGGGGTTCATTCTCCCCAAACTCAGTATCAGGAGTGGGGGCGTGACAGCCCCACTGGGTCTCATTAATGTGAGACCTTGTGCTTTTGAAAGAGCAGGCACCCTGCCCTCGGGGGTGGGGGGCTGGGGGTGGCATGCAGCCCACGATGTGCAGGCGGGTCACCAGGTGGGGCGAGCCAGTGTGCAAGGAGGTCCACGGTGGGCTCTCCTCTCCAAAAGCTTCTGTGCCCCTACCTCTCCCCGTGCCTCCCCTCGAAGACAGCGCGGTGCCCGGGACGGGAGCCATGGGAGCCGTCAGCCACCGCCCCCTCTACACACACACACACATGCACTCGCACACACACACGCACACGCTGCAGGGAAGCAGGACCTGAGTACAGGGCTCTCAGCGGCCCTGAGCGCCCCGCCCGGAATCGGCCAGCGGAATGGACAGACCGGATCTCCCGGCCCGGACCATGCAGGACTGTCCTGCCTGGGCTTCCAGTGCGGCCGCCTCCTTCTGGAAGCCTGGGAGGCTGGAATCAGGCCACTTCTTGTCTATCCTGGCAGCAGACTGGGCTGCACTCTAAGAAGTTCGTGGCTCACGCGTGGATCCTGACCATCAGGTGACCAGAGATATTGGTAACATTTCTGTTTTAGCTGTTGAAATGTTTAATGACAAAGATTTTGTTCAGTTTCCTGAGGTGGGTGTCCAAAGATGAGAGACCCATGTGTGTGATCTGTACCTCCTATGAGATCAGCCCTAAGCTAGTTTAAACATGATCAAGTTCTGTCTACACGGTAGATTTAGACCTCTGCATGTCCTGTCTAATGATTATGTTTAGAGCTGACCATGTGTTGTCTGTAATAAGAAGATTTAGACCTGACCATTTTCTGTGCACGCTAGGACTATGGGAACATGGGTAGAGACCCGGCCTGGCTTCAGTACTGGGAAGCTCTGTGCCTGCATCTGAAGGTCAGTGCTTAGATGTCTGGGGTCTGGAGCTGAGGTGGGCTTGTCTAAGTAACAGCCTCTCTTCTGAGTGTGGTTACCTGGTCCTCCCAAGGGTCAGTGCTATGGTCGGAGCCTTAGTCTTAATCCCTGCAAGGTTCACCTTCCCTGGGGCTTGTGGAGAATCCGCAGGGGGGCTACCTGGCAATAATTCCAATTCACCAGCACGTGCATGGTGCGTAGGGAGGCAGGTTTAGCTGGTGAATTGATTGCAAGGCACACAGATCGGGCAAAAGGCCGATGGGTAACAGCTGAGGCTGCTGCTGAGCTCTCCTTCCAGTCTACCGTCCGTACTCAGAAGCGTCCAGAGCTGCCCCTCGGCTTTCAGCCCTGCTGTCCTGTGAGTTATCTCAACAAGTATGTGAGACAAGAAAGGACTGAGCCTGCCAGAACCAAGGAAGTGTGTTCACCTCTAGCATGAAAGCTTTTAAAAGAGGTAAAATCAACAGAACCAAAGTGAAAAGAGGAGGACTTCTCTGGGACAAGTGTGGGGAGAGGAGACCCACCTGCCACTTTTTCCAATCCCAGGAGGTCCCAGGAACACAGCTTGTTTCCACATTAGGGGAGCCACCAGCAGAGCCGTGGTGTCCTGACCAAGGGGACATGTCCCCCAGGTGTAGGGTCTGGGGAGGTGAGGTCACCCTGGAGACTGTGCACGTGTGACCCCAGGTGGGGGAGTCTGGGGAGGACGGTTGACTCTGGGACTGTGGACATGTGACTCAGGTGGAGGGGTCTGGGTAGGATGGGTCACCTGTTGAGAGAGAACGTGTGACTTTAGGTGCAGGGTCTGGGGAGGTGGGGTCACCGTGGTGAGTGTGGATGTGCGACCCCAGGTAAAGGGTGTGGGGATTGTGTGGGTCTCACCACATCTGCATGGGTCAGGATCACATGTACGGGGAGGCCCCATATGTGCTCTTTGCCTGCAGTGTTTCTTTTCCCCTTTGAGATTTCCAACCTCTGCATTAAGGGTGTTGCCCTGATTAACCTGTGGTACCTATTCTTCTCTTAATCTTCTCACATTCATATGAGGTCAGGCATGTTTGAGTGGGTTGCTGCTCTGTGTTCTGGTGAGTGACAACACTTGGTGGTATCATATTAATATCATATCATATCATATGTCTAATCTATGGGGGTCACCACTGCCTGGGTCCCCCTGGACAGAGGTCAGGTGAGCACAGACTAGCTCCCCGCCAAGAATGGTCTCCCATGTGCCATGTGAGGGTACCGTGATGGCCCCTAAGATAGGGGACTGTGTCTGGGCCTCCGACATTTGTGATGAAGGGGAGTCGAAATGGAATCCCAATTAACAAGACATTATTTTAAGAATTTATTTTAAGTGAAATAAAACACGCGTCACATACCCTTTACCATCATCACCATTTAAAGTGCACGTTTCTGAGGCATCAGATCTATTCACTTTCTCGTGGAGCCGTCACCACCATTCCTAGAACTTTTCATCTTGCAAAACCAAAATTCCACAACCATGAAAGTCTCACTCCCCATTCCCTCCCACTGCCCCTGGCACCGATATCCACTTCAGTCCCTGAGTTGTCGACTCCAGGGCACCCACTGGAGTGGAATCCTGCTGTGTTTGCTGATGGTCACTTTGGAAGAGCTGACTTTCAGTCTGAAGCTCTGCCTGTTTGCATCTGAAGGATCTGCATTTAAGGAGAGGGTGTATGAGGAAGCGGGTGTATGAGGGACAAAGGTGTCCGGGGTGCAGATGAGCCAGGACCTGACCAGCTGCCTTTTGGGTCCTCTGGTTCCATCTCTTGGCCTGGACCTCATCTGCATCATCACTGGCCCTGCTGGCGCCCCTGGGGTGTTGTTGTCTGAGTGAGATTCCCCTGGTGCCCCTGCTCTCCTCCCCTCCTCCTGCTGGTTGGGGAGGGAACTGCTTGCTGTGTGGTCTCTACTCCTGAGGCACGAAGGACCCTGCAGCATGGACCTGCAGAGTGTGGGTGTGGTCCCAAGAGCATGGGACCCACATAGGACACAGCATTGTGGCATGACAAGTGCTAGGGCTGCCTCATCACTGACAGGGAATGTTGCCAAGATCCTGCTCGGGCGGGCGTGGTGGGTGGCCTGGGACCCCAGAGGCCCATTCCTATCCTGGAGCTTGGACAGTGCATCCCCATGGGCTCCAGTTTCACCCCATATCTCAGCCATATCCCTCTGTCCTGTCTTTGAACTCAGGAAAACGACCTCTACTGATCATTGTCCACAACATAGGCCTGGTCCTGTCGGTATTAAGATTCTTTAATTTAGCCGTCCTGGGATAGCAGCTCTTTTTAGGCCTAAGAAGGAACAGCTCAGGAGTGTACAACAATTTCAGATGAAACTAATATTCAATGACTATCTCTATACTGCTGTGTTGTTGACTTCTATTAGTCATTCTTCTCCTGGTTTTAGCTCTGATGTGGGGATTACAGAGGCGTCAACATTTAAATCTTCATAATCTGTGTATTTGTAGCTTCAGTATCATTACTGACCCATAGTTTTTATGGTTTGGGAAGAGTTATTGATTTTATGTATCATGTAAAGGATTCACAATGATGACAGGGCAGCTAAGATTACAATAATGGCTGGTAAATTGTTCACATTTTCTCCACCTGTGCATCTATTGTACATATATGAGTTAGTTTAATTGTCAATATTAGTGAAATAATATAGAGGACTAGAGAACTTCTTTTAAAAATCACTATTAATGTGTGTGATGAAAATGTAAAAGTTCTTCCATAATCAGTGATGTTGTATCTTGAGAGCCTAGATGAAATTGATATGCCTTCGTGATATACGCTATTTTAGCCTATAATTTAACTTTGAACATTTTACATCAATTTTTACTTTTATCTCATTTATTGAGAAAGCCATAATTGTTATGCTTTTGGCTTCAAACTGCTTGAAAAGTCCTTCGTTATTTTACATTTACCTAAGTAGGATCTTGAAACATAGGATATGTGGAGGGCATCCATGCAACCATTCTAGGTGAGGAGTAGCAGTTTCTACTGCTGAGACTTCTGGTTTGGATATAAATGTTTTTCACAGTATGAAGATTATTAGCATTACCGCTACTACTGAGATGAATGAGCCTAAAGACAAAATATTTCATGTTGTGTGTGCCTCAGGGTACTCAGAGTAATGTAGTAACCTCCCTGAGAGGCCAAGGAATTGCTGCAGGAAGTCATATTTACTACTGCAAATATAGCTGTGAAGTGAGTTTTTGCTACTGCTGAGTTAAGTGCATAAGCTGATAATAGTGGGAATCAGTGTAGGAAGCCTCCTCTAATAGTGAAGGCTGCTCCCATGGACATTACGTCATGGAAGTGTGCTACTACACAGTCTGTATCTTGGAGGACAATGTCTGGGGATAAGTTGGTTAAGATGACTCCTGTCAAACCACCTACTGTAAAAAGGAAAACTAAAGCCTAAAACTCATAGTAGAGTGGGAGGTCATATAATATTACCTCCGTGAAGAGTTGCTAATCAGGGACTTCCCTGGTGATGCAGTGCTTAAGAATTCGCCTGCAAATGCAGGGGAAATGGGTTCGATCCCCGGTCCCCGAAGATTCCACATGCCGCCGAGAAAAAGCCCGTGCACCACAAGTACTGAGCCTGCCCTCTAGAGCCCGCGCGCCAGAGCCTGTGCTCTGCAACAAGAGAAGCCACTGCAATGAAAAGGCCGTGCACTGCAACGAAGAGTAGCTGCCGCTCACCGCAAGCAGAGAAAGCCCACATGCAGCAACCGAGACACAACACAGCCAAAAGAAGAAAAAAAAGAAAAGAAAAATTAAAGAGAGAGTTGCTAATCAGCTAGATACTTTTACTCCTGTAGGGATAGAAGTAATTACGGTAGCTGATGCAAAGTGTGCTCCTGAGTTGACAGCTATCCCCATGGTAAACATATGATGGGCCCACAAGAGAAATCCTAAAAAGCCAGTGGACATGACTCACTATTTCCAAATAGCTGAAAGGCACTTTTTGTCCTAAATAGTATGTAATGATATGTGACTTTATAACAAACCCTGGTAGGCCATGAATACAGACTTCAGGGTGACCAAAGAATCAAAACAGGTGTTGGTGTAGGATTCGGTCTCCTCCTGCAGGGTCAAAGAAAGTAGTGTTGAGATTTCTATCTCTTAACAGTATGGCAATTCTGGCTGCTCGGACTGACATTGGTAATTATATTAAGATGGCTATAGTTGGGGAAGATTAAACTAATAGTGGTGTTTGGTATTGGGATGTGACTGCTGGTTTTGTATTAAAGACTATAGTAATAAAAGTACTAGCACGAAGAATTGAAGAGACACCTGCTAAATGTAAGGAGGAAATGGTTAGGTCGACAGAGGCTCCTGCATGGGCCAGATTGTAAGCTAGAGCTGAATACACAGTTCCACTGGTACCAGAACCAGCTTCTACTATTGGTGATATGAGTAGGAGTAAGAATGATAGGGGAAGTAGTCAAAAGTTTATATGATTTATTTGAGGAAATGCTACCTCAGGTGTCCGAGTTATTAGTGGCCCAAGTCAGTTTTCAAACCCTGCAATCATAATGGGTACAACTATAAAGAAAATTATTACAGGTGCAGGGACTGTTATGACCACCTTGCAGATTTGGACATCTCCAAGTAGTGCTCCAGGTTAGCATAGCTCAGCCTGCATTAATATACTTAAGGTGCTGCCTGCTACTCCAGGTCAAGCACCAAATAGTAAATATAAAATGCTGATAACTTTGTGATTGTTGAAATAATCAGTAGTGTATGAACAGAGGTAAAAAGACTGAGTTAGCATTCGACTGTAAATGTAAGGACAGAGATTGAACCCTCTTTCTCGCAAACCCTGTGGTGAATCAACAAATTGAATTGTAATTTCAAAGAAGCAGCTTCAATTCTGCCAGAGATTTTCCTGTCTTTTTTCTCTTTTTTTCTTTCTCAGATGAAGGAGAAGCAGACTGAAGCCAGTTGACTAGAGGATTTGCCTGTTAACTAAAGTTTCCTGGGGTTAAAACTCATCAGTCTCGTAAAGATTTGGCTTAATTACAATGTTTGCTTTACATTCAATTGATGTAGGATGAAGTCTTGCAATCCTTATTTTTAGGAATTAAGTAAATTTTACTTGTTTAGGGTTATGAAAGCTCTTGGTCTGAACTAACCTATATTCCTAGTCCAGCACCGATAGAATGGGTGTTATGTGTAGTAATCGTGTGGATATTATGATTGGTAATGATAGGAAGGTTATTTCTTTGTATGTTCAAATTGTTTTACTTTTGTGTTGTTTAATGAAGGGAACATAGTTTGTGATGTGGAGTATGTTAGCTGCAAGTAGAAATATATGCTGAGGACTGCTATGATGGCTATTAGTGTTGGTAGAATGATGTTGTCATTTTTGTTATCTCTTGGATAATTACTCATTTGGGTAAAAACCCTGATAGTGATGGGTGATGTCCTAATGATACTATAATGGTGAGGAGAAGGATTGTGATGGGAGGTGTTTTATCTCATGTGTGTGATAATGATACTCTTGTAGTACAAGATCTGGGCATAAATAAGAAGAAGAGAGTGTTGTTATGATATAAATTAGTATGTTTAGGATTGTTATAATTGGAATATACTTTATAATAGCTGTTATTCATCCTATATGGGCAATTGATGAGGAGGGTGTAATTTTTTCCAGGTGAGTATGGCTAAGTCTGCCTCAGCCTCCAGCTATGATTTATAATATCACTATGATTAATAGTATATTTAGCTTGATGGACGGTGACATGTGATATTAAACTGACAGGGGAGCAATTTTGTCAGGCTGATAGCATCAGACCTGTTGTTCATGGGATGCCTTGTGTGACTTCAGGCACTCAGAAGTGAAACGGGGAAAGTCCTACTTTTGTGTCAAGGGCGATTGTCATGAGGGTGGCTGCTGCTGGATTAAAGATTTTTGTTATTCATCGTGTTCTTTGACCAGAGTACATTAGATTAATGATAATAGCCATTATAAGTAGTATTGAAGTGGTGGATCGTTTTAGGAAATATTTGTTGGATGCTTCTGTAGCTTATGGGTTCATGTTTTTTATTAGAATGGGGATACCATTAACCAGTGTGAGCTTGTTATACAATTATGTTTCCTGAGAAAATGGTCAGTAGAATGATAGTAAAAACAATGAGAGTTTATTAGTACAGGAAGGATATACGACAACATTTTGGGGGTATGGGCCTGAAGCTTACTTAGAGAACCTTACTATATAGCATGTGGTGTAAAGTGGTAGCATGGAGAATGTAAAATTCTTAGGAAGAATTCAATTCCAGGAATAAGAGCATTGAAACCTCTATGATTTACTCTATCAAAGTAACTCTTTTGTCAGACATATTTCTTAAGTTTGTGGTGGGTTGCCTGGTATGATGACAGGTAGTGAAAACTCTCATATACATAGGGCTAATGTTAGTAGTAAAAAAACTTTTTATAAGAGATGTAGACGTTGATCATATCTAAATTGTGGGTAGGATGCTCGAATTCATAGAAAGGAGATTGTTAGATGTGTTTTAATGATGACTTGGGCTGTATATAATTCTGGCACCTAGGGATTGTCGAATGCTCCTAAAAATAGATTGTTGTAGAAATGTTTATTATAAGGAAATTGACATATTCTCTAGGAAGGACCGGGTGAGTGGGCCTGCTACATTTTCTACATTGAAGACATATACAGGTTTTGATTCTACTTCTGTTAAATCAAGTGGGGCTTCATTGGATTTCTGCTACTGCAGAGATAATCAAATTCTGGGTAGCGGTCAGGAGAAAATTAGTCATAGATGTTCTTGTGTAATAATTATTGTTGAAAGTGTAAATGATCCATTTACCAGTAAGACTGAGAATGGAATAACTGCTACATTACTTCATATGAGATTGTGTGTGCTACTGTCCCTAGGGCTCCAGTGAGTGAGTATTTTGAATGTGAAGCTCATCCAGATCTGAGGATGGAATAAATGGCTAGCTGTGATATGGCTAATATAAATAGTATGCCTACATTTATATTAATTAGTGGATAAGATATGGGAAGAGGAATTCATGTTGTGAGAGCCAGGGTTAAGGCTAGCATTGGGGCAATAATATATAAATTGATGATGTCGATGGACATAGTGGTTCTTTAATAAGTAATTTGAATGCCTCAGCAATGGGCTGTAATAATCCATGGGGGCTGATGATTTTTGGCCCTTTCTGGATTGGTATATAGCCTAGGATTTTCCACTTAGTTAATATGAGGAATGCTCTGGTCAATTAAATTGTGTCATTTGTGAAAGAATGTTGATTATAAACATATTCTTAGGAAGAGGACTTGAACCCATGCAGATAAAGGTTTCAGTTTTACATAATTACCGGGCTCTGCCACGGTAACAAACCCGGTTCTACAGTAGGGTATGTATAAATTAATTGAATGTAGATTATTTCATCATTTAGTTTGCAGACATTTTATAAAATAAGCAGTATTGCTCTTGTCGTTTCATACTGGAAGAAATCTGCAATAGACAGAAACCAACCAGGATGACTCCAGTCTGAACTCAGATCACGTGAGACTTTAATAGTTGAACAAACAGACAATTAATAGCAGTTATACCACTGAAATGTCCTGATCCAGCATCAAGGTCATAAACCATATTGCCGATATGAACTCCAGAATACAATTACACTGTTATCCCTAGTAAAACTAGTTCCGTTGATCAGTGTTTTAGAAGAACAGGTGATAAAGCATTTTGACTAGCTGGTCTAAATTTTAATCACTCAGAGGTGGTTTTATTCTCCAAAAAATAAATGGCGCACAGACTCAAGGCACACCGGCTTCAGTAGTTGTGGTGCACAGGCTCAGTAGTTGTGGTCCCCTGGCTTAGTTGCTCCGTGGCACGTGGGATCTTCCCGGACCAGGGATCGAACCCGTGTCCCCTGCATTGGCAGGCAAATTCTTAACCACTGCATCACCAGGGAAGTCCCAGAATCGTAGTCTCCCTTTTAATATACCTTAAGCCCAAAGAATCCATGAAAATTGTTACAGAAAATAAGACAATAAAATATTGTAAGGACAATAACAGAAGCAAATAGTACACAGTTCATATAGACACATCCCAAGCAGTTACAAAGTATATTAAAAGGGAGGCTGCAATTTTATTATTTTTATTATTTTTTTTAACATCTTTATTGGAGTATAATTGCTTTACAATGATGTTTTATTTTCTGCTTTATAACAAAGTGAATCAGTTATACATATGCATATGTTCCCATATTTCTTCTCTCTTGCATCTCCCTCCCTCCCACCCTCCCTATCCCACCCCTCTAGGTGGTCACAAAGCACCGAGCTGCTCTCCCTGTGCTATGCGGCTGAGGGAGGCTGCAATTTTAAAAGGATAAGATAAATTATACCCACAAACTCCCAATATTTCCTGAAACGCTGCAACCTGAAACCCTATTGCAGGAAGCAGAAGATTCCAGCAGACATTCTACAAATGAAGGACTCTAAACCCTGTGGGTGGATATGGAATTCTGGAAGGAAGGTATCCTCACCCAAGGAGAGCAGGTTCCTATACTTGTCTGACATCACATCCCTGCACAATTCCCACTGATCTTGGTCCAGGCATTCCCAGTCCTCTTGAGAGAAATCTATGGGCACATCCTGGAATGTCAGCAGTCCCTGAAATTAAAGGTACACATGCCATGTGGCCATGGGAAGAGTTCATAATGTGACCCAAGAAGAAACAGCAAGTTAAGAGAACTGGTTTTAATTTAGAAGAGTGTCCTGAAGTATCCACTAATATATATATATTATACATACATACATACATTAATATATATATATAATATATACAAAGTAACTTTCTCTACCTTATTTCTAACTACAAGAAAAGAGTGTGGCATGCGATCCACAAAACCAGTATAGAGACTATACTTATCTGGAAAAGAAATGATAAAATGATGGTTTCAACACAGGCATATGCATTTTTGAGTGTTTTATTTATATCAAACTGGATAAAAATGTGTGTATTTCTCAGACAGAAAAGACATGTCGAGGTAGAACTGAAACTTTCAACTATTAATGGGTACACAAGTACACTGGGGAGATTTTAAAAGTGCAGATTCTGATTCAGTAGTTCTGGGGGACTTGAATTCCATTTTTTTTAACAAGCTCATTTTTAACTAGTGATGCCACAGTCTATGATTCATTAACCACAATTGGGAATAGCAGAGACATAATAAGGACAGGTAAAAATTCATAGTTAACTTTGAACTTAAAGTGTTTTATGGATTTTACACCTTTAATAGGATAGTAAGCACAGCAGCAACAATCATTTGTGAATATTTTCTATAGACCGTGCATCTTTTACCTTTTTTGTGTAGGATTCCAGGAAAAAGGCCTGGGCTGCGGTCATAGTGGGAGGGGCTCCCAGGCCGGACCGCCCCTCCAGGACCCGCGACGGGTCCCTGCGCTCCTGGCGGCTCCCTCGCCCGGCGCCCCCCTCCCTCCCGGAAGGCCTCGGGGCAGAGCGGTCCCACCCCCTGCGCCCAGAACGGAGCCCGCGTTTCCGCAGAGCTGGGACTCCCGCAGCTCTGGGTCTATTCCCTCCGCCGTTACGGAACTGCCCCGGATCCCGAGGGGAGGCGGCCTCACTGGGGCTGCCGGCTCTGGAGGGGCCCCGGCGGCCGAAGCCGCGACAGTCGTGCGGACGGCAGGCCGGTAAGTGGTCGCCGACCCTCCGCCTGGTCTGGTGCCCGGGGGGCAGCGCAAAAAGACCGGCCCCCAGCGCCTGGTCCCGGGAAACTGTGGTCCCTCCTCTCCCCCCTGCCCTTGGCCTGGCTCGCGGGGCGTGGGGGGCGTGGGGAGTGGGTCGGCCTGAGCGTCCTGAGGGGAAACGAGGCAAGGGAGGAGCAGGGTCCGGCTGCAGCGTCAGCGCCCCTCCTCCTGACTGCGGGGAAAGCGGCTGAACACTCCTCCCGAGGCTCGCAGGCCCCTTATTCAGCCGAGTCCCTCTGCGTTCCTTCCTCCCTGAGCTAAAGTACCGGGGGGAGGGGACAGGGCAGGCGACTGGCGCAGGTAATGGGGAACATTAAAAGGTGATTGTTAACTAAGGAAAACCAGCTCTCCCAACGTGAGGAATGTAGCGCTTTTCTTTGTATACGAAGATGCCAGAGTCTGGGCTCACTGAAATCCTTCCTTTCATATGCACCTCAGCTCTCTGGGGCCTGCATTCTGTATTCGCGTATCCTGAGCTCCTCAGGGCCCGCGGCTCACACTGGAGGGCTGCAAGTGCTGATGCCTGTGACATCCTTTGTTTACTGAGCTGGCAAGAAATATTCCATTTCTCACAGGCTTGAGGGGCACAGAGTGAAAAGAGTAGGAGAATCTCACTCGGCATGTAATTTAGCTTATATATATATATATAATATTTATATTTAACTGTGCTAATAGAGGCTCTCAAGTCCAATCAACTTGTACTACTGCCCTCTATGTATTAATTTCATCAATATCATATGATAAATGCCTATAAAACTGACTTAATCCATTTAAACAGGATAATGATTTTTAAAGGAAACATAATAGAAATATAACAACAAAACGCTTACCACTAAAGGCTGTGTGTGGAACAACCTGAATAAATGTTCCGTTTTTAAAATATTGAAAGATGTATTCAGTACAAATATCAACAAAAATGAAAAATAATAAGGGCAGCGGAATGCTGAAATGTTCTCTCTTTATCATTAAAGTGGCAGAAAATCATGTATTAGTAGGCACTGGGGGCAGAGGATGCCTGATATTATATCTTTTTCATATTTGTGCAGTTGTTTCAACAAGTAACGTAAAGACAAAATGGAAAAACGAGGTTTGTGCCTGAGATCATGTTGATGCGAAACTAGGGGTGGCCACCTTGTTCCAGGTGAGTTAAGTTTACCTGGCAGGTAGACCGCAGAGCTCCTGAGAAGCCAGGGCTGAAATTCTTCTGCTGGGTGCCCCTTAGGTTCTGTGACTTGATTGATTGAGAGTCATGTTGGGGGAAAGACCTGATCGCAGGAAATGGGTGGAAATAGAGTGATTTGGGGAGCAGCTAACGACATTCATCACAGCTAACGGCCTGAATGAATTTTAAAGAAACAGGAAAACAAATGCTTCTTATGGAATCAGAGAATGTGAGGGTTGAACAATCCCACAAAATGAGAAACACCCGTCCCATTTTCCAGATGAGAAAACAGAGACCCAGCAAGGTGATATCCCTCACCCAAGTTGCACCCATCTCTCCTCCCCACTACATGCTTCATGAAAGCTGGACTCTTCCTATCTTGATCACTGCTGAATGCCAAAAAGGGCCAGGCATCTAGCAGCTGCTCCAAAAATTTTGGTTGACTGTAGGAACAATGCTAGTTCTTTCTTTCTCACGCTTATTCAGGATTATGCCAAGAAATCACCAGGTTGCAATGTAATTCGATAAATGTAAATATTGAGTTTTGTTGTGATGAGGGCTTAGGCTTTGAAGGTAACAGACTTGTTTCAGACCCTGGTTCTGCCACTCAGTAGCTGTTTGGCTTTGGGAAAATTACTAAACCTCTCTGAGCTTATTTCCTCCTTTGTAAAAGTGGGGATAAAACTATCTGAGCCAGCAGAGCACCTGCCTCAGGGATGTGCACTAAGTTTTGGTCTTTCTCACTCTCCCACTCCTTCTCTGTATTCTTCCCAGAGAACATGTACAGAAGGATATAGTACTTTTTTAAAAAATTTATTTTTGGCTGCATTTGTCTTCGTTGCTGCGCATGGGCTTTCTCTAGTTGCAGCGAGGGGGGCTACTCTTTGTTGCGGTGCGCGGGCTTCTCATTGCGGTGGCTTCTCCTGCTGCGCTTGTTGTGGAGCACAGGCTCTAGGCGCTCGGGCTTCAGTAGTTGTGGCCTGCAGGCTCAGTAGTTGTGGTGCATGGGCTTAGCTGATCCGTGGCATATGGGATCTTCCCTGACCAGGGCTCGAACCCATGTCCTCTGCATTGGCAGGCAGATTCTTAACCACTGCGCCACCAGGGATGTCTGATATAGTACTTTTTAAAAAGGCGTTTTAATTTATTTCAGAAAATATACGTTTTTCTTGTAGAAAAGGTTATTCCACTATAGAAACATAAACACACAAAACCACTACAAATGCAGTATTCTATGGGTTAGATATTATCAGTCACATTTTTTAAGTAACTGGGCAAATGACAAAGCACTAGCAACTGGGGAGTAAGAAGACTCAAATCTGGGGTGCCCCCGCACCCCAATTTCAAAAGCAGGGTGTGTTTTTCAAATCCATATTTCATCTGGTCTTTGTTTCTCATCCATCCTCTGTGTCTGCCTTTCTCAAGAAGGCTCAGATCCTCCACTTTCACACCATCCCGGCTGGCTGTGCCCCAGCTCCCGCCCTGGAACCTCGGCATGCCTGGGTGTGCCTGCTCTCCCTGTGCCTCACCAGCTTTGCTAGGGAGCTGCTGTATCGTGCACTGCTAGCTGTACCCCAGAGTGCCTAGACCCTTCTGGTACATGAGGTACATCCTCATCACCATGTGTGCACGCCCATCCTCTAAGCCAGGCCTGGGGGTGACTACAGTGTGCGTTCAGCTATGTGAGCTGCTGGGATCAAAGTGAAGTTCCCAACTTTTGAAGTTGCAGGCTTGAGGGGCACACAGTGATTTAAAGTCGGGTCACCTGACTTAAAGGGGGGGCTGATTGATTTAAAGCCACGACAGCTGACTTAAAGCCTGTGTCCCTCAGCTGCAGGACGAGACCAACTTTGGGGGTGCACGGGTTCGCTCCAAGCCAGCACTGCTGTTCAGGAAGAGCTTCCAGTAGCGCCTTAGTGCAGGAGGACTTGGTGAGTTGTCTTGCCCCTGCCCTCAGAGGGGGGCCACCTGCTCTTCTGGAGGAGAATCAGGGAGGGGGAAGTGCAGAGTCCCAGCTGGAGTTGCAGCACCCCTTGTCTGATGGCAGGCAAGGAGGGGCGGGGCTGTGTGGTGTCCTGGGGCTGGACTCACCAGGTCGACTCAGCCTCTCAGCCTCCTAACCTCCCCACACACACCCCACAAGAGTTTCCAATAATATGTAATTGCGCCTTAGGTTCTAGGTCTTCAAACTCATACCCAGGCTCCCAGGTCCCTTGATTCAGCCAATTCCTCTGTGCTCTTTCTTCTATTAGATACAGTCCCAGAGGGAGGGGCTGGGGGATGGGACTGGAGGGAACCCGGCAGCACTGGCCTCAGCTGACTAAAGAGATCTGGAGCCTGCGCTCTCACATATGTGCGAGGACCCTTAAGGCGGAATCGAGGGGGCCAGTTAGAGGCAGTCCTTGTTGCCTCAAGTGAGTATGGATCACCGTCCGGTAGGGAGCACGCTGACCCCTGGGAAGTACTGTTAGGAGGATGTGTTCCTCCCTCGGCTTCAAGGACGTGGGTGGACTTCAGGACTCCAGTTCCCCTCCAGGCCTCCAGGTCCGACTGCACCCCAGCGGCCTTGCAGACCTGGCTTCCTGTCCCAGAACTTTCCAGGCTCCAGGAAGAATGCAGACTGCAGAGATGGTGCCTGAGGGCTCCCGCTTAAGAAGTGCTGTCCCTGGAGACCCAACAGTGGAGGGAGGAAGGGTGAAGGGAGTAGGGGGGTGGGGTAGGGAGGGGTTGCTGCCCTGGGAGACGTTGAGAGAGAAATATCGCCCCCCACAACCCCTGCCCCCTGCAACTGACCCATTTATACCATAGGATCTCAGGGCCTTTTAGTCAGAGATGCCTCTGCTTCTTTACTCCTGTGTTCAAAACTATGCAAAACCAACTCTTCATCCTCTTGCTCCCTTGCCAGGACTTTTAAAGCACTGTTGTTTTGAAGCACTCGTTCCCTAAACTGCAGTTTGGAGCTGTCCCAGCTATTTAAAAGTTTTCTCCTTAAACTGAGACTAAATCCTACTCTTTTGGAGAAACGACCTTCACTTCAGAGGAGTTAGTCTTTTCTGCCAATTCCTTCCTTCTACTGCCCTCTTAAGAACCCCTGTGCACAAAGAGCTTGGTGATTTATTTTTTGCTTCATGTCAAAAAAATAAATAAAACTTCTCCATGCACCTCAGAAAGCTTTCCTGGGACATAGGTGTTTCAAAACCATGACAGTGTTTTGCAGTTAGTATACACTGGGTAGACTGCCTAGCAATCCCTCCAAGAGCCAGAGGTGAGCAACACCTTTACTTATTTGATTGGATGCCCTTCAGATTTAGGAAGGTCGCATTCTTATGCCCCAGCAGATAAGACAGAGCCCTGGATGGCTGTGGCTGTGATTATATAACTTCTGATGATTTTATTTCCCTTACTGAGCTGCTGCTTCTAGGTTAAATTCATTTTATTATCTGTCTATTTTTAAAGAAAGAGTGAAAACGTCACTCTAATAAGTCAGGGGTCTGAGCTCAGGGTTGGTCAAAGGTACTCACAGGGAGGAAGGTGGATAAAAATAGATGGGTAAAATAGGAGGGTTGGCAAGTACAGCCAGGACACCTGTGTTCATCGTTCATACTAATAAAGGCCAGGATCTCCTCATTTATCTCTGGTGGGAAGTTCTGATGGTGTCACAGGATCAAACTTAAATCATATTCAAACTAGGAGATATCCCCTGAGCATAAAAGGAAGTATCCACCCCTCACAGGAGTCGCTGCTGAGGAATAAAGACGCAGACGTAGAGACTGGACTTGGGGACACTGGGAGGGGGAAGGGTAAGCTGGGGCGAAGTGAGAGAGTGGCATGGAAATATATAACTACCAAATGTAAAATCGATAGCCAGTGGGAAGCAGCTGCATATAGCAAGGGAGATCAGCTCGGTGCTTTGTGAGCACCTAGGGGGTGGGAGGGAGACACAAGAGGGAGGAGATATGGGGACATATGTATACGAATAGCTGATTCACTTTGTTATACAGCAGAAGCTAACACAACATGGTAAAGCAATTATACTCCAATAAAGATGTTATCAACAACAACGAAAAAAACTAAGTCAGCCACGCCAACGGAGACATTGTATGTGTTTACAGTTCAAGAAATCCAGAAGACAATCCTTTACTCTGTATGCAATGAATCGTCCATTCGAAAAGAAAAAAACTTTCTAAAATGTTGTTTTTCCATTTATTGTTCAGAACATCATTTTTATACCTCTGCATTTCTTACTATTCAAAGCCAAGTCACGTGAGTTACAGGGAAGCAGCTGATTGATTTAAAGTTGGGTCATGTGCTTTAAAAACCAGTGGCAGCTGATTGATTTAAATCCAGTCACATGCCATGAGGAGGGGGTGCTAAAACTGCTTCTTCATCTCTGGCTCAGAGTATCGTATTTACCTTGGTTTTTCTTATGATTTAGAAAACTTGAGCTGTCTCCCCTTGGAATCATCAGGAGAAAAATACAGTATTTCTGGTTCATTCTTGAAAACAGCTTCTCACGGTTAAGGTGTATTGACTAAAAGATCTTCCTTCTTCAAGAGATTCCAGACCTCTGTAGGACACTTCATTGTAATTGGAGAAAAAAGAAGAATGAAAGCAGGCCAGCAGCTGCAGAGGGCAAGGCAGCCCCCAGGACTAGGGAAGGAGGAGGAGGAAGGGCTGAGAGTTGCCATTAGAGAAGACAGCCTCCAGAGGGCGCTGAAGCACCGGCAGAGCCCACCTGCACTCCCACTTTGGCACTCCAGGATCACAGTTGGGTTTGGAGATGGGGTTGCTGTAACCCCAAGGAGGTGAGCAGAGAGGAGGAGTTGATTACCGGTCTCCTCTGACTCTCTGGCCCAAATAGCCTGGCTTCACAGGGGGGACAGAGTTTTGCTTTCAGCAACTGATGGGGCACTTCCAGGCTGGTGGGGTTGCCCAGTGGCCCGACAGCCTGACAGGCTGACTGCGGTGTGACCGCCCTTTGTTTCTCCAGAATCTGTACATCAGGAGGTGCATGGCTGTGGGAGCCCATTCACCGCCCTCCCCCCAAGGGGGATGGCACCTTCCCTGGCTGTACCCTATGATCACCAGGTACTTGAAATGAATGCAAATTTTTTGACTTCAAGGAAGAGCTCACATAACCCCTTCTGCCTCATAATGTGTGGGATTTACTATAATGGAAGGACATTATAAAGAACAGGTAGAAAACTCACCTGTTGGTCTCCATGTAGGAGTTTATTTTGCATGAATCCCTCCTACATGAGTAGATAGCAGAGGTTTATTTTTGTTCCTGTGTGTGTAGTTGTGGCAGAGGATGTAGGTATGGTGATTTGAAGCCCTGAAAGAAATATTCTCAGAACTCTCAAGACTTCTCTTGATTGGAACCGAAAGGACCTGGAAAAGGAGGAAAAGAAAAGGAAGGGGGAGAAAGAATGACTGTTTCTCAGTAAATTCACCTTCTTAGTTGATTGTTCTCTCTTCTCATTTCTTTTAACTTCTATGTATGTCTAATGGAATAATGTATAAAGGCTGATTTTTATGCTTTAAAAGATTTTACATCGCAAAGAGACTAGAAGTGGCTAACAGAACTTATTCAACGTTGACAGAACTTATTCAAATCAATTTTAGATAGAGTCTTTGATATTAAATTTCTACACTAAAATTGGTTAATCCAAGTTTTCTCTCTTTTTGAGTGAATATTTGTAACATATTTTTGTAGATAATAATTTACCCTAGATATACAAAATTATGAGAATGGGTAACATTTATTACCACTTAAATGATTTCTTTTAAATGAATAGATTGTACACTTTAAATGCCAATGTTATTTCTTACATGTTGTTTTTTATTTTCTTGATTTCCAAAACTTGTGTTTATTTAATTGATTTCTATCTAATAATCTCCTCTTTATTGTTTCTTACTTTATATTTTATTGATCTATACTTAATTTACATTATTATATCAGTTTCAGAGGTACAACATAGTGATTCATAAATGTTTAGGTTGTTCTCCATTTATACTTATTATAAAAGAGTGGCTCTATTCCCCATGCTATACAGTACGTCACTGTAGATTATTGGTTTTATACATAGTGGATTCTTCCTCAGAATCTCCTACCACTATTTTGCTCCTCCACCCTGTCTCTCCCTGCTGGTAACCACTAGTCTGTTCTTTAATCTTGAGTCTGTTTTGTTGTTGTTATTGTTGTATTCAGTTGTTTAGATGCCACGTGTAAATGATATCATACCAGGCTTATTTTCTCTGTGACTTACTTTACTAAGCATGATACCCTCCAAGTCCATCCATGTTCTTGCAAATGGCAAAATTTAATTTTTTTTGAAGTCATCATAATAAAACTTCTTTTATCCAGTAACATATTGACGAACATTTAGTTTGACTCTATATCTTGGCTCTGGCAAATAACAGTGTTTTGAACTTTGGGGTGCAGTTATTTCTTTTGAAATAGTGTTTTTGTTTCTTCTGATACACCCGAGAGTGAAATTGCTGGATATTACGGTAGTTCTGTTTTTAGTTTTTTGTGGAACCTCCATTCTGCTTTCCACAGTAGCTGCACTAATTCACATTCACATCAAGAGTGTACAAGAGTTTCCCTTTCTCCACATCCTCACTAACCTTTGTTATTTGTGACCTTTTTGATGACAGCCATTCAGACAAGAGTGAGGTGATATATCTCACAGTTCTGATTTGCATTTTACTGTCAATTAGCCTTGTTCAGCATCTTTGTGAGTTCTGGCTGTCTATCTGTATTTTTTCCTTGGGAAACATCTATTTAGGTCTTCTCACTTTTTTAAAAAAGATTTTGGGTGTTTATTTGATACTGAGTTGTATGTGCTGTTTCTATATTTTAGATATTAACCCTTGATTGGTCCTCTTTTTGTGTTAACTTCTTATCATGTGCCAATACTTTTGCTCTTTCAGCATGTTATCTTTTCATATTGTCTTTGGTTTCCTTTGCTGTGCAAAATCTTTTAAGTTTAGTGAAGTCCCATTTGTTTATTTTTGGCTTTGTTTCATTTGCCTTAGTAGACTGAAACTAAAACTGTTGCTATCATTTATGTTGAAGAATGTTCTGTATTTTCCTCTAGGGGTTTTATGGTTTCTGTCTTACATTTAGGTCTTTATTCACTTTTGAGTTTATTTTATATATGGTGTGCTAAAATATTGTAATTTTATTCTTTTCCATGTAGCTGACCCGTTTTCCCAGTACCACTTATTGAAGAGACAGTTTTTTCTCCATATTGCCTGCTTTATCATAAATCAATTAAATATAAGTGTGTGGGTTTGTTTCTGAGATCTCTATTCTATTCCAGTGATCTTTATGTCTGTTTTTGCTCCAGTACTATTCCCTTTGATTACTGTAGCTTTGTAGCATAGTCTGAAGTCAAGGTGCGTGATGCCTCCAGCTCTGTTCTTTCTCAAGATTGTTTTGGCTATTTAGGGTCTTTGTGCTTCTATACAAATTTTAAAATTACTTTTTCAAGTTCTGTGAAAAAGCTTTGGTATTCTGATAGGGATTGCATTAAATCTGTAGATTGTCTTTGGTAGTATGGTTATTTTAACAGTATTAATTCTTTCAGTCCATGCACCTGCTATATTTTCCCATCTTTTTCTGTTGCCTTCAATTTCTTTCACCAATGGCTGATAGATTTCTGAGTACATGTCTTTTACCTGCTTAGGTGTGTTTGTTCCTAGGTATCTTATTCTTTTTGGTGTGATTGCATATGGTATTGTTTTCTTAATTTTTCTTTCTGACAGCTTTGAGTTTTGGTTTTTCTTCTTCTTCTAATTCCTTCAGGTGTAATGTTAGGTTGTTTAGTTGATATTTTTCTTGTTTCCTAAGAATAAGCTTGTATCACTATAACTTCCCCCTGTGAACTGCATTGGCTGTGTCCTATAGGTTTTGGATCATTGTGTGTTCATTTTTATTTCTCTCTGGGTATTTTTAGAATCCCTAATTAATTTCTTCAGTGTTCCTTTTTTCCCCTTTTATTCCCTTCATCTGTGATGTGAGGACTATCTTTAATATTATGTTTGGATTTCTTTCATTTTGTGTGTGTGTGTGTGTGAGAGAGAGAGAGATTATTTTAAGTTGCTGAGCTCTTAATTTCAAATGGACATTAACAACCCTGCATTTTTACTCTCCTCCCCCACAGTTACTGAATTTGACCTTATATTTTACATCCACTTGTTTTGTGTGTCCCTTAACTTCTTATTATGAATATAGGTGATTTTATTAATGTTTTCTTTCATCCTTCCCATTAGCTGTGTACATGGTTGATTTACTACCTTTATTGAATATTTGCCTTAACCAATGAGCTTTTTCCTTTAGTAAGTTTCCTTTCGTAATGATTATGATTCAGTCGTGGCCTTTTCTTTTTCACTGAGAATAGCCCCTTTAAGATTTCCCATAAAGCTGGTTTGGCGATGCTGAACTCTTAGTTTTGCTTTAGAAAGTTTAGATCTCTCCATCAAATCTGAAGGAGAGCCTTTCTGGGTAGAGTATTTTTGGTTATAGGATTTTCCCTTTCATGACTTTAAATATACCACGCCACTCCCTTCTGGCATGCAGAGTTTATCCTGAAAAGTCCGCTGATAACTTTATGCAAGTTCCCATGTTCGTAACTTGTTGCTTTTCCTTTGCTCCTTTTAATAGTGTCTTTTTATCTTTATTTCTTTGCCATTTTAATTGCAATGAGTCTTGGTGTGGTCCTCTTTGGGTTGATCCTGTTTTGGCCTTACTGTGTTTACTGCACATGGATGTCTGTTTTCTTTCCCAGGTTATGGAAGTTTTCAGTTCTTATGTCTTCAGGTATGTTCTACACTGCTTTCTCTTTCCTTTTTCCTTCTGGGACCAGTATAATGCAAATATTAGTACACTTGATGTTGTTTCACAAGTCTGTTCAACTTTCCTCGTTTCATTTTATTCTGTAGTTTTACTGTTCATCTTCAGTGATTGCCAGTACTCTGTCCTTTAGTTTTCTGATCCATTCCTCTGTATCATTGAGTCTACAGTAGTTTCCTTTTAGTGTAATTTTCATTTCATTTATTGTATTCTCATCTCTGTTTGGTTGTTCTTAGGAGTCAAACTCTTTTAAAAAATTCTGACTTCTTGCTCTGGTCGTCCATTCTTCTCCTGAGTTCTTTGATCATCTTTATAGTCATTACCTTGAACTCTTTGTTGAGGAGATTGGCTATCTCCACTTCACTTAGATCTTCTTCTGAGTTCTTATCTTGTTCCTTCATTTGGATCGTGTTTCTGTGTCACCTCATTTTTCTTAACTTGCTGTTTTTATTGCTATGTATGTAGTAGGTTTGTTACATTTCCTGACTGTGGAGAAGTGGCCTTTTGTAGGAGAGGTCCAATGTGTCCCAGTAGCCCACAGTCCCCTGGTCACCAGAACTATATGTTCTAGGTGTACCCCCTATGTGGGCTGCTTGGGCTCTTCTGTTGTGGTGGGCTGACTACTGGGGGTGGTCTGGTAGGCTTGGCTGCCCTCAGACTGCATGTTTGCCAGGCTCTGCCTTGTATGGAGGCTGTCTGTGCTGCTTGGTGAGGCTAAATCTTAAGGCAGCTGGCTGCACAACTCTGGGGCACACCAAATCTAGTGCTGGTTCATTTATGGGTAGAGTTGCAGTCCAGGTGATATCAGGGCTAGTGCCCAGTCACTGGTCCTGGGGCTATGCTGGCTACTGGGAGGAAGACACAGGTCCTGAGCTCTGGCTGCAGGGCCCAGGAGTCGCAGAGTTGGTGTTGGATCACTGTCCCTGACACAGCTATCTGCAGGGTCTGGGGTATCCCTAATCTTGTGTTGGCATTCTGATGGGCAGGGTCAGGACCCAGCTGAGTCCATGGCTGCTTCTGGCCTGCAGGTGAGTGTTCTGGTCACACAGGTGCTGGGCTGTGGTATTCCTGGAGCTGGTGTGTGCCTGTTGGTGTATGAGGCTGATCCCACTGCTAGAGCAGGTTTGCTGTTGGGTAGGTCCAAGCTCCATCCAGTCCCTGTGCAGTAATCACCCGCTGACGGTGAGGCTGATTCCAAGGACAGAGCAGGCTCACTTGTCAGAGTGGCCAGGGATTCTGAGACTGGTGCCTGCCCACTGGTGGGTGGAGTTGGGATCCAGGGTCTCTGTGTGAGGGGTCCTGGGGCTCTTGGATCTAGTGCCTGTGCACTGACATGTGGAGGCTGGTCCTGGGGCTTCTGGTGGCTGGACCATGTCCAGGGGCAGCTGTGCATTGAGAGGGTCTGAAGGCACCTGTTGGCTGGTGGGTGTGGCTGTGCCCCTGCTCAGCTGCTTGGACTGAAGCCCCCTGGTGCTTGTGTCTATAGTCTGGTGGAAATTGGTGGGGCTCAGTCCTGAGGCTGATAAGCTAGAGGGAGGATTCCGAAATTATGCTTGCTGGTACCAGTGGCCACAAGGTAGAAGGAGCTCCCCCAAATGGCTGCTGCCAGTGTCTGTGTCCCTGAGGCTGTGCTGTAGTTGCCTCTTGCCTCTCTGGGAGATTCTCCAAGATCAGGAGGTAGGTGTGACCCAGGATCCTTTCAAATTCCTGCTTGTGTTCTGATTCTCGGATCATGTGGGATTTTGTGAGCATCTATTTAGAGTGGAATCTCTATTTCCCGCAACCCTCTGGCTCTCTGGAAAATAAGCACTACTGGTCTTCAAAGCCCAACTTTCTAGGAACTCTTCTTCCCAGCAGAGGATCCCTGGGCTTGGGAGCCTGCTGTTCTGTTCATACCCCTTGCTACCCGGGAGCACCTCAGAAATTGTAATTATTCTCCCATTTGTGGGCCACGCACGTGGTGGTATGGGTCTTGAGTATATTGAGACTTTTCGCCTTCCTTCCTGTCTTGTCGTGGTACCTTCCTTATGTCTTTAGCTGTAAAACATCTTTTATGGTAGGTCCCGGCCTTTTTCATCAATTGCTGTTCTGTAAATATTTGTGACTCTGGTGTGCCCATGAGAGGCATCAAGCTCTGGGTCTCTGAATGCTACCATCTAGGACCATCTCTCCACTTCATTCTTAAATCATATTATTTAACTCTTCTTAGTATCTTATTTGATTTGTGGCAGTTTGAAATTTATTTCACTCATGTTCACTTCGCCTGTTTTAAAAAATTAAATGTTTCATTCATTCATTTTGAAATGGAGATAGTGACCTGTGAGTTTCCATACCTCAAAAATCAAGGATAGGACAAAAGCCTTTTCTACCTGTGTTCCCCTCGGACTCTGCTCCCCACCCCAGCCTGGGGATTAACCTCTTGCACCCACGCTCACCTTCTGTTTTGGGACCGCTAACCATCATTCCATCTGTATGTGTGTTGACAAGGTGAACTATAGTCTTTCCAGTTTTTGTTTTATGGTTTTTTGTTTATCGAACAGTCCTTCTATGAATATACATTTACTGGTCTGCTGAAGTTCATATATAAACCTGTCAAGCACATTACCAGAATTGGAATTGCTTGTATATACACTTTGATAAATTTTAGAGACAATGGTAGAACAGAAGTAAGTTGTATTTCACATCCCACCATATTCTCACACCATGAAAACCCTTCCCTTTTTAATATATTTGTGTGTAGTTTATCTTTATGCCCATACTGCATTTCCCAGAGATGGGTAAGTGTTATGTTTCTTGCTAAAAATTTACTGTATTGTTCAGTCAGGTTTTTAGTGGTTTTAGCATGATCACATTTCCCTGAACTCGCAAATACAAGATCTTCTTTCACACTGTCTTTTACTCCCTACTCATTTATATTGCCCTACTAATTCTCAGTCCTGGTCTTTCTTTATGTTCTTCATCAACCTGGATAGGTTATACTATTTTCTCCCTTATTCAAGACCAATAGAATAGAATAGAGCACCCACAAATAAACCCTGATATATGGCCAAATGATTTTTGACAAGTTGCCAAGACTTTTCAAAGTAGGAAGGATAGTATATTCAACAAATGGTGCTGAGACGTCTTGTTGTCAACATGCAAAAGAAGGAAGATGGACCCTTACCTAACATCAGAGGCAAAAATTAATGAAAATGTATTAAGAAACTAAATATATGGCCTAATAAAATAAAAAGTCTTTGAAGAAGACACACGACCAGAGCTTCATGACATTGGAGTTGGCAGTGTTTCCTCAATATGAAACGAAGGAATAACAAAGGCACAGCTAACAAAAAAATAAACAATTTGCAGTACATAATTTTTTAAAAAACATGTGTTTCAAAGAAATGGAAACAGAGTAAAATGGCAACCCACAAGATGGGAGAAAATATTTGAAAGCCATGTATCTGACAAGAGATTTCTATTCAGAATATACAGAGAACTCCTACAACTCAACAAAAAGCAAACACCCTGATTCAAAAATCGATAAAAGACTTGAATAGATGGTTCTTCAAAAATATGTACAAATGACTAAGCACTTGAATAGATGCTCCGTATCACTAAATGCATGTTTATATATTTGGGTGCATGCATACACACACAAGCACACACACATACACAAGCAGAAAACAAGTATTGGTGAGGATGTGAGGGAGTTGGAAGCATTGTGCTATGTCAGTGGGAATGTAGAATGATACAGCTGCTTTGCAAAAGAGTATGGCAAGTTTTCAGATATTGAAAAATAGAATTACTACATGATCCAGGAATTGTACTATGAGGTATACCCAAAGGAATTGAAATCAGGGTCCTAAAGAAATATTTGTACTCCAATGTTTATAGCAGTAATAATCACAATAGCTAAAATATGAAAGGAACCTAAGTGTTCATCCACTAGTTCCTGGATAAGCAAAGTGTGGTATACCCATATAATACAGTATTATTCAGTCTTAAGAAGGAAAAGATCTAGGAATATGCTACAACATGGAGGGATCTTGAGGAAATTTAGCTACCAAAAATGCCATTTTTGTGACGTTTAATGAGTCATAACAATAGAACTACTTATTTCAATTATATGGGGTACTTAGTATAGTCAAAACCATAGAAATTGAGAGGGTAATGATGCTTTACAGGTGGTTATGGAACAAAAAGGAAAGTTATATTTAAAGGATACTGAGTTACAGTTTTAAAAGATAGAAAAGAATTAGAAAGTAAATGGTGATATTGGTTGCCCAATAATATGAATGTATTTAATATCACTGAACGGTGTACTTTATAATAATAAACATGTTATATTTTATGTTATTTGATTTTATCGACATAAAAAATTGAGAAAGAATGTAATATCAGGAAGGGGAGTGGCCTGGGATAGAGCAGAGAGTAGTCAGAAGGGTGAGACACTGGATATTTTGAAGAAGAGGTGAGAGTCTTCATTGGCCAGAAGAGACTTTATAAAAAAATTAAAAATTACTCTGAGGGTGTATTAAATAGATATCTATGGGTGTACTCCTATCTCCCGTGAGTTATCTTAAAGAGTCTTTAATAAAGTCCAAAAGGTTTGCTGAGGCTTTTTTAAAACCTAGATTCCGTATGAGATAATTAGGGGCTGGTACTTAAGTCTATGTCTAGGTTGAGATTTTGGAGGGAAGATGAACCTGAGAACAGTGGAGGTCCAGAGAGTGTAAGTACGTGGAAATTAGAAAAAAAATAATACAGGGACTTAGGAAAACTTTGGACTCTGAAGGTCATGGATTACTGAGTCAGACCTGAGGTTTCTAAGGAGTTATATACGCCGTTGCTCTTTGGATTACTTGTTGATAAAGATAAGTGGAAAAACTAGAGTCATTTCCAAGTGTAGGTAAGATATATGAGAGGATGGAGGTGGACAGTAGGGAGGCCCAGAGAAAAGTGGGAAGGTCATATTGGGCCACGATGGTGGTAATATCCCGCAGAACAGATGGTAGGGCAGACTATGGATTCATCTTTCTTATTTCGGCTCCCCACCTTATCCTTAATAATTCTTTGGGAATATTTCATTGCTCTGTGATGCAGGTACAGAATTCGAGTGAGGAGCCTACACCCTCAGTGTCCAGCTGTCTGAGTCCTCAGTGTGCTTCAAATGATGGAGAACTATTGCTTCTTTATGAGAAGAGTTAGTACCTCGTAGCTAAGCTTAAGCTGCAGCTTATGCAATATTGATTCCATTTTATATATACTGTTGTCATGGAGGTTCCTCCTCCTCTTTCCTTGACCATTATGAAATGAATCTATATTTCTCAATATTTGGGTATATCAGATAAATACATTAAGTAAAGGAATCTTATATATTGCTCCCTGCATAGTTTGCTCTTTCTTGTTTCTCTCTTACCTTTAGTAAATTAGGACAGGGAGAGACCTTGAAATGTTCTAATCAGGAGAGATTAGAACATCATATTTCTAGACAGGTTGGTTGGACAGAGCAGGGGTCCCAGTGAGAATCAAAGCTTCTGTTTCTACTTGGAAGTGTACCTGCATAGGGTAGATGGCTCCAGGAAACATCCTAGAATGTTCCAGTGTCCCTGCGGGAGATCATTAAGAGAGGCAGGATCTGGTACCAGATCAGTGTACTATGACATGTGTGTCAGTCATCTGATGTGAGATTCTCAGAACCAATCCCATATGGTAGGGCTGCCTGCAGAGTGATGCAGACCCTGTGAAAGCCTCTGGTTGCATGTTAAAGATGAAGCTCTGATTTCAGGGAGAATTTTCTTACCTGACTGAATGTCACCCTTCTGTGGGGATGAGATTCTGTGCTTTTCCTCTCTTGATGACCACTGACTGAAAATCATTAGAGGATCATGTCTAGAAAGCATTCTTTATTTAATTTCTTAAAGAAGCAAACATAGAAAACTTTCAAATTGAGGATCAAGGGGAATGACATCAGTGAAAATGTCAGAGTAGGGAGCTCTGGCTTGTGTCCATACCCAGAAACACTGACATACGTCGTAAAACCTGTCAAAATGATCTTATCAACACATGTAAGTTTTCTTTTCTTTTTGTCATGTAGATTTATCTTCATTGAAACTTTACTTGCTGCAGGATGTGGAGAATAAACAGGGAAGTAGAAACTGTTTCCTGATGAGAGAATCACTAAGTCACATTAGCTGTTTTGAGCTAGGTCTTACTCACCATGACCGTAATTAAACAAACAAACAAAACACTTTGTTTTTTTTGTAAGTCAGTTCCGACATTTCATAGTTAAAGACAAGGTAACAGATCCAGACTTAGATTTACCAGAATTGAGTATAATTTTGATTGTACCTGTGTTGAATATAAGAGCATGACCTGCTACAAAACTTCATTATACTTATTGCCACAGCTGACAAATTCCCTTTTTCCTCTCCTGATATGTTGCATGTAAGGAATGCATAGGTCACTAACCCCAGCTGGTCACAGGTAAACTCTGCCACATGGATTACTGCATGTTTTCCTGTTGAAAGACCCTACATTCTCGAGTATCATGCCTGCAGAGTATCTGGGCTCTTCTTTTTTCTGGATAAAGGTTAGATAATCACCTAATTTTATGAGAAATATACAAATTGTATTTGCGTATTCTTCAGGTTTTTATTTATCCATTCTCTTTCAAGTCCTAAGTGCAAATATTAAAGTGATTTCCAAGAGGGTGGTAAATAAGACAGCTACGTCTATGCTCCAAAGTTAGCAATAAAGCATAATACAACTGTAAATGCATTATTGTGTGATTAATTTGTAGATACTTATGTAAATGTAATTTTAGTAATGCTTTGTGGAGAGCTTCAGAATGTAGGTGTTAGAAAAAAAAGAAGGAGTTCCTGAAACAATCAGGGAATTATAGAGAAGTGTTTGTGTCTATAATTATCTATCTGAAATAATGCATTTTCTCAGAAATAAACTAGGTATAAAATTGTAGGAAAAACTACATGAAATGAAACAACATGTGAGATGGCCATACAAGAAAAAGAATATTCTCAGAGAATAATGAACAGTGTGGAGTTCAGCAGAAGGGTAATACAGATTCAGAGAGTAAATCTTTGGAGAGCCTAATTATGAGTTCCTCATATTTCATCTTTGGAGAGACGGTAGTCATTTGAAATATGATGTTATATGGTGACATTAACATACTCAAATACTTTCGTTTAGAATGACCACTTAGAACCAGAATAAATGAAAGGGAACACAAAATTATGTTTTTGTTGATTTTTAAAGACCTCAGGTGAGTGTTGATAATTTAAAAATACATGATATCTTGAGTAAAGTTGCCTGGAATTTGAGATCTGTAAAAAAACATTTCTTTTCTGTAATGCTGGGATGCTAATTGGACATTTTTGCAAGAAAGAGATTTCAGGATGCAAATCTCATGTCTCTAAGGTGGGAAGTCAGTTCATGGCAGAACATTCTGTTAAACCTGTGTGAGCGGAGAAATATTTCTTTGGAAGGAAGAGGTCACGAATCCGTTTTTAATAAAGTTAGTGGTTTACAGTATACAGAATGAGCAAAATGGCTACTTCTGACCTTTACGAAAAAAATAATATAGTTTTTCTGCATTTATATTATGAAGCTGATGTAAAATATCAAAAATCCTTTATTTTGAAAAACAATGTAATCGATTTGACATAATTCATATATATTGAACCTGTGGTACACACACACAATAAAATTAATTTTAAACATATTTTACATTTAAAAAATATTTTCAAGTGTAGTTGATTTACAATGTTGTGGGTTTTTTAAATACATGTTTATTGGAGTATAATTGCTTTATAACATTGTGTTAGTTTCTGCTTTAAAGCAAAGTGAATCAGCTCTATGTCTACATATATTCCCCATATCCCCCGCTCTTGAGCCTCCCTCCAGCTTCCCTATCCCACCCCTCTAGGGGGACACAAAGCACCGAGCTGATCTCCCTGTGCTATGCGGCAGCTTACCACTAGCTATTTTACGTTTGGTAGTGTATATATGTCAATGCTACTCTCTCACTACGTCCCCGTCTCCCCTTGCCCCCCGTGTCCTTAAGTCCGTTCTCTACATCTGTGTCTTTATTCCTGCCCTGTCACTAGGTTCGTCAGTACCATTTTTCTAGATTCCATATATATGTGTTCGTGTACAGTATTTGTTTTTCTCTTTCTGACTTACTTCGCTCTGTGTGACAGACTCTAGGTCCAACCACCTCACTACAAATAACTCAATTTTGTTCCTTTTTATGGCTGAGTAATACTCCTTGTATATATGTGCCACATCTTCTTTATATATTCAACTGTCGATGGACATTTAGGTTGCTTCTCTGTCCTGGCTATTGTAAATAGTGCTACAGTGAACATTGTGGTACATGTATCTTTTTGAATTATGGTTTTCTCAGGGTATATGCCCAGTAGTGCGATTGCTGTGTCATATGGTAGTTCTATTTGTAGATTTTAAGGAACCCCCATACTGTTCTCCATAGTGGTTGTGTCAGTTTACATTCCCTTCAACAGTGCAGGAGGGTTCCCTTTTCTCCACACCCCCTCCAGCATTTGTTAATTGTAGGTTTTTTTAATGATGGCCATTCTGATCAGTGTGAAGTGGTACCTCATTGTAATTTGGATTTGCATTTCTCTAATAATTAGTGATGATGAGCATCTTTTCATGTGCCTATTGGCTATCTGTATGTCTTCTTTGGAGAAATGTTTATTTAGGTTTTCTACCCATTTTTCCATTGAGTTATTTGTTATTTTGTTATTGAGTTGTATGAGCTGTTTGTATATTTTGGAAATTAAGCCCTTGTCAGTCTCATCATTTGCTAATATTTTCTCCCAGTCCATAGGTTGTATTTTCATTTTGATTATGGTTTCCTTTGCTCTGCAAATCTTATAAGTTTGATTGGCTCCTGTTTCTTTTTTGCTTTTACAGTAAGTCCCCTACATATGAACAAGTTCTGTTCCAAGAGTACATTTCTAAGTCCAATTTGTTTGTAAGTCCAACAAAGTTAGCCTAGGTACCCAACTTACACAGTCGGCTATATGTTACTGTACCGTAGTAGGTTCATAATACTCTTCAAACAAACAATACATAAAAAACAAACACAAAAACAAAGAAATCATTTTTAATCTTACAGTACAGTAGCTTGAAAAGTACAGTAATACAGTACAACAGCTGGGATACTCGGGCTGGCTCGAGGGAACAGGCGAGAAAAGTTGCTGATTGGAGGAGGGAGAGGACATGGGAGATGGTAGAGGTGAAGGATTATCAGCAGTAGGAGACAGAGGGCAAGCTGCAATTTCACTCATGCCTGACACTGATGGCACAGGTTCTGGTTCCTTGCTGGATTTAATTCTATCTACCCTCTTGAAAAAATGATCCATTGATGTCTGGGTCGTAACTCTTTTTTTCTCATCATAGATGACAAGGTAGCACTGGATTTCATTCTGAATGGCTGCTGCAACTTTGGGTACAATTCTAGGTTCGGGTCCTTTACCTCAAAAACTAACAGTGCCTCCTCAAATAAAGAAAATCCCCTTACCATTTTCTGTGTTGTGAATCTCTTCAGTTCTTCAGTTACTTCTTCTTCTTCCTCCTGTCCCTCTTCATCCTTTCTCTGGGCCTCCAATTCCATCACGTCTTCATTAGTAAGCTCCTCATGTTGCACAGCAAGGAGTTCAATGAAATGGTCCTCTTGCAGATTTAACTCCAGCTTCTCGCTGAGGATCACTGTGTTGGGGAAGACCTCTTCGGACTTCTCATCTACCTTCTCAAATCCATAAAAATCATGAACAAACTGTGGGCAAGGTTCTTCCAAGCCCCATTCATGGTGACTGCCATACCCTCACACCAAGCAGTGTCAATGTTTTTTATGGCCTTGTAGATGTTATAGTTCTTCCAAAATTGTCCCTAGGTTGTTCCTGATTTGTCACTTACCTTTACTGCCTGACAAAAAGTGTGACATAAATAATATTTCTTGAAAGTCGCTCTAACTCCCTGGTCCGTAGGTTGCATGAGCAACATAGTATTCGGTGGCAGATGCACTACTTTGAAGTTGGGATGAAAGTCATCCTTGAATGGGGTGTGATCCAGAGCATTGTCGAGCAGCAAAAGAATGTTTTGATGTCATGTCAAAACATGACATGTCATGTTTTGCATATAGTGTCAATTTTACCTCTTCCCTTTCAATTTGGTTAGAATTTATTTCTTTTTGTTGTCTGACTGTTGTGGCTAGGACTTGCAATGCTATGTTGAAGAGAAGAGGTGAGAGTGGGCATCCTGTCTTTTTCCAGATTTTAGCAGGAAGGCGTTCAGCTTATGAAAATTGAGTATTATATTGGCTGTGGGTTTGCCATAAATAGCTTTTATTATGTTGAGATATGTTTCCTCTATACCCCCTTTGGTAAGTGTTTTTATCATGAATGGCTGTTGAAGTTTTTCAAATGCTTTTTCGGCATCTATTGAGATGATCATTTGTTTTTTGTTTTTCCTTTGTTGATGGGGTGTATCACGTTGATTGATTTGCATATGTTGAAACAACTTTGTGACTCTGGGGTGAATCAAATTTGCTCATGGTGTATGATCTTGTTATGTGTTGTCAGATTCAGTTTTCTAATATTCTGTTGAGAATTTTTGCATCTATATTTATCAAAGATATTGGCCTGTACTTTTCTTTTTTGGTAGTGTCTTTCTCTGTGTTTTTTTTTAAGTCTTTATTGAATTTGTTACAATATTGCTTCTGTTTTATGTTTTGGATTCTTGTTTGTGAGGTATATAGGATCTTAGCTCCCCGACCAGGGATTGAACCCACACCCCCTGCACTGGAAGGTGAAATCTTAACTGCTGGACTGCCAGAAAAGTCCCCATCTTTTTTTGTTTGTTTGTTTGCTTGCTTTTTAATAAATTAATTTATTTATTTATTTTTGGCTGCATTGGGTGTTCATTGCTGTGCACAGTCTTTCTCTAGTTGCGGCGAGCGAGGGCTACTCTTCGTTGTGGTGCATGGGCTTCTCATTTTGGTGGCTTCTCTTGTTGAAGAGCATGGGCTCTAGGCACATGGGCTTCAGAAGTTGTGGCTCTCAGGCTCAGTATTTGTGGCTCCTGACCTCAAGAGCATGGGCTCAGTAGTTGTGGTGCACAGGCTTCGTTGCTAACCAGCATATGGGATCTTCACAGACCAGGGCTCGAACACGTGTATTCTGCATTGGCAGGCAGATTCTTAACCACTGTGCCATCAGGGAAGTCCCCCCCCCCAATATGGTTTTGATAGCAGGGTAATGGTGACTTCATAGAATGTCTTTGGAAGTATTCCTTACTCTTCAATCTTTTGGAAGAGTTTGAGAAGAATCAGTGTAAGTTCTCCTTTGTATATTTGGTAGAATTTGCCTGTGAAACCATCTGATCCCGGACTTTTGTTGGTAGGGAGTTTTTTAAAATTACAGATTCTGTTTCACTTTTAGTGATCAGTCTGTTCAAGTTATCTGTTTCTTCTTGATTCAGTTTTTGTCGGCTGTAAAAAAACAACATACATTTTGAGATTATGTTAGCACCTAAATATTTGTCATGTATTAGACCACAAGAAAGCAAAGAAAAAAGTATTAAAATATTTTTTATCTAGAAAAAGTATTGAAATATTATTTAAGAAATTGGGATAATAATAATTATAATAATGACAAACTGTTCTGAACTTAAAGACTACTTTATCTAAGATGCATACTATATACTAATTGTTTTATTGTTTTTAAATCCATTGAATGTATTCTTCTTTTCAATTTAATTCTTTTATTTTACCTGTATATTGTTAAAAACAATTTAGTTGCACATAATATAAAAAATTACACTTTAACAGGAGATATTAATCCATTTACATTTAGTATAGTACTAAAATACTTAGGTTTAGAGTTACCATGTTATTGTGTGCTCTCTTTTATTTATTTATTTTTTAAAATGATTTAATTTTGGTTTTTTGAATAAATTATTTATTTATCTACTTTTAATGTCTTTATTGGAGTATAATTGCTTTACAACGGTGTGTTAGTTTCTGTTTTATAATAAAGTGAATCAGCTATACATATACAAATATCCTCATATCTCCTCCCTCTTGCGTCTCCCTCCCACCCTCCCTGGCCCATATCTGTAGGTGGTGACAAAGCACTAAGCTGATCTCCCTGTGCTATGCGGCTGTTTCCCACTAGCTATCTATTTTACATTTGGTAGTGTATATAAGTCCATGCCACTCTCTCACTTCATCGCAGCTTACCCTTCCCCCTCCCCATGTCCTCAAGTCCATTCTCTACATCTGCGTCTTTATTCCTGTCCTGCCCCTAGGTTCTTCACAACCATTTTCTTTTCATTTTTTTTAGATTCCATAGATATGTGTTAGCATACAGTATTTGTTTTTCTCTTTCTGACTTAATTCACTCTGTATGACAGACTCTGGGTCCATCCACCTCACTACAAATAACTCAATTTAATTTCTTTTTATGGCTAAGTAATGTTCCATTGTATATTGAAGATGTGCAAGATCTTCTTTATCCATTCATCAGTTGATGGACACTTAGGTGGCTTCCATGTCTGGGCTATCGTAAATAGAGCTGCAATGAACATTGTGGAACATGACTCTTTTTGAATTATGTTTTCTCAACATATATGCCCAGTAGCGGGATTGCTGGGTCATATGGTAGTTCTATTTTTAGATTTCAGGGAACCTCCATACTGTTCTCCATAGTGGCTGTATCAATATACATTCCCACCAACAGTGCAAGAGGGTTCCCTTTTCTCCACACCTCTGCAGCATTTAGAGTTTGTAGATTTTTTTTGATGATGGCAATTCTTATCTGTGTAAGATGATATCTCATTGTAGTTTTGATTTGCATTTCTCTAATGATTTGTGATGTTGAGCATTCTTTCATGCGTTTGTTGGCAATCTGTATATCTTCTTTGGAGAAACGTCTATTTAGTTCTTCTGCCCATTTATGGATTGAGTTGGTTTTTTTTTTTTTGATATTGAGCTGCATAAGCTGCTTGTAAAGTTTGGGGATTAATCCTTTGTCAGTTGCTTCATTGGCAAATACTTTCTCCTATTCTGAGTGTTGTCTTTTTGTCTTGTTTATGTTTTCCTTTTGCTGTGCAAAAGCTTTTAAGTTTCATTAGGTCCCATGTTTTTATTTTTGTTTTTCTTTCCATTTCTCTAGGAGGTGAGTCAAAAAGGATCTTGCTGTGATTGATGTCATAGAGTTTTCTGCTTATGTTTTCCTCTAAGACTTTTATAGTGTCTGGCCTTACATTTAGGTTTTAGTCTATTCTGTGTTTATATTTGTGTATGGTGTTACGGCACCTTCTAATTTCATTCTTTTTGTAGCTGCCCAGTTTTCCCAGTACCACTTATTGAAGAGGCTGTCTTTTCTCCATTGTACATTCTTGTCTCCTTTATCAAAAATAAGGTGACCGGGCTTCCCTGGTGGCGCAAGTGGTTGGGAGTCCGCCTGCCGATGCAGGGGACGCGGGTTCGTGCCCCGGTCTGGGAAGATCCCACATGCCGCGGAGTGGCTGGGTCCGTGAGCCATGGCCGCTGAGCCTGCGCGTCCGGAGCCTGTGCTCCACAACGGGAGAGGCCACAACAGTGAGAGGCCCGCATACCACAAAAAAAAAAAATAAGGTGACCATGTGTGCGTGGGTTTATCTCTGGGCTTTCTCTTCTGTTCCATTGATCTATATTTCTGTTTTTGTGCCAGTACCATACTGTCTTGATTACTACAGCTTTGTAGTATAGTCTGAAGTCGGGGAGCCTGATTCCTCCAGCTCTGTTTTTCTTCTCAAGATTGCTCTGTCTATTCGGGGTCTTCTGTGTTTCCATACAAATTGTGAAATTTTTTGTTCTATTTCTCTGAAAAATGCCATTGATTGTTTGATAGGGATTGCATTGAATCTGTAGATTGCTTTGTGTAGTATAGTCATTTTCACAATGTTGATTCTTCCAATCCAAGAACATGGTATATCTCTCCAGCTTTTTGTGTCATCTTTGATTTCTTCCATCAGTGTCTTATAGTTTTCTGAGTACAGGTCTTTTGTCTCCTTAGGTACGTTTATTCCTAGGTGTTTTATTCTTTTTGTTGCAGTGGTAAGTGGGAGTGTTTCTGTAATTTCTGTTTCAAAATTTTCTTCTTTAGTGTATAGGAATGAAAGAGATATGTGTGCATCAATGTTGTATCCTGCTACTTTACCAAATTCATTGATTAGCTCTAGTAGTTTTCTGGTAGCCTCTTCAGGATTCTATATATCTAGTATCATGTCATCTGCAAACAGTGAGAGCTTAACTTCTTCTTTTCCGATTTGGATTCCTTTTATTTCTTTTTCTTCTCTGATTGCTGTGGCTAAAACTTCCAAAACTGTGTTGAATAATAGTGGTGAGAGTGGGCAACCTTGTCTTGTTCCTGATCTTGGTGGAAATGGTTTCAGATTTTCACCATTGAGAATGATGTTGGCTGTGCATTTGTCATATATGGCCTGTATTGTATTGAGGAAAGTTCCCTCTATGCCTACTTTCTGGAGGGTTCTTATCATAAATGGGTGTTTAATTTTGTCAAAAGCTTTTTGTCAAGAACATTTAATCCAGTTACATTTAAGGTAATTATCGATATGTATATTCCTATTATCATTTTCTTAATTGTTTTGGGTTTGTTATTGTAGGTATTTTCCTTCTCTTGTGTTTTCTGCCTAGAGAAGCTCCTTTAGTATTTGTTGTATAACTGGTTTGTTGGTGCTGAATTCTCTTAGCTTTTGCTTGTCTGTAAAGTTTTTAATTTCTCCTTCAAATCTGAATGAGATCCTTGCTTGGTAGAGTAATCCTGATTGTAGCTTTTTCCCTTTCATCACTTTAAATATGTCCCGCCAGTCCCTTCTGGCTTGCAGAGTTTCTGCTGAAAGATCAGCTGTTAGCCTTATGGGGATTCCCTTGTATGTTATTTGTTGTTTTTCCCTTGCTGCTTTTAATATTTTTTCTTTGTATGTAATTTTTGATAGTTTGATTAATATGTGTCTTGGCATGTTTCTCCTTGGATTTATCCTCTATGCGACTCCCTGAGTTTCCTGGACTTGATTAACTCTTTCCTTTCCCATATTAGGGAAGTTTTGAACTATAATCTCTTCAAATACTTTCTCAGTCCCTTTCTTATTCTTTTCTTCTTCTGGGACCCTATAATTCGAATGTTGTTGCATTTAATGTTGTCCCAGAGGTGTCTCAGATTGTCCTCAATTCTCTTCATTCTTTTTTCTTCATTCTGCTCTGTGATAGTTATTTCCACTATTTTATCTTCCGGGTCATTTATCCATTCTTCTGCCTCAGTTATTCTGGTATTATTTCCTTCTGGAAAATTTTTAGTTCCACTTATTGTGTTGTTCATCATTGTTTGCTCTTTCGTTCTTCTAGGTCCTTGTTAAACGTTTATTGTATTTTCTCCATTCTAGTTCCAAGATTTGGGATCATCTTTACTATCATTACTCTGAATTCTTTTTCAGGTAGACTGCCTATTTCCTCTTCATTTGTTATGTCTGGTGGGTTTTTACCTTGCTTCTTCATCTGCTGTGTGTTTCTCTGTCTTCCCATTTTGCTTAACTTACTGTGTTTGGGGCCTCCTTTTTGCAGGCTGCTGGTTCGTAGTGTCCCGTTGTTTTTGGTGTCTGCCCCCAGTGGCAAAGTTCAGTTCAGTGGGTTGCATAAGCTTCCTGGTGGAGGGGACTAGTGCCTGTGTTCTGGTGGGTTGGGCTGGATCTTGTCTTTCTGGTGGGCAGGTCCGCATCTGGTTGTGTGTTTTGGGGCATCTGTGACCTTATTATGATTTTAGGCAGCCTCTCTGAGAATGAGTGGGGCTGTGTTCCTGTCTTGCTAGTTATTTGCTGTAGGGTGTCCACCACAGGAGCTTGCTGGTCTTTGAGGGGAGCTGGGTTTTAGCATTGAGATGGAGATCTCTGGGAGAACTTTTGGCTTTTGATATTTCATGGCACCAGAGGTCTCTAGTACACCAATGTCCTGAACTTGGTTCTCCCACCTCAGAGGCACAGGCCTGACCCCTGCCTGGAGCACCAAGACCCTCCAGCCACACAGCTGGAGGTGAGAGCAAGATGTAATTTTCTCACATCTCAAAGACCACCAATGGGATTCACTGACCATTTTCTCTCCAGATGTGAAGAAAACAAAATTCAGTCTTCGGCTAGTCAGCCACTTTGGTAGCCAGCCTCCAAGATGGCCCTAATCATCCCCTTATTATCTCCCAATCTTCATGCACCAGTGTGGCCCCTCGAACTTGAAAAGGGTTGAGTGTTTAACTATTAAGACATTGCAGAAATGACAAAGTGCAGCTTCCAAAGGTGGGTCATAAAAGACATTGCAGCTTCTGATTTGTTTTCTGCTAGATCACTGATCCTGGTGTAAGCCAGCTGCCATGTCATGAGGACACTCAACCAGCCCTAAGGAGAGATCCATGTGGCAAGAAACTGAGGCCTCCAACTGCAGCCACGTTAGTAAGTCATCTCATAAGTCGAAGTATTTAATTTTATTTATTTTTGATCGTGTTGGGTCTTCGTTGCTGCACAATGCTTTCTCTAGTTGTGACAAGTGGGGTCTTTGCATCGTTGTGGTACACTGGCTTCTCCTTGCGGTGGTTTCTCTTCTTGTGGAGTATGGGCTCTAGGTGCATGGGCTTCAGTAGTTGTGTCATGCAGGCTCAATAGTTGGGGCTTGCGGGCTCTAGAGCACAGGGTTAGTAGTTGTGGCGCACAGGCTTAGTTGCTCTGCGGCATGTGGGATCTTCCCAGACCAGGGTTTGAACCCCTGTCCCCTGCATTGGTAGGCAAACTCTTATCCACTGTGCCACCAGGGAAGTCCAGTGTGCTCCTTTTTAAACCTAGTCTGTTTTCTTTATTTTCTATCTTAACTATTCTGTATTAAATTAAAAAAAAACTCCTTTCTACCCCTCCTCTTTGAGTATTATATATGAAGTATGTCTTATTTATTAATCTCAAATTTTCAGCATACTTTTAAGAAGTAATCACAATGTCAAATGTTTAATATCTTTCACTTCCACCTTGAAAAGCATGGATATTAAAGTGCTAATATATTACCTTCCCTAGTCTATATTTTTTATTTTTTGTTATGTATAAAAAACAACTAAAAACATGCACAGTTTGTATGAAAATGACAAATTTCAGAAAATTCAGAATCTGAGTACACTCTATGCCTAGTTTCTAGATAAAGACACAGAAAATTTCCAGACACTCAGAGGCCCCCTGGTCCCATTCTAGTGGCTCCCCTTAAGGTTTACAATTGTTCTGGCATGTAACAAAAAGATCACTTTACCTGTATTTTGTATTTTATATAAATGCTATGACACAGTATAACCACTTTTGGACAGGGGTTTTTTATTCCTTATGTTGTTTGTGAATATACCTATATGGTTGCCTGTTGTGATCATGTATTGACACTGTTGCATAGGATTCCATAGTGTAAACATTTAACTACTAAGTAATTTATTCCAATGTGTATTAAAATATGAGTGATTTTTAGTTTGTGTCTGTTGAGAATAGTACTGGCATATAAATTCTAGAACTTGAGCTTTGGTGGTGTGTGTATAAATTATTGTTCAGTATACATGTAGTAGTAAAATTTTTGAGTCATACCTTTCATATCTTTATCTGTTTAGATACTTCTAAATATTTTCAAAACATTTGTATGAATTTTCATGCTCAGCAGCAGTGAATGAGATTCAAGGATTACACACATTCTTATCAAACTTGATAATACCTGTCGTTTTCATTTGAACTTTGTGGTTCGTGAGTGATAATTCCAAGGATTGCTTTTGTTTCATTTAATTGACTACTGAGAAGCCAAGCATCTTTTGATATGTTTACTTAACATTCTGTACTCTCTTTTTTGAAATATCTTTTGGTATATTTTCCCCATTTTTGCTCTTACATTATCTTCTTATTGAAGACTTTGTTTTTTTTAAACATCTGAAGACTTCTTATTTAGGAGTTTTTTATATATGCTTGATATGAGTTCTTCTCTCTGTCACTCCTTCTTCTTTAGATGATTGTCAGTTTTTAATGTTAATAACATCTAATTTGTTATTTTCCTCTTTATTTACTTATTTAGTCATATTTCTTTTTTTTTTTTTTTTTGCGGTACGCGGGCCCCTCACTGTTGTGGCCTCTCCCGCTGCGGAGCACAGGCTCCGGACACGCAGGCTCAGCGGCCATGGCTCACACGGGCCCAGCCGCTCTGCGGCATGTGGGATCCTCCTGGACTGGGGCACGAACCCGTGTCCTCTGCATCGGCAGGCGGACTCTCAACCACTGCGCCACCAGGGAAGCCCCTATTTAGTCATATTTCTATTTATTTATGTAGTCGTCTTATCTGTAGTAGAGCACATTATTTATTCTAAACCACAAAGATGTTTTGGTTTCCTCAATAAATCTAATTATTAAGCTTTAAATTTAAGTTAACTTTCTAAACTAAGTATGTTGTATCATAGTGAAAATTAATTTCTTCTAGGATGGCTGAAAGGTTACATTTATTCATAAAATGTTGTATTCAACTTCCTCTTCATTTGCTCCTACCTCTCATTGATTCACAGAGGTAAACATCACTTCATCCATGGATCTGACTTTTCTTTGATTTCTCATGGTCATTCTCACTAACTCGTCTGGCCTCCTGAAATCTTTAGCAATCCCATTACTCCACAAAAGCAAAAACCTTCCTTGGGCCTTTTTCCTCAGAAGATTGATTATTCCCACATTTTAAATGGGAGATTGCAATAAATTAGGAGAAAATGCCACAAGGGTCTCTCTCTTTTTTTTTTCACATCTTTTGTCAGCCTCTGCTTGCACTCTCTGTTCAACGATTTTTGTACAACACATTGATGAAAGATGCCAGTTGTTTCTCTCCTTGGGGCAAAAGACAGATTAATTACCTGACAAAATAAAGACAGTGTCTTGCTCTGCTCAAATGTTGGACAGGATTGCTTGCATCCTAATTTAAAAGTTTCAGGTGACTGAAGCTTAAGATTCCTAAGCTTTAATCCATACTTGCACCAAGCACAGCACCCAACAGGACTGCTTTACATAACCCCATGAGAGTTTTGTGTGCAAGTGGAACAGATAAAAATATAAAACTATTGCTGTCTGTGTCATAAAAATGATTTTTTGTCTCATTTAAAATATATTTTTGTAAAATCAAAAAACGTGTCAGGCTAAAATACTGGAATTTCAAATATGGTAAAATCTAAGACCCTTCAAATTTCTTTCCAGTTTTGATGATGGGATGCTGTCAGAGATATGACTTCATTAAACACAATAGGTAAGATTCCTTCATAGGCCTGATTGGGGAATATGACAATAATCCCCGGAAAAATCTGCACATTTTCTAGTTCTCAAGTATTGGTTAAGATGGTAGAAAGGGCCCTTCATTGTCCTATATGTGAATGCAGATCAATTGAGAGAGGTGGGGATAAAACAAGCAGCCTAAATATCCTTTATATTTGTTTGTTGTACTACTAGTAGAAAGAGGAGGGGTCAACATGTCACCATGGTTGATACAGCACATAAGCTGCTTGAAACTACACAGAAATGTACCTGCTTGTATTTTCTGTGCAGTTACCCTCCCTTTTGGTGTGCCCTGATACCTCCCTCAACTTATGTACCAACTCCAGCAGTATTAAGCAGAAATCCAAAGAAATCTATTCTTTGGAATTATGAGGAAGGGAAGACTCGAAAATTTTATAGCATGCTCTATACAAGTATACACGTCACCATCCTTATCTACGTCATGCCATGCATGGAGGGTCAGTAGGTTCAGGGGATTCTGGCAGCACCAAGGTCTGTGGGGTTCATCACGGGTGCATTCATGGGCAGTAAAAGAGAAGGGCCTTATCTTGGTCACTTTCTCAATGCTAGTAGCTACAAAAAGAAGAGGACAGCAGACATCTTAGGGAGAAGAGCCAACATAAATAAAATGTCCTAATTACTCTAGGCAACCTCTCATGATAGCCTCCCATAACTCCTCGAATCCCTACATACTTGCACAAGGGATAGTGTTATATTAATGGAGCGTGTAACTGCAGATTAACATTATTTTTGTTGAGAAAAATAAAAACAGGTTCAAGTGACAGGGTTTGAAATGGGAGGGAAACTAATGTAACAATGTAGAGAGAACCCTTTGGATGGATTCATCATGGTTTTTCTTTTTGTTTTTTTGCTGCTTCAGAATCTGTAGTAGAGATTGGTGTGTTCCATGATGCATTCCCCTTCTTATAAATTTTAGGTGGAATACCCCATTAGGAAGAAGTGCACGTAAGGAAGGTTAGTGATTCAAACTCCTCTGCCCTCCGTCAGCAGTGAGTGCAAAACGATAGAGACCAAGTGCTGTCATCCTTTGATGTACAAAGTTTTCACTATATGAATGATGTTTTTTTTGTTGTTTGCAGGTCAGGAGACTTGGTCTCAATATCCCTGTTTAAAAAGTGTTATCACAGGGCTTCCCTGGTGGCGCAGTGGTTGGGGGTCCGCCTGCTGATGCAGGGGACGCAGGTTCGTGCCCTGGCCTGGGAGGATCCCACATGCCGCGGAGCGGCTGGACCCATGAGCCATGGCCACTGGGCCTGCGCGTCCGGATCCTGTGCTCCGCAACGGGAGAGGCCACAGAGGTGAGAGGCCCGCGTACCGCAAAAAAAAAAAAAAAAAAAAAAAAAAGTGTTATCACATATCTGCCAGAAATAATTGCTGATGACACTGGAAAAAATTGAGGGTTATCCTTAACAATTAAGGGTTTCTCAGCAACACGGATGGACTTAGAGATTGTTATACTGAGTGACGCAAGTCAGACACAGAAAGACAGATATCATATGATATTGCTTACATGAGGAATCTAAAAAAAAAAACGGTAGAAAAGAACTTATTTACAAAACAGAAATAGAGTCATTGATATAGAAAATAAACTTACGGTTACCAGGGGATAAGTGGGGGAGGGATAAATTGGGAGAATGGGAGTGACATATACACACTACTGTATATAAAATAGATAAGTATTGGTATGCACCTGCTGTATAGGACAGGGAACTCTACTCAGTGCTCTGTACTGGCCTATATGGGAAAAGAATCTTAAAAAAAAACACAAGGGTTTCAGGATTATATAATAAATATATATGTGCAAAACATTTAACATGAAAGGAAAAATAAATTAACCATGTGGTCCCTGTTGTAGTATCAACATTTTGTGCCTCTAGTTTTCAGATTTTGAAAACCAGCTCCCTTGTTGATGGTATTAGGAGGTGGGGCTTTTGGGAGGTGATTAGGTCATGAAGCCAGAAACCTCAAATATGGGATTAGTGACCTAATAAATGTAGCACACAAAAGATCTTATGCCCATTACATCATTTAATTGCAGAACCAGAAGACCCACATTATGAACCAGAAATTTGGCCCTCACCAGGCACTAAGTCAGACGGCAACTTGTTTTCTTAAATTAATTAATTAATTATTTGGCTGCGTTGGGTCTTGGTTGCAGTGCACAGGCTACTCATTGGGTGGCTTCTTTTGTTGCAGAACACGGGCGCTGGCGTGCGGGCTTCAGTAGTTGTGGCACGTGGGCTCAGTAGTTGTGACTTGCCAGCTAGAGAATGCTGGCTCAGTATTTGTGGTGCACGGGCGTAGTGGCTCTGCGGCATGTGGGTTCTTTTCGGACCAGGGCTCGAACCTGTTTCCCCTGATCGGCTGGTGAATTCTTAACCACTGCGCCACCAGGGAAGCCCTAAATGTGTGACTCCATTTCTCTTCTTAAATTAGTTTATGTGTAGCCATTTTTAGATTCCACCTCTAAGTGATATCTTATGATAAGCCTCTTTTTCTGTCTGACTTATGTCACTTAGAATGATCGTCCCTAAGTCCACCCGAGTTGCTGCAACTGGCCTTATTTCATTGATTTCATGGCTGATTAACATTCCACTGTACATAATTACCACATCTTCTTTATCCATTTTTCCTTCCAAGGACATTTAGGTTGTATCCAAGTCGAGGCTCTTGTAAACAGAGATGCACTAAAAGTTGGGTTCGCTGTGTCCTGTCGAATTTTGTTTTTACCAAGACATACGCCCATGAGTGGAAGTGCCGTGTGCTCTGTAGCTCTGTTTTTTAGATTTTTTAGGAAACACAATACATTTCTCCAGAGTTGCCGTTGGCAATTTACGTTCCTAGCGTTAGCGAAACAGGGTTCCCTTTTCTCCACGCCCTGTCCTGCTTTTCTGGTTTTTACACTTTGTGATGAGGGCCGATCTGACTGATGTGAAGTGTTGATATTCATTGCCCGCCTGTTTGGTTGGCAAAAAAGGGAGTATGCATTTGTCCTGAATATATTCAGAAAAAAACGCATACGCCCTTTTTGGCCAAATGGATCATTGGCGTAGTTCAGCCGCTTTTCACGTGCTTTAACTGCGAGTCCAATCTACCTCTTGAAATCCCTCTGTGCAATTCTGCCTTGCTTTCAAGTCCTTTTCGATGACTTACCTCACGACATTTTGCGACGGTAGATATCCTTTACAACCCTGAAGGTTTGAAAATTGCAGGGCCCTGAGGTGGATTTTTCATATTTTGTGGGGAACATGCCACAAAACAGCAGCATTGCTTGAAACCCTATTCTGATTCTGGGGGCAAGGTAAGCCTTTGGTCAAATCCTCTTCCTTATTGGAAATTAGAGTGGCATGTGCCTGTTGAAAAACCTAGGGCTTGTCTCTTATTGGTTCCCCCCATTCGGCTTCATTCTCCGGACAAATTCCAAACTGTGCGAAGCAGGATGCTGAAGGTGCTAATTTCCCCAAGTGGGGAGATTGTTAGGAAAGAGGCTCGAGGCGGGAAGCCGACCACCAAGAGATGAGGATATGAGGTGACTTTTCCAAACTCTTCCCGGTCACACAGTGTACCATACTCTGGGTGTCCAACTCATCTTTTAGCTGTAGGACGAGTCCCCTGCCCCTGGAGATTTGGGACCTATGGAAGGGGGAACAAGCATATTACTGTAAAGGGGCTGCATTTGCTGACCCATCCTCACCAAGCCTCACAGCCCCACGAGTGTCTAGCCTTAGGTCCCATCCAACTCTAGGTCTAGATGTGTTCAATTGAGGTTGCATCACAGCCCCTGAACGAATTCTGTAAAAATTTGTCTCTCACTCACTGTTTTTGTTTTTGGTTTTTTTTTTTTTGAATTTATTTTTATAATGGGGTGTAGGTGATTTTCAGTGCTATGTTTCTTGCTGCTGTACATCCACTTGATTCACTTACAGAGAGACATCGATAAATTCTTTTTCTGATTCTGACCATTCGTATATAATCTTTTCCGGTGTGTAGTGTGCTGAGTCCAGTCCTTTGAGCTTTACAGTAAGCCTTGTTGATTGCCTATTTGGTCTATGGAATGGTATCTGTGCTCATTTCAAACTCCTGGTTTATGCCTCACCTCAACCGACTTTTGCACTCTAGCAGTCATAAGTGTGTTTTCTAAATGTGGGATTCTGTGTCTCTTTTGTCATTTAGTTCATGTGTCACAATTTTGATATTCCACCTATAACTGATACCTGATGATGTCTCATTTTTCTGTCTGACTTATGTCACTGAGAATGATCGTACCTAAGTACACCTGAGTTGCTGCAACTGGCCTTATTTCATTGACTTCATGGCTGAGTTATATTCCATTGTACATAAGTATCACATCTTCTTTATCCATGTTTTCCTTCCAAGGAGATTTCGGTTGTATCCAAGTCGTTGAAGAAGTTCTGCCCCCTTCCATGTGCTTTCGAGGTGAGACCAAACTCCCTCTTGAAATCCCATTCCTGCAATTCTGCCTTGCTTTCAAGTCCTTTTTCGTGACTTACCTCAAGGCATTTTTCCACATTAGGAATCTTTTACAATGCTGCAGGATTGTGAATTGCAGTGCCCCTGAGCTCCATTTTTCAACTTGTTTCTTTGGGAACTGGCCACCAAACAGCAGGATTGCTTCAAGCCCTATTCTGGTTCTGAGGGCAAGCTGAGCCTTTGGTCAATTCCTCTTCCTCATTGGAAATCAGAGTGGCATGTGCCTGTCCAAACACCTAGGCGTTGTCTCTCATTGTTCCCCCCATTCCAGTTCATCCTCCGGACAAATTCCAAAGTGTGCGAAAGAGGGTGTTGAAGGTGCTGACTTCCCCAAGTGGGGCAATTGCCAGGAAAGAGGCTGGAGGTGGGAACCTGACCGCTAGGAGATGAGGAGATGAGATGGTTTTCTCAAACTCTTCCCTATCCGATGGTGTACCATCCTCTGGGTGTCCCATGCATGTTTTAGCTGTAGGAAGGGTGGCCTGCATCTGGAGATTTGGGACCCATGGAATCAGGACCAGGCAGTATTACTCTAAAGGGGCTGTATTTGCTGACTCATGCTCACCAAGCCTCTCAGCCCCTCTTCCCCTTAATCCTCCAGACAAATTTCAAACTGTGCGAAACAGGGTGTTGAAGGTGCTGACTTCCCCTGGTGAGTAGATTGTTAGAAAAGAGGCTGGAGCACCCGAGCACCAGGAGATGAGGAGAGGAGGTGCCTTTTCCAAACTCTTCCCGAACAGACGGTGTACCATCCTCTGTGTGTCCCATGCATATTTTAGCTCTAGGAAGGTTCCCCTGCACCTGGAGATTTGGGACGCTTGGAATGGGGCCAGGCAGTATTATTCTATAGGTGCTGCATTTGCTGGCCCATCCTCACCAATTTTCTCACTCCATGAGTATCCATCCTTAAGTCCCATCTATCTGTGGGTCTAGATGTGGTGAATCCAGGTTGCATCAGAGACCCTGAAGGAATTCTGTAGGAATTTCTCTCTCACTGTCTTTTTTAAATTATTTTTTGTAATTTATTTTTATAATGGGGTACAGCTGGTTTTCAATGTTGTGTTTCTTGCTGCTGTACATCTTCTTGATTCACTTACTGAGAGACCTCAATAAACTCATTTTTAGATCCTTACCAGTCGTATATATTCTTTTCTGGTGACTAGAGTGTTGTAAGTCCAGTTCTTTGAGCTATAGAGTAGGTCTTGTCGATTAGCTATTTGGTTTGGAACCGTATCTGTGCTAATTTCAACCTCATGGTTTATGCCTCACCCCACCTCACCTTTCACCTTTAGCAGCCATCAGTGTGGTTTCTAAATGTGTGACTCTGTTTCTGTTTTGTAATTTAGTTCATTTGTAGCCAGTTCTAGATTCCACCTGTAAGTGATATCTCATGATAAGTCTCTTTTTCTGTCTGACTTATGTCACTTAGAATGATCGTACCTAAGTCCACACGAGTTGCTCCAACTGGCCATATTTCATTGATTACCTTGCTGAGGTATATTCCATTGTCTCTAAGTACCACTTCTTCTTTATCCATTTTTTTTCCCCAAGGACATTTATGTTGTATCCAAGTCGAGGCTCTTGTAAACAGAGCAGCACTAAACTTTGGGGTGCTTGTGTCCTGTAGATTTTTGGTTTTCACAGGATATACGCCCATGAGTGCAAGTGTCATATGCTCTGTAGCTCTGTTTTTTAAATTTTGTAGGAAACACAATACACTTCTGCAGCCTGGCCGTTGGCAATTTACATTCCCACCATCAGTGTAGCAGGGTTCCATTTTCTCCAAGCCCTGTCCTGCATTTCTGGTTTTTACATTTTGTGAGGATAGCCCTTCTGACTGATTCGAACTGATACCTCTTTGTAGTGTTGATTTGCATTGCCAGCCTGTTTTGTTGGCCATAAAGGGCGTATGCGTTTTTCCTGAATATATTCAGGAAAAACGCATACGCCCTTTTTGGCCAACTGCGTTATTGGTGAAGTTCAGCCACTTTTCATGTGCTTTAATGGCTAGTTCAATCTACCTCTTGAAATTCCTTTCCTGCAATTCTGCCTTTCGTTAAAATCCTTCTCCATGACTTACCTGAAGACATTTTTCGATGATAGGTATCATTTTAAACCCTGCAGGTTTGTGAATTGCAGTGCTCCTGACCTCCATTTTTCAACTTGTTTCTTTGAGATCTAGCAACAAAACAGCAGAATTGCTTCAAGCCCTATTCTGGTTCCGGGGCAAGGTGAACCTTTGGTTAATTCCTCTTACTAAATGGAAATTAAAGTGGCATTTTCCTGTCCAAACACCTAGGGCTTGTCTCTCATGGTTCTCCCCCTTCCCCTTCATCCTCTGGACAAATTCCAAACTGTGCGAAACTGGATGTTGAAGCTGCTGACTTCATTAAGTGGGGAGATTGTTCGGAAAGCGGCTGGTGGGGGGGGAACCCGAGCACCTGGAGATGAGGAGATGAGGTGCTTTTTCCAAACTCTTCCCGATCAGACAGTGTACCATCCTCTGGGTGTGACAGGCGTGTTTCAGCAGTAGGAAGGGTCCCCTGCAAGTAAGGGGCACACCAGGGATCTTTCCAAATCTGTGTCTCCCAGAACCCCAAAACTGGGGAAGTTTTAAGCTACGGGTACATGCATGTATGTTCATGAAGGGCCTTGGGCAGTAGGCAGAGTCCAAGCTTGAGATGATTGAGGGTCAGAAGCGGTCACCGTTGGCCTCCCTTAAGTTACATTTTATCTGGCCTTGGTAGATGATGTAGATATAGGTATCTATTTTTTCATATTCTTTCCCTTTATAGGTTATTACAAAATATTGAGTGTAGTTCCCTGTGCTATACAGTATGCCCTCGTTGATTATCCATTTTATACATAGCGTTGTGTATGTGTTAATATCAAAATCTTAAATTATCCCTCCCCGCACCCTTCCCCTTTGGTAACAATAAGTTACAAGATTTTATATTCCTCAGAAATGGGGGAGCTTAAAGAATGGTATCATTTTCAATGGAAAAGCATTCAAAAGAAGATTGAAGCTTCAGCCAAGATCATTAGATGTACATCCTTGGAAAGCAATCACTTAATTTCTCTAAACTTGACCTGACAAATAAGACAAAAACCCTCCACTGAACTTGCTTATAATCAAGTGATGGAAATATCAAATGCAAGTGTTAGAAACATCTTATTTTACACGAGCCTTATACACTGCTCTCCGTTCATTACAGTTTGCTTCACACATCTGTTCACTGAAGTTACAATGTTCTCAAATTCTGTTACTGATCCTCCAGAGTGGACCCCAACAAGTGTCCCCCTGCCCAGTGTCATTGGAGCCAAGAGATCGAGACTGAGTTTGGTTGAGAAGCAAAGGAAACTTTATATTTTGATCAGAGAATGGAGAGGTGAGAACGTGCGCTCCCCCGCGGGCTGTGGGCCGGGCTGCTGTGTAGGGATCCCGTCAGCGTCAGCAGGAGGGAGGGGGCGGAGCTCTCGAGGGCCGGGTTGGCTGCAGCTCGGGCTCTATGTCGCGGAGTCTGCACAGGGGCCCCGCGAGCTGAGGTGTCGACCCAGCCATTCTGCACTAGGAAATCTGGGCTAAAGTGCCGGGTGTGGGACCTCTGCATGCGGAACCCTAGGAGCACGTGAAATTAGACAAAGCAAAAAGGAAAAAAGGTTAGACGTTATTTTATTGCCCAGATTCTATTTTTATCTCCCGGAAATTTTTAAGGGCTTTGCCGTTGACAAAACCCTCCTCTGCCTATTGTCCCGTTCCTCATTCTTGGGGCGCTGAGGGTGCAGACCCCTCTTCTGTAACTGCTTCGTGCTGTGTTGGGAGTCCTCATACCCGGGGGGGGAGGGGCAGAACTTCTCCCCAGCAGCCTCCAGGTGAGGTTGATTGTCCCCAGGCCTCCTGCCTCCCTGCTCGTCCGCCTGAGCACCAGCATTGGAAGTGTTATAGATTCTAATGACCTTTAAGGGTCCAGGAAAGAGAGGTGCAGAGACGCTGGGGGGTCCGGTTTTACCCCGCTCCACATTTGTTCGGCCACCTTAGGCTGACGGTTTCTGCCAGCCTAGATGCTCTGACCAGTAGTCTGTGCTTTCTTCAGTTAGGCCCCTGAATTAACGTACAAACAGCACCAGGTGTCAGAGCCCTGCCTGCTCAACTCTCAGTCCAGGGCCGGTGGTGATCCAGGACCATGATGGCCACTGAGTCAACAGCCTTTTGAAGTAGCCAGGAGTCCAGCCGGTCTTATTGGCCGCCGTCACCGCGGTGTCTGTAGGCTTTTCTATGGTGACAGCGTGATATATGGTTCCCCCGCCAAACTTATTAGCTCCCCTCTGGGTGCAGTAAGTCCTGCAGGCAGTAGTCTGCTCCTTTGGGGCACACTCTTGTTGTTTTCTGAGAGAAGTTCCAGGTCACGTGATGGTCACACGAGTCGTCGTGGGGGCCCGATGCCCCCGGTTATCTCTCTGAAGGTTGGAGTTGGAGGGCCTCCTCACTCGAGGTCAGTGTGCCCACGGAGCGACCCCTGCAACTTCAGGGCATGGTTGGTGGTTAGGATCACCACGTGGGGTCCTTTTCTCTTAGGAGGGAGCTGGCCTTGCAGGTTGCTGATTTCCAGGTTTTTAGATACCCCCAGTACCCTGGTCGGATGGGGCGGCGGGCCAAGCCCTTGGTGACCTTAGTTTATCCTACCTGGATGGCATTCTTGCGTTGTTCCATTTCAAGTGGTCCCAGTTTTTGCACTAATTCTCCAATGGCGATTCACCTTTCACTGGGAATGTAAAGGTCAAAGGGTTTAGCTAAATTAGGGAGTTCCAGGGCAAGGGTCTGAATTCACTGCTCTTTCCATTCTTGAAAGGCCACTTCTGGATTCTATTTGAAAGGATCATCATCTTTTCCTTTCAGTGTTTCATATAGAGGCCCAGCTATTAGACTATAGTTAGGGATCCAGATGCAGCAAACCCCGGCCTGCCCAGGAACCCCTAAGCTGTCTTCTAGTTTTAGAAGGGGTAAGGCTGCAAATGGCTTCTTCCCTTTCCTGGGATGGGCTTCTCCGACCTTCTGTGAGAATGAAGCCCAGGCGGGTCACCTTAGTCTGTGATATTTGAGCCTTTTTCTTGGACACCTTCTATCCTTTATTGGCTAGGTAGTTCAGAGGCCTCCTTAGCAGGGCTGGCGATCAGAATGTCGTCTGCATATTGAAGGAGGGTTCCCTTCTCCAGAGTTCGATCTTTTAGGTTTTAGTTAATTTTCCCCAAAGGTCATGTGGGAATTTTTGAACCCTTGGGGCAGGACGGCCCCAGCAGTATTGTCTTCATTGTATGTTGAGTCCTGCCAATCACAAGCCAAAATTTCTTGTGACTCTGGGACTAATGGAATACAGAAGAAGGCATCATTGAAGTCTAATAGAGAATACCATGTCCTGGTGGATGGTAGAATGACCAGCAGTGTGTAGGAATTAGGAACTACTGGATGTATATCCTCGGTGGCTTCACTGACTGTCCTGACATCCTTTAACAGGTCCCCAGCAGCCCACGGGGCTCTCGTGGTCAGGCCAATCCCAAGATATGGAGCTCACCTGGGCAGGTACCCAGCAGCCCACGGGGCTCTCGTGGTCAGGCCCCTCTCAGAATATGGAGCTCACCTGTGCAGCTACCCAGCAGCCCATGGGGCTCTCGTGGTCAGGCCCCTCCCAGGATATGGAGCTCACCTGGGCAGGCACCCAGCAAGCCTGGGCACACAGGAACCGTGCGCATAGCCCTAATTGCAGAGCACCCCCAGCACACCTGTCACTCAGAGCTGACACAGAGCACCTCAGAGCAGGACTTGAACTAACAAACAGCAGCTCCGACAGGTCTGTGACCCTGGGCGTCACTCTGCGGCCTCCCTCCACCTGGTCTTCCAGAGACTTCCACTGCAGCCGGGGCACCAGGCCTCTGTCTCCACCCACCACCCCTCCTCTCCCTGACTCCTGGGTTCCTCTCATTAGGAGAGGGTCTTGAAATTGTCTCCCACTCATGGGCCAGATAAAATGATTAGAAAACAAGCCAGGGCTGGCAGCCCCTTGTCTATCCTGACTCTCAGGAGCCCACACCTGTTCCTTGGACCTGGCGGGTTCAGCAAGGTCCAATTTCTGCAGTGTGAGCCCCTGAGGGGCGAGGATTGGCTGACCTGGGCAGCCTGACCCTGCTGGCCAGCCCTCCCCAGGTGTGCCTGGTTTGAGGTCAATATAAACACCGCTCCAGGCAGCAAGAGCTCCTGCAGCTGTGCCTGATGCCATATTCTCTGCCCCGTCAGCAGTGTCGGGGCTGGGCTGGTGGGAGGGAGTGAGGGGCTACGGCTCTGTGGGTGGCCCGGTGTGAGTGGGGCTCTGCTGGACTTTCTGCAGGAGTTGCCAAGCTGCCACCTGTTAAAGAAGAGGATGTGTCACCCATACCTGCCGCTGGAATTTCTCCCCGGGCAGAGGTAAGGAAGGAAAAAAGCACTGGGGGCCGGGACAGGAGGGGTATCTTAGGCAGGGAAATGGAAAGCTTCCAGAAGAGCGCCCGGGGCCAGGACAATCCTGGCTGGCCTGCAGGCACCAAGTCGGCCTGCGTGCTGTGGCTGGTGTGGCTCCACGGCCCTTCCTCTAGGCTTCCAAGTCCTTGCACACATTCAGGTGTTTTACCTGGGAAGGGTGGGAACAGTTCCGCAGCAACTGGCCTGGGGCTTAGCTCACGTTTACTCGCAGACGCCTCGGCACGGTGCCCCAGCTTTGCAATGAGGACGCTCCTTGCCGGGGGGCTGCTGGCTGCATGGGAGACGATTCCCCACCTCTGACCAACTTCAGAATTGTTTACCACTGGAGCAAGTACCCTGATAGGGTTTTCCTCTGTATAACTGGTGGGTTCTGTTTTTTCTTCTTTTCTTCTTTTTTGGTTCAAGGTAGGTTTTATTCCTCTTTTTTGTATTTATAGATATAAGCATGGAAATAATTCATTCATATAAATACATCTATGCAAAGGGAAGAACTTTTTTTCTGTTTTTTTTAATTATAGAATTTTATTTATTTTTTTATACAGCAGGTTCTTATTGGTTATCTATTTTATACATATAAGTGTATACATGTCAATCCCAATCTCCCAATTCATCCCACCACCACTCCCCAACGGCTTTCCCCCCTCGGTGTCCATACATTTGTTCTCTACATCTGTGTCTCTGTTTCTGCCCTGCAAACCAGTTTTTCTGTACCATTTTACTTGGTTCCACATATATGCATTAATATACAATATTTGTTTTTCTCTTTCTGACTTACTTCACTCTGTATGACAGTCTCTAGATCCATTGACGTCTCTACAAATGACCCAATTTTATTCCTTTTTATGGCTGAGTAATATTCTATTTTATATATGTACCACATCTTTATCCATTCGTCTGTCTGTGGGCATTTAGGTTGCTTCCATTACCTGGCTGTTGTAAATAGTGCTGCAATGAACATTGTGGTGAATGTGTCTTTCTGAATTATGGTTTTTTCTGGGTATATGCCCAGTAATGAGATTGCTAGATCATATGGTAATTCTAATTTTAGTTTTTTTAAGGAACCTCCATACTGATCTCCATAGTGACTGTATGAATTTATTTTCCCACCAATAGTGGAAGAGGGTTCCTTTTCTCCACACCCTCTCCAGCATTTGCTGTTTGTAGATTTTCTGATGATGCCCATTCTGACAGGTGTGAGGTGATACCTCATTGTAGTTTTGATTTGCATTTCTCTAATAATTAGTGATGTTGAGTAGCTTTTCGTGTGCTTCTTGGTCATCTCTATGTCTTCTTGGAAGAAATGTCTATTTAGATCTTCTGCCCATTTTTGTATTGGGTTTTTGTTTTTTTAAATATTGAGCTGCTTATATATATTGGAGATTAATCCTTTGTTGATTTGTTTGCAAATATTTTCTCCCAGTCTGAGGTTTGTCTTTTCGTCTTATTTGTAGTTTCCTTTGCTTTGCAAAAACTTTTACGTTTCATTAGGTCCCATTTGTTTAGTGTCCTTTTTTATGGCATTACTCTAGGAGGTGGATCAAAAAAGCTCTTGCTGTGATTTATGTCAGAGTATTCTTCCTAAGTTTTCCTCTAGGAGTTTTATACTGTCCGTTCTTACATTAAGGTCTCTAATCCATTTTGAATTTATTTTTCTGTATGGTGTTAGGGAGTGTTCTAATTTCATTCTTTTACATGTAGATGTCCATTTTTCCCAGCACAGCTCATTGAAGAGACTGTCTTTTCTCCATTGTATAGTCTTGCCTCCTTTGTCATAGATTAGTTGACCATAGGTGTGTAGGTTTATCTCTGGGCTTTTTTTTTTTCTCCTTTTACACCTTTATTGGAGTATAATTGCTTTACAATGGTGTGTTAGTTTCTGCTGTATAACAAAGTGAATCAGCTATACATATACATATATCACCATATCCCCTCCCTCTTGCGTCTCCCTCCCACCCTCTGTATCCCACCCCTTTAGGTGGTCACAAAGCCCTGAGCTGACCCCCCTGTGCTATGTGGCTGGCTCCCAGTAGCTATCGATGTTACATTTGGTAATGTATATATGTCCATGCCACTCTCTCACTTTGTCCCATCTTATCCTTCCCCCTCCCCATGTCCTCAAGTCTTCTCTCTACGTCTGTGTCCTTAATCCTGTCCTCCCCCTAGGTTCTTCATAAACTTTTTTTTTCTTTAGATTCCATATATCTGTGTTAGCATATGGTATTTGTTTTTCTCTTTCTGACTTACTTCCTGTGTAGGACAGACTCTACGTCCATCCACCTCACTACAAATAACTCAGTTTTGTTTCTTTTTATGACTGAGTAATATTCCATTGTATATATGTGCCAGATCTTCTTTATCGATTCATCTGTTGATGGACACTTAGGTTGCTTCCATGTCCTGGCTATTGTAAATAGAGCTGCAATGAACATTGTTGTACATAACTCTTTTTGAATTATGGTTTTCTCTGGGTATATGACCAGTAGTGGGATTGCTGGGTCATATGGTAGTTCTATTTCTAGTTTTTTAAGGAGCCTCCATACTGTCCTCCCTAGTGGCTGTATCAGTTTACATTCCCACCAGCAGTGCAAGAGGGTTCCCTTTTCTCCAATAAATGCCTCTCCAGCGTTTATTGTTTGTAGATTTTTTGATGATTGCCATTCTGACTGCTGTGAGGTGATACCTCACTGTAGTTTTGATTTGCATTTCTCTAACGATTAGTGATGTTCAGCATCCTTTCATGTGTTTGTTGGCAACCTGTATGTCTTCTTTGGAGAAATGTCTATTTAGGTCTACCCATTTTTGTATTGGGTTGTTTGTTTTTGTGATATTGAGCTACATGAGCTGCTTGTAAATTTTGGAGATTAATCCTTTGTCATTTGCTTCATTTGAAAATATTTTCTCCCATTCTGCAGGTTGTCTTTTCGTCTTGTTTATGTTCTCCTTTGCTCTGCAAAAGCTTTTAAGTTTCATTAGGTCCCATTTATTTTTGTTTTTATTTCCATTTCTCTAGGAGGTGGGTCAAAAAGATTCTTGCTGTAATTTATATCATAGAGTGTTCTGCCTATGTTTTCCTCTAAGAGTTTTATAGTGTCTGGTCTTACATTTAGGTCTCTAATCCATTTTGAGTTTATTTTTGTGTATGGTGTTATGGAGTGTTCTAATTTCATTCTTTTACGTGTAGCTGTCCAGTTTTCCCAGCACCACTTACTGAAGAGACTGTCTTTTCTCCATTGTATATCCTTGCCTCCTGTGTCATAGATGAGTTAGCCATAGGTACGTAGGTTTATCTCTGGGATTTCTAAGCTGTTCCATTGATCTATATTTTTGTTTTTGTGCCACTACCATATAGTCTTGATTACTGTAGCTTTGTAGTATAGTCTGAAGTCAGGAAGTCTGATTCCTCTAGCTCTTAATTTCCCTCAAGACTGCTTTGGCTATTCGGGGTCTTTGTGTCTCCATACAAATTTTAAGATTTTTTTGTTCTAGCTCTGTAGAAAATGCAACTGGTAATTTGATAGAGATTGCATTGAATCTGTAGATTGCTTTGGGTAGTACAGTCATTTTCACAATATTGATACTTCTAACCCAAGAACATGGTTTATACCTCCATCTGTTTATATCATCTTTGATTTCTTTCAGCAGTGTCTTATAGTTTTCTGAGTACAGGTATTTTACCTCCTTAGGTAGGTTCATTCCTACATATTTTATTCTTTTTGTTGCAGTGGTGAATGGGATTGTTTCCTTAATTTCTCTTTCTGAACTTTCATTGTTAGTGTATAGGAACGTAAGAGATTTCTGTGCATTAATTTTGTATCCTGCAACTTTACCAAATTCATTGATTAGCTCTAGTAGTTTTCTAGTGGCATCTTTAGGATTCACTATGTATAGTATCATGTCATTTGCAAACAGTGACAATTTTACTTCTTCTTTTCCAATTTATATTCCTTTTATTTCTATTTCTTCTCTGATTGCTGTGTCTAGGACTTCCAAAACTATGTTGAATAATAGTGGTGAGAGTGGACATCCTTGTCTTGTTCCTGATCTTAGAGGAAATGCTTTTAGTTTTTCACCATTGACAATGATGTTTGCTGTGGGTTTGTCATATATGGCCTTTATTATGTTGAGGTAGATTCCTTCTGTGCCCACTTTCTGGAGTCTTTTTATCATAAATGGTGTTGAATTTTTTCAAAAGGTTTTCCTGCATCTATTGAGATGATATTTTTATTCTACAACTTGTTAATATGGTGTATCACATTGATTGATTTGTGTATATTGAAGAATCCTTGCATCCCTGGGATAAACCCCACCTGATCATGGTGTATGATCCTTTTAATGTGTTGTTCAATTCTGTTTGCTAGTATTTTGTTGAGGATTTTTACATCTATATTCATCAGTGATATTGGTCTATAATTTTCTTTTTTTGTAGTATCATTGTCTGGTTTTGGTATCAGGGTGATGGTGGCCTCATAGAATGGGTTTGGGAGTGTTCCTCCTCCTTCAAATTTCTGAAGAGTTTGAGGAGGTTTGGTGTTAGCTCTTGTCTAAATGTTTGATAGAATTCACCTCTGATGCCATCTGGTTCTGGACTTTTGTTTGTTGGAAGATTTTTAATCACAGTTTCAATTTCATTACTTGTGATTGGTCTGTTCATATTTCTTCCTGGTTCAGTCTTGGAAGGTTATACCTTTCTAAGAATTTGTCCATTTCTTCCAGGTTGTCCATTTTATTGGCATAGAGTTGCTTGTAATAGTCTCTTAGGATGCTTTGTATTTCTGTGGTGTCTGTTGCAACTTCTCCTTTTTCATTTCTAATTTTATTGATTTGAGTCCTCTCCCTCTTTTTCTTGAGTCTGGCTAAAGGTTTATCATTTTTGTTTATCTTCTCAAAGAACCAGCTTTTAGTTTTATTGATATTTGCTATTGTTTTCTTTGTTTCTATTTCAGTTTTTTTTGCTCTGATCTTTATGATTTCTTTCCTTCTACTAACTTTGGGTTTTGTTCTTCTTTCTCTAGTTCCTTTATGTGTAAGGTTAGATTGTTTAATTGAGATTTTTCTTGTTTCTTGAGGTAGGCTTGTATTGCTATAAACTTCCTTCTTAGAACTGCTTTTGCTGCATCCCATAGGTTTTGCTATTGATCCCATCTAGAGTATTTTTCATTTCATTTATTGTGTTGTTCATCATTGTTTGTTTCATCTTTAGTTCTTCTAGGTCCTTGTTAAATGTTTCTTGCATTTTGACTATTCTATTTCTAAGATTTTGGATCATGTTTACTATCATTATTCTGAATTCTTTTTCAGGTAGACTGCCTATTTCCTCTTCATTTGTTAGGTCTGGTGCGTTTTTATCTTGCTCCTTCATCTGCTGTGTGTTTTTCTGTCTTCTCATTTTGCTTATCTTACTGTGTTTGGCGTCTCCTTTTTGCAGGCTGCAGGTTCGTAGTTCCCGTTGTTTTTGATGTCTGTCCCCAGTAGCTAAGGTTGGTTCAGTGGGTTGTGTAGGCTTCCTGGTCGAGGGGACTAGTGCCTGTGTTCTAGTGGATGAGGCTGGATCTTGTCTCTCTGGTGGGCAGGTCCACGTCTGGTGGTGTGTTTTGGGGTGTCTGTGGACTTATTATGATTTTAGGCAGCCTCTCTGCTAATGGGTGGGGTTGTGTTCCTGTTTTGATAGTTGTTTGGCATAGGGTGTCCAGCACTGTAGCTTGCTGGTCGTTGAGTGAAGCTGGGTGCTGGTGTTGAGATGGAGATCTCTGGGAGATTTTCGCCGTTTGATATTATGTGGAGCTGCGAGGTCTCTCATTGACCAGTGTCCTGAAGTTGGTTCTCCCACCTCAGAGGCACAGCACTGACTCCTGGCTGCAGCACCAAGAGTGTTTCATCCACACGGCTCAGAATAAAAGGGAGAAAAAGTAGAGAGAAAGAATTAGTAGTGGTAGGAAGAAAGAAGGAAAGAAAAGAAAAGAAAGAAAGAAGGAGAAAAGGAAAGAAGGAAAGAAAGGAGGGAGGGAGGGACGGTGGGAGAAGGGAAGGAAGGAAATAAAGAAAGAAGATAAAGTAAAATAAAATAAAGTAAAATATAATAAAGTTATTACATTAAAAATAATTATTAAGAAAAAATACGGACGGATAGAACCTTAGGACAAACGGTGGAAGCAAAGCTATACAGACAAAATCTCACACAGAAGCATACACATACACACTCACAAAAAGAGGAAAAGGGGAATAAATCTTGCTCTCAGAGTCCACCTCCTCAATTTGGGATGATTCGTTGTGTAAAGGAGCGAAGGAAGGAAGGAAGGAAGGAAGATAAAGTAAAATAAAATAAAGTTATTAAAATTAATTAAGAAAAAAAAACCGGACGGATAGAACCCTAGGACAAATGGTGGAAGCAAAGCTATGCAGACAAAATCTCACACAGAAGCATACACATACACACAAAAAGAGGAAAAGGGGAAGAAATCATAAATCTTGCTCTCAGAGACCACCTCCTCAATTTGGGATGATTCGTTGTCTATTCAGGTATTCCACAGAGGCAGGGTACATCAAGTTGATTGTGGAGCTTTAATCCACTGCTTCAGAGGCTGCTGGGAGAGATTTCCCTTTCTCTTCTCTGTACTCACAGCACCCGGGGTTCAGCTTTGGATTTGGCCCCGCCTCTGCGTGTAGGTCGCCGGAGGGCGTCTGTTCTTCGCTCAGGACGGGGTTAAAGGAGCCGCTGATTCGGGGGCTCTGGCTCACTCAGGCCGGGGGGAGGGAGGGGTACGGAGTGTGGGGCGAGTGTGCGGCGGCAGAGGCCAGCGTGACATTGCACCAGCCTGAGGCGCGCCGTGCGCTCTCCCGGGTAAGTTGTCCCTGGGTCACGGGACCCTGGCAGTGGCGGGCTGCACAGGCTCCCCGGAAGGGGGTTGTGGATAGTGACCTGTGATCGCACACAGGCTTCTTAGTGGCGGCAGCAGCAGCCTTAGCGTCTCATGCCCGTCTCTGGGGTCCACGCTGTTAGCCGCGGCTCGCGCCTGTCTCTGGAGTTCCTTTAAGCAGCGCTCTTAATCCCTTCTCCTCGCGCACCAAGAAACAAAGAGGAAAGAAAAAGTCTCTTGCCTCTTCGGCACCTCCAGACTTTTCCCCGGACTCCCTCCCGGCTAGCCATGGTGCACTAACGCTTTCAGGCTGTGTTCACGCAGCCAACCCCAGTCCTCTCCCTACGCTCCGACCCGAAGCCCGAGCCTCAGCTCGCATCCCCGCCCGCCCCGGTGGGTGAGCAGACAAGCCTCTCGGGCTGGTGAGTGCCGGTCAGCACCGATCCTCTGTGCAGGAATCTCCCCGCTTTGCCCTCCGCACCCCTGTTGCTGCGCTCTCCTCCGCGGCTCTGAAGCTCCCCCCATCCGACACCCGCAAAGGGGCTCCTAGTGTGTGGAAACCTTTCCACCTTCACAGCTCCCTCCCACTGGTGCAGGTCCCGTCCCTATTCTTTTGTCTCTGTTTCTTCTTTTTCTCTTTTGCCCTACCCAGGTATGTGGGGAGTTTCTTGCCTTTTGGGAGGTTTGAGGTCTTCTGCCAGCATTCAGTAGGTGTTCTGTAAGAGTGGCTCCACGTGTAGATGTATTTCTGGTGTATCTGTGGGGAGGAAGGTGATCTCCGTGTCTTACTCTTCCACCATCTTCCCCTCCGCCCCCTACCCCATAGGTTTTGGATCATAATGTTTTTGTTGTCATTTGTCTCTAGGTAGTTTTTGATTTCCTGTTTTATTTCTTCAGTGATCTCTTGGTTATTTAGTAACGTATTGTTAAGCCTCCATGTGTTTGTGTTTTTTACGTTTTTCTCACTGTAATTGATTTCTAATCTCATAGCCTTGTGGTCAGAACAGCTGCTTGATATTTCAGTTTTCTTAAATTTACTGATGCTTTATTTGTGACCCAAGATGTGATCTATCCTGGAGAATGTTCTGTGTGCAGTTGAGAAGAATGTGTAATCTGCTGTTTTTGGATGGAATGTCCTATAAATATCAATTAAATCTATTTGGTCTATTGTGTCATTTAAAGCTTGTGTTTCCTTATTAATTTTCTGTCTGGATGATCTCCATTGGTGTAAGTAAAGTGTTAAAGTTCGCTGCTATTATTGTGTTACTGTCGATTTCTTCTTTTACAGCTGTTAGCAGTTTCCTTATGTATTGAGGTGCTCCTATGTTCAGTGCGTATATATTTATAATTGTTACACCTTCTTCTTGGATTGATCCCTTGATCATTATGTAGTGTCCTTCCTTGTCTCTTGTAACATTCTTTAAAGTCTATTTTATCTGATATGAATATTGCTACTCCAGCTTTCTTTTGATTTTCATTTGCATGGAATATCCTTTTCTATCCCCTCACTTTCAGTCTGTGTGTGTCCCTAGGTCTGAAATGGGTCTCTTATAGACAGCATATATATGGATCTTGTTTTTGTATCCATTCAGCAAGACTGTGTCTTTTGGTTGGGGCATTTAATCCATTCACATTTAAGGTAAATACTGATATGTATATTCCTATTACTATTTTCTTAATTGTTATGTGTTTGTTTTTGTAGATTCTTTTCTTCTGTTGTGTTTCCCACTTAGATAGGTTCCTTTAGCATTTGTTGTAGAGCTGGTTTGGTGGTGCTGAGTTCTCTTAGCTTTTGCTTGTCTGTAAAGCTTTTGATTTCTCCATTGAATCTGAATGAGATCTTGCTGGGTAGAGTTCTTTTGGTTGTAGGTTCTTCCCTTTCATCACTTTAAATATATCATGCCACTCCCTTCTGGTTTGTAGAGTTTCTGCTGAGAAATCAGCTGTTAACCTTAATGGGAGTTCCCTTGTATGTTACTTGTCATTTTTCCCTTGTTGCTTTTAATTATATTTTCTTTGTCTTTAATTTTTGTCAGTTTGATTACTATGTGTCTTGGCATTTTTCTCCTTGGCTTTATCCTGCCTGGGAGTCTCTGTGCTTCCTGGACTTGGGTGGCTATTTCCTTTCGCATGCTAGGGAAGTTTTCAACTATAATCTCTTCAAGTATTTTCTCGTATCCTTTCTCTCTCTCTTCTCCTTCTGGGACCCCTATAATGCACATGTTGTTGTGTTTAATGTTATCCCAGAGGTCTCTTAGGCTGTCTTCATTTCTTTTCATTCTTTTTTCTTTATTCTGTTCTGCAGCAGTGAATTCCACCTTTCTGTCTTCCAGGTCACTTATCCGTTCTTCTGCCTCAGTTATTCTGCTATTGATTCCTTCTAGTGTATTTTTCATTTCAGTTATTGTATTGTTCATCTCTGTTTGTTTGTTCTTTAATTCTTCTAGGTCTTTGTTAAACATTTCTTGCATCTTCTTGATCTTTGCCTCCGTTCTTTTTCCAAGGTCTTGGATCATCTTCACTATCATTATTCTGAATTCTTTTTCTGGAAGGTTGCCTATCTCCACCTCATTTAGTTGTTTTTCTGGGGTTTTATCTTGTTCCTTCATCTGGTACAAATTCCTCTGCCTTTTCATTTTGTCTGTCTTTCTGAATGTTGCTTTCCTTCCATAGACTGCAGAATTGTAGTTCTTCTTGCTTCTGCTGTCTGCCCTCTGGTGGATGAGTCTATCTTAGAGGCTTGTGCAACCTTCCTGATGTGAGGGACTCGTGGTGGGTAGAGCTGGGTGTTGCTCTGGTGGGCAGAGCTCAGTAAAACTTTAATCCACTTGTCTGCTGATGCATGGGGCTGTGTTCCCCCTCTTTTGGTTGTTTGGCCTGAGGCGACCCAGCACTGGAGCCTACCTGGCTCTTTGGTGGGGCTAATGGCGGACTCTGGGAGGGCTCATGCCAAGGAGGACTTCCCAGAACTTCTGCTGCCAGTGTCCTTGTCCCCACGGTGAGCCACAGTCACCCCCCACCTCTGCAGGAGACCCTCTAAAACTAGCAGGTAGGTCTGCTCAGTCTCCTATGGGGTCACTGCTCCTTCCCTTGGGTCCTGATGTGCACACTACTGTGTGTGCCCTCCAAGAGTGGAGTCTCTGTTGTGACTCTACAGCTCTGAGTGGAGTTGAGACTCTGAGACTGAGTGGAGTCGCACAGACTCTGGGTCCTGTGAAGCTTCGATGTTTTGTGGTTCTAGAAATCCTATAGGAGATGGTCCACAGCAGGTGAAGCTAATGCTGTCAGTAGAGGTGGTGAAGCCAAAGATCTATAGTTCTGACTAGAGGTGCTGAGGTACATACAGGACAAAATCATCTCGTGTGAATGTAGTTCAGGCATGTTTAACATAAATATAGTCAGGTTAATGCCTAACATCTTCTATCTTGTGCCTCCCCTCAGGGACCCCTTCCTTAGTTCCTGAGGCTCCTGTAACTCATGTACAGGGGAATGGAGAGTGGGCTCTGTCCAGTCTGATCCCTGAGTTACCCTATGTGTATCTTAGGATACTTTGTATTTCTGTGGTGTCTGTTGTAACATCATCTCTTTCACTTCTGATTTATTTGGGCCCTCTCTTTTTTAAAAAAACATACTACTATTGTCTTTTATTCTTTACAGAAGCTTAATAAATGTTTGGTCTGCTACCCTTACTCTATGTATACTTTTTGCAGTGAGATTTTTACTTTTGTTTTCTTGTTACTATCAATAATTGTTGAGACTTTTTTAAGCTTAAGTAAATTCCTTCAATGTTGTGTACAAGGCTGGTTTATTAGTGATGAACTCTTTTAGCTTTTGCTAGTCTGGGAAACTCCTGATCTTTCCTTCTTTTTTTCCCCATAAATTTATTTATTTCTGGCTGTGTTAGGTCTTCATTGCATTGCATGGGCTTTTCTCTAGTTGTGGCAAGTGGAGGCTACTCTTTGTTGTGGTGCACAGGCTTCTCATTGTGGTGGCTCTTGTGGAACATGGATTCTAGGTGCTCAGGCTTCAGTAGTTGTGGCTCGCAGGCTCAGCAGTTGTGGCTCATGGGCTCTAGAGCACAGGCTCAGTAGTTGTGGCACACAGGCTTAGTTGCTCTGTGGCATGTGGGATCTTCCTGGTTCAGGGCTCAAACCCGTGTCCCCTGCATTGGCAGATTCTCAACCACTGTGACATCAGGGAAGCCCTCTCCTGCAATTCAGAATCATAATCTTGCTGGTAGAGTATTCCTGTTGTAGACTTTTTCTTTTTAGCCCATTGAATATATCCTATCATTCCTTCCTCGCCTGCAAATTCTGCTGAGAAGTCATCTGACAGTCTTATGGGAATATCTTGAACATAACTAGACCCTTTTATTTCACTGTTTCTGTGATCCCTCTTTAATTTTTTAAAGTTTTAAATTTTTGGCGCTTTATAGTATGTCTTGGTGTGGACCTGTTTGTCTTCATCTTGTTTGGGACTCTGTGTTTCCTGGACCTGGATGTGTGTTTCCTTCCCCAGGTTAGGAAAGTTATCAGTTACTCTATCCTCCAATAAGTTATCTGCCCGTTTCTCTCTTCTCCTCGTTCTGGGACCCCTGTAATGCTCATGTTAATATTCTTTTTTTTGTTTTTTGTTTGTTTTTTGCAGTACACGGGCCTCTCATTGTTGTGGCCTCTCCCATTGCGGAGCACAGGCTCCGGACGTGCAGGCTCAGCGGCCATGGCTCACGGGCCCAGCCACTCTGCGGCATGTGGGATCCTCCCATACCGGGGCACAAACCCGTGTCCCCTGCATCGGCAGGCGGACTCACAACCACTGTGCCACCAGGGAAGCCCCTCATGTTAATATTCTTGATGTTGTCTCAGAGGTCCCTTTACCTATAGTCTTAACTGTTTTTTCTTTGGGCTGTTCAGTTTGGGTGATTTTCACTACTTTGTTTTCCATTTCACTGATCTGTTCTTCTGTATTATATAATATAATGTGACTTCTCTCGTGTGTGTGTGTATGTGTGTTTTAAGCTCTTTTATTGTATTGTTCACTGTTTGGTTCTTTTTGACATGTTATTACTCTTTGTTGAAATTCTCACTATGTCCATCTATTCTTCTCCTGACTCGGGTGAACATCTTTATAATCATTACTGTGACACTTTTTTTATCAGGTAGAATGCTTATCCCTGTTTTATTCAGTTCTTTTTCTGATGTCGTGTCTTGTTACTTCATTTGTAACATATTCCTCTATTTCCTTATGTTTCCTAATTCTCTGTGCATTTCTATTCATTAGGTTCAGGTTGTTACATTCCCGGGTCTCAGAGAAGTGGCCTTATATAGATGACTGATACGGCCCAGCAGCACATTGTCCTCTGGCCAGCAGAGCCACATGCTCCAGGGGTGTCCCCTGTGTGGGCTGCACACACCTTTCTCTTACAGCAGGGCCAACTGCTGTAGACAAGCTGGTAGGCGGTGTTGGACCCTGGCCTTAATGGCTGTGAACCCTGCAGTATGTGATTGCTGTGGGTGTGCTGATAGCCAAGGCAGCCCTCCGTTATGGGTGGCTGTGTGGTACTCCAGGTGCACAGGCAGACAGGGTAGGCCCCCAGTGGGACTGGTTGCGAGGCCTTCTGGCGCAGAAGTGCTATGGGCCTCGTGGTAGATGGGGTAGGCCCCTGATTCTAATCAGTTCCAGGGAAGACTCTAAAATGTTGCTTGCCAATGTCTCAGTTCCTAGTGGGAGTCCCAGCTGCCTCTTGCCTTTCCAAGAAGGTCTCCGAGATTAGCAAGTGGGTCTGAACACATGTCTTTCACACTATTGGCTCTGCACAGGGACTGAGAACATGTGAGATTTGTGTGTGCCCTATGAGAGCAAATTCTCAGTTTCCTTTAGCCTCCAGCTTTCCTGAAAATAAGCCCTGCATGTTTTCAAAGCCAGACCTGCTGTGTTCTTTTCTTCCAGTGCAGGAACCCTGGGCTGAGCAGCCTGATGTCAGGCTCAGACCCTTCCCTCCATGTGGAGGACCTATGCAATTGTGATGTCTTCCAGCTGTGGGTCACTGTGCTCCATGTGTGGGTTCCAATTAGACTGTGTTTCCAGTCCTCCTACCTGCCTTGTGGTTTCTCCTTCCTTATATCTTTAGTTGTGGAAAACGTTCCCTGCTAGTCTTCAGAGATAATTTCCGTGTAAGTTGTTGTAATTTGGGTGTGTCCGTGGCAGGAGGGGAGCTCAGTATCTTCCCACTCTATCATCGTAATCCCCTCTCAAGAATTCTTTGAAAATATATGCATTTATTACTGTAAACATAACTCTTTGAATTGCAGTCTTGTTCCTGTATTCCATAAATTTAGGTACTTTGTGTTTCCAATTTTGTTCGCTTTAAGATTTCTTTTAAATTTCCGTTTTGATTTATTCCTGTATGCATTGGCTATTCAGGAGCTTATTGTTCAATTTCTAAGTGTTCTTTAACTTTCAATTATTCTTTTTAATATTGAATTTCAGTTTCATACCATTGTGGTTGGAAATGATCCTTGATATGATTTCAGTATTCTTGGAGTTTTGAAGACTTGTTTTGTGGCTTAACATAGGATCTACCCTAGGCAATGTTCTATGTGTACTTGAGAACAATGGAAAGTTTGCTGCTGTTGAGTGGAATATACTGTAGATATATGTTAGGTTCATTTGATATCAAGTGTGTGTTCAGGTTCAGTGTTTCCTGATTGATATTCTGTCCGGATGATCTATACAGTGTTGAAAGTTGGGTATTGATGTTTCTTACCATTATTTTATTTCTGCACGTTTTCCCCTTCACGTGGGTTAATATATTCTTTATATGTTGAGAGGCTCCAAAGCTGGATACATACATATTTATAATTGTCATGATTTCTTGATGAATTAATCCATTTATCATTATATGATAACCTTCTTTCCTTTGAGAGGTTTGACTTCAAGTCTTTTTTACCTCATAATAGACTACTCAGGCAAGTATCATTTCATGGAGTATTTTTTTCCCAATCATTCAATTTTATGCTATATATGGATTAGAAGTTAACATGAATCTTTTTTTTTTTTTTTTTTTTTTTTTGCGGTAGGCGGGCCTCTCACTGTTGTGGCCTCTCCCGTTGCAGAGCACAGGCTCCAGATGCACAGGCTCAGCGTCCATGGCTCACGGGACCAGCTGCTCCGCAGCATGTGGGATCTTCCCGGACCAGGGCACGAACCCACGTCCCCTGCATCGGCAGGCGGACTCTCAACTACTGCGCCACCAGGGAAGCCCTAACAATGAATGTCTTGCACACAGTATAATTGAACTTTCTTTAATCCATTCAGCCACCCTATGGATTATTTAAATTGAAGTATAGTTGATTTACAATATTACATTGGTCTCAGGGGTACAACATATGGATTGAATATTTTTATAGATCATGCTCCACTAAAGTGATTACAAAATAATGGCTATATTTCCCTGTGTTGTACTATATATCCTTGTTTATTTCATACATAGGGGTACTGGATTTAGAGAAACAAACTACTGTATTTCTCTCCCCCCTTCACTCGCCCCACCAGTAACCACTAAGTTGTTCTCTGTGAGTCTATTTCTGTTTTGTTATATACATTCCTTTCTTGCATTTTTAGATTCTACAGAGAAGTGAGAACATAGAGTATTTGTCTTTCTCTAACTTATTTAAGTAGGTATAAATATTCTAGGCCTATCCATGTTGTTGCAAATGGCAGAATTTGATCCTTTTTAATGGCTGAGTAATAGTCTATTGTGTATACATACCACCTCTTCTTTATCCACTCATGTGTTGATGGACATTTAGTTTGCTTCCATATGTTGGCAATTGTAAATAATGGTGCTGTGAACATTGGGATGCATGTATGTTGTCAAATTGGTGTCTTCATTTTCTTTGGACATATACCAAGCAGTGGAATTGTTGGCTAATATGATAGTTCTACTTGTAGCTTTTCTCAGGACCTCCATATTCTTTTTATAGTGGGTGTATCAATTTACAATCCCACCAACAGTGTACTAGGATTCCCTTCTCCATGTCATGAACAACATTTCATATTTGTAGACTTTGGAATAATAGCCACGTTGAGAGGTGTGACCTGACGTCTCATTATGGGTTTTCTTGTGGGTCATTCATTAAATTTAATTTACAAAAGAAGGTGATAGGCTGGATGTGATCTCCAGGTTTAGTTTGCTAATGCCTGGTATAGGTTAATTTGGGGAGAATTAATACCTTTACAATGTTATTTATTGCTTACATTTTTCAGGTTGACATTTAGTGATTGGAAACATTTAAAATTTTTTCTCCCTGAAGGATATCTGAAGTCTTTTGGTTTGTTTCTGTTTTATAAATTTGTTCATTTCTATCATTTTTTAGACTCCACTGTAAGTGATATCATATGATATTTGTCTTTTTCTGTCTGACTTACTTCACTTAGATTGAAATAATGCCATTTGCAGCAACAGGAATGGACCTAGAGGTGATCATGCTTTTTCATTTCTGAGTAATATTTGATTGTGTACATGTACCACTTCTTCATTATCCATTCATCTGTTGATGGACATTTTGGTTGCCTCCATGTCTTGGCTATTGTAAATAGTGCTGCAGTGCATGTTTGGGTTTGGGTGCATTTGTCTTTTTGAATTCTGGCTTTCTGCAGATGTACACCCAGAAGTAGGACTGCTGGATGAAAGGTAGCTCTATTTTTGCTTTTTAAAGGCATCTCCATACTGTACTTTATAGTGGCTGTTACCAGCTTACATCTCACCAACAGCATAGGAGGGTTCCCTCTTCTCCATGTCCTCTCCAGCATTTATGGTTTGTAAACTGTTTGATGATAGCCATTCTGACTGTGCGAGGTGATATCTTGTTGTAGTTTTGATTTGCATGTGTCTAATAATTCGAGATTTTGAGCATCTTTGCCTGTGTTCTTTTTAAACACTGTGAGAAAAAGTTACAGTTGACATTGGCTTTTTGAAAGTCTGACTATTTTGAATTTTTGCTCGATAACTACCACAGGACATTTGTTAAGGGCAGGTGTCGTTTACACCCTGGCAGTCCTTGTGAATATGAAGTGCCCATAAGCACATGTTTTAAAGTTGCTGTTGTGGAAATAGGCACAGATGGTAGGATTTCCTTCATGCCTCTCTCTGGTTACTTGGGTAACCAGACCCACTGTGGAAGATGGGCTCCTGGATTGTAAATTAGTGTGGGCTGTGGCAGAACAAACACCCAAAATCTTCTGTTTTGTTACTTCTTGTTTTTGTTTTTTCTTTTTTATTGAAGTAAAGTTGATTTAAAGTATTCTGTTTGTGGTAGGCGTACAGAATCTTGTTCAGTTATGTATATTCATATGTCTTTTCATCTTCAGATTCTTTTCCCATATAGGTTATTAGAGAGTGTTGAGTAGACTTCCCTTTGTAATGCAGTAGGTCCTTGTTGATAATCTATTTTATATGTATTAGTGTGTAAATATTTTCCCCAGCCTCCTGATTGATTTATTCCTTCCACCCACCTTTGTCATTGGGTAACCATAAGTGTGTTTTCTAAGTCTGTGAGTCTGTTTCTCTCTCTTATTTTATTTGTTTGGCTGTACTGTGAGGCATGTGTGATATTAGTTCTCCCAACACCAGGGATCGAACCCATGCCCCCTGAAGAGGAAGCTTGGATTCTTAACCATTGGACCACCTGGAAAGTCCCCGTTTCTCTCTTGTAAATTAGTTCATTGGTATCAATTTTTAAATTTCAGCTATAAGTAGTATCTTATGATATTTGACTTTCTCTTTCTGACTTACTTCACTTAGTATGATTATCTCTAATTCTATGATGCTGCAAATGGCATTCCTTCATTCTTTTCATTTCTGAGTAATATTTCACTGGGAACATGTACCGCTTCTTTATCTGTCCATCTGCTGATGGATATTTTGGTTGCTTCCATGTCTTAGACATTGTAAATTGTGCTGCGGTACACATGGGTGCATGTGTGTTTTCCAATTCTGGTTTTCTCCTGTTATACGCCTGGGAGTGGGACAGCTGGATCATATGGTACCTCTAATTTTACCTTGTAAAGGCACCTCCATACTGTTATTTATAGTGGCTGTTACCACATTAGATCCCAACAGCAGCATAGGAGGGTTCCCTTTTTTCTACAACCTCTCAAGCATTTACTGTTTGTAGACGTTTCAATGGTGGCTATTCTTACTCATGTGAAGTGATCCCTCATTGTAGTTTTGATTTCCATGACGCTAATAATACAGGAATTAGAGCATCTTTTCAAGTGCTTTTCTTTTAAACAGTGTAAAATTTACCTATTGAAATAGGATCTTGAAAGTCTGTTCCTTTGGAATTTATTTTGCTTACCTACCCGTGGACATTTCCTGATTGTGGGTGTCATTTACAGCCCAACAGTTCTTCTGAATATTAAGTACCCATAAGCACTGTTTTTTAAGTTGCAGTTGCAGGAAAGGGCAACAAGGCAGCGGAATTTATTCATACTCAATTCGATTGCTAGGGAAAACAGAGGCTTAGTGGAATTCCTCTTCCGAGGTTGTAAATTGGAGTGTAAAGTGCCAGGACAAATACCCAAAATCTTGTGTCACATTACTTCTTGTTGAATTTACTTTTTATTTCTAATCAGAGTAAATTTGATTACAATGTTGTGTTTGTTCTAGGTGTACAGAATCTGGTTCATTCACACATTTACATATATCTAAGCATGTTTAGATTCTTTCCCATGTTGGTCATTAGAGAGTTGAGTAGACCTCCCTTGGCATCCAGTAGGTCCTTCTTGATTATATATTTTATATGAATTATTAAATGCATGTTAACCCCAACATCCTAATTTTTCCATTCCTTTCACCTTTTTCAAAGTCTGTATGGGTCTTTCTCAGTGGAAATATGTTCATGGGTATCAGTTTTTAGATAACACTAGTAAATGATGTCATCGGATATTTCTCTTTCTTTTTGTGACTTACTTTACGTAGTATGATTACCCCTAGGTTCATCAGTGGTGCTGCAAACGACATTGTTTCATCTTTTCCATGGCTAATATTCAATTGTGTACATGTACCACTTCTTTGTCCATTTATCTGTACTTGGACATTTTGCTTGCATCCATTTCTGGTTATTGTAAGTATCGCTGAAGAGCACATTTGGGTACCTGTGTCTTTCTGAGTTCTGGTGTTCTTGGGTTACAGGCCCATTAGTGGTTTGGTAGGATCACATAGTAGCTCAATTGTTACCTTTTAAAGGCACCTTCATTCTGTTCTGATTAGTGGCTGTTACCAGTTTACATCCCAGCAACAGCATAGGGGTGTATCCATTCTCGGAAACCCATTCAGCATTGTTTGCAGACATTTTTTTTCTGATGGCCATTCAGACTATTGTGAGGTGATACCTTTTTGTAGTTTAAATTTGCATTGCCCTAATAATTTTTGATGTTGAACATTTTTTCATGTCCTTTAAAAAAAAACAGTGAGGAAATTTACCTCTTGAATTGTCTTCTCCAGATTTTCTACTGTTTTGCATATTAATGTTCATTCCTGACCTGAGGATATTTTTTGAGGGCAGGTGTCATTTAAAGCCCTGCAGTCCTTGTGAATATTAAGTGACCAATAGCACTGGGATTAAAGCTGCTGTTGCGGAAATTGGCCACAAGGCAGCAGATTTCTACATTCCCAGCTTTGGTTACAAGGGCAGGAGAGCCTTCCTGGAAGTTGTGTTCCTAGGTTGCAAATTGTAGTGGAATGTTCCAGGACAAACTCCCCAAAGCTTATGTCTCCTACTTATGTTTGTTTTTTAAATTTTCTTTATGTTTTTTATCGGAGTAAATTTTTTTTAAACTAGATCCTTACTCTATCTACAATTTCCCCATTCTTCTTTGCCTTTTATATTTATTTAATTTATTTATGGCTGTGTTGGGTCTTCGTTTCTGTGCGAGGGCGTTCTCTAGTTGCGGCAAGTGGGGGCCACTCTTCATCGCGGTGCGTGGGCCTCTCACTTATCGCGGCCTCTCTTGCTGCGGAGCACAGCCTCCAGATGCGCAGGCTCAGTAGTTGTGGCTCATGGACCTAGTTGCTCCGTGGCATGTGGGATCCTCCCAGACCAGGGCTCGAACCCATGTCCTCTGCATTGGCAGGCAGATTCTCAACCACTGGGCCACGAGGGAAGCCCCTATCAGAGTAAATTTTATTACAGTGTAGTGATTCTCTGGGTGTACTGATTCTGATCAATTTTTCATACATATATCTGTTCATCTTTCGATTCTGTTACCATGCAGGTTATTACAGAGTGTTGAGTAGACCTCCCTTGGTATTTGGTAGGTGTTTGGTGATTATATAATTTATATGTATTAGTGATTACATAATTTATATATTTTATATAAGTTTATATACATATAACATACATTAGTGTATATATGTTAACCCCATAATCCTAATTTATCCACCCTCCCACCTTTCATTTTGGTTAACCATTTGTTTGTTTTATACGTCTGTGTCCTTTCCTTTGGAAATATGTTCATTAGTAGGAATCTTAAGATAACATCTATAAATTATATTATAGGATATATACCATACACTTTTGACTTAACATAATATGATAATTTCTAGACTCACCTGTAGTCATGAAAACGGCATTGTTTTCGAAAGCTAATCTTCCATTAGGTACCTGTGCCACTTATTCTTCGTCCATGCATCTGTTGACTGACACTTTGGCTGCTTCCATGTCTTGCCTATTTTGAATATTGTTGGAGGACAGCTTTGTCAGCCTGTGTCTTCTTGATTCGGCTCTTCGGTGATAGGCCCAGTGGTGGGCGTGCTGGTTCGAATGGCATCTGAATTTTTACTTTTAAACACAGCTCCTTTCTGTTCTCATTACTGGCTCGTAGCACTGTATATCTCACCAGCAGCTAGAGGGTACACAGTTCTCTAAAACCCCTTCAGGATTTATTGTTTGTAGACATTTTGCTGATGGTCATTTGACTGATGTGACTTGAAAACTTTTCATAGATTAGATTTGCATGAATCTAATAATTCCTAATGTTGAACTTTTATCCATTTTCCTTTTTTGAAAAAAAGAGTTGTAAAACTTACCTCTTCATACTATCTTTTTGAAGAATTTGCCAGTTGTGAATTATTTTTGGCCATTCCCTACCTCAGGACATTTTTGAGGGCAGGTGTGCTTTACAGCCCTGAGTCCTTGTGAATGTTAAGTGACCGTTAGCTGTGGGTTTAAAGCCTCTCTTCCCGGAAACGGCCAAAGGCAGCAGCATTTCTACATTTCCAACTCTGGGTTTTTGGGCAACAGAGCCTTCCTGGAAATCGTGTTAGTAGGCTGCAAGCTAGAGTGGAATGTGCCAGGGCAAACACCCAAGAGCTTATATCTCCTTACTTATTGTTTGTTTTTTAAATTTAATTTTTATTTATTATCACAGCAAATTTGATAAAAATGTTGTTTTAGGTGTACAGAATCTGATTCGTTATATCTATGTATCTAACTATTCATCTTTGGATTCTTTCCTGTGTAGGTTATTACAGAGTGTTGAGTAGACCTCTCTTGGTATTCCATAGGTATTCTGTGATATATATTTCATATGTATTAATACATGTCTGTTAACCCCCATATCCTAAATCATCCATTCCTTACACTTTTCCATTTGGTTAAACATAATTTTGTTTTCTTAATCCATGTGTCCCTCTCTTGGAAATAATTTCATGGTATCAATTTTTAGGTAACACCTATAAGTGATATCACCAAACTGTTTTTCAGTTTCTTCCTTACTTCAAATTGGGTGTTTATCTCTAGGTCCTTCTGTGGTGGTGCACACGGCACTGTTTCATTCTTTTCCATGGCTAATATTCCATGTGTACATGGACGAGTTATTCGTTGTGCATTTTTCTGTTGATGGACATTTTGGTTTCTTCCAAGTCTTGGCTATGTTAAATGTTGCTGCAGAGCAGGATTGCCAGCCTGTGTCTTTTTGATTCTGGTCTGCTCAGGTGATAGGTGCATCAAAGGGCCTACCAGATAACATAGCAGCTCAATTTTTCCCGTTAAACGCACCTCCATTATGTTCTCACTACTGGCTGTTACCAGTTTACATCCCTCCAGAAGCTAGAGGATACGCAGTTCTCTAAAACCCCTTCAGCATTTATTCTTTGTAGACTTTTTGCTGATGATCATTCTGACGGCTTGGAGGTGAACGTTTCTGTAGATTGGATTTGCATGGCTTTATTAATTCCTGATGTTCAGCATTTTTTCATACCCTCTTTTTTTTGTTTTTTTTTTTGTTTGTTTGTTTTGTTTTTTGTTTTGTGCGGTACGCGGGCCTCTCACTGTTGTGGCCTCTCCCGTTGCGGAGCACAGGCTCCGGACGCGCAGGCTCAGCGTCCATGGCTCACGGACCCAGCCGCTCCGTGGCATGTGGGATCTTCCCGGACCGGGGCACAAACCCGCGTCCCCTGCATCGGCAGGCGGACTCCCAAACACTGCGCCACCAGGGAAGCCCCATACCCTCTTTTTTTAAAAAAATAAAAAGGAAAAGACAAACTGTGCATAAAATACGCCTCTTGAAATTGTGTTCTTGAAATGTGGAGGTCTTTTGAATTTCTTGGTCGATTTACAACCCCAGATTTGTTTTGAGGGCAGGTGTCATTTACAGGCCTGCAACTGTTTTGAATATTAAGTGACCATTAGTGCTGGGTTTAAAGCTGCTGTTGTGTGAAACGGCCACAAGGCGGCAGCATTTCTCCTTAACAAATCTGGTTACGAGGGCAACAGAGCCTTAATGGAAGTCGAGTTCTAGGTTGTAAATTAGAATGGAATATGCCAGGAAAAAGCCCCTTAAGTTTATGTCTCACTACTTCTTCTTCGTTATATTAATTTTTTTTATCACACCATATTTGATTACAATGGTTTCTTTGTTCCGCCTGTGCAAGATGTGGTTCTTTCACACATCTACATATATCTATTCTTCGGATCCTTTTCCCATGTGGGTTATGACACAATGTTGAGTAGTCTTCTCTTGGTATTCCGTAGGTCTTTGGTGTTTTTCTATTTCACCTGTGTTTGTATATCTCTGTTAACCCCAATATCCTAATGTATTAAAGCTTCACACTTTTCCATTGGTGAAACATAAGTTTTTAATGAATCTGTGATTGCCTTTCTCTGTGGAAATATCTTCACTGGTATCAATTTTTAGGTAACACTTATAAGTGATACGATAGGATATGTGTCTTTCGCTTTCTCACTTACTACAAGTTGCGTGATTACCTCTAGACTCATGTACGGTGCTGCAAATGGCATTGTGCTGTTTTTTTCCTTGGCTAATACTCCATCTGTACATGTACCACTTCTTCTTTGTCCATTCATCTGTTGATGGACTTTTTGGTTGCTTCCATGTCTTGGCTATTGTAATACTGCTGCAGTGCAGATTTGCCTGCCTGTGTCTTTCCAATTCTGTCTTCTTAGGTTATAGGCCCAGGAGTGGGCCTCCTGGATCATATCATAGCTCAATGTTTACCTTGTAACCGCACCTCCATTCTGTTCTCATTAGTGGCTTTTACCAGGTTACGTCCCACTTAAAGTTGAGGGTATGCACTTCTCCACAACCCCTTCAGCATTTACTGCTTTTAGTTTTTTTGCTGATGGGTATTCTGACTGGTGTAAGCTGATACCTCTTTGTGGTTGCATTTGCATGCGTCTCATAATCCCTTCAAATTGAGCTTTCAGGCGTGTCCTTTGTTTTTCAGTGAGCAGAGCTTACCTCTCCAAATTGTTTTCTTGAAGTCTGTGCCACATTTGGAAGTATTTTGGCCATTACCTCCCTCAGACATGTTGAGGGTAGGTTTCATTTACAGCCCTCCAGTACTTGTGCATATGAAGTGACGATTAGCACAGGTTTTAAAGCTGCTGTTGCAGGTAATGGCCAGAGGGCGGCAGCATTTCTGCTTTCTCCACTCTGGTAACTATGGAAACAGATCTTCCTGCCAGTGGTGTTCCTCAGTTATAAATTACAGTGGAATGTGACCAGATAACCTCCCAAAAGCTGATATATCCTTACTTATGTTTTTTAATTGAATTTATATTTTTTATTGGAGTAATATTCCATTGTGTACATGAACCCCTTCTTCTTTCTACATTCCTCTGTTGACGGACATTTTCATTGCTTCCAAGTGTTGGCTGTGGTAAATATTGCTGGAGTGCAGGATTGCCAGCCTGTGTCATTTTGATTCTCATCCTCTCAGGTGATAGGCCCAGCAGTGGGTATGCTTGATTGAATGGTAGCTCAATGTTTACCTTTTCAAGGCACCTCCTATTTTTTATTTCTGTTAAACAAAAAAGAAAAAAAAAACTGTGAGTACAATAAACCTCTTGAAATTGTCTCCTTGGAAGGTTGACCTCTTTGGAATTTTGTGGTCGATTTTCGACCCCAGGATTTTTTTTGAGGGCAGTTGTCATTTACAGACCTGCAATGAGTGTGAATATTTAGTGACCATTAGCACTGGTTTTAAAGCTGCTGTTGTGGGAAACGGCCACAAGGCGGCAGCACTTCTCCATTCCCAAATCTGGTTACTAGGGCAGCAGAGCCTTTCTGGAAGTCATGTTCCCAGGTTGTAAATTAGAATGGAATGTGCCAGGAAAAACCCCCATAAGTCTATGTCACATTACTTCTTGTTCGTTGTTTTAATTTTTTTAATCGGGGTAATGATTACAATATTGTCTGTCTTAGGTGTACACAATCTGGTTCATTTGTACATTATATATATATATAGATGTACAGATCCTCTTCCCATGTAAATTATAGCAGAGTGTTCCGTAGACCTCCCTTGCTATATGGTCAGTCTTTTTGATATATGTATTTAATATGTATTTGTACACGTATGGTAAACCTGATCTTAATTTATCCATTCCCCCCATCTTTCCTTTTAGATAAGCAGTTTTTTTCTAAGTCTGTGAGTGTCTTTCTCTGTGGAAATATGTTCATTTGTGTCAGTTGTTAGATAACGCCTATAAGTGATATCATAGGATATATGTCTTTGCTTTCCGATTTACCTCATGTTCTGTGATTATCTCTAGGCTCATTTATGGTGCCACAAAGAGCAGTGTTTCATTGTTTTCCATGGCTAATATTCCATTGTATACATGGACCACTTCTTTATCCATTCATCTGTTGATGGACATTTTGGTTGCTTCCGTGTCTTGGTTATTGTGAAAATGGCTGCAGTGCGGCTTTTACAGCCTGTGTCTTCTCGACTTTGGTCTTCTCAGGTGAGAGGCTCACCGGTGGGCCTGCTGGATGGAATGGTGGTTCAATTTTTACTTTTAAATGCAGCTCCTTTCTGTTCTCATTATTGGCTTTACCACATTACATCTTGCCAGCACCTAGAGGGTACACAGTCCTCTAAAATCCCTTCGGCAATTATTGTTTGTTGACTTTTTGCTGATGGTAGTTGACTTGTGGGAGTTGAAACCTTTTTGTAGATTAGATTTGCATGAGTGTAATAATTCCTGATGTTGAGCTTTTATCCATTTTCCTTTTTTTGAAAAACAGTAAAAGTTACTACTTCATACTATCTCCTTGAAACATTTGCCTATTTTGAATTTTTTTTGCCATTCCCTACCTCAGGACATTTTTTGAGGGCAGGTGTCCTTTACAGCGTTGGGTCCTTGTGAATGTTAAGTGAGCCTGAGCTGTGGGTTTAAAGCCGCTCTTGCGGGAAACGGCCACAAGGCGGCAGCATTTCTACATTTCCAACTCTGGGTTTTGGGGCAACAGAGCCTTCTTGGAAATCGTGTTAGTAGGCTGCAAATTAGAGTGGAATGTGCCAGGGCAAACCCCCAAGAGCTTATATCTCTTTACTTCTTGTTTGTTTTTTAAATGTAATTTTTATTATCACAGTAAATTTGATAAAAATATTGTGTTTGTTCTAGGTGTACAGAATCTGGTTCATTATATCTATGTATCAATCTATTCATCTTTGGATCCTTTCCTGTGTAGGTTATTACAGAGTGTTGAGTAGACCTCTCTTGGTATTCCATAGGTATTTTGTGATTATATATTTCACATGTATTAGTACATGTCGGTTAACACCCATATCCTAATTCATATATTCCTTACACCTTTCCCTTTGGTTAAACATAAATGTGTTTCCTGAATCCATGCGTGTCCTTCTCTTGGCAATAATTTCATGGGTATCAATTTTTAGGTAACACGTATAAGTGATGTCATAGGGTGTCTGTCTTTTGATTTCTTTCTTACTTCAAGTTGGCTGATTATGTCTAGATCCTTGTATGGTGCTGCCAACGGCACTGTTTCATACTTTTCCATGGCTAATATTCCATTGTGTACATCGACCACTTCTTCTTGGTGCATTTTTCTGTTGATGGACATTTTGGTTTCTTCCAAGTCTTGGCTATGGTACATGTTGCTAGAGTACAGGATTGCCAGCCTGTGTCTTTTTGATTCTGCTCTACTCAGGTGATACTCCCATCAGTGAGCCCACCAGATCACATGGTAGCTCAATTTTTACCTTTAAACGCACCTCTGTTCTGTTCTCATTACTGGCTGTTACCAGGTTACATCCCACCAGCAGCTAGAGGGTACGCAGTTCTCTAGAACCCCATCAGCATTATTCTTTGTAGAGATTTTTGCTGATGATCATACTGACGGCTGTGAGGTGAACGTTTTTGTAGACTGGATTTGCATGGCTTTATTAATTCTGATGTTTAGCATTTTGCCATGCCCTTATTTTAACAGAATAAATGAAAGAAAGAGAAGAAAAAATGTGTGTAAAATATGCCTCTTGAAATAGTCGTTTTGAAATGTGCATGTTTTTTGAGTTTTTTGCTCGATTTATGACCCAAGGGTTTGTTTAGAAGGCAGGTGTCATTTATAGGGCTGGAATTATTTTGATTATCAAGTACCCATTAGCGCTGGGTTTAGAGCTGCTGTTGTGTGAAATGGGCACCAGGCGGCAGCAGTTCTCCTTTTCCAAATCTGGTTACTAGGGTAACAGAGCCTCAATGGAAGTCGTGTTCTAGGTTGTAAATTAGAATGGAATATGCCAGGAAAAAGCCCCTTAAGCTTATGTCTCACTACTTCTTGTTCGTTTTTTTAATTTAATTTTTATGTTTTATCACAGCAACTTTGATTACAATGTTTTGCTTGTTCTAGGTGTGCGAGATGTGGTTCCTTAACACATATAAATATATCGTTCTTCGGATCCTTTACCCATGTAGGTTATGACACAATGTTGAGTAGTCTTCTCTTGGTATTCCGTAGGTCTTCGGTGATTATATATTTCACCTGTGTTTGTATATCTGTGTTAACCCCAATATCCCTATGTGTCCAATCCTCACACCTTTCCATTGGTGAACCATAAGTTTGTTTAATGAATCTGTGATTGCCTTTCTCTGTGGAAATATCTTCATTGGTATCAATTTTTAGGTAACACTTATAAGTGATATGATAGGATATGTGCCTTTTGCTTTCTCACTTACTACAAGGTGCATGATTACCTCTAGACTCATGTACGGTGCTGCAAATGGCATTGCGTCATTTTTTTCCTTGGCTAATATTCCATCTGTACATGTACCAGTTCTTCTTTGTGCACTCATCTGTTGATGGACTTTTTGGTTGCTTCCATGTCTCGGCTATTGTAATACTGCTGCAGTGCAGATTTGCCTGCCTGTGTCTTTCCAATTCTGTCTTCTTAGGTTATAGGCCCAGGAGTGGGTCTGCTGGATCACATTGTAGCTCAGTGAGTACCTTGTAAAGGCACCCACATTCTGTTCTCATTAGTGGCTCTTAGCGGGTATGCACTTCTCCACAACCCCTTCGGCATTTATTGTTTGTATTTTTGCTAATGTTTATTCTGCCTTGTGTGAGCTGATACCTCTTTGTGGTTGGATTTGCCTGCGTCTCATAATCCCTTGAAATTGAGCTTTCAGGCATGTCCTTTTTTTTCAAGCTGCGAGTAGAGCTTACCTCTCCAAATTGTTTTCTTGAAGTATGTGCCATATTTTCAAATATTTTGGCCATTACCTCCCTCAAGACATGTTGAGGGCAGGTTTCATATACAGCCCTCCAGTACTTGTGCATATGAAGTGACGATTAGCACAGGTTTTTAAAGCTGCTGTTGCAGGTAATGGCCAGAGGGCGGCAGCATTTCTGCTTTCCCCACTCTGGTAACGATGGAAACAGACCTTCCTGCCAGTGTTGTTCCTTGGTTATAAATTACAGTGGAATGTGCCTAGATGAACCCCCAAAAGCTGATGTCTCCCTACTTATGTTTATTTTTTTAATTGAATTTATATTTTTTAGTGGAGTAATATTCCATTCTGTACATGAACCACTTCCTTGTGCATTTCTCTGTTGATGGACATTTTCGTAGCTTCCAAGTGTTGGCTAGGTAAATATTGCTGGAGTGCAGAATTGCCAGCCTGTGTCCTTTTGATTCTCATCCTCTCAGGCGATAGGCCCAGCACTGGGTATGCTTGATTGCATGGTAGCTCAATGTTTACCTTTTCAAGGCACCTCCATTGTGTTTTCATTACTGGCTCTAACCCCGTCCCACTTAGAACCGAGGGTATGCATTTCTGCACAACCCCTTCAGCATTTTTTGTTTGCAGAAATTTTGCTGATGGCCATTATGACTGGTGTGAGATGACAGGTTTTTGTAATTTGCATTTGCATGTCTTTAATAATTCCTAATGTTCAGCATTTTTCCAGGCATTTTTTGATTTCTGTTAAACAAAAACAGAAAAAAAAAAACTGAGTACAATAAATCTCTTGAAATTGTCTTCTTGGAAGGTTGCCCTCTTTTGAAATTTTTGGTCGATTTTCGACCCCAGGATTTTTTTTGAGGGCAGTTGTCATTTACAGGCCTGCAATGAGTGTGAATATTTAGTGACCATTAGCACTGGTTTTAAAGCTGCTGTTGTGGGAAACGGCCACAAGGCGGCAGCACTTCTCCATTCCCAAATCTGGTTACTAGGGCAGCAGAGCCTTTCTGGAAGTCATGTTCCCAGGTTGTAAATTACAATGGAATGTGCCAGGAGAAACCCCCATAAGTCTATGTCACATTACTTCTTGTTCGTTGTTTTAATTTTTTTAATCAGGGTAATGATTACAATATTGTTTGTCCTAGGTGTACACAGTCAGGTTCATTTGTACATTTTATATACACACACACACACACACACACACACACATACATACAGATCCTCTTCCCATGTAAATTATTGAAGAGTGTTCTGTATACCTCCCTTGCTATATGGTCGGTCTTTTTGATATATGTATATAATATGTATTTGTACACATATGGTAACCATGATGTTAATTTATCCATTTCCCCCACCTTTCATTTTAGATAAGCATAGTTTGTTTTCTAAGTCTGTGAGTGTCTTTCTCTGTGTAAATATATTCATTTTTGTCACTTGTTAGGTAACATCTATAAGAGGTATCATAGGATATATGTCTTTTGCTTTCCGACTTACCTCATGTTCTGTGATTATCCCTAGGCTCATCTATGGTGCCTCAAAGAGCAGTGTTTCATTGTTTTCCATGGCTAATATTCCATTGTGTACATGGACCACTTCTTTATCCATTCATCTGTTGATGGACATTTTGGTTGCTTCCGTGTCTTGGCTATTGTGAAAATGGCTGCAGTGCAGCTGTTGCAGCCTGTGTCTTCTCGATTCTGGTCTTCTCAGGTGAGAGGCTCAGCTTTGGGCATGCTGGATGGAATGGTGGCTCAGTTGTTTTTGTTTATGGTGGGTTTTTTTTTGCGGTACGCAGGCCTCTCACTGTTGCGGCCTCTCCCGTTGTGGAGTACAGGCTCCAGAAGCTCAGGCTCAGCAGCCATGGCTCACAGGCCCAGCCGTTCCGCAGCATGTGTGATCTTCCCGTACCGGGGCACGAACCCGTGTTCCTGCATCAGCAGTTATACTGTCAACCACTGCGCCACCAGGGATGCTCCAGTTTTTACTTTTAAATGCAGCTCCTTTCTGTTCTCATTATTGGCTGTTACCACTTTACATCTCTCCAGCAGCTAGAGAGTATACAGTTCTCTAAAATCCCTTCAGCATGTATTGTTTGTAGACTTTTTGCTGATGGTAGTTGACTTGTGTGAGTTGAAACCTTTTTGTAGATTAGATTTGCATGAGTGTAATAATTCCTGATGTTGAGCTTTTATCCATTTTCCTTTCTTTTGAAAAAGAGTAAAACTTACCTCTTCATACCTCTTCTTACCTCTTCATCCTTGAAATATTTGCCTGTTTTGAATTTTTTGGCCATTCCCTAGCTCAGGACATTTCTTGAGGGCAGGTGTCCTTTGCAGCCCTGAGTTCTTGTGAATGTTAAGTGAGCCTTAGCTGTGGGTTTAAAGCCGCTCTTGTGGGAAACAGCCACAAGGCGGCAGCATTTCTACATTTCCAACTCTGGGTTTCTGGGCAACAGAGCCTTCCTAGAAATCATATTAGTAGGCTGCAAATTAGAATGGAATGTGCCAGGGCAAACCCCCAAGAGCTTATATCTCCTTACTTTGTTTTTTAAATGTAATTTTTATTTATTATCACAGTAAATTTGATAAAAAATATTGTGTTTGTTCTAGGTGTACAGAATCTGGTTCATTATATCTATGTATCGATCTATTCATCTTTGGATCCTTTCCCGTGTAGGTTATTACAGTGTTGAGTAGACCTCTCTTGGTATTCCATAGGTATTTTGTGATTATATATTTCATATGTATTAGTACATGTCAGTTAACCCTCATATCCTAATTCATACATTACTTACACCTTTCCATTTGGTTAAACATAATTTTGTTTCCTGAATCGTGTCCTTCTCTTGGCAATAATTTCATGGGTATCAATTTTTAGGTAACACATATAAGTGATGTCATAGGATGTCTGTCTTTTGGTTTCTTTCTTACTTCAAGTTGGCTGATTATGTCTAGATCCTTGTACGGTGCTGCCAACGGCACTGTTTCATACTTTTCCATGGCTAATATTCCATTGTGTACATCGACCACTTCTTCTTGGTGCATTTTTCTGTTGATGGACATTTTGGTTTCTTCCAAGTCTTGGCTATGGTACATGTTGCTAGAGTGCAAGATGGCCAGCCTGTGTCTTTTTGATTCTGGTCTACTCAGGACATAGGCCTATCAATGGGCCCACCAGATCACATGGTAGCTAAATCTCTACCTTTAAATGCACCTCCATTCTGTTCTCACTACTGGCTGTTACCAGGTTACATCCCACCAGCAGCTAGAGGGTACGCAGTTCTCTAAAACCCCTTCAGAATTTATTCTTTGTAGAGATTTTTGCTGATGATCATTCTGACGGCTGTGAGGTGAACATTTTTGTAGACTGGATTTGCATGGCTTTATTAATTCCTAATGTTGAGCATTTTTCCATGCCTTTTTTTTTTTTTTTCCAGTATGCGGGCCTCTTACTGTTGTGGCCTCTCCCATTGTGGACACAGGCTCAGGACGCGCAGGTTCAGCGGCCAAGGCTCACAGGCCCATCTGTTCCATGGCATGTGGGATCCTCCTGTACCGGGGCAAGAACCTGTGTGCCCTGCCTCAGCAGGCAGACTCTCAACCAGTGTGCCACCAGTGAAGCCCCATAACCTTTTTTTTAACAAAAAAAAAGGAGACAGAAGACAAAAGGTGCGAAAAATATGCCTGTTGAAACTGTCCTTTTAAAATCTGCATGTCTTTTGAGTATTTTATTCGATTTACGACCCAAGGATTTGTTTTGAGGGCAGGTGTCATTTACAGGGCTGGAATTATTTTGATTATCAAGTGACCATTAGCGCAGTTTTTAAAGCTGCTGTTTTGAGAAACGCCCACAAGGTGGCAACACTTCTTCTTTACCAAATACGGTTACGACGGCAACAGAGCCTCAATGGAAGTCGTGTTCTAGGTTGTAAATTAGAATGGAATATGCCAGGAAAAAGCCCCTTAAGTTTATGTCTCACTACTTCTTGTTTGCTTTTTAGTTTAATTTTTATTTTTTATCACAGCAACTTTGATTACAATGTTTTGCTTGTTGTAGGTGTGCGAGATGTGGTCCTTTTACACATATACATATATCTATCCTTTTTTGGATCCTTTTCCCTTGTAGGTTATGACATAATGTTGAGTAGTCTTCTCTTGGTATTCCATAGGTCTTTGGTGATTATATATTTCACCTGTGTTTGTGTATCTCTGTTAAACCCAATATCCTAATGTATATAATCCTCATACCTTTCCACTGGTGAACCATAAGTTTGTTTAATGAATCTGTGATTGCCTTTCTCTGTGGAAATATCTCCATTGGTATCAATTTTTAGGTAACACCTATAAGTGATATCATAGGATATGTGTCTTTCTCTTTTGACTTAGTACAAGTTGCGTGATTACCTCTAGACTCATGTACGGTGCTGCAAATGGCATTGTGCTATTTTTTTCCTTGGCTAATACTCCATCTGTACATGTACCAGTTCTTCTTTGTCCACTCATCTGTTGATGGACTTTTGGTTGCTTCCATGTCTTGGCTATTGTAATACTGCTGCAGTGCAGATTTGCCTGCCTGTGTCTTTCCAATTCTGTCTTCTTAGGTTATAGGCCCAGGAGTGGGCCTCCTGGATCATATCGTAGCTCAGTGTTTACCTTGTAAAGACACCTCCATTCTGTTCTCATTAGTGGCTCTTACCAGGTTGAGTCCCACTTAAAGTTGAGGGTATGCTCTTCTCCACAACCCCTTCAGCATTTATTGTTTGTAGATTTTCGCTGAAGGTTATTCTGAATGGTGTGAGCTGATACCTCTTTGTGGCTGGATTTGCATGCATCTCATAATCCCTTGAAATTGAGCTTTCAGTCATGTCCTTTTTTCCTTCAAACTGTGAGTACAGCTTACCTCTTTAAATTGTTTTCTTGAAACATGTGCCACATTTGGAAGTATTTTGGCCATTACCTCCCTCAAGACAATTTGAGGGCAGGTTTCATTTACAGCCCTCCAGTACTTGTGCATATAAAGTGACCATTAGTACAGGTTTTAAAGCTGCTGTTGCAGGTAATGGCGAGAGGGCGGCAGCATTTCTGCTTTCCCCACTCTGGTAACTTGGGAAACAGACCTTCCTGCCAGTGGTGTTCCTTGATAATACATGAGGGTGGAATGTGCCTGGATAAACCCCCAAAAGCTGATGTTTTCTTACTTATATTTGTTTTTTAAATTGAAACCGTAATCCTTACGCCTAACTTAATTTTCTTTTTTTTTTTTGGATTTTAAAAAATATTTTTCTGGGGTTAAAACGAATTAGAAGAACAACAAAATAAAACAAAGTAACCTGAGTGTCCCTCAAAAATCTAAGTCTGAAATACTTGGTACTTCTGTTCTATGGATTGTTATGTAGTCTGTAAAAAGTTTGAGAGCTAAATCTGTTTTTCTACAGTGAGAAACATGATGTTCCAGATGTAAGGAACACCTGGATAAAATAAGAAAGCTACACATTATGCTGGTTGTTTCAGGGAGTGGGAAAGGATGGCAAGTAGTAAAATATCTTTTCCTTTAATCTTTTTAAATTTCTCTTGTTACAAAGAACTTGAACTATAATTGCACTTTAAAAAAGTAACAATGGAAATTTAACAGAAAAAAAATATATTGTGTGTTTAATTACAGTTCATAGAATTATTATCCCTGAATCATAATTCTGTTCGTACACCAGTATAAGAACTATTTCTTAATATTTAGTTGAGAACCAATTCCTTCTGTTTTTGAGAATAATTCTCTAAAATCATTTCCAGTAATGGCACTTTTCCCCCAATCAAAGGTTTAACAAGGGAGACGCAAGCAGACTAATCATGAAAGCACAAAGCAATACAACAGCAACAAAAAAATGTCTTACTTCCAATAACAGCTCAATTTAGAAGAGGTTTTATATATTCAGAACAAAAGCATTCCTCCTTGACTTTCTAACCAGTCAAAATCTGTGTATTCTACAGAAAATCTGTGATGTTATTCCCACAAAAGTACCCTGTACTGCTTCTGCCTCCATTAGATTTCCTAAACAGTAGTGTTTTAATGTACAGGTTAAAAACAAAATCCTAATATGATTTATTTATAATGTGTGTGTTGTCTTATCCTAGCGTCTAAAGTCTTCTCCATGGCTGGACCCCAAATAATATTCCTTTACATGCTAAGTGATATCTGGAGACTGGAAGAGGTTTAATAAATACCCTAGCCCTAAAGCATACCCTAACCCTAATCCTAACACTTACCCGAACCCTTACACTAACCCTAACCCGTATCCTAACCTATACCCCAACCCTAACCAGTATCTGTACCTTAACCTGTATCCTAACCCGCACCCTAACCCTAACGTAACATGTACCCTAATCTTAAACTGTAAGCTAACGCTAACCCATAACCTAACCCTAACCTGTACCCTAACCCTAACCCAGACCCCAACCCTAACCCGGAACCTAACTCTTAACACATACCCGTAGCCATACCCTAAACTGTACCTTAACCCTAAACCGTACACTAACCTGTACCCTAACCCATACCCTAACACTAACCTGTAGCTGTACCCTAACGTGTACCCTAAACCGTAACCTAATCGTAACCCTAACCCATGCCCTAACCCATTCCCTAACATTAATACATACCATAACCTGTATCCTAACCCTAACCCGTAGCCGTACCCTCACCTGTACACTAAGGCATAGCCTAACACTAACCCTAACCCATACCAACCCGTACCCTAACCCTAAACTGTACGCAAACCCTACACTAACCCATACCCTAACCCTAACCTGTAGCTGTACCCTAACCCGTACTCTAAGCCCTAATCCTTACCCTTGATTTTTTTTTAATATTTGAAAAAATATTTTTCTGGCATTAAAACAAATTAGCAGAACAACAAAATAACAAAGAAAGTAACTTGAGTGTCCTTCAAAAAGCTAAGTCTGAAATACTTGGTACTTCTCTTCTATGGACTGTTATGTAGCCTATAAAAAGTGTGAGAGCTAAATCTGTTTTTCTACAGTGAGAAACATGATGTTCCAGATGTAAGGAACACCTGAATAAAATAAGAAAGCTACACATTATGCTGGTCGTTTCAGGGAGTGGGAAAGGATGGTAAGTGGTAAAATATTATCTTTTCCTTTAATTTTTTAAAATTTCTCTTGTTACAAAAAACTTGAACTATAATTGTACTTTAAAAAAGTAACAATGAATATTTAAAAGAAAATATATAGTGTTTAATTACATTTCATAGAATTATTATTCCTAAATCATAATTCTGTTAGTACACCAGTAAAAGCATTATTTCTTAAAATTTAGTTGAGAACCATTTCCTTCTGTTTTTGAGAATAATCCTCTAATCTCATTTTCAGAAATGGCACTCTTCCCCAAATCAAAGGTTTAACAGGGGAGATGCAAGCAGAATAATCATGAAAACACAAAGCAATACAACAGCAACAAAAAATTTCTACCTTCCAAAAACAGCTCAGTTTACAAAAGAATTTATATCTTCAAAACAATAGCATTCCTCCTTGACTTTCTAACCAGTCAAAATCTGTGTATTCTACAGAAACTCTGTGATGTTAAAATCACAAAACTGCCCTTTACTGTTTGTGCCTCCATTAGATTTCCTAAGCAGTAGCGTTTTAATGTACAGGTTAAAAACAAAACCATAATGTGATTTATTTATAATGTGTGTGTTCTTTGTTTTATCCTAGCGTCTAAAGTTTTCTCCATGGCTAAACCCCAGATAATATTCCTTTACATGCTAAGTGATATCTGGAGAGTGGGAGAGGTTTAATAAATACCCTAACCCTAAAGCGTACCCTAAACCTAAGCCGTACTCTAACCCTAACCCATAACCTAACCCTTAAACCATACCCTAACCCTAACCTGTACCCTAATCCTAACCTGTAGCCATACCCTAACCCATACCCTAATCCTAATGCTATCCCTAAGCCTAACCTTAACCTGTACCCTAATCCTAACCTGTACCCTAACCCATACCTGTACCCTAAACCCTAATCCTTACCCCTAACTGAATTTTTTTTTTATTTAAAAAATATTTTTCTGTGGTTACAACAAATTACAAGAACAACAAAATAAAACAGAAAGTAACCTGAATGTCCCTCAAAAAGCTAAGTCTGAAATACTTGATAGTTCTGTTCTATGGACTGTTATGTAGCCTATAAAAAGTGTGAAAGCTAAATCTATTTTTGTACAGTGAGAAACATGGTGTTCCACATGTAGGGAACACCTGGATAAAATGAGAAAGCTACACATTGTGCTCATTGTTTCTGGGAGTGTGAAAGGATGGCAAGTGGTAAAATATTATCTTTTCATCTTTTTAAATTTCCCTTGTTACAATGTACTTGAATTATAATTGTACTTTAAAAAAGTAACAATGGAAATTTAAAAGAAAAAAGTATATATTGTGTGTTTAGTTACATTTCATAAAATTATTATCCCTGAATCATAATTCTGTTAGTACACCAGTACAGAGATTATTTCTTAATATTTAGGCGAGAACCATTTACTTCTGTTTTTGAGAATAATTCTCTAATCTCATTTCCAGTAATGGCACTCTTCCCCAAATCACAGGTTTAACAAGGGAGATGCAAGCAGAATAATCATGAAAACACAAAGCAATACAACAGCAACAAAAAATTTCTACCTTCCAAAAACAACTAAATTTACAAGAGGATTTTTATCTTCAGAACAAATGTGTTTCTCCTTGACTTTCTATGAGTCAAAATCTGTGTATTCTACAGAAAATCTGTGATGCTATTCCAATGAAACTACCCTTTACTGTTTCTGCCTCAATTGGATTTCCTAAGCAGTAGTGTTTTAATGTACAGGTTAAAAACAAAATCCTAATGTGATTTATTTAAAATGTGTGTGTTCTTTGTTTTATCCTAGTGTCTAAATTCTTCTCCATGGCTGGACCCCAAATAATATTCCTTTACGTGCTAAGTGATATCTGGACAGTGGGAGAAGTTTAATAAATACCCTAACACGAAAGCGTACCCTAGCCCTAACCCATACCCTAAACCTAAACCTAACCTGTACCCTAAACCTACCCCTAACCCAGAACCTAACCCTAAACCACACCCTGACCCTAACCCGTACACTAACCCATTATTTAACCTTAACCCGTAGGCGTACCCTAACCCTAACTGGTACCCTAACCTGTACCCTAACCGGTACCCTGAACCCTAATTCTTACCCCTAAATTAATTTTTTTGTATTTTACAAAATATTTTTCTGGTGTTAAAAACAATTAGCACAACAACAAAATAAAACGGAAAGTAACCTGAGTGCCTCTCAAAAACTAAGTCTGTAATACTTGGTACTTCTCTTCTATGGACTGTTATGTAGCCTATAAAACGTGTGAGAGCTAAATCTGTTTTTATGCAGTGAGAAACATGATGTTCCAGATGTAAGGAACACCTGGATAAAATAAAGCTACACATTATGCTGGTCGTTTCAGGGAGTGGGAAAGGATGGCAAGTGGTAAAATGTTATCTTTTCCTTTAATCTTTTTAAATTTCTCTTCTTAAAAACAACTTGAATTATAATTGTACTTTTAAAAAGTAACAATCGAAATTTAAAAGAAAAAATATATATTGTGTGTTTAGTTACATTTCATAGAATTATTACCCCTGAATCATAATTCTGTTAGTACACCAGTATAGAGATTATTCCTTAATATTAAGATGAGAACCATTTCCTTCTGTTTTTGAGAATAATTCTGTAAACTCATTTCCAGTAATGGCACTCTTCCCCAAATCACAGGTTTAACAAGGAAGATGCAAGCAGAATAATCATGAAAACACAAAGCAATACAAAAGCAACAAAAAATTTCTATCTTCCAAAAACAGTTCAGTTTACAAGAGGATTTATATATTCAGAATAAAAGCATTCCTCGTTTACTTTCTAACCAGTCAAAATCTATGTATTGGGTTTCCCTAGTGGCGCAGTGGTTGACAGTCCGCCTGCCTATGCATGGGACACGGGTTCGTGCCCCGGTCCGGGAGGATCTCACGTGCCGCGGAGCGGCTGGGCCCGTGAGCCATGGCCGCTGAGCCTGCGCGTTCGGAGCCTGTGCTCCGCAACGGGAGAGGTCACAACTGTGAGAGGTCCACATACCGGGAAAAAAAAAAATCAGTGTATTCTACAGAAAATCTGTGATGTTATTCCCATAAAACTACCCTTTTCTTCTTTTTCCTCCATGAGATTTCCTAAGTACTAGTGTTTTAATGTACAGGTTAGAAACAAAATCCTTATGTGATTTTCTTACAATGTGTGTGTTCTTTGTCTTTTCCTAGTGTGTAAAGTCTTCTCCATCGCTGGACCCCAAATAATATTCCTTTACTTGCTAAGTGGTATCTGTAGAGTGGAAGAGATTAAATAAATACCCTACCCCTAAAGCGTACCCTAAACCTAACACATACCCTAAGCCTAACCCTTACCCTAACCCGTACACTAACCCTAACCTATACCCTAACCTGTACCCTAAACCTACCCTAACCCTAATCCTAACCCTAAATCTAACACTCTAACACTTACCATAAGCCTAACCCGTACCCTAACACTAACCCGTACCCTAACCCATAGCCATATCCTAAAATGTACCCTAACCTGAACCCATACCCTAAACCTAACCCTAACCCGTACCCTAAACCTAACCCGTATGCTAACCCTAAACCCTACCCTAACTCTAACCCGTAACCTAACCCGTAGCCATACCCTAGCCTGTACCCTGAACCGTACCCTAATTCTAACCCTAACCCTTGCCCTAACCTGTACCGTTAACCCTAATCCTTAACCTGAACTTAATTTTTTTTTTTTTGTATTTAAAAAAATATTTTTCTGGGGTTAAAACAAATTAGCAGAACAACAAAATAAAACAGAAAGTTACCTGAGTGTCCCACAAAAACCTAAGTCTGAAATACTTGGTACTTCTGTTCTATGGACTGTTATGTAGCCTATAAAATGTGTGAGAGCTGTATCTGTTTTTCTACAGTGAGAAACATGATGTTCCAGATGTAAGAAACACCTGGATAAAATGAGAAAACTACACATTATGCTGGTCGTTTCAGGGAGTGGGAAAGGATGGCAAGTGATAAAATATTATCTTTTCCTTTAATCTTTTTAAATTTCACTTGTTACAAAGTACTTGAATTATAATTGTACTTTAAAAAAAGAATGGAAATTTAAAACAAAAAAATATATATTGTGTGTTTAATTACAGTTCATAGAATTTTATCCCTGAATCATAATTGTTAGGATACCAGTATATAGGTTATTCCTTAATATTAAGGTCAGAACCATTTTCTTCTGTTTTTGAGAATAATTCTGTAAACTCCTTTTCAGAAATGGCACTCTTCCCCAAATCACAGGTTTAACAAGGGAGATGCAAACAGAATAATCATGAAAACACAAAGCAATACAACAGCAACAAAAAATTTCTAACTTCCAATGACAGCTCAATTTACAACAGGATTTATATATTAGGAACAAAAGCATTCCTCCTTGACTTTCTAACCAGTCAAAATCTGTGTATTCTACGGAAAATTTGTGATGTTATTCCCATAAAACTACCCTTTACTGCTTCTGCCTCCAATAGATTTCCTAAGAAGTAGTGTTTTAATGTACAGGTTAAAAACAAAATCGTAATGTGATTTATTTAAAATGTGTGTATTCTTTGTCTTATTCTATTATCTAAAGTCTCTTCCATGGTTGGACTGCAAAGAATATTCCTTTACGTGCTAAATGATATCTAGAGAGTGGGAGAGTTTTAATAAATACCCTAACCCTAAAGCATACCCTAACCATAACCCTAACCCTTACCCAACCCTTAACCAACCCTCACCTGTGCCCTAACCCTCAACCTAACCCATACTCTAACCCTATCCCGTAACCTAACCATAATCCGTACCCTAACCATACGCCTAACCCATACCCTAACCATAACCCCTACGCTAACCCTAGACCGTACCCTAACCTGTACTCTAAAGCATACCCTAACCATAAATCTAACCCATACCCTAACCCTAACCCATACCCTAACCCTAACCCTAACCGATACCCTAAACCTTACACTTAAATTTTTTTTATTGTATTTTAAAAAATATTTTTCTGGGTTTAAAACAAATTACCAGAACAAAATAAAACAGAAAGTAACCTGAGTGTCCCACAAAAGCCTAAGTCTGAAATACTTGGTACTTATGTTCTATGGACTGTTATGTAGCCTATAAAAAGTGTGAGAGCTAAATATGCTTTTCTAACAGTGAGAACATGATGTTCCAGATGTAAGGAACATCTGGATAAAATAAGAAAGCTACACATTATGCTGGTCGTTTCAGGGAGTGGGAAAGGATGGCAAGTGGTAAAATATTATCTTTTCCTTTACTCTTTTTAAATTTCTCTTGTTACAAAGAACTTGAATTATAATTGTAAATTTAAAAGAAAAAATTATATGTTGTGTGTTTAGTTACGTTTTATAGAATTATTATCCCTGAATCATAATTCTGTTAGTACACCAGTATAGAGATTATTTCTTAATATTTAGTTGAGAACCATTTCCTTCTGATTTTGAGAATAATTTTGTAAACTCATTTCCAGTAATGGCACTCTTCCCCAAATCACAGGTTTAACAAGGGAGATGCAAGCAGAATAATCATGAAAACACAAAGCAATACAACAGCAACAAAAAATTTCTAACTTCCAATAACAGCTCAATTTAGAAGAGGGTTTATATCTTCAGCACAAAATCATTCCTCCTTGACTTTCTAACCAGTCAAGATCTGTGTATTCTACAGAAAATCTGTGATGTTATTCCCAAAAACTACCCTTTACTGCTTCTGCCTCCATTAGATTTCCTAAGCACTAGTGTTTTAATGTACAGGTTAAAAACAAAATCGTAAAGTGATTTATTTAAAATGTGTGTGTTCTTTGTCTTATCCTAGTGTCTAAAGTCTTCTCCATGGCTGGACCCCAAATAATATTCCTTTACATGCTAAGTGATATCTGGAGAGTGGGAGAGGTTTAATAAATCCCTTAACCCTAACCCATACACTAACCCTAAACCTAACCCTCACCCGTAACCTAACACTATAACCTAACACTAACCTGTACCCTAATACTAACCCATATCCTAACCCTAACCCATACCCTAACACATAACCATACCCTAACCTGTACCCTAATCCTTACCTGTACCCTAACCCATACCCTAAACCCTAATCCTTACCCCTAACTTAATTTTGGTTTTTTTGTATTTTAAAAAATACTCTTCTTGGGTTAAAACAAATTAGCAGAACAACAAATAAAACAAATGAAATAAGTGTCCCTCAAAAATCTAAGTCTGAAATACTTGGTAATTCTGTTCTATGGACTCTTTTGTAGCCTATAAAAACTGAGAGACCTAAATCTGTTGTTCTACAGTGAGAAACATGATGTTGCATTTGTATAGAACACCTGGATCAAATGAGAAATCTACATATTATGCTGGTCATTTAAGGGAAAGGATGGCAAGTGGTAAAATATTATCCTTTCTTTTAATCTTTTTAAATTTCACTTGTTACAAAGAACTTGAATTATAATTGTACTTTAATAAAGTAGCAATGGAAATTTCAAATAAAAAATATATATATTGTGTGTTTACTTATATTTCATAGAATTATGAAATGCTGCTGCCCTCTGGCCGAACCTACAAAAGCAGCTTTAAAACCTGTGGTAATGGTCACTTCATATGAACAGGTACTGCAGGGCTGTAAATGAAACCTGCCCTATAATGTCTTGAGGTAGATAGACGCCAAAATAGTTCAAAATGTGGCACATTTTTCAAGAAAACCATTTGAAGAAGTAAGCTGTAATAACACTTTGAAAAATAAAAGGACATGCCTGAAAGCTCAATTTCAAAGGATTATGAGACACATGCAAATCCAACCACACACAGGTATCAGCTCACACCACTCAGAATAACCATCAGCAAAGAAACTACAAATGATCAATGCTGAAGAGGTTGTGGAGAAATGCATACCCTCAATTTGAAGTGGGACGTAACCTGCTAAGAGCCACTAATGGGAACAGAATGGAGGTGCCTTTAAAAGGTAAAGCTTGAGCTCCTATATGATCCAGCACACCCACTCCTCGGACTATATCCTAAGAAGACAGAACTGGAGAGACACAGGCAGGTAAATCTGCACTGTAGAAGTATAACAAGAGCCAAGACAAACGTCCATCAAGAGGTGAGTGGAGAAAGAAGAACTGGTCCATGTACAGATGGAACATTAGCCAAGGAAAAAAAATGAAACAATGCCGTTTGCAGGACCATAGAGGAGTCTAGAGGTAATCACGCAACTTGCAGTAAGTCAGAAAGCGAAAGACACATATCCTATCATATCACTTATGGGTGTTACCTAAAAATTGATACCAATGAAGATATTTCCACAGAGAAAGGCAATCACAGATTCATTAAACAAACTTATGGTTGCCCCAAATGGAAAGGTGTGAGGACTGGATACATTACGATATTGGGGTTAACAGAGATATACAAACACATGGTAAATATATAATCACCAAAGACCTACAGAATACCAAGAGAAGACTACTCAACACTGTGTCATAACCTACGTGGGAAAAGGATCCGAAGAATAGATATATGTAGATGTGTGAAAGAACCACATCTTGCACACCTAGAACAAACAAAACATTGTAATCAAATTTGCTGTGATAAAAAATAATTAAAAATATGAACAAGAAATAATGAGACATAAACTTAAAGGAATTTTTCGTAGCACATTCCATTCTAATTTACAACCTAGAACACGACTTCCATTAAGGCTCTGTTGCTGTGGTAACCAGATTTGGTAAAGGAGAAATGCTGCCGCCTTGTGGCTGTTTCACACAACAGCAGCTTTAAACAAAGCGCTAAGCTAATGGTCACTTAATATTCAAAATACGTGCCGGACTCTAAAGGACACTGGGCCTAAAAAAATTCCTGGGGTCGTAAGTCGACCACAAAATTCAAAAGACCTCAACATTTCAAACAGACAATATCAAGTGGCGTATTTTATGCGCATTTTGTCTTTCTTTTTCTGTTTGTTTAAAAAAATGCATGGAATAATGCTCCATTTCAGGAACTAATAAAGCCATGCAAATCCAATCTACAAAAACGTTCACCTTACCACCGTCAGAATGATCATCAGCAAAATAGTCTACAAAACATGAATGCCGAAAGGGTTTTAGAGAACTGTTTACACTCTAAGTGCTGGTGGGACGTAAACTGGTAACAGCCAGTAGTGAGATGAGAATGGCGGTGCGTTTAAATTTAAAAATTGAGCTCATCACTCTGTAATAACCTACACGGGAAAGGAGCCAAAGATGAATAGATAGATACATAGATATAATGAACCAGATTATGTGCACCTAGAACAAACAACATTTTTATCAAGTTTGCTCTGATAATAAATAAAAATTAAATTTAAAAAACAAACAAGAAGTAAGGAGATATAAGCTCTTGAGGGGCGGGGGGGGGGTGTGTCCTGGCCCATTCCACTCTAAGTTGCAGCCTACTAACACGATTTCCAGGAAGGCTCTGTTGCCCAAAAACCCAGTTGGAAATGTAGAAATGCTGCCGCTTTGTGGCCGTTTCCCGCAAGAGCGGCTTTAAACCCACAGTTAATGGTCACTTAACATTCCCATGGCCTCAGAGCCGTAAGGACACCTGCGCTCAAAAAATGTCCTGAGGTGAGGAATGGCCAAAAAAATTCAAAAAAGGCAAAATTTTCAAGAAGGTAGTAAGATGAGGTAAGTTAGACTTAGTCTCTTGATTAAAAAAAAGGAAAATGGATAGAAGCTCAACCTTAGGAATTATTAGACTCATGCAAATCTAATCTACAAAAAGGTTTCAGCTCACACCAGTCGACTGACCATCAGGAAAAGGTCCACAACGAATAAATGCTGAAGGGGTTTTAGGGAACTGTGTACCCTCTAGACTGGGGGGATGTAAACTGGTAACAGTCAGCAGTGAAACATAATGGAGGTGCGCTTAAAAGTAAAAATTGAGCTACCATGTGATCTGGTAGGTTCTTCCATGTGCCTATCACCTGAGCAGACCAGAATGAAAGAGACATAGGCTGGCAATCCTGCACTGCAGGAGCATTTAACGTAGCCAAGACTTGGAAGAAACCAAAATGTTCATGAACAGAAAAATGCACAAAGAGGAAGTGGTCCACGTACACAATGGAATATGAGCCATGGGAAACAATGAAACACTGCTCCTTGAGGTACCATAGATGAGCCTAGAGATAATCACAGAACATGAGGTAAGTTGGAAAGCAAAAGACCTATATCCTATGATATCACTTGTAGGTGTTACCTAACAACTGCCAAAAATGGACATATTTCCACAGAGAAAGACACACACAGACTTGAAAACTTTGCGTATCTAAAAGGAAAGATGGTGGCAATGGATAAACTAAGATTAGGTTTACCATACCTATACAAATACAGAATAAGTACATATATCAAAAAGCCCGAGCACATAGCAAGGGAGGTCTACAGAACACTCTGTAATCCTTTACTGTGAAAAGGATCTGTACGTGAATAGATATATATGATGTACAAATGAACCAGACTGTGCACACCTAGGACAAACTATTCTAATCACTACCCCGATTAAAACAATTAAAACAACGAACAAGAAGTAATGAGACATAAACTTCAGGGGCTTTTTCCCGGCACATTCCATTCTAATTTACAACCTAAGAACCCGACTTCCAGGAAGGCTCTGCTGCCCTAGTAACCAGATTTGGGAATGGAGAATCGCTGCCGCTTTGTGGTCGTTTCCCACAACACCAGCTTTAAACCCAGTGCTAATGGTCACTAAATATTCACAACCACTGCAGGCGTGTAAATGACACCTGCACTCAAATAAAATTCTGGGGTCGAAAATCGACCACAGAGTTCAAAAGAGGCCAACCTGGGCTTCCCTGGTGGCGCAGTCGTTGAGAGTCCGCCTGCCGATGCAGGAGACACGGGTTCGTGCCCCGGTCCGGGAATATCCCACATGCCGCGGAGCGGCTGGGCCCGTGAGCCATGGCCGCTGAGCCTGCGCGTCCAGAGCCTGTGCTCCTCAACGGGAGAGGCCACAAAAGTGAAAGGTCCCGCGTACCGCAAAAAAAAAAAAAAAAAAAAAAGAGGCCAACCTTCCAAGAAGACAATTTCAAGGGCTATATTGTACTCACACTTTTTTTTCTAAAGAAAAGAGAAAGGTGTGGAAAAACGCTGAATATTAGGAATTATTAAAGACATGCAAATCCAAATTACAAAAACCTATCAGGTCACAGCAGTCAGAATGTCCATGAGCAAACATTCTGCAAACAATAAATGCTGAAGGGGTTGTGGGAAAATGCGTACCCGCGGTGTTAATTGGGACGTGTTAAGAGCCACTAATGGAAACACAATGGAGGCGCTCTGAAAAGGTAAACATTGAGCTACCAGTCAATGAATCATACCCACTGCTGGGCCTATATCACCTGAGAAAATGAGAATCAAAAGTCACAGGCTGGCAATACTGCACTCCAGCAATATTTAATATAGCCAACACTTGGAAGCAACGAAAATGCCCATTAACAGAGGAATGCACAAAGAAGAAGTGGTCCAGGTACACAATGGAATATTAATCCACTAAAAAATATAAATTAAATTTAAAAAACAAACATAAGTGAGGAGACATAAGCTTTTGGGGGTATATCAGGGCACACTGCACTGTAATTTGTAACTGAGGAACACCACGGGCAGGAAGGTCTGTTTCCCTAGGTACCAGGGGGGAGAACGTAGAAATGCTGCCACCCTCTGGCCGATACCTGCAACAGCAGCTTTGAAATCTTTGCTCATGGGCACTTCATATGCACAAGTACTGCAGGGCTGCAAATGTAAACTGCCCTTAAAACGTCTCGACGCAAGTAAAGGCCCAAAACTTTCAAAATGTGGCACATTTTGAAAAGAAAACCATTTGAAGACGTCAGCTGTAATAGCAGTTTGAAAAATAAAAGGACATGCCTGAAAGCTCAGTTTCAAGGGAGTGTGAGACACATGCAAATCCAACCACAGAGAGATATCAGCTCAGAATAACCATCAGCAAAAAAAACTACAAATGATCAATGCTGAAGAGGTTGTGGAGAAATGCATACCCTCAATTTGAAGTGGGACGTAACCTGCTAAGAGCCACTAATGGGAACAGAATGGAGGTGCCTTTAAAAGGTAAAGCTTGAGCTCCTATATGATCCAGCACACCCACTCCTCGGACTATATCCTAAGAAGACAGAACTGGAGAGACACAGGCAGGTAAATCTGCACTGTAGAAGTATAACAAGAGCCAAGACAAACGTCCATCAAGAGGTGAGTGGAGAAAGAAGAACTGGTCCATGTACAGATGGAACATTAGCCAAGGAAAAAAAATGAAACAATGCCGTTTGCAGGACCATAGAGGAGTCTAGAGGTAATCACGCAACTTGCAGTAAGTCAGAAAGCGAAAGACACATATCCTATCATATCACTTATGGGTGTTACCTAAAAATTGATACCAATGAAGATATTTCCACAGAGAAAGGCAATCACAGATTCATTAAACAAACTTATGGTTGCCCCAAATGGAAAGGTGTGAGGACTGGATACATTACGATATTGGGGTTAACAGAGATATACAAACACATGGTAAATATATAATCACCAAAGACCTACAGAATACCAAGAGAAGACTACTCAACACTGTGTCATAACCTACGTGGGAAAAGGATCCGAAGAATAGATATATGTAGATGTGTGAAAGAACCACATCTTGCACACCTAGAACAAACAAAACATTGTAATCAAATTTGCTGTGATAAAAAATAATTAAAAATATGAACAAGAAATAATGAGACATAAACTTAAAGGAATTTTTCGTAGCACATTCCATTCTAATTTACAACCTAGAACACGACTTCCATTAAGGCTCTGTTGCTGTGGTAACCAGATTTGGTAAAGGAGAAATGCTGCCGCCTTGTGGCTGTTTCACACAACAGCAGCTTTAAACAAAGCGCTAAGCTAATGGTCACTTAATATTCAAAATACGTGCCGGACTCTAAAGGACACTGGGCCTAAAAAAATTCCTGGGGTCGTAAGTCGACCACAAAATTCAAAAGACCTCAACATTTCAAACAGACAATATCAAGTGGCGTATTTTATGCGCATTTTGTCTTTCTTTTTCTGTTTGTTTAAAAAAATGCATGGAATAATGCTCCATTTCAGGAACTAATAAAGCCATGCAAATCCAATCTACAAAAACGTTCACCTTACCACCGTCAGAATGATCATCAGCAAAATAGTCTACAAAACATGAATGCCGAAAGGGTTTTAGAGAACTGTTTACACTCTAAGTGCTGGTGGGACGTAAACTGGTAACAGCCAGTAGTGAGATGAGAATGGCGGTGCGTTTAAATTTAAAAATTGAGCTCATCACTCTGTAATAACCTACACGGGAAAGGAGCCAAAGATGAATAGATAGATACATAGATATAATGAACCAGATTATGTGCACCTAGAACAAACAACATTTTTATCAAGTTTGCTCTGATAATAAATAAAAATTAAATTTAAAAAACAAACAAGAAGTAAGGAGATATAAGCTCTTGAGGGGCGGGGGGGGGTGTGTCCTGGCCCATTCCACTCTAAGTTGCAGCCTACTAACACGATTTCCAGGAAGGCTCTGTTGCCCAAAAACCCAGTTGGAAATGTAGAAATGCTGCCGCTTTGTGGCCGTTTCCCGCAAGAGCGGCTTTAAACCCACAGTTAATGGTCACTTAACATTCCCATGGCCTCAGAGCCGTAAGGACACCTGCGCTCAAAAAATGTCCTGAGGTGAGGAATGGCCAAAAAAATTCAAAAAAGGCAAAATTTTCAAGAAGGTAGTAAGATGAGGTAAGTTAGACTTAGTCTCTTGATTAAAAAAAAGGAAAATGGATAGAAGCTCAACCTTAGGAATTATTAGACTCATGCAAATCTAATCTACAAAAAGGTTTCAGCTCACACCAGTCGACTGACCATCAGGAAAAGGTCCACAACGAATAAATGCTGAAGGGGTTTTAGGGAACTGTGTACCCTCTAGACTGGGGGGATGTAAACTGGTAACAGTCAGCAGTGAAACATAATGGAGGTGCGCTTAAAAGTAAAAATTGAGCTACCATGTGATCTGGTAGGTTCTTCCATGTGCCTATCACCTGAGCAGACCAGAATGAAAGAGACATAGGCTGGCAATCCTGCACTGCAGGAGCATTTAACGTAGCCAAGACTTGGAAGAAACCAAAATGTTCATGAACAGAAAAATGCACAAAGAGGAAGTGGTCCACGTACACAATGGAATATGAGCCATGGGAAACAATGAAACACTGCTCCTTGAGGTACCATAGATGAGCCTAGAGATAATCACAGAACATGAGGTAAGTTGGAAAGCAAAAGACCTATATCCTATGATATCACTTGTAGGTGTTACCTAACAACTGCCAAAAATGGACATATTTCCACAGAGAAAGACACACACAGACTTGAAAACTTTGCGTATCTAAAAGGAAAGATGGTGGCAATGGATAAACTAAGATTAGGTTTACCATACCTATACAAATACAGAATAAGTACATATATCAAAAAGCCCGAGCACATAGCAAGGGAGGTCTACAGAACACTCTGTAATCCTTTACTGTGAAAAGGATCTGTACGTGAATAGATATATATGATGTACAAATGAACCAGACTGTGCACACCTAGGACAAACTATTCTAATCACTACCCCGATTAAAACAATTAAAACAACGAACAAGAAGTAATGAGACATAAACTTCAGGGGCTTTTTCCCGGCACATTCCATTCTAATTTACAACCTAAGAACCCGACTTCCAGGAAGGCTCTGCTGCCCTAGTAACCAGATTTGGGAATGGAGAATCGCTGCCGCTTTGTGGTCGTTTCCCACAACACCAGCTTTAAACCCAGTGCTAATGGTCACTAAATATTCACAACCACTGCAGGCGTGTAAATGACACCTGCACTCAAATAAAATTCTGGGGTCGAAAATCGACCACAGAGTTCAAAAGAGGCCAACCTGGGCTTCCCTGGTGGCGCAGTCGTTGAGAGTCCGCCTGCCGATGCAGGAGACACGGGTTCGTGCCCCGGTCCGGGAATATCCCACATGCCGCGGAGCGGCTGGGCCCGTGAGCCATGGCCGCTGAGCCTGCGCGTCCAGAGCCTGTGCTCCTCAACGGGAGAGGCCACGAAAGTGAAAGGTCCCGCGTACCGCAAAAAAAAAAAAAAAAAAAAAAGAGGCCAACCTTCCAAGAAGACAATTTCAAGGGCTATATTGTACTCACACTTTTTTTTCTAAAGAAAAGAGAAAGGTGTGGAAAAACGCTGAATATTAGGAATTATTAAAGACATGCAAATCCAAATTACAAAAACCTATCAGGTCACAGCAGTCAGAATGTCCATGAGCAAACATTCTGCAAACAATAAATGCTGAAGGGGTTGTGGGAAAATGCGTACCCGCGGTGTTAATTGGGACGTGTTAAGAGCCACTAATGGAAACACAATGGAGGCGCTCTGAAAAGGTAAACATTGAGCTACCAGTCAATGAATCATACCCACTGCTGGGCCTATATCACCTGAGAAAATGAGAATCAAAAGTCACAGGCTGGCAATACTGCACTCCAGCAATATTTAATATAGCCAACACTTGGAAGCAACGAAAATGCCCATTAACAGAGGAATGCACAAAGAAGAAGTGGTCCAGGTACACAATGGAATATTAATCCACTAAAAAATATAAATTAAATTTAAAAAACAAACATAAGTGAGGAGACATAAGCTTTTGGGGGTATATCAGGGCACACTGCACTGTAATTTGTAACTGAGGAACACCACGGGCAGGAAGGTCTGTTTCCCTAGGTACCAGGGGGGAGAACGTAGAAATGCTGCCACCCTCTGGCCGATACCTGCAACAGCAGCTTTGAAATCTTTGCTCATGGGCACTTCATATGCACAAGTACTGCAGGGCTGCAAATGTAAACTGCCCTTAAAACGTCTCGACGCAAGTAAAGGCCCAAAACTTTCAAAATGTGGCACATTTTGAAAAGAAAACCATTTGAAGACGTCAGCTGTAATAGCAGTTTGAAAAATAAAAGGACATGCCTGAAAGCTCAGTTTCAAGGGAGTGTGAGACACATGCAAATCCAACCACAGAGAGATATCAGCTCAGAATAACCATCAGCAAAAAAAACTACAAATGATCAATGCTGAAGAGGTTGTGGAGAAATGCATACCCTCAATTTGAAGTGGGACGTAACCTGCTAAGAGCCACTAATGGGAACAGAATGGAGGTGCCTTTAAAAGGTAAAGCTTGAGCTCCTATATGATCCAGCACACCCACTCCTCGGACTATATCCTAAGAAGACAGAACTGGAGAGACACAGGCAGGTAAATCTGCACTGTAGAAGTATAACAAGAGCCAAGACAAACGTCCATCAAGAGGTGAGTGGAGAAAGAAGAACTGGTCCATGTACAGATGGAACATTAGCCAAGGAAAAAAAATGAAACAATGCCGTTTGCAGGACCATAGAGGAGTCTAGAGGTAATCACGCAACTTGCAGTAAGTCAGAAAGCGAAAGACACATATCCTATCATATCACTTATGGGTGTTACCTAAAAATTGATACCAATGAAGATATTTCCACAGAGAAAGGCAATCACAGATTCATTAAACAAACTTATGGTTGCCCCAAATGGAAAGGTGTGAGGACTGGATACATTACGATATTGGGGTTAACAGAGATATACAAACACATGGTAAATATATAATCACCAAAGACCTACAGAATACCAAGAGAAGACTACTCAACACTGTGTCATAACCTACGTGGGAAAAGGATCCGAAGAATAGATATATGTAGATGTGTGAAAGAACCACATCTTGCACACCTAGAACAAACAAAACATTGTAATCAAATTTGCTGTGATAAAAAATAATTAAAAATATGAACAAGAAATAATGAGACATAAACTTAAAGGAATTTTTCGTAGCACATTCCATTCTAATTTACAACCTAGAACACGACTTCCATTAAGGCTCTGTTGCTGTGGTAACCAGATTTGGTAAAGGAGAAATGCTGCCGCCTTGTGGCTGTTTCACACAACAGCAGCTTTAAACAAAGCGCTAAGCTAATGGTCACTTAATATTCAAAATACGTGCCGGACTCTAAAGGACACTGGGCCTAAAAAAATTCCTGGGGTCGTAAGTCGACCACAAAATTCAAAAGACCTCAACATTTCAAACAGACAATATCAAGTGGCGTATTTTATGCGCATTTTGTCTTTCTTTTTCTGTTTGTTTAAAAAAATGCATGGAATAATGCTCCATTTCAGGAACTAATAAAGCCATGCAAATCCAATCTACAAAAACGTTCACCTTACCACCGTCAGAATGATCATCAGCAAAATAGTCTACAAAACATGAATGCCGAAAGGGTTTTAGAGAACTGTTTACACTCTAAGTGCTGGTGGGACGTAAACTGGTAACAGCCAGTAGTGAGATGAGAATGGCGGTGCGTTTAAATTTAAAAATTGAGCTCATCACTCTGTAATAACCTACACGGGAAAGGAGCCAAAGATGAATAGATAGATACATAGATATAATGAACCAGATTATGTGCACCTAGAACAAACAACATTTTTATCAAGTTTGCTCTGATAATAAATAAAAATTAAATTTAAAAAACAAACAAGAAGTAAGGAGATATAAGCTCTTGAGGGGCGGGGGGGGGTGTGTCCTGGCCCATTCCACTCTAAGTTGCAGCCTACTAACACGATTTCCAGGAAGGCTCTGTTGCCCAAAAACCCAGTTGGAAATGTAGAAATGCTGCCGCTTTGTGGCCGTTTCCCGCAAGAGCGGCTTTAAACCCACAGTTAATGGTCACTTAACATTCCCATGGCCTCAGAGCCGTAAGGACACCTGCGCTCAAAAAATGTCCTGAGGTGAGGAATGGCCAAAAAAATTCAAAAAAGGCAAAATTTTCAAGAAGGTAGTAAGATGAGGTAAGTTAGACTTAGTCTCTTGATTAAAAAAAAGGAAAATGGATAGAAGCTCAACCTTAGGAATTATTAGACTCATGCAAATCTAATCTACAAAAAGGTTTCAGCTCACACCAGTCGACTGACCATCAGGAAAAGGTCCACAACGAATAAATGCTGAAGGGGTTTTAGGGAACTGTGTACCCTCTAGACTGGGGGGATGTAAACTGGTAACAGTCAGCAGTGAAACATAATGGAGGTGCGCTTAAAAGTAAAAATTGAGCTACCATGTGATCTGGTAGGTTCTTCCATGTGCCTATCACCTGAGCAGACCAGAATGAAAGAGACATAGGCTGGCAATCCTGCACTGCAGGAGCATTTAACGTAGCCAAGACTTGGAAGAAACCAAAATGTTCATGAACAGAAAAATGCACAAAGAGGAAGTGGTCCACGTACACAATGGAATATGAGCCATGGGAAACAATGAAACACTGCTCCTTGAGGTACCATAGATGAGCCTAGAGATAATCACAGAACATGAGGTAAGTTGGAAAGCAAAAGACCTATATCCTATGATATCACTTGTAGGTGTTACCTAACAACTGCCAAAAATGGACATATTTCCACAGAGAAAGACACACACAGACTTGAAAACTTTGCGTATCTAAAAGGAAAGATGGTGGCAATGGATAAACTAAGATTAGGTTTACCATACCTATACAAATACAGAATAAGTACATATATCAAAAAGCCCGAGCACATAGCAAGGGAGGTCTACAGAACACTCTGTAATCCTTTACTGTGAAAAGGATCTGTACGTGAATAGATATATATGATGTACAAATGAACCAGACTGTGCACACCTAGGACAAACTATTCTAATCACTACCCCGATTAAAACAATTAAAACAACGAACAAGAAGTAATGAGACATAAACTTCAGGGGCTTTTTCCCGGCACATTCCATTCTAATTTACAACCTAAGAACCCGACTTCCAGGAAGGCTCTGCTGCCCTAGTAACCAGATTTGGGAATGGAGAATCGCTGCCGCTTTGTGGTCGTTTCCCACAACACCAGCTTTAAACCCAGTGCTAATGGTCACTAAATATTCACAACCACTGCAGGCGTGTAAATGACACCTGCACTCAAATAAAATTCTGGGGTCGAAAATCGACCACAGAGTTCAAAAGAGGCCAACCTGGGCTTCCCTGGTGGCGCAGTCGTTGAGAGTCCGCCTGCCGATGCAGGAGACACGGGTTCGTGCCCCGGTCCGGGAATATCCCACATGCCGCGGAGCGGCTGGGCCCGTGAGCCATGGCCGCTGAGCCTGCGCGTCCAGAGCCTGTGCTCCTCAACGGGAGAGGCCACAAAAGTGAAAGGTCCCGCGTACCGCAAAAAAAAAAAAAAAAAAAAAAGAGGCCAACCTTCCAAGAAGACAATTTCAAGGGCTATATTGTACTCACACTTTTTTTTCTAAAGAAAAGAGAAAGGTGTGGAAAAACGCTGAATATTAGGAATTATTAAAGACATGCAAATCCAAATTACAAAAACCTATCAGGTCACAGCAGTCAGAATGTCCATGAGCAAACATTCTGCAAACAATAAATGCTGAAGGGGTTGTGGGAAAATGCGTACCCGCGGTGTTAATTGGGACGTGTTAAGAGCCACTAATGGAAACACAATGGAGGCGCTCTGAAAAGGTAAACATTGAGCTACCAGTCAATGAATCATACCCACTGCTGGGCCTATATCACCTGAGAAAATGAGAATCAAAAGTCACAGGCTGGCAATACTGCACTCCAGCAATATTTAATATAGCCAACACTTGGAAGCAACGAAAATGCCCATTAACAGAGGAATGCACAAAGAAGAAGTGGTCCAGGTACACAATGGAATATTAATCCACTAAAAAATATAAATTAAATTTAAAAAACAAACATAAGTGAGGAGACATAAGCTTTTGGGGGTATATCAGGGCACACTGCACTGTAATTTGTAACTGAGGAACACCACGGGCAGGAAGGTCTGTTTCCCTAGGTACCAGGGGGGAGAACGTAGAAATGCTGCCACCCTCTGGCCGATACCTGCAACAGCAGCTTTGAAATCTTTGCTCATGGGCACTTCATATGCACAAGTACTGCAGGGCTGCAAATGTAAACTGCCCTTAAAACGTCTCGACGCAAGTAAAGGCCCAAAACTTTCAAAATGTGGCACATTTTGAAAAGAAAACCATTTGAAGACGTCAGCTGTAATAGCAGTTTGAAAAATAAAAGGACATGCCTGAAAGCTCAGTTTCAAGGGAGTGTGAGACACATGCAAATCCAACCACAGAGAGATATCAGCTCAGAATAACCATCAGCAAAAAAAACTACAAATGATCAATGCTGAAGAGGTTGTGGAGAAATGCATACCCTCAATTTGAAGTGGGACGTAACCTGCTAAGAGCCACTAATGGGAACAGAATGGAGGTGCCTTTAAAAGGTAAAGCTTGAGCTCCCATATGATCCAGCACACCCACTCCTCGGACTATATCCTAAGAAGACAGAACTGGAGAGACACAGGCAGGTAAATCTGCACTGTAGAAGTATAACAAGAGCCAAGACAAACGTCCATCAAGAGGTGAGTGGAGAAAGAAGAACTGGTCCATGTACAGATGGAACATTAGCCAAGGAAAAAAAATGAAACAATGCCGTTTGCAGGACCATAGAGGAGTCTAGAGGTAATCACGCAACTTGCAGTAAGTCAGAAAGCGAAAGACACATATCCTATCATATCACTTATGGGTGTTACCTAAAAATTGATACCAATGAAGATATTTCCACAGAGAAAGGCAATCACAGATTCATTAAACAAACTTATGGTTGCCCCAAATGGAAAGGTGTGAGGACTGGATACATTACGATATTGGGGTTAACAGAGATATACAAACACATGGTAAATATATAATCACCAAAGACCTACAGAATACCAAGAGAAGACTACTCAACACTGTGTCATAACCTACGTGGGAAAAGGATCCGAAGAATAGATATATGTAGATGTGTGAAAGAACCACATCTTGCACACCTAGAACAAACAAAACATTGTAATCAAATTTGCTGTGATAAAAAATAATTAAAAATATGAACAAGAAATAATGAGACATAAACTTAAAGGAATTTTTCGTAGCACATTCCATTCTAATTTACAACCTAGAACACGACTTCCATTAAGGCTCTGTTGCTGTGGTAACCAGATTTGGTAAAGGAGAAATGCTGCCGCCTTGTGGCTGTTTCACACAACAGCAGCTTTAAACAAAGCGCTAAGCTAATGGTCACTTAATATTCAAAATACGTGCCGGACTCTAAAGGACACTGGGCCTAAAAAAATTCCTGGGGTCGTAAGTCGACCACAAAATTCAAAAGACCTCAACATTTCAAACAGACAATATCAAGTGGCGTATTTTATGCGCATTTTGTCTTTCTTTTTCTGTTTGTTTAAAAAAATGCATGGAATAATGCTCCATTTCAGGAACTAATAAAGCCATGCAAATCCAATCTACAAAAACGTTCACCTTACCACCGTCAGAATGATCATCAGCAAAATAGTCTACAAAACATGAATGCCGAAAGGGTTTTAGAGAACTGTTTACACTCTAAGTGCTGGTGGGACGTAAACTGGTAACAGCCAGTAGTGAGATGAGAATGGCGGTGCGTTTAAATTTAAAAATTGAGCTCATCACTCTGTAACAACCTACACGGGAAAGGAGCCAAAGATGAATAGATAGATACATAGATATAATGAACCAGATTATGTGCACCTAGAACAAACAACATTTTTATCAAGTTTGCTCTGATAATAAATAAAAATTAAATTTAAAAAACAAACAAGAGGTAAGGAGATATAAGCTCTTGAGGGGCGGGGGGGGGGGGGGGGGTGTGTCCTGGCCCATTCCACTCTAAGTTGCAGCCTACTAACACGATTTCCAGGAAGGCTCTGTTGCCCAAAAACCCAGTTGGAAATGTAGAAATGCTGCCGCTTTGTGGCCGTTTCCCGCAAGAGCGGCTTTAAACCCACAGTTAATGGTCACTTAACATTCCCATGGCCTCAGAGCCGTAAGGACACCTGCGCTCAAAAAATGTCCTGAGGTGAGGAATGGCCAAAAAAATTCAAAAAAGGCAAAATTTTCAAGAAGGTAGTAAGATGAGGTAAGTTAGACTTAGTCTCTTGATTAAAAAAAAGGAAAATGGATAGAAGCTCAACCTTAGGAATTATTAGACTCATGCAAATCTAATCTACAAAAAGGTTTCAGCTCACACCAGTCGACTGACCATCAGGAAAAGGTCCACAACGAATAAATGCTGAAGGGGTTTTAGGGAACTGTGTACCCTCTAGACTGGGGGGATGTAAACTGGTAACAGTCAGCAGTGAAACATAATGGAGGTGCGCTTAAAAGTAAAAATTGAGCTACCATGTGATCTGGTAGGTTCTTCCATGTGCCTATCACCTGAGCAGACCAGAATGAAAGAGACATAGGCTGGCAATCCTGCACTGCAGGAGCATTTAACGTAGCCAAGACTTGGAAGAAACCAAAATGTTCATGAACAGAAAAATGCACAAAGAGGAAGTGGTCCACGTACACAATGGAATATGAGCCATGGGAAACAATGAAACACTGCTCCTTGAGGTACCATAGATGAGCCTAGAGATAATCACAGAACATGAGGTAAGTTGGAAAGCAAAAGACCTATATCCTATGATATCACTTGTAGGTGTTACCTAACAACTGCCAAAAATGGACATATTTCCACAGAGAAAGACACACACAGACTTGAAAACTTTGCGTATCTAAAAGGAAAGATGGTGGCAATGGATAAACTAAGATTAGGTTTACCATACCTATACAAATACAGAATAAGTACATATATCAAAAAGCCCGAGCACATAGCAAGGGAGGTCTACAGAACACTCTGTAATCCTTTACTGTGAAAAGGATCTGTACGTGAATAGATATATATGATGTACAAATGAACCAGACTGTGCACACCTAGGACAAACTATTCTAATCACTACCCCGATTAAAACAATTAAAACAACGAACAAGAAGTAATGAGACATAAACTTCAGGGGCTTTTTCCCGGCACATTCCATTCTAATTTACAACCTAAGAACCCGACTTCCAGGAAGGCTCTGCTGCCCTAGTAACCAGATTTGGGAATGGAGAATCGCTGCCGCTTTGTGGTCGTTTCCCACAACACCAGCTTTAAACCCAGTGCTAATGGTCACTAAATATTCACAACCACTGCAGGCGTGTAAATGACACCTGCACTCAAATAAAATTCTGGGGTCGAAAATCGACCACAGAGTTCAAAAGAGGCCAACCTGGGCTTCCCTGGTGGCGCAGTCGTTGAGAGTCCGCCTGCCGATGCAGGAGACACGGGTTCGTGCCCCGGTCCGGGAATATCCCACATGCCGCGGAGCGGCTGGGCCCGTGAGCCATGGCCGCTGAGCCTGCGCGTCCAGAGCCTGTGCTCCTCAACGGGAGAGGCCACAAAAGTGAAAGGTCCCGCGTACCGCAAAAAAAAAAAAAAAAAAAAAAAGAGGCCAACCTTCCAAGAAGACAATTTCAAGGGCTATATTGTACTCACACTTTTTTTTCTAAAGAAAAGAGAAAGGTGTGGAAAAACGCTGAATATTAGGAATTATTAAAGACATGCAAATCCAAATTACAAAAACCTATCAGGTCACAGCAGTCAGAATGTCCATGAGCAAACATTCTGCAAACAATAAATGCTGAAGGGGTTGTGGGAAAATGCGTACCCGCGGTGTTAATTGGGACGTGTTAAGAGCCACTAATGGAAACACAATGGAGGCGCTCTGAAAAGGTAAACATTGAGCTACCAGTCAATGAATCATACCCACTGCTGGGCCTATATCACCTGAGAAAATGAGAATCAAAAGTCACAGGCTGGCAATACTGCACTCCAGCAATATTTAATATAGCCAACACTTGGAAGCAACGAAAATGCCCATTAACAGAGGAATGCACAAAGAAGAAGTGGTCCAGGTACACAATGGAATATTAATCCACTAAAAAATATAAATTAAATTTAAAAAACAAACATAAGTGAGGAGACATAAGCTTTTGGGGGTATATCAGGGCACACTGCACTGTAATTTGTAACTGAGGAACACCACGGGCAGGAAGGTCTGTTTCCCTAGGTACCAGGGGGGAGAACGTAGAAATGCTGCCACCCTCTGGCCGATACCTGCAACAGCAGCTTTGAAATCTTTGCTCATGGGCACTTCATATGCACAAGTACTGCAGGGCTGCAAATGTAAACTGCCCTTAAAACGTCTCGACGCAAGTAAAGGCCCAAAACTTTCAAAATGTGGCACATTTTGAAAAGAAAACCATTTGAAGACGTCAGCTGTAATAGCAGTTTGAAAAATAAAAGGACATGCCTGAAAGCTCAGTTTCAAGGGAGTGTGAGACACATGCAAATCCAACCACAGAGAGATATCAGCTCAGAATAACCATCAGCAAAAAAAACTACAAATGATCAATGCTGAAGAGGTTGTGGAGAAATGCATACCCTCAATTTGAAGTGGGACGTAACCTGCTAAGAGCCACTAATGGGAACAGAATGGAGGTGCCTTTAAAAGGTAAAGCTTGAGCTCCCATATGATCCAGCACACCCACTCCTCGGACTATATCCTAAGAAGACAGAACTGGAGAGACACAGGCAGGTAAATCTGCACTGTAGAAGTATAACAAGAGCCAAGACAAACGTCCATCAAGAGGTGAGTGGAGAAAGAAGAACTGGTCCATGTACAGATGGAACATTAGCCAAGGAAAAAAAATGAAACAATGCCGTTTGCAGGACCATAGAGGAGTCTAGAGGTAATCACGCAACTTGCAGTAAGTCAGAAAGCGAAAGACACATATCCTATCATATCACTTATGGGTGTTACCTAAAAATTGATACCAATGAAGATATTTCCACAGAGAAAGGCAATCACAGATTCATTAAACAAACTTATGGTTGCCCCAAATGGAAAGGTGTGAGGACTGGATACATTACGATATTGGGGTTAACAGAGATATACAAACACATGGTAAATATATAATCACCAAAGACCTACAGAATACCAAGAGAAGACTACTCAACACTGTGTCATAACCTACGTGGGAAAAGGATCCGAAGAATAGATATATGTAGATGTGTGAAAGAACCACATCTTGCACACCTAGAACAAACAAAACATTGTAATCAAATTTGCTGTGATAAAAAATAATTAAAAATATGAACAAGAAATAATGAGACATAAACTTAAAGGAATTTTTCGTAGCACATTCCATTCTAATTTACAACCTAGAACACGACTTCCATTAAGGCTCTGTTGCTGTGGTAACCAGATTTGGTAAAGGAGAAATGCTGCCGCCTTGTGGCTGTTTCACACAACAGCAGCTTTAAACAAAGCGCTAAGCTAATGGTCACTTAATATTCAAAATACGTGCCGGACTCTAAAGGACACTGGGCCTAAAAAAATTCCTGGGGTCGTAAGTCGACCACAAAATTCAAAAGACCTCAACATTTCAAACAGACAATATCAAGTGGCGTATTTTATGCGCATTTTGTCTTTCTTTTTCTGTTTGTTTAAAAAAATGCATGGAATAATGCTCCATTTCAGGAACTAATAAAGCCATGCAAATCCAATCTACAAAAACGTTCACCTTACCACCGTCAGAATGATCATCAGCAAAATAGTCTACAAAACATGAATGCCGAAAGGGTTTTAGAGAACTGTTTACACTCTAAGTGCTGGTGGGACGTAAACTGGTAACAGCCAGTAGTGAGATGAGAATGGCGGTGCGTTTAAATTTAAAAATTGAGCTCATCACTCTGTAACAACCTACACGGGAAAGGAGCCAAAGATGAATAGATAGATACATAGATATAATGAACCAGATTATGTGCACCTAGAACAAACAACATTTTTATCAAGTTTGCTCTGATAATAAATAAAAATTAAATTTAAAAAACAAACAAGAGGTAAGGAGATATAAGCTCTTGAGGGGCGGGGGGGGGGGGGGGGTGTGTCCTGGCCCATTCCACTCTAAGTTGCAGCCTACTAACACGATTTCCAGGAAGGCTCTGTTGCCCAAAAACCCAGTTGGAAATGTAGAAATGCTGCCGCTTTGTGGCCGTTTCCCGCAAGAGCGGCTTTAAACCCACAGTTAATGGTCACTTAACATTCCCATGGCCTCAGAGCCGTAAGGACACCTGCGCTCAAAAAATGTCCTGAGGTGAGGAATGGCCAAAAAAATTCAAAAAAGGCAAAATTTTCAAGAAGGTAGTAAGATGAGGTAAGTTAGACTTAGTCTCTTGATTAAAAAAAAGGAAAATGGATAGAAGCTCAACCTTAGGAATTATTAGACTCATGCAAATCTAATCTACAAAAAGGTTTCAGCTCACACCAGTCGACTGACCATCAGGAAAAGGTCCACAACGAATAAATGCTGAAGGGGTTTTAGGGAACTGTGTACCCTCTAGACTGGGGGGATGTAAACTGGTAACAGTCAGCAGTGAAACATAATGGAGGTGCGTTTAAAAGTAAAAATTGAGCTACCATGTGATCTGGTAGGTTCTTCCATGTGCCTATCACCTGAGCAGACCAGAATGAAAGAGACATAGGCTGGCAATCCTGCACTGCAGGAGCATTTAACGTAGCCAAGACTTGGAAGAAACCAAAATGTTCATGAACAGAAAAATGCACAAAGAGGAAGTGGTCCACGTACACAATGGAATATGAGCCATGGGAAACAATGAAACACTGCTCCTTGAGGTACCATAGATGAGCCTAGAGATAATCACAGAACATGAGGTAAGTTGGAAAGCAAAAGACCTATATCCTATGATATCACTTGTAGGTGTTACCTAACAACTGCCAAAAATGGACATATTTCCACAGAGAAAGACACACACAGACTTGAAAACTTTGCGTATCTAAAAGGAAAGATGGTGGCAATGGATAAACTAAGATTAGGTTTACCATACCTATACAAATACAGAATAAGTACATATATCAAAAAGCCCGAGCACATAGCAAGGGAGGTCTACAGAACACTCTGTAATCCTTTACTGTGAAAAGGATCTGTACGTGAATAGATATATATGATGTACAAATGAACCAGACTGTGCACACCTAGGACAAACTATTCTAATCACTACCCCGATTAAAACAATTAAAACAACGAACAAGAAGTAATGAGACATAAACTTCAGGGGCTTTTTCCCGGCACATACCATTCTAATTTACAACCTAAGAACCCGACTTCCAGGAAGGCTCTGCTGCCCTAGTAACCAGATTTGGGAATGGAGAATCGCTGCCGCTTTGTGGTCGTTTCCCACAACACCAGCTTTAAACCCAGTGCTAATGGTCACTAAATATTCACAACCACTGCAGGCGTGTAAATGACACCTGCACTCAAATAAAATTCTGGGGTCGAAAATCGACCACAGAGTTCAAAAGAGGCCAACCTGGGCTTCCCTGGTGGCGCAGTCGTTGAGAGTCCGCCTGCCGATGCAGGAGACACGGGTTCGTGCCCCGGTCCGGGAATATCCCACATGCCGCGGAGCGGCTGGGCCCGTGAGCCATGGCCGCTGAGCCTGCGCGTCCAGAGCCTGTGCTCCTCAACGGGAGAGGCCACAAAAGTGAAAGGTCCCGCGTACCGCAAAAAAAAAAAAAAAAAAAAAAGAGGCCAACCTTCCAAGAAGACAATTTCAAGGGCTATATTGTACTCACACTTTTTTTTCTAAAGAAAAGAGAAAGGTGTGGAAAAACGCTGAATATTAGGAATTATTAAAGACATGCAAATCCAAATTACAAAAACCTATCAGGTCACAGCAGTCAGAATGTCCATGAGCAAACATTCTGCAAACAATAAATGCTGAAGGGGTTGTGGGAAAATGCGTACCCGCGGTGTTAATTGGGACGTGTTAAGAGCCACTAATGGAAACACAATGGAGGCGCTCTGAAAAGGTAAACATTGAGCTACCAGTCAATGAATCATACCCACTGCTGGGCCTATATCACCTGAGAAAATGAGAATCAAAAGTCACAGGCTGGCAATACTGCACTCCAGCAATATTTAATATAGCCAACACTTGGAAGCAACGAAAATGCCCATTAACAGAGGAATGCACAAAGAAGAAGTGGTCCAGGTACACAATGGAATATTAATCCACTAAAAAATATAAATTAAATTTAAAAAACAAACATAAGTGAGGAGACATAAGCTTTTGGGGGTATATCAGGGCACACTGCACTGTAATTTGTAACTGAGGAACACCACGGGCAGGAAGGTCTGTTTCCCTAGGTACCAGGGGGGAGAACGTAGAAATGCTGCCACCCTCTGGCCGATACCTGCAACAGCAGCTTTGAAATCTTTGCTCATGGGCACTTCATATGCACAAGTACTGCAGGGCTGCAAATGTAAACTGCCCTTAAAACGTCTCGACGCAAGTAAAGGCCCAAAACTTTCAAAATGTGGCACATTTTGAAAAGAAAACCATTTGAAGACGTCAGCTGTAATAGCAGTTTGAAAAATAAAAGGACATGCCTGAAAGCTCAGTTTCAAGGGAGTGTGAGACACATGCAAATCCAACCACAGAGAGATATCAGCTCAGAATAACCATCAGCAAAAAAAACTACAAATGATCAATGCTGAAGAGGTTGTGGAGAAATGCATACCCTCAATTTGAAGTGGGACGTAACCTGCTAAGAGCCACTAATGGGAACAGAATGGAGGTGCCTTTAAAAGGTAAAGCTTGAGCTCCCATATGATCCAGCACACCCACTCCTCGGACTATATCCTAAGAAGACAGAACTGGAGAGACACAGGCAGGTAAATCTGCACTGTAGAAGTATAACAAGAGCCAAGACAAACGTCCATCAAGAGGTGAGTGGAGAAAGAAGAACTGGTCCATGTACAGATGGAACATTAGCCAAGGAAAAAAAATGAAACAATGCCGTTTGCAGGACCATAGAGGAGTCTAGAGGTAATCACGCAACTTGCAGTAAGTCAGAAAGCGAAAGACACATATCCTATCATATCACTTATGGGTGTTACCTAAAAATTGATACCAATGAAGATATTTCCACAGAGAAAGGCAATCACAGATTCATTAAACAAACTTATGGTTGCCCCAAATGGAAAGGTGTGAGGACTGGATACATTACGATATTGGGGTTAACAGAGATATACAAACACATGGTAAATATATAATCACCAAAGACCTACAGAATACCAAGAGAAGACTACTCAACACTGTGTCATAACCTACGTGGGAAAAGGATCCGAAGAATAGATATATGTAGATGTGTGAAAGAACCACATCTTGCACACCTAGAACAAACAAAACATTGTAATCAAATTTGCTGTGATAAAAAATAATTAAAAATATGAACAAGAAATAATGAGACATAAACTTAAAGGAATTTTTCGTAGCACATTCCATTCTAATTTACAACCTAGAACACGACTTCCATTAAGGCTCTGTTGCTGTGGTAACCAGATTTGGTAAAGGAGAAATGCTGCCGCCTTGTGGCTGTTTCACACAACAGCAGCTTTAAACAAAGCGCTAAGCTAATGGTCACTTAATATTCAAAATACGTGCCGGACTCTAAAGGACACTGGGCCTAAAAAAATTCCTGGGGTCGTAAGTCGACCACAAAATTCAAAAGACCTCAACATTTCAAACAGACAATATCAAGTGGCGTATTTTATGCGCATTTTGTCTTTCTTTTTCTGTTTGTTTAAAAAAATGCATGGAATAATGCTCCATTTCAGGAACTAATAAAGCCATGCAAATCCAATCTACAAAAACGTTCACCTTACCACCGTCAGAATGATCATCAGCAAAATAGTCTACAAAACATGAATGCCGAAAGGGTTTTAGAGAACTGTTTACACTCTAAGTGCTGGTGGGACGTAAACTGGTAACAGCCAGTAGTGAGATGAGAATGGCGGTGCGTTTAAATTTAAAAATTGAGCTCATCACTCTGTAACAACCTACACGGGAAAGGAGCCAAAGATGAATAGATAGATACATAGATATAATGAACCAGATTATGTGCACCTAGAACAAACAACATTTTTATCAAGTTTGCTCTGATAATAAATAAAAATTAAATTTAAAAAACAAACAAGAGGTAAGGAGATATAAGCTCTTGAGGGGCGGGGGGGGGGGGGGGTGTGTCCTGGCCCATTCCACTCTAAGTTGCAGCCTACTAACACGATTTCCAGGAAGGCTCTGTTGCCCAAAAACCCAGTTGGAAATGTAGAAATGCTGCCGCTTTGTGGCCGTTTCCCGCAAGAGCGGCTTTAAACCCACAGTTAATGGTCACTTAACATTCCCATGGCCTCAGAGCCGTAAGGACACCTGCGCTCAAAAAATGTCCTGAGGTGAGGAATGGCCAAAAAAATTCAAAAAAGGCAAAATTTTCAAGAAGGTAGTAAGATGAGGTAAGTTAGACTTAGTCTCTTGATTAAAAAAAAGGAAAATGGATAGAAGCTCAACCTTAGGAATTATTAGACTCATGCAAATCTAATCTACAAAAAGGTTTCAGCTCACACCAGTCGACTGACCATCAGGAAAAGGTCCACAACGAATAAATGCTGAAGGGGTTTTAGGGAACTGTGTACCCTCTAGACTGGGGGGATGTAAACTGGTAACAGTCAGCAGTGAAACATAATGGAGGTGCGTTTAAAAGTAAAAATTGAGCTACCATGTGATCTGGTAGGTTCTTCCATGTGCCTATCACCTGAGCAGACCAGAATGAAAGAGACATAGGCTGGCAATCCTGCACTGCAGGAGCATTTAACGTAGCCAAGACTTGGAAGAAACCAAAATGTTCATGAACAGAAAAATGCACAAAGAGGAAGTGGTCCACGTACACAATGGAATATGAGCCATGGGAAACAATGAAACACTGCTCCTTGAGGTACCATAGATGAGCCTAGAGATAATCACAGAACATGAGGTAAGTTGGAAAGCAAAAGACCTATATCCTATGATATCACTTGTAGGTGTTACCTAACAACTGCCAAAAATGGACATATTTCCACAGAGAAAGACACACACAGACTTGAAAACTTTGCGTATCTAAAAGGAAAGATGGTGGCAATGGATAAACTAAGATTAGGTTTACCATACCTATACAAATACAGAATAAGTACATATATCAAAAAGCCCGAGCACATAGCAAGGGAGGTCTACAGAACACTCTGTAATCCTTTACTGTGAAAAGGATCTGTACGTGAATAGATATATATGATGTACAAATGAACCAGACTGTGCACACCTAGGACAAACTATTCTAATCACTACCCCGATTAAAACAATTAAAACAACGAACAAGAAGTAATGAGACATAAACTTCAGGGGCTTTTTCCCGGCACATACCATTCTAATTTACAACCTAAGAACCCGACTTCCAGGAAGGCTCTGCTGCCCTAGTAACCAGATTTGGGAATGGAGAATCGCTGCCGCTTTGTGGTCGTTTCCCACAACACCAGCTTTAAACCCAGTGCTAATGGTCACTAAATATTCACAACCACTGCAGGCGTGTAAATGACACCTGCACTCAAATAAAATTCTGGGGTCGAAAATCGACCACAGAGTTCAAAAGAGGCCAACCTGGGCTTCCCTGGTGGCGCAGTCGTTGAGAGTCCGCCTGCCGATGCAGGAGACACGGGTTCGTGCCCCGGTCCGGGAATATCCCACATGCCGCGGAGCGGCTGGGCCCGTGAGCCATGGCCGCTGAGCCTGCGCGTCCAGAGCCTGTGCTCCTCAACGGGAGAGGCCACAAAAGTGAAAGGTCCCGCGTACCGCAAAAAAAAAAAAAAAAAAAAAAGAGGCCAACCTTCCAAGAAGACAATTTCAAGGGCTATATTGTACTCACACTTTTTTTTCTAAAGAAAAGAGAAAGGTGTGGAAAAACGCTGAATATTAGGAATTATTAAAGACATGCAAATCCAAATTACAAAAACCTATCAGGTCACAGCAGTCAGAATGTCCATGAGCAAACATTCTGCAAACAATAAATGCTGAAGGGGTTGTGGGAAAATGCGTACCCGCGGTGTTAATTGGGACGTGTTAAGAGCCACTAATGGAAACACAATGGAGGCGCTCTGAAAAGGTAAACATTGAGCTACCAGTCAATGAATCATACCCACTGCTGGGCCTATATCACCTGAGAAAATGAGAATCAAAAGTCACAGGCTGGCAATACTGCACTCCAGCAATATTTAATATAGCCAACACTTGGAAGCAACGAAAATGCCCATTAACAGAGGAATGCACAAAGAAGAAGTGGTCCAGGTACACAATGGAATATTAATCCACTAAAAAATATAAATTAAATTTAAAAAACAAACATAAGTGAGGAGACATAAGCTTTTGGGGGTATATCAGGGCACACTGCACTGTAATTTGTAACTGAGGAACACCACGGGCAGGAAGGTCTGTTTCCCTAGGTACCAGGGGGGAGAACGTAGAAATGCTGCCACCCTCTGGCCGATACCTGCAACAGCAGCTTTGAAATCTTTGCTCATGGGCACTTCATATGCACAAGTACTGCAGGGCTGCAAATGTAAACTGCCCTTAAAACGTCTCGACGCAAGTAAAGGCCCAAAACTTTCAAAATGTGGCACATTTTGAAAAGAAAACCATTTGAAGACGTCAGCTGTAATAGCAGTTTGAAAAATAAAAGGACATGCCTGAAAGCTCAGTTTCAAGGGAGTGTGAGACACATGCAAATCCAACCACAGAGAGATATCAGCTCAGAATAACCATCAGCAAAAAAAACTACAAATGATCAATGCTGAAGAGGTTGTGGAGAAATGCATACCCTCAATTTGAAGTGGGACGTAACCTGCTAAGAGCCACTAATGGGAACAGAATGGAGGTGCCTTTAAAAGGTAAAGCTTGAGCTCCCATATGATCCAGCACACCCACTCCTCGGACTATATCCTAAGAAGACAGAACTGGAGAGACACAGGCAGGTAAATCTGCACTGTAGAAGTATAACAAGAGCCAAGACAAACGTCCATCAAGAGGTGAGTGGAGAAAGAAGAACTGGTCCATGTACAGATGGAACATTAGCCAAGGAAAAAAAATGAAACAATGCCGTTTGCAGGACCATAGAGGAGTCTAGAGGTAATCACGCAACTTGCAGTAAGTCAGAAAGCGAAAGACACATATCCTATCATATCACTTATGGGTGTTACCTAAAAATTGATACCAATGAAGATATTTCCACAGAGAAAGGCAATCACAGATTCATTAAACAAACTTATGGTTGCCCCAAATGGAAAGGTGTGAGGACTGGATACATTACGATATTGGGGTTAACAGAGATATACAAACACATGGTAAATATATAATCACCAAAGACCTACAGAATACCAAGAGAAGACTACTCAACACTGTGTCATAACCTACGTGGGAAAAGGATCCGAAGAATAGATATATGTAGATGTGTGAAAGAACCACATCTTGCACACCTAGAACAAACAAAACATTGTAATCAAATTTGCTGTGATAAAAAATAATTAAAAATATGAACAAGAAATAATGAGACATAAACTTAAAGGAATTTTTCGTAGCACATTCCATTCTAATTTACAACCTAGAACACGACTTCCATTAAGGCTCTGTTGCTGTGGTAACCAGATTTGGTAAAGGAGAAATGCTGCCGCCTTGTGGCTGTTTCACACAACAGCAGCTTTAAACAAAGCGCTAAGCTAATGGTCACTTAATATTCAAAATACGTGCCGGACTCTAAAGGACACTGGGCCTAAAAAAATTCCTGGGGTCGTAAGTCGACCACAAAATTCAAAAGACCTCAACATTTCAAACAGACAATATCAAGTGGCGTATTTTATGCGCATTTTGTCTTTCTTTTTCTGTTTGTTTAAAAAAATGCATGGAATAATGCTCCATTTCAGGAACTAATAAAGCCATGCAAATCCAATCTACAAAAACGTTCACCTTACCACCGTCAGAATGATCATCAGCAAAATAGTCTACAAAACATGAATGCCGAAAGGGTTTTAGAGAACTGTTTACACTCTAAGTGCTGGTGGGACGTAAACTGGTAACAGCCAGTAGTGAGATGAGAATGGCGGTGCGTTTAAATTTAAAAATTGAGCTCATCACTCTGTAATAACCTACACGGGAAAGGAGCCAAAGATGAATAGATAGATACATAGATATAATGAACCAGATTATGTGCACCTAGAACAAACAACATTTTTATCAAGTTTGCTCTGATAATAAATAAAAATTAAATTTAAAAAACAAACAAGAGGTAAGGAGATATAAGCTCTTGAGGGGCGGGGGGGGGGGGGGGGGGGTGTCCTGGCCCATTCCACTCTAAGTTGCAGCCTACTAACACGATTTCCAGGAAGGCTCTGTTGCCCAAAAACCCAGTTGGAAATGTAGAAATGCTGCCGCTTTGTGGCCGTTTCCCGCAAGAGCGGCTTTAAACCCACAGTTAATGGTCACTTAACATTCCCATGGCCTCAGAGCCGTAAGGACACCTGCGCTCAAAAAATGTCCTGAGGTGAGGAATGGCCAAAAAAATTCAAAAAAGGCAAAATTTTCAAGAAGGTAGTAAGATGAGGTAAGTTAGACTTAGTCTCTTGATTAAAAAAAAGGAAAATGGATAGAAGCTCAACCTTAGGAATTATTAGACTCATGCAAATCTAATCTACAAAAAGGTTTCAGCTCACACCAGTCGACTGACCATCAGGAAAAGGTCCACAACGAATAAATGCTGAAGGGGTTTTAGGGAACTGTGTACCCTCTAGACTGGGGGGATGTAAACTGGTAACAGTCAGCAGTGAAACATAATGGAGGTGCGCTTAAAAGTAAAAATTGAGCTACCATGTGATCTGGTAGGTTCTTCCATGTGCCTATCACCTGAGCAGACCAGAATGAAAGAGACATAGGCTGGCAATCCTGCACTGCAGGAGCATTTAACGTAGCCAAGACTTGGAAGAAACCAAAATGTTCATGAACAGAAAAATGCACAAAGAGGAAGTGGTCCACGTACACAATGGAATATGAGCCATGGGAAACAATGAAACACTGCTCCTTGAGGTACCATAGATGAGCCTAGAGATAATCACAGAACATGAGGTAAGTTGGAAAGCAAAAGACCTATATCCTATGATATCACTTGTAGGTGTTACCTAACAACTGCCAAAAATGGACATATTTCCACAGAGAAAGACACACACAGACTTGAAAACTTTGCGTATCTAAAAGGAAAGATGGTGGCAATGGATAAACTAAGATTAGGTTTACCATACCTATACAAATACAGAATAAGTACATATATCAAAAAGCCCGAGCACATAGCAAGGGAGGTCTACAGAACACTCTGTAATCCTTTACTGTGAAAAGGATCTGTACGTGAATAGATATATATGATGTACAAATGAACCAGACTGTGCACACCTAGGACAAACTATTCTAATCACTACCCCGATTAAAACAATTAAAACAACGAACAAGAAGTAATGAGACATAAACTTCAGGGGCTTTTTCCCGGCACATACCATTCTAATTTACAACCTAGGAACCCGACTTCCAGGAAGGCTCTGCTGCCCTAGTAGCCAGATTTGGGAATGGAGAAATGCTGCCGCCTTGTGGTCGTTTCCCACAACACCAGCTTTAAACCCAGTGCTAATGGTCACTAAATATTCACAATCACTGCAGGTATGTAAATGACACCTGCACTCAAAAAGAATCCTGGGGTCGAACATCGACCACAAAATTCAAACGAGGGCAACTTTCCAAGAAGGCAATTTCAAGAGATATATTGTACTGACACTATTTTTTTTAACAGAAAAGAAAAAGTCGTGGAAAAATGCTGAATATTAGGAATTTTTAAAGACCTGCAAACCCAAATTACAAAAACCTATCAGGTCACAGCAGTCAGAATGGCAATTAGCAAACATTCTGCAAACAATAAATGCTGAAGGGACTGTGGAGAAATGCGTTCCCTGGGTTCTAAGGGAGACGTGGTAAGAGCCACTAATGAAAACACAATGGAGGTGCTTTGAAAAGGTAAACATTGAGTTACTAGTCAATCAGTCACACCCACTGCTGGGCCTATCACCTGAGAAAATGAGAATCAGAAAGTCACAGGCTGGCAATCTTGCACTCCAGGAATATTTAATATAGCCAACACTTGAAAGCAACGAAAATGTCCATCAAGAGAGGAATGCACCAAGAAGTGGTCCATATACACAATGGAATATTACTCCAATAAAAATATAAATTAGGGCTTCCCTGGTGGCTCAGTGGTTGAGAGTCCGCCTGCCGATGCAGGGGACACGGGTTCATGCCCCGGTCCGGAAGGATCCCACATGCCGCGGAGCAGCTTGGCCTGTGAGCCATAGCTGCTGAGCCAGCAGGTCTGGAGCCTGTGCTCCGCAACGGGAGAGGCCAGAACAGTCAGAGGCCTGCGTACCACAAAAAAAAAAAAAAAAAAAAAAATTATAAAAATAAATTAATTTTATAAAACAAACAAAAGTAAGGAGACATCAGCTTTTGGGGGTTTAGCCGGGCACATTCCACTGTAATTTATAACTGAGGAAGACCACTGGCCGGAAGGTCTGTTTCCCTAGTACCAGCATGGGAAACGTAGAAAGGCTGCGGCCCTCTGGCCGTTACCTGCAAAAGCAGCTTTAAAGCCTGTGCTAATGGTCACTTTATGTGAACAAGTACTGCAGGCCTGTAAATGAAACCTGCCCTCAAAATGTCTTGAGGGAGGTAATGGCCAATAAATTTCAAAATGTGACACATACTTTAAGAAAAACTTTGAAGAACTAAGCTGTAATCACAGTCTGAAAAATAAAAAGGACATGCCTTAAAGATCAATTTCAACGGATTATGAGTCACATGCAAATTCAACCACAAAGAGCTATCAGCTCACACCAGCCAGAATATCCATCAGCAAGGAAACTACAAACAATAAATGCTGAAGCAGTTGTGGAGAAATGCATACCCTCAACTTTAAGTGGGATGTAACCTGGAAAGAGACACTAATGAGAAGAGAATCGTGGTGCCTTTAAAAGGTAAACCCTGAGAAACCATGTGATACAGGAGGCCCACTCCTGGGCCTATAACATAAAAAGACAGAATTGGAAAGACAGAGGCAGGCAAATGCACATTGCAGCAGTATTACAATAGCCAAGACATGGAAGTAACCAAAAAGTCCATCAAGAGGTGAGTGAACAAAGAAGAACTTGTACATGTACAGATGGAATATTAGCCAAGGAGAAAAATAGCACAATGCCATTTGCAGCACCGTACATGAGTCTAGAGGTAATCACGCAACTTGTAGTAAGTGAGAAAGCGAAAGACACATATCCTATCATATCACTTAGAGGTGTTACCTAAAAATTGATACCAGTGAAGATATTTCCACACAGAAAGGCAATCACAGATTCATTAAAAAACTTACGTTTCACCAATGGAAAAGTGTGAGGTTTGGATACATTAGGATATTGGGTTTAACAGAGATACACAAACACAGGTGAAATATATAATCACCAGAGACCTACGGAATACCAAGAGAAGACTACTCAACATTGTGTCATAACCTACATGAGAAAACGATCTGAAGAAGTACAGATACATGTATATGTGTAAAAGTACCACATCTTGCACACCTAGAACAAACAGAACATTGTAATCAAATTTGCTCTGGTAAAAAATAAAAATTAAATTAAAAAAAGAACAAGAAGCAATGAGACATACACTTAAGGGGCTTTTTGCTGGCACATTGCATTCTAATTTACAACCAGAACATGACTTCCATTAAAGCTCTGTCATCACTAATAAAGCAGCTTTATAAGCAATGTTGAAGGTAGCTTAAAAGAAGTCTCACTAATTATTCATAGTAACAAGAAAACAAACAAAAGTGAAACTCTCACTGCAAAAACTATACATAGAGTAAGGGTAGTAGATCAAACACTTATTAAACTTCTGTAAAGAATAAAAGACAACAGTAGTATGTTTTTTTAAAAAGAGAGGGCCCAAATAAATCAGAAATGAAAGAGATGATGTTACAACAGCCACCACATAAATACAAAGTATCCTAAGATACACACAGTGTAACTCAGGGCTCAGACTGGACAGAGTCCACTCTCCATTCCCCTGTACATGACTTACAGGAGCCTCAGGAACTGAAGAGGTGGTCCATGAGGAGAGGCACAAAATAAAAGATGTTAGGCATTAACATGACTGCATTCATCTTAAATGTGCCTGAACTACATTCACATGAGATTATTTTGTCCTGTATGTACATCGGCACCTCTAGTCAGAACTGCAGATCTTTGGCTTCACCACCTCTACTGACAGCATTAGCTTCACCTGCTGTGGACAGTCTCCTATAGAATTTCTAGAACCACAAAGCATCGAAGCTTCACAGGATCCAGAGTCTGTGTGACTCCACTCTGAGTGTCAGAGTCTCAACTGCACTCAGAGACTCAGAGTCTCAACAGAGACTCCACTCTTGGAGGGCACACACAAAGTAGTCTGCACATTAGGACCCAGGGGAAGGAGCCGTCACCCCGCAGGCAAAACACCAGACCTACCTGCTAGTTTTAGAGGGTCTCCTGCAGAGGTGTGGTGTGGCTGTGGCTCACCATGGGGACAACGACACTGGCAGCAGAAGTTCTGGGAAATATTCCTTGGTGTGAGCCCTCCCAGAGTCCACCATTAGCCCCACCGAGAGCAAGGTAGGCTCCACTGCTGGGTCGCCTCAGGCCAAACAACCAACAGGGAGAGAACCCAGCCCCATGAATCAGCAGATAAGTGGATTAAACATTTTATTAAAGTTTTATTTAATCCACAGACAAGCAGATTAAAGCTCTGCCCACCAGAGCAACACCCAGCTCTACCCACCACCAGTCCCTCCCATAAGGAAGCTTGCACAAGCCTCTAAGATAGATTCATCCACCGGAGAGCAGACAGCAGAAGCAAGAAGAACTACAATTCTGCAGCCTGTGGAAGGAAAACCACATTCACAGAATGATAGAGAAAATGAAAAGGGAGAGGAATTTGTACCAGATCAAGGAACAAGATAAATCCCCACAAAAACAACGAAATGAAGTGGGGATAGACAACCTTCCAGTATAAGAATTCGGAATAATGATAGTGAAGATGATCCAAGATCTTGGAAAAAGAATGGAGGCAAAGATCAAGAAGATGCAAGAAATGCTTAACAAAGACCTAGAAGAATTAAGGAACAAACACCTAGAAGAATTAAAGGACAAACAAACAGAGACGAACAATACAATAACTGAAATGAAAAATACACTAGAAGGAGTCAGTAGCAAAATAACTGTGGCAGAAGAATGGATAAGTGACCTGGAAGACACAAAGGTGGAAATCACTGCCATGGAACAGAATAAAGAAAAAGAATGAAAATAAATGAAGACACCCTAAGAGACCTCTGGGACAACATTAAATGCCACAATATTCACATTATAGGGGCCCCAGATGGAGAAGAGAGAGAGAAAGGACCCAAGAAAATATTTGAAGAGATTATAGTTGAAAACTTCCCTAGCATGGGAAAAGAAAAAGCCACTGTAGTCCACGAAGTGCAGAGAGTCCCAGGCAGGATAAACCAAAGGAGAAAAATGCCAAGACACATAGTAATCAAAGTGACAAAAATTAAAGACAAAGAAAAATTATTGAAAGCAACAAGGGAAAAATGACAAATAACATACAACGGAACTCCCATAAGGTTAACAGCTGATTTCTCAGCAGAAAATCTACAAGCCAGAAGGGAGTGGCATGATAAATTTAAAGTGATGAAAGGGAAGAAACTACAACCAAGAGTACTCCACCTCGCAAGGATCTCATTCAGATTTGATGGAGAAATCAAAAGCTTTACAGACAAACAAAAGCTAAGAGCATTCAGCACCAAGAAACCAGCTCTACAACAAATGCTAGAGGAACTTCTCCAAGTGGGAAACACAAAAGAAAAGGACCCACCAAGACAAACCCGTAACAATTCAGAAAATAGTAATAGGAAGATACATATTGATAATTACCTTACACGTGAATGGATTAAATGCTCCAACCAAAAGATACACGCTCGCTGAATGGATACAAACACAAGACCCATATATATGCTGTCTACAAGAGACCCATTTTAGACCTAGGGACACATACAGACTGAAAGTGAGGGGATGGAAAAATATATTCCATGCAAATGAAAATCAAAAGAAAGCTGGAGTAGCAATACTCATATCACATAAAATAGATTTTAAAATAAAGAATATTACAAGAGACAAGGAAGGACACTACATAATGATCAATAGATCAGGAAATTTAAGAAAACTGAAATAATATCAAGCAGCTGTTCTGACCACAATGCTAAGAAATTAGAAATCAATTACAGGGTAAAAAATGTAAAAAACAGAAACACATGGAGGTTAAACAATACGTTACTAAATAACCAAGAGATCACTGAAGAAATAAAAGAGGAAATCAAAAACTACCTAGAGACAAATGACAACAAAAACACAAAGATCCAAAACCTATGGGATGCAGCAAAAGCAGTTCTAAGAGGGAAGTTTATACCAATACAAGCCTACCTCAAGAAACAAGAAAAATCTCAAATAATCTAACCTTACACCTAAAGGAACTAGAGAGAGAAGAACAAAGCCCAAAGTTAGTAGAAGGAAAGAAATCATAAAGATCAGAGCATAAATAAATGAAAAGAAACAAAGAAAACAATAGCAAAGATCAATAAAACTAAAAGCTGGTTCTTTGAAAAGATAAACAAAAATGATAAACCTTTAGCCACACGCAAGAAAAAGAGGGAAAGGGTTTCCCTGGTGGCACGGTTGAGAGTCCACCTGCCAATGTAAGGGACATGGGTTCGTGCCCCGGTCTGGGAAGACCCCCCCATGCTGCGGAGCGGCTGAGTCCGTGAGCCATGGCCAATGAGCCTGTGCGTCCAGAGCCTGTGCTCCACAATGGGAGAGGCCACAACAGTGAGAGGCCAGCGTATCGCAAAAAAGAAAAAGAAAAAAAAGAGAGAAAGGGGGAGAGAGCTCAAATCAATAAAATTAGAAATGAAAAAGGAGAAGTTGCAACAGACACCACAGAAATACAAAGCATCCTAAGAGACTACTACTACAAGCATCTCTATGCCAGTAAAATGGACAACCTGGAAGAAATGGACAAATTCTTAGAAAGGTATAACCTTCCAAGACTGAACCAGGAAGAAGTAGAAAATATTAACAGACAAATCACAAGTAATGAAATTGAAACTGTGATTAAAAATCTCCCAACAAACAAAAGTCCAGAACCACACTGCAACAGAGGTGAATTCTATCAAACATTTAGACAAGAGCTAACACCCAACCATCTCAAACTCTTCAGAAATTCTCAGGGGAAGGAACACTCCCAAACTCATTCTATGAGGCCACCATCACCCTGATACCAAAACCAGACAAAGATACTACAGAAAAAGAAAATTAGAGACCAATATCACTGATGAATAGAGATGTAAAAATCCTCAACAAAATACTAGGAAACAAACTTGAACAACACATTAAAAGTATCATACACTATGATCAGGTGGGGTTTATCCCAGGGATGCAAGGATTCTTCAATGTACACAAATCAATCAATGTGATAAACCATATTGACAAATTGTAGAATAAAAATATGATCATCCCAATAAATACAGGAAAAGCTTTTGACAAAATTCAACAACCATTTATGCATTTCCTCTAAGATCAGGAACACGACAAGGATGTCCACTCTCACCACTATTATTCAACATAGTTTTGGAAGTCCTAGACATAGCAATCAGAGAAGGAAATAAAAGGAATATAAAGTGGAAAAGAAAAAGTAAAATTGTCACTGTTTGCAAATGACACGATACTATACATAGTGAATCCTAAAGATGCCACCAGAAAACTACTAGAGCTAATCAATGAATCTGGTAAAGCTGCAGGATGCACAGAAATCTCTTGCATTCCTATACACTAACAATGAAAGATCAGAAAGAGAAATTAAGGAAACAATCCCATTCACCATTGTGACAAAAAGAATAAAATACATAGGAATGAACCTACCTAAGGAGGTAAAAGACCTGTACTCAGAAAACTATAAGACACTGCTGAAAGAAATCAAACATGATATAAACAGATGGAAGTATAAACCATGTTCCTGGGTTAGAAGTATCAATATTGTGAAAATGACTGTACTACCCAAAGCAATCTACAGATTCAATGCAATCCCTATCAAATTACCAGTGGCATTCTCTACAGAACTAGAACAAAAAAATCTTAAAATTTGTATGGAGACACCAAAGACCCCGAATAGCCAAAGCAGTCTTGAGGGAAATTAAAAGAGCTGGAGGAATCAGACTTCCTGACTTCAGACTATACTACAATGCTACAGTAATCAAGACTATATGGTACTAGCACAAAAACAGTAATATAGATCAATGACACAGAACAGAAAGCCCAGAGATAAACCTACATACCTATGGCTAACTCATCTATGACAAAGGAGGCAAGGATATACAATGGAGAAAAGACAGTCTCTTCAGTAAGTGGTGCTGGGAAAACTGGACAGCTGCATGTAAAAGAATGAAATTAGAACACTCCATAACACCACACACAAAAATAAACTCAAAATGGATTAGAGATCTAAATGGAAGACCAGACACTATAAAACTCTTAGAGGAAAACATATGCAGAACACTCTATGACATAAATCACAGAAAGATCCTTTTTGACCCACCTCCTAGAGAAATGGAAATAAAAACAAAAATAAACGAATGGGACCTAACGAAACTTAAAAGCTTTTGCACAGCAAAGGAAAACATAAACAAGACGAAAAGACAACCCTCAGAATGGGAGAAAATATTTTCAAATGAATCAAATGACAAAGGATTAATCTCCAAAATTTACAAGCAGCTCATGTACCTCAATATCACAAAAACAGCCCAATCCAAAAATGGGCAGAAGACCTAAACAAACATTTCTCCAAAGACGATATACAGATTGCCAACAAACACATGAAAGGATGCTGAACATCGCTAATCATTAGAGAAATTCAAATCAAAACTACAGTGAGGGGCTTCCCCGGTGGTGCAGTGGTTGAGAATCTGCCTGCTAATGCAGGGGACACGCGTTCGAGCCCTGGTCTGGGAGGATCCCACATGCCGCCGGGCAACTAGGCCCATGAGCCACAACTACTGAGCCTGCGCATCTGGAGCCTGTGCTACTCAACAAGAGAGGGCGCGATAGTGAGAGGCCTGCGCACTGTGATGAAGAATGGCCCCCGCTTGCCACAACTGGAGATAGGTCTCGCACAGAAACAAAGACCCAACACAGCAAAAATAAATTAATTAATAAACTCCTACCCCCAACATCTAAAAAAAAAGAAACGGAATTTCTCATGTGACTCATAAAAAAAAAAAAAAACCTAAGTGAGGTATCACCTCACAGCAGTCAGAATGGCAACCATGAAAAAATCTACAAACAATAAATGCTGGAGAGGCATTTATTGGAGAAAAGGGAACCCTCTTGCACTGTTGGTGGGAATATAAATTGATATAGCCCCTAGGGAGAACAGTATGGAGGTTCCTTAAAAACCTAAAAATAGGGGCTTACCTGGTGGCGCAGTGGTTGATTGTCCACCTGCCGATGCAGGGGACATAGGTTTGTGCCCCGGTCTGGGAAGATCCCACATGCCGCAGAGTGGCTAGGCCCGTGAGCCATGGCCGCTGAGCCTGCGCACCCGGAGCCCGAGCTCTGCAATGGGAGAGGTCACAACAGTGAGAGCCCCGCGTACAGCAAAAAAAAAAAAAACTAAAAATAGAAGTACCATACAACCCAGCAATCCAACTACTGGGCATATACCCTGAGAAAACCATAATTCAAAAACAGTTATATACAGCAATGTTCACTGCAGCTCTATTTACAATAGCCAGGACATGGAAGCAACCTAAGTGTCCATCGACAGATGAATGGATAAAGAAGATCTGGCACATATATAGAATGGAATATTACTCAGCCATAAAAAGAAACAAAACTGAGTTATTTGTAGTGAGGTGGATGGACTTAGAATCTGTCCTACACAGTGAAGTAAGTCAGAAAGAGAAAAACAAATACCGTGTGCTAACACAGATATATGGAATCTAAAGAAAAAAAAGTTTATGAAGAACATAGGGGCAGGACAGGATTAAGGACACAGACGTAGAGAAAAGACTTGAGGACACGGGGAGGGGGAAGGATAAGCTGGGACGAAGTGAGAGAGTGGCATGGACATATTAACATTACCAAATGTAACATTGGTAGCTACTGGGAAGCAGCCACATAGCACAGGGAGATCAGCTTGATGCTTTGTGACCACCTAAAGGGGTGGGATACGGAGGGTGGGAGGGAGATGCAAGAGGGAGGGGACATGGTGATATATGTATAGCTAATTGACTTTATTATACAGCAGGAACTAACACTCCACTGTAAAGCAATTATACTCCAATAAAGGTGTAAAAGCAAAAAAAAAAAAGAAAGCCCAGAGATAAACCTATACACCTATGGTCAACTAATCTATGACAAAGGAGGCAAGAATATACAATGGAGAAAAGACAATCTCTTCAATCAGTGGTGCCGGGGGTGGGGGGGGGGGGGGGTGGGAATGGGCAGCTACATGTAAAAGAATGAAATTAGAACACTCCCTAACACCATACACAAAAATAAATTCAAAATGGATTTGAGACCTTAATGTAACACAAGACTGTATAAAACTCTTAGAGGAAAACATAGGAAGAATACTCTGACATAAATCACAGCAAGATCTTTTTTAATCCACGTCCTAGTGTAATGCAATAAAAAGAAAAATAAACAAATGGGACCTAATGAAACGTAAAAGCTTTGCAAACCAAAGGAAACTACAAACAAGACGAAAAGACAACCCTCAGAATGGGAGAAAATATTTGCAAATGAATCAATGGACAAAGGATTAATCTCCAATATATATAAACAGCTCATGCAGCTCAATATTAAAAAAAAAACAAAAACCCAACACAAAAATGGGCAGAATATCTAAATAGACATTTCTTCCAAGAAGACATAGAGATGGCCAAGACGCACATGAAAAGCTGCTCAACATCACTAATTATTAGAGAACTGCAAATCAAAGCTACAATGAGATATCACCTGTTAGAATGGGCATCATCAGAAAATCTACAAACAACAAATGCTGGAGAGGGTGTGGAGAAAAGGAACCCTCTTCCACTATTGGTGGGAATGTAAATTGCTACAGTCACTATGGAGATCAGTATGGAGGTTCCTTAAAAAACTAAAAATAGAATTACCATATGATCCAGCAATCCCACTACTGGGCATATACCCAGAGAAAAACATAAATCAAAAAGACACATTCAGAGCTTCCCTGGTGGTGCAGTGGTTGAGAGTCCGCCTGCCAATGCAGGGGACACAGGTTCGTGCCCTGGTCTGGGAAGATCCCACATGCCGCAGAGCGGCTGGGCCCGTGAGCCATGGCCGCTAAGCCTGCGCGTCCAGAGCCTGTGCTCCACAACGGGAGAGGCCACAACACTGAGAGGACCGCGTACAGCAAAAAAAAAAAAAAAAAAAAAAGACACATTCACCACAATATTCATTGCAGCACTCTTTACAATAGCCAGGTAATGGAAGCAACGTAAATGCCCACAGACAGACAAATGGAATATTACTCAGCCATTAAAAGGAATGAAATTGGGTCATTTGTAGAGATGTTGATGGGTCTAGGGACTGTCATACAGAGTGCAGTAAGTCAGAAAGAGAAAAACAAATATTGTATATTAATGCATACATGTGGAACCAAGAAAAATGGTAGAGATGAACCGGTTTGCAGGGCATAAAGAGACACACAGATGTAGAGAACAAACGTATGGACCCCAAGGGGGGAAAGCCGTGGGGGGATGGTGGTGGGATGAATTGGGAGATTGGGATTGACATGTATACACTTATATGTATAAAATAGATAACCAATAAGAACCTTCTATATAAAAAAATAAAATTCACAAATTAAAAAAAATAAATAAAATTTAAAAAATAAAACAGGAAAAAAAGTTCTTCCCTTTGCATAGATGTATTTATATGAATGATTTCCATGCTTATATCTATAAATACAAAAAACAGGAATAATATCTACCTTGAACCAAAAAAGAACCCACCAGTTACACAGAGGAAAACCCTATAAGGGCACTTGCTCCAGTGGTAAACAATTCTGAAGTTGGTCAGAGGTAGGGAATCGTCTCCCATGCAGCCAGCAGTCCCCCCGCAAGGAGCGCCCTCAGTGCAAAGCTGGGGGACCGTGCGAAGGCGTTTCCGAGTAAACGTGAGCTGAGCCCCAGGCCAGCTGCTGCTGAACTTTTCCCACCCTTCCCAAGTAAAGCACCTGAATGTGTGCAAGGACTTGGAAGCCTAGAGGAAGGGCCGAGGAGCCACACCAGCCACAGCACACAGGCCGACTTGGTGCCTGCAGGCCAGCCAGGATGGTCCTGGCCCCGGGCGCTCTTCTGGAAGCTTTCCATTTCCCTGCCTGAGATACCCCTCCTGTTCCGGCCCCCACTGCTTTTTTCCTTCCTCACCTCTGCCCGAGGAGAAATTCCAGCGGCAGGTATGGGTGATACATCCTCCTCTTTAGCAGGTGGCAGCCTGGCAACTTCTGCAGAAAGTTCAGCAGAGCCCCACTCACACCAGGCCACCCACAGAGCCGTGGCCCCTCACTCCCTCCCACCTGCCCAGCCCCGAGACTGCTGACAGGGCAGAGAAAACGGCGTCAGGCACAGCTGCAGGGGCTCTTGCTGCCTGGAGCGGTGTTTATATCTACCTCAACCCAGGCGCACCTGGGGAGGGCGGGCCGGCAGGGTCAGGCTGCCCAGGTCAGCCAATCCTCGCCCCTCAGGGGCTCACAGTTGCAGAAAATGTACCTTGTTGAAACGGCCAGGTCCAAGGAAAAGGTGTGGCGTCCTGAGGATCAGGATAGACAAGGGGCTGCCAGCCCTGGCTTGTTTTCTAATCATTTTATCTGGCCCATGAGTGGGAGACAATTTCAAGACCCTCTCCTAATGAGAGGAACACAGGAGTCAGGGAGAGGAGGGGTGGTGGGTGGAGACAGAGGTCTGGTGGCCCGGCTGCAGTGGAAGTCTCTAGAAGACCAGGCTGAGGGAGGCCGCACAGAGTGACGCCCAGGGTCACAGACCTGTCAGAGCTGCTGTTTGTTAGTTCAAGTCCTGCTCTGAGGTGTTCTGTGTCAGCTCTTACCGACAGGTGAGCTGGGGGTGCTCTGCAATGAGGGCTATGCGCACGGTTCCTGTGTGCCCAGGCTTGCTGGGTGCCTGCCCAGGGGAGCTCCATATCCTGGGAGGGGCCTGACCACGAGAGCCCCAGGGGCTTCTGGGTAGCTGCACAGGTGAGCTCCATATCCTGGGAGGGTCCGAACCACGAGAGCCCTGTGGGCTGCTGGGGACCTGCACAGGTGAGCTCCAAATGCTGGAAGGGGCGTGACCACAAGAGCCCCGTTAGCTGCTGGGGACCTGTCCAGGTGAGCTCCATATCTTGGGAGGGGCCTGACCACGAGAGCCCCGTGGGCTGCTGGGGACCTGGTAAAGGATGTCAGGACAGTCAGTGAAGCCACCGAGGATATACATCCAGTAGTTCCTAATTCCTACACACTGCTGGTCATTCTACCATCCACCAGGACATGGTATTCTGTATTAGACTTCAATGATGCCTTCTTCTATATTCCATTAGTTCCAGAGTCACAAGAAATTCTGGCTTGTGATTGGCAGGACTCAACATACAATGAAGACAATACTGCTGGGACGTCCTGCCCCAAGGGTTCAAAAATTCCCACACCATCTTTGGGGAAACGTTAGCTAAAAACCTAAAAGTTCTACCTCTGCAAAAGGGAACCCTCCTTCAACATGCAGACGACATTCTGATCGCCAGCCCTACTAAGGAGGCCTCTGAACTACCTAGCCAATAAAGGATAGAAGGTGTCCAAGAAAAAGGCTCAAATATCACAGACTGCGGTGACCTGCCTGGGCTTCATTCTCACAGAAGGTCGGAGAAGCCCATCCCAGGAAAGGGAAGAAGCCATTTGCAGCCTTACCCCTTTCTAAAACTAGAAGACAGCTTAGGGGTTCCTGGGGAGGCCGGGGTTTGCTGCATCTGGATCCCTAACTACAGTCTAGTAGCTGGGCCTCTACATGAAACACTGAAAGGAAAAGATGGTGATTCTTTTGTATAGAATCCAGAAGCAGCCTTTCAAGAATGCAAAGAGCAGTCAATTCAGACCCTCGCCCTGGAACTCCCCAATTTAGCTAAACCCTTTGACCTTTACATTCCCGGTCAAAGGTGAATCGCCCTTGGAGTATTAGTGCGCAAACTAGGACCACTTGAAATGGAACAAGGCAAGAAGGCCCTCCAGGTGAGAAAAACTACGGTCACCAAGGGCTTGGCCCGCCGCCCCATCCGGCCAGGGTACTGGGGGTATCTAAAAACCTGGAAATCAGCAACCCGCAAGGCCAGCTCCCTCCTAAGGGAAAAGGACCCCACGTGGTGATCCTAACCACCAACCATGCCCTGAAGTTGCAGGGTTCGCTCCGTGGGCACACCGACCTCGAGTGAGGAGGCCCTCCAACTCCAACCTTAAGAGACAACCAGGGGCAACGGGCCCCCATGACGACTCGTGTGACCATCACGTGACCTGGAGCTTCTCTCAGAAAACAACAAGAGTGTGCCCCAAAGGAGCAGACTACTGCTTGCAGGACTTACTGCACCCAGAGGGGAGCTAATAAGCTTGGCGGGGGAACCGTATATCACACTGTCACCATAGAAAAGCCTACAGACACCGCGGTGATGGCGGCCAGTAAGACCGGCTGGACTCCTGGCTACTTCAAAAGGCTGTTGACTCAGTGGCCATCATGGTCCTGGATCACCACCGGCCCTGGACTGTCTGGGAGTTGAGCGGGCAGGGCTCTGACACCTGGTGCTGTTTTTACGTTAATTCAGGGGCCTAATGGAAGAAAGCGCAGACTACCGGTCAGAGCATCTAGGCTGTCAGAAACCGTCAGCCTAAGGTGGCCGAACAAATGTGGAGCGGGGTAAAACCGGACCCCCCCAGCGTCTCTGCGCATCTCTTTCCTGGACCCTTAAAGGTCATTAGAATCTAGAACACTTCCAATGCTGGCGCTCAGGCGGACGAGCAGGGAGGCAGGGGCCTGGGGACAATCAACCTCACCTGGAGGCTGCTGGGGAGAAGTTCTGCCCCTCCCCCCCGGGTATGAGGACTCCCAACTCAGCACGAAGCAGTTACATAAGAGAGGTCTGCACCCTCAGCACCCCAAGAATGAGGAACGGGACAAAAGGCAGAGGAGGGTTTGGTCAACGGCAAAGCCCTGGAAAAATTCCTGGGAGAGATAAAAATAGAATCTGGGCAAAAACATAAAGTCTAACCGTCTTTTCCTTTGTGCTTTGTCTAATTTCATGTGCTCCTAGGATTCCGCATGCGGAGATCCCACACCCGGCACTTTAGACCCGATTTCCTAGTGCAAAATGGCTGGGTCGACAACTCAGCTCGTGGGACACCGTGCAGACTCCGCGACATAGAGCCTGAGCTGCAGCCAACCGGCCCTCGAGAGCTCCGCCCCCTCCCTCCTGCTGACGCTGACGGGATCCCTACACAGCAGCCCGGCCCACAGCCCGCGGGGGAGCGCACGCTCTCACCTCTCTATTCTTTGAAACAAATATAAAGTTTCCTCTGCTTCTGAACCAAACTCAGTCTCGACCTGTTGTCCCCAATGACCTTGGGCAGGGGGACTCTTGTTGGGGTCCACTCTGGAGGATCAGTAACAGAAATTGAGAACATTGTAACTTCAATGAACAGATGCGTGAGCCAAACTGTAATTAACATAGAGCAGTGTATAAGGCTCGTGTAAAATAAGACGTTTCTAACACTTCCATTTGATATTTCCATCACTTTATTATACGCAAGTTCAGTGAAGAGGTTTGTCTTATTTGTCAGCTCAACTTTAGAGAAATGAAGTGATTTCTTTCCAAGGATGTACATCTAATAATCTTGGCTAAAGCTTCAATCTTGTTTTAAATGCTTTTCCATTGAAAATGCTACCTCTCTTTCAGCTCCCCCATTTCTGAGAAGTATAAAATCTTATAATTTATTATTACCAAAGGGGAAAGGTGGGAGGAGGGATAAATTAACAGTTTGGGATTAACACATACACACTGCTATGTATAAAATAGATTATCAACAAGGAACTACTGTATAGCACAGGGAACTACACTCAATATTTTGCAATAACCTATAAGGGGAAATAATCTGAAAAAGAACAGATATTTTTATCAACATCTTCTATCAACGACAGATAAAATGTAACCTAAGGGAGGCTGATGGTGAGTGCTTCTGACCTGAAGACTTCAATCATCTAAAGTTCGGACTCTGCCTACTGCTCAAGGCCCTTAGTGAACATACGTGTAGCCGTAGCTTAAAAATTCCTCAGTTTGTGGTTCGGTGAGACACTGATATGGAAAAATCCCTGGTGTTCTCCTTACATGAATGGGACACTTCCTACTGCTAAAACATGCCTGTCACACCCAGAAGATGGTACACCGTCTGATCGGGAAGAGTTTGGCAAAGGCATCTCATCTCCTCATCTCTTGGTGCTCGGGTTCACCCTGCCAGCGTCTTTCCTAACAATCTCCCCACTTGGGGATGTCAGCACCGTCAACATCCTGTTGCGTACAGTTTGGAATTTGCCCACAGGATGAAGCGGAAGGATGAGAAGCAATGAGAGACAAGTCCTAGGTGTTCGGACAGGCACATGTCACTCTAATTTCCAATCAGGAAGACGTATTGACCAAAGGCTAAGATTACCCACGGAAACAGAATAGGGCTTGAGGAAATCCCGCTGTTTTGTGGCCAGTTCCCAAAAACACAAGTTGAAAAATGGAACTCAGGGGCACTAAAATTCACGAAACTGAAGAGCTGAAAATATCTATCATCGAAAAATGTCATGAGGCAAGTCACGGAAAAGGACTTGTAAGCAAGGGAGGATGGCAGGAAAGGGATTTGAAGAGGTAGAAAGGACTCGCCATTAAAGCACAAGAAAAGGAGCTGAATATCGCCAACGATGCAGTTGGCCAAAAAGGGCGAATGCGTTTTTTCTGAATATATTCAAGAAAAGGGCATACGCCCTTTTTAGCCAGCCAAACAGGTGGGCACTGGAAATCAATACTACAAAAGGTATCACTTCGCATCAGTCAGAAGAGCTATCCTCATAAAGTGTAAACACCAGAAATGCAGGACAGGGCGAGGAGAAAAGGGAGCCCTGTGAGGCTGATAGTGGAAATGTAAATTGCCAACGGCCACTCTAGAGAAGTGTATTGTGTTTACTAAAGCATCTAAAAAAATGAGCTACAGAGCATAGGGCACTTGCACTCATGGGCGTATATCTCCGGAAAAACAAAAATCGAGAGGACACAGGCACCCCAACGTTTACCGCCTCTCTGTTTAAAAGAGCCTCAACTTGGATACAACCTAAATGTCCCTGGAAGGAAAAAATGGATGAAAGAGATGTGGCACTTATGTAGAGTGGAATATTACTCAGTCAGGAAATCACTGAAATAAAGCCAGTTGCAACAACTTGGGAGGAGTTACGTATGATCATTCTAAGTGACATAAGTAAGGAAAAAAAAGACGCATATCATATCACTTAAAGGTGGAATCAAAAATGGCTACACATGAAATAAATTACAAAACAGAAACATAGTGAAATATGTAGAAACAAGGCTGCTAAAGGGGAAAGGTGGGGAGGGGTGAGGCATTATCCAGGAGGTTGAAATTAGCAAAGATACCGTTCCAAATACCAAATTGATAATCGAAAAGGCCTACACAGTACCTCAAAGAACGGCGCTCAGCACACTCAAGTCACCGGAAAAGAATATATACGACTGACTGGTAAGAATCTGAAAAAGAATTTATTGATGTCTCTCTGTACGTTAATCAAGTGGAAATACAGCAGCAAGAAACAGAGCACTGAAAATCAGCTGTAACCAATATAATAATAAATTAAAAAGAAAAATAAAGACAGTGAGAGAGAGAAAAATTCTTACAACTTTTGCTCAAGGGCTGTGAGGCAACATGGATTGAACACATCTAGACCCGCAGCAGGATGAGACATAAGGCTGGAAACTGTTCGGGCTAAGAGGATTAGTGAGGTTGGGTGAGCAAATGGAGACCCTTTAAAGTAATACTGCCTGGTACCCATTCCATGGGTCCCAAATCTATAGGTTCAAGGGAATCTTAATACAGCTAAAACATGCATGGGAAACCCAGAGGACTGTACAGTGTGAGCAGAAAAGGTTTCTAAAACGCACCTCATTTTTCATCTGCTGGTGCTCGGGTTCGCCATTTCAGCCGCTTTACTAACCATCTCCCCACTTGGAGAAGCAGCACCTTTAAACTCCTGTTTCGTACAGTCTACAAATTCTCTGGACAATGAACGGGAAGAGAGGGAACTAATGAGAGACTAGATCTAGGTGTTTGGACAGGCACATGTCACTCTAATTTCCAATCAGGAAGCAGAATTAACCAAAGACTCAGCCTGCCGCCCCGGAAACAGAAGAGGGCCTGAAGCAATCCTGCGATTTTGTGGCCAGCTCACAGAAAAGCAAGTTGAGAAATGGAGCTCAGGAGCACTGCAATTCACAAACCAGCAGGGTTATAAGTGATAACTATAGTCCAAAAATATCTTGAGGTAAGGCAACGAAGAGGATTTGAAAGGAAGGAAGAATTGCAGGAAACAGTTTTCAGGAGGTAGATGGGAGTCACCTTTAAAGCACATGAAAAGCGGCAGACCTTCGACAATGATGCAGTTGGCCAAAAAGGGCATATGCGTTTTTTCATAAATATATTCAGGAAAAAACGCATAGGCCCTTTTTGGCAAAGCAAACAAGCAGGAAATGCAAATCCACACTACAAAGAAGTCTCACTATGCATCAGTCAAAAGGGCCTTCCAGAAAATGTGTAAAAACCACAAATGCAGGACAAGCCATGGAGAAAAGGGAGTCCTGTTACGCTGATAGGCCGTATGTAAATTGCCAATAACCACTCTGAAGAAGTGTATGGTGTTTCCTAAAACATCTAAAAAACAGAGCTACAGAGCATAAGGTACTTCCAACATGGACGTATACCTTGGGAAAACCAAAAATCGACAGGACACAGGCACCCCAAAGTCTAGGGCTGATCTGTTTAAAAGAATTTTGACTCGGGTACAACTTCAATATCCCACGAAAGAGGAAAATGGATAAACAAGTTGCGGTACTTACGTACAATGGAATATCACTCAGCGAGGAAATCAATGTCATCAGGCCAGTAGCCGCATAATGTGTGGATTTAGGTGATGATTCTAAGTGAAATAAGTCACACAGAAAAAGAAACTTGTCATAAGATATCACTTATAGAGGGAATGTAAACATGGCTACACATGAACTGAATTACAAAACAGAACAGAATCACACATTTAGAAATCACACTTATGGCTGCTTAAGGGGAAAGGTGAGGTGGGGTGATGCATAAAACAGGAGTTTGAAATTAGCACAGATACCGTGCCATCAACCAAATATGTAATAGACGAGACCTGCTCATTGCTCAGTGAACTGGACTCAACACACCCTATTCGCCGCAGAATAATATATATGTGTAATAAGAATCTTAAAAATATTTATTGATATCTCTCTGTAAGTGTATCAAGTGGGTGTGAAGCGGCATAAACACAGCATCAAAAATCAGCTAAACCCCATTATAAACATAAATTACAAAAAAAAAAAGAAAAATAGTGAAATAGAGAGAAACTCGTACAAAATTCGTTCAGGGGTGGTGATGCAACCTGGATTGACCACATCTACACCCACAGCTGCAAGACACATAAAGTTGGAAACTCTTGGGTCTGAGAGGATTGGTGAGGTTGGGTGAGCAAATGCCAACCCATTAAAGTAATACTGCGTGATACCCATTCCATGGGTCCCAACTCTCCAGTATCAAGGGAATCTTCCTACAGCTAAAACATGCATTGGAAACCCAAAGGATGGTACACCCTGTGATCCGGAAAGGTTTCTAAAACGCACCTCATTTTTCATCTACTGGTGCTCGGGTTCACCATTCCAGCCGCTTTACTAACAACCTCAACACTTGGAGAATCAGCACCTTTAACCTCCTGTTTCTCACAGTTTGGAATGTGTACGGAGGATGAACGGGAAGAGAGGGAACTACTGAGAGACTAGCTGTAGGTGTTTGGACAGGCACATGTCATGCTAATTTCCCATCAGGAAGAAGAATTAACCAAAGGCTCAGCCTGCCACCCGGGAACCAGAATAGGGCCTGTAGCAATCCTGCAGTTTTGTGGCCAGCTCACAAAAAAGCGAGTTGAAAAATGGAGCTCAGGGGCACTGCAATTCACAAACCTGCAGAGTTATAAAGGACAACTATCGTCCAAAAATATATTGAGGTAAGGCAACGAAGAGGATATGAAAGGAAGGCAGAATTGCATGAAACAGATTTCAAGAGGTAGATTGGAGTCGCCTTTAAAGCACATGAAAAGAGGCAGAACTTTGACAATGATGCAGTTGGCCAAAAAGGGCGTATGCGTTTTTTCCTGAATATATTCAGGAAAAAACGCATACGCCCTTTTTGGCCAACCAAGCAAGCGGGCAATGCAAATTTGCACAACAAAGAAGTCTCACTTCCCACCAGTCAAAAGGGCCGAAAAAAAGTGTAAAAACCAGAAAGGCAGGACAGGCCATGGAGAACAGGGACCTTTGTTATGTTGATGGGCGGGATGGAAATTGCCAACAGCCACTCTGGAGAAGTGTATGGTATTTCCTAAAATATCTAAAAGACAGAGCTACAGAGCATAGGGTACTTCCACTCATGGGCGTATATCGTGGGAAACCTAAAAATCAACAAGACAGAGCCACCCCAAAGTATAGGGCTGCTCTGTTTACAAGAACCTCGACTTCGGTACACCTTAAATGTCCCAGGAAAGAGAAAAATGGTTAAAGAATTTGTAGTACTTATGTACAACGGAATATCACTCAGCCATGAAATCAATGTCATAAGGCAAGTAGCAGAATAATGAGTGGATTTAGGTACGATGATTCTGAGTGAAAGAAGTCACACAGAAAAAGAAACTTATCATAAGATATCACTTAGAGAGGGAATGTAAACATGGCTACACATGAGCTGAATTACAAAACAGAACAGAGTCACACATTTAGAAAACACACTTATGCCTGCTTACGGGGAAAGGTGAGGTGGGGGAATGCACACAACCAGAGTTTGAAGTTAGCACAGATACCGTTCCATAAACCAAATATGTAATAGACAAGACCTACTCTTTGTTCAATGAACTGGACTCAACACCCTCTATGCACCACAGAGGAATATATGTGGCTAGTAAGAATCTTAAAACCTATGTACTGGTATGTCTCCGTAAGGGAATCAAGTGTGTGTAGAGAGGCATAAACACTGCAGTGAAAATCAGCTAAACCCCATTATAAATATAAATTTCAAAAAACAAGAAAACACAAAGAGAGTGAAAGAGAGAGAACTTCCGACAAAATTCGTTCAGGGGCTGTGATGCACGCTGAATTGACCTTATCTACACCCACATCTGGATGAGACATAAGGCTGGACACTTGGGGCTGAGAGGATTGCTGAGGCTGGCTGAGCAAATGCAGACCTTTTAAAGCAACACTGCGTGCTACCCATTCCATGGGTCCTAACTGTCCAGGTTTAAGGGAATCTTCCTACAGTTAAAACATGCATGGGAAACCCAGAGGGACGGTACACCGTGTGACTGGGAGAGGTTTCTAAGACGCACCTCATTTTTCCTCTCCTGGTGCTCGGGTTCGCCATTCCAGCCGCTTTACTAACAATCTCCCCATCTGGAGAGTCAGCGCCTTTAACCTCCTGTTTCGCAGTCTGCAATTAGTGTGTAGGATGAACGGGATGAGGGGGAACCAATGAGAGAATAGCTGTAGGTGTTTCGTCACGCACATGTCACTCTTATTTCCCATCAGGAGGAAGAATTAACCAAAGGCTCAGCCTGCCGCCCCAGAACCAGAATAGGGCCTGAAGCAATCCTGAGGTTTTCAGGCCAGCTCACAAAAAAGCGAGTTGAAAAATGGAGCTCAGGGGCACTGCAATTCACAAACCTGCAGAGTTACAAAGGACAACTATTGTCGAAAAATATATTGAGGTAAGGCAAAGAAGAGGATTTAAAACCAACGCAGAATTGCAGGAAACAGGTTTCAAGAGGTAGATTGGAATCTCCTTTAAAGTAGGAAAAGCAGCAGAACTTCAAAAGATTGAAAGATTGGAAAAGATTCAACCTCCTCAGGGGTTTGTGGATGCTGAGCAGGAGGCTCGTGCTGGGGTAAAGATTCAGCCTCCTCAGTGAGCTCTGGATGAGGATTTTGGCCTCCTGCTGGGATGGAGAAATTTCAGCTTCCTCTGGGGGCTCCATAGTTTTATCTGGGCTCCCAAAAAAATCCCTAGGTAGGCTCTCCTCAGGGTAAATGGCATCCATACTGGGATCTAAATAATCACCCTGCAAATGTTCTAGACCCTGAGTGTATTTTTTGAAATTGGCCTGTAGTTCGAACAACAACTTTGGCAAGCTGTTGATGCTGAACTAGATCTTTCTTCAGGTTTGGGGTGAACCAATAAACTTCATTGGTTTTGAGCTCTTACTACCTAGAGGTGGAAGAAGTATTTCAAATGATTGGTGACCTTCACCCTGATCTAGACCTATGTGTACAGTCTTACTTTTGTGTCGAGAAGGCACAACCAAGGGCTGATTCTGATCCCGGTCTGGCACTGAAACCGCCTCTGGGAGCTTTTGATGTTGGGTTTGCTTGTTATTCAGATCCTGATGTGGAACAGCAAACTGATCTGGCCCTGTAGGCAGCTCTCCAACCGAATCCGTGTCCGGGTATGGAACCTCAGTCTCAGTCAACTCCTGATGAGGCGGAGCCAACATCTGCACTGGAGACGAGGACGTCAAGTAGTTAAAGCCCACGGCTTCTGCCAGGGGTGTAAGAGCATGGGACACTTTGGGAGGGGTTCTGAGGCTTGTGAAGACCAAGCTTCTGTCAGCCGCGCGGGGTTGGGGGTCACCTGCACGGGGCCCAGGGCCCACTCCGGAGGCTGAACTGCCTGCACTAGAAGCCACAGTTGTTCCCGCGTGAGGAAGAGCCGTGGCAACCAAAGGCGCAGCCAGGACATAACATGCGGCGGCTCCAGGGGCAGTGACCCAGGCCACTGAGTAGCCGGAGCCACATCCTGAGTCCGAGCTGAACCGCTATGCCAGCGCCTACGTGACAACTCAAGTTAGCAACCGCGCGCCCCAACCCCGCCGAACGTCCCACCCGTTATTTATGACGTCTTTAGTTATGCCACCGATATTAGGCTCATGCAGAGATCCAACCTGCGCCACCACAGTGGGACTTTTTCCCAGACTCCCCAGGGCGCAAGCCATCCTTCCCCTTGCAAAGGCCACAATTACCTCCTGCCGGGCCCTCTTCCCAGCCCCGCCTTGCGCGCCCTGGCCCCAAACAATGAGGCGGGATTGGGCTGCAGAACCTAGTGGCCCCAAACTCCAGCATCCCAGGGGTGCGGGGGGGGGGGTGGGAAGGATTCAGACCTTCCCGAGGAAACCATAGGACCTGGCATTCTGGGAAATTCAAAAGTGCTAGTCCAGTTCTGGCAATCTGAACTCTTCCTCCTCAAAGCTGAAGTCTGAGAGACAGTCTTCCTCCCTTTGGCCACACGGCTGACAAGAAAAGAAGCTGACCTGCAAAATGAGCACCAGTAAGGGTGGCGGGAGGGGAACACACCTTATAATTATTCGAAAAAGTTGCCATTTCCTCCAAACTCTCAGGATTCACGTCTCATTATTCAAACACCACTCTGTTATTAGGGGTCACCACTGAATCAGTGATGACTCCAGAACTTCTGTAGAAGGGCTTTGGGGCAGGTGAGCAATTCATTCTGGGAAAGAGAGTCTAAAACCAAGTGAATGGCCCTTTACATTAGCATGGGAAAACTTCCCCCATCCCACCTTGTCTCAACAGAGCCATTAATCTAGAAAAAACTACAGTGTCACTTTTCAGAGGTCTACCCTGTGTGCACACATGGAGAAGACACTTAGAATGTTAAAGTCAGCATGTTAAGTAATTTTCTTGAAACACTGGAACTAGCACACAGTTTAATTTCTTCACAGTCCTTTTCATAATCTATTTAATTTTACTCCTTTTTAATTGTCTGGTACACCTTTAACACCTAAACTCCAAGAAAGAAGGAGCTTCACCTTATTTCCAGTGCCTAGCACATAATGGTTTCTAAATGGAACTGATTCCAAGATTGGCCTCATTTAGGGGTAGATCTGTTGTTATAATCAGGTTTCCAAAATCTTTAGTATCAATACAGAACCCTTTCCTCTCACATTTCATAGGAAACTAGACTTCTTAAAGCCCAAACATGGATACGTTTCAAGTTCCCTTGACTGATTTAAATTGAATTAATATAATTATTTTGTACAGGAAAAAACTTTCAAAATTTTTCCATTTTTCAAAACATAACCACCTTTTCTTTCTCTACTTTCTTCCCTTCCAAACAAAATTTGCAACATTGGGGTGAGTTAAGTAATCAGAAATCCTGCCAAAAATTAGCTCTCAATGACATGAAACACATATTTTGCTCCTTTTAAATAAAAATCCTATATGCAGTACATTAATGTTTTCTTTCCGAAATTACATTGAAATTACTTAAGCCCTAATTCGAGGCATCCATATAACTGGTTTACAGAAAGGTTCTTTGGCAAATTATTTAACACAAGAAATATATGAGATGCTGAGATCTGGGTAATATACCTTACTTGAAAGGCATGAATAGTTTTTAAATAGTGTAGCATAATCACACTTAAGACCATAGTTACTTTGTTTCCAAATCCCTGCTATTCTATTTGAGGGGATTTCTAAAAGTCCTATGTCTTCTCCTGTGTCCACAACCATAGACTTACACTGGTGGCCCTCAATCCTGCTCTCCAAACTTCAAGTAAGGGGCCAGAGCCAAGGCGCTGGACTTGGAAAAGTCCTAGAAATTCCCTGCCTCAAAAGCAGTTTCAGAGTTTCACCTTTTCCTAAGGAAGACAGAACTGAATAGATATGCTGAAGTCTTCCAAATCCTGCTGGTTGTTTTGAATTATGGCTACACTGGCTGTGTACCCCTTGAGCTTTTATCTCCACATACTTGAATTAAACCCTGTAGTTCCTCTTCGATTCTAGCATCTGTCACCTCTTCACAGGGTCTAGATGCCACAGCTGTTTTACCACTTTCTGAAATAAAGTTAACAACAATCAATTCAGAAGTTTTCTTGTTCTAAAACTTCCTGTATACGATGGTAGCACCCAATAATTAGACATTCTTTTGATTTCTAAAAGCAGAAAATAAGAGCATTTTCCTAGAAGTTCCCTCATCTGACACTACAGTTTTTATTATAATTATTTGTGAAAACATATATAAGAAGTATCAACTTTGGTTCAAAAACATTATGATCTTGGAAATAAGACCTAAGGAATAAGGACATAGAAATTAAAAGCTGTGGAAACAAAAATATTCAATCACAATACAATTAAATAGGAAGGCATTAGGTGGGGATCAAAATGAGTTCAAACCTGGGAGAGATACCACTGGACTGTAATAGATACTTCCTATTAGAAGCAAGGCAAGTGCCTACTCCTTGGGACCAAACTTCTACCAGATACAATGAACAAAGCTTTGGAGACAGAGAGAGAGAGCATTTGAACACTCTACTGGTAGAAACTGGCCCATGTACCGTTTGGACAATACAGCTTTCCTCAAGGCAAGCTAGAGCCACCAGGCTTTTTGGTCTAAGGAGTTTTGGGTACATATAAGGAGTACCTTGGCATATTAGGCACAAACAACCCAGTCATTTAGTTTGGTTCTTAAAGGTTGTTACCCAGAGTTGACAGCTGATGGAGATTCTGCCTGATGACCAGGGAAGTCAAACTTCACTGGAAGGCCTACCCAGGCTGGAAGGCCAAGACCAATCAAGGGTCAACTCTTACAAGCAAATAAGGTCTCTGACAACTTAGCTAGGATTTCTCAGTCTCTAAGCCTGCAGGGCTGTGAAGCAGGGGAGCAATTCTGTTCCGGGAATCTACTAATCATAAAGTTTCCTTTGGGCACAGCCTGTGACATTCTCACTGCTGTATAACTCGATAGGGAACACAATCAATGCTATTCAATAGCATGACCAGTTTGAAGGCTCACAAAAACGTAGCCTATTATTATATAAGAATCATATTCACCCAATATATCAGAAATCAAGACTGAAATTAAACTGATTCCAAAAACATAACCTAATAAACTCTTCAACAAGAAAATAACAATTATAATAATAATAGTCAATATATTTTGTCTGCTTACTATGTTTCAGCCATAGTTCTAAGCTTTTTACATTCATCATCTCATTTACTCTTACAATATCCCCCATTTGGTGGTAAGCTCAATTACTAACCCTATATGCAGATAAAGAAATTGCAGCTTAGAGATATTAAATACCTTTAAATGTCTCTGGCTAGAAAAACCTAAAATTGCAACAACAACAACAACAACAAAATCTAAGAGACAATGTTAGGACTCAAACACAGGTGTCCAAGGCTTATAATGACTACACTATTCTGTATGATAAGCAAGCAATTGAGGAAGAAGTGGATCAAACACTTTCTGTATGAACTGAGGCAAGTGATTCTACATCTAAACACTGGGGACAATAATATTTGCTGTCCTTCTTCTCATAAATGCCACAAAGAACAAATTTAAGACTCCTGCTGTGAAAGCATCTGGTGAATGAAAGAATATGTAATGTTTTAGATAACCATTATTTTCATCCAATTAACTTTTCAAATAAGTTTATTTGCTCACTGAAACTGAAGCACTTCAACAACAATCAAAAAGGTCTTACCTAAAACCACAATCAGCAGTTTCTGGATGCATCTGTCATAGCTTTCCGAATAGCAAGCTTCTGGGTTACCTTCCTTCCCATAAGGAATGATAACGACCCTAAATCCAACCAAAACAGATGAATTTAAAATGCCTATATGAATAACTGATTTCTAGGTTATATGTTTAAAACTAAAAATGCATCTGTGATTCTTAGATCATAACCTCAGTGATTAAGGGCAGGCACAACACTGGGGTACGGGTGAATGTCTCTGTTGCAGGTATACCCTGGCATGGCACATTTTTACTGCTCAGATCTATTCTGGAAGTTCCTAAAATACTCCATGGCAAATGCAAACCAAGAACGTGCCACAAATCTCATATTACTCACAGATTTCAAATACACAAGCTGAGGCTACACTGCTACAGACCCTGCTCTCCTGTGCGTAAAGGGCTGGATTCATACAGTGAGATAGATTTGGTGGTAGTGCAGATGATCGGGCCTCTCCTCAACCATCACCCACTCAGGTGGATGGTGGAGGCTCCTACACCCCATTCGCTAACAGCCCGGGCTCTGACTTAAAACCCTAAGCCCAAGTGCCATGGATTCTAGGAATAAACTCAGTACCAATCGGAATCCCCTTTCTAGAGATCTACATTTACTTTTTCCGCTGAGGACATTCTATAAGAGGCACAGGACTGAACATTTACACATGAGTTTATTTCAATCTTCAGACAATGATTTTGTTGGGATAACTGAAGGCCAGAAGACATGTGTATTTGAAGGATTATTTTAGCACAAAACAAATTATTAACCAAAAAAATACTAATAATAACTAATTTTCCCTCCTCCTAAGCTTCTTGGCAGGCAGTCAGTTCTAAAATTCTAAAGTTTAAGGTGCTGTCAGGTATTGCCTAAGATAAAAACCTATATTGTCGGGCAGAAAAATTCTGCCCAGGGCTTTAGTTGCTTAGCAAAGGTGATGATGTATCTGAAAAGTGGAGTTTCAGAAAGAAAGGAAAAAAGAGAAATCCCACTCCCTCACCTCCCCACACACATACATACTGGAAAACAGACCTTCCTCCAACTTATCCAAAGGTTCCTCAGCCATGCCAACTCCAGGACTCCTGCACTCGTGGGAGGGAAACACCACCTCTAAAGCACAAAAGAGCTTCAGGCTTTGCTTCTGAAGTGGTGTCACAATATCTTCATTTTCCCTTTCTTCAAGGTTAGAAAGATCCTGAAGCTGTTAGGATTTTGAATTAAAGGCTAGACTTCAAAATATTCTGTTGTTAGAAATAAAAACTAAACTCCAGCAATCCCAGGTAATAGTTTAGGTATGCTATAGCTTCAAAATCAAGTGGAACTTGCAAATGAATGACTAGATATGGACAACTATTTTTTATTATATACCAAACAAATACTAGAGAAAATTATGGACACCACCATCCAAGTCATTGAGATTATCACTAATTCTAGGTGGCAGGCCAATGCTCAGATACTTCCATGTGGAAGCCTCTCACATCTCCTCCCCAAAGCCCTGTTCTATTCTTCTCTCTAAAGTCTAGGAGTTCAATGTTGAAAGAGTCTGGTTAGTCAAAGAAAGTCTACAGAGTTTACCTTGATGATCCTTTTTGACCACCCATGGAAACCAAAGAAGTAATTTGCCAATTCTTGGCATCTGGATCTGTTTAGGGCAAGAGTATTATGATGAACCGCCTTCTCTCTGGTGCCGAGATGAACCTAAAGACATAAAAGACCTAAAAATATCACAACCCTACATAGAGACTTATTTTGGATATACCTGAGACTTATCAATACCAATTTCATAGAGTGTTTGTGCAGATTAAGTAGGACATTTTAAGCAATGAGTTCACAGTGAGCCCTAAATACATGTTATTTATTATTTTTAAGTCAGTACTTTTCTGCATCATTTCCAGGGCCCCTGATTATCCAGAAGGTTCTCTGACCTCCGGTGGTGAAAGTGATGACGAAAGCATCCAAGCAGGCCCAGCAGAAGCCTATTACGGGGTTGAGGGTAAGGAAAGGAATGGACTGTTTTACTCGTCTCATCCTGTAGATCCTGCTTGAGAATATGACCTGAAGAGGAGACAAGATGGACCTGCCACTGAATTGGGACCTTAATCTGTAGCACCCCCTCCCCAAGTTACTAACCCCTGTTAGAACAGGGAATATGTATACCTCTATAAAAGTAAATAAAGCAACCAAAAGAATTAGAGATTCATCTGCATTAACATGCTTCTTTGAGAGTGCATATATTTCCAGTCTTAACTCTCTAAAGAACTTACATATTACTGTGGATTTTTTACATCACTACTTCTTTCTTAAACGTCTATTTCCATTTTGAACAGGGTGTAGTTTATAAATTTAGTCATAAAAATTCAAATAATACAAACAAAAATCAAAGCATTGTTAATTCTTCATTGATTTGTTTCTGCATCCTCCTCTGTCACTAGTTTATGAGCTCCTTAAGTGCTTGAAGGAACCATATATTATTCTTTCCTTCTTACCAGAAAGAGGAATAAATCTTGGCATATAATAGAGGAGTGATGGTCTGCTGACTGAGTGAATGAATGAGTACATAAGAAAATGAAATTACTTTCTCCAACTGAAGCTGCCTGCTGGGAAGGAGAAATGAAGATTAATTTTTAAATGTTGAGTGTCGCATGGCTGGCTAGGTCCTGTACGGTGAGTCATAACGGAGCTGTCCTGGACAATTAGGAAGCTTCAGAAGGGCTCTGAGCCCCTGGGTAGTAGAGACAGTTGACATCTAGGATAACCTTGCCACAGTTCTTGCTGGCAAACCTTTCCCTTCATGCTACTGAGAAAAATTCAGATACATTAGGCCTTTCCTTCATTTTATTTTAAGATGTTATTCTCTTTTCTGTATTTATAAAAAACACAGGAGATAAAAGATAGGAAGATACCTGCCAATGAATAAAAGAACACATAATTGGAACTTCCGTGCTGGTGCAGTGGTTAACATTCCGTTATCCCAATGCAGGGGGCCGAGGTTCGATCCCCGGTCAGGGAACTAGGTCTCACATGCATGTTGCAACTAAGAGTTCGCACACCACATTTAAGGAGCCTTCAAGCCAAAACTAAAGGAGCCTGCCTGCTGCAACTGGGGAGCCCACATGCCACAACTGGCGAGCCCTTGAGCCGCAACAAAGGAGCCCACCTGCTGCAACTGAGACCCGGTGCAAGCAAGCAAATAAATAAATAAATAAAATTGAAAAAGAACGCATAAGTAAAGTAGGGAAAAATTTTGGGGCTGTGGGTAGTAAACTAAAGCTCTGCATTAAATATAGAAATCTAATACAAACGCCTGTTCCTCTCAACTATATAGTGACTTGGAGAACATTTTCTTCATTACTCTATCAGTGACGGGCTTTATGCTGTGAAAATCTCACAACCTACACTTATGGAATGGTCTTAATGTCCAATATAAGAAAAGAACTCATTACTCACAACTGATACCAAGTAACTGTTTCATAATCTTTCCAGGACCATCTGTAATATCTGAGTGGTATGTGAAATGGTCGCAGGGTCCGCAAATTAAAGAATGTCTGACACAAAATCATTTCAATCCCAGGGAGTACAGCCAGGATTGAAGAGGGTGTTAAACAGGGTACAGAAGTGGGAGGTAGTGTACCTGGAGTCCCATCTGAGGAGAGTTCTCAGATTCAATAAAGGTGAAATCAGTGAGTAAAGAAATATGGGTGAGAAGAGGCAGCAAGGGCAGTAGGAAGTAGCCAGAGCAAGAAGCCAATCAGAGAAGAAACACAATTATAAAGGGAAAGGTCTGGGAAACCTAAGCCTCACTCACGTATTCAGAGGAATTGAAAAGGTCCTTAACATAATGAAATGTTAATTCTGGGGAAGTAAAATTGGATGGCATGTTCATATGGAATAAGGTTTCTACAATGCATTAAAGAATATTTAACCATTTTCTGGAATCTGAAGTGAGTTCTTAATAGGCAGTTTGAGAGTGATGATGATGATGAAGCCTCCTTTATCTTACATCTGACAAAAGTTTGTCAAGCTCAGGACTTCCCTGTTGGCACACTGGTTAAGAGTCTGGGTGCCAATGCAGGTGACATGGGTTTGATCCTTGTCCGGGAAGATGCCACATGCCGTAGATCAACTAAGCCCGTGTGCCACAACTACTGAGCCTGTGCTCTAGAGCCCGTGAGGCACAACTACTGAAGCCCACGTGCCTAGAACCCATGCTCCGCAACAAGAGAAGCCGTTGCAATAAGAAGCCCACGCACCGCAACGAAGAGCAAACTCCGCGCGCCGCAAATAGAGAAAGCCGGCGCGCAGCAACAAAACCCAACGCAGCCAGAAATAATTAATTAATTAATTAATTATTAAAAATTTGTCACCCTCACACACTTAAAATCCACATAAATGTATATATAAGAAAGATTCTTGTGAAGATTTCTTAAATTAAGGGGCAGCATAAAATGACATGGGGTTTAACATCAGTTAAGTTATGGTTTGGCCTCTAGTTTCCACATTTACTGTCATGAACCTTAAGTAAGTCACTTAACCATCCTGAGTTCGAGTTTCTTCACCTAAAACAAAAGAAAGAAACAACTGGGGAACTGGGGGATCAGTGGAGCAGTGCATCTGAGAGCATTCTGTACACCACAGTGCTGTACAAACGCTGGCCAGTTTTGTTTTGTTTTGTTTTGTTTTGTTTTGTTTTTTCCCCCGGGATCTTAGTTTCCAGACCAGGGATTGAACCCGGGCCCTCAGCAGTGAAAGTGCAGAGTCCTAACCACTGGACGGCTAGGGAATTCCCGATGGCCTATTAGTTTTAAATTCAGCACTTCACCCCAGTAGAGCGAGGAATTCCACATTTGGACCCACCTTCACTGGAGATGTGTGAAAAAGCTGCTTCTGGTCACACGCCTTTTGGGCTCTGTGGGCATCCCTTGCTGAATAAAACTTGATGATGGCATAGAACCCAGGACCACCCACTGCTGCATTTGGGAAGACTGGGACCGAATACAGAACGCAAAACTGTGAGAAGACTGTGAACAGAGAATGCTTTAGGGTGGTCCTACGCTAAGTAAGTGCAGGAAATTTCAGGCCAAGGAAACCAAACCGCCCATTCCCTTATATTCCCCCAGCCTTTCGCCACAGGCAACTGTGGTGAGCCTGCTACTCCAAACACTTCTCATTTCATGAACAAGTTTCCCTCTGAAATCCTAAGTTTCGAGAAATATTAGGAGGCAATGCCGTCTGTTGGGAACTATCTCTCAAAAATCTATGGGGGCAAGCTGACTGCTCAGGTCGTCTCTAGAACTAAGATTCCTCCCAGCGGAGACCACAGGCAGATGAGGTGCTGAAGCAGTACCCCGGGGCACCCAGTTACTGGGGCGCGGGGCGGCTTCCTCCACCCAGCCCTCCGCTCCAACTCGTCTCACTTGCAAGGCCTCCGCCGTGGGTCCAGAGCTCAGCTCCCACACCAGCAAGGTTTTGTCACCCCCGATGGGAACCGCAAAAAGTACCAACTGCACCATCCCACCGTCACCGCACGTGCGCTGCTCGGGGCGCAAGCGGACTACGCTTGCGCACGTGCACCCGCGCTTTTTAAATACTTAGTGCCAATAAATCTAATATATAGAAAAATAGTTGAAAGGCCCTGAGAGTTTTGTGAATAGAAAAGCTTGACATTCAGAGCAAGCTCAGAGCTGGACAGTCTAAGAATAAACTAGCTCTCCATTCCATTAGGAGGGCTAGGTAGCAGCTTCTGGTTATGGAACCAGAAACTCTCAGGCTCCAAATAGGACATAAAACAGCATCACTTGTACTCTTTATAAAATTGCGGAAACAAACAAAATAAACAAAAATATATTTACACTTGTCCTATAAGACAAAGGGTACTTGAGACCTAATGTATATAAAATCAGTTTACAAACTGTGAGGCACTATATCAATAAGTTCTCATTTGCAGAGGGCACAGCGTAGGATATGAGGCCACTAATGTTAATTCCCTTCCCCCATCCATTCCTTTCTCTTGTTCCTTTATGTATGCGGATCAATTACATTATTAAGCTAACAATGTAACTGAGCTATTATTAGCTTAATAATGTAACCAAGAATCTGATTTTTAGCAAGGGGGTAGTTCTTAGAAAATTAGGGAGCTGGAACTCTGAATGTATGAATTAAAATAATGCAATTACATCATGAATTTTAAAATTTATCATCATTGATTAAAAATTAAAATATTAAATTAAAAATTAAAAAAAAAATTAAAAATTAAAAATTGATTTTCCCGCAACTGAGACTCACCACAACGTGTGACGTCTGACAGGCATTCACTGTCACAAAGTAGGTTGAACGTCTTACAGACAACCTCAATAATATTTTTAAATTGGCAGAGGCAGCACGCCATATGGCTAGGTAAGATCCTATAAATGGAAACACAGGTAATTAAATTCGTGGTAAAAGAGATACTTGAGTAGGTAGAAGAGGTAGGCCAAGGCCACCACAGACCAGTGCAAAAAGGAGTTCTTGGGGCATATGGACTGGAGAACTGAATAGGGACTGGTTGGACAATTGCTGCTCTTGACTGTTGTAAATAAATATAGAGGAGGAGAGAGGTGCCCAACAGAAGGATTAGAATGGCAGTAGATATGGTATGCCTAGAAAAAAGGGAATAGGGATTAGAATTGGGTGACACTGATCTGTAGTATAAATCCGAAGTATCTCCTTCCAACCCGAAAGCCTCACTTTGGGTTGAGAGTACACAGGAAGAAGGCAGACTTCTAAGAAGAGTCTGAATAAGACCGCACCTTCTGGAGTCCCTTTCTCCTGTCCTATTTGTGAGTAGTAATATATTAGAAATTATTCTAGTAATAAAAAAGCATCTTGTGGTTAAACAATAACAGAGATCGCATTGGCCAAATCTTGACAAAAGGAACATTCTAAAGAATAACATTATCATTATAATAAGGTATAACATAGTTAATTTTTAAAAAAGCACGTGAGTTCATAATGATACTCAAATGAAAATTGGGGAACTCTTCTTTATAGAATAATGTCAGCTAATAAATGCACAAGGAATGATAGAACAAGAAAAGTGTCATTTTGCAACTATCAATGTAATAATCGATTCAGACAAGGATTATCATTGATGCACAGTTGGGTGAAGAGTTGTTTGAAAGTAGGATCTTCACTGATCCCATACTATCACCCCACGCATTATTTTTCAATTACCAAGGGGAAAATAACTTTACAATGGAGATATATGGAAGATACCACCTTAATCAAGTGATCAGACTTAGCACTGGGCCACCTGAAGTAATGAAGTATGAAGAATACATCACCTATATAGTATTCTTCCCCAAAAAATTTACTTTGAATCTAATGAGGAAACAGACAAAACCAGATTCTGGGGCAATTTACAAGACAACTGGCTTAGACTCTTCAAAACTCCCAATGTCATAAAAGACCAAGAAAAAAAATAGCACGGAAAATACTGTAGATTAAAGGAAACAAAGACAAGACATGCAATGCGTAATCTTATTTGGACACTGTATCAAAGCAAAACACACTTAAAGAATGTTATTGGATTCTGGCCAAGATGAAGTAACAAGGACCAATTTAACCTTGCACCTGAAGCAATGAAAAAATAAGACAGAACATATGAAAAAAGTTTTCAAGAAACTGGACCTCAGGCAATAAAGTTCAGTAATCTCCATGAGATGGGAAATAAATGAAGTGATGCCTATTATTGCCCTAATTTACTTCTCTGAGAGAGTTTCCAGGTCATGGTACAGGGAAGAGAAGTCCAGGCAGAGACTGGTGGACTCCCTGACTGAGGAAATGGAGCTGACAGTCTGGGAAAACCAAGGTAATTAGAGTTCACAAAGCAGAATATCAGAGACAAAAGAAGTGCACAGACAAAGAATTCTGGAGATATGCAGAGGGATCTCTTGAGAATTCAACAAAGTATTGGTCAGTACATTTGTGTGAGAAATTACTTGATGCCAGGAAAAGGACCACATGGAAGGATTAATAATAAGAATAACTGGATATCACACAGTGTTGTAGGAATAGTACCTGTTCTTACAAGTCAGACTGTAAAACCTCACGATACTCAGAAAGGACTTGTCTCAGTAGTTGCAAACAATGAGCTCCAGACTAAAGGCTACTTGGACTCCTACCCAACGAATCTTAAAAGCTAGACCTAAAAGAATAAAATTGTTTTGAGTAACTTAATTTCACCCAAAACAAATCCCAAGCATTTTACAGGAATATAAATATATATAGCACACAAGAAACTAAAACTCACAATATCGGGGATCATATGAAGTATTGCCAAGCATGCAAAGAAGTAGGAAAATATGCCCCATAGTGAGGGGAAAAGGCAATCAATCAAAACTAACCCATAATCTATACAGATGTTAGAATTGGCAGAAAAGAACATTTTAAAAGTTATTATACCTGAAGTAAAGTTATTATAACTGTATTTCATATGTTAAAAAACCTAGACTAAAAACTGAAAATGTTAAGTACAGGCATGGAAAAGGTAAAAGAGACCAAAATTGAGCTTCTAGAGATTAAAAGCAATGTCTAAATGAAAAAGAGACTGAACGTGGTTAATGGCTGATTAGACACTGCAGAAGAAAGGGTCACTGAACATTAAGGCATAGTAATAGAATCTATCCAAAATGAAACAAAAAGAGTAACAAAACAAAACAACAACAAAACTTAGTAGAGCATCAGTGAGCTGTGCAACAACTTCAAGTGGCCTAATACATGTGTACTTAGAGTCCATGAAGGAGAGGAGAAATACAAAAATTTGAAGAAATAATAGCCAAAATGTTTCCAAAATGGTAAACACTATAAAGCCACAAAGTCAAGAAGATCAATGAACTTTAGCATAAGAAACATGGACCAAACTACACCAAGGCACAAAAAATAATCAAATTGCTCAAAACCAGCAATAAATAGAAAAATTTAAAAGCAGCCAGAGGAATAAACTATACACTACATACAGAGGAACAAAGATAACAACGACAGCAAAATTTTTGTTAGAAACAATGTAAATGAGAACACAGCGAAATAACATCTTTAAAGTAGTGAATTGAATTCTATCAAGCTAGAATTCTATACCCAAATCTGTCAAAACAAAAGCAAAATAAAGACTATCTCAGACATACAAAAGCTGAAAGAATTCATTACTAGTAGACTTTCACTTTAAGAAATGTTAAAAGAAGTATTTTCAGGCAGAAGGAAAATGACACCAGATTGGAATATGGATCTACACAAAAGATTAAGAATACTGGAACAGGGACTTCCCTGGTTGTCCAGTGTTCAAAAATCTGCCTGCCAATGCAGGGGACACGGGTTCGATCCCTGTTCCGGGAAGATCCCACATGCCGCAGAGCAACTAAGCCTGTACGTCACAACTACTGAGCATGCACTCTAGAGCCTGTGTGCCACAACTATTGAAGTCCATGCACCTAGAGCCTGGGCTCTGCAACAAGAGAAGACATCCAGTGAGAAGCCGGTGCACTGCAATGAAGACTAGGCCCTGCTCGCCGCAACTGGAGAAAGCCCAGGCGAAGCAAAAAAGACCCAATGCTGCAAAAAAATAAATTAGAAAAATACTTTAAAAAATTTTTAAAGGATTTTAGTCATTCAATATATGTCTCTGAACACAATGGTAATAAATTAGAAATTAACAAATCTGTAAAAGCTCCAAATATTTGGAAACTAAACAACACACTTCTGAGTAACTTTGTGGTCAAAGAAGAAATCAAAAGGGAAATCAGAAACTGTTTTGAATTCACTGAAAGTGAAAACATAATATGTCAACATGTGGGATATTGCTAACGCTGTACTCAGCTTCCTCAACTTCCACCTTAATCTGGGAAAACAAGAGCAAATTAATCACAGAGTAAGAGAAGAAAGAACACAATAAAGATCAAAGTAGAAATAAATAAAATGGAAAACAAAAAAATACTACAGATATTAAAAGCATAATAAGAATATATAGAATACGCCAATAAATTCAAGATGAAATGGACAAATTCCTTGAAATGCAAGCACTACTAAAGCTTTTCAAGAATATAGATATTAGGGCTTCCCTGGTGGCACAGTGGTTGGGAGTCCGCCTGCCGATGCAGGGGACACAGGTTCGTGCCCCGGTCTGTGAAGATCCCACAAGTCGCGGAGTGGCTAGGTCCATGAGCCATGGCCGTTGAGCCTGCGCGTCTGGAGCCTGTGCTCCACAACGGGAGAGGCCACAACAGTGTGAGGCCCGCATACCGCAAAAAAAAAAAAAAAAATTATTTCCCTATGTAACTACAATACTGTTAACACACAGTATTGAAGAAATTAAATTCCTGCACAATAATATTACCTAATAAAGAGTTGCTATTCAAATTTCCCCAATTGTCTCTCTCATATAATATCATTTAACAGCTTTTTGAGGTATAATTGACATACAGTAATCTGTGTTCACACACACACATACATACACACCATGAAGACATCACCAACATCAAAATGTCCATCACCTCAGAAAGCTTCTTAACGTTTCTTCGTAATTATTGCTTCCGATCGTTCCTTGCCCTTTCCAATCGCCATGCAACCATTGATCTGCTTTGTTTGCATTTTCTAGAATTTTATGTAAATTGTATCATGCAGTGTATACTTTTTTCTAACTGGCTTCTAAGCTCAGCATGATTATTTTAATCTTCATCCATATTGTTGTATATATCAGTAATTCATTTCTGTTTATTGCTGAATAGTATTCCATTATATGGATGTACCCCATTTATCTATTCACCATTGATGGACATGTGAGTGTTTTAGTCTTTGTCTATTACAGATAAAGTTGCTATGAATATTTGTGTACAAGTCTTTGTATGGATGTATACTTCCATTTCTCTTGGGTAAATATCTGCAAGTAGAATGGCTGGATCATTGGTAAGTGTATGTTTAAGTTTTTAAAAAATACCTATTTTCCATAGCGGTTTGATCATTTTACATCTCTACCAGCAGTATATGAGAGTTGCATCCTCTTCACGTTGCGGCCAACACTTGCTGTGCTCAGTATTTTTAATTTTAGATAGTTTAATAGGTGTGTAATTTTTTCTCACTCTAGCATCCCTAATGATTAATCTTGTCAAACATCTTTTCCTATGCTTATTTTCCATATGTATATCTTTGAATCTTTTACCTATATTTTTCTGGAGTTTTGAGAGTTCTTTATATATTCTTGAAATTAGTCCTTTATCCAATATGTAAGTTGCTAAGTATTTTCTCCCATTCTGGGACTCATCTTTTCATTCTCTCAGTAGTGTCTTTTGCAGGGCAGAAATTCTTAATTTTGATGGTAGCTAATTTATCTATTTTCTTCTTTTATGGATTATGCTTTTGGTGTTGTATGTACGAAATCTTGCCTAACTCAAGGTCATAAAATTTTTCACCTGTTTTGCTCTAGAGGTTTTATAGTTTTATGTTTTACATTTAGATCTTCGAACCAATTTGAGTTCATTTCTGTATATGGTTTGGATGGAAGTTTTTTTTTTTTTTTGTACCTGGATATTCAATTCTTCCAGCATCATTTGTTGAAAACACTATCATTTCTCCTCTCAAATGCCTTTGAACCTGAAAGTCAGTTGTCCACATCTCTGTACTTCTGAACTTTCTCTTCTGTTCCTTTGATCTTTTTGTCTATCTTTACACTACTATCACAATGTCTTCAAAGTGTAGCTTCATAAGCCTTGAAATCAGTTACTGTTCGTTCTTCAACTCTGTTCTTTTTCAACGTTGTTTTAGTTATTCTAAATTTTATTTCCATATAAAATTTAGAATTAGCTTGTCTATTTCTATAGAAAAGCCTACTGGGATTTTGATCTATAAATCAATTTGGGGAGAATTGATATCTTATCAATATTGAATCTTCAGATCCATGAATACATTATATCTCTCCATTTATTTAGGTCTTCCTTAATTTCCCCCAGCAATATTTTACAGTTTTCAGTGTGCAAGTCTTACATCTTTTGTCAGATTTATTCTAAGTATTTTATATGTTTGATTCTGTTATAAGTAGTATTTTAAAACTTTGCTCTCTGATAGTTTGTTGAGCTAAATTAATCTTTTCGTATGTTGATCTTGTACCCTGCAAACTTGATAAACTCATTTATGAGTTCCAGTAGCAATTTTGTATATTCTATCAGGTTTTCTACATAATCATGTTATCTGCAAAGATAGTTTTACTTCTTCCTTTCCATTCTGAATATCTCTTTTCTTTTTGTTGCCCTATTGCACTGGCTAGAACCTTCACTGCAATGTCAAATAGAAGTAATGAGAGCAGATATCCTTGCTTTTGTCCTGATCCTGGAAAGTACTTTGTCCTTCAGCATTAAATATGATGTTAGGTTTTTTGTAGAAGTCATTTATCAAGTTGAGGAAGTCTCCTTCCATTCCTAGTCTACTGAGGGCTGTTTTTTTCTTTAATCAGGAATGGATGTTAGATTCTTTCATTCTCTTCCTGCATCTATTGCAATGATTATGTCATTTTTCCCTTCTTTTCTTTTGGCTGCTTTGGGTCTTCATTGTTGCATGCAGGCTTTCTCTACTTGTGTCGAGCAGGGACTACTCTTCATTGCAGTATGCAGGCTTCTTATTGCGGTGGCTTCTCTTGTTGCAGGGCACAGACTCCAGGTGAATGGGCTTCACTAGTTGTGGCACATGGGCTCAGTAGTTGTGGCTCACAGGCTCTAGAGCGCAGGTTCATTAGTAGTGGTGCACGGGCTTAGTTGCTCCGTGGCATGTGGGATCTTCCCGGACCAGGGCTGAAACCCATGTCCCCTGCAGTGGGAGATGGATTCTTAACAACTGCCCCACTAGAGAAGTCCTGATTTTTCTTTTTTATTGTACTAAGTTGGGTAAATTGATTTTCAAATATTAAACCAACCTTTCATTCTTGAGATAAACCCAATTGGTCATGATGTATCATCTTTCTATATAATACTGGATTTGATATGCTAAAGTTTTGTTAAGAATTTTTGCCTCTGTGTTCATGAGAGATATTGGTCTATAGTTTTCTTGTAATGTCATTGTCTAATCTTGATACGGTGAAAGTTGGCCTTATAAATAAGTTGGGAAATATTCCCTTCTCTTCAACTTTCTGGTAGGGTTTGTGTAGAATTGACATTATTTCATTCCTTAAATGTTCGGTAGAATTTATCAGTAAAGCCACCTGGACTTGAAGCTTTCTTTGTTGGAAGGTTTTAAACTGCACATCCAATTTCTTTAGTAGCTTTATTCTTTTTTTTTTTGCGGTACGCAGGCCTCTCACTGTTGTGGCCTGTCCCCATTGCGGAGCACAGGCTCCGGACACGCAGGCTCAACAGCCATGGCTAACGGGCCTAGCCCGAGATGGAACTACACACCTACTAGAAAGGCTAAATTTTTAAAAAAAAACAAATATAATGATCAGGTGACGACATGGAGAAACAAACTGCAACTCTCATAGACTGCTAGTGGGAAACCAAATTGGCACAGGCACTTTAGAAAACAGTTTAGCAGTTTCTTAAAAAGTTAAATATGGGGGCTTCCCTGGTGGCACAGGGGTTGAGAGTCCGCCTGCCGATGCAGGGGCCACGGGTTCGTGCCCTGGTCCGGGAAGATCCCACATGCCGCGGAGCGGCTGGGCCCGTGAGCCATGGCTGCTGAACCTGAGCATCTGGAGCCTGTGCTCTGCAACGGGAGAGCCCACAGTGGTGAGAAGCCCGCGTACCGCCCACCAAAAAAAAAAAAAAAAAAAAAGTTAAATATGCACTTAGCATGTGATGAAGCAATCCCACCCTTAGATATTTTACCCCAAAGAAATGAAAACTTATGCTGGCACAAAACATATGTTCACACACACATGTGGGTGTTTTCAGAGGCTTTGTTCATAATAGCCAAAGAACTAGAAAAAACTCGAATGTTTATCAAATGATGAATGTGTAAACAAATTGTGTACCCACACAACTAGAATACTGCTCAGCAATAAAAAGGAATGAACTACTGACAGGTTCAACAAAACAGATGAATCTCCAAAGAGACTGGTAAGTGAAAGAAGCCAAAAACAAAAGGCTACATACCACATGATTTCAGTTATAAGATATTCTGGAAAAGGCAACATTATACGGACAAAAATCAGATTGTCGGTTGCCAGGGGCTGGTAGTGGGAGATGGATGGATAGACTACAAAGGGACATGAGGGGTCTTTTGGGAGTGCAGAAGTTTTCTTTACCTCAAATATGGTGGTGGCTACAGAACTATACATTTGTAAAAACACATCACAATGTATATTTATAAATAGTGAATTTTGTGAAATGAAAATTATACATAAATAAACCTGACTTAAGAAAATAATAAAAGAAAACTAAAAAAACAATTGAGTGAAAATAAATGTAAGAAAAATCAATTTACAGTTTTTCCAATTCAAGGGTCATCATGAGGATGCTTTCAATAGTTGTGACACTTGTGTTGTTCCCATGTCTCTGAAGGAGAAGCCCAAACATGCATGATATAAAACCCAAAGACAAAAATTCTAAACATAAAAAGATACTTAACATGTGATTACTTCAATTCTGGCTTCTTACTTGCCATAGATGATAATTCCAAAAAGCTCTTATTGAAGAAATTTAAATTTGCATCATCAAATTAATGACCATGGTGCTGAACAGCACAATCATTTTTTATTATCCTAACTTTTCATTTTCAATTGCATCTACCTCTTTGATCACTCTTTTTTAAAAAATAATGTACCCCTTATTCCTTTTTGCTCTCTGGGATAAATAATATTCCTACATGCATCTACATCTTCCATAACTATATGTGTTCTTCAACACTGTTCTCATTCTCTGCTGCCTGTCTTACCCATATATATTCTTTCTTAACCCTTTGTTTGCCAATAAGTCTTATTTTCAGTAACCCAGTTAAAATCTAAATTATGACTTTTCAGCCAAAGTACTCAATCTTTGACGAAAGCAAAAAGAGGAGAAATTATCTCATGAGCCATGAAACTGTTGCAATACTTACAAATATTTTAATGCTGGCAATTTAAAAAGATAAGAATCTTTAACTGTTGTCAAAGGATTACGATTGAGAATTCTGAAAAATGGAATGGAATTAAAATGATCTGCATTTTCAATTACTTCCATGAAAGCTTATATTCATTTTTTTTGGTATGGAACTTGAAGGTTAAAAAAAAATCATTGGGCTTCCCTGGTGGTGCAGTAGTTGAGAGTCCGCCTGCCGATGCAGGAGACGCAGGTTTATGCCCCGGTCCGGGATGATCCTACATGCCGCGGAGCGGCTGGGCCCGTAAGCCATGGCCGCTGAGCCTGCGTGTCCGGCTCCTGTGCTTCGCAACGGGAGAGGCCACAGCAGTGAGAGGTCCGTATACCGCAAAAAAAAAAAAAAAAAATCATTTTCTGTCTTTACCCATAAATCACTCTAAGAATCTGTAAAACACTCTTTCATTGGGAACTACCCAGGTCTCTAAATTATAAAGTGGAGAAGAAAAACAGACAAAAAAATAGAAAAAAAGTAGCTAGCAAAGAAAAAATATGCCAAAGAACTTTTCAGGTTAAAAACCCAAGAAGTGACTATGCTGGTAGGAAGCCCTTGCTCTGTAAAAAAGTACAATTTCTAGTGTCCTCCATAATTCAAGGTGTTTTTCTTTTATCTCTACAAATTTTTTAAAATTTCATGATTTAAACTACACAAAGACAAAAATAGGGCTAATTCCTTGGTTCTGGAGCCAAAGAAGGAGAGATAAATCCAAGAGGAACTGGTGAAAGCCATACTCCCATCACATAGTACCATGTGTATTCTTCTATCATAGCCTTTGTTACTGTGTATGTAATCACCTGTTTACTTGTCCGTCCCCTAGATTGTCAGCAGCTTGAGAGCAGGGACCACACATTATTATTCCTGTGCCTGACACAGTGCCTAATATTTACTAGGTATTTAATAAAGATTTGCTGAATAAATAAATAACATTTTGTTTATATATCAATAAAATAAACAAATAAATTTTGGGGAACAAAATTTTATTCCAAAATGCTGGAATAGATTTTCTTATTTCTTTCTTTCTTTTTTTTTTCTTAGTTCTTTAAAACAAATAGGGGAAAAAAGACCAAAAGAAACAGGAAGAAAGAAAAGAATATCTAACTTTAGGTTAACTCTACTCAAGAATTATTAGCGTATTTTTTAAGAATATTATAAAGATAATTATCAAAACTAACATCTTTTGGGTTGCCAGGCATCTGTGATCAGCATTTAACAGTCAATCCTCACGGTAACCTTATGTGATAGATATATTACCCCATTGTACAAATGAGGAAACTGAGTCACAGAGAAGTTACATAACTTGTCCTAAGTCATCAAGCTAGTAAGAAGCAGAGCTGGAATTTGAACTCAGTTCTGACTCTAAAGCCTGTGTTTAACCTGAATGAAAAAAAAAGTGGGGGTGTGTTAAACATCTGTTAATCTAACTTAATTTTCAGAGCACTAAATATAGAAATACCTTTTCAATCTTCATCTACCCATCTGGGAAAGACTCTATGAGAATTATAATTTCTCTTTTTATTTAGTATTTATCTTTTTATTTATTTTTTTCTTAATCATCTCCCATGACAAATATTTAATTAGCCTATGGTCATTGTGACTTTAGAGATTTTAAAAAATATTGCAGAAAAATCAGTAAAAATGATGGAGGAAGGACATCTGAAAATGCATCCCTCCATAGAAGCAACAATACCAGTAACAACAACAACAAAACTGGCAAAAATGGTCAGAATCAACTTCTTCTGAACACTGGAAATTTAACCAACAGGATTACTGCACACTGGGGAGCAATTTATTCAAGGAAAACTAATTTATGTAAGAACAATGAGATCTGTGTTGCCTTGAACTTGTCCTTGACCTTTGCTCTCCATGCCAGTGGTAGCCTTGAAAAACAGCCCACATCCCTGGTACCAGAAGGAGCAGCATGGACTGGGAGGGCCTTCAAAGCCTCATTCCCAAAGAACTGTCATTGTTTTACATGTCTGGTGGTCCCCTGGAAGACATCACTTGAAAGGCTTGCCTTTGACCTGACTGAGAGCTGTCTAGTGAGAAAAGCCGTTCCTCAGGTTGCATTTCTGGAAAACATTTTCAAGCAAATATTTTAACATGGCGGTTGCATGAGGCAATGGATAACAGTTTGGGGCAATAAACAGCCCAACCGAAAAGCTTAAAAAGAAAAGCTGAGGAATGAGATGTCCACAGAGACTTTGAAATGTGCCAATATGTTCCTGGGAAACTGGAAGACCACAAGACATATTCCTGGGAATCTAGGAAAATAACTGTTAGCATTAATAAAAGAATTCATCAAGGGTGTAGGATGTAAGATCAATATTATTTCTACACACCAGCAATGAGTAATCAAAAAATGAAAATAAGAAAACAATTCCATGTGTAACAGCATCAAAAAAAATAAAATACTTAGGGAAAAATTTAACCAAGTAAGTACAAAATTCACACTGAAAAGTACAAAACTGTTGAAAGAAATTGAAGAAGATCTAAATAAATATAAAGACATGCTGGATTCATGGACTGGAAGCTAATCTTATTAAAATGTCACTAATTCCCTAATCGACTTATGGTTCCATTGCAATTCCTATCAAAATCCCAGCTGATTTCTTTCCAGAAATTGCCAAGCTAATTCTAAAATTCATATGGCAATTCAAGGAAACAGAATAACCAAAACAATGTTGGTAAAGAACAAAGTGGGGGACTCACACATCTTGGTTTCAATACTCAGTTCAAAGCTACTGCAATCACAGTGTGGTACTGGAACAGACATATATATCAATGGAACAGAACAGACATGTATATCAAGAACAGACATGTATATCAATGGAACAGAACTGACAGTATGGAAATGAACCCTCATATATATGGTCTATTGATTTTCAACAAGCGTGCCAAAACAATTCAATGTGGAAAGAACAGTCTTTCCAAACGATACTGGAACAACTGTACATCCACACACAAAATAATGAAGCTGGACTCCTACACTTCACACCATATATGAAAATGAACTCCCAATGGATCAAATATCCAAATGTAAGAGCTAAGGCTATAAAACTCTTAGAAGAAAACACAGGAGTAAATCTTTATGACCTTGCATTAGACAATAATTTCTTATATATGATTCCAGAAGTACCAACAACCAAAGGAAAAACAGATGAGTTGGATTTTATAAAAATTAAAAAGTTTGGCCTTCAAAGGACACTATCAAGCAACTGAAAAAACATACAGAATGGGAGAAAATGCTACAGTTGAGAAGAATAAGAGGCAGTTGGGAGAAGAAAAGCATAGTAGTTGCTAGGTGTGACAATCTCAAAATTTTGAACTATTACAAATAAAACAGCCACCCTGAATCACCCCAAAGGGCAGACCCAAGTTATTTTTCTTTTTAGCATTAATGCTTTTCTAAATCTGAGAAGCTGCCAGGATTCTAGTACATAGCAAAAAGTGATGACAGCACACTGAAGTGTGTAAACTTTTGTGCGTACATAGCTATCAAAAGGAAACCAACGCTAGCTGACTGGGGGAGCGTTAGGGCAACTCTGTGACCGCAGCTCAATTTGCCTTCATAGTGTGGCCACACCTCCCTTACTGATATTCTCAACAATGAGGTAAATAATTCAATAGGGATAAGGCTTTGATTTGCCCCTTATTCTCTCTTAGTGCTTATGTTCTTGGTACCATACTATTATTACTTTTTTTTTTTTTTTTTTTTTTTTGCGGTACGCGGTCCTCTCACTGTTGTGGCCTCTCCCGCTGCAGAGCACAGGCTCCGGACGCGCAGGCCCAGTGGCCATGGCCCACGGGACCGGCCTCTCCGCGGCATGAGGGATCCTCCCGGACCGGGGCACAAACCTGCGTCCCGCGCATCGGCAGGCGGACTCTCAACCACTGCACCACCAGGGAAGCCCTTGGTACCATATTAATGTACCACAGAGAAGGAAGCATGTGAATGTGCTCTGTCTGGTTAAGTTATATAGCCTTTCTACATTGTGGAGTCCTACAGTTTCTAAAATCATGGAGCTTGTATTGTTAGAACCAATGAAATGACTAAAAGAATTTTAAAAATAAGCCATCAGTCTGGACCTTCATAGGTGAATGAAGGAGAAACACTTTAAAGTCAGAAAAAAAGTATACTTAACATTTAGGATTGTCAACCATTGCTGGTTTTCCATAATATATTTCATTCCTGATTTTATGTGAAAGAGATATGATTACTACCAACATTCAAAAAGTGGTACTTTATTAATAAGCTCTTGGCTCATTTTTGAGGTTGATTTCCCATATAAAATAGACTACTACACTGCTAACTACTTCACCTGATGTTTGTCAATAACATAGAGGCTTCATTCAAGAAACCTACTGACTTATAATTAGCTGCCACCCGGTGATGAATCAAGGTATTGTGGGGCCTGAAGCTCATCTACTTTGGAAAATCCTATGTAATAAAAACATGCAAAATTATGAATACAAAAATCGCTAGGACCCCTCTCAAGACCTTGGAAGGGACCTCTGCAAGTGAGGACCCCTGAAGCCTAAGCTGCATTGAATTCATGATAAATCCACCTAAGCTGGGGCCCTTTTCCAAACTTACTTAATGCAGGAAACTTATAAACACCCCAGTAATATGTCATTATAGGTAATAAAATGACTTAACTCGAGGGTGGCATGTTCCCTTGGTGGCTAGCCTTTGGAAAGAGATGCAATAAAGGTTATATCTCACCATGGCAAATGTTTCCTGAAGCAAATTAGCTGTGTCTATTAGAAAGACTTAGCCCAAAACAAAGACTTACTATACTGTGACAATCTTTTTTTTTTTTTTTTTTTTTTTTTTTTCTGTACGTGGGCCTCTCACTGTTGAGGCCTCTACCATTGCGGAGTACAGGCTCCGGACATACAGGCTCAGCGGCCATGGCTCACGGGCCTAGCCGCTCAGTGGCATGTGGGATCTTCCCGGAACGGGGCACGAACCCGTGTCCCCTACGTCGGAAGGCGGACTGCCAAACACTGCGCCACCAGAGAAGCCCTGTGACAATCTTTTGAAAGTAACTGTGAACAAGTTTTAGCAGTACTAATTTATTTACAACAGCAGATAGATCTGATTCTTTCACTACCTTTTTCTGTCACTTAAGAGGAACACAAATTCAAAAGGAACAACTTGGTGCCTCTTCCATTACAAATCTTTTCTAACCTACCACTCATTTTCTACTTCATCACCCCCGTCCCTCACCTTGTTACCCTGCTGCATAGATGCTCGAATAGCTCTCATATATGTTTTCCCATCAACATCCAACTTTCTCCTTCCAATATGAAAATTTCTTGGGGACAAAGTCCTTGCCCTATGCGTCTTTGTAACCCCAGCTGTAACTGTAACTTAGTACAGTGCTGACACACAGTGGCCAGGTACTCAGTGAATGTTTTTGAATGAATTCATTAATTTTTAAACTGTGATTTATTTATTTATTTATTACCACAATGTATTTTCCCGTGTTGCCTACATAACTATAGTGAAACTCTGATTCTTATAAGGAACTCTTGCTGTTATAGGATGTTTAGGAAAGGTGGTGAGTTTAAGACGTTGTATTGATGCTACTAAAACCTCCTGGTGAAGGGACCTCATCAGCCTGCTCTCCGGTGTGCTGGAAAAGAACAACTGACCCTTGGTGCTCTCTCCCCAAGGTAGGCATCAGCAAACTAACAAGGGAAAGGAAGGAGGCCGCTAAAGATAGGCATCTGCAGGAATTGCTAATCCAGCTCCAGACACAGCCTCAACACCTTCATTAACCCAAAATGTGTGAACTGTGTGAAACTGGATTTCTGAACCACGAGACAGGGAAGAGAGTCTTTTCCAAAGCCAGGTGTAGAAGAGCTCTTTACCTTGAGTCTAAAATCGCCTTCGGGCCACTGAACGTACCATCTATCATTTCCTTGTGTCATGAGAAGTCACAGAATTTTTGAGCTGAAGGGGTGTACAACCCACACTTCTTATTGAAGAGTAGTCAGCAAAGAAAGTATATTGAATTAGGCTACAGCAATGTATTTTCTATATATTTTTCACACTACAGCTGAACACAAACAATGTCTTTTTCCATATCTCAAAGGTTCCCATTGGCCACAGATAATTCACTTCAGAGATATATGCTTTTTGAAAAATAATGTTCTGGTTGGCTGGGCAAGCCCTGTGGTGGGTGTTCAGGAATTCTTTCTGCTTTACCATTTAAAAGAGCTAATAATGGTTGGGGAAGCTCCCACAGCTTTTTCTCCCTGAAGAATTCGGTGCTAAACTTAGTTCTTTGCATCTCTGTATTGCATACATTTTAAGCAGTTAGGAACTTTGCACATGAGCAGGAATCAAAGTTAAATTCAAAAGTGGAACTTCATGGACCATTCGCATATTGGAGAGGCATCAGTGGGTTTCCATGACAATGCTAATTTGAGTGTTTTTGCTTGCTGCCTTGTATTGCCTGTGCCAAAGATAAGTACTATGGAAAGCAGAGCGTTTCATATATATGAGTTACACAAGTCTCTTGGCCTCTTTGTTCCTTAGTTTCCTCATTTGAAAAAATAAAATAAATGTCTCTCAAGACATGTTTTCCAAATTCATACTGGTCTTACACCCAGCTAACCAATAACTGCATGATTGCTTTTACACACAGTTTTTACATGTATTCACCTTCTATTTCACTTACTACTTGTGGAAAAACTGCATTCCATGCCGGGCCTGGATGTTCCAAAGCTCAGTTCTGTGAGTAAATTGCAACCAAGATTTCTACAAAAAAAGACACAAGCAAAAGAAGAAGAAAAATATATATTCTTTCAGAACATTTATCCTTTGGCAATAATTCTAATTTATATATGATGAAATATAACATCACTACTCCCTCCATACACTAAAGAAATCTCACTGTGGAAGATATTATGATTTATACTTTCATGATTATATATGTGGTGCATTAGACAGAAAATAGTAAATGTTCATTAAATACTTGTGTTAAGTGATCTTTATTTCTCTAGAAAGGCAGCACTCTTGGCATTTTTGGCTGGATAATTCTTTGCTGTGGGAGGCTCCCCTGAACACTGTTGGATGTTTAGTAGTATCTCTGTCCTCTGTCCACTAGATGCCAGTAGCATATACAGTTCTGACAAGCAAAAATATCTCCAGACACTACCAAATGTCACCTGCATGCAAAAATCACCCTGGGTGAGAACCACTGCTCCATAAAGATTCCTCTGATCTGTGTAATAATTCTCACACTAATCTTTGCTAGAGACAAAAAGGATTTGCTACATAATTTTAGTAGTAATTTTAATCATATTTCAAAATGAGTAACAAATTAATTTTATAAAAAATTAAGCTTTATAAAAATTCCAAATATAATGAAGTTATATTTGTAACTTACATAAACTGCAAAAAAGGTAGTGGTTCACATGTATGCCTTTCGATAGATGGTATTTTATTGCAGGATAAATCTCTAGGAAAAGGAAAAGGAAAATATTGCCCCTATTAGCTATTAGATATCTAATTAGTAGGAATAACTAGTAGAAGTTAGAATGATAATAATAAATAAGAAGCTTTGGTCTAAACTCCAAACTTTAGGAATTACTATTTGAACCTTCCAGAGCCCCTAACCCTGCTTTCACCTCTCTTAAGAGTCTCACCTTCAGGATCTTCATAAATTAAATATACAACTATAGATCTTTATAGATTTTGGAGGTAACTTTTCCTGAGAGCAGAGGCACTGATTAGATTCCAACCTTTGTGGTCTTATCAAATTCGAGATTATGAGCTCAAAGTTTTTATCTCTACATATCATTATAATTTCTAATATTAGAAGGAATATTCCACACTTCCCAGTATAGTTCTATTTTTCTAGGCCAATTCATTACCAGAAGAAATAAAAGATACCCTTGCAAACAACTTGAAAGGAAGTTACTCCTATCCTTAATATGTAATGTTAATTCAGGATTACACTTTCTATCATATTGACTTTTATTCGAAAATAGCTACTCTTGACGATAGCTGACTATCTTATTTCCATTGATTCCAGCTTAGTCTCTCATTTCACTGGATGGGTATAACTGTCTTCTGACTGGTGTTTCCATCTCTACCCTCTCCCTTTCTAAAACATGCTCCACGGGATCACCAGATTAACTGCTCTGTCCTTGGAATCAGCCTCACCGTCAGCAGGTGATTACTGAACAGGGACTGGATGGAGCTTGGACCTACCCAACAGCAAACCTGCTCTAGCAGTGGGATCAGCCTCATACACCAACAGGCACACACCAGCTCCAGGGATACCACCGTCCAGCAGCCTGTGTGACCAGAACACTCACTTGGAGGCCAGAAGCAGCCATGGACTCAGCTGGGTCCTGACCCTGCTCATCAGAATGCCAATACAAGATTAGGGATACCCCAGACCCTGCAGATAGCTGTCTCAGGGACAGTGATCCAACACCAACTCTGCGACTCCTGGGCCCTGCAGCCAGAGCTCAGGACCTGTGTCTTCCTCCCAGTAGCCAGCATAGCCCCAGGACCAGTGACTGCGCACTAGCCCTGATATCACCTAGACTGCAACTCTACCCATAAGTGAACCAGCACTAGATTTGGTGTCCCCCAGAGTTGTGCCTTAAGATTTAGCCTCACCAAGCAGCACAGACAGCCTCCATACAAGGCAGAGTCTGGCAAACATGCACTCTGGGGGCAGCCAAGCCTACCAGACCACCCCCAGTAGTCAGCCCACCACAACAGAAGAGCCCAAGCAGCCCACATAGGGGGTACACCTAGAACATACAGTTCTAGTGACCAGGGGACTGTGGGCTGCTGGGACACATAGGACCTCTCCTATAAAAGGCCACTTCTCCAAGGTCAGGAAATGTAACGAACCTACTACATACATAGCAATAAAAACAGCAAGTTAAGAAGAATGAAGTGACACAGAAACACGATCCAAATGAAGGAACAAGATAAGAACTCAGAAGAAGATCTAAGTGAAGTGGAGATAGCCAATCTCCTCAACAAAGAGTTCAAGGTAATAACTATAAAGATGATCAAAGAACTCAGGAGAAGAATGGACGACCAGAGCAAGAAGTTAGAATTTTTTAAAAAAGAGTTAGACCATTAAAGAAAAACAAAACAGAGATGAGGAATACAATAAATGAAATGGAAATTACACTAAAAGGAAACTACTGTAGACTAAATGATACAGAGGAATGAATCAGAAAACTGAAGGACAGAGTACTGGCAATCACTGAAGATGAACGGTAAAACAATAGATTAAAATGAAATGAGGAAAGTTGAACAGACTTGTGAAACAACATCAAGTGTACTAATATTTGCATTATACTGGTCCCAGAAGCAAAAAGGGAAAGAGAAAGCAGCGTAGAACATACCTGAAGACATAAGAGCTGAAAACTTCCATAACCTGGGAAAGAAAACAGACATCCATGTGCAGTAAACACAGTAAGGCCAAAACAGGATCAACCTAAAGAGGACCACACCAAGACTCACTGTAATTAAAATGGCAAAAAAATAAAGATAAAAAGACAATATTAAAAGGAGAAAAGGAAAAGCAACAAGTTACAAACATGGGAACTTGTATAAAGTTATCAGCTGACTTCTCAGGATACCTCTGCATGCCAGAAGGGAGTGGCATGGTATATTTAAAGTCATGAAAGGGAAAAGTCTATAACCCAAAATACTCTACCCAGAAAGGCTCTCCTTCAGATTTGATGGTGAGATCTAAAGTTTTACAGAGAAGCAAAACTAAAAAAGCTCAGCAACGCCAAACCAGCTTTATGGGAAATCTTAAAGGGGCTTTTCTCAGTGAAAAAGGCCACGACTGAAACATAAAAATTAGGAAAGGAAACTTACTAAAGGAAAAAACCTCATTGGATAAGGCAAATATTCAACAAAGGCAATAAATCAACCATGTACACAGCTAGTAGGAACGATGAAAGAAAACATTAATAAAATCATCTATATTCACAATAAGAAGTTAAGGGACACACAAAACAAGTAGATGTAAAATATAAGGTCAAATTCAGTAACTGTGGGGGAGCAGAGTAACAGTGCAGGGTTGTTAGTGTCCATGTGAAATTAAGAGCTCAGCAACTTAAATAATCACACACACACACACACACACACACACACACACACAAACTGAAAGAAATCCAAACGTAACTTTAAAGATAGTCCTCACATCACAGATGAAGGGAATAAAAGGGGAAGAAAGGAACACTGAAGAAATTAAAGAGGGATTCTAAAAATACCCAGGACAAATGAAAATGAACACACAATGATCCAAAATCCATGGGACACAGCCAACACAGTTCACAGGGGGAAGTTATAGTGATACAAGCTTATTCTTAGGAAACAAGAAAAATATCAAATAAACAACCTAACATTACACCTGAAGGAATTAGAAAAAGAAGAAAAAACAAAACTCAAAGCTGTCAGAAAGAAAAAAATTAAGAAAACAATACCATATGCAATCACACCAAAAAGAATAAGATACTTAGGAACAAACACACCTAAGCAGGTAAAAGACATGTACTCAGAAATCTATCAGCCATTGGTGAAAGATGTTGAAGGCAACAGAAAAAGATGGGAAAATATAGCAGGTGCATGGACTGGAAGAATTAATACTGTTAAAGTAACCATACTACCAAAGACAATCTACAGATTTAATGCAATCCCTATCAGAATACCAAAGCATTTTCACAGAACTTGAAAAAGTAATTTTAAAATTTGTATAGAAACACAAAGACCCCAAATAGCCAAACAATCTTGAGAAAGAAAACAGCTGGAGGCATCACGCACCTTGACTTCAGATTATACTGCAAAGCAACAGTTATCAAAGAGAATCGGACAGGAGCAAAAACAGACACAAAGATCACTGGAATAGAATAGAGATCCCAGAAAGAAGCCCACACACTTATATTTAATTGATTTATGACAAAGCAGGCAATATGGAGGGAAAACTGTCTCTTCAATAAGTGGTACTGGGAAAACTGGTCAGCTACATGGAAAAGAATAAAATCAGAGTATTTTAGCACACCATATATAAAATAAACGCAAAACTGAATAAAGACCTAAATGTAAAACCATAAAACCCCTAAAGGAAAATACAGAACATTCTTCAACATAAATGATAGCAACAGTTTTGGGTTCAGTCTACTAAGGCAAATGAAACAAAAGCAAAAATAAACAAATGGGACTTCATTACACTTAAAAGATTTTGCACAGCAAAGGAAACCAAAGACAAAATGAAAAGACAACCTGCTGAAGGAGAGACAATATTTGCACATGATAAGAGGTTAACACCAAAAAGATGACCAAGCAAGGGTTCATATCTAAACTACAGAAACACATACAACTCAATATCAGAACAACACCCAAAATCTTTTTTTAAAAAAATGAGAAGACCTAAATAGACATTTTTCCAAGGAAAACATACAGCCAGAACTCACAAAGATGCTAAACATAGCTAATCAGCAATAAAATGCAAACCAAAACAATGAGATATATCACCTCAGTCTTGTCAGAATGGCTGTCATCAAAAAGGTCACAAATAACAAAGGTTAGTGAGGATGTGGAGAAAGGGAAACTCTTGTACACTCTTGATGTGAATGTGAAGTAGTGCAGCTACTGTGGAAAGCAGAATGGGGGTTCCACAAAAAACTAAAAATAGAACTACCGTAATATCCAGCAATTTCACTCGGGTATATCGGAAGAAAACAAAAACACTATTTCAAAATAATAACTGCACACCAATGTTCATAACTGTTATTTGCCATAGCCAAGATATAGAATGAAACTAAGTGGTCATCAATAAGTTACGGGATAAAAAGGATTTTCTATGATGACTTCAGCAAAAAATGAAATTTTGCATTTGCAAGAACATGGATGGACTTGGAGGGTATTATGCTTAGTAAAATAAGCCGCAGAGAAAACAAGCCTGGTAGGTTATCACACGTGGCGTCTAAAAAATTGAATACAAAAACAACAACAAAACAGACTCACAGATTAAAGAACAGACTAGTGGTTACCAACAGGGAGAGACAGGGTGGAGGAGCAAAACAGTGGTAGGAAATTCTGAGGAAGAATCCACTATGTATAAAATCAATAATCTACAGCGATGTACTGTATAGCATGGGGAATAGAGCCACTCATTAATAACAAGTATAAAAGGAGAACAACTTCAACATTTATGAATCACTATGTTGTACCTCTGAAACTAATATAATAATGTAAATTAACTATAGATCAATAAAATATAAAGTAAGAAAGAATAAAGAGGAGATTATTAGATAGAAATCAATTAAATAAACACAAGTTTTGGAAATCAAGGAATTAAAAAACATGTAAGATACAACATTGGCATTTAAAGTGTACGATCTATTCATTTACCAGAAATCATTTAAGTGATGAAAAATGGTATCCATTCTCACAATTTTGTATATCTAGCATAAATTATTAGCTACAAATATTCACTCAAAAAGAAAGAGAAGATTTGGATTAACCCATTTTAGTATACAAATTTAATATCAAAGTCTCTATGTAACATTGATTTGAATAAGTTCTGTTAGCCACTTCTAGTTTCTTTGTGATATAAAATCTTTTAAAGCATAAAAATCAGCCTTTCTACATTATTCCATTAGACATACATAGAAGTTAAAAGAAATAAGAAGACAGAACAATCAACCAAGAAGGTGAATTTACTGAGAAACAGTCGTTTGTTCTTCCTCCTCTTCTTTTCCTCCTTTTCCAGGTCTCTTTCGATTCCAATCAAGAGAAGGTTTCAGAATTCTGAGAATATTTCTTTCAGGGCTTCAAATCACCATACCTACATCCTCTGCCACAACTACACACACAGGAACAAAAATAAACCTCTGCTATCTACTCATGTAGGAGGGATTCATGCAAAATAAACTCCTACATGGAGACCAACAGGTGAGTTTTCTACCTGTTCTTTATAATGTCCTTCCATTATAGTAAATCCCACACATTATGAGGCAGAAGGGGTTATGTGAGCTCTTCCTTGAAGTCAAAAAACTTGCATTCATTTCAAGTACCTGGTGATCATAGGGTACAGCCAGGGAAGGTGCCATCCCCCTTGGGGGGAGGGCGGTGAATGGGCTCCCGCAGCCATGCACCTCCTGATGTACAGATTCTGGAGAAACAAAGGGCGGTCCCACCGCAGACAGCCTGTCAGGCTGTCGGGCCGCTGGGCAACCCCACCAGCCTGGAAGTGCCCCATCAGTTGCTGAAAGCAAAATTCTGTCCCCCCTGTGAAGCCAGGCCATTTGGCCCAGAGAGTCAGAGGAGACCGGTAATCAACTCCTCCTCTCTGCTCACCTCCTTGGGGTTACAACAACCCCATCTCCAAACCCAACTGTGATCCTGGAGTGCCAAAGTGGGAGTGCAGGTGGGCTCTGCCGGTGCTTCAGCGCCCTCTGGAGGCTGTCTGCTCTAATGGCAACCCTCAGCCCTTCCTCCTCCTCCTTCCCTAGTCCTGGGGGCTGCCTTGCCCTCTGCAGCTTGCTGGCCTGATTTCATTCTTCTTTTTTCTCCAATTACAATGAAGTGTCCTACAGAGGTTTGGAATCTCTCGAAGGAAGATCTTTTAGTCAATACACCTTAACCGTGAGAAGCTGGTTTCAAAAATGAACCTGAAATACTGTATTTTTGTCCTGATGATTCCAAGGAGAGACAGCTCAAGTTTTCTAAATCATAAGAAAAACCAAGGTAAATATGATATTCTGAGCCAGAGATGAAAAAGCAGTTTTAGCACCCCCTCCTCATGGCATGTGACTGGATTTAAATCAATCAACTGCCACTGGTTTTTAAAGCACATGACCCAACTTTAAATCAATCAGCTGCTTCCCTGTAACTCACGTGACTTGGCTTTGAATAGTAAAAAATGCAGAGGTATAAAAATGATGTTCTGAACAATAAATGGAAAAACAACATTTTAAAGTTCTTTTCAAATGGACCATTCATTGCATACAGAGTAAAGAATTCTCTTCTGGATTTCTTGAACTGTAAACACATACAATGTCTCCATTGGCTTGACTGACTTAGTTTTTTGGGGGTTTTTGTTGTTGTTAACATCTTTATTGGAGTATAATTGCTTTACCATGTTGTGTTAGCTTCTGCTGTATAACGAAGTGAATCAGCTATTCGTATACATACATCCCCATATCCCTGCCCTCTTGCGCCTCCCTCCCATCCTCCCTATCCCACCTCTAGGTGGTCACAAAGAACTGAGCTGATCTCCCTGTGCTATATGCAGCTGCTTCCCACTAGCTATCTATTTCACCTTTGGTAGTGTATACATGTCTATGCCACTCTCTCACTTCATCCCAGCTTACCCTTCCCCCTTTCTGTGTCCTCAAGTCCGTTCTCTACATCTGCTTCTTTATTCCTCACCAGCGACTCCTGCAAGGGGTGGATACTTCCTTTTATGCTCAGGGGAAATCCCCTAGTTTGGTGGGGTTTTTTTGTTTGTTTGTTTGGGTTTTTTTTGCAGTATGCGAGCCTCTCACTGTTGTGGCTTCTCCCGTTGCGGAGCACAGGCTCCAGATGCGCAGGCTCAGCAGCCATGGCTCACGGGCCCAGCCGCTCTGCGCCACGTGGGATCTTCCCGGAACGGGGCATGAACCCGCATCCCCTCCATCGGCAGGCGGATTCCCAACCACTGCACCACCAGGGAAGCCCCCTAGTTTGAATATGATTTGAGTTTGATCCTGTGAAACCAGCAGAACTTCCGACCAGAGATAAATGAGGAGATTCTGGCCTTTATTAATATGCACGATGAACACGATTGTCCCGGCTGTACTTGCCAACCCTCCTATTTTACCCACCTCTTTTTATCCACCTTCTTCCCTGTGAGTACCTTTGACCAACCCTGAGCTCAGACTCCTGACCTATTACAGTGACTTAGTCAGTCTTTCTTTAAAAATGGACAGGTAGGGCTTCCCTCGTGGCGCAGTGGTTGAGAGTCCGCCTGCCAATGCGGGGGCCACGGGTTCGTGCCCCGGTCTGGGATGATGCCACATGCCATGGAGTGGCTAGGCCCGTGAGCCATGGCCGCTGAGCCTGCGTGTCCGGAGTCTGTGCTCCGCAACGGGAGAGACCACAACAGTGAGAGGCCCGTGTACTGCAAACAGCAACAAAAAAAAGGACAGGTAATAAAATGAATTTAACCTAGAAGCAGCAGCTCAGTAAGGTAAATAAAATCATCAGAAGTTATCTAATCACAGCCACAGCCATCCAGGGTTCTGTATTATCTGCTGGGGCATAAGAATGGGACCCTCCTAAACTTGAAGGGCATCCAATCAAATAAGTAAAGGTGTCGCTCACCTCTGGCTCTTGGAGGGATTGCTAGGCAGTCTACCCAGTGTATACTAACTGCAAAACACTGTCATGGTTTTGAAACACCTATGTTCAAGGAAAGCTTTTTGCGGTGCATGAGGAAGGTTTCTTTTTGACATCAAGCAGAAAATAAATCACCAAGCTCTTTGAGCACAGGGGTTCTTAAGAGGGAAGTGGAGGGCTTCCCTGGTGGCGCAGTGGTTGAGAGTCCGCCTGCCAATGCAGGGGACGCGGGTTCGTGCCCCGGTCCGGGAAGATCCCACATGCCGCGGAGCGGCTGCGCCTGTGAGCCATGGCCGCTGAGCCTGCGCGTCCGGAGCCTGTGCTCCGCGACGGGAGAGGCCACAGCGGTGAGAGGCCCGCGTACCGCAAAAAAAAAAAAAAAAAAAAAAAAAAAAGAGGGAAGTGGAAGGAAGGAACGGGCAGAAAAGGCGATCTCTGAAGTGAAGGTTGTTTTTCCAAAAGAGTAGGATTTAGTCTCAGTTTAAGGAGAACACTTTTAAATAACTGGGACAGCTCCAAACTGCAGTTTAGGGAACAAGTGCTTCAAAACAACAGTGCTTTAAAAGTCCTGGCAAGGCAGCAAGAGGATGAAAAGTTTGTTTTGCATAGTTTTGAACACAGGAGTAAAGAAGCAGAGGCATCGCTGACTAAAAGGCCCTGAGATCCTATGGTATAAATGGGTCAGTTGCAGGGGGCATGGGGTGTGGGAGGCGATATTTCTCTCTCAACAACTCCCAGGGCAGCCACCCCTCCCTACCCTACACCCCTACTCCCTTCACCCTTCCTCCCTCCACTGTTGGGTCTCCAGGGACAGCACTTCTTAAGCGGGAGCCCTCAGGCACCATCTCTGCAGTCTGCATTCTTCCTGGAGCCTGGAAAGCTCTGGGACAGGAAGGCAGCTCTGCAAGGCCGCTGGGGTGCAGTCCGACCTGGAGGCCTGGAGGTGAACTGGAGTCCTGAAGTCCACCCACGTCCTTGAAGCCGAGGGAGGAACACATCCTCCTAACAGTACTTCCCAGGGGTCAGCGTGCTCCCTACCGGACGGTGATCCATACTCACTTGAGGCAACAAGGACTGCCTCTAACTGGCCCCCTCGATTCCGCCTTAAGCGTCCTCGGACATATGTGAGAGCGTAGGCTCCGGATCTCTTTAGTCAGCTGAGGCCAGTGCTGCCGGGTTCCCTCCAGTCCCATCCCCCAGCCCCTCCCTCTGGGACTGTATCTAATAGAAGAAAGAGCACAGAGGAATTGGCTGAATCAAGGGACCTGGGAGCCTGGGTATGAGTTTGAAGACCGAGAACCTAAGGCGCAATTACATATTATTGGAAACTCTTGTGGGGTGTGTGTGGGGAGGTTAGGAGGCTGAGAGGTTGAGTCGACCTGGTGAGTCCAGCCCCAGGACACCACACAGCCCCACCCCTCCTTGCCTGCCATCAGACAAGGGGTGCTGCAACTACAGCCGGGACTCTGCACTTCCCCCTCCCTGATTCTCCTCCAGAAGAGCAGGTGGCCCCCCTCTGAGGGCAGGGGCAAGACAACTCACCAAGTCCTCCTGCACTAAGCCGCTACTGGAAGCTCTTCCTGAACAGCAGTGCTGGCTTGGAGCGAACCCGTGCACCCCCAAAGTTGGTCTCGTCCTGCAGCTGAGGGACACAGGCTTTAAGTCAGCTGCCCTGGCTTTAAATCAATCAGCCCCCCATTTAAGTCAGGTGACCCGACTTTAAATCACTGTGTGCCCCTCAAGCCTGCAACTTCGAAAGTTGGGAACTTCACTTTGATCCCAGCAGCTCACATAGCTGAACGCACACTGTAGTCACCCCCAGGCCTGACTTAGAGGCAGGATATAAGGTAAGGGGATGGGCGTGCACTCATGGTGATGAGGGTGTACTTCATGTACCAGAAGGGTCTAGGTACTTAAGGGTACAGCAAACAGTGCACGATACAGCAGCTCCCTGGCAAAGCTGGTGAGCACACGGAGAGCAGGCACACCCAGGCATGTCGAGGTTCCAGGGTGGGAGCTGGGGCACAGCCAGCCGGGAGGATGTGAAAGCGGAGGATCTGAGCCTTCTTGAGAAAGGCAGACACAGAGGATGGATGAGAAACAAAGACCATATGAAACATGGATTTGAAAAACACACCCTGCTCTTGAAATTGGGGTGCGGGGGCACCCCTGATTTGAGTCTTCTTACTCCCCAGTACCTAGTGCTTTGGCATTTGCCCAATTACTTATAAACTTTACTGATAAGATATAGCCCATAGAATACTGCATTTGTAGTGGTATCGCGTGTTAATGTTTCTATAGTGGAATAATCTTTTCTACAAGAAACATGTACACTATCTGAAATAAATTAAAACCCCTCTTTATAAAGTACTATATTGGACTTCCCTGGTGGCGCAGTGATTAAGAATCTGCCTGCCAACGCAGGGGACATGGGTTCGAGCCCAGGTCAGGGAAGTTCCCACATGCCGCGGAGCAGCTATGCCCATGCGCCACAACTACTGAGCCTGCAGGCCACAACTACTGAAACCCGCACGCCTAGAGCCAGTGCTCCACAACAAGCACAGCAAGAGAAGCCACCGCAATGAGAAGCCCGCGCACCGCAACAAACAGTAGCCCCCGCTCGCCACAACTAGAGAAAGCCCGCGCATAGCAACGAAGACCCAACGCAGCCAAAAATTAATTAATTAATTATTTTTAAAAAGTACTATATCCTTCTGTACAACTTCTCTGGGAAGAACAGAGAGATGGCGTGGTAGAGTGAGAAAGACCAATATTTAGTCCCCATCTCTCATGCAGGTGCTCTGCTAGTTCAGATACATTTATCCCCACTTTACAAAGGAGGAAATAAGCTCAGAGAGGTTTAGTAATTTTCCCAAAGCCAAACAGCTATTGAGTGGCAGAACCAGGATCTGAACCAAGTCTGTTACCTTCAAAGCCTAAGTCCTCATCACAACAAAACTCAATTAATATTTACATTTATCGAATTACATTGAAAACTGGGGAGGTCTTGGCACAATCCTGAATAAGAGTGAGAAAGAAAGAAATAGCATTGTTCCTACAGTCAACCAAAATTTTTGGAGCAGATGCTAGATGCCTGGACCTTTTTGGGGTTCAGCAGTGATCACGACAGGAAGAGTCCTGCTTTCATGGACCATGTAGTGGGGAGGAGAGACGGGTGCAACTTGGGTGAGGGATTTCACCTTGCTGGGCCTCTGTTTTCCCATCTGGAAAATGGGACAGGTGTTCCTCATTTTCTGGAATTGTCCAGCCCTCACATTCTCTGATTCCATAAGAAGCATTTGTTTTCCTGTTTCTTTAAAATTCATTCAGGCCGTGAGCCGTGATAAATGATGTTAGCTGCTCCCCAAATCACTCTATTCCCACCCTTTTCCTGTGATCAGGTCTTTCCCAAAACATGACTCACAATCAGTCAAGTCACAGAACCTAAGGGGCATCCAGCAGAAAAATTCCAACCCTTGCTTCTCAGGAGCTCTGCGTTCTACCTGCCAGGTAAACTTAACTCACCTGGCACAAGGTGGCCATCCCTGGTTTCACATCAACATGATCTCAGGCACAAACTTCCTTGTTTTTCCATTTTGTCTTTAAGTTACTTGTTGAAACAACTGTACAAATATGACAAAGATATAAAATCAGGCATCTTCTGCCCCCAGTGCCTACTAATAAATGATTTTCTGCCACTTTAATGATAAATATAGAACATTTCAACATTCTGCTAACCTTATTATTTGTCATTTTTGTTGATATTTCTATTGAATACATCTTTCAATATTTTAACAAGGAACATTTATGTAGGTTGTTTGAGACCCAGCCTTTAGTGGTAAAGGTTCTGTTGTTATATTTCTATTATGTTTCCTTTAAAAATCATTATCCTATTTAAATGGATTAAGTCAATTCTATAGGCATTTACCTTATGGTATTGATGAAATGAATACCTAGAGGGCAGTAGTACAAGTTGATTGGACTTGAGAACCTCTATTAGCACAGTTACGTATAAATATTATCTATATGTAAACCAAAGTACATGCCGAGTGAGATTCTCTGACTCTTTTTCACTGTCTGCCCCCCAAGACTGTGAGAAATGGAATATTTCTTGCCAGCTCAGTAAACAAAGGATGTCACAGGCATCAGCACTTGCAGCCCTCCAGTGTGAGTCGCGGGCCCTGAGGAGCTCAGGATACGCGAATACAGAATGCAGGCCCCAGAGAGCTGAGGTGCATATGAAAGGAAGGATTTCAGTGAGCCCGGACTCTGGCATCTTCGTATACAAAGAAAAGCGCTACATTCCTCACGTTGGGAGAGCTGATTTTCCTTAGTTAACAATCACCTTTTAATGTTCCCCATTACCTGCGCCAGTCGCCTGCCCTGTCCCCTCCCCCCGGTACTTTAGCTCAGGGAGGAAGGAACGCAGAGGGACTCAGCTGAATAGGGGGCCTGCGAGCCTCGGGAGGAGTTTTCAGCCGCTTTCCCCGCAGTCGGGAGGAGGGGCGCTGACGCTGCAGCCGGACCCTGTTCCTCCCTTGCCTCGTTTCCCCTCCGGACGCTCAGGCCGACCCCCTCCCCACGCCCCACAGGCCCCGCGAGCCAGGCCAAGGGCAGGGGGGAGAGGAGGGACCGCAGTTCCCCGGGACCAGACGCTGGGGGCCGCTCTTTCTGCACAGCTGCGGCGGGTGGCAGCGAACCCCTGCCCCTCAGAAGCTGGTCTTGCGCTGCCGCCTGGGCACCAGACCAGGCGGAGCGTCGGCGCCCACTTACCCGGCCCGCCGTCCGCACGACTGTCGCGGCTTCGGCCGCCGGGGCCCCTCCAGAGCCGGCAGCCTCAGTGAGGCCGCCCTCCCCTCGGGATCCGGGGCAGTTCCGTAACGGCGGAGGGAAGAGACCCCGAGCTGCGGGAGTTCCAGCTCTGCGGAAACGCGGGCACCGTTCTGGGCGCAGGGGGTGGGACCGCTCTGCCCCGAGGCCTTCCGGGAGGGAGGGGGGCGCCGGGGGAGGGAGCCGCCAGGAGCGCAGGGCCCCGTCGGGGGTCCTGGAGGGGCGGTCCGGCCTTGGAGCCCCTCCCACTATGACCGCAGCCCAGGCCTTTTTCCTGGAATCCTACACAAAAAAGGTAAAAGATGCACGGTCTATAGAAAATATTCACAAATGATTGTTGCTGCTGTGCTTACTATCCTATTAAAGGTGTAAAATCCATAAAACACTTTAAGTTCAAAGTTAACTATGAATTTTTACCTGTCCTTATTTTGTCTCTGCTATTCCCAATTGTGGTTAATGAATCATAGACTGTGGCATCACTAGTTAAAAATGAGCTTGTTAAAAAAAATGGAATTCAAGCCCCCCAGAACTACTGAATCAGAATCTGCACTTTTAAAATCTCCCCAGTGTACTTGTGTACCCATGAATAGTTGAAAGGTTCAGTTGTACCTCGACATGTCTTTTCTGTCTGAGAAATACACATATTTTATCCAGTTTGATATAAATAAAACACTCAAAAATGCATATGCCTGTGTTGAAACCATCATTTTATCATTTCTTTTCCAGATAAGTATAGTCTCTATACTGGTTTTGTGGATCGCATGCCACACTCTTTTCTTGTAGTTAGAAATAAGGTAGAGAAAGTTACTTTGTATATATAATATATATATATTAGTGTATGTATGTATGTATAATATATATATATATATATATTAGTGGATACTTCAAGACACTCTTCTAAATTAAAACCAGTTCTCTTAACTTGCTGTTTCTTCTTGGGTCACATTATGAACTCTTCCCATGGCCACATGGCATGTGTACCTTTAATTTCAGGGACTGCTGACATTCCAGGATGTGCCCATAGATTTCTCTCAAGAGGACTGGGAATGCCTGGACCAAGATCAGTGGGAATTGTGCAGGGATGTGATGTCAGACAAGTATAGGAACCTACTCTCCTTAGGTGAGGATACCTTCCTTCCAGAATTCCATATCCACCCACAGGGTTTAGAGTCCTTCATTTGTAGAATGTCTGCTGGAATCCTCTGCTTCCTGCAATAGGGTTTCAGGTTGCAGCGTTTCAGGAAATATTGGGAGTTTGTGGGTATAATTTATCTTATCCTTTTAAAATTGCAGCCTCCCTCAGCCGCATAGCACAGGGAGAGCAGCTCGGTGCTTTGTGACCACCTAGAGGGGTGGGATAGGGAGGGTGGGAGGGAGGGAGATGCAAGAGAGAAGAAATATGGGAACATATGCATATGTATAACTGATTCACTTTGTTATAAAGCAGAAAATAAAATATCATTGTAAAGCAATTATACTCCAATAAAGATGCTAAAAAAATAATAAAAATAATAAAATTGCAGCCTCCCTTTTAATATACTTTGTGACTGCTTGGGATGTGTCTATATGAACTGTGTACTATTTGCTTCTGTTATTGTCCTTACAATATTTTATTGTCTTATTTTCTGTAACAATTTTCCATGGATTCTTTGGGCTTAAGGTATATTAAAAGGGAGACTATGATTCTGGGACTTCCCTGGTGATGCAGTGGTTAAGAATTTGCCTGCCAATGCAGGGGACACGGGTTCGATCCCCGGTCCGGGAAGATCCCACGTGCCACGGAGCAACTAAGCCAGGGGACCACAACTACTGAGCCTGTGCACCACAACTACTGAAGCCGGTGTGCCTTGAGTCCGTGCGCCATTTATTTTTTGGAGAATAAAACCACCTCTGAGTGATTAAAATTTAGACCAGCTAGTCAAAATGCTTTATCACCTGTTCTTCTAAAACACTGATCAACAGAACAAGTTTTACTAGGGATAACAGTGTAATTGTATTCTAGAGTTCATATCAGCAATATGGTTTATGACGTTGATGCTGGATCAGGACATTTCAATGGTATAACTGCTATTAATTGTCTGTTTGTTCAACGATTAAAGTCTCACGTGATCTGAGTTCAGACTGGAGTCATCCTGGTTGGTTTCTGTCTATTGCAGATTTCTTCCAGTATGAAACGACAAGAGCAATACTGCATATTTTATAAAATGTCTGCAAACTAAATGATGATGTAATCTACATTCAATTAATTTATACATACCCTACTGTAGAACCAGGTTTGTTACCGTGGCAGAGCTCGGTAATTATGTAAAACTGAAACCTTTATCTGCACTGGTTCAAGTCCTCTTCCTAAGAATATGTTTATAATCAACATTCTTTCACAAATGACCCAATTTAATTCACCATAGCATTCCTCATATTAACTAAATGGAAAATCCTAGGCTATATACAAATCCAGAAAGGGCCAAAAATCATCAGCCCCCATGGATTATTACAGCCCATTGCTGAGGCATTCAAATTACTTATTAAAGAACCACTATGTCCATCAACATCATCAAATTATATATTATTTCCCCAATGCTAGCCTTAACCCTGGCTCTCACAACATGAATTCCTCTTCCCATATCTTATCCACTAATTAACATAAATGTAGGCATACTATTTATATTAGCCATATCACACCTAGCCATTTATTCCATCCTCAGATCTGGATGAGCTTCACATTCAAAATACTCACTCACTGGAGCCCTAGGGACAGTAGCACACAATCTCATATGAAGTAATGGAGCAGTTATTCCATTCTCAGTCTTACTGATAAATGGATCATTTACACTTTCAACAGTAATTATTACACGAGAACACCTATGACTAATTTTCTCCTGACCCCTACCCAGAATTTGATTATCTCCGCAGTAGCAGAAATCCAATGAAGCCCCACTTGATTTAACAGAAGTAGAATCAAAACCTGTATATGTCTTCAACATAGAAAATGTAGCAGGCCCACTCACCCAGTCCTTCCTAGAGAATATGTCAATTTCCTTATAATAAACATTTCCACAGCAATCTATTTTTAGGAGCATTGGACAATCCCTAGGTGCCAGAATTATATACAGCCCAAGTCATCATTAAAACACATCTAACAACCTCCTTTCTATGAATTTGAGCATCCTACCCAGAAGTTTGATATGATTAACGTATACATCTCTTATAAAAAGTTTTTTTACTACTAACATTAGCCCTATGTATATGAGAGTTTTCACTACCTGTCATCATACCAGGCAACCCACCACAAACTTAAGAAATATGTCTGACAAAAGAGTTACTTTGATAGAGTAAATCATAGAGGTTTCAATGCTCTTATTCCTGGAATTGAATTCTTCCTAAGAATTTTACATTCTCCGTGCTACCACTTTACACCACATGCTATATAGTAAGGTTCTCTAAGTAAGCTTCAGGCCCATACCCCCAAAATGTTGTCGTATATCCTTCCTGAACTAATAAACGCTCATTGTTTTTACTATCATTCTACTGACCATTTTCTCAGGAAATATAATTATACAACAAGCTCACACTGGTTAATGGTATCCCCATTCTAATAAAAAACACGAACCCATAAGCTACAGAAGCATCCAACAAATATTTCCTAAAAAATTCCACTGCATCAATACTACTTATAATGGCTATTATCATTAATCTAATATACTCTGGTCAAAGAACACAATGAATAACAAAAATCTTTAATCCAGCAGCAGCCACCCTCATGACAATCGCCCTTGTCACAAAAGTAGGACTTTCCCCATTTCACTTCTGAGTGTCTGAAGTCACACAAGGCATCCCATGAACAACAGGCCTGATGCTATCAGCCTGACAAAATTTCCCCCCTGTCAGTTTAATATCACATGTCACCATCCATCAAGCTAAATATACTATTAATCATAGTGATATTATAAATCGTAGCTGGAGGCTGAGACAGACTTAGCCATACTCACCTGGAAAAAATTACACCCTCCTCATCAATTGCCCATATAGGATGAATAACAGCTATTATAAAGTATATTCCAATTATAACAATCCTAAACATACTAATTTATATCATAACAACACTCTCTTCTTATTTATGCCCAGATCATGTACTACAAGAGTATCATTATCACACACATGAGATAAAACACCTCCCATCAAAATCCTTTTCTTTTTTTTTGTTTGTTTTTTACATCTTTATTGGAGTATAATTGCTTTACAATGGTGTGTTAGTTTCTGCTTTTTAACAAAGTGAATCAGTTATACATATACATATGTTCCCATATCTCTTCCCTCTTGCGTCTCCCTCCCTCCCACCCTCCCTACCCACCCCTCTAGGTGGTCACAAATCACTGATCTTATCTCCCTGTGCTATGGGCTGCTTCCCACTAGCTATCTACCTTACGTTTGGTAGTGTATATATGTCCATGCCACTCTCTCGCTTTGTCACAGCTTACCCTTCCCCCTCCCCATATCCTCAAGTCCATTCTCTAGTAGGTCTGTGTCTTTATTCCTGTCTTACCCCCAGGTTCTTCATGACACCATTATAGTATCATTAGGACATCACCCATCACTGTCAGGGTTTTTACCCAAATGAATAATTATCCAAGAGATAACAAAAATGACAACATCATTCTACCAACACTAATAGCCATCACAGCAGTCCTCAGCATATATATTTACTTGCAGCTAACATACTCCACATCACTAACTATATTCTCTTCATGAAACAACACAAAAACAAAACAATTTGAACATACAGAGAAATAACCTTCCTATCATTACGAATCATAATACCCACACGATTATTACACTAACACCCATTCTGTTGGTGCTGCACTAGGAATTTAGGTTAGTTCAGACCAAGAGCTTTCAAAACCCTAAACAAGTAAAATTTACTTAATTTCTAAAAATAAGGATTGCAAGACTTTATCCTACATCAATTGAATGTAAAGCAAACATTGTAATTAAGCCAAATCTTTACGAGACTGATGAGTTTTAGCCCCAGGAAACTTTAGTTAACAGGCAAATCCTCTAGTCAACTGGCTTCAGTCTACTTCTGCTTCATTTGAGAAAGAAAAAAAAGGCAGGAAAATCACCGGCAGAATTGAAGCTGCTTCTCTAAAGTTACAATTCAATTTGTTGATTCACCACAGGGTTTGCCAGAAAGAGGGTTCAATCTCTGTCTTTACATTTACAGTCGAATGCTAACTCAGTCTTTTTACCTCTGTTCATACACTGCTGATTATTTTCAACAAATCACAAAGATATCAGCATTTTATATTTACTATTTGGTGCTTGACCTGGAGTAGCAGGCAGCACCTTAAGTATATTAATGCAGGCTGAGCTATGCTAACCTGGAGCACTACTTGGAGATGCCCAAATCTGTAAGGTAGTCATAACAGTCCCTGCACTTGTAATAATTTTCTTTATAGTTATACCCATTATGATTGCAGGGTTTGAAAATGGACTTGGGCCACTAACAACTCGGACACCTGAGGTAGCATTTCCCCGAATAAATCATATAAACTTTTGACTACTTCCCCCATCATTCTTACTTCTACTCATATCACCAATTGTAGAAGCTGGTTCTGGTACCAGTGGAACCGTATATTCAGCTCTAGCCTGCAACCTGGCCCACGCAGGAGCCTCTGTCAACCTAACCATTTTCTCCTTACATTTAGCAGGTGTCTCTTCAATTCTTGGTATTATTACTTTTATTACTATAGTCTTTCATACAAAACCAGCAGTCATATCGCAATACCAAACACCACTATTAGTTTAATCTTCCCCAACTATAGCCATCTTAATATAATTACCAATGTCAGTCCGAGCAGCCAGAATTGCCATACTGTTAAGAGATAGAAGTCTAAACACTACTTTCTTTGACCCTGCAGGAGGAGACCGAATCCTACACCAACACCTGTTTTGATTCTTTGGTCACCCTGAAGTCTGTATTCATGGCCTACCAGGGTTTGTTATAAAGTCACATATCATTACATACTATTTAGGACAAAAAGTGCCTTTCAGCTATTTGGGAATAGTATGAGTCATGTCCACTGGCTTTTTAGGATTTCTCTTGTGGGCCCATCATATGTTTACCATGGGGATAGCTGTCAACTCAGGAGCACACTTTGCATCAGCTACCGTAATTACTTCTATCCCTACAGGAGTAAAAGTATCTAGCTGATTAGCAGCTCTCTCTTTAATTTTTCTTTTTTTTCTTTTCTTTTTTTTGGCTGCGTTGGGTCTTGGTTGCTGCACGTGGGCTTTCTCTGCTTGCGGTGAGCGGCGGCTACTCTTCGTTGCAGTGCACGGCCTTTTCATTGCAGTGGCTTCTCTTGTTGCAGAGCACGGCCTCTAGGCTCGTGGGCTTCAGTAGTTGTGGTTGCGGGCTCTAGAGGGCAGGCTCAGTAGTTGCATCGTACGGGCTTTTTGCTCCGTGGCATGTGGAATCTTCCCAGACGTGGGCTCAAACCCGTGTCCCCTGCATTGGCAGGTGAATTCTTAACCACTGCGTCACCAGGGAAGTCCCTGCTTAGCAACTGTTCACGGAGGTAATACTATATGACCTCCCACTATATTATGAGTTTTAGGCTTCAGTTTTTCTTTTTACAGTAAGTGGTTTGACAGGAATCATCTTAGCCAATTCATCCCCAGAAATTGTCCTCCAAGATACATACTATGTAGTAGCACACTTCCATGACCTAATGTCCATGGGAGCAGGCTTCACTATTAGAGGAGGCTTCCTACACTGATTCCCACTATTCTCAGGTTATACAGTTAACTCAGCATGAGCAAAAATTCACTTCACAAGTATATTTATAGTAGTAAATATGACTTCCTGCAGCACTTTCTTGGCCTCTCAGGGATGTCACTACGTTAGTCTGAGTACCCTGAGGCACACACAACATGAAGTATTTTGTCTTTAGGCATATTCATCTCAGTAGCAGCGGTAATGCTAATAATCTTCATACTTTGAAAAGCTTTTGCGTCTAAACAAGAAGTATTAGCAGTGGAAACTGCTACTCCTAACCTAGAATGGTTACACCAGTGCTCTACACCATATCCTATGTTTCAAGATCCTACCTATGTAAATGTAAAATAAGGAAGGACTCAAGTCCTTTTCAACCAGTTTCAAGCCAACACAATAACAGTTATCTCTTTCTCAATAAATGAGATAAAAGTAAAAAGTGATGTAGCTTTGTCAAAGTTAAATCATAGGCTAAAATCCTGTATATCACTAAGGCATATCAATTTCATCTAGGCTCTCAAGACACAACATCATCGATTATGGAAGAACAATCCTAAACTTACTAATTTATATCATAACAACATCATCATTCATCATTGTGAATCCTTTACATGATACATGAAATCAATAACTCTTCCCAAACCATAAAGAAATATGGGTCAGTAATGATACTGAAGCTACAAATACACATATTATGAAGATTTAAATGTTGACGCCTCTGTAATCCCCACATCAGAGCTAAAACCAGGAGAATAATGACTAATAGAAGTCAACAACCGAGTAGTTAGAGATAGTCATTGAATATTAGTTAGTTTCATCTGAAATTGTTGTACACCCCTGAGCTCTTCCTTCTTAGGCATAAAAAGAGCTGCCATCGCAGGACGCCTAAATTAAAGAGTCCTAATACTAACAAGACCAGGCCTATGTTGTGAAAAAGTTATTCCACCACCCCTACAGAATTTGTTCTTGTCATTGTTCACATTTGAGCCATTCTAATGGGTGTCTCCAGCAGCCCAGTGGTGGAGGGGGGTTGGGAAAGATGCAGAGCTTCCCGACGGAACCACAGGACCTGGCATTCTGGGAAATTCAAAAGTGCTAGTCCAGTTCTGGCAATCTGAACTCTTCCTCCTCAAAGCTGAAGTCTGAGAGACAGTCTTCCTCCCTTTGGCCACACGGCTGACAAGAAAAGTAGCTGACCTGCAAAATGAGCACCAGTTAGGGTGGGGGTAGGGGAACACACCTTACAATTATGCTAAAATGTTGCCATTTCCTCCAAACTCTCAGTATTCACGTCTCATTATTCATTCAGCACTCTATTATTAGCGGGTCACCACTGAGTCAGGGATGACTCCAGAACTTCTGTAGGAGGGGTTTGGGGCAGGTGAGCAATTCATTCTGGGAAAGAGAGTCTAAAACCACGTGAATGACCCTTTACATTAGCATGGGGAATCTTCCCCCATCCCACCTTGTCTCAACAGAGCCATTAATCTAGAAAAAACTACAGTGTCACTTTTCAGAGGTCTACCCTGTGTGCACACATGGAGAAGACACTTAGAATGTTAAAGTCAGCATGTTAAGTAATTTTCTTGAAATACTGGAACTAGCACCCAGTTTACTTGCTTCACAGTCCTTTTCATAATCTATTTAATTTTAGTCCTTTTTAATTGTCTGGTACACCTTTAACACCTAAACTCCAAGAGAGAAGGAGCTTCACCTTATTTTCAGTGCCTAGCACATAATGGTTTCTAAATGGAACTGATTCCAAGATTGGCCTCATTTAGGAGTGGATCTGTTGTTATAATCAGGTTTCCAAAATCTTTAGTATCAATACGGAATCCTTTCCTCTCACATTTCACAAGAAGCTAGACTTCTGAAACCCCAAACATGGATACGTTTCAAATTTCCTTCACTGATTTAAATTGAATTAAAATAAATTATTTTGTACAGGAAAAACTTTCAAATTTTTTTCATTTTTCAGAACAAAACCACCTTTTCTTTCTCTACTTTCGTCCCTTCAAAACAAGCTTTGCAACATTGGGGTAAGTTAAATAATCAGAAATCTAGCCCTAAATTAAGCTCTCAATTACATGAAACACATTTTTTGCTCCTTTTAAATAAAAATCCTATATGCAGTACATTAATGTTTTCTTTCCGAAATTACGTTGACAACTTAATCCCTAATTCGACGCATTCATATAATTGACTTACAGAAAGGTTCTTTGGCAAATTATTTAACATAAGATATATATGAGACGCTGAGATCTGGGTAATATACCTTACTTGAAAGTAATATACCTTACTTGAATATACCTTACTTGAAAAACTATGAATAGTTTTTATGTAGTGTAACATAATCACAGTGTAGCATATTCACACTTAAGACCATAGTTACTTTGTTCCCAAATACCTGCAATTCTATTTGAGGGAAGTTCTAAAAGGCCTGTGTCTTCTCCTGTGTCCACTACTGTAGACGTACACTGATGACCCTCAATCCTGCTCTCCAAACTTCAAATAAGGGGCCAGATACAAGGCTCGGGAGTTGGAAAAGTCCTAGGAATTCCCTGCCTCAAAAGCAGTTTCAGAGTTTCACCTTTTCCTAAGGAAGACAGAACTGAATAGATATGCTGAAGTCTTCCAAATCCTGCTGGTTGTTTTGAATTATGGCTACACTGGCTGTGTACCCCTTGAGCTTTTATCTCCACATACTTGAATTAAACCCTGTAGTTCCCCTTCGGTTCCAGCATCTGTGACCTCTTCAACAGGGTCTAGATGCCACACCTGTTTTAACACTTTCTGAAATAAAGTTAACAAGGATCAATCCAGAAGTTTTCTTGTTCTAAAACTTCCTGTATACAATGGTAGCACCCAATAATTAGATATTCTTTTGACTTCTAAAAGCAGAAAATAAGAGCATTTTCCTAGAAGTTCCCTCATCTGACACTTCAGTTTTTATCATAATTATTTGTGAAAAAATATATAAGATGTAACAACTTTGGTTCAAAAACTTTATGATCTTAGAAATAAGAGCTAAGGAATAATGACATAGAAATTAAAAGCTGTGGAAACAAAAATGTTCAATCACAATACAATTATATAGGAAGGCATTAGGTGGGGGTCAAAGAGAGTTCAAACCTGGGATAGATACCACCGGACTATAATAGATACTTCACATTAGAAGCAAGGCAAATGCCTACTCCTTGGGACCAAAATTCTACCAGATACAATGAACAAGGCTTTGCAGACACAGACAGAAGGAGAGAGCATTTGAACCCTGTACTGGCAGAGACTGGCCCATGTACCGTTTGGACAATACAGCTTTCCTCAAGGCAAGCTAGAGCCACCAGGCTTTTTGGTCCAAGGAGTTTTGGGTACATATAAGGAGTACCTTGGCATATTAGGCACAAACAACCCAGGCGTTTAGTTTGGTTCTTAAAGGTTGTTAACAATAGTTGACAGCTGATGGAGATTCTGCCTGATGACCAGGGAAGTCAAACTTCACTGGAAGGACTACCCAGGCTGGAAGGCCAAGACCAATCAAGGGTCAACTCTTACAAGCAAATAAGGTCTCTGACAACTTACCTAGGATTTCTCAGTCTCTAAGCCTGCAGGGCTGTGAAGCAGGGGAGCAATTCTGTTCCGGGAATCTACTAATCATAAAGTTTCCTTTGGGCACAGCCTGTGACATTCTCACTGCTGTATAACTCGATAAGGAACACAATCAACGTTATTCAATAGCATGACCAGTTTCAAGGCTCACAAAAACGTAGCCGATTATTATATAAGAATCATACTCACCCAATATATCAGAAATGAAAACTGAAACTAAACTGACTCCAAAAACATAATTTAATAAACTCTTCAACAAGAAAACAGTAATAATAATAGTCAATATATTTTGTCTGCTTACTATGTTTCAGGCATAGTTCTAAGCTTTTTACATTCATCATCTCATTTACTCTTACAATATCCCCCATTTGGTGGTAAGCTGAATTACTAACCCTATTTGCAGATAAGGAAATTGCAGCTTAGAGATATTAAATACCTTCCAATGTCTCTGGCTGGAAAAACCTAAAATTGCAAGAGCCACAACAACAAAATCTAAGAGACAAAGTTAGGACTTAAACACAGGTGTCCAAGGCTTATAATCACTACACTATTCTGTATGATAAGCAAGCAATTGAGGAAGAAGTGGATCAAACACTTTCTGTATGAACTGAGGCAAGTCATTCTACATCTAAACACTGGGAACAATAATATTTGCTGTCGTTTTTCTCATAAATGACACAAAGAACAAATGTAAGACTCCTGCTGTGAAAGCATCTGGTGATTGGAAGAATATGTAATGTTTTAGATAACCATTATTTTCATCCAATTAACTTTTCAAATAAGTTTATTTGCTCACTGAAACTGAAGCACTTCAAGGACAATCAAAAAGGTCTTACCTAAAACCACAATCAGCAGTTTCTGGATGCATCTGTCATAGCTTTCTGAATAGCAAGCTTCTGGGTTACCTTCCTTTACATAAGGAATGATAATGATCCTAAATCCAACCAAAAGAGAAAAATTTTAAATGCCTATATGAATAACTGATTTCTAGGTTATATGTTTAAAACTAAAAATGCATCTGTGATTCTTAGGTCATTATCTTAGTGATTAAGGGCAGGCACAACACTGGGGTACAGGTGAATGTCTCTGTTGCAGGTATACCCTGGCATGGCACATTTTACTGCTGAGATCTATTCTGGAAGTTCCTAAAATACTAGACGGGAAATGCAAACCAAAAACGTGGCACAAATCTCATATTACTCACAGATTTCAAATACACAAGCTGAGGCTACACTGCTACAGACCCTGCTCTCGTGTGCGTAAAGGGCTGGATTCATACAGTGAGATAGATTTGGTGGTAGTGCAGATGATCTGGCCTCTCCTCAACCATCACCCACTCAGGTGGATGGTGGAGGCTCCTCCACTCCATTCGCTAACAGCCCTGCCTCTGACTTAAAACCCTAAGCCCAAGTGCCTTGAATTCTAGGAAAAAACTCAGTACCAATCGGAATCCCCTTTCTAGGGATCTACATTTACTCTTTATTCTCAGGCCCTTCTATAGGAGGCAAAGGACTGAACATTTACACATGAGTTTATTTCAATCTTCAGACAATGATTTTGTTGGTATAACTGTAGGCCAGAAGGCATGTGTATCTGAAGGACTATTTTAGTACAAAACAAATTATTAACCAAAAAAAAAACAAAACAACTAATTTTCCCTCCTCCTGAGCTTCTTGGCAGGCAGTCAGTTCTAAAATTCTAAAGTTTAAGGTGCTGTCAGGTATTGCCTAAGATAAAAACCTATATTGTCGAGCAGACAAATTCTGCCCAGGGCTTTAGTTGCTTAGAAAAGGTGATGATGTATCTGAAAAGTTGAGTTTCAGAAAGAAAGGAAAAAAGAGAAATCCCACTCCCTCACCTCCCCACACACACACATATTGGAAAACAGACCTTCCTCCAACTTATCAAAGTTTCCTCAACCATGTCAACTCTGGGACTCCTGCACTCGTGGGAGGTCAACACCACCTCTAAAGCACAGAAGAACTTCAGGCTTTGCTTCTTTAGTGGTGTCACAATATCTGTATTTTCCCTTTCTTCAAGGTTAGAAAGATCCTGAAGCTGTTAGGATTTTGAAGTAAAGGCTAGACTTCAACATATACTGTTGTTAGAAATAAAAAGTAAACTCCAGCAATCCCAGGTAATAGTTTAAGTATGCTATAGCTTCAAAATCAACTGAGACTTGCAGATAAATGAATAGATATGGACAACTATTTTTTATTATATGCCATACAAATACTGGAGAAAATTATGGACACCACCATCCAAGTCATTGAGATTATCACTAATTCTAGGTGGCAGGCCAATGCTCAGATACTTCCAGGTGGAAACCTCTCACATCTCCTCCCCATAGCCCTGTTCTATTCTTCTCTCTAAAGTCTAGGAGTTCAATGTTGAAAAGAGTCTGGTTAGTCAAAGAAAATCTACAGAGTTTACCTTGATGATCCTTTTTGACCACCCATGGAAACCAAAGTAGTAATTTGCCAATTCTTGGCATCTGGAGCTGTTTAGGGCAAGGGTATTATGTTGAACCGCCTTATGTCTGGTGCCGAGATGAACCTAAAGACATAAAAGACCTAAAAATATCACGCCCCTACAGAGAGATTTATTTTGGATACACCTGAGATTTATCAATACCAATTTCATAGAGTGGTTGTGAAGATTAAGTAGGACATTTTAAGCAATGAGTTCACAGTGAGCCCTAAATACATGTTATTTATTATTTTTAAGTCAGTACTTTTCTGCATTATTTCCAGGGCCCCTGATTAACCGGAAGTTTCCCTGACCTCTGGTGGTGAAAGTGATGATGAAAGCAACCAAGGAAACCCAGCAGAAGCCTATTATGGGGCTGGGGGTAAGCAAAGGAAGTGAACTGTTTTAGTAGTCTCATCATGTAGCTCCTGCTTGAGAATATGACCTGAAGAGGAGGTAAGAAGGACCTGCCACTGAATTAGGACCTTAACCTGTAGCACCCCCTCCCAAATTACTAACCCCTGTTAGAACAGGGAATACATATACCTCTATAAACGCAAAAAAGCAACCAAAGCTTCTTTGAGAGTGCAAATATTTCCAGTCTTAACTCTCTAAAGAACTTACATATTACTGTGGATTTTTTACATCACTAGTTCTTTCTTAAACGTCTATTTCCATTTTGAACAGGGTGTAGTATATTAATATAGTCATAAAAATTCAAATAACACAAATAAAGTCAAAGCATTGTTAATTCTTTATTGATTTGTTTGTGCATCTTCCTCTGTCACTAGTTTATGAGCTCCTTAAGTGCTTGAAGGAACCATATATTATTCTTCCCTTGTTAACAAGAAACAAGCATAGATCTTGCCATATAATAGAGGAGTGATGGTCTGTTGACTGAGTGAATGAATGAGTATATAAGAAAATGAAATTACTTTCTCCAACTGAAGCTGCCTGCTGGGAAGGAGAAATGAAGACTAATTTTTAAATATTGAGTGTCGCATGGCTGGCTAGGCCCTGTAAGGTGAGTCATAATGGAGCTGTCCTGGACAATTAGGAGTCTTCAGAAGGGCTCTGAGCCCCTGGATAGTAGAGACAGTTCACATCTGGGATAACCTTGCCACAGCTCTTGCTGGAAAACATTTCCCTTCATGCTACTGAGAAAAACTCAGATACATTAGGCCTTTCCTTCATTTTATTTTAAAATGTTATTCTCTTTTCTGTATTTATAAAAAACACAGGGGAAAATAGATAAGTATGTATACCTGCCAATGAATAAAATAACACATAATTGGAACTTCCGTGCGGGTGCAGTGATTAAGACTCTGTGGTCCCAATGCAGGGGGCCCAGGTTTGATCCCTGGTCAGGGAACTAGGTCTCACATGCATGCTGCAACTAAGAGTTCTCACGCCACATTTAAGGAGCCTGCGAGCCACAACTAAAGGAGCTTGCCTGCTGCAACTGGGGAGCCCAGATGCCACAACTGGGGAGCCCTTGAGCCGCAACTAAGGAGCCCATCTGCTGCAACTGAGACCCGGTGCAAACAAATAAATAAATAAAATTGAAAAAGAACGCATAAGTAAAGTAGGAAACAATTTCAGGGGTGTGGGTAGTAAACTAAGGCTCTGAATTAAATAAGGAAATCTAATACAAATGCCCTTTCCTCTCAACTCTATAGTGACTTGGAGAATATTTTCTTCATTACTCTAACAGTGACAGGCTTTATGCTGTGAAAATCTCACAACCTACGCTTATGGAATGGTCTTAATGTCCAATATAAGAAAAGAACTCATTACTCACAACTGATACCAAGTAACTGTTTCACAGTCTTTCCAGGACCATCTGTAATATCTGAGTGGTTATGTGAAATGGTCGCAGGGTCTGCAAAAAAAAGAATGCCTGAAACAAAATCATTTCAATCCCAGGGAGTACAGCCAGGATTGAAGAGGGTGTTAAACAGGGTACAGAAGTGGGAGGTAGTGTACCTGGAGTCCCATCTGAGGAGAGTTCTCAGATTCAATAAAGGTGAAATCAGTGAGTAAAGAAATATGGGTGAGAAGAGGCAGCAAGGGCAGTAGGAAGTAGCCAGAGCAAGAAGCCAATCCGAGAAGAAACACAATTATAAAGGGAAAGGTCTGGGAAATCTAAGCCTCACTCACTTATTCAGAGGAATTGAAAAGGTCCTTAACATAATGAAATGTTAATTCTGGGAAAGTAAAATTGGATGGCATGTTCATATGGAATAAGGTTTCTACAATGCATTAAAGAATATTTTAACCATTTTCTGGAATCTGAAGGGAGTTTTGAATAGGCAGTTTGAGAATGATGATGATGATGAAGCCTCCCTTATGTTACATCTGACAAAAGTTTGTCAAGCTCGGGACTTCCCTGGTGGCACAGTGGTTAAGAGTCCGTCTGCCAGTGCAGGGGATACGGGTTCGATCCCTAGTCCAGGAAAATCACACATGCCGCAGAGCAACTAAGCCCGTGTGCCACAACTACTGAGCCTGTGTTTTAGAGCCTGTGAGCCACAACTACTGAAATCCGTGTGCCTAGAACCCGTGCTCCGCAAGAAGAGAAGCCATCGCCATGAGAAGCCCACGCATGACAACGAAGAGCAATCCCCGCTCGCCACAAATAGAGAAAGCCGGGGCGCAGCAACAAGACCCAACGCAGCCAGAAATAAATAAATAATTAATTAATTAATTTTGAAAAATTGTCACCCTCACACATTTAAAATCCACATAAAAGTAAATATAAGGAAGACTCTTGTGAATATTTCTTAAATTTAGGGGCAGCATAAAATGACATGGGGTTTAACATCAGTTAAGTTATGGTTTGGCCTCTAGTTTCCACATCTACTGTCATGAACCTTAAATAAGTCACTTAACCATCCTCAGTTTGAGTTTCTTCTTCTAAGAAAAAAGAAACAACTGTGGAACTGGGAGATCAGTGGAGCAGTGCATCTGAGTGTATTCTGTACACCACAGTGCTGTACAAACGGTGGCCTTTCCACCCTCGCCCCCCACCCCGGGATCTTAGTTCCCAGACCTGGGATTGAATCCGGGCCCTCAGCAGTGAAAGTGCAGAGTCCTAACCACTGGACCGCCAGGGAATTCCCGATGGCCTATTAGTTTTAAATTCAGCACTTCATCCCAGTAGAGCGAAGAATTCCACATTTGGACCCACCTTCACTGGAGATGTGTGAAAAAGCTGCTTCTGGTCGCATGCCTTTTGGGCTCTCTGGGCATCCCTTAGCTGAATAAAACTTGATGATGGCATAGAACCCAGGACCACCCACTGCTGTGTTTGGGAAGACTCGGACCGAATACAGAAGGCCAAACTGGGAGAAGACTGTGAACAGAGAATGCTGTAGGGTGGTCCCACGCTAAGTAAGTGCAGGAAATTTCAGGCCCAGGAAACCAAACCGCCCATTCCCTTATATTCCCCCAGCCCTTCGCCACACGTAACTGTGGTGAGGCTGCAACTCCAAACACTTCTCATTTCATGAACAACGTTCCCTCTGAAATCCTAAGCTTCGAGAAGCATTAGGAGGCAATGTCTTTTGTTGGGGACTAACTCTCAAAAATCTATGGGGGCGAGCTGACTGCTCAGGTCGGCTCTAGAACTAAGATTCCTCTCAGTGGAGACCACAGGCAAATGAGGTACTGAAACAGTACCCCGGGGCGCCCAGTTACTGGGGTGCGGGGCGGCTTCCTCCACCCAGCCCTCCGCTCCGGCTCGTCTCACTTGCAAGGCCTCGGCCGTGGGTCCAGAGCTCAGCTCCCACACCAGCAAGGTTTTGTCACCCGCGATTGGAACCGCAAAAGGTACCAAGTGCAGCATCCTACAGTCATCGCGTGTGTGCAGCTCAGGGCGCAAGCGGACTGCTCCAGGAAACGCGAGCCTGCGCTTTTTAAAAAGTTAGTGCCAATAAATCTAATATATAGAAAAATAGTGGAAAGGCCCTGAGTGTTTTGTGGATAGAAAAGCTTGAGATTCGGAGCAAGTTCAGACCTGGACAGTCTAAGAATAAACTAGCTCTCCATTCCATTAGGAGGGCTAGGTAGCAGCTTCTGGTTATGGAACCAGAAACTCTCAGGCTCCAAATAAGACATAAAACAGCATCACTTGTACTCTTTATAAAATTGCGGAAACAAACAAAATAAACAAAAATATATTTACACCTGTCGTATAAGACAAAGGGTACTTGAGACCTAATGTATATAAAATCAGTTTACAAACTGTGAGGCACTATATCAATAAGTTCTCATTTGCAGAGGGCACAGCGTAGGATATGAGGCCAGTAATGTTAATTCCCTTCCCCCATCCATTCCTTTCTCTTGTTCCTTTATGTATGCAGATCAGTTACACTATTAAGCTAACAATGTAACTGAGCTATTATTAGCTTAATAATGTAACCAAGAATCTGATTTTTAGCAAGGGGGTAGTTCTTAGAAAATTAGGGAGCTGGAACTCTGAATGTATGAATTAAAATAATGCAATTACATCATGAATTTTAAAATTTATCATCATTGATTAAAAATTAAAATATTAAATTAAAAATTTATTTTCCCACGGTTGAGACACACCGCAACATGTGACGTCTGTCAGGCATCCACTGTCAGAACACAGCTTGACTGTCTGACAGACAACCTCAATAATGTTTTTAAATTGGCAGAGGCAGCAGGCCATACGGCTAGGTAAGATCCTATAAATGGAAACATAGGTAATTAAATTCGTGGTAAAAGAGTTACTTGAGTAGGTAGAAGAGGTAGGCCAAGGCCACCACAGACCTGTGCAAAAAGGAGTTCTTGGGGCATATGGACTGGAGAACTGAATAGGCGCCGGTTGGACAATTGCTGCTCTTGACTGTTGTAAATAAATATAGAGGAGAGAGGTGCCCAACAGAAGGATGAGGATGGCAGTACGTATGGTATGCCTAGGAAAAAGGGAATAGAGATTAGAATTGGGTGACATTGATCTGTAGTTTAATTCAGAAGTATCTCCTTCCAATCCGAAATCCTCACTTTGGGTTGAGAATACACAGGAAGAAGGCAGACTTCTAAGAAGAGTCTGAATAAGGCCACACCTTCTGTAGTCCCTTTCTCAGGTCCTATCTGTGAGTAGTAATATATTACAAGTTATTCTAGTAATAAAAAAGCATCATGTGGTTAAACAATAACAGAGATCGCATTGGCCAAATCTTGACAAAAGGAACATTCTAAAGAATAACATTATCATTATAATAAGGTATAACATAGTTAATTTTTAAAAAAGCACGTGAGTTCATAATGATACTCAAATGAAAATTGGGGAACTCTTCTTTATAGAATAATGTCAGCTAATAAATGCACAAGGAATGATAGAATAAGAAAAGTGTCATTTTGCAACTATCAATGTAATAATCGATTCAGACAAGGATTATCATTGATGCACAGTTGGGTGAAGAGTTGTTTGAAAGTAGGATCTTCACTGATCCCAAAGTATCACCCCACATATTATTTATCAACTACCAAGGGGAAAAATAACTTTACAATGGAGAGACATGGAAGATACCACATTAATCAAGTGATCAAACTTCGCACTGGGCCACCTGAAGTGCTGAAGTATGAAGAATACATCACCTATATAATATTCTTCCACAAAATGTTTACTTTGAATCTAATGAGGAAACAGACAAATCCAGATTGTGGGGAAATATACAAGACAACTGGCTTAGACTCTTCAAAAATGCCAATGTCATAAAGACCAAAAAAAAAGAAAATGGTAGGGAAATATTCTAGATTAAAGGAAACAAAGATGTAACATGCAATGCCTAATCTTTAATTGGACCCTGTATCAAAACAAAACAGACTTAAAGAATATTATTGGCTTCTGGCCAAGATGAAGTAACAAGGACCAATTTAATCTCCCACCTGAAACAATGAAAACGTCAAACAGAACATATGAAACAAAAGGTTTCAAGAAACTGGACCTCAGGCAATAAAGTTCAGTGATTCCGCAAGAGATGGGAAACAAATGAAGTGATCCCTATAATTGCCCTAACTTACTTCTCTGAGAGAGTTTCCAGGTCATGGTACAGGGAAGAGAAGTCCAGGCAGAGACTGGTGGACTCCATGACTGAGGAAATGAAGCTAAGAGTTTGGGAAAACCAAGGTAACTAGAGTTCACAAAGCAGACTATCAGAGACAAAAGAAGTGCACAGACAAAGAACTCTGGAGATATGCAGAGGGATCTCTTGAGAATTCAACAAAGTATTGGTCAGTACATTTGTGTGAGGAATTACTTGATGCCAGGAAAAGGACCACATGGAAGGATTAATAATAACTGGATATCACACAGGGTTGTAGGAATAGTACCTGTTCCTATAAGTCAGACTCGAAAACCTCATGATACTCAGAAAGGACTTGTCTCAGTAGTTGCAAACAATGAGCTCCAGACTAAAGGCTACTTGGACTCCTACCCAACGAATCTTAAAAGCTAGACCTAAAAGAATAAAATTGTTTTGAGTAACTTAATTTCACCCAAAACAAAGCCCAAGCATTTTACAGGAATATAAATATACATAGCACACAAGAAACTAAAACTCACAATATCTGGGATCATATGAAAAACTGCCAAGCATGCAAAGAAGTAGGAAAATATGCCCCATAGTGAGGGGAAAAGGCAATCAATCAAAACTAACCCATAATCTATACAGATGTTAGAATTGGCAGAAAAGAACATTTTAAAAGTTATTATACCTGAAGAAAAGTTACTGTAACTGTATTTCATATGTTAAAAAAACCCATTCTAAATATTGAAAATGTTATGTACAGGCATGGAAAATGTAAAACAGACCTAAATTGAGCTTCTAGAAATTAAAATCTATGTCTAAATTAAAACGACATTGAACGAGGTTAATGGCAGATTAGACACTTCAGAAGAAAGGGTCAGTGAACATTAAGGCATAGTAATAGAAACAGTCCAAAATGAAACAAAAAGAGTAACAAAACAATAACAAAAATGAATAGAGCATCAGTGAGTTGTGCAACAACTTCAAGTGGCCTAATACATGCGTACTTAGAGTCCATGAAGGAGAGGAAAAATACAACAACTTGAAGAAACAATATCCAAAATTTTTCCAAATTCGTAAACACAATAATCCCACTAAGTCAAGAAGATCAATGAACTTAAAGCATAATAAACATGGAAAAAACTACACCAAGGCACAAAAAATAATCGAATTGCTCAAAACATGCAATAAGGAAAAAAAATTAAAAGCAGCCAGAGGAAAAAATTATACACTACATACAGAGGAACAAAGATAACAATGACAGCAGAATTCTTGTTGGAAACAATGTAAATGAGAACTCAGCTGAATCACATCTTTAAAGCAGTGAATTGAATTCTATCAAGCTAGAATTCTATACCCAAATCTGTTAAAACAAAAGAAAAATAAAGACTATTTCAGACATACAAAAGCTGAAAGAATTCATTACTAGTAGACTTTCACTTTAAGAAATGTTAAAAGAAGTATTTTCAGGCAGAAGGAAAATGACACCAGATTGGAATATGGATCTACACAAAAGATTAAGAATACAGGAATTGGGAATTCCATGGCGGTTCAGTGGTTAAGAATCTGCCTGCCAATGTAGGGGACATGGGTTCAATCCCTGGTCCGGGAAGATCCCATATGCCGTGGAGCAACTACGCCCGTACGTCACAACTACTGAGCCCACACTCTAGAGCCTGTGTGCCACAACTGTGAAGCCCATGCACCTAGAGCCTGTGCTCTGCAACAAGAGAAGCCATCCAGTTAGAAGCTGGAGCACCTCAATGAAGAGTAGCCCTTGCTCACCGCAACTAGAGAAAGCGCAGGTGAAGCAAAAGAGACTCAACGCAGCAAAAATAAATTATACTTAAAAAAATTATACTTAGAGTCCATGAAGGAGAGGAAAAATACAACAACTTGAAGAAATAATATCCAAAATTTTTCCAAATTCGTAAACACAATAATCCCACTAAGTCAAGAAGATCAATGAACTTAAAAATTATACTTAAAAAAAAAAAAACTTAAAAATTATACTTAAAAAAATTTTTAAAGGATTTTAGGCATTCAATATATGTCTCTGACCACAATGGAATTAAATTAGATATTAAAAAATTCAAAAAATACAAAATATCAAAAAATTCAAAAAATCTCCAAATATTTGGAAACTAAACAACACACTTCTGAGTAACTTTTTGGTCAAAGAAGAAATCAAAAGGGAAATCAGAAACTATTTTGAACTCACTGAAATTGAAAACATAATATGTCAACATGTGGGATATTGCTAACGCTGTACTCAGCTTCCTCAACTTCCACCTTAAACTGGAAAAAAGCAAGCAAGTTTATCACAGAATAAGAGAAGAAAGAACACAATAAAGATCAAAGTAGAAATAAATAAAATGGAAAACAGAAAAATACTATAGATAGTAAAAGGATAATAAGAGAATATTATAGAATACTTTATACCAATAAATTCAAGATGAAATGGAAAAAATTCCTTGAAAGACATGCACTACTAAAGTTTATTAAAGAATAAAGATATTAAAGAAATTGGATGTGCAGTGTAAAACCTTCCAACAAAGAAAGCTTCAAGTCCAGGTGGCTTAACTGATAAATTCTACTGAACATTTAAGGAATAAAATAATGCCAATTCTACACAAACTCTACCAGAAAGTTGAAGAGAAGGGAATACTTCCCAACTTTTTTATAAGGCTAACTTTCACTGTATCAAGATTAGACAATGACATTACAAGAAATCTATAGACCAATATCTCACATGAACACACAGACAAAAATTCTTAATAAAATTTTAGTATATCAAATACAATAATATATAATAAGATGATACATCATGACCAAGTGGGGTTTATCTCAAGAATGAAAGGTTGGTTTAATATTTGAAAATCAATTTACCCAACTTAGTACAATAAAAAAGAAAAATCAGGACAACACTGGTGGGGCAGTGGTTAAGAATCCACCTGCCAGTGCAGGGGACATGAGTTTGAGCCCAGGTCCGGGAAGATCCCACGTGCAATGGAGCAACTAAACCCGTGCACCACAACTACTGAGCCTGTGCTCTAGAGCGCATGAGCCACAACTACTGAGCCATGTGCCACAACTAGTGAAGCCCGTGCACCTACAGCCCATGCTCTGCAGCAAGAGAAGCCACCGCAATAAGAAGCCTGCATACTGCAATGAAGAGTAGTCCCTGCTTGCCAGAACCAGAGAATGCCTGTGTGCAGCAATGAAGACCCAATTCATCCCAAAATAAATAAATTAAGTAAAGAAAAGAAGAGAAAAATCTTATAATCATTGCAACAGATGAAGGAAAACAATGAAAAAATCTAACATCCATTCCTGATTAAAGGAAAAAACAGCCCTCAGTAGACTAGGAATGGAAGGAGACTTCCTCAACTTGATAAATGACTTCTACAAAAAACCTAACATCATATTTAATGCTGAAGGACAAAGTACTTTCTCTCCAGGATCAGGACAAAGGCAAGGATGTCTGCTCTCATTACTTCTACTTGACATTGCAGTGAAGGTTCTAGCCAGTGCAATAGGGCAACAAAAAGAAAAGAGATATTCAGAATGGAAAGAAAGAAGTAAAACTATCTTTGCAGATAACATGATTATGTAGAAAACCTGATAGAATATACAAAATTGCTACTGGAACTCATAAATGAGTTTATCAAGTTTGCAGGGTACAAGATCAACATACGAAAAGATTAATTTAGCTCAACAAACTATCAGAGAGCAAAGTTTTAAAATACTACTTATAACAGAATCAAACATATAAAATACTTAGAATAAATCTGACAAAAGATGTAAGACTTGCACACTGAAAACTGTAAAATATTGCTGGGGGAAATTAAGGAAGACCTAAATAAATGGAGAGATATAATGTATTCATGGATCAGAAGATTTAATATTGTTAAGACATCAATTCTCCCCAAATTGATTTATAGATCAAAATCCCAGCAGGCTTTTCTATAGAAATTGACAAGCTAATTCTAAATTTTATATGGAAATAAAATTTAGAATAACTAAAACAACTTTAAAAAAGAACAAATTTGAAGAACTAACAGTAACTGATTTCAAGGCTTATGAAGCTACACTTTGAAGACATTGTGATAGTAGTGTAAAGATAGACAAAAAGATCAAAGGAACAGAAGAGAAAGTTCAGAAGTAGAGAGATGTGGACAACTGACTTTCAGGTTCAAAGGCATTTAAGTGGAGAAACGATAGGATTTTCTACAAATGGTGTGGAACAACTGAACATCCAGGTTCAAAAAATAAATAAATAAAAGAACTTCCATCCAAATCGTAATACAGAAATATACTATTCAGCAATAAACGGAAATTAATTACTGGTATCTACAACAATATGGATGAAGACTAAAATAATCATGCTGAGATAGAAACCAGTTAGAAAAAAGTATACACTGTATGATTCCATTAACAAAAAATTCTAGAAAATGCAAACAAAAAACAGATCAATGGTTGCGTGGCGATTGGGAAGGGCAAGGAACGATGGGTAGAAAGAATTACAAAGAGACATTATGGAACTTTCAGAGGTGATGGACATTTTGATTTTGGTGATGTCTTCCTGCTGTGTATGTATGTGTGTGTGTGAACAGAGATTATTATATGTCAATTATACCTCAAAAAGCTGTTAAAAGAAAAATTATATGAGAGAGACAACTGGGGAAATTTGAATAGCAACCCTTTATTAGGTAATATTATTGTGTAAGAATTTAATTTCTTCAATACTGTGTGTTAACAGTATTGTAGTTACATAGGGAAATAATTTTTAATATCCAGAGAGGAGGGCATCTAGCTGACAAGAGAGGGATTGCAATTGGGGCAGATGCTGTGGGAGGCTAAGGAATGAGCCTAGAGCAGTGACCAATGTGTGACGGCGTGGTGAAGATAGTCATTTGTCAGCTGACCTGACAAAGATGGTTGGAACAGACTGCTAAATGCAGGGTCCTTTCCCCATACTAATCTCATGCAATCCCCTCATCTAGCCTTGATATAACAGAAAGTTTCTACTAGCTTGCCATATTGGAGGGGGGATGGCACAGTATAAGGTACAGTAAGTTGTGTAATAAACTGTCACAATAGGGTCCTACAGAAATAGTTTTTAAACTGCAAAAAAAATGAAACTTGACCCTTCCCTCACAACATATATGAAAATTAACTCAAAATGAATCACAGACCTAAATGGAACTATACAACTTCTGGAAGAAAACATAGGAGAAAATCTTTGTGATTTTGGGTTACACAGTGGGGTCTCACAAAAAGATTTCTTAGATAAGACACAAAAAAGCACAAACCATCTGAGAAAAATTGCTAAGGGACTTCCCTGGAGGTTAAGACCCCGAGTTCCCAATGTAGGGGGCATGGGTTCCATCCCTGGTCAGGGAACTAGATCCCACATGCATGATGCAACCAAGAGTTTGCATGCCACAACTAAGAAGCCCATGAGCCGTAACTAAGGAGCTCACCTGCCGCAACTAAGACCCAGCACAACCAAATAAATTAATTAAATAAATATGAAAAAAAGAAGAATTGCTAAATTAGAGTTCATCAAAAATTTAAAACTTCTAGTCTTCAGAGACACTTTAACACAATGAAGATAAGTCACAATCTGGGAGAAGATATTTACTAAACACATATCTGAGAGAAAGGACTTTTTCCATTGCTTTTTATATAAAGCACTCTTAAAACTCAATATAAATATCAAATTAAAAATGGATTTGAACAGACACTTCATTTAAAAAGATATTTCCACATGAATAGACACTCAACATCATCAGCTATTACAGAAATGCAAAATCTGGCAAAAACTATGAGATACAACTGCACACCTACTAGAAAGGCTAAATTTTTTTTTAAAACAAATATAAGGATCAGGTGATGATGTGGAGCAACTGAAACGCGCATAGACTGCTAGTGGGAAAGCAAAAAGGCACAGGCACTTTAGAAAACAGTTTAGCAGTTTCTTAAAAAGTTAAAAATGCACTTAGCATATGATGAAGCAATCCCACCCTTAGGTATTTTACCCCAAAGAAATGAAAACATATGATCGCACAAAACATTTGTTCACACACACATGTGAGTGTTTTCAGAGGCTTTGTTCATAATAGCCAAAAATCTAGAAACAACTCAAATGTTCATCAAATGATGAATGCGTAAACAAACTGTGTACCCACACAACTAGAATACTACTCAGCAGTAAAAAGGAATGAACTACTGACAGGTTCAACAAAACAGATGAATCTCCAAAGAGACTGGTAAGTGAAAGAAGCCAAAAACAAAAGGCTACATACCACATGATTTCAGTTATAAGATATTCTGGAAAAGGCAACATTATACGGACAAAAATCAGATCGGTGGTTGCCAGGGCCTGGTAGTGGGAGGAGGATGGATTGACTAAAAAGGGACATGATGGGTCTTTTGGGAGTGCAGAAGTTTACTTGACCTCAAATGTGGTGGTGGCTACAGAACTATACATTTGTCAAAACACATCACACCGTATATTTAAACATAGTGAATTTTGTTAAATGAAAATTATACATAAATAAACCTGACTTAAGAAAATAATAAAACAAACCTAAAAAAACAACTGAGTGAAAATACATGTCAGAAAAATCAACTTACACTTTTTCCAATTCAAGGGTCATCATGAGGATGCTTTCAATTGTTGTAAGTGACACTTGTGTTGTTCCCATGTCTCTGAAGGAGAAGCCCAAACATGCATGATATAAAACCCAGACAAAAATTCTAAACTTAAAAAGATACTTAACATGTGATTACTTCAGTTCTGGCTTCTTACTTGCCATAGATGATAATTCTAAAGAACTCTTATTGAAGAAATTTAAATTTGCATCATCAAATGAATGACCTTGGTGCTGAACAGTACAATCATTTTTTATTATCCTAACTTCTCATTTTCAATTGCATCTACCACTTTGATCACTCTTTTTTAAAAAAATAATGTACTCCTTATTCCTTTTTGCTTTCTGGAATAAATAATATTCCTACATGCATCTACATATTCCATATCTATATGTGTTCTTCAACACTGTTCTCATTCTCTGCTGGCTGTCTTACCCATATATATATATATTTTTAACCGTTTTCTTTGCCAATAAGTCTTATTTTCGGTAACCCAGTTAAAATCTAAATTATGACTTTTTAGCCAGAGTACTCAATCTTTGACGAAAGTAAAAAAGAGCAGAAATTATCTCATGAGCCATGAAACTGTTGCAATACTTACAAATATTTTAATGCTGGCAATTCAAAAAGATAAGAATCTTCAACTGTTGTCAAAGGATTCTGATTGAGAATTCTGAAAAATGGAATGGAATTTAAATGATCTGCATTTTCAATTACTTCCATGAAAGCTTATATTCATTTTTTTTGGTATGGAACTTGAAAGTTAAAAAAAAATCATTTTCTGTCTTTACCTATAAATCACCCTTAGAATCTGTAAAACACTCTTTCATTGGGAACTACCCAGGACTCTAGATGATAAAGTTGAGAAGAGAAACAAACAAAAAAATAGAAAAAAAGTGGCTAGCATAGAAAAATATGCCAAAGAACTTTTCAGGTTAAAAACCCAAGAAGTGACTATGCTGGTAGGAAGACCCTGCTCTGTAAAAAAAAGTACTATTTCTACTGTCCTCCATAATTCAAGGTGTTTTTCTTTCATCTCTACAAATTTTTTAAAATTTCATGATTTAAACTACCCAGTAAAAGGTAAAAATAGGGCTAATTCCTTGGTTCTGGATCGAAAGAAGAAGAGACAAATCCAAGAGGAACTGGTGAAAGCCATACTCCCATCACAGAGTCCCATGTGTATTCTTGTATCATAGCTTTGTTACTGTGTATGTAATCACCTGTTTACTTGTCACTGTCCTAGACTGTCAGCAACTTCAGAGCAGGAACCACACTTTATTGTCATTATTATTTCTGTACCTGACATAGTGCCTAATATTTGCTAGGTATTTAATAAACATTTGCTGAATAAATAACATTTTGTTTATATATGAATAAAATAAACAAATTAATTTTGGGGAACAAAATTTTATTCCAAAATGCTGGAATAGATTTTCTTCTTAGTGCTTTCTTTTTTTTTTCTCAGTTCTTTAAAACAAATAAGGGGGGAAAAAAAACCCAGAAAAAACAGAAAGAAAGGAAAGAATATCCGATTTTAGGTTAACTCTACTCAAGAATTATTAACATACTTTTGCAGAATATTATAAAGATAATTATCAAAACTAGTATCTTTTGGGTTGCCAGCCATCTGTGATCAGCATTTAACATTTAATCCTCATAGTAACCTTATGTGATAGACATATTACCCCATTGTACAAATGAGGAAACTGAGGCCCAGAGAAGTTACATAACTTGTCCTAAGTCATCAAGCTAGTAAGAAGCAGAGCTGGAATTTGAACTCAGTTCTGACTCTAAAGCCTGTGTTTAACCTGAATGAAAAAAAAGGGGGAGTTTTAAAACATCTGGTACTTTAACCTTAATTTTGAGAGCACTAAATATAGAAATACCTTTTCAAACTTCATCTACCCATCTGGGAAAGTCTCTATAAGAATTATATTTTCTTTTTATTTATTTATTTCTCTTTTTATTTATTTTTTCCTTAATCATCTCCCCTGATAAATATTTAATTAGCCTATGGTCATTGTGACTTTAGAGATTTTAAAAAATATTGCAGGAAAATCAGTAAAAATGATGGAGGAAGGACATCTGAAAATTCATCCCTCCATAGAAGCAACAATAACAATAGCAACAACAACAAAACTGGCAAAAATAGCCAGAATCAACTTCTTCTGAACTGTGGAAATTTAACCAACATGCTTGTAGCAATTTGGGGAGCAATTTATTAAAGGAAAACAAATTCATTTCTGTAAGAACAATGAGATCTTTGTTGCTTGAACTTGTCCTTGACCTTTGCTCTCCATGCCAGTGGTAGCCTTGAAAAACAGCCCACATCCCTGGTACCAGAAGGAGCAGCATGGACTGGGAGGGCCTTCAAAGCCTCATTCCCAAAGAACTGTCATTGTTTTACATGTCTGGTGGTCCCCTGGAAGACCTCACTTGAAAGGCTTGCCTTTGACCTGACTGAGAGCTGCCTAGTAAGAAAAGCCACACCTCACGGGTAATTTCTGGAAAACATTTTCAGGCAAATATTTTAACATGGCAGTTGCATTGGGCAATGGATAACAGTTTGGGGCAAAAAACAGCCCAACCGAAAAGCTTAAAAAGAAAAGCTGAGGAATGAGATGTCCACAGAGACTTTGAAATGTGCCAATATATTCCTGGGAAACTGGAAGACCACAAGACATATTCCTGGGAATCTAGGAAAATAACTGTTAGCATTAATAAATGAGTTCAGCAAGGTTGTAGGATATAAGATCAATATTATTTCTACACACCAGCAATGAGTAATCCAAAAATGAAATTAAGAAAACAATTCCATGTGTAACGGCATCAAAAGACATAAAATACTTAGGGAAAAATTTAACCAAGTAAGCACAAGATTCACACTGAAAAGTACAAAACTGTTGAAAGAAATTGAAGAAGATCTAAATAAATATAAAGACATGCTGGATTCATGGACTGGAAGATAATCTTATTAAAATTTCACAACTTCCCAAATCGACTTATGGTTCCATTGCAATTCCTATCAAAATCCCAGCTGACCTCTTTCCAGAAATTGCCAAGCTAATTCTAAAATTCATATGGCAATTCAAGGAAACAGAATAACCAAAACAATGTTGGTAAAGAACAAAGTGGGAGGACTCACACATCCCGGTTTCAAAACTCAGTTCAAAGCTACTGCAATCACAGTGTGGTACTGGAATAAGAACAAACATGTAAATCAATAGAACAGAATTGACAGTATAGAAATACACCCTCATAATTATGGTCGATTGATTTTCAACAAGGGTGCCAAAACAATTCATTGTGGAAAGAACAGTGTTTTCAAAAGATACTGGGACAACTGTACATCCACACATAAAATAATGAAGCTGGACTCCTACACTTCACACCATATATGAAAATTAACTCCAAATGGTACAAATATCCATGTAAGAGCTAAGGCTATAAAACTCTTAGAAGAAAACACAGGAGTAAATCTTTATGACCTTGCATTAGACAACAGTTTCTTAGATATGATCCAGAAACACAAACAACCAAAAGAAAAATAGATGAATGGGATTTTATAAAAGTTTTGTTTTTCAAAGGACACTATCAAGAAAGTGAAAAAAACATGTAGAATGGGAGAAAATACTACAGGTGGGAAGAATAAGATGCAGTTGGCAGAAGAAAAGTATAATAGTTGCTAGGTGTGACAATCTCAAAATTTTGAACTATTACAAATAAAACAGGCACCCTGAATCACCCCAAAGGGCAGACTCAAATTATGTTTGTTTTTAGCGTTTATGGCTTTCTAAATCTGAGAAGCTGCCAGGATTCTAGTACATAGCAAAAAGTGATGACAACATCCCGAAGTATGTAAGCTTTTGTGTGTACATAGCCATCTAAAGGAAACCAATGATAGTTGACTGGGGGAGCATTAGGGCGGCTCTGTGACCGCAGCTCAATTTGCCTTCATAGGGTGGCCACACCTCCCTCATTGATATTCTCAACAATGGGGTAAATAATTCAATAGGGATAAGGCTTTGATTTTCCTCTTATTCTCTCCTAGTGCTTATGTTCTTGTTACAATATTGATGTACCACAGAGAAGCCAGCATGTGAATGTGCTCTGTTTGGTTAAGTTATATAGCCTTTATACATTGTAGAGTCCTTCACTTTCTAAAATCATGGAGCTTGTATTGTTAGAACCAATGAAGTGACTAAAAGAATTTTAAAAATAAGCCATCAGTCTGGACCTGCATAGGTGAATGAAGGACAAACACTTTAAAGTCAGAAAAAAAAGTATACTTAACATTTAGGATTGTCAACCACTGCTGGTTTTCCATAATATATTTCATTCCTGATTTTATCTGAAAGAGATATGATTACTACCAACATTCAAAAAGTGGTACTTTAGTAATTAATAAGCTCTTGGTTCATCTTTGAGATAGATTTCGGATTTAAAATACACTACCACACTGCTAACTACTTCACCTGATGTTTGTCAATAACATAGAGGCTTCATTCAAGAAACCTACTGACTTGTAATTACCTGAAACCCAGTGATGAATCAAGGTTTTGTGGGGCCTGAAGCTCATCTACTTTAGGAAATCCTATCTAATAAAAACATGCAAAGTTATGAATACAAAAATCACTAGGACCCCTCTCAAAACCTTAGAAGTGACCTATGCAAGTGAGGAGCCTTGAAGCCTAAGCTTCATTGTATTCATGATAAATCCATCTCAGCTGGGGCCCTTTTCCAAACTTTTTTAATGCAGGCAACTTATAAACACCCCAGTAATGTGTCATTATAGGTAGTAAAATGACTTAACTCGAGGGTGGTGTCTTCCCTTGGTGGCTTGCCTTTGCAAAGAGATGCAATAAAGCTTATGTCTCACCATGGCAAATGTTTCCTGAAGCAAATTAGCTGTGTCTATTAGAAAGACTTAGCCCAAAACAAAGACTTACTATACTGTGACAATCATTTGAAAGTAACTGTGAATGAGTTTTAGGAGTACAGTACTAATTTATTTCCAACACCAGATAGTTCTGATTCTTTCACTACCTTTTTCTGTCATTTAAGAGGAACACAAATTCAAAAGGAACAAGTTGGTGCCTCTTCCATTACAAATATTTTCTAACCTACCACTCATTTTCTACTTCATCACACCCTTACCTCACCTTGTTACCCTGCTGCATAGATGCTAGAAGGTTCTCATATAAGTTTTCCCATGAACATCCATCTTTTTCCTTCCAGTATGAAAGCTTATTGGGGACAAAGTCCTTGCCCTATACGTCTTTGTATCCCCAGCACTTAATAGAGTACTGACACACAGTGGGCATGGCACTCAGTGAATGTTTTGGAATGAATTCATTAATTTTTAAACTGTGATTGATTGATTGATTGATTTCCACAATGTATTGTCCTGTGTTGCCTATATAACTATAGTGAAACTCTGATTCTTATAAGGAACTCTTGCTGTTATAGGATGTTTAGGAAAGGTGGTGAGTTTAAGACGTTGTATTGATGCTACTAAAACCTCCTGGTGAAGGGACCTCATCAGCCTGCTCTCCGATGTGCTGGCAAAAGAACAACTGACCCTTGGTGCTCTCTCCCCAAGGTAGGCATCAGCAAACTAACAAGGGAAAGGAAGGAGGCCGCTAAAGATAGGCATCTGCAGGAATTGCTAATCCAGCTCCAGACACAGCCTCAACACCTTCATTAACCCAAAATGTGTGAACTGTGTGAACTGGATTTCTGAACCACGAGACAGGGAAAGGAGTCTTTTCCAAAGCCAGGTGTAGGAGAGCTCTTTACCTTGAGTCTAAAATCGCCTTCAGGCCATTGAATGTACCCACTATCATTTCCTTGTGTCATGAGAAATCACAGAATTTTTGAGCTGTAGGTGTGTAAAGCCCACACTTCTTACTGAAGAGTAGTCAGCAAAGAAAGTATACTGAATTAGGCTACAGCAATGTATTTTCTATATATTTTTCACACTACAGCTGAACCCAAACAACGTCTTTTTCCATACCTCAAAGGTTTCTACTGACCACAGATAATTCACTTCAGAGATATATGCTTTTTGAAAAATAATGTTCTGGTTGGCTGGGCAAGCCCTGTGGTGGGTGTTCAGGAATTCTTTCTCCTTTACCATTTAAAAGAGCTAATAATGGTTGGGGAAGCTCCCACAGCTTTTTCTCCCTGAAGAATTCAGTGCTAAACTTAGTTCTTTGCAGCTCTGTATTGCATACATTTTAAGCAGTTAGGAACTTTGCACATGAGCAGGAATCAAAGTTAAATTCAAAAGTGCAACTTCATGGACCATTCGCATATTGGAGAGGCATCAGTGGGATTCCATTACAATGCTAATTTGAGTGTTTTTGCTTGGTGCCTTTTATTGCCTGTGCCAAAGATAAGTACTATGGAAAGCAGAGCGTTTCATATATATGAGTTACACAAGTCTCTTGGCCTCTTTGTACATTAGTTTCCTCATTTAAAAAAAATAATAAATGGCTCTCAAGACATACTTTCCAGAATTCATACTGGGCTTATTTACACCCCAGCTAACCAATAACTGCATGATTGCTTTTACACACAGTTTTTTACATGTATTCATCTTCTATTTCACTTACAACTTGTGTAAAAACTGCATTCCATGCCAGGCCTGAAACGTTCCAAAGCTCAGTTCTGTGAGTAAATTGCAACCAAGATTTCTACAAAAAAAGACACAAGCAAAAGAAGAAGAAAAATATGTATTCTTTCAGAACATTTATCCTTTGGCAATAATTCTAATTTATATATGATGAAACATAACATCACTACTCCCTCCATACACTAAAGAAATCTCACTGTGGAAGACATGATTTATACTTTCATGATTATATATGTGGTGCATTAGATACAAAATAGTAAATGCTCATTAAATACTTGTGTTAAGTGATCTTTATTTCTCTAGAAAGGCAGCATTATTGACATTTTAGGCTGGATAATTCTTTGCTGTGGGAGGCTCTCCTGTAAACTGTTGGATGTTTAGTAGCATCTCTGGCCTCTGTCCACTAGATGCCAGTAGCATATACAGTTCTAACAAGCAAAAATGTCTCCAGACACTACCAAATATCACCTGTGTGCAAAATCACCCTGGTTGAGAGCCACAGCTCTATAATTATTCACTCTGATCTGTGTAATAATTTTCACACTAATCTTCGCTAGAGACAAAAAGGATTTGCTACAAAATATTAGTAGTAATTTTAATCATATTTCAAATGAGTAACAAATTAATTTTATAAAAAATTAAGCTTTATAAAAATTCCAAATATAATGAAGTTATATTTGTAACATACATAAACTGCAAAACAGGTAGTGGTTCAAATGTATGTCTTTCGATAGACTGTATTTTATTGCAGGACAAATCTCTATGAAAAGTAAAAGGAAAATATTGCCTCAATTAGCTATTAGATATCTAATTAGTAGGAATAACTAGTAGAAGTTAGAAGGATAATAATAAATAAGAAGCATTGGTCTAAACTCCAAACCTTACGAATTACTATTTGAACCTTCCAGAGCCCCTAACCCTGCCTTCACCTCTCTTAAGAGTCTCACCTTCAGGATCTTCATAAATTAAATATACAACTATAGATCTTTATAGATTTTGGAGTTCATCTTTCCTGAGAGCAGAAGCATTGATTAGATTCCACCTTTTGTGGTCTCATCAAATTCTAGATTATGAGCTCAAAATTTTTGTCTCTATATATCATTATAATTTCTAATATTACAAGGAATATTTACACACTTCCCAGTATAGTTCTGTTTTTCTAGGCCAATTCATTACCAGAAGAAATAAAAGATACCCTTGCAAACAACTTGAAAGGAAGTTACTCCTATCATTAATATGTAATGTTAATTCAGTATTACACTTTCTATCATATTGACTTTTATTCGAAAATACCTACTCTTGACTATAGCTGACTATATTATTTCCATTGATTCCAGCTTAGTCTCTCATTTCACTGGATGGGTATAACTGTCTTCTGACTGGTGTTTCCATCTCTACCCTCTCTCTTTCTAAGCCATCCTCCACGCGATCCCCAGATTAACTCTCCGGAAGTGGTTCTCAAATACCAGCATCACTTGTGAAGTTATTGAAGATACATATACTCAGCCCTACTCTGGACCTCTTGAATTAGTAACTGTGGGGGTGGAGCTTGTGTTTTCACAAACCCTCCAAGTGGTTGGTTCTGTTGCAGGCTAAAGCCTGTCCTAAAGCACTGCTGTGGTAACATGGTAGCTTGGCATGTTATCCTTGGCTTGGCCTCCAAAGCCCTAGATGATCTGGCTCTAATCTCCTACTCTTCCCACTTGTACTCTACAGGTACTCAGAGTATTTTTCCTGTGTTTTGCCTTTCTCCCACTTTCCTTTTGCAAGTTTAATTGTTCCCAAGATGTCTGTCATTAATACCCAATGGCCCTTCGAGGTCCCATTTAAACAGCATTTCTCTACTAATATCTTCCCTGATCCAATATGAAGTCTTTTTTCCCTCTTTTGTGCTCTAATACCAACTTATAGCTCTCATTGCCCATATTCATTTCTTTCTTTAAATATAGCTATTTTTGCAACCCATTTCCTCTGAGCAAAAACTCCTGCAAAGTATGGACTACATCCTGCTTATGTGCATCATCTATCATGTTTAAAGCCAACGTGTGGACATATAGCAAACTCAAATATTTATAAAATCAACAAATAGCTGGGGAGTGGATAGAAGGAGGAAATGCCTGTTTCGTAGTTTTATTACTTCATGGGGCCTCCACAGCACTTTGTCATTATGGTTTGAGTTATATGTTTACTTTCCCTGTGAGATCACGAGTTGCTAAAAGGAATCCTGTCTTACCCATCTTTGTGTTTACAACACTAGGCATAGTGCTTATTAGCATATTCTTTTTTCCCTTTTTAATTGATTGGCTTTTTTTTATTTAAAGAATGAGAATACTTATTCTGACATGAAATAATCAGATTATAAAGTATTTCATAGTAGAAGTAATGAAGGGCCTAGTCCACTGAGCAGTTATCTTATTTGATTTTTTCCAAATTGTGTTTGTAAGGTTTGGAGCCCAGATGGCAGAGAAGAGACTAATATAAAGGTGATTGCCCCTTAAGGCTTGGAAGGTTTGATAATTAAAAGAACTATTTTTCGGGTCATGTGAGGCTCTTTATACCCACTTCCCTTAAGCCTTTTATATTTGCAAGAAGAATCTATTTGCTAAAGATGATCATAAATTGGCTTAATAAGTATTAATGACATACACAGCTTTGGATGCCATGGACAAAGGACAAAAACTGAGCTTGTATGGCAAAAACGCAGTTATCTCCTTATCCCTAAATTAAAAGAAATACTAGGCAAGCATTTCTTCTGTGATAAAGAAGCTGGAGAGGGAATACCCTGGCGGTCCAGGGGTTAGGACTCTGCACTTCCACTGCTGGGGACTTGGGTTCAATCCCTGGTCAGGGAACTAAGATCCCGCAAGTTGTTTGGCTTGGCCCAAAAAACAAAACAAACAAACAAACAAAAAAACAGAAATAAAAGGATGGAGAGATTTTTCTTAGGGGCATTTCTGATACGCTTATTTAGTGTAAACATTTCTAAATATACTACTTAACCATCATCTTAAACATTCTTAATATTGGTATCACAATTCCTGCATTGAAATCCTTAACAGTTTATTCTTTTGGTAACTTAATGTGTTCTTGACAATACTGATTTAAAAAAAAATTTTTTTTTTGAATGTGGACCATTTTTAAAGTCTTTATTGAATTTGTTACAATATTGCTTCTTTTTTTTAATGTTTTGGATTTTTGGCCATGAGGCATGTTGGATCTTAGCTCCCTGACCAGGGATCGAACCTGCACCCCCTGCATTGGAAGGCAAAGTTTTAACTACTAGACCACCAGGGAAGTCCCTTGACAATACTGTTTACATAATTCATCTCCTTAAATATTTAATATTTAAATGTTAATTTAATTTAGATTAAATTATCAATGTTAGGAGTTAATGGCATTCATATTAATGTAAGTGTTCTAGATTTTCTTGTCCTATAGGTGACAATTTGAGGTTAACTTTAATTCCTCCATTTTCACTAAACCAACTTTTTCAAACCTTTTCTGTAAAGTCCAGATAAGTAAATATTTTAGGCTTTGCAGGCCACATACAGTCTCTGTCACATATTTTTCTTCGTTTCTTTTTTTTCTCATTTACAGCCCTTTAAAAATCACTTTTAACTTATGGGCTGTATAAAAACGGACTGTGGGCCAGATCTGATCCATAGGTCATAAACAAAATGTAAATACAGATGGAGACTATATGAACAGTTATATAACAAGGTTCATATGGGGTTCTATAATTGCTCAGACCTCATTACCACTTTTCCTCTACAACTAAAGGGTATTTTTCTATCTATACCTTGTCTATATAGTTAAAAAATTAAAAATGAATAGGAGATATTTAGTGCTAGGGATGGGCTGGGGCCCTACACAGACTTACAGAATTGTAGAATTTAATTGCTAGAAGAAATTGAAGACATTATCTCACTGAACCCCTTAATTACTTTATAGGTAATCTACTTTATAGGTAAGAACTCATAAGTAAATATGATTAACTTACAAATATCGGAGGGATAGCAAGCCTTCAAATGAGTCCTTATGTAATTCAGTCAAATAATTTTCACTGAGAATTCTGAAAAATGAAAAGGTTATTTCTGGATCAAAATGTAAAATAACTACAACTATATACTACATAGGACTAACTCCTTTATGTGGAGGAAAGCTGGGTAATGGTGCCACCTAAACAACCTAATTCTTATTTAATTTAGGGATGGTGATTTCTGCTCTGTTTTCATTTAAACCTTCTTATCACGTCCTCCTTTATGTCCATCTCTCTCCATCACGCATGTGCGCATGTGCGTGCACGTGCACACGCACGCACACACACACACACACACACACACACACACACACACCATCCACTCTTCCCACCAAATCATATAGTTAAAGCCTACTATCTAGATCACGAAGTCTCTGTTAGAACCCTGCTCTGGGTGGCACCAACGTTGCTGAGCTGCTCTTCCCTCCTCTCTTTCCCCAAATCTTATTGGGAAGTCCCACACACAACTGTATCAGGGCAAATGAAGCCATCTGATTTTTCCCCCATTAAAAATTTTTTGAAAACTAAAATGTGCATGAAATATACATAACTGTTCAATAATTCAACTGAACAACTGTTCAACTGTTTAATAATTACAAAACAGATCCCCACGTAACACCACTCATGTCAAGAAAGAATCCTGCCAGCATCCCAGAAGCCCCCCGTGTGCCCTTTTCCAATCACAACCCTCTCTCTGACTTACTAGAGGGAACCACTATCCTGACTTTAAGAATAATTTCCTTGCTTTTTAAACGTAGTTTTGCCTTTTGTCTATCAGCTATAAACAACACAGTTTAGTCTTCCTTCTTGAACTTTATATAAGTGGAATCATATTATATGTATTATTTCCCACATTGCTTCTTTCATTCAACATTATTTTGTAAAATTATTTTATTTTTGCCTGTAGTATGTAGTGTTGCATGTCCAACTACATGAGGCTTCTGAGTATTTGAAAGTGGCTAATGCGACTAAGGAGTTGAATTTTTAATTAATTTCAATTACTTTAAAATGAAAATTTAAAAAACTGATACGCAATGTAATTATTGGAAAATGTTTATGTTAGCAACAATTTGCATATGTGATACTTTTTCGACTGTAAATTTTATGAAATCTAAATACCGATTAAGTATTTGTAATAAAATTTAGCAACCAAATTGTGATTTCAAAGAGTTAGTATGGGAAAAAAATGTAGATACTCTCATTAATTTTTATACTGATTACATGTAGATATGATAATATTTTGGATATTTTTAAATACTTAGTATGAAAAAAATGTAGAATATCTTATTAATAATGTATATAATGATTACATGTTAAAATGATAATATTTTGGATATAAGGGTTAAGTAAAAGATATTAACATTTATTTCATCTGTTTCATTTTACTTTTATTTTTAAGTGGCTACCAGAAAACTTAAGATTACTTATGTGGCTTGCATTATGTTTCTGATGAAGTCTATGACTTCTAAGTATGATTATATCACACTTTATTCATTCAACTGTTGGTGTATACTGAGACTTTTTCTAGTTTTTAATTAAAAACAATACTGCTTTGAATATTCTTATATTTGTATCCTGATACATATCTGTCTGAGTCTGTCTAGGATGTAATAGGGATACAAAATTATTTCCAAAAAGTTGTGCTATTTCAAGTTGGCAGATTGAAACATGTCAAGTCTCCACCCCTTCAACGTCCACCAAAATCCCTAAGAATGACAGAAAAGATTGAACTCAAATATCACAACCTTAGCTCAATGTGTGGGAGCAGCTCCACAAATGCTCCCCTACCAGAAACGTCCCGGAGCTACCTACAGGGTGATCAGTTGGAATAGTGCAGTAGGAGCAGCCGACAGCACACATCAACCCCACATCTTCCCTCCTTGATCCAGACAGCAAAAGGTGTCTTCCTCTAGACAGGAGCAATTGGTGTTAGAAAGGGGGCAAGGTCCCAGAACCCTGGAAGAAAGGTATGCACTCCCTGACTAGCCACCAGAAAGCACCTCCCACCTCTGCCTTATTCTCAGGGGAACCCATTGGGAGTAATAAGCCCCAACAGCTCATTTCACTTCTCCCCTAAAGCTGGGAAAGAAACTCAACTGCAAAGATGAATTACACTCAGGAATGACCAAACAATGTGAGAAAGCCAACTCCATTAAGGACAGAAAACAAAAACAAACATAAGAGCTTATAGCCAATGAATCAGAGTTAACAAAGCACAAGAGGATCTTAGGATAGCACAATTATTACCCTCAAGACAGATGTAAGCAGATAGTGCATCCATTAATCAAGAATATACGAATGGTTCAGTGGGTTGTGTAGGCTTCCTGGTGGAGGGGACTAGTGCCTGTGTTCTGGTGGATGAGGCTGGATCTTGTCTCTCTGGTGAGCAGGTCCATGTCTGGTGGTGTGTTTTGGAGTGTCTATGGACTTATTATGATTTTAGGCAGCCTCTCTGCTAATGGGTGGGGTTGTGTTCCTGTTTTGCTAGTTGTTTGGCATAGGGTGTCCAGCACTGTAGCTTGCTGGTCGTTGAGTGAAGCTGGGTGCTGGCGTTGAGATGGAGATCTCTGGGAGATTTTCGCCATTTGATATTATGTGGAGCTGGGAGGTCTCTTGTTGACTAGTGTCCTGAAGTTGGCTCTCCCACCTCAGAGGCACAGCACTGACTCCTGGCTGCAGCACCAAGAGCCTTTCATCCACACGGCTCAGAATAAAAGGGAGAAAGAGTAGAGAGAAAGAATTAGTAGAAGTAGGAAGAAAGAAAGAAAGAAAGAAAGAAAGAAAGAAAGAAAGAAAGAAAGAAAGAAAGAAAGAAAGAAAGAAAGAAAGAAAGGAGGGAGGGAGGGAGGGAGGGAAGAAAGGAAGGAAGGAAGGAAGGAAGGAAGGAAGGAGAAGGAAAGAAGAAAGAAACGAGGGAGGGACGGTGGGAGGAGGGAAGGAAGGAAAAAAGAAAGAAAGAAAATAAAGTAAAATATAATAAAGTTATTAAATTAAAAAATAATTATTAAGAAAAAAATTTTTTAAAAAACGGACGGATAGAACCTTAGGACAAATGGTGGAAGCAAAGCTATACAGACAAAATCTCACACAGAAGCATACACGTACACACTCACAAAAAGAGGAAAAGGGGAAAAAATCATAAATCTTGCTCTCTAAGTCCACCTCCTCAATTTGGGATGATTTGTTGTCTATTCATGTATTCCACAGATGCAGGGTACATCAAGTTGATTGTGAAGCTTTAATCCGCTGCTTCTGAGGCTGCTGGGAGAGATTTCCCTTTCTCTTCTTTGTTCTCACAGCTCCCAGGGGCTTAGCTTTGGATTTGGCCCCACCTCTGCGTGTAGGTCGCCGGAGGGCGTCTGTTTTTCGCTCAGACAGGACGGGGTTAAAGGAGCCGCTGATTCGGGGGCTCTGGCTCACTCAGGCCGGGTGGAGGGAGGGGTACGGAGTGCGGGGCGAGCCTGCGGCGGCAGAGGCCAGCATGACGCTGCACCAGCCTGAGGCGCGCCGTGCGTTCTCCCGGGGAAGTTGTCCCTGGATCCCGGCTCCCAGGAGGGGCGGTGTGGAGAGTGACCTGTGCTCGCACACAGGCTTCTTGGTGGCGGCAGCAGCAGCCCTAGCGTCTCATGCCCGTCTCTGGGGTCCGTCCTTTTAGCCGCGGCTCGCGCCCTTCTCTGGAGCTCCTTTAAGTAGCGCTCTTAATCCCCTCTCCTCGCGCACCAGTAAACAAAGAGGGAAGAAAAAGTCTCTTGCCTCTTCGGCAGCTCCAGACCTTTTCCCGGACTCCCTCCCGGCTAGCCGTGGTGCACTAACCCTTTCAGGCTGTGTTCACGCCGCCAACCCCAGTCCTCTCCCTGCGCTCCGACCCGAAGCCCGAGCCTCAGCTCGCATCCCCGCCCGCCCCGGCGGGTGAGCAGACAAGCCTCTCGGGCTGGTGAGTGCCGGTCGTCCCTGATCCTCTGTGCGGGAATCTGCCGCTTTGCCCTCTGCACCCCTGTTGCAGCGCTCTCCTCCGCGGCTCCGAAACTCCCCCCTCCGCCACCCGCAGTCTCCGCCCGCGAAGGGGCTTCCTAGTGTGTGAAAACCTTTCCTCCTTCACAGCTCCCTCCCACTGGTGCAGGTCCCGTCCCCATTCTTTTGTCTCTGTTTTTTCTTTTGCCCTACCCAGGTACGTGGGGGAGTTTCTTGCCTTTTGGGAGGTCTGAGGTCTTCTGCCAGCGTTCAGTAGGTGTTCTGTAGGAGTTGTTCCACGTGTAGATGTATTTCTGATGTATTTGTAGGGAGGAAGGTGATCTCCGCGTCTTACTCTTCCGCCACTTGAAGCTCCTCCGGGCATTTTAAATATGGACTGGTTGGAGTAGCAAATGCCCAAAGAAAAAGCAGAAACCACAGATGTTCTTTAAATATCACTCTTGGCATATTGTAAATGCTCAGTACATATTAGGTGTTACTACCTTGTTCTTTAATGTTGTTATTGTTGCCATGATAGTTAATAATAATAAACCATCTTGTTACAAAGCTGTCAGTTACTGACAATATAAGCTCATTAAAAAATATGTTCCACTGTTAGAAAAACCAAATATATCAGGGAGAAATGTCACAGATGTAAATTTAAGAGCTATCAGATGTTTTTCAATGTTAAGTTTACATCAGTCTAGCAACCAGTGGGTGTAAAGGCCTTGACTGACAATTTGTCTTCAATTTGATAAGAAAATGAAGAATGTAACCCCTTGATTAGGAGTACAGACTCTATAGCTGCTTTGAATCTCAGCCTACCCACTTCCTTATTATTTGATTCTGGGAAATTAGATTAGTCTCTACATTTCAGTTCTCTCATATTTAATTCATTGAGTGAACTGAAGTAGACAATCCACTTAAAGCATTCAGAGTCCCTGACACTTAGTACATGCTCAGTAAATATTAACTATGACTCTTATTCAGTGAGCGGCAGAAGTTCATGACTTCACTCTTTTACCTGCCTGCCCACAGCATATAAATGATAGATCTGCAAAATCAGACATGGCCTCTATTGGACATTTTTATAAACAAAAATAGCCAAACAATTATGAAAACTCTGCATGCTGAAGATAAAGACTTAATCTGGCAAATATTTTTCTGATGAAAAAAAAGATTCACTAAGATTTTAAATTTGCTTGTATAGAAAAAAAGTACACTTAAAAAGAGATTTAATTATTTGGCAATAAAATTCTCTTTTATTGTGATTTCAGTGTGCAATTTAACCACACTTTTTGATCTCATGTGTGTGTACATTGTAATAATCATTCAACTGTCTTAATTTAGCTATTTGTCTCCTTTGTCTTATAAATTGCTTTATTTTTGCACTGAAACAAGCTTTTTAAAATTATCACAAATATTTGTTTTACATAACCACTGTTGAGGAAAAAAGAAAAGCTTGTTGGGACTTCACTCATGGCGCAGTCGTTAGGAGTCTGCCTGCCAATGCAGGGGACACGGGTTCAAGCCCTCATCCGGGAAGATCCCACATGCCGTGAAGCAACTAAGCCTGTGCGCCACAACTACTGAGCCTGTGCTCTAGAGCCACAACTACTGAGCCCACGTGCTACAACTACCAAAGCTCGCGTGCCTTCAGCCCGTGCTCTGCAACAAGAGAAGCCCCAGCTCAATGCAACTAGAGTCCATGTACAGCAATGAAGACCCAATGTAGCCAAAAATAAAATAAATAAATAAATATATAAACAAATTTCTAAAAAAAAGAAAGAAAAAGCTTGTTCATTTCCATGTAATTCTAAAGGGTACAGAAAATGATACTTTCTTACTCCCTGCATTGTCAGGCTATAGTTATGTAAATGGGATCTGTGACCAAGTATCTACTGCACTTGCATTCACTGAACACTGCAGCTGAGTAGGACCCAGGAATTCTAAAACGTGTAAATTTACTGATCTATAGCATCTCTTCCTTGTTTAATCTATGGCTTTTTAAAGATGCAGAAGAATCTAACTAGGGGTTTACCAAAATGTTAGTTCCATAATAGCTGCTGACCTCAATGGCTGGGCATGACTTCTAAAGAAAAGGAAAAAAAAATCATCATTTTCACATCTCTCACTAGTGGGTTTTTGCTTTGGAAGTCCCCATTCTTATGGACGTGAATCCAGACAAACCTAGGCCCAAGCTCTGTCTTTGCCATTTACTCCCTATGTAACTTCATATTTCAGTTAACTTTGCTGAGCCCTGGTTCCTAGGAATCCTGGTCTTTATTTTATTGGGTCTGTGGAAAAATCAGAATAATATTTCTGAGTTTGTATTTGTGGTCCCAATTATTTCAGAATGGTCCTCCCTCTCAGAGGTGACTTCATTCTTCACAATGACCTTGGCTTGCATATTCTTCAACCTTGATAATCCTGACCAAAGAATTAGATTCCCAGAACAAATTCCTGTTCTGCTTTTCTTTCTGCCTCTTTACTCTTTTGTCCCCATCGGCATCTCTTCTTCTTCCTACTACTCCACACATGGAGAGGCCCATAACACAACTGAGTCCTTGGCCCCATGTTCCCTTATACCTTCATTCCTAGAAACTTTAAAAAATTCTTATTCCGCTAATAATTGGCATCAACTAGGAACGGCAGGCATCTTAATTCTTGCAAAAATTCTACAAGTTGCTTCTAATATTTGCCACTTTTACACATTGGTTTTATTCCTAGCCTTCAAAAGAAAACTTAAAACCAGATTTGCCTGACCCAAATGATCATACTCTTTCAGATATACATGCTACTTCTTTATTTACACCTCGGCTCTAGACTTGGCCACCTGAGTCCTTGGCTTATATATACAACTAATTAGGTCTGAGTGTTTTTAACTGGAGGGTAATCAATCTCCCATAGGCATGCTCCTCTATGCCCATCCCAGTTTCTGTCCATTAGAATTACCACTATCCTCATAATTTCCTCAATGGCTACATTAAGGAAATATATAGTACCTACATCAAAGGGTCAGTTGTAAGGACAAAACACGTGAATAGGTATAGATGGGGTAGTATCTGGCACATGATTCATTCTCAATAAGTTGTTGTTCTTGTTATTACTAATACTATTACTTCGAAAATGCTGTAAAAGCTTAAGATCTAGAAAATGAGTAGATACATAAGGAGTAACAACTCAGTTAAGTGCTCTGATAGATATTCATATAAGATGCTCTATGATCACAGCAGAGTGTCTAAATGTACAATGCCTGCACTTTTTAATATTTAGTCACTAAACACAGACACACAAGCACACACACTGACTATATGTGCACCCCATATTTTGGAAAAGGAAAGTATATTGTTAGATTCCTCTGGACTATCCCCCATGGAATGAAATTCTTAGTGAATGCCACTCTGAAGTGAGACTTTCTATCTTCAGTTACCAGATTGTCTCCTGAAGTAACTGAAACTCGTGAGCCTTGAATATAAAGCTGCTCAGTGCCATTGATCATAATAGAGCAATGCAAGCTGAGGTGACAATACTGTTTTTGAAATGGGAGGGTTAGCTTAGCCAATATAAAATATATAAACATATATTTATTTAAATACATATTTTTTAAAGGATTTGTGCCTGAGTGGTGCAGCTCCTAAATCTCTAATTACATTTAATATAGTAAGGAAGCCTAGTCATTGCTTCCTGGCCCTTCCAACAAGAGTCAGGATAACATCCAGGGAACTTCATGAAGCAAAAGCCCAATGACCTTCTCGCTCTTTGGAGAATCCTAAAGCAACAGAGCCTGGACTTGGTCCATGCTGCTACTGATAGGACAGTTCCTTGCTAGCCATTACCTGAAAGGATGAGAAAGTAACCATTAAATTCCTACATCTCTTAACTTATTGAGATCTGAAGAGGAAAAGGATAGGAGATGGCATTAAAGCTTACCTTCACTTACTTCTACTTTTGCCTCTGTGAAAATTAGAAAATTAATCCTTACTTGGACTAAGTCAGAGGAGGAAGTTAGATGGGTAGAAAAGGAACCACATGCTTTTTTTTTTTTATAATTTTTTTTTTCCACATGCTTCTTAATGACCTGTCACTAATGTACCCTGAGGAAGGTACCATTGCCCAGCAGTCATGTGAGAAGCAGGGGAGATAGTTGTTTTATTCAGAGGCACAGTGATTGAGTAGGGTGGTGTTCCAAAGAAAGACAAATGGAGGAACTCTTGAAACAGAATTGCTCGTGTTTAAATCCTGTATCATATTTGCCAGCTGTGTGACTTTGGGCAAATGATTCTAACCCTCTGAATTCCAGTCGTCTCATTTGTATAATGGGGACAAAAATTATGTTAAAAACCCGTTGATAGAATTTAAGATGATGCAGGTAAATGGTGTAGCATGTAATAAATATCCAATCAATTATGGTTTCCTTCTTTTTTTGCCTACCAATTCTATTTCCTCCAATACCACATTTAAGACCAGTACATCAATTGATATAAAAGTCAAATCATTAAGAAAATTTAAATTATTTTCTGATTAAAAAGAGGAAAGAAGTTGGGAAAATCTTTTTGAAATTTGTGTTGAAAAATATTCTGAGGTCAAGTTAGGACCTAAGTGGGTAGAGTTTTCTGATTGGTTAACAATATTTACACAGACAGAGGAGGGGAGAGTAGTTACTTGCATACAATATAGTTATAATCTCTCAGCTAACATGTCTTAGAGATATTTGTAGCATTTGAATCACAAAGTCCTAAATATCCAACTACAAAGAAACTAAATTATGACTGACTTTTGCCTTTTATTAAATTTTATTGGGAGTATAAAGAGGAATGACATAGTCCTTGTCCTCCATTAACCAGGTAAATAAGGATAGAAAAGATATTCTACAGAAATAAATTACATTTACAATCAAATAAATAAAGGATGTAGGAATAAATTTAACCAAGGAGGTAAAAGATCTGTACACTGGAAACTATAAGACACTGATGAAAGAAACTGAAGAAGACACAAATAAGTAGAAAGATATCCCATGCTCATTGACTGGAAGAATTAATATTGTTAAAATGTCCATACTACCCAAAGCAATCTACAGATGTAATGAAATCCCTAACAAATTCTTAATGGCATTTTTTACAGAAATAGAGCTAACATTCCTAAAATTTGTATGGAACCACAAAAGACTCCAAATAGCCAAAGCAACCTTGAGAAAGAAGAACAAAGCTGAGATTATCATGCTTTGTGATTTCATACTATATTACAGAGCGATAGTAATCAAAACAGTATGGTATTGGCATAAAAACAGACACACAGATCAAGAGAACAGAATAGAGAGCCCAGATATAAACCATGCACATATGGTCGGTTAATCTACAACAAAGGAGCCAAGAATATACAATGGGGAAAGGATAGTCTCTACAATAAACAGTGTTGCGAAAACTAGATAGTCACATACAAAAGAATGAAACTGGACTACTATCTCACACCATATACAGAAATCAACTCAAAATGAATTAGACTTGAACATAAGACCTGAAACCATAAAACTACTAGAAGAAAACATATGAGTAAGCTCCTTGACACTGGTCTTAGCAATGATTTTGATTTGACATTAAAAGCAAAGGTAACAAAAGCAAAAGTAAACAAGTGAGACTATGACAAACTAAAAAGCTTCTGCACAGCAAAGGAAATTATCAACAAAATGAAAAAGCAACCTGTGAAATGGGATAAAAATTGCAAACCACATATCTGATAAGCAGTTAATATCCAAAATATACCTGGAACTCACACAACTCAACAGCAAGAAAAAACAAATAACCTAATTTAAAAATGGGCAAAGGACCTGAATAGACATTTTTCCAAGGAAGACATGAAAATGACCAACAGCTACAAAAAGGTGCTCAACATCACTAATAACAGGGAAATGCAAATCAAAGCCACAAATGGTATCACCTCATACCTCCTAGGATGGCTATCATCAAAAACACAAGAGAGAAAACATGGTGAGAATGTAGAGAAAAGGGAATGCTTGTACACTGTTGATGGAAATGTAAACTGGTACAGCCACTATGGAAAACAGTATAAAGGTTCCTCAAATTAAAAATAAAAATAAAACTACCACATGATCCAGCAATCCCACTCCCGGATATGTATCCAAAGGAAACAAAATTACTATTTTGAAGAGAGAGTTGTACTCCAATGTTCATTGCAGCATTACTCACAATAGACAAGGTATGGAAACAACATAAGTTTGTCACCAGATAAGTGGATACAGAAAATGTGATTGATACACACACACACACACACACACACACACACACACAGAGGAATACTCTTCAGCCTTGAAAAAGAAGGGAATCCTGCCATTTGTATGAACCTGAAGGTCATTATGCTAAGTGAAATAACCCACAACAGAAAAATGAACACTGTGTGGTATCACGTATGTGTAGAACCTGGAAAAAAAAAGTTGAACTCATACAAACAGAGAGTAGAATGGTGGTTGCCAGGAGATGGGGAATAGGAGAAAGAGGGAGAGGTGGTAAAAGGGTACAAACTTTCAGTTATAAAATGAATAAGATCTGAGGACCTAATGTATAACATTGTGATTAGAGTTGATAATACAGTATTGTATAAATGAAATTTGCTAAGAGAGTGGAACTTAAGTGTTCTCACCAAAAGAAAAAAAAAGTGAATAAATATGTGAGGTGATAGATGTGTTAATTAATGTGATGGTAGGAATTCTTTTACAATATAGATGTATATCAAATTATCACATTGTACACTTTATAAATTGTAATACAATTTGTCAATAAAGCTGGAAAAACGTATGAGGAGTATTCATACTCGTCTTATCAAAAGGTGGGAGTCTATGTCCCCTACTGTGAATCTGGATAGGGTTGCACTTTCCAACATCAATTTTCTAAAACCAACGAGGTGTCCTACAATTCAAATGAATTTTGATACTAACTACCCAGATATAGCACAGACCCCATAGGCTAAAAGGCTCAGTGCTATGAGACGGCCCCTACTTTGGGCCCCAGCTACAGGTGCTAGAGACTACTATACTTTTGACCAATAGGCTTGGCTACAAATTCAGGGGGTACCCTGATCCCCTACAGTTTCAATAACTTTCTAGAACAACTCACAAAACTCAAGGAAGTGCTATATTTAAATTACCATTTTATTATAAAGGATATAAATGAACAGCCAGTTGAACAGGTACATGGGGCAAAGGTCCCAAGCACTGGAGCTTCTGGTCCCATGAAATCAGAGTATGTCACCCTCCCAGTACATCAATATGCTCACCAACCAAGAAGCTCTCTAGTCCCTCTACCCTCTAAGAGGGACTAGAGAGGTCTGGGGATGGGGCCGAAATTTCCAACCCTCTCATCACATGGTTGGTTTTGCTGTCAATCAGCCCCCATGCTAAAGCTATCTAGAGGCCCCACTATGAGTTACCTCACTGCATAAATTCAGGTATGGTTGAAGAGGGGTCATTATGAATAACAAAAGACACTCTAATCCCTCAGAAAATTCCAAGGATTCTTGAAACTCTGTGCCAGGAACCAGGGACAAAGACCAGATATATTCTTTATTATACCAGACCTTGTGATTGCTTTCACAAAGAGAGAACTGCTAAAGTGATTCTGTGTGATGCACAAAGCTGCATCATAAAAGGCCATGCAGCTTCCACCTTGTTCAATGGACCATTCATACTCAGAGCCCTGAACCAAACTCTAAGAAACCTAACTCCACGAGGCCTCCATGCCATAAACCAATCAAACCACATGTAGGCACTCTGAGTTGAGTCATTCTAACAGATACGAGTCTTTAGAAGTTTCTAGCCACCAGCCTTCTTGTCAACGTAGCCAGTGAGTCATCCCAACTGAATCCCCAAAATGTGGATCAGAGAAAAGCAATCCCTGTTGGGTCCCATCTGAATTCCTGACCCGTAGAATCTGTAAGCATAATAAGAGGGCTATTTTAAGCTGTTAAATTATAGGGTACCTTGTTACACAGCAATAGTAACTGGAACAAGTCATAACAGGTGAGGCTGGAGAAGTAGAATGGGGCCAGGTCGTGCCATGTGAAGAGCATTGAGCTTTATTCCATAGACAATCAGTTTTTAGAGTGGAGAGGAACGCATCAGAGTTGGACTTACTTTTTAGATAACTCATTCTGGCTGCAGTGAGAAGGTTCAATTTAAGGCAGGCAAGACCGGAGTCAGGGAGATGGTAAGAGACTATTGAAAGATGAGGAGGACATTTACTAGGACAGTAATGATACAAATAGAGAAGGGAGGATAGCCTTGATAAAAAAAACCAAACCAAAACATAACAAAATTTAGAAGGTAAAAGCAGCAGAATTTGGCGGAAAATCCAGTACAGAATTCAGGAGGAGGAGGGAGAAGGAAGAATTAATGGTGACCCACATGTTTCTGGACTGAATGGCTAGGAAGCTGATAGGGCTATCAATTGAGATTTAATACTAAAGAAGTTAACTACAGTTGACGAAAAGATAATATCCACCAAGTTTTGAATGTGTTAAACCGAAATTTCTTTGGAACGCTAGGTGGATATACCCAGCAAAGCACTCACAAGCCTAAAGCTTGGGAAGGAAGTTAGGACAGATGGTAGTAGATTTGAGAATCAACAGTCTCTACAGTTAGACCAATGAAAACAGATTAGATCATTTAGGGGAATTATTCAGAATAAGTAAAATGGAGAATCAAAGATAAATCTCTATAGGTCCAGTATCTAAGAGTCTTATAGGGTAGGAATGACCAAGGAAACAAAGATAAAAGGAAAGTAAGGCCAGAGAGGAAAGCAGGAGTGACACTGACTCCAAGGAGTAAAGAGTTTCAGAAAGCCTTTATTGCTCTCTGCCATTAAACAGAACAGAGTGTGCCGCTAACCCCATGCCAAGACCCTTCCAAGACACTGAGAATATAAATCTGAATACATCATCACTCTAGCCTTCACAGAGATATAGAGAGGTAAACAAATATGTGACAGTAGAGTGGGAACAGTGCAAGATAGAACTGTTATTCAGTACAGAATTACCTCAAGGAAGGAGAAACTGAGTTAGTGAAAATAAAATCTTCAGAGGATATAATACATCAGGGTTTTGTCTTCTAAAATGGTGTGCAAGCCACTTGAATTCAAGAATCAGAACTTTTTTCATACTCAAGCCTTGAGGACCACTACGTGTTCAGTAAGTGAGTACACATGATGGGCCTGAAATTCTGTAACTTCTGGGAAAGTCACACATTCTGAAATGATAATTTGCATTAAAGTGTAAAAAAAAATCCCACCCAGAGAAGGAAGAGGGTTGCCATTCACACCAGACCCCAAGGGAAGCCGGACCCTTCTTCCTGTCTGGCATCAGTACAACTAATCTGTAAACTGCCTTTCTGGACCCTGGACCTCCCTGTTGGTATCCTGACCCTGTGCCATTATGTGGGGTGGAGAGCACCTGAAAGAAGCATTTATTACTGCCTTGAATTGAAATCTAGAAGCCAGAATTGTTTGGGAGCTAAAAGCAATTTATTCCTAAGCTTTCATGTTTATAAAGTTGAGATGATTCCCATGTCCAGTCCCTCTTCCCCCCATGCTTTCCATCTGCAAGTTCCAGGGCAGGTGAGTTAGGCTTTGGGGCTGGTTCAACTCCAGATGGTTTCAAACTTTTGCACAGGCCTAAGGATTTACACAACCTCAAGTTTTACCTTTAAAGAAACAGCTAGCCATGTATTTTTGGATGTAGAAGAATTTCTTCCATAGTCAAATGCACAAAACCATGTAAGTACCACACATACAACTGGTAATTTTAGCATGAAACCTGTCCCTTCAAAGTGCTAGCGTGTGTGTGCATGCGTGCGTGCATGTGAGTGTGTGTGTGAGAGAGAGGCAGAGAGAGAGAGAAGAGGGAGAAAAAAGAGGGGACCATGATTTCAACCAGGGACTACTTTACCTTCCAGGAAACACTTGACAATATGTGGAGATATTTCTGGCTGTCACAACTGAGGCGGGGGGGGGGGGGGGGTTGCTACTGGGATCATAGCCCAGGGATGCTGCTAAACACCCTACAAGGCACAGGGCAGCCCTTCACGACAAGGAATTTTCCAGCCCAAAATGTCAATAGTGCTACTGTTGAGAAATCTTGAGAGAGAAAGACAGGAAGAGGAATCAAGTAGTTATTCCAGTGTTTTTTCTACACAAATCAAACCTAGTCACAGAACCATCAAGTCTTCGGGTTGGGAGGATATTCTAGTCATCACGCAGTCTCATGTACCATGAAGTACAGCATCAGGATGGCAAGACTGGTTTGTGTATTATAATTCTATTAGACAGACTTGTTGGATGAAAGAGAAAACATGGAACACAATTCCATAATAAGGCTACAAAAACATTGCCCTGTGCTGTGACTAAAGAGAGATAACCCCTCAAGCTAGCAACAGAAGGAAGCTGACTGCATGAGGAGACAAGAAGAGAGAAAATATGTTTAATGTTCCAATTGCAAAGAGGCGTCGGCTAGATACAGCGTTGAGATGGTCTTGTAGATTTAGGAACCAGAAGGGAAAATGGTCTTTGACCTTGAGGAGTTGCTGGGAAACAGATGCCTGGAGAGCCCAGGGAAGAATTTTTGACCCAACAACAGGCTTCTTGCATGTGTCAAATGGTATTTCTTTGTGTGTGAAAATTTGCTGTTTCTTGCTAAAATATGAGAAAATGTCCAAATTCTCGTGCAGCCTCCCTGAGGCTTCAGCTCATCTGGTTGGCCACACTCCCAGCTGGAATTTCTGATACCCAAATTCTTTCACTGCATGTTACTTAAGGATCTGCTGTTCTAAGAAATAGCATGGGGTTTTCCCCTTGTCTCATGGTTCGCTGGGCAGCACAAGTCTTTGTAGAGATTTCAGGAAGTTAGAGGTATATTCACAGCGAAAAAACATGACCTTGAGGAACAGACAAGCTTGAGTTTGAATCCTGGTTAGATTCCTATCCGAGCCTGTGACGTTGGTAACATATTAACTTCTCCAAATCTCAATTTATAAGTAAGTCAATGAGGAAACATGATTGTTGTGAGAATTAGGTGTGACATCATATTTAATTCTGCCAGGACACTGCCTAGTTTATGGTGGGTATGCATTCAGATGGCTATTATTGAGATAGGTATTATTTCTGAAACACAAGGTTTAAAAATACTTTCCTACCTTTATTATTTTGTGTTTCTGCTTATAATCTAGCTGAGACAAATACAAAGTTGAATGATGTTCCTTGTACTTCTTACTAATCATGCTGGTGACAAAGTGACAAAGGTACAGGCCACACAGGATGGAAATAAAGGTACTAGAAATTGAGAGAGAGACAGCTTTTCCTTTCGAAATAAATTTGAGTCTGCACATATCTGTCCATATTTTTCCTGAACTTCTTCACAATGAAGAAATACAGTAGAATGTCTAATTAGAGTAGATGGGGAGAGGTGATTCATATGAATGCATGGCCTCTTAAAAGAAAACATTTTCTTATACTCCAGTACTTTTAATACCTAAAGAGATATAGTGTGTATCATTTTTCCCTTCATGTGCACACTTCCCACAATCTTCTAGAAGGCAGTGGAAGGGAATGGATATACTGCTCTGAAATACAGTACATGAAATTTCATGCAGTCAGAGATTTCAATTGTGAAAAATCATTCTAGATGTTATGTCCACTTGATAATACTAATCATTTCAAAAATGAAGGCACTAAAAATATGAAACATAGTTTTGTTTTAATCCAAGGATCCAGTGCTTCCATACGACCTTCTAAGTTCTGAAGTTCTACCAACTCCTACCCTCAAGTGTCTTTCAGAGCCAATGTGCTAAAGGAAACACCACAGCAGGCCAAGACAGATGGTAGAAACAGCATGCTTGGGTGTGAGTCCTGTCACCAGCACCTACCAGCTATGTGAATTTGGCGAAGTAATTTCACTCTTCTGAGGCTCAGTTTTCTCATTTGTAATACAGGAATATTCTCATCTACCCTGAAGGCTTGCTTGAGGGTATTAAGTAAGATAATGCAGATAAAGCATGTGAGATAGCCCCTGATGATAGCCTTATCTTTGCTACTACAGATTCCCATTTCATCTTTCCTCAGAAAAGTTGCAGTGTTATCTGTGGTGTCCTATCAACTCCATCTGATGGCTTGCTGCTTACTGTTTCTGCCCATTCTCTAAGTGGAAGCTTTTTTGGCACACTTCCAAGCCACTAAGGGAAATACTACTTTATTTGGACAGATTCCCAGGTATGACCACTATCCTACTGGACTTCAGAATGGAAACACCCCAGCCGATGTCTCACCAACTGTGATAAGCCTTCTGCTATGATTATTCCAATTATCTCTAACCTCTCAGCGCCTTTTGGATCCTTCACCCCAGTATCCTTGTATTTTTCAGGGTTCTCCAGAGAAAAAGAACAAATAGAACGTGTATAGAGATTTATTTTAAGGAATTGGCTCACATGATTATGGAGTCTAGCAAGTCCAAAATCTGGAGGGTAGGCCAGTAGGCTGGAGACTCAGGGAAGAGCCCAATGTTTCGGTTCAAGCCCAAAGGCTGTCTGCTGGCAGAATTCCCTTTTACTCAGGGGAGGTCAGTCTTTTGTTCTATTCACACCTTCATTTATTGGATGGGGCCCACCCACATTTAGGAGGGCAATCTGCTTTACTTAAAGTTCACCAATGTATGCTTTGTGACCGCCTGGAGGGGTGGGATAGGGAGGGTGGGAGGGAGGGTGACGCAAGCAGGAAGAGATATGGGAACATATGTATATATATAACTGATTCATTTTGTTGTGAAGCTGAAACTAACATACCATTGTAAAGCAATTATGCTCCAATAAAGATGTTTAAAAAAAAAAAAAAAAAAGTTCACCAATGTAGGGCTTCCCTGGTGGCGCAGTGGTTGAGAGTCCGCCTGCCGATGCAGGGAACACGGGTTTGTGCCCGAGTCCGGGAAGATCCCACACGCCGCATAGCGGCTGGGACCGTGAACCATGGCCACTGAGCCTGCGTGTCCGGAGCCTGTGCTCCGCAACGGGAGAGGCCACAACACTGAGAGGCCCGCGTACCGCCAAAAAAAGAAAAAAAAAAAGGTGCATACAAATAATGCACAGGTAGAATCCTTTAGGTTTGACCCCAAAAGAATGTTGATCACTTTTCTGCACAGGTTAAGTGTAGTACGCGAAAAACATTTTATACGAGATTTGGGAAGCAAAAATGAAGCATCAGCCATGTTCTTTTCACACTCAGAAGGCTGATGCTAAACACCAAGAGTCATGGCAGCTCACACATGCTTCTATTTATTTGCTGGCTCAACCTGGTAGGTTGGTGAAGCAACTAAGTCAATACCTCTTCCAGCTCATCTTGTCCGATAGATCTCATCTTTATCTGACTTTTGGGTCAGGTGTGTGTTTAGCTTTTTGATGAAAGGCACCATGTTCTCTGATAGGTCACCCCCAGTGTTGGAGTTGGAGGCTTGGATTTCAGTCTATCCTCATGGCTTTCTGCTTGTACTTGCAGATCCCTGTTTGTTCTTGATCATTCCCCTTACCCGTTTCTCATTCATCTTTCCTTCCCAACTTCTTGTCCTGCCTCAGGCCCCAGAACCAGAAACATGAGTAACAGCATCATAGAAAGTGTTTAGCCTTAGCTTTACTTCTTTTCACTCTTTAAGTCAGCTCCTTTAGCAGTTTAAAATAAGTTTACCCTTATTTTTTTTCCAAAATAGAAACAGGGTTTTTTCCTAATTATTTAATATACATAATGTATGCTCATTGTAAAATACTCAGACAATACAAAAATGTGTAAAGATATAAGGGAACCTACCCATAACCCCACTACAAAGAAATAACCACTGTTTCCAATTTTGGATATGGACTGACATTGTTTTCTTTTTCTATTTACACATATACAAATTTGTTATTTTCCAACATGGGGATTATACTCTATCCCCAATTTTAGACTTTTTTTCAGGTCAAGAAGCATAAATCTATATCACAACTACATAATATTTCTATATAATATTTCATAATACTATATAATATTTTATGGTGACTGTTTTCCAACATTAACTTACTGACAAATTTTTTTGCTGTTATAAAAAAAAAGTTCAGTGAGCATCCTTGTTAAAGCATCTGTGCCCTGATCATTTCTTTCATATACTTTCTTAGATGAAAAACTTTCAAAAATCTTAGATTTGTTGATACATACTTCCTGATTTCCCTCCAGAAAGATGTTCCAATTATACTCCTTCTAAGTGCTAACAGGTTAATTTCCAGGAAACCTGCTGATTTTGCATCAACCCTCTCCTGTCCCCCGCTTCCCCCAACCATAACCATTGTTTTGAGAAGCCCTGTAGTATTAATCAAACCAATATAACATGGCTCTTTCCCCTCAGAGCGAAAAGGCTTAAACAGATGATACAATTTGCAAGTAACACATGGAAACATATATCCAAGTGCTAAATTACATGTAGTACAGATGCTAAGCACCCTGGGAGGCTCAACTTATTTTCTTCTGCTTTTAGTCCGCAAACAGGATTGAACTGAAACCGATCCATGAGTTGTAATATGTTCACTGTAATGTACTAAAGGAATACTTAATCTGGCTCAACTTTAGAGAAACTGATGCAAAAATAGCCCCCATCAACCACTCTCTACCTTCACTTGGTACCATGATTACCTTAACCACTAAACACCAGCCACATTGGTTTTCACCATGTTTCTCTAATATCAAGTTCATTCCTGACCAAAAGGCTTTCCACTTGCTCTCAAATGCTCCTCCCCTGGGTCATCCCCCAATGGTTTCTTCTCACGATTCAGCTGTCAATGTCATTCATCTCACTCATGACATCTTCAGAAAGGCCAATACATCATTCTTTCTTTTTTCATAGTATATACCATGGTTAAGAATTACCTTGCTTATTTTGTACTCGTTTCATATTGGCCTTTACATACTAGAATGTAAGGTCAATGGAGGCAGTAATCTTGGCTGTTTCATCCATCACTGAATAGAATCCTATACTTCTTATCTAATATATACCATATTTCTTAGACTTTAAGAGTTGTGTTTTTTTCACATTTTAACATCAAGGTGTGTGTTACACTTAGTGTCATTGAGACTGCAATCAGATATAATTGGCATTGCCTGGACATGCTCAAACTTGGTCATATCTGCTCATGTTGTTATTTCTTCATTGGAGTTTGTATACTGCTGAAACTACATGTGTGAAGTTTAACTGCCATGTAAACTATCTTTGAAAATTATGTTATAATTTAGCATTGAATTGAATACACAGAAAGTCACAGAAACACAGTACCAGACAAAGAGTATATGTTTGATGTTAGTGAGACAAGTAATCATAGCAAGAGATGTAATCATATTTTCATATTTTCCTTCCAAACAATAAGAAATGCATTATTGGGCCTATAAAATGAAGATTTATCCAAGAAGATTAAGCTGTGTTACATTTTGTTACTAAGACAGATGCAAAAATGGTGTCCATGCCAAGCAAAAGATTTAAAACTCATAAACATTTACACACCTAATAACAGAGCTTCAAACTACATGAAGCAAAAATAAATGTTAAAACTTCAAGTAAAAGTAGAAAAATCCACAACTACAATCAGATATAATTAATAGAACAAGTAGACAGACTATTAGTAAAGATATATATGGCTTGAAAACCACAAACAAATTTGACTCAATTGACATTTATAGAACATTCCTCCCAGTAACAGCAGAATACAGTCTTTTCAAGTGCACATGGAATATTGCAAAGACAGAGCATAATCTGGGCCATAAACTAAGTCTCAGTAAATGGAAAATAATTCAGGACATACGAAGTATAGTCTCTGTACATAATGAACTTAAAACAGAAATCAACAGAAATATCTCTAGGAAATCCCAAAATATTTGGAAATGAAACAACAGCCTTACAAATAACCCATAAATCAAAGAAAAAATTAACAGAAAAATTAGAAAGTTTTTCAATTGAATAAACATAAAAGTACAGCATATTAAAATTTTAAGGATGCTTTCAAAGCAGCAGTGGGGATGAAATTTATAGCACTGAACATCTATGTTTTTTTAAAAAGGAGGAGGAGGAAGAGAACAAGAAGGAGGATTGGGAGAAAGGTCTCAAATTAATGACCTTAGCATCCATCTTGAGAAATGAGAAAAAGATCAAATTAAACCCAAAGTTAGCAAAAGAGACAAAATAATTAAGATTAAAGTGGAAGTCAGTAGGGCTTCCCTGGTGGCGCAGTGATTGAGAATCTGCCTGCTAATGCAGGGGACACGCGTTCGAGCCCTGGTCTGGGAGGTTCCCACATGCCGCGGAGCAACTAGGCCCGTGAGCCACAACTACTGAGCCTGCGCATCTGGAGCCTGTGCTCCGCAATGGGAGAGGCCGCAATAGGAGAGGCCGCAATAGTGAGAGGCCCGCACACCGCGATGAAGAGTGGACCCCGCTTGCCACAACTAGAGAAAGCCCTTGCACAGAAACGAAGACCCAACACAGCCAAAAATAAATATAAAAATAAATAAATAAATAAATAAATAAAAAGTTACTATTTAAAAAAAAAAAAGTGGAAGTCAGTGAAATAGAAAAACAAGAGAGAAAATCAACAAAACCAAAACTGGGCTGTTTGGGAAAACCGAAAATACTGATAAACCTCTACCAAGGTTTTTCACAAAAAGAGACAGAGAACAAATTACCTATACCAGGAATGAGAGAAGTAAAATCACTACAGCTTCTAAAGATAATGAAATATTATGAATAATTTTATATCAATAAATTAACAACTTAGATGAAATGGAAAAATTTCTTGAAAGACACAAAATACCACTCACTTGAGAAGAAATAACCTGAATAGTCCATATCTATTAAATAAATTGTATCTGCAGTTAAAAGCTTTTCCACACACACACAAAAGAAAAAAAAAGAAAAAACATATTCCAGGCCCAGATAGCTTCACTGGTGAAATCTGCCAAATATTTAACAAAGAAATAATACCAATTCTACACAACTCTTGCAGAAATTTGAAAATGAGGGAATACTTCCTAAACCATTACACAAGACTAGCATTATCCTAATACAAAAATAAAAGATATTACAAGAAAACTATATGCCAATAACTCTCCTGATCATGAATACAAAAATTCCAAGCAAAATTTCAGCAAAATAATTCCAACATTTACAAGGATAATACATCATGACCAACTTGAGTTTAATCCCAAAAAGGTACAGTTGGCTCAACATTCAAAAATCAATGTAATTCACCTTATTAACACACTAAAAAAAAAAAACCTATATGATTGTCTCAGCAGATACAGAAAATACATTTGACAAAATCCAACATTAATCCCTGATGTAAAAAAAAAAAAAACCTCTCAGCAAACTACAAACAGAACTTTCTCAATGCAATAAAAACAGTCTACCTAAAATGTACAGCTACCATCAAAAATAATGGTAAGAGGGCTTCCCTGGTGGCGCAGGGGTTGAGAATCCACCTGCCGATGCAGGGTACACGGGTTCGAGCCCAGGTCCAGGAAGATCCCACATGCCATGGAGAGTCACAACTACTGAGCCTGCACTCTACAGCCCGCGAGCCACAATTACTGAGTCCGCATGCCACAGCTACTGAAGCCTGCATACCTAGACCCGTGCTCCGCAACAAGAGAAGACACGATAATGAGAAGCCCGTGCACCACAACTCACTGCAACTAGAGAAAGCCCACGTGCAGCAAAGAAGACCCAAAGCAGCCTAAAATAAATAAATTTTTTAAAAACAAATTTTTTAAATAACAATAATAATGGTAAGAGACTGAATATCTTCCCAAGAACACGAAGAAGACAAGGATGTCCATTCTCATCAGTTCTAGTCAGCACTGTACTAGAGACTCTGGTCAGGGCAATAAGGCAAGGAAAACTAATAAAGGGTTTCCAGTTTGGAACAAAAGAAGTAAAACAGTCTTTATTCATAGAAGACACGGTTGTCTATGTAAAAAACATAGACAACATGATGGAATGTGCAATAAAGCAACTAGAACCGGTAAGTGGATTTAGAAAGGTTGCAGGATACAATATCAACATACAAAAATCAATTATATTTCAATTTACCAGCAACAAACTATTGAACATAGAAATTTTTTAATATATCATTTTCAATAGCATCAAAAATATTAAATTATTAGGGACAAATTGGATAAAGTATGTGCAAGATGTGAACACAGAAAACTACAAAATACTGTTGAGAGAAACTGAAGACCTAAATAAATGAAGTGATAAACCATGTTTATGAGTCAGAAGACTCAAAATCATTAAAATATCAATTCTCCCCAAACCAATCACATAAAATCACAATCAAAATCCAAACAGACCTTTTTTTGTAGAAACTGACAACATGATTCTAACACTTAAACAGAAATACAAAGGAACTAGGATATCCAAAACAACTTTGAAAAAGAAGGAAAAAGTTGGAGGATTAGCATTATTATTACAAAAGCTATGGCAATCAAGAGGGAGCTATTGTCAAAAAAAATTAACAAATAGATCAACCTAATAGAATAACGAATTCAGAAATCAGATTCAAACATATATAAACAACTGGTTTTCAACAAAGGCACAAAGACAATTCAGCAGAGAAAGAATAATCTTTTAAACAAATGGTGGTGCAACAATTGGATATCCATATGCAAAGGCAGAAAAAAATTATCTGATATATCCTCATATCACATAGAAAAATTAACTCAAAGTGGGTCACAGACCCATTGTAAAAACCGAAAATTATAAATTTCTAGAATAAATCATGGCAGAAAACTTTTGTAATTTGAATTAGGGGGAAATTTCTAAGATATGACATCAAAATAATGGTCCATAAAAAAACCTGATATATTGGACTTCGTACTAGTCAGCATTCTCCAGAGAAACAGAGCCAATAAGATGGAGAGATGGAGAGAGAGACAGAGAGACAGAGAGACAGAGAGAGAGAAAGAGAGAGAGAGAGAGAGAGAGAAGAAACTTACTGTAAGGAATTGGCTCATGCAATTATGGAGGCTAAGAAGTCTCAAGATCTGCAGTCAGCAAGCTGGAGACACAGGATGTGTACTTCTAGTCTAAGTCCAAAGGCCTGAGAACCAAGAGAGCTGACGGTGTAAATTCCAGTCCGAAAGCCAACAGGCTTGACAGTAAAAAAGAGCCAACGTTTCTGTTTGAGTCCAACACCAGAAAAGACTGAAGTCCCAGCTCAAAGCAGTCAGGCAGGAGTTTCCTCTTATTAGAGCAGGAAATGGGCTTTTTTGTTCTATTCAGGCTTTCAATGGATTGGATGAGGGCCATCCAAATTAGGGAGGGCAATCTGCCTCACTTAGTCTACTGATTCAAATGTTAATCTCAACTAAAAACATCCTCACACAGGACCTCCCTGGCGGTACAGTGGTTAAGACTCTGTGCTTCCACTGCAAAGGGCACAGTTCGATCCCTGGTTGGGAAACTAAGATCCCCCATGCTATGTGGTGCAGCCAAAAACAAACAAAAAAATCCTCACAGACACACCCCTAATAATGTGGGTCCAAATATTTGGGCACCCCATGGTCTAGTAAAGATGACCCATCAAATTAACTATCATAGACCTCATCAAAATTTTAAACTACTCCTCCTTGAAAGACGCTCTTAAGACAATGAAAAGACAAGCAAAAGACTGAGAGAAAACATTTGCAAAGCATATACCTGGTAAGGGACTCTTATTCGGAATATATTAAGAACTCTCAAAATTCAACAATAAGAAACCAAACAATCCGGTTTGTAAAAATGAGCAAAAGATTTGAACATACGCTTCAACAGAGAAGATGTATGAATGGCAAATAAGTATATGAAACAATTCAAAAACATTACTCATAGGAAAATGCAAATTTAAACCACAACACATCTATTTAAATGGTTAATTTTTTTTTTAAATGACCATACCAAGTATTGGCAAAGATGTGGAGGAACTGGAACTTTCAAACATTGCTAATGGGAAAGTAAAATGGTAGAATTGCTTTCGAAAATGTTGGGCATTTTCTTTAAAAAGTTAAACCTACCATATGATCCAACCATTCCTCTCCCAGTTATTTTTTCTAATAAATTTATTTATTTATTTATTTTTGGCTGCACTGGGTCTTTGTTGCTGCACACAGGCTTTCTCTAGTTGCAGCGAGCGGGGGCTACTATTCGTTGTGGTGTGTGGGTTTCTCATTGCAGTGGCTTCTCTTGTTGTGGAGCACGGGCTCTAGGCATGCGGGCTTCAGTAGTTGTGGCTCGCGGGCTCTAGAGCGCAGGCTCAGTAGTTGTGGTGCACAGGTTTAGTTGTTCTGCGGCATGTGGGATCTTCCCGGACCAGGGCTCGAACCCGTGTCCCCTGCATTGGCAGGCGGATTCTTAACCACTGCGCCACCAGGGGAACCCCTCTCCTAGTTATTTACCTAAGAGAAAGAAAGCATATGTCCATACAATGACTTGTGCACAAATATTCATAACAGATATATTTGTAATGTCAAAACTTGGAAACAACCGAAAGGTCCATCAATGGGTAAATGAATGAATAAATTGGTATATCACACAAAGGAATACTACTCAGCAATAGAAAGAAATGAATTATTAATAAACACTACAAACATCAATGAATCTCAAAATAACTAAGGTGAATGAAAGAAGCCAGATCAAAAATAGAAATTATTATGTACTACAATGAATGTAAAATTATAGAAAATATTAAAATAATCCATATCAATAGAAAGCAGATCAGTGGTGTCCTAAGACATGGCTGGAGTGAAGGGGAGGTTTGTGCAAGCTTGGGAGACCGGGATTACAAAGGGGCATGAGGAAACTTTTGGGGGATAATGGATGTGATCATGATCTTCACTGTGGTGATGATTTCCTGGGTGTAGCATACATCAAAACTTATACACCTTAGGTATGGGTAGTTTATTATATTTATTTAAACCTCAGTAAATCTACTACCAAAAAGAGCCTGCATCCCTAACATGACAATTTTTTAAAAGAGCAAATAAGAACAGGAAAGAAAGTATAGGTTAGTTCTCCTATATTATGTATAAAAATATTTAATGAGGAAAAATAAAGTTTACCTATAGAGATGCAAATAATATCTTATACAAAATACCCCCACTATATCATTGTCCTATGATACAAATTTCTCTATTTAAAATGAAAGATCCTGTTCATAGGTTAGCAAAAGAAGAGTTTCTAATTTCTGATTTTGTAAATAAAAATATTTTTTAAATTAATAAAATTAAAAACACATTAAATATATATTTTATAAAAAGTAAAGAATAAGGAATTATATATGAAGCTACCTAAATATGTTTAACAGTGAACTTTTTCAAATAATTAACACATAGTCATGTCAATTTTATGTAAAATATATAAATTTTAAAAGGAGAAAAATAATAATATATAAATCCATACCCCCAAAGCAACTATTCTTTGTTTCAAAATAAAACTAGAAAGATATCAAAATGTATTTAAACAGATGATTGAAATCGTAAGCACTATGCAGTTTTGTGTTATGATTTTTTTCTTAATATTGAATCAAAGTCATGGGGATGTAATGTACAGCATGGTTATTATAGTTAACACTATATCAAATATTTGAAGAAAGAAAGTAGACCTTAACATTTCTCAACACAAGAAAAAATTTGTAATTATGTGTGGTGATGGATGACTTCCTATGGTGATCATTTCACAATATATACAAATATCAAAATTATTATGTTGAACACCTGAAACTAATATAATGTTATATTTCAATCGCAATTTTTTAAAAAACTGAGTCAAGTATTTTCTCAATCACAATATAAACTCTACAATAAATTAGTTTAATTTTGGAAGGTTTTAGTAAATCCTAGGTGTGTGGCTATTGTTCTTTGACCTCTTTAAAGCTTTGACTGCTCTTTATATAATAATAAGTATTGAAAAGATACAGGCATGATCTTAATTCCACATTCTGTATACCCCTCACCATTCAGTAGGACTAGAGAAAGTTTCCAGTATTTTCTCTGCAATTTGAAGTCTTTTGGGGTTTAAATAGTTGTAGGTCAGCTCAGCAACTTGTCTATAAAACACAAAATTGAATATGTCCAAATGCTGTATTTTTCAGGACTATTAAGTTCCAATGTTATTAAACTCAAACTTGAACTAGCCCTGTAGGGTGAAATGCAAAAAACACACTCATTAATTCTCTGTGAATTCAGTAGCATTCTCTTGGACAGTCTGCATACTTCTTGAATATTCTCAACAGGCTTGTTCCCGCTTTGCATTTTTCCAATATATGTATACTTATTTATAAATTTTATGTATATGCAAGTCTACTCATATAATATACATTTTAAATACCAGAAAAAAAGATGTTTTTAAAACATGAAATAAGGATGAAATCAGCCATGTTTTTAAAAATAATTATTTTATGTATTATTGGAACAAGTAACCTTGTTATTGTCACTAAAAATGTATCACTATGATTCAAAGGTCTGGCTCTTAGTTGAACTTATTTCAACACTGGGTTTTAGTCACCAGTATAACTAAACAAGCTACCTCTCACAACACAGAGTTCTAAAAGGGGGAGAAAATGCATCATCAGCTTGCTAAATAAGTCATGATGTTCATTTACTAATCACATAGGGTCCACTTCATGTCTCGGATGTATCATTTTTAAATACCTTGCTAAAGGGATGATTTCATACAAGCTTTAGTCAATATCTCAAGGCAAAATAAACAGAATGTGGTATATTAATAACCGTACCTGTTAATCATACACCAAGTAGTTTCCTAGAAAAAAAATTTTTTTTTTTCCAGTTTACTTCTTCTTTGACTTGATTAGCTTGTTGTTTTTGACCTCACTGTGTACTCCAACAGGCTTGTACTGGAGGCGGAAGGAATGCGGCTCTATCATTTTCTAGTGTTTGTTTTTCTCTTGCATTACTGATATAACTTAAAATTCACGATTTCTTTGCAGTAATCAGTAATCACTTTTAACAGCTTTACTGAGGTATAACTGACATACAGTAAATTGCACATATTTAAAAGTGTACAATTTGATTAGTTTTAACATATGTATACACTCGGGAAACCATCATCACACTGTCTTGATTATGCAACTTTATATTAAGTCTTGAAATCAGGTAGGATAAGTCCTGCAACTTTATTCTTTCTCAAAAAAGTTTTGGCTATGCTAAGTCCTTTACATTTCCATGTGAATTTTAGAATCAGTTTGTCTATTTTGACACACAAAGACCACTGGGGGTTTTGGCTGGGACTGCATTGGATCTATTAGATAAATTGGGGATAATTTACATCTTAATTTTGAGTCTTCTTTACCAGATTTCTGTCTATTCTCCTATCAAGTATTAAGAGAGATGTATTCAAATCTATAACTAAGGGACTTCCCTGATGGTGCAGTGGTTAAGAATCCGTCTGCCAATGCAGGGGACACGGGTTCGATCCCTGGTCTGGAAAGATCCCACATGCCATGGAGCAACTAAGCCCGTGTGCCACAACTACTGAGGCCTGCGCACCTAGAGCCTGTGCTCTGCAACAAGAGAAGCCACTTCAGTGAGAAGCCTGCGCACCACAAGGAAGGGTAGCCCCCGCTCACCACAACTAGAGAAAGCCCATGTGCAGCAATGAAGACCCAAAGCAGCAAAAAATAAATAAATTTATTTATTTTTTAAAAATCTATAACTAAAATTGTGGATTTGTCTATTAGTTACAATTATATCAGTTTGTAGTGACATGTATTCTGAAAATCTGTTATTAGGTGCATAAACATTTAGAATTACTATGTCCTCTTGATAAACTGACCCCTTTATCACTATGAAATCACCTTTTACCCTGGTAAAGTCTTTTCTCTGAAATTTACTTTGTCTGATATTAAAATAGTCACTCCAGATTTCTTTTAATCAATGTTAGCATGGTATATGTTTCCATTCTTTTACTTTTAACCTACTTGTTACTTGAGATAGAGTATTTACATCTAATGCTATTATTCATATGATTCGGTTTCAGTCTTACTATTTGTTTTCTATTAGTCCTATTTTTTATGTTCCTTTTCTTCTGCCTTCTTTTGTAAAAATTATTTTTATTAATCTATTTTATCCCCTTTATTGTTTTATTAGCCATAATTTTGTTTTGTTATTTTAGTGGGGTTTTTTTTTAATTGCTTTGAGGTTTATGGTATTCATCTTTATCACAGTTTACCTGCAAGTGATATTATACTCTCTATATAGTATAATATTCTTACAATAGTATACTTTCATTTATTTCTTCACTTCCCCTTTTACACTATTGTTACTATATTTTTATACTTTTACATGTATATTATAAACCCATACACAATTCAACTCATTCCTTCCCCAGGGAGAAGCTGGGATCTGGGGTTTTTCACCTGCTTGCTCTGTGTGGAGCCTGAGGGAGGGGCTATGGTGACTGCTTGCTTTTACTTCAAACCACCATTTTTGTTCCCCCTGGCCCCCAGGGCACCTAGAATATGCCAGGTCCCATGAGCGCTCCAAGAACACAGGTGAGATAGAAGCCAGTACCTTGGGAAGCCCCCCCAAAAAGCAGGAGTGTTGGACACATCGTCCAACTCTTTCCCTCTCCACGAAGAAGTGGGCGCTAGGGGTTTCCTTCTGATTGTATGGTGCTGTGCCAGGGGTAGGGATTATGGTTAGAGGATTCTCAGCTTTTCCTACTGACTTCAAAGTGGGTGCAGGAGCCTCTAGATTTGTTTCTGGATTTCTCATAAGGGGGTTTGTCCATTTACTGTTGTTGAATCAATGTGTTCATGGGGGAAAGGAGGGTCCAGGGATTCCAATTCCACCATCTTGCTGACATCACCCCTCCTTTTCTCTTAAATGGTAATGTGAATCTTTGGGTGATGGTCAAAAAATGTACAGAAAACATTATGAACTGAGTTAAATGTTATGAAGCAATACAGTGAACCACTTAGAGCATTTAACCAAGGAAACTGTTGACTATATGAGAAGGAAACACTTTCTTGAGAAAGTTAATAGATAAGTAGTGGAAAACTTCTCCAAGCAAAAGAAGTGTTCCTTTATAGCAGGGGTCCCCAAGCCCCGCAGTACCAGTCCACAGCCTGTTAGGAACCGGGTCACACAACAGGAGGTGAGCAGTGAGCGAGTGAGCAAAGCTTCATCTGCTGCTTGCTCCCCATCTCTCGCATTACCGCCTGAACCATTGCTCGCATTACATCCTGAACCATCCCCCACCAGCGCCCGCCCATGGAAAAACTGTCTTCCACGAAACCAGCCCCCAGTGCCAAAAAGGTAGGGGACCGCTGCTTTATAGGACCTATAACAAGAAGAAGTGTGGAGCACCGGAACAAGAGCAAGTTTGAGGCCAGGGAGGTGTCAGGGGTCTGATCGTGCAAAGTTTGAAAACCTTAATAAGTCATTTTAGACTTTATTCTGAGAGCAATCAGAAACCACTAAATGACTTTAAGCAGAAAATAACACAATAAGATATGTGTTTTGAAGAGACTTTTTTTTTCAATTCCTTCCAGAAAATCAAAAAGAAAGGGAAGAAGCAGTATGAAGATCTAGTTGTCCTTGACCTAGATTAGTATGTTGGAAAGATTCTCAAACAAATATGGGAAGGGAGAAGAAAGAATGCACCAAGTATCAGTCCACAGAATACATAGGGTTGGGAGGCCCTGACCATGGAAGGGTATGGGAGAAAATCGACATGAGGAAGTACTGTATGGGGTTAAAAGTGCCCTAGACTGTAGGGTACAACAGATTTGAATTCAATTCCTGACTTGGCCACTTACTAGTCATGAAATTCTAGGCAATTATCCCCATTCTACAGATTAAGAAGCTTAAACTCAAAGAGGCTAATCGTACCTACCTCATACAGTTGTAGTATGACATGTAAACCTCTCAGTATAATGCTAGCCCCATAATAAGTGCACACAAAAAAAGTTAACTCTTAGGTGTGGTGGTATTGTAACTAAACTGACTTAAAAAGATTAAGTGATATATGCTCTAGGTCACAAAGCTGGTAGCTATAAAATTGTTTTTTTAAAAATTACTTTTCAATTCACATAGATTATTTGGCATAAGAATTATACTGACAGCCTTGCAAAAAATGCCAATTTCCCACTCTGACACCAATGTTAAAACCTGTCATTTTTAAAAAAAGTTATTTTATTTGACAAGATTTTAAATGATTGTGTTCTATTTCTGGATTTCCTAACAAAAAAGATTTATTTCATACACAAATGTTAATTTCTGTTGTATTATATAAGTGTAAAATTCTAGATCAAAGGTTATGCTAAGAAACAGAATGTAGACTACAATATTATAAAGTCAAAATATTCTGTTATAATGTGTTTTATTATCTATTGTTATTTTGCTTTCATTCTTTGACTTGAGTTGGTAAGGGCTGTATTTTTATTCAAAATAACACATATTTGCAACGTTAAATAGGAAACATGGAGATTACACATATATAACATCCTTAAGGTATCATTTATATGTGGAATCTAAAAATAAAATGATACAAATGAACTTATTTACAAAAGAGAAACAGGCTCACAGACCTCGAAAACAAACTTATGGTTACCAAAGGGGATAATGGAGGGTATGGGGAGATAAATGAGGAGTTTGGGATTAACAAATAACAAATTAACAAATTAACACTACTATTATATAAAATAGATAATCAACAAGGACCCACTGTATAGCACAAGGAACTCAATATCCTGTAATAACCTATATGGGAAAAGAATCTGAAAAAGAATGGATATATGTACATGTATAGCTGAGTCACTTGGCTGTACACCTGAAACTAACACAACATTGTAAATCAACTACACTCCAATATAAAATAAAAATTCACACACAAAAATAAACTCAAAATGGATTAGAGACCTAAATGTAAGACCAGACACTATAAAACTCTTAGAGGAAAACATTGGAAGAACACTCTGACATAAATCACAGCAAGATCTTTTTTGATCCACCTCTTAGAGTAACAGAAATAAAAACAAAAATAAACAAATGGGACCTAATGAAACTTCAAAGGGTTTGCACAGCAAAGGAAACCATAAACAAGACGAAAAGACAACCCTGAGAATGGCGGAAAATATTTGCAAACCAATCAACGGACAAAGAATTAATCTCGAAAATATATAAAGAGTTCATGCAGCTCAACATTAAAAAAACAGGCTGGGAGCTGAGGCTCGGGCTTCAGTCGGAGCGCAGGGAGAGGACTGGGGTTGGTGGCGTGAACACAGCCTGAAAGGGTTAGTGCACCACGGCTAGCCGGGAGGGAGTCCGGGGAAAAGTCTGGAGGTGCCGAAGAGGCAAGAGACTTTTTCTTCCCTCTTTGTTTCTTGGTGCGCGAGGAGAGGGGATTAAGAGCGCTGCTTAAAGGAGCTCCAGAGAAGGGCGCGAACCGCGTCTAAAAGCGCGTACCCTAGAGACGGGCATGAGATGCTAGGGCTGCTGCTGCCGCCACCAAGAAGCCTGTGTGTGACCATAGGTCACTATCCACACCCCACTTCCAGGGAGCCTGTGCAGCCCGCCACTGCCAGGGTCCCGGAATCCAGGGACAACTTCCCCGGGAGAACGCACGAAGCGCCTCAGGCTGGTGCACCGTCAGGCCGGCCTCTGCCGCCGCAGGCTCGCCCCGCACTCCGTGCCCCTCCCTCCCCTAGGCCTGAGTGAGCCAGAGTCCCCGAATGAGCTGCTCCTTTAACCCCGTCCCGTCTGAGCGAAAAACAGATGCCCTCTGACGACCTACATGCAGAGGCGGGGCCAAATCCAAAGCTGAACCCCGGCAGCTGTGCGAACAAAGAAGAGAAAGGGAAATCTCTCCCAGCAGCCTCAGAAGCAGCGGATTAAAACTCCACAATAAACTTGATGTGCCCTGCATCTGTGGAATACATGAATAGACAACGAATCATCCCAAATTGAGGAGGTGGACTTAGAGAGCAAGATTTATGATTTTTTCCCCTTTTCCTCTTTTGGTGAGTGTGTATGTGTATGCTTCTGTGTGAGATTTTGTCTGTATAGCTTTGCTTCCACCATTTGTCCTAGGATTCTATCTGTCCGTTTTTTTGTTGTTGTTGTTATTTGTTTTTACTTTAAAAAATTTTTTCCTTAATAATCATTTTTTATTTTAATAACTATTTTATCTTTATTTTATTTTATCTTCTTTCTTTCTTCCCTCCCTCCTTTCTTCCTTTCTTCCTTCCTTTCTTTCTTTCTCTCTTTCTCTTTTTCTCTCTTTCTCTCTTTCTTTCTTTCTTTTTTTCTTTCTTTCTTCTTTTTCTCCCTTTTATTCTGAGCCGTGTGGATGAAAGGCTCTTGGTGCTGCAGCCAGGAGTCAGTGCTGTGCCTCTGAGGTGGGAGAGCCAACTTCAGGACACTGGTCCACAAGAGACCTCCCAGCTCCACATAATATCAAATGGCGAAAATCTCCCAGAGATCTCCATCTCAACACCAGCATCCAGCTTCACTCAACGGCCAGCAAGCTACAGTGCTGGTCACCCTATGCCAAACAACTAGCAAGACAGGAACACAACCCCACCCATTAGCAGACAGGCTGCCTAAAATCATAATAAGTCCACAGACACCTCAAAACACCACCAGACGTGGACCTGCCCACCAGAAAGACAAGATCCAGCCTCATCCACCAGAACACAGGCACTAGTCCCCTCCACCAGGCAGCCTACACAACCCACTGAACCAACTTTAGCCACTGGGGACAGAGAGCAAAAACAGTGGAAACTACAAACCTACAGCCTGCAAAAAGGAGACCCCAAACACAGTAAAATAAGCAAAATGAGAAGACAGAAAAACACACAGCAGATGAAGGAGCAAGATAAAAATGCACCAGACCTAACAAATGAAGAGGAAATAGGCAGTCTACCTGAAAAAGAATTCAGAATAATGATAGTAAAGATGATCCAAAATCTTGGAAATAGAATAGAGAAAACGCAAGAAACATTTAACAAGGATCTAGAAGATATAAAGAAGAAACAAGCAATGATGAACAACACAATAAATGAAATTAAAAATACTCTAGGGCTTCCCTGGTGGTGCAGTGGTTGAGAGTCCGCCTACCGATGCAGGGGACACGGGTTCATGCCCCGGTCCGGGAAGATCTTACATGCCGCGGAGCGGCTGGGCCCATGAGCCATGGCCGCTGAGCCTGCATGTCCGAAGCCTGTGCTCTGCAATGGGAGAGGCCACAGCAGTGCGTACCGCAAAAAAAAAAAAAAATACTCTAGATGGGATCAATAGCAGAATAACTGAGGCAGAAGAACGGATAAGTGACCTGGAAGATAGAATAGTGGAAATAACTACTGCAGAGCAGAATAAAGAAAAAAGAATGAAAAGAACTGAGGACAGTCTGAGAGACCTCTGGGACAATATTAAACACACCAATATTCGAATTATAGGGGTTCCAGAAGAAGAGGAAAAGAAAGGGACTGAGAAAATATTTGAAGAGATTATAGTTGAAAACTTCCCTAATATGGGAAAGGAAATAGTTAATCAAGTCCAGGAAGCACAGAGAGTCCCATACAGGATAAATCCAAGGAGAAATATGCCAAGACACATAATAATCAAACTGTCAAAAGTGAAATACAAAGCAAACATATTAAAAGCAGCAAGGGAAAAACAACAAATAACACACAAGGGAATCCCCATAAGGTTAACAGCTGACCTTTCAGCAGAAACTCTGCAAGCCAGAAGGGACTGGCAGGACATATTTAAAGTGATGAAGGAGAAAAACCTGCAACCAAGATTACTCTACCCAGCAAGGATATCATTCAGATTTGATGGAGAAATTAAAACCTTTACAGACAAGCAAAAGCTGCGAGAGCTCAACACCATGAAACCAGCTTTACAACAAATGCTAAAGGAACTTCTGTAGGCAAGAAACACAAGAGAAGGAAAAGACCTACACTAACGAACCCAAAACAATTAAGAAAATGGGAAAAGGAACATACATATTGATAATTACCTTAAATGTAAATGGACTAAATGCTCCCACCAAAAGATACAGATTGGCTGAATGGATACAAAAACGAGACCCATATATATGCTGTCTACAAGAGACCCACTTCAGACCTAGAGACACATACAGACTGAAAGTAAGGGGATGGAAAAAGATATTCCATGCAAATGGAAACCAAAAGAAAGCTGGAGTAGCAATTCTCATATCAGACAAAATAGACTTTAAAATAAAGACTATTGAAGAGGCAAAGAAGGACACTACATAATGATCAAGGGATCGATCCAAGAAGAAGGTATAACAATTGTAAATATTTATGCACCCAACATAGAAGCACCTCAATACATAAGGCAAATACTAAAAGCCATAAAAGGGGAAATCGACAGTAACACATTCATAGTTGGGGACTTGAACACCCCACTTTCACCATTGGAAAGATCATCCAAAATGAAAATAAATAAGGAAACACAAGCTTTAAATGATACATTAAACAAGATGAACTTAATTGATATTTATAGGACATTCCATCCAAAAACAACAGAATACACGTTTCTCTCAAGTGCTCATGGAACATTCTCCAGGATAGATCATATCTTGGGTCACAAATCAAGCCCTGGTAAATTTAAGAAAATTGAAATTGTATCAATTATCTTTTCTGACCACAACACTATGAGACTAGATATCAATTACAGGAAAAGATCTGTAAAAAATACAAACACATGGAGGCTAAACAATACACTACTTAATAACGAAGTGATCACTGAAGAAATCAAAGAGGAAACCAAAAAATACCTAGAGAAAAATGACAATGGAGACACGATGACCCAAAACCTATGGCATGCAGCAAAAGCAGTTCTAAGAGGGAAGTTTATAGCAATACAATCCTACCTTAAGAAACAGGAAACATCTCGAATAAACAACCTAACCTTGCACCTAAAGCAATTAGAGAAAGAAGAAAAAAAACCCGCAAAGTTAGCAGAAGGAAAGAAATTATAAAAATCAGATCAGAAATACATGAAAAAGAAATGAAGGAAATGATAGCAAAGATCAATAAAACTAAAACCTGGTTCTTTGAGAAGATAAATAAAATTGATAAACCATTAGCCAGACTCATCAAGAAAAAAAGGGAGAAGACTCAAATGAATAGAATTAGAAATGAAAAAGGAGAAGTAACAACTGACACTGCAGAAATACAAAAGATCATGAGAGATTACTACAAGCAACTCTATGCCAATAATATGGACAAACTGGAAGAAATGGACAAATTCTTAGAAATGCACAGCCTACCAAGACTGAATCAGGAAGAAATAGAAAATATGAACAGACCAATCACAAGCACTGAAATTGAGACTGTGACTAAAAATCTTCCAACAAACAAAAGCCCAGGACCAGAGGGCTTCACGGGAGAATTCTATCAAACATTTAGAGAAGAGCTAACACCTATCCTTCTCAAACTCTTCCAAAATATAGCAGAGGGAGGAACACTCCCAAACTCATTCTACCAGGCCACCATCACCTTGATACCAAAACCAGACAAGGATGTCACAAAGAAAGAAAACTACAGGCCAATAGCACTGACGAACATAGATGCAAAAATCCTCAACAAAATACTAGGAAACAGAATCCAACAGCACATTAAAAGGATTAGACACCATGATCAAGTCGGGTTTATTCCAGGAATGCAACGATTCTTCAATATACACAAATCAATCAACATGATACACCATATTAACAAATTGAAGGAGAAAAACCATATGATCATCTCAATAGATGCAGAGAAAGCTTTTGACAAAATTCAACACCCATTTATGATAAAAACCCTGCAGAAACTAGGCATAAGGGGAACTTTCCTCAACATAATAAAGGCCATATATAACAAACCCACAGCCAACATCGTCCTCAATGGTGAAAACCTGAAAGCATTTCCATTAAGATCAGGAATAAGATAAGGTTGCCCACTCTCACCACACTTATTCAACATACTTTTGGACGTTTTAGCCACAGCAGTCAGAGAAGAAAAGGAAATAAAAGGAATCCAAATCAGAAAAGAAGAAGTAAAGCTGTCACTGTTTGCAGATGACATGATACTATACATAGAGAATCCTAAAGATGCTACCAGAAAACTACTAGAGCTAATCAATGAATTTGGTAAAGTAGCAGGATACAAAATTAATGCACAGAAATCTCTGGCATTCCTATACACTAATGATGAAAAATCTGAAAGTGAAATCAAGAAAACACTCCCATTTACCACTGCAACAGAATAAAATATAAATAAAATAAAATATCTAGGAGTAAACCTACCTAAGGAGACAAAAGACCTGTATGCAGAAAATTATAAGACACTGATGAAAGAAATTAAAAATGATACAAATAGATGGAGAGATATACCATGTTCTTGGACTGGAAGAATCAACATTGTGAAAATGACTATACTACCCAAAGCAATCTACAGATTCAATGCAATCCCTATCAAACTACCACTGGCATTTTTCACAGAACTAGAACAAAAAATTTCACAATTTGTATGGAAACACAAAACACCCCGAATAGCCAAAGCAATCTTGAGAATGAAAAATGGAGCTGGAGGAATCAGGCTCCCTGACTTCAGACTATACTACAAAGCTACTGTAGTCAAGACAGTACGGTAGGGGCTTCCCTGGTGGCACAGTGGTTGACAGTCCGCCTGCCGATGCAGGGGGCACGGGTTCATGCCCCAGTCCAGGGGGATCCCACATGCTGCGGAGAGGCTGGGCCCGTGAGCCATGGCCGCTGAGCCTGCGCTTCCAGAGCCTGTGCTCCATGACGGGAGAGGCCACAACAGTGACAGGCCCGCGTACCACAAAAACAAAAAAACAAAACAAAACAAAAAGACAGTATGGTACTGGCACAGAAACAGAAAGATAGATGAATGGAACAGGATACAAAGCCCAGAGATAAACCCACACACATATGGTCACCTTATCTTTGATAAAGGAGGCAAGAATGTACAGTGGAGAAAGGACAGCCTTTTCAATAAGTGGTGCTGGGAAAATTGGACAGGTGCATGTAAAAGTATGAGATTAGATCACTCCCTAACACCATACACAAAAATAAGCTCAAAATGGATTAAAAACCTAAATGTAAGGCCAGAAACTATCAAACTCTTAGAGGAAAACATAGGGAGAACACTCTATGACATAAATTACAGTAAGATCCTTTATGACCCACCTCCTAGAGAAATGGAAATAAAAACAAAAATAAACAAATGGGACCTAATGAAACCTCAAAGCTTTTGCACAGCAAAGGAAACCATAAACAAGACCAAAAGACAACCCTCAGAATGGGAGAAAATATTTGCAAATGAAGCAACTGACAAAGGATTAATCTCCAAAATTTATAAGCACTTCATGCAGCTCAATAATAAAAAAACAAACAACCCAATCCAAAAATGGGCAGAAGACCTAAATAGACATTTCTCCAAAGAAGATATACAGACTGCCAACAAACACATGAAAGAATGCTCAACATCATTAATCATTAGAGAAATGCAAATCAAAACTACAATGAGATATCATCTCACACCAGTCAGAATGGCCATCATCAAAAAATCTAGAAACAATTAATGCTGGAGAGGGTGTGGAGAAAAGGGAACACACTTGCACTGCTGGTGGGAATGTGAATTGATACAGCCACTGTGGAAAACAGTATGGAGGTTCCTTAAAAAGCTACAAATAGAACTACCATATGACCCAGCAATCCCACTACTGGGCATATATCCTGAGAAAACCATAATTCAAAAAGAGTCATGTACCAAAATGTTCATTGCAGCTCTATTTACAATAGCCGGGAGATGGAAACAACCTAAGTGTCCATCATCGGATGAATGGATAAAGAAGATGTGGCACATATATACAATGGAATATTACTCAGCCATAAAAAGAAATGAAATTGAACTCTTTGTAATGAGGTGGATAGACCTAGAGTCTGTCATACAGAGTGAAGTAAGTCAGAAAGAGAGAGACAAATACCGTATGCTAACACATATATATGGAATTTAAGGGAAAAAATGTCATGAAGAACCTAGGGGTAAGACAGGGATAAAGACACAGACCTACTAGAAAATGGACTTGAGGATATGGGGAGGGGGAAGGGTAAGCTGTGACTAAGCGAGAGAGAGGCATGGACATATATACACTACCAAACGTAAGGTAGATAGCTAGTGGGAAGCAGCCGCATAGCACAGGGAGATCAGCTTGGTGCTTTGTGACCACCTGGAAGGGTGGGATAGGGAGGGTGGGAGGGAGGGAGACGCAAGATGGAAGAGATATGGGAACATATGTATATGTATAACTGATTCACTTCGTTATAAAGCAGAAACTAACACACCATTGTAAAGCAATTATACTCCAATAAAGATGTAAAACAAACAAACAAGCAAACAAACAACCTAATCCAAAAATGGGCAGAAGACCTAAACAGACATTTCTCCAAAGAAGACATAGAGATGGCCAAGACGCACATGAAAAGCTGCTCAACATCACTGATTATTAGAGAAATGCAAATCAAAACTACAGTGAGGTATCACCTCACACCAGTTAGAATGGGCATCATCAAAAAATCTACAAACAACAAATGCTGGAGAGGGTATGCAGAAAAGGGAACTCTCCTGCACTGTTGGTGGGAATATAAATTGATACAGTCACTATGGAGAACAGTATGGAGGTTCCTTAAAAAATTAAAAATAGAATTACCATATGACCCAGCAATCCCACTACTGGGCATATACCCTGAGAAAACCATAATTCAAAAAGACACATGCACTCCAACATTCACTTCAGCTCTATTTACAATAGCCAGGTCATGGAAGCAACCTAAATGCCCATCGACAGACGAATGGATAAAGTAGATGTGGTACATATATACAATGGAATATTACTCAGCCATAAAAAGAAAAGAAATTGAGTTATTTGTAGTGAGGTGGATGGACCTAGAGTCTGTCATACAGAGTGAAGTAAGTTAGAAAGAGAAAAACAAACATGGTATATTAACGCATATATGTGGAACCCAGAAAAATGGTATAGATGAACCGGATTGCAGGGCAGAAATTGCGACACAGTTGTAGAGAACAAATGTATGGACACCAAGTGGGGAAAGCGGCGGGGGGTGGTGGTGGTGGTGTGATGAACTGGGCGATTGGGATCGACATGTATACACTGATGTGTATAAAGTGGATGACTAATAAGAACCTGCTGTATAAAAATATATATATCTATATAATTTAAATTTAATTTAAAAATATCCTTAAAAAGCATATGCATGTTTAATTGACCTACTCAGTGCACATTACAATTTTTCCTACTAACATTCTGCCCATCATCGAATAGACCTTCTGTGGAAGATTTGGGGGGAATAGCAGTTTCAGGTGGTGATGCTCCCATCTTTCAATCTATCTCATCTCTATACAGTATGTCAAGTTCCTTGGAGATATTCCAGAAATTGAATACTATAAAAAATGTTTAGAATGAAAATGACTGTCATCTCTGATTAAAATCTCAGTAGATGTGCCTTTTAGGGAGAAAATTTTTTTGAGTGCAGTTATAATTGAACATGTTTTAAGTTTCTTAATAATTTACATTTCCTATGCTTTAACCAATGTAATGACAAAACTAAATGACAGCTAAACAGCTCCTTTTTATTTGAGTGTAAGGATCAAATTCCATGAGGATGAACAGGGCCCACATAGTGCCCTGTGTTTCTACTTCAACTCATTTTGCTGCCTCTTTAGACAAATCACATAAAGCCAAAAATTCACCCTGTTTGTAATCAACAGCTCAGTCTCTAATAACATCACAGTTTTCTCTGCAAATGTTGCCTGGGTACTTGAAAAATCATCTTAAAATATATTTCTTCAAGTGTCAAGCATAATTGGTGAAACATAAATTAGTCCGACTAATATTCAGACTAATGATGTTTATTTTGATCTCGTTCAGGCAGTCATCACACTCTTATGTGTAACAGGGATGTGGAAAAAGCTGATTAGTGGTAATGGGAGATCTAACTTTCAAAGTTCAATGCTGACCCTGACCCTTGAATTTTTCTTTTAGTTCGAAAAAGTGACTTCAGCTCTTTGAGTCAAGGTTAAGTAAATGAGGTTATTATTTGGACCAGGTGTGGTCTAGGGAAGTTTTCAGTTGATGTTTTATGAATCCCTGACCAAGGTCATGTTGATAATAAGAGCTATGTCCCTACAATGGGGGTAATATAGGGTTATGCAAAGGTGAACCTATCCTTAAAGGTTTTTGGAAGCGAGTATGGGAGATACAAGTATATTAAAATGGATATGTCTCAAGGTGGTTTTTGAATTGTACAGGTAATTTTTTTTCTTTTAATGTGCTTTATTGCCTCAGAATTAAACATGCTCTTCAATTGTTCTATGCAAAGCCCTTCTCTTGTTTTACTTTATTTTTGTTTTTATTTTCCCTTTTATCTTCAGTGCCCATTTTCTTTCTCCTCCCTACCCACAGTCTTGCCTATATATGTAACTTTGTAAAACATATGTTATTTGATGTGTCTTTGTGTTTTCAGCTTATGTAAAGGATGCTTAATTTCCTTAATTTATAATTTAAAACTATGTATTTAAAATCTATCTCCAAGTTTTACTATATATATCCCATTCAATGACTGTGATATTTTACTTATTTTACCAGAAACAGACATATAGGTTACCTCAGATTTTTCACTGTCACAAGTCCTCTGAATCCCAATTAAAATCTAAAAAAGATCAACAGAAAAACCATGTTAGCAGGACTTGGAGAAGTGACAGTATGCCAATGTTGGGCATATACCCTTTATAGACCTCTGTGACATTTTCAATGGGGTAGATTCCTAGTCCATAGATCATGTCCTTCTTAATTTCATTACTAACTTCCAAACTGCTCTCCAAAATTACTTTATCATCTTTTAGTATCTCTGCCAGCAATGCAAGAAGATTTGTGTTTGTCCACATCTTATCAGTTTGGTATTTTCTGACTTTTCTTTTTTTTCAACAATAAGTGAAACTATAATAGGTGAAATGGTATCTCATTGTTTTAATTTGCCTTTTTTCCCATTATCATAATTTTGTGTATCTTTTCTTATACTTGTTTATCATTATAACAGGATAAGCTAGGTCATGCTGAAACATCAGTGGCAAAATTCAACAAACTTCTACCTTTTATGTTGGGCAAGGCTCCAGGGCAACTCTCCTTGTGGTTGCTATAGGCAGCTCCCATCTCATGACTCACTACCTCAGCTGATAGCCTCCAATGCTGCCACTGAGCGGGAGAGAGGATGCAGGAGGCATCCCAGATCTTTCCCACCTTAGCCCAGAGGTGGCTTTGTCACTCAGAGACTGTCGGCCAGAACAAGTTATATAACTCCAAGGATGCCTAGGAAATGTAGAGGACTGGATGTACTGTCTGCCACAGTGATTTAACTTTCCAACAAGTCTGTGTGCTTTGGGTTGTTACAATACTTTTTATGCCTTTATAATAAAGAAAAAAAACATGGCAGCAATGATCAAGAAATCAATTTTGTATGTCACTGCCAGATGTAATCATGTCAGTCCTCTGTTCACAAGCTTTCAATGGAGCCCCACTGCCTAAGAGGCTAAATAAACTTCTTGGCCTAGGTTTCTCTCCAGTAATAGCAGATAAAATTTAGGATGACCATTCAATCCCATAAATATTTGATCGGTTTTTATTCAATCTTTGTGTAAATTGGAAGATAGTGATGGTCCCTTAAGAATTGGTATAGATCTGAATGAAATTAAATAAGGTGCTTGAGGGCTTCCCTGGTGGCGCAGTGGTTGGGAGTCCGCCTGCTGACGCAGGGGATGCGGGTTCGTGCCCCAGTCCGGGAGGATTCCGCATGCCGCGGGGCAGCTGGGCCCGTGGTCCATGGCCGCTGGGCCTGCATGTCCGGAGCCTGTGCTCCGCGTTGGGAGAGGCTGCAGCAGTGCTTGACAGTTATGTGATTGTGATTTGTAGAGCTTTCATTTTATAACCTTGAGCAATATTGACCTCAGAGAAGACTAGACAGAATGAGGGACAAAACGAATGAATACGTTATTCATCTTTGTTCTAATACTGCTACTTGCTAACTGCCCCAAAAAAGTCTAAATTAATTTCTGAATTACCATTGCCAATACATTTCATACACAATACGCAAGAACAGATGATGGGTAAATGGATTTTACAATAAGCACATTGACAGATACTATGAAGGTATAGAAATGAACAAAAAATAAGTGTCATTGGGTGATTCTCGAAGGACAGCCTATGGGATTTGGGAGGTCCCTTTAACATACCTGGGTTTACTTTGAACCCCAAGAGATGGCCTTGATTCTCTCAAGCAGAAAGAACACATTTTGAAACTATGTTCTTCAATTATTTCAGTAGAGCAAATAGCTCTTAGGGTGAGCTGAAGTATCTGGAAGCTTGCAAGCCTGTTTTTAAAAAATTTACCTCTGCTAGATTTTGTGAAATGTCATGTCAATTATTTTTGCACAGTAGCACTGGAGAAACAACATTTCCTCTGATTAGCTTGACACGTGGTAATTTGGGTACAGTTTAACTTTATTTATCTTTGACTAGAACAAATTGTCTCTCTGCCCTTGTTTATACAAAATGCTGTTATGTTTCCTCCTTTCATTTGTATAATCTGTGGCTCGGTTTCATCTTAAACATTTATAATTGTACACTGAGGCAGGCTTTCATGGCATCAAACTCATAGCTAAGAAAGCAAAATGATGTGCAGAGGAGAGGTGGGGGAAGATTCAGCACAAATGTAAGACTTGTTAACCAAAAGCCAAGGATAATTTTTTTTAATCCTCTGACAGAACAATGAACTAGCAAGGAGTTTCCAACTTAAAAAAAAAAAAAAAACCGGAAAAAGGAAAACTGAAGAGGAAGCATTTCCAATGCAACTTGGCTTCAATTCTACTTTACATTGAAGACTGTTTCCTTACTCTCAAATTTACATCTATAAGTTTAGATCAGGAAGACTCTAATAATTTGGTCTCATCCTAACAGGAAAAGTTCACATGGGAAGTTATAAGGCCTCTTTAAAGAGTGTTGGCACATTAAATGATGTTCAGAAATGGCAATTAGCCTTGAGAACATGTAAACACATACACTATTATGAATATGTGTAGCATATTCCCTTAATTATGCTACATTTAATTGGATGATTCTGGAGTAGATCATAGAATCAGACAAAACCTAGATTTTAAATGTTGTCTCAGAGGCTACTTCAACCCACAAAGCCTATTTATTTTCTCTCTCCAACACACTTTATTTTGATTCTGTTGACTTAAATTTTATTCAATGTCAATTTGGCCTTTGTATTTAATATCCAGACAAATTATTTTCATATAAGGGCTCAGCACTGAACATAGAAAATAAACAGAAAAGGAAACTTATTGAGCACCTAAAACTGGCCACTCTTTTAAGCCTTTTATATGTATTAACTCTCACAATTACCACAATCTTCACAATTATCAAAATTTATACCTATTTAATTAAATAATTTTATATTTATTGCTTTTACATATTATTTTTTTATAAAATTAATAATGTTCCTCATAGAAACTGTCGAAAGATGTTCAGAGGAAACTATAAATCATTCATAATCTACAGTCTAGATATTATCGCTATTAAGCTTCTATTCATTTTCCACATGGAAGTCTTAGTTTTTAATGTAATTGGAATAACACAGGTTATATAGTTTCTTGCCCTTCAATTTTTACTGAAATTATATCATCAATATTTTCCTATGTCATTATAAACTCTCCAACCATGACTTCGAAGGGCCCACTATGTTTCATCATTGAATGCACCATAATTAGTCTAACCTCTTTGATATTGTGGGGATTGGGGGGGGGTAATTTGCTTAGAATCTTACTTTCTATGAAACCAGGTTGCATCTACAATAGTAATATCATGAACTACTGTGGCCACAGCCTCCCTCTGAGGTTACTGCTGTAACACATTTGAAATCTAAAGGTCGGCACAAAAAGTATGTTAGCAGGAGATGAAGACCTAGGGATAGTTTAGAGAGATATTTAACAGTCAGCAGGATATACTGTGCTCTGCTCTCTTATTTACTCTATTATTTCAGCCAGAATTTAAAAGGGTTAGGTTCAAGATATTTAGGCATTTGCATTGGGCTCCAGATCTTCCTGAAGGCTAGTCAAATTGTGCACACCTCAGTAAACTCCTAATATAAATTCTTTTTTGGTTGTTGTTGTTTTTTTTTTTCAGTTAGTTTTTTAGTTAGATTGTTTTACAACTTTCAACCAAAAGAGGTCTAATACATATTTACTAATGAACAAACATATTTAGTGTCTATAACAAAAGTGGTAATGGTCCCATTCTCTTCTGAGCAGACCACACTGGGATTAAAATAAGTTAGTTCATTTAAAACAAATATTGAAAAAGTAGGGTCCCTCTACCCCAACAAGAGACAAGCATATGATAGTTTCCAACCCAGTTCCTACAAGGAATGGTAAAAATAAATGGGATGGTTAGCATAGTGAGAATTATCCATAAATGTTGAAATGTTGTCTTAGGAGATAGATTTGCTCTGTGTGGGTGCACGGCTTAGAATTTAAACCAATGAAATATAATTTTGTTTAACAGAAGGAAGAACATTCCAAAAGAGTGGAATAAAAATGGACTGGGCTACCTCAGGAAGTACTTAGTTCTCTGTAACTGGAAAACGTAGGTATATACTTAATAACCATTTGATGGATATGTTAAGAAGAGAAATCAAAATATTGGCTTCTTAAAAAACTGCTCGGGCTTCCCTGGTGGCGCAGTGGTTAAGAATCTGCTGCCAATGCAGGGGACACGGGTTCAAGCCCTGGTCCAGGAAGATCCCACCTGCCGCAGAGCAACTAAGCCTGTGTGCCACAACTACTGAGCTTGCGTTCTAGAGCCCGTGAGCCACAACTACTGAGCCCGTGTGCCACAACTACTGAAGCCCGCATGCCTAGAGCCCGTGCTCCACAACGAGAAGCCACCACGATGAGAAGCCCGTGCACTGCAACGAAGAGTAGCCCCCCCTCGCCGCAACTAGAGAAAGCCCATGTGCAGCAACGAAGACCCAACGCAGCCAAAAATAAAATTAATTAATTAATTAAAAAAAAAAACTGCTCTAGGGACTTCCCTGGTGGCCCAGTGGGCTAAGGCTCCACGCTCCCAATACAGGGGGTCTGGGTTCGATCCCTGGTCAGGGAGCTAGATCTCACATACCACAACTAAGAGGAGTTCGCATGCTGCAACTAAAGATTCCTCATGCCGCAACTAAAAAGATCCTGCATTCCATAGCTAAAGATCTTGCGTGCTGCAACTAAGACTTGGCACAGCCAAATGAATGAATGAATAAGTATTTTTTTAACTGCTCTATTATTGACATTCCAATTGACATACAAATTTGATGTTTGTTTCCTTTCCTTATTATACTATAGGTTATTATAATAAGAAGTTACTTTCTTAAAGCTTAAAATTGTTTTTTGTTTTTTACTTTTTTTCAGACTGACTTTTCTTTGAGGGTCCAGGACAAAAGCTTGGTAGGAATGTTACCTACTGATGTGCCACCAAGATTATTTTTCCAAGAAAGTATGAGAAACTGTCATTAAGTGAACACAAATTACAGTTTAGAGGGAAGGAAGTCAGTATCCAGGGAAACAGTGTCAAGTCTGAGGGTGAGAAGAAGCAAGAAATGTGAGAACTAATAACACAATCAGGAAACTTTGAGAAAAAGTCAGAAAGCAGTGAAGGGAATGGGACAAAGTAAGTGGTTCAGAAATAGCATAGTGAACAGTGAGCAAGTGTTACCTTCCACGGTGCTTTAAGCCAGGCATGGGTCTTAATGGAAGAGTGACGGCCTCGAAAAAGAGGAAACGTGTTTATGGAGACCCTAGGTTGGTTGTATTTTCATCTCAAGCATTTACATAAAAGAAAACTTTAAGAAATTTGATATATCAATAAAGACAGAATATGTGACAGAAGTTCAAAATGCTCAAGAAAAAAACAACTGAATTTCTTAAAATTTCAATGTAAGTGCAAACTTACAGAAATAAAAACCTGGATGAGAAAAAACAATCACACTGCAGTATTTGTCTTTTGTAGTATTTAATGCTTGAGCTCTCAATTAGAGAATCTCTTGCTAGAAGACATTTCATGCTTCTTTCAGTCAAATTGAACCCACACAACAGTCATGGGTTCATGACACGGAGGCAAAGAGCATGAGCTTTGCAAATATACAGGCATGAGGTCAAAATTCAGCTTGGCTTTTACTAAATTACCTTGTGGAAAATGGCATGACTTCTCTTGTGTTTCAACTTTCCCATTTGTAAATTGAGAGTTGTTCTGAGGGTTAAATGAGAAAATATATTTGATGTGTCTAGCATAGTTCTTGGAAAATTGTAAGTGTACATTATAAGTGTAGCTATAGTTATGAGTTCTTTAAAGGTCTGATGCATACATCTGTTCATTAATTAAAAGTTTACTGGCTCTCAAAGTTTGGCCTCATCTATTCAACCACCACCATTACAGAGGCTAGAGATTTTCACAAAATTCAAGCAAAAGGTGAACTCAATGATGGCATCCAAATAAGAAGCAACATCCCAAGTTAGAATTTGGAGCTGTGATGAACTTTTAATTCTGCCTTCTGAGGAGTAAAACCAAAATGGTCTTTGTTGTAAACAGATCTCTGTGTGTTGCAATGTTGCAGTGTCAAGTGAGTGATGGTGTTGTCCTAGGGTTCATTGGTATAAACCGAGAGCCCAACAGAATTTGGGTTTCTCCGGACCAGCTGAGTTTCCTCTAAACCTATTACCTACAACTGAGTTAAAGAGCAGCCAAAATTTTTTAATTCAGATCATTTATTTTGATAAAATGTCTTCTAAATTCAGCTTCCCGGGGTTAAGACAGTCACTTTACCTAATTTACAACTCTGTTAGCTTGACAGCATACCAAAGAGAGAGCAAGACTTGGTAGGCGACCAGGGAAACTGTGCACGTGCTGGGTCAATTTTCAAAAAATGTTTTCAAATTGCAGTGAATCCATGTTGTACTTCCTGGCATATAATGATTGCAATGGACTCATAAACAGGAAATTTGGGAGGGGAGCAAGATGGAAAATGTAGGATTTGAGAGAAAATTCTTAACCTTCCACAGAAGGGTGGGATGAAAGAGGAGGAGATGTAAAAGAGGCACTTCAGCCAGAGAAAGAAGTGCACAGCCAAAATCCGAGACCCTCAACCACCATATAATCTATAAATTACTAGAATGACAGTGGTGTAAATAAGTTGTTTAAATATCTAGTTCAATTTCTGTATGACAGATAAGCAAAAGGAAATCCCAAGAAGTAAAATGGCTCACTGCTTTCCAAAGTATATATCTTCTTGCAGTACCAGAGACAGAAGTATAGTTTCCTCAATTTTATGCTATTTCCATGTTACATTTTAAAAGTGATATTACATCACGAAGACCATACCTTAGAAATGCACCTTCAGAAAGAAATATAGCATAGACAGAGACGTAGTAGAAAGTAGAGTCTACTGGTTAAAGCATTAATACCAGCAACAAACCAACCTAGATCTGATTTTTTTTTAACATTGCTAGTTGTATGGTCTCGAGTAGTTTGCTTACTTTTTCTGAATGCTGCTTTGGTTTTATTTTTCTCGTTATTTCTAAAAGATTTGTATATTAGTTGGTTGGACGGTAATGAGATATAAATACACCCATCTCATCCAGTTTTTGTTGTTATACTATTAAATTATATAACAAATGTAAGGTACTTAGCATAATCCCTGGCACATATGGGGTATTTTGTAAAAGGAAGGTCTTACTGTGATGGTCAGAGTTTTGAATATAATCTTCCTAATCAGACTGTTAGAGCTAACAGATCCACTTTACTCTGAGATAAACACTGAAATCTTTAACAATACAAGAAGGTAAAATCTGATTATATTCATCAATTAACTATAAAGGGCATCACATACATCAATACAATATATTCATTTCCATACACAGATGAGGTGCTGAAGCTGACTGAATCAACTTTTAGGTGAAGACTTGGTTTTATTTCTTTTAAAGTACATAAAAGCAAAGGTTTGAGAAACCAACTGAGGAAACATGCAGGAAAGTGATGGAGCAGAACATGACCCATCCAGGTCTACCCGTTAGAAGAGATCTTAGTCATGCTTGCTGATGACCATGGAGAAAACTGAAGGTCAGGAATCTTTTGGCATCCTTTTGGGTATCTATAGCTAAACTACTTGTTTTTAATGTCAAATAAGACAATAGGGGGACTTCCCTGGTGGTCCAGTGGGTAAGACTCCGTGCTCCCAATGCAGAGGGCCTGGGTTCAACCCCTGGTCGAGGAACTAGATCTCACATGCATGCCACAACTAAGAAGCCCACATGCTGCAACTAAAAGATCCCACATGTTGCAACTAAAAGATCCCACATGTTGCAACGAAGATCTCACGTGCCACAACTGAGACCCAGTGCAGCCAAAATAAATAAATACATAGATACATAAATAAATACAATAGGAGTTAAATATTCAAGTAAAAAGAGCCTCTGTCAATTAACACACTCTTGGAGGAAGTGTTATTAAATCCTACCATTGCAATTTTTGCCCATCTAGACCCTAAATCTGAATCAAGTGTTTGCCAGGGAAGCATAGGTTTTTGTTATTATTGTTGACGATTTTTTTTCTTTCAGTACAAACTTGGAAAAACAAAAGGAAGTGGAAAAAAAATGTTCCTTTTTTTTTTTTTTTTTTTGAGTTACATTCCTGCTCCTCATTTGGAGAATGATCCTGAAGGAACTATGTCAATGTGTTCTCCAGAGCTAAGCCATGGAATTATCATGAGCAAAACTAAGTTTTAAAAGCCTGTATACTGGGACTTCACTAGTGACGCAATGGTTAAGAATCCACCTGCCAATGCAAGGAACACGAGTTCGAGCCCTGGTCTGGGAAGATCCCACATGCCTCGGAGCAACTAAGCCCATGCACCACAACTACTGAGCCTGTGCTCTAGAGCCCGTAAGCGACAACTACTGAGCCCACGTGCCACAACTACTGAAATCCGTGCACCTAGAGCCCATGCTCTGCAACAAGGTAAGCCACCGCAATGAGAAGCCCACATGCCACAAGAAAGAGTAGCCCCCACTCACCACAACTAGAGGAAGCCCACATGCAGCAACAAAGACCCAATGCAGCCAAAAATAAATAAATTTATTTATTTTTTAAAAATGCCTATATACCGAAGAGAGGTTTAGAGGAATCACTCTTGATAGATGTGGAATTTTCTCTTTTTACTATTTGAAGCTGATAGGTAAAAGGGAGGAAAAAGTATATACAACCTTTGTTTTCTTAATATTCTACATTTTCAGAAGTCAAGACGGAAACAGAGGCAGGGGCAACAAATTGGTCAATGGCTCTGTTTTAGATGACATTACATAGTGACTTCTGAATTCCCTCACCTCTTTGTCTGTCCCAGCCACCAAAGCCAAAAATCCATTCTCTGAACCTCCCATCTGTGTCTCTCTAGCTTAACCCCTCATAATATTCATTTTAAAGGCTACTGACAGGAAAAAAAAAAAGAAAAATTAAAAACCTCACCTCTTATTTAAAGTGGGGTTCTTAAAAAATTTTTTAAATAAAAATAAAGTGGGGTTCTTGCTTGTACATTGTTGGTTGGGAATGTAAATTGGTGCAGCCACTATGGAAAACAGCCCGGAGGTTCCTCAAAAGACTAGCAGTAGAGCTACCCTATGATCCAGCAATTCCACACCTGGGTATATATCTGGAAAAAATGAAAACGCTAATTCAAAAAGACACATGCACGTCAATGTTCAAAGCAGCACTATTTATAATAGCCAAGACATAGACGCGCGTGTGCACACACACACATGCACACGCACAATGGAATATTACTCAGCCATAAAAAAGAATGAAATTATGCCATTTGCAGCAGTATGGATGGACCTAAAGAATGTTATGCTTAGTGAAATAAGCCAGCCAGAGAAAGACAAATATGGTATGACATCACTTATACGTGGAATCTAAAAAATAATACAAATGAATGTATATGCAAAATAGAAACAGACTCACAGATATAGAAAACAAACTTGTGGTTACCAAAGGGGAGAGAGAAGGGGGGAAGGACAAATTAGGGGTATGGGATTAACAGATACAAGCTACTATATATAGAACAGATAAACAACAAGGATATACTATACAGCACAGGGAATTATACCCATTATCTTGTAATAGCCTATAATGGAGTATAATCTGCAAAAATACTAAATCACTCTGCTGTACACCTGCAACTAACACAATATTATAAATCAACTATACTTCAATTAAATAAATAAATAAATTTGGCAAATTTTAATTAATTAAGGTGGGTTTCTTGGAATTAATTGGCAGCTTGCTAGAAATACAGATTCTTGGGCCCCACTCAGAATCTGCATTTTAACAAGATCCCCAGGTGATCCCATGCACATGAAAGATTGAATAGCCCTATTCTAGATATTTCCATCATCCAGAGAAACACAGCAAAGTCTTCTGCCTGTTCGTCTATTATGTCCAAACAGAGCACTGGCAACCCAAATTGCAAAATGATTATGTGCTAATCGTGCAGGCATTAGACAAGCCCAGCAAGCATCCTGATTCAAATGCATCCAAAATGACTCTGCTCATCAGTAAGAGCACAATTTGTGAATTTACACCTGGCTTGTGGAAACCGTAACTATTAATCATTTGCACATCTCTCCTATGTGGAGAGCCCTGCAAATGAGAGGCTGTGCATTCATGATGATCATGGCCTGATGGTCTGTTAACATCCATATTCTGAATTCTGAACTAACCTTAGAATAGCAGGCCTATTTTTCCCAGAGTCAAGCTTGTGCCAGCAACCATCATTCTTACTCACTAACCTAGTACCTCACTTCTCGAAACATCTATCTTATGTGATACAGGATATGTCTAGGATTTGCTCACAAGCTTCGATCATGCATATGTTGTAGGTGTCTATGAAAAGGCACTCTGGAAAAAATTCCAATGCTTATAGAAGAGAAAAGGTATTACTCATACATCCCTACATTTGTTTCTTTTTTTCAATATTTACTTATTTATTTTGGCTTCACTGGGTCTTAGTTGCAGCACGCAGGACCTTCATTGCAGCATGGGGATCTTTAGTTGCGGCATGTGGACTTCTTAGTTGTGGCATGCAGACTCTTAGATGCAGCATGCGGGTTTCTTAGTTATGGTATGCATGCAGGATCTATTTCCCCAACTGGGGATCGAACCCGGGCCCCCTGCATTGGGAGCACAGAGTGTTACCCACTCTACCACCAGGGAAGTTCCCCTACATTTGTTTCTTGAATAGTAAATGTTTCTTTTTCTCTCTCTCTCTTTTTTCTCTTACTAGCTTACTTTGAATGGTAAATATTTCTTGAATGGTTTTTATATGCCATGTTGGTGACAAAACATATCCAGGCTTATAATTAACCTCGGGGAGAATAGGATAAACTAACAGACATTATGATGCTCAATTATATGCACTAACTAGGGAAAACTCAGGGTAATGTAAGTACAAAAAAAGATTCCCTAATAAAATCCTGAGAGATCAGGGCGTGTTACCTAGAGAAGAAGACATTTAGGTCAATGTGGACAAATAGCAACTATTTGATGAACACAGAGAGGAGAGAAAAGAATGTACCAGATTGGGGGGTGGGAGGCAGAATGTACAAAGGCCTAGAAGGAAAAGGGAACATTAAACAACTGGGGGAATCCCTGGCGGTCCAGTGGTTAAGACTTCATGCTTTCACAGCCAAGGGTGCGGGTTCAAACCCTGGTCAGGGAACTAAGATCCTGCAAGCCACATGGCACAGCCAAAAAATAATAACAACAACTGGGAAGCTAAATGGAGTAATCCACTATGTCTACAGTATAGGAAGGGGTCACAGACAAGGGGCACAAAGGATGAAATCAGAGGAGTAAGCAGGAGACACATCATGAAGAACCTCCCAAGCCATATTAATGAGTTTGGATATTGAATGCAATGGGAGTTGGTGCCTCAGACTAACTTCTTGGGTTTCTTTGGTTGCTGTTTGGGGAATATATTGGAGAAGGGTAGGACTAGAGGTAGGGAGACTAGATAAGAGACACACAGGTTCAGAGGTAAGGAGGGGCCCCTGACATCTGTCTGCAGAGCTCTACAGAAGGCTCAAGAGATAAGATCAGTAATAAGGAAATGAAGCAGAGATTCTGAAGCCCAGAGGGATCTGATTAGTTCATCCCATGAAGCGATCAGGCAAAGTCAGAATGGAAAGGGAGAAAGACCAACAATGAAGATGGTGAAGAAAAGGGAGAAGTTGGTGAAACAAGGCAACAGACACTAGCTGTTTTTTCAGGGCAATAGGCACTTCTCCAGGCCACAGAAACCTTCCAAGAGGACAAAGAGGGATGAAGAGGGAGCCTAATCAATTTTTTAAAATACCACCTGTCATCACTACCAAAGGGTAATTTGAAGCATTTAGTAAAGTATACACACATACACACAAACACACTGCACTTTGGATGTAATACCAAAGCTGATGAAAATATGTTAATCTACTATGGATTAGTCTGTCATGGAACACATAGGCAAATACAAAGTATTGAATAGCCAAGGCTGAGGAAAGTTTCAGTTCCAAATATCCAAATATTTGAACCTTGCATCTTAATGGAAAGTGGAAAAAATCAAATCCAAGCAAATTCAGCATGTGGATGGACACATGTGATTTGTTAAGGTGCGCCTGATTTTCCACAGTAGAAATTGTCTGTGAACTGAATTTAGGGCTATTGTCCAAATATTAAATACATCTTATTGGCATAAAAAACTTTGCTCATTTATTAACCCTTTGGTATTATGAATTCTCTCTAACCACACCCTCCCGCGCAGACTGGTCAGACCAACATATGTCGTGTGTGTGTGTGTGCATGCACGCGCCCTGTTCTGTTTGTCTTTATAGAGCAGAGAATATATGCCTTGGAATAGTTCTTGTGATGGCAGGGAGGTAAGTAGTAACTTCCAAATCCAACATTCTATAACTCTAAATTAGTCACTATCTCCTTTGGTAACATAATAAAACCAAAATTTTTGTTCTATTGCCTTAAAATATTATGAAATATTTCAGTAAGGTTTGAGAGTTAAATCTCATCCATTTTGGCTTAGTACCACATAGACAAAAACCATACATTAGGTGTTTAACTGAGGAAACCACCATGAATTTGGATAATATTTTGAAGTTTCCTTAGGTGCCTTATCTTTCCAAACCTACAGTAAGAACCAAACATCACATCTGTACTGGGTTGAATAGGGTCCCCCAAAATTCAGGCCCATCCAGAACCTCAGAATGTGACCTTATTTGGAAATAGGGACTTCACTTTGTCAAGTTAAAGTGAGGTCATACTGTAGTAGGGTAACCCCTAATCCAATGATGATGTCCTTACAAGAAGAAGGAAATTTGGACACAAACATAGAGAAAGGAGAATGCCATGTGAAGACATGCAGAACACCATGTGACAACGGGGACAGAGATGAAATGATAGGTCTATAAACCAAGGAATGACAAGGTTGCCGGCAACCCCCAGGAGCTAGGAAGAGACAAGGAAGGAAGCACCCCTAAACCCTTCAGAGAGAGCAAAGTCCCTATTAACACCTTGACTTCAAACTCCTAGCCTCCAAAACCAGAATAAGACATAAATTTTTTTTTTTTTTTTTTCTGTACGCGGGCCTCTCACCGCTGTGGCCTCTCCCATTGCGGAGCACAGGCTCCGGACGCGCAGGCTCAGCGGCCATGGCTCACCGGCCCAGCCGCTCCGCGGCATGTGGGATCTTCCCGGACCGGGGCACGAACCCGTGCCCCCTGCCTCGGCAGGCAGACTCTCAACCACTGCGCCACCAGGGAAGCCCCAAGACATAAATTTTTAAGACAATAAACTTCTGTTGTTTTAACCACCCAGTTTGTGGTAATTTGTTACAGAAGCCCTAGGAAACTAACACACAGTCTTTTTACTATTGCACTGGATCCATCAAATAACAATTCTCTAGAGATTTCCTGAAGTACCCACTGTCCCGACTTTGAGAACTAACCTTTCAGAGTCTGCTGAGTGGAAAATAAGGTGGAGAGAAGAACCTCAGTCACGGTAAGTCCATCCAAATAAAACTCTGACTCAATGTGCATTTTATTACTCCCTCCACACTCAAACAAAATAATTGCGGCTCTTAATTGGAATCTCTGAAAAGTGATCCAAAAAGAGTGCCTCATCCTAAAACCTGAAAAAGTGAGATTGAAAATGTCACAGAAAGTCCCCATCACAAGAGATTTGTATTAATTTTCTACTGCCGCAAAACAAATTACCACAAATGTAGTAGCTTAAAACACCACCTATTTATTATATAATGGTTCTGTAGATCAGAAACCTGATGGGCTCAGCTCTGCTTGAAGTCTTGGAAGACTGGAATCAAGGTGTCAGCAGGGCTGTGTTCCTTTCTGGGGATTCTAGGGGAGACTTGGGTCTAGGCTCATTCAGTTATTGGCTGAATTTAGTTCCATACAGTTTTCTTGTTTTCTTGGTGGCGGTCAGCGGGGGACCACCCTTAGTTTGCAGAGGCCTTTCTCTAGTCCTTGCACATAGCCCCCTACATGTTAGAACCAGCAGTGGTAAGAAAAATCCTTCTCACATTGCCCGTCTCTTCTGTCTCCTATTCATCTGCAGCATCTCTCTGACTGGCTCTTCTGCCTTCCTCTTCTGCTGGCTTTTATGGGCTCATGGGATTACACTGGACCCACCCTGACACCCCCATGATAATCTCCCTATTTTAAAGTCAGCTGATTAGTAATCTTAATTGCACCTGCAAAAAATCCTTCACAGCAGTACCTAGATTCATGTTTCATTAGTAAACAGAGGACAGGAATCTTGGGAGACACCTTTAGAATTCTGCCTACCACAACATAATAAAATAACTCAGACAGCATGAACAGCTTCTGGCACGATGAAAGCTGTGCTGTCTATCTTGTGGTTGGTCAGGTCGGTGAATTTGAATGCCCTTGGGAATCCTGGGTTCCAGTAGCATTAATGCCAATCACACCATAGACAGCCCCAGAATTCCCTGTTAAACACTCCAGGGCCCTATCTCAGTCCTTCTGACACACTGGAGCTTCACATAATCTAACTACCAGCTATAAAAATGCAATAAACTAAGAAAATAACCAAACAAAAAAAGGTGGGAGTAATTTTCTGCAAACCTAATATGATATAGTTAGGCAGTATGCTCTCATTCCTGGATCACATGGGCCTAGGGTTCTGCTCTGGGCCTAGGGTTCTGCTTGTCTTTCTGATACACCAGGAAATCACCACCCAGGTGCTGAGAGAAGAAAACCTGATATGTGCGCTCAGGTTGTTAATATTTAACTGCAATTATGCTTTCAAGAGAGTGTTGCTTTAAGAACCGCCCATTTAATTTCTTAGACTTTGAAAACCTTCAGGTAGAGTAATTCCCTGACATAGAACACCTAGGAAGCAAACTGAAATAAAAAGCCTTTTACTGAGTGGCAAAAAGAAAGCATTAAATGCTTGATTAGAAGCTCTGTGTCGCTAGTAGTGAATGCAAAAAAAAAAAAAAAAGCCAGGTGAATGCTCCTCTCTTACATCCCATCTTCCCAACTTGACTTTCTCTTCTCTGTCATTGTGGAATGTGCAAATTCCCATTCTACATTGGATAACCCAAACTGGCTTTCAAATTTTGTTTTCCTTACTGAAAAAAAGGCAATTCATTCAATTGGTCTGTTGAGTATTTTTCTCGCTGAAATCTCTTCCTTAAAAGATTGCTTTATAATGCTCCAGCTTCATTAATGTAAAGACTTTGAGCCTGACATACCTGGGTTCTGCCACTTTCTACCATTATGACCTTAAGAAAGTCATGGGAACTTCCTGAGCCTCAGATTTCTTAACGATGATATGGGAATAAAAACATGCATTTCTTGGATAGTTCAGAGAATTAAAACACAGAAAATTATTTGGTACCTAGTTGATGCTCAAATGTTTCATCTCTCTTCCCTGTTCTCCTGTATCCTTGTTTATGCTCTAATTAATCTCTGGCTTATGCTTGCAGGAGTACTGCAAATAGATCATAAGTCCTCTAAAAGCAAGAACAATACCAATGGGATTCCATGAAGAGATTCTTTGATTGGCATTGAGGAGATTTAAGCCCAGGAGTGCAAACGCGACCTTGATTAAGCCAATTGCCCTCTCTATGTTACAATTTCCGCATGTATAAAAGGCTATTTAACCAAATGGATTGCCCAGCTCTAAAATGTCATGTTAACACCTATTTTTTTTACCTCTTTATAGACCCTCCTGAGCAGGCAGTGGGCATTCAATTAATGCTTGCTTACTGTTGCCGAATGAAAGTACTCAATATGTTAGGCTTAGTGGCAATAGATAGTGGGTAGTAATGGGAATAGATCCAAGGCAAATCACTCTTAATTTTAACTAAATATTTCTAAGAGAATCTGAAAACAAAACAAAATTTCGCTGTGGGAGTTAGAAGATGATGAATTGTAGCTAATGCACAATTTTCTCACAAACTGGGTTTGGATACAGCCCTGTATCTCCAGCTTCTTTTTGCTCCCAGTGATGTCATTGATCATTTCTCACTTCAGACATGAATTGCTATTCACCACAGAGAATTACACATAGGAAGAAACGATGAAGAATTCCTAAAGGTTATGAAATCTTATACAAAGTTCTTATAGATTGTGATCTCACATGAACTTCTAAGATAGTAAGGAGGAGACCTGGTGCATTTTCTTGGGAGTTATTTTTTATTGAATTTTAATTTACGTAAAATTAAATGCTCATTTTTTAAGTGTATATTTTGATGTGTTTTGACAATGTATACACTTTTGTAACTACCATTCCAATCAAGATATAGAATATTTCCCATCACCCCAAAGTTCCCAGTGCACCTCTCCAGTCAACCCTCCCCCTAAGGCAACTACTGCTCCAATTTCTATTACATTAGCTTAGTTTTGTCAGTTCCAGAAATTCATTTACAGACTATACAATAAGCAACTTTTGTGTGTGGTTTCTTTTGCTCAACATAATGTTTTGAGATATATCCATGTTATTGTATACATCAGGAGTTCATTCCTTTTTATTACTGATTAATTATTTACTAATTACTAATTAATTATTATTGTATGAAAATATCACAATTTGTATGTCCATTCACGTGTTGGTAGACATTTGAGTTGTTTCAAGTTTTAGGCTTTTATGAATAAAGTTGTGAGGAAAATTCTTGCCCATTTTGGCATCAGGACTAAAATTGCTAGGTCATAGGGTGGATATATGTCCCAACGCATTTTTGTTCTTTTATTCCTCAGAATGAAGTTCACAAAACATTTTTCCTTCTTCTGGCCTCCATCCCATTACAAGAAAGTTCATATTAATCTCCAAAAATAAGTAATACGTATTTAGTGTTCACTATGTGCTAGGACCAGGGATAAGCTTTCTGTATGCATTACCTCATTTAATCTTAACAAAACCCTTTAATGATCATCAATTACAAGGCCCTAGGAGGTTAATAAGGCTGTTGATCTTATGTAAGAGTTGAGAGCCAATAGAAAATAAATCCAGGACCAGCATTCTCTCCCATTTTACTGTATTACCACCTGCTCTCTTCCACAAAGTATTTTCTTCTCAGCAAGAAGAACTATGGAGGGTTTTGGAGATCAAGATGGTGAAGTAGGAGGATACTGGGCTCACCTCCCCTCGTGTACACACCAAAACTACCCACAGAGAGATTCTCACTGAAATAGACCTGGGAACTGGCTAAACAGCTCTTCTACAACCAAGGCTGTAAAGAAAGATATACACAGATTCTGCTAGGAAGCAAGGAGAAAGAAACTGGTTGGGAGACAGAGAAGTGCAGGAGGATATCACAGGATCGGAGCTCTTCCCTGGGGAGCGAGGGGTTTGAGCCACATATTAGGCACCCCAGCCTGGGAGTCTGACACCAGGAAGATGAGACCCCTTATCTGGTTTGAAAACCAGTGGGGCTTACCAAAGGACTGTGCTCCTGAAGAGCACACGCACTGACTTACAGTCACAGTGTGGTGGCAGCAGACTGAAATCTGCCTGGGGCTCTGGCCAGCTTGCCAGAACCACCCCAGGACACATCCCAGGCTCCTGCCCCAGCCCCTCTTGCTCCAGCACTGCTCCCCACTAAGGTGGAGATTTCCGTTGCCAACAAGAGTGCGCAGAACTGGAGGAAACAAAGACAGCCCGAACCCCAGCCCTGACTCTGACCAGGACAGACACAAGCATTGCCAGCTCACATGTCCCTGCACACAACCTGAAGCTAACTCCAGGGCAGAGACCACCTTTGCTGGAGAACCTGTCCCTATACACACTTGGGAAGGGGTATGGCCAGCTCAGTGATGTGGCACCAACCCCTCCAGCCCTGACCCAGCCTCTAACCAAGGCACACACACTGGGGAAAAAGTGAAACCAGCACAGAAGTGCAGCCCCAAGCCCTCAGGCTCTGCCACATACCCAGAAGAAACCCAACTCCCTCAAGGCTCCTGCTCCAGCCCCTCAGCCCCCAACCCCACCCCAACAGGGTGGTGGCAGCCACTGAACATAGGAGAAGCCCCAGCTTGCACCTGGCTCTGGCTGTGGCCCCTCCATCTCCAGCCCTATCTCCCACCAAGATGGTGGCTGCAGCACTCCCTGGGGGAAGACACAGTCCATGCTCATTTCAGATCCAGCTCTCCCACCAAAGCCACTGGGTACACGCAGACTACATGGGACACTAGTTAACTGTTGGTGTGATGTAAATTGGTACAACCACTACGGAAAACAGTATGAAGCTTCCTCAAAATGTTAAAAATAGAACTACATATTATCCAGAACTCCATTCCTGGGTAGATATCCAAAGAAAACAAAAATACTAATTTGAAAAGATATATACACCCCAATGTTCATAGTAGCATTATTTACAATAGCCCAGATATGGAAACAATCTAAGTGTCCATCAACAGATGAATGGATAAAGAAGATGTGATATAAAAGGGGAAATATGGGGGGGAGGGATAAACTAGGAGTTTGGGATTAACATACACACACTACCATATATAAGATAGATAACCAACAAGGACCTACTATATAGCACAGGGAACTCTACTCAATATTCTCTAATAACCTATATGGGAAATGAATCTGAAAAAGAATGAATATATGTATATGTATAACTAAATCACTATGGTGTATACCTGAAACAAACACAACATTGTAAATCAACTATACTCCAATAAAATTTTTTTAAAAAAGAAGGTGTGGTATATATATAATGGAATGTTGGAATATAATGGAATATTACTCAGCCATAAAAAATGAAATTTTGCCATTTGCATTAACATAGATGGACCTAGAGGATATTATGCTTAGTGAAGTAAGTCAGAGAAATACAATACTATATATTATCACTTCTATGTGGAATCTAAAAAATAAAACAAACTAATGAATAAAACAAAAAAAAACAGACTCATAGATACAGAGAACAAATCAGTGGTTACCAATGGGGAGAAGGGTGGGGAAGGGGCAAGATAGAGAAAAGGGATTAAGAGGTACAAACTACTAGGTATAAAATAAATAAGGTAGAAGGATGTAATGTACAGAACAGGGAATATAACCAACATTTTTGTAATAACATTAAATGGAGTATAATTTATAAAAATATTGAATCACTGTATTATACTCCTGAAACTAATATAACATTGTAAATCAACTATACTTTAATTAAAAAAAAACAAAAAAAACTACTGATTCTTTGAGGCAAAACTATTAGTGCCTTCTCACCAAGTGGGAATGTTTCATCTCCCAGAGCCTCCAAACTGAAAGGCACCAAGGTCCACAAGAAGTTGACCCACAAAGAGCCATTTACTCCCCCAGATATTATGGTTACCAAGTGAGAGAGTATTGATAGCTCAGTGGGATACCCAATTCCTCTAACAAGAGTAAAATTTACAATGAAATACTCTGGTTCTAAATCAAGAGCATCATCTCTGCGGGACAGATTAGTACTAATACCCAATCTTTAGAGTGTATCAGAATCACCTGGAGAACTTGCTAAACTACATGTATGTGGGCCCCTCCATCAGAATATCTAACTCAGTAGGTCTGGGGTGGAGCCTGAGATATTGCATTTTTAATAAGCTCCTAAGTGATGTTGATGTTGCTGGTCCTCAGACCTTTGTGTAGCACTGGGCCGGACTATCCACATCACTGTATTAAATCTCTGGTGAGAAACTGAGTTTTAGTTAGAGAAAATGACTAAGAGGTTATCTAGCCAATTAACAGTAGGCCTGGAGCTGCAAGGTAATCTTTGAAGTCTTGACTCTACATTACTGGTATATAGAATTAGAGTTTCAAGGACCAGTTAAATTGCAAAGTTAAATGAGAATGATCTAGACTTGTCTCTGCATTTTGAGATAAACAGGTAGATGATGATGATGATGAAGAAGATACATAGGTAGTGATGAAATAAAATTCATATTTTATAGCAAGACAAGACAAATTTAAACATAAAATTTTTCTCTGCCTGTTTGGATCTCCTCCCTCCCCTTTACTGTGTATTGTGAATCTGCATTAACCAGAACTCCTTAGAAGGTAACATTCCTTCTTAATCTTGTAAGGAATCAGGTTGACCCACTACTTGCTTTGTACATGAGGATCTGGATTGTGTAAAGTATCAATATGTCATCTGACATATAACCCTTTGTCTCAAAAACTTATATAACTGTACTTTGACCTCTAATGGGTGGAACAGTCCTCAGAGCTTTCTGGAAGACTGTCTCCTAGGTTATAATCCTCAGGTTGGCTCAAATAAAATTTTCCGTATCTTTCTTAGATCAACCACTGATTTTTTTTTTCACTTATAGTAGATAGATGATAGACGGATAGATACATATAACATGTTATAATTTCAGAATGTGTGCCTTTTAAATAAATCAAAAATCGTTTTCAGAAAAAGTCACTACCCTGCTCTAATTTTTATGCTTTTACCACAAAACAGGGAAACCTCTAAGGGGATTCAGCGTTCTATGGGACCGTACATCAATATTCCTTTCTGAAATGCTTTTTCAGTGGCCACATAGACCCAGCTCTACATGAACCCTTAATCTGATTTCCAGATTGAATATTTAATTTCTTTACCAAAGCAAAAGTTGGCAATTGCTTGATTAATTTAACCTCATTCTTTGTCATTAGAACAAGTCTAAACGTCTCAGCTGACAACACCACTTTAGAAACATCCTGATTCTGATAAATGGCTTCCTTACATGCCTTAAAAGTATTATTAGTGTAGATGCTTGTTTGATTCTGAACTCCTGCTCTCCTGAGAGCCATGGGGTGGGAACTGAATTCAGATTGGGAGGGGATTGCCGTGCCCTCAGGCAGAGTTTTAGATTAGTATGCAGAACCTGTATGCGTGACTGTGTGAATTTTTTAAGTCTTTTTTTTTTTTTTTCCTACTTTTCCATTTTCAGGTTCCAAAAGGGGAGCTCAATTATTCACTGTTTAAAAATGGCCATTGAGGGCTTCCCTGGTGGCGCAGTGGTTGAGAGTCCGCCTGCCGATGCAGGGGACACGGGTTCGTGCCCCGGTCCGGGACAGTCCCGCATGCCGCAGAGTGTGGCCTCTGAGCCGTGGCCTCTTGGCCTGCGCGTCCGGAGCCTGTGCTCCACAAAGGGATAAGCCGCAGCATTGAGAGGCCCGCGTACCGCAAAAAAAAAAAAAAAAAAATGGCCATTGATTATCTTGAAAATCCAGGCCAAGTAAAGGTAAAGATACTGATGCTCAGCTGCTTAAGTAGTCAGTTTTTGTTAATAGATATAATTATTTTTCACACCTTACTAAAGAACATGAAAAGCAGTAAAGAAACAGTATTATTGGTAATTTTTAATCAGGTTTCTATAAGACCCAGTCAGAAAGTAATTATTCAAACAAATGAAGACAGCATAATCCATCACTGTACTAAATATCTATTAAATTAATAACGTCTCATTTTAAGATAAAGTATATAAGTGACATACAATTCAAGTAAAGCTTTTTTTTTTTTGTGGTACGCCTGCCTCTCACTGTCGTGGCCACCCCCGTTGCGGAGCACGGGCTCCGGACACGCAGGCTCAGCAGCCATGGCTCACGGGCCTAGCCGCTCCACGGCATGCGGTATCTTCCCGGACCGGGGCACAAACCCGTGTTCCCTGCATCGGCAGGCAGACTCTCAACCACTGCGCCACCAGGGAAGCCCCAAGTAAAGCATCTTTGTTATGCACTTTACCACTTCATAAAAAGCAAATTACAAGTAATTCTATTTAATGATTACATGTTATGTATAAAATAATGCACCATTACTACTTCTAATATCTTTATCATTACAAAGATATTAGAAATATTTTTAATCATTACAAATTATTATTGTTAACATTAATAATATTATTATTAACTATAACTCATTTTATAAAGCACCTTTTTCTGTGTAAAGCGTTTTGCAGCATTACTGTAGTCCACAAAACACTAGAGTTAGATATTCTTCATTTCTTATTGAAGAAACTGAAACCAAGCAGGACCCTGAGTCCCAAAGGGCAGATTTGAACAGTTGCTAATCAGGGAAGGGAGGGGATGCAGAGACAAGGGAGGAGCAGTCAAGAAACAATAGTGCAGCTTTGGCGGGGGCGGGGGGGGGGGGGGGGGGGGGTCCTGGTTCCACCTCAAGGGATACACATAACAATATCTTTGAGCTCTTTACAAAACTAAAACCCCAAAAATGGAGGATGTTAGCATTCTTCATTCCAAATTAAAGGATCCAGAGAAGCTCTTCAAGAGACCACCCGAGGCCAAATTAAAGGAACCACAGAAACTCATCAGGCCACCTGAGGCCAGATTAAAGGAGTGCAGGCCCTACACACACCTTGATCCTTATCAGCAACCCCACCCTTGAACTATTGTTATAAAACTCTTCATCAAATCCCCCTGGGTTGGGACACACAGTTTTGAGAGGCACGAGCCCACTGTGTCCCCCTTTGCCTGGCAAAGCAATAAAGCTATCCTTTTCTACTTCACCCAAAACTCTGACATTTGATTTGGCACTGGTACACAGAGGCTGAGTTTTCGGCATCAAAACTGAGGCTAAGAGAGTTTAAAGGCCAAAGTATCAATCAGCTAGTAACTAGAAGACCTGCCTAGGAAATCAATTTGTGTCTGCCTGTCTCCAAAGCCCATGATTCTGGTCCCTCTCACACTACCACCAGCTATAAGGGTCAAAGATAACACACTTGGTATAATAGGGTTCACTGCTCAATACAATGATAGAGGTGTTTCTCTACATGTGCTAGCCCAAAATGGCATTTGAGAGCAGAACAATTTTGCATTCAGTGTCCTCTACAATCAGTTTATTTTCCTTTTTCATTTACTAGAAGTAGTATGTTCCTATTTCTATATCCTAATTCCTGTTTCTCTTATTTTACTGGAAGAGAAAAGTATACTTTTGCTTTGTCTAGGGTAACTTATTTACTACTAAAATACCATTCAACCTCTTGTTCTCTCAAGAGTCTATCAAAATAGATTTTGTCCACAGTAGCCAGAGCTAATACAATTATCCCAGGACTAGCAATGGGATGCACTAAAGGAAAGAAACTCATGACCTCCACCTTGTGCAAACATCCTTCTTAACCACTTCTAAAGTCAGTCCCTATTCCTTCACCTCTTCCCTTCCATAAGAAATGTTTCTGATTATTTCATCAATACAGGTCACTCTGGTACAATAGAAAGAAGACAGCCTCTGGAATCAGATAGACCTGGGTTGCAATGCTGGTTCTATGTTTTAATACTTTTGACTACACCATTAACTTCTCTGACCTCAAAGTTCATGTCTGTAAACTGCTATGAAGAGATGTTTTGAGGATTTAAGGGGCAATTATATGTAAGAACCTGGTACATCAGAAATGGAAGCTTAATTTTTGGTGGTGAGCATGCTATAGGGTATACAGAAGTCAAAATATAATGCTGTACACATGAAGCTTATATAATGTTATAAACCAAATAATTATGATGTGTTCATTTTCCCTCTCCATCTTCTGGAGATGTAATGGAAAAAAAGGCACATGCTTAACATCAATAATATCTCGAAGAACAGTAGGGGAGGGAGACGTCTATGCAAATCAGTATAAAAATTATGCTAAATAGGCCAGTAACTCATGTGCCTCTGTTTCTTTCCTTTATTCAGAAAGTATTTATTGGTTGTCTACTATACTCCAGGTACAAAGGATGACAGTAATCCGAACATTTAAAGAAGAAAGTTCCAGAAAGTAGGGGCAGAGATAGGTAGGAGGACCCAGAGAGGGAAATATTTGATAAATTCAAAGATCAGGAATCAAATTAACACAATTGCAGTATGGTGAACCTGGGGAGTGGTAAGAAATGGCACTGAAGCCAGGCAAATCCTAGGCTATGGGAAATCTAATACAGTCCCTTCACTCACACTCAACTTGTCATTTTCTTAAATTAACACGACTTTACTTTTTACAGAACTACATGATATGAATCTTGCTTTACTTCCAGATGATCCTGCGTCTATTGGCTACTTGTTACAGAGGTTATTTGCTTTTTTTTTTCCTACTGTTGCTACAGAGATTCTGACTTAAGTGCGTATCATAAACAAAATGTATGACTAAAGCATTTTAGACTTTTCAGATGACCAAATATGGCAGGGTTGCAGAATGGTTAGAAGCATAGCTTTCAGAATAGCAGCAGCCAAGTTTAGATCCCCAGCTGAGGCATGTACTGGCTCTGGGGCAGACAGCAAGCCCCTTCACTTTTCTAACCCTGTCTCCCCTTCTATAATGGAAGCAGATGGTTCTAAGAATTAAATTCTGCTCCAGTGCACCTAGCACCGCACCTAACACATAAGGGCCTAACACAAGACACTGATATTATTAACATGTAGTATCACATTTCAAATTAACATATCACTTGACTCTTTCTCTCCAAAACCAGAAGGTAAAGAACAGACTGTTTTATTAAGTTTAGTTTGTAACTGCCAACATGTTTACCTGTGCCTTCTCTAAATTAGGTAAAATAATGACTTAATCAAATTTAATGAATGAAGAGTTTCTGTCTTCATAAAGACTCATCTTACAGTAACAGGCATGATTCTAAAGAAAGTCATGCAGAAGATGGTGGAGGAGTAAGACGTGGATATCACCTTCCTCCCCCAAAATACATCAAAACTACATCTACATGTGGAACAACTCTTACAGAGCACCTACTGAAGACTGGCAGAAGACCTCAGACCTCCCAAAAGGCAAGAAACTCCTCACGTACCTGGGTAGGGCAAAAGAAAAAAGAAAAAACAGAGACAAAAGAATAGGGATGCGACCTGCACCTCGGGGAGGGACCTGTGAAGGAAGAAAAGTTTCCACACACTAAGAAGCCCCTTCACTGGTGGAGACAGGTTGGCGGGGGGGGAGCACTGGAGCCACGGAGGACAGCACAGCAACAGGGGTGCAGAGGGAAAAGCAGAGAGAGTCCCACACAGAGGATTGGTGCCGACCAGCACTAACCAGCCAGAGAGGCTTGTCTGCTCACCCGCCGGGGCAAGTGGGGGCTGGGAGCTGAGGCTCTGGCTTTAGAGTTGCTATGAGACTAGATATCAATTACAGGAAAAAAACTGTAAAAAATACAAACACAAGGAGGCTAAACAATACACATCTAAATAACCAAGAGATCACTGAAGAAATCAAAGAAGAAATCAAAAAATACCTAGAAACAAACAGCAATGAAAACACAACAACCCAAAACCTATGGGATGCAGCAAAAGCACATCTAAGAGGGAAGTTTATAGCAATACAATCCTACCTCAAGAAACAAGAAACATCTCAAATAAACAACCTAACCTTACACCTAAAGCATTCAGAGAAAGAACGACAAAAAAAACCCAGAGTTAGCAGAAGGAAAGAAATCGTAACCATCAGATCAGAAATAAATGAAAAAGAAATGAAGGAAACAATAGCAAAGACCAATAAAACTAAAAGCTGGTTCTTTGAGAAGACAAAATTGATAAAACCATTAGCCAGACTCATCAAGAAAAAAAAGGGAGAAGACTCAAATCAATAGAATTAGAAATGAAAAAGGAGAAGTAACAAACTGACACTGAAGAAATACAAAGGATCATGAGAGATTACTACAAGCAACTATATGCCAATAAAATGGACAACTTGGAAGAAATGGACAAATTCTTAGAAAAGCACAACCTTCCAAGTCTGAACCAGGAAAAAATAGAAAATATGAACAGATCAATCACAAGCACTGAAATTGAAACTGTGATTAAAAATCTTCCAACAAACAAAAGCCCAGGACCAGACAGATTCACAGGAGAATTCTATCAAACATTTAGAGAGGAGCTAACAACAAACAACCCAGTCAAGAAATGGGCAGAAGACCTAAACAGACATTTCTCTAAGAAGACATACAGATGGCCAAGAAGCACATGAAAAGCTGCTCAACATCACTAATTATTAGAGAAATGCAAATCAAAACTACAATGGGGTATCACCTCACACCAGTTAGAATGGGCATCATCAGAAAATCTACAAAAAACAAATGCTGGAGAGGGTGTGCAGAAAAAGGAACCCTCCTGCACTGTTGGTGGGAATGTACATTGATACAGCCACATGGAGAACAGTATGGAGGTTTCTTAAAAAACTAAAAATAGAATTACCATATGACCCAGCAATCCACTACTGGGCATATACCCAGAGAAAACCATAATTCAAAAAGACACGTGAACCCCAATGTTCACTGCAGCACTATTTACAATAGCCAGGTCAAGGAAGTAACCTAAATGCTCACCAACAGACGAATGGATAAAGAAGATGTGGTACATATATACAATGGAATATCACTCAGCCATAAAAAGGAACGAAATTGGGTCATTTGTAGAGATGTGGATGAACCTAGAGACTGTCATACAGAGTGAAGTAAGTCAGTAAGAGAAAAACAAATATCGTATATTAACGCATACACGTGGAACCTAGAAAAATGGTGCAGATGAACTGGTTTGCATGGCAGAAACTGAAACACAGATGTAGAGAACAAACGTATGGACACCAAGGGGGGAAAGCAGCGGGAGGGGTGGTGGTGGTGGGATGAATCGGGAGATTGGGATTGACATGTATACACTGATGTGTATAAAGTGGATGGCTAATAAGAACCTGCTCTATAAAAAATAAATAAAATAACATTCCAAAAAAAAAAAAAGAGCACAACCTTCTGAGACTGAACCAGGAAGGAATAGAAAATATAACCAGACAAATCACAAGCACTGAAATTGAGACTGTGACTAAAAATCTTCCAACAAACAAAGCCCAGGACCAGATGGCTTCACAGATGAATTCTATCAAACATTTAGAGAAGAGCTAAAATCTACCCTTCTCAAACTCCTCCAAATTATATAGAGGGAGGAACACTCCCAACTCATTCTACGAGGCCACCATCATCCTGATACCAAAGCCAGACAAAGATGTCACAAAGAAAGAAAACTACAGACCAATAGCACTGATGAACATAGATGCAAAAATCCACAGCAAAATACTAGCAAACAGAATCCAACAGCACATTAAAAGGATCATACACCATGAACAAGTGGGGTTTATCCTAGGAATGCAAGGATTCTTCAGTATATGTAAATCTATCAATGTGATAAACCATATCAAAAAATTGAAGGACAAAAACCATATAATTATCTCAATAGATGCAGAAAAAGCTTTTGACAAAATTCAACACCCAATTATGATAAAAAACCCTCCAGAAAGTAGGCATAGAGGGAACTTACCTCAACATAATAAAGGCCATATATAACAAACCCACAGCCAACATCGTTCTCAATGGTGAAAAACTGAAACCATTTCCTCTCAGATCGGGAACAAGACAAGGTTGCCCACTCTCACCACTATTATTCAACAGAGTTTTGGAAGTTTTAGCCACAGCAATCAGAGAAGAAAAAGAAATAAAAGGAATCCAAATTGGAAAAGGAAACGTAAAACTGTCACTGTTTGCAGATGACATGATACTATACATAGAGAATCCTAAAGATGGTACCAGAAAACTACTAGAGCTAATCAATGAATTTCGTAAAGTAGCAGGAAAAATTAATGCACAGAAATCTCTTGCATTCCTATATACTAATGAGGAAAAATCTGAAACAGAAATTAAGGAAACACTCCCATTTACTATTGCAACAAAAAGAATAAAATACCTAGGAATAAACCTACCTAAAGAGACAAAAGACCTGTATGCAGAAAACTATAAGACACTGATGAAAGAAGTTAAAGATGATACAGACAGATGGAGAGATATACCATGTTCTTGGATTGGAAGAATCAACATTGTGAAAATGACTATACTACCCAAAGCAATCTACAGATTCAATGCAGTCCCTATCAAACTACCACTGGCATTTTTCACAGAACTAGAACAAAAAATTTCACAATTTATAAGGAAACACAAAAGACTCTGAATAGCAAAAGCAATCTTGAGAAAGAAAAACAGAGCTGGAGGAATCTGGCTTCCTGACTTCAGACCATACTAAAAAACCTCAGTAATCAAGACAGTATGGTACTGACACAAAAACAGAAATATAGTACAATAGAACAGGATAGAAACCCAGAGATAAACCCACGCACCTATGGTCACCTTATTTTTGATAAAGGAAGCAAGAATATACAATGGAGAAAAGACAGTCTCTTCAATAAGTGGTGCTGGGAAAACTGGACAGCTACAAGTAAAAGAATGAAATTAGAACACTCCCTAACACCATACACAAAAATAAACTCAAAATGGATTAAAGACCTAAATGACATTATAAAAACTCTTAGAGGAAAACATAGGCAGAATACTCTATGACATAAATCACACCAAAATCCTTTTTGATCCACCTCCTAGAGAAATGGAAATAAAAACAAAAATAAACAAATGGGACCTAATGAAACTTAAAAGCTTTTGCACAGCAAAGGAAACCATAAGCAAGATGAAAAGACAATCCTTGGAATGGGAGAAAATATTTGCAAATGAAGCAACTGACAAAGGATTAATTTCCAAAATATAGAAGCAACTCATGCAGCTCAATATCAAAAAGCAAACAATCCAATCCAAAAATGGGCAGAAGACCTAAATAGACATTTCTCCAAAGAAGATATACAGGGGCTTCCCTGGTGGCGCAGTGGTTGAGAGTCCGCCTGCCAATGCAGGGGACACGGGTTTGGGCCCTGGTCCGGGAGGATCCCACATGCCGCGGAGCGGCTGGGCCTGTGAGCCACGGCCGCTGAGCCTGTGCATCCAGAGCAACTTTAAACGGAGTATTGTAAATAAAAATTAAAAAGAAAAAAAGAAGAAGATATACAGATTGTCAACAAACACATGAAAGGATGTTCTATATCACTAATCATTAGAGAAATGCAAATCAAAACTACAATGAGGTATCACCTCACACCAGTCAGAATGGCCATCATCAAAATATCTACAAACAATAAATGCTGGAGATGGTGTGGAGAAAGGGAAACCCTCTTGCACTGTTGGTGGGAATGTAAATTGATACAGCCACTATGGAGAACAGTATGGATGTCCCTCAAAAAACTAAAAATAGAACTACCATACGACCCAGCCATCCCACTACTGGGCATATACCCTGAGAAAACCATAATTCAAAAAGAGTCATGTACCACAATGTTCACTGCAGCTCTATTTACAATAGCCAGGACATGGAAGCAACCTAAGTGTCCATCGACAGATGGATGGATAAAGAAGATGTGGCACATATATACTATGGAATATTACTCAGCCATAAAAAGAAATGAAATTGAGTTATTTGTAGCGAAGTGGATGGACCTAGAGTCTGTCATACAGAGTGAAGTAAATCAGAATGAGAAAAACAAATACCAATGCTAACACATATATATGGAATCTAAAAAAAAAATGGTACTGATGAACCTAGGGGCAGGACAGGAATAAACACACAGACATAGAGAATGGACTTGAGGACACGGGGAGGGGGAAGGGTAAGCTTGGACAAAGTGAGAGAGTGGCATGGACATATATACACTACCAAATGTAAAACAGATAGCTAGTAGGAAGCAGCCACATAGCACAGGGAGATCAGCTCTGTGCTTTGTGTCTACCTAGAGGGGTGGGATAGGGAGGGTGGGAGGGACACACAAGAGAGAGGAGATATGGGGATGTATGTATATGTATAGCTGATTCACTTTGTTATACAGCAGAAACTAACACACCATTGTAAAGAAATTATACTCCAATAAAGATGTTTAAAAAAAAAAGTCATGCAGTTATCTTTCAGCAGAACAGCCTTGGGCTGGAATAGCTCTTGTGTGTTCATTTACTCATTCCTTCATTCACATATTTATTATCATGTGCAGGACCCTATGTCATGTACTGGGCATAATATGGAAAGGTATAAGTCACACTTCTTATCCTCACAGTCTTACAGGTTTAAAAAACAGTAAACAAACACTTCTATTAAATTGGTTATGATACAAAAAAGCACAAAATGCCAAAAGAAGCATTTTAGAAGTGAAGACGGAGGTCATGACTTACATCACAGTAGGCTTTGGGAAAACCTTCCTGAAGGAAATCACACATGCACCAAACTTTCAAGGGTAATTATGAATTTATAAGATAATGAAAGGAGAAAGTGTATTCTAGGTGGCCCTGGTTGGAGACCTATTTAGCGGATGAGTGGTGATCAAAGGGGTTCTTAGGGTTGTACTCAGAAGGCTTAGCCTGAGTATAGCACTCACAGGCGGCATGCGAGGGGCAGTTCAGAACAGAGAACTAAGGTTTCCCATGGTGGTGGTAGTCTTCTCGTCTGCTGGGCTCAGATGTGGGTCCAGCAACTGAAGAGCTTCATGTGGTACCCATATGAAGACCAATCAATCGGCAAAATTCTGGAGAATCCAGCAATGCGGGATCATTCTAGCTCTCACCATGCTTAATTCTCTCCTTTTTTATTTTGGAGGGTCCAGAATATAAGGCTGTCTCCTCTCCACTCAGTCCAAATATGAAGCAGAACCAAAATACTGGGAAGCCCCATTCTCTGGTTTTCTTTCTCCTTTTCATGCTGGGCTCGCTTTGAGGGACATTGTGAAGTCTCAGTGTAGATCACTCATCCTCTCTTCTTAAATATAAGTCATGAAACTGTGCCTCGTGATAAACTCAGGAGTATCTAGTTGAGCCAAGAGGTCTATGCCCTCAAGGAACATGTACTCCGTGTGGTTATGACTACACCCTGAAAGAGGCAACTGCTTCAGAGTCTCTGTTCTCATTGAGGGGGATCCTGCAACATTTCTCTTAGATTCTCAGATTATATTGTGTATCTGGTAGGCTGTCTTGTCCCTCAGGCATTCAGGAAAACAAAACAAGAAGCACCTCAAATTGCACAGTTGCCCCTTCTAGCTTTAAAATTCAAGGAATCAAGATGGACCTCATTTCCCTAATCTTTACAAACAAATTCACAGAAGCCCTCTCTCCTGAAGACTTGTATAAGGCTGGTCTCTTAGTCATATACCTGAGCATATGGCTTGTTAATATTAAAAAGAGGGGGAAAATAAAGTTATAACTAGCATTGGAAAGAGGACTAGCCTTGTTATTTCTTGGTTTATACCCGCATCTCCCATCAACATGATGTGTCCTAGCCTATAGAATATACATACAATAGTTCGCCTTCAGGCAGTACTTTTAGAGAACTTTTAAAAAAACAAGACAAGCCATCTGTTTCAAATAGGTTTCTTTCAAAAGAAACCTTAAATCATATTCTTAATTAATCCACATGACTATCATCCATTAATGTACCTAATTGCATTTTCCCAGAATGCAGGTTAATTGCAGAAAAGAAAATAAAGTTATACAAAATTAGTTGATGTCTCACTCTGCTGAGCATTTCTTTCTTTTTTTTTTTTTGTGGTACGCGAGCCTCTCACCGCTGTGGCCTCTCCCGTTGTGGAGCACAGGCTCCAGACACGCAGGCCCAGCGGCCATGGCTCACGGGCCCAGCCACTCCGCGGCATGTGGGATCCTCCCGGACCGGGGCACGAACCGTGTCCCCTGCATCAGCAGGCAGACTCTCAACCACTGCACCACCAGGGAAGCCCTGCTGAGCATTTCTGATAACAGTATTTCTGATTCTTTTTCTAAGTTCTTTATATTAACTACCTGAACTAGCTCATCAGATAATGTGGTAGAGAGAATAATGGCTCCTCAAAGATGTCCACATCCTAATCTCTGAAACCTGCAAACGTAAAAGAACTTTGTAGACATAATTAAGGATCTTGAGGTGAGAATATCATCCTACATTATCTAGGTGGGCCCAATATAATCACAAGGACTTAAACCAAGCAGGACCCTGTGGGGCTCCTGGGCACGGAAGCCTTTCTGTCCCCCGTTACTAGACTCCAGCCTCTATGACCTTCCCTGAGTTCCAAAGGGCAGATTCAAACAGTTGCTAATCCAGGAAGGGAAGGGGATGCAAAGACAAGGGATGGGCAGCCAGGAAACAATAGTGAAGCCTTGGGGCACAGTCCTGGCTCCACCTCAAGAGATATAGTAACAATGTCTTTAAGTTCTTCACGATATCAGCATTCTTCATACCAGAGAAAGATCACCTGAGGCTACATTAAAGAAAACAGAGAAGCTCATCAAGAAGATTACCTGAGACCAGATTAGAGGATTGGAGGCCCTGCACACACCCTAATCTTATCAGCAACCCCACCCTTGAACCGTTGCTATAAAACCCCTCATCAAATCCTCCTGGGTTGGGACACATAGTTTTTTGGGGCTGGAGCCCACTGTGTCCCCGTTTGCCCGGCAAAGCAATAAAGCTATTCTTTTCTACTTCACCCAATGTCTCCAAGATTTGAATCAGCACCAGTGCACAGAGGCCAAACTTTCAGCATCAGGATCATTATAAGACTGAGGCAGGAGGGAGGGGGAGAAGAGGAGTTGTTATTCAATGGGTATAGAGTTTCAGTGTTCCAAGATGAAAAAGATCTAGAGTTCTGTTGCAGAACAAACGTACATATAGTTAACACTACTGTACACTTAAAAATAGTTAAGATGGTAAATTGTATGTTGTGTGTTTTTTACATAATAAAAAAAAGGGAGTGGAGAGACACGAGTGTTAAGAGAAGGCAATGAGACAACAGAGGCAGAGGTTGGAGTGATGTGGGGTTAGAAGCCAGGGAATATGGGCAGCCTCTCTAAGTTACAATGGGCAAGGAACGGATTCTCTTCTAGAGCCTCCAAAAGATACATAGCCCTGCCTACATCTTAATTTTAGCCTTGAAGACTCATTTTGGACTTCTGACCTCCAGAATATAAGATAATAAATTTGTATTGTTTTAAGCTAATAAGTTTGTAGTAATTTGTTGTTGAGGCAACAATAGGAAACTAATACAGACAATAATTCCTTTCATTTGCCCATTGGTTGACACCACTTTTATATACATTACACAATTTACTTTTATGATTTCCATTTTTCAGATAAGGAAACTGAGCTGTAGAGCACTGAATAGATGTGTCCAAGAACAAATGATGAGTTAAGGCTATAAGGCAAATCTGATTCCTTGTCCTTTCTCTTCAGTGTGGCGGCTGTCTGTGATAACAGGTCCCATTTGCATCAATTTTTGTATCGATACTTCTTTTTATTGCCATGTAACTCTCACAAGCTATAAAATGGTAGTAAGAGACATCTTGGCTCCTCTTTGTATACTTGTCATGATTTATAGGCTTTAAGGATATGCCCTCATATCCCTTGTTATAGACTGACTGTTCATAGGTTGAAGACCTAACTGCCATTATGATGATTTTAAAAGGTAGGGCCTTTGAGAGATAATTAGATTTAGATGAAGTCATGAGGATGGGGCCCTCATGATGAGATTTGTGTCCTTATAAAAAGAGGAAGTGACACCAGAGCTCAGCCTTCTTTGATTGGCAACAATCTCCTCAGAGGATAGAGAGGTTCTTCACTGGATGCCTTTATCCTAAGCAGACAAAGGTCAATTGACTGACCACCACACAACTAACTCTGGGTCAACACCTTAAATGACACTTTCCAGACAGAACAAACACAAGATTCGGTTTTTTTCCATACTTCATTTCTACTTTTCACAACCATCTGGTGAGGCAGGTACTCCAGGAACGCTGGATTGATTGATCAAGTAATCAATTGATTTTACAATTTTCACCACTTTAAGACAAACTGCTTTTTGAGAACATCAGATTCTTAGCTGCCTTCATATATCTATGGCTTATCCATCAGCATTAGCCACTTTTGTAAGTTTGAGGCCTTACCTGCTTCAGCCTTTATAGTTAAGAGTTGGAGGAACGGAAGATATGTCTTGCAATTAGATTTTTACATCAGAATGGATTTGATTTTTGACATCAAAGAACAAATTCGTTTGTCTATCTCTGCACTGCAGGACTAGAAATCCATCATGATTATCTGCCAGCTGTTGGTTCACCCCAGTCATGGTTTCTTATTCAAAAATACTTCCTTACCTCCAGAAAGTCCTCACTGAATTTGTAGTTTGCAGGTATCTAAAAGGCTTGCATTTTTAATGAATTCCTAATGTACTCACTCAAGGAAACAAGGAAATTATAACCATGGAACATTACATTTCAGACATTAATCATAATTGCTTAATAATACCAAACAAGGAGATTTTATTACAAACTGAGACTTCTTATTTAACTTCAGAATCAGAATAATTGTCACATTCGCACATATTCTAAATGATACCACATATTCCATATGCCTACACTGTAAACAGTTTAGTCATAAAGAAATATTTTGTCAGTTAATTTAATTTAATTGCATGGCATAATCATTTCACCTATTTCTCTAAAAGCAGATATTTTAATAAGAGAACTACAAGGAGGTTATAAAAATCTCACTTTCTCAATTGCTAGTAAAGGTTTCCACTGAAAGTTGCCAGACAATTACACATTCGGGGGGTTTCTATAGTTCCTCAATTTATTTGTTATATATCATTAGTCACCAGTGAAGCCCTTCACTAATAGCAATACCCTTCAGAGAATTTAACACTGATTGATGGCAGGTCACCTGGAACTGGCTGGCAGAATTTCCAATTTTCTGTTGGGAAATTGCTTATTTCTCCAAGTCTAGTCCCATTTTTACAAGTGGACAGCGAGCTGAGATTATACATTATTATATGTCTAAATATAAATTGTGATGGATGGTGTCACACATTTAAAAGAGTTAAGCATTGAATTTAAGATTTAAAAAGTTTAAAGAAGTTTAAAATGTATTTTTAATCTTTCTCAGAAGTTCATGGGCTGATCCATATTGGGGGAAATACTAAGAGATTGCCTAAGGATTGTCATTTATATGGAGCATTATTATCATAAAATTACCCTTTTAGACTCTCATAGCAGTAGCACCATAACTTTCTTGTAAATACTGTCTCTAAGGATCTCAGGCTTATCAAAAGACTGAAGGGATAAATAGGTTCTTTTTATAACAGTAGTAACATTAAATTTGCCAGAGAAAAGAGGAAAGTAAGCAACCAAAACTCAAAAGCCACATTAAAAACAGAAGACAAAGTTTGCTATTTACATTAAACTATCATTTGTTTAAAAACATATAGTAGGGGTCGATTTTAAAAGTGTGTATTTAGGATGCTAAAATATCACTGCAATATATTACTGTATACCTTTGCACATAGAAAATCTACCAAATTCTTGAATTAAGCATTAAGTCACTGGCTGCTTATATAAAGATATTAGAGGCAACAGGTAACAATCCAATGACAACTTTGCAATTTAGTCAATATGGGTCACTCCGGAGAGACAAACTAGCAAATCCCCCAAAATTTGCAATGCTCAACACAAGTGCTTCATCTATTTGAGGATTAAAAATGCCTTTATTACTTTGGATTTTCTGTACACACACACACACCCAAAAACTTGTTAAAAAACAGAAACAGAAAGAACAAAGTTTAAAAATGCATAGAAAATTCAAAGAACAAATTAAACTGATTTCTCTCCACTCAGAAATAATTAACATTTTGTTTCTTTTTTCATATGCACATAAAAACACACAAAGATGCTACGTATATGCAGAAAGAGAGAGAGAGGAAGAGAGAGAATAATACTGGACAGTGAAAGCCCTGCTTTGCAAACTATACCTTTTCTTACACTCTATTATGAACATTTTACCACATTAAAAAATATATATACATATATTTTTTTCTAAAAATGCCATTTTAAAGGCTGCATAGAGTTTCAGTATATGGCTACCTAATGCACTGGTGAATAACCTACTGATGGACATTTAGCTTGTTTCGTTTATGTTATTTATTTGTTAAAGGATTATTTATGGAATATGTGTTCACTGCTTATATCTACCTTGTCCCAGATTGGGAATACAAAGCCTCTGTTCTCACAGAGCTTACATTTCTGGGACTGAGGGATAAAGACAGACAAGAAAAACAATGCACACAAATAAATATAACAGCTGGTGATTAAGTCTTACAATAAAACTATAATAATCATAATAAAGCAGGTTAAGAAGACAAAGAGTGACAAGAAGTAGTAGATGGTCTCTATAATAGGAAGACCTTTGAACAGGGATCTGAATGACGGTATGGCATTGGCCCAGTGGAAATCTGGGCGACAAGCCTTCCAGATTCAGTAAAACAAGAGGTAGAAAAGGGAGTATGCTTGGCATGTTGATATAATAAAAAGGAGAAAAGCATAAAAAAAACCCAAAAAACTTTTGTGTCTGAATCTTTACACATATATCTTCAGAAAATATTCCCAGAAGTATATTTGTAAGGTCCAAAATATGTTCATTTTTTAATCAGGATTTTCTCAGTATCTTATGAAAGGAAATTTTTTTATTGAAATAGTTCTTTTAAAACCCCTCTATGTTATATCTCATTACTTAGTGAAGTATTAAGAATCTCTAAGAATTAGTACACTCCCAAGAATCTGCTAATGTTAACAGCTGAGAACAAACCTCCCCACACAGAGCAAGTTGACCTCCATGGAGTAAATCCCAAGGTATGAGCCTAGGGATGGGTAGGACAAGCTGTAGGAGCCAGTCCCATGATAGTTCATCAAAAACCAGGACACACATGACCCAACAGAAAACAGTACCCTATCGATCAGGAGGCCTTCTGGATATTGCCCCTGTTATACAGGGCCTAAATGACCAGGACCTAATTAGACCATGCTATAAGCCTGTCATACCACCCATTCTCCCTGTAAGGAAACCCAATGGGGAGTATCAGATGGTGTAGGACCTCAGGGCAGTCAATGAAGCCCCCAAGGATATACATCCAGTCCTCCCTAACCCTTACACCCTGCAGGCCACTCTATTTCCCCCAAGTCCTGGTATTCTGTATTCGATTTAAAAGATGACTTCTTCTGTATTCCATTAGCCCCAGACTCACAAGAAAGTTTTGCTTTTCAGTGGCAGGACCCAAACACGTAAAAAAAAAAATACTGCTGGACAGTCCTGCCCCAAAGGTTCAAAAATTACCCCACCATCTTTGGAGAAACTTTAGCTAAAGACCTGAAAGATCGACATCTGGAGGAGGGAACCTTCCTCCACTATGTAGACAACATTCTGATCGCCAGGCTTATTAAGGAAGGCTCTGAACCATCCTGAAACACCTAGCCAATAAAGGATATGAGGTGTCCAAGAAAAAGGCTCAAATAGCACAAACTAGGGTGACCCACTCAGGCTTCATTCTCACAGAAGGTCAGAGAAGCCTACCCCAGGAAAGGAAAGAACCCATTTGCAGCCTCACCTTCTCCTAAAACTAGAAGACAACTTAAGGGTTTCCCAGGGATGGCCAGGTTTTGCCACATCTGGATCCCTAACTATGGTCCATTAGCTAGGCCTCTATATGAAAAGTTCAAAGGAAAGGATGATGATCGTTTTGAATGGAATTCAGAAAGTGAAGGGGCCTTTCAAGAATGGAAAAAGCAATTACTTCAGGCCCCTGCCCTAGCCCCCCCACCAGATTTAGTTAAACCCTTTGACCTTTACATTCAGGAGAGAAGGAGGATCTCCTTGGGGTATTAGGTCAAAACATGGGACCCTTACTCGGGTGGTTGCTTATTTCTCTAAACAATTAGGTCAAGCCACAAAGGGATGGCCTCCTTGCCTTCGGGCTGAGGAAGCTACTGCAGCCCTGATAAAGGAGGCTGAAAAGTTAATGTTTGGTCAGCCACTCACTATATGGACTCAACAGCAGATTCACGTTTTAGTAAGTTCTAAGGGAACAGAATGGCTATCCCCTGGAAGGTCGACTCAAGTTCAGACTATGCTTTTAGACAATCCAGTGGCTATCGTAATAACCTGTCACGCACTAAATCCTGCCACCCTGATACCCACAGAAATGGGGTCCCTGGAGCATGACTGTATAGAAATCACAGACGCCATCTATTCCAGTTGCCCCAAGCTAGGAAGTGAGCCTCTTCCAAATGCCAAAAAGGAATGGTTCACAAACAGGAGCAGTTTTATGAGAGGGGGAGAAGTCTGACAGGATACACTGTAACCTCCTGGACCCAAGTCACAGAAGCAAGAGGGCTACCCTCCAGGGACTTCTGTCCAAAAGCCTTAGAGTTCAGGACTGGGAGGATCTTCAATGTTTACACAGATTCCCAGTACGCATATGCCATCCTCCATGCACATGGGGCTATTTGGAAGGAAAGAGGTATGCTTACTGAGGAGAACAAACAGCTGGAACGTGGCTTAAGCATACTGAAGCTCTTAGAAGTAGTACAGCTTCCCAGAGGGCTCTCTGAGTGGGCTGGAGCGTGGCCGTGGCTGCTCGCTCCAGACGGCCACACTGTGGCAGAGGAGGAGCTTGAGGCGCTGAGGAAGCACAGGAGGGCCGAGCTGCAGGCGAAGCACGGGGACCCTGGCGATGTAGCACAACAGGAAGCAAAGCATAGAGAAGCAGAAATGAGAAACAGTATCTTAGCCCAAGTTCTGGATCCGTCTGCCCGGGCCCGATTAAGTAACTTAGCACTTGTAAAGCCTGAGAAAACTAAAATAGTAGAGAATTACCTTATACAGATGGCACGGCATGGACAACTAAGTGGGAAGGTATCAGAACAAGGTTTAATAGAAATCCTCGAAAAAGTAAACCAACGAACAGAAAAGAAAACAACAGTTAAATTCAACAGAAGAAAAGTAATGGACTCTGATGAAGATGACGATTATTGAATTTAAGACGTCTAGACACTGGGACTTAATGGAGCAATTCTAGGACAGATAACACTTGGCAGAAGTTAAGATCTTGATGGGATGTTTACTTTGTTTATTGTCTATATGCCTTTTAGAAATAAACTTGTTATGCAAAATTAAAAAAATAATAAAAAAGAAGTAGTACAGCTTCCAAAAAAGGTGGTAGTAACTCATTGTAGGGGCCGGCAAAAGGGGGATGCAGAGGGAAACAACAAGGCAGATGTGATTGCCAAAAGGGTGGCCAGGGAACCAGTAACTTGGCAACTACCCCTCATACCTCGAAGGCCAGATCCATCCAATTATTCCCCAATCTGCATAAAGGAAGAATTAGACAAAGTGCAAAAACGGGGCTTCATTAGAGATGTAGGAGGCCATGGGTAGCTAGTTAATGAACAAGAACCATACTTCTTTCCCCAACTGCAGCTTGTCAAGCCATCAGGGAGACTCATCAAGAAACTCACTATGGGAGGGAAGCCCTATATAATTGGTTAGTTGAGGTCATGGTAACTCCTGGCATGAAAAGTATAATCAGTCAGATAGTTGAGACATGCTGCTCTTGCTAATATGTCGGCCATGTACCTTGACTTGACTGGTGTCCTTATCACCCATGCTATGCGGCCCAGGCCCTGGGTGCAGAAACTGCTTTTAACTATAGAAGCTAGTTGTGTTCTATCAACAGGATGCCACAAAAGCCCACAACAAAACCAGACCAAACTGGCTAGATCCAAGATAGCAGGCAAAATAAAGGTCACCACTTTCCTTCCCCTCATTTATCTCTGTGTTTCCATACCAACTCCTGAGAGCTGAACAACACTTGCCCAGATTCATTTCTGTGTTTGTTTCAAAAGCACCTGGTGTTTGGCAGAGATGTTTTGCAGCTGTGCTTTGAGAGGTATATGTTTTGAGAGATATACAGTGGTCAACTGCCCCAAACCGGCTCTGAATTGACCACAGGAACACACCTGCGCAGATGAAATCTGGAGGTGTCTGAAAGTTACCTTTACTTCATTACCACACTACGATCTCCACCGAAAGGGGCATTTGTACTCTGCTAGACACAGTTTGTGCATGTGCAAGAGGGCCTTGCGTGTGCAAGAGGGCCTGAGGGACTGCGCATACCCGGGCTGTTCCTGGAAATCTCCATCCTTTTCCCCAATTTCTGATGACGCACTTGCCTCTCACCCCTTAAAAGTCCCCCACTTTCCTCCTTTCAGGAATAATGTGCCTTTAGAGCATGAGCTACCCTTCTCCATTCCCTGGCCATTGAATAAAACCCGGTCTTGCTTGAGCCAAACTCAGTTTCATTATTGGCAGCACGAACCTGAGGGGGAAAGAACACCCTGACCGAGCCGGGGGGCTTCGGTTCAGCTAGGACCCCAAGAGGGGGGCCTCACGTCTAAGTCGGTAACATCCTCTGTCGCCAAAAGGTTAAATTGTCTCACTCAGGGATACGAACAGTTAGAGCCAAAGCCTGGTGACATACATAGCTAAAGGGAGCTGGGACGTTCTGCTCCTCTATCCCGGGTTATGACGACAACCGAAATCAGGAGGCAGTAGTTACAGAAAATGAACTTGCGCCCTTCAGCGCCCCTCGAGAATGAAGAGCAGGACAAAAGGCAGAGGAGGGATTTGCCACCGGTAAAGCCCATTAACATTTCCCAGGAAACAAAAATAGAAGCTGGGTAATAGTGTCTAACCTTTTTTTTTTCTTCTCCTTTGTGCTTATTCTAGTTTCACCTGCCCATAGGCTGCCACACGCAGAGGCCCTGTACCCAGCCCTTTGGACCAGAGCTCCTAGAGCCACACAGCCGCGCCTGACACCACAGCTCCACGCAGAGGCTCGACGCACTGCACTGCGATTCAAGATGGGGGCGGCGGGCCCGTGTGCGGAGACGCTGTGCGTGACACCGTGACCTGGAGTGTGAGCAATACGCCTGCGCCAGACCCGCGAGAACTCGGCGCCCCTCCCCGCTAGGAGAGCCCTAGCAGCCCTGCCCACTGCCTATGGGGAGAGTGCGAGCTCGCACCTCTCCATTTTTTGATCAAAGAATAAAACTTTCCTTTGCTTCTGAACCGAACTCAGTATATCATTCTATTTGGCTCCAACGACACTGGGCTGGAGGACCCTGCTGGGGCAGAATCGAAAGGATTGTTAACATTTTTGTTGATCAGTTTCTTGTTTACTTGTTGTCAGGTTCCCCCACTAGAATGTGCGCTACAGTTACCACGGCTCTCCTGCTCAATTCAGTGCCCCAAACCGCACCTGCCCGATAAAGGCACTCAGTAAATGTGAGAATAAAGATAAAACTAAAGGAATGAGAGAATGCATGAGCAGACTTTGATTACAGACATCCCACGACAGACTAGTCTCCAAGGGTGACCTACAGCATGTAACTCGAAGTACATTCCATAGAAAGAAGCATGCCCTGGGAATTCCCTGCCGGTCTGGTGGTTAGGACTCCACACTTTCACTACCGAGGACAGGTCGGGGAACTAAGATCTGGCAAGTCGAGCAGTGGCCAAAAAAAAAAAAAAAAAGCATGTCCTGAAGAAGTTCTTAATTCCTGATCTAGAGTTATCACATATTTGAGCACACACTCAGCCTACTAAAATGAATGATACAGAATATGTGATGATATGCTTTTAATCTTTTATGCAAAGTTAAATATAGGATAGTATACACAACCATTTTCTTCCTTTCAAAACATCACAATTCATCATTCTAATCAGGGCAGGCATGCACCAAGCCCTGCTGGCAATGTGTTTCCAATTTCTTTATCCACCGCTCCTTTGCTGTACCGCCATCCACCTGCTAACTACACAGTCCTCAGTATCATATTTAGGAGTTTAATTCTGGTAAGAAGTGGATGTTTACTTTTTCTTTGGCAATTATGGCAAGTTGCTGGTGCTCTGAGTAACTATTAGCATTGTAATTAGTCACGTAGGTGTCTATTTTATTCAACGTATTCATTATCATTTGAAATTATTTATTTTGTCTCTCCAATAACATGCCAACTGCATGACAACAGAAATCTTGTCATAATTGTTCTCCTTATATCCCTCTCCCCACCCCATCCCCAGTGCACAAAACACTACTAAACTCAACACTGGCACTTAGTAAATATTTGGATGAAAGTACAAATGATTGAATAAATGAATGAACCAATGAACTGTGTCTCACTGTTAGCTATGGATTTCATGTGTAAGATGTCTTTCTATTCTTGTCTGTTTCATCAGCTTTAGCTGCACTGAGTTACCCATGTAAACACAGGCAGAATATAGAAACCTAGCTTCAGTCAATGGTCATTATTTCTAGAATAAATCCAAACTGAATGATGTTAATTTTGTGTCCCATGTTCCTCATATGCAAACTCAGTGAAGCAGATGCTGTCATTGCTCTGACACCATCTGCAGCTCCTTATATACCAAAGACTGCTTCTCTTCCTGATGATGTCTTGGAATATGATAACATGACAGTGCCTAGGATTAATGCCTCAGAAGCAATCCTCAATTAATGAAGGGTAGGAGCTGACAGATAAAATCTAACACTTCCCTGTCCTTCAGTGAAACAATGCTGAGGCATATTCTATACAGCATTTCCAGTGGCATTTGGAGCCCTGGTTGCCCATGGCAGACACCACTAATTAAGAGAACTTATTTGGTTTTCCTCCCTTCCTTGACTGACTTCTCCACTCTCTCACAGAAGACAGAGCACCTGATATCATTGCCCTGGGATTGAATCCAAATCCTTGTCCCCAGGTCTCCTTTTGGGATGATACGAGGTAAGACATTGGGGAATAATGTAAGTATCTATCACATAAAGTTGTTGAAAGGATTCACTGAGTTAATACAAGTAAAGTGATTAGAAGAGTACCTGGGATGTATTCTATGGTTCATAAATGTTATTTATGTGTTGTTATCTCGCATTATTTGTCTCCTCTGACCTACTTCCCCTTAATTTTGCCAGTATTGGTTCTCTATTTGGGTCCACACCTTTCCTCTTGATAGTTGTCTCAATCCCCAATCAATCTCTGAAATTTCTAGATGAAGTTCATCTACCTCCTTTTGAACCCACTTTTCTTTATTGCTCTATGCATTTATTAGCTGATATTAATGCAGCAGAGGGGACAAAAGCTCACAAACACTACACACATTCCACAAGATGCACTGCAGGAAAAATGTGACTAAGAAGGATCAATAGTATCCTAGGGTCTTGTGGCCACATTCATGGTGGAGGTGGACCTCTTATTCCTGGAGAAGGGGGTCTCATTCCTGGAGGGGGCATGCCTATTGGAGTCCCTCAAGTAGGGGAAGCCTAATTGGTGGGCCCATGTGTGGTCCCATACCAGGTGCAGGAGCCATAATTCCTGGAGGTAGGGTTGCTCAACCAACAGGTGTGGGGACAGTCCCCTGTCCTGGTGGTTACTGAGCTGGGGCTCCAGCAGTGCTGGCAGTAGCAGCACCTGCAGCAGCTGCTACAGTGCCTCTTCCCTGTAGGGTCATTACCTGTTGGGATGCCTCACCCCCAACCCCTCAGACAGGGCAGGAGCCTGGGGAATTGGAACACCAGGTGGAACACCTCTGCCAGCTGCTCTGCTGACCTCAGGGCCTCCTCCACCTCCAGCAAGTGATATCCAAGCAATGCCAGTATCTTTGGGGGTTGGTCCCTCCACAGTCATGGAAACCAAGTTCTCCTGGCACAGCAACACCAGATCCAAAGGCCGCTTTTCTTCACGCTCTGGCTGCTTCGAATTCTTTGGCTTGATCTTCCTGAACTCATCACAATCACAGAGCATCAAGTTCGTATGCTTGTCAAAAGCCTTAAAGGTGCCAGTGAAGATCCAATCATCTTGCAGGACACATCTCATCCTATAGTCAATGTGCTGCAGCATCTTGCTGCTCTTCCCCACAGTCATGATTGCTGCTCCATCAAATCCAATGTCCACAGGAAAGTTTCAGGATCCTTAAGACCTAAGGGAAGGCTACAGATTAAGGTAAGTCGAAGATTCTCCACCAAACAATGCAAGCTGGGGCAGAAGCTTCAAACAGCAGATAGAGCCTGTTTTTATTTTGTTTGTTTGTTTTCTCTTGAAATCAGCTACCTGGGTGTTCCAATACTGCTTTAACCACCTCTTGGTATCTCAGCTTAGAATGCCTGTCTCAATTCTGCATGGAAATCCACCACAGGGACTTGCTGCTGCTGCTGAGATCGCCTCGGGTACAGGTGACACTCTTGGTTGCTCAGTGAGGCTATCCTTCTATGTTTGACTGGGACTTCTACCTCTGGTACGTGCTGTTCCACAGTCTATCTCAGGTGTATATGGTCCCTGGCCTGCTCCATCACACCGCTGGCCTCAGAACAGAACAGAGCAGGTCAGGCATCTTCAGCGGCCACCCCACTCTGCACTGCTCCTGCCACGGCAGCACCATCCAATCACTCCGGCTCAGGCTGCACATGTGTGGCCACCCCCCTGAACCCACTTTCGATAGCTGCCTTTCAACTTGCCTTTCTCTAGGCCATCCCCAACAGCTTCAGAGGTAGGAACGTGAAACTCGACAGACCTGATTTAAAAGACTTACATCACTGCTGAGAAATAGCTGAGGACACTCAGGTTTTCCTGCTTGGCCATTTTACCCCTGGAGAAGTATATTACTAAAGCAACTGCTAGGTGAGCATTTAAGAACAATTATAGTAAATCCAACTGACCTAGTATGTTGCTGGAAAGCTCATTCTCCTTTCTTACTGGTGTCAGTGCTCTGAATTTCTTGAGTTAATTCTCAGCTAAGATTTATTCTAGAACAATTCCAGAATGTCTGACTTTACAAAGCAACTGTGTCAATTCCCTTAATGTGTTATGAGCTATGACTTCACTATATAAAAACCCTTAGAATACAGTCAGGTAGTCAGCTTTTTGATATTCATTTTTATCCTTTCTCCCGATGACTAAAGGTTATGAAACGCTGTGAATATGCAATAAATACATCTTATTGGATTGGTATTAAAATTATAAAACAGTAAATTCTCTTTTGCATGTGGATATCTCTGCAACAACAGGATAATCTCTATTTAAACTAGCTGCCCCAAGAACCCTCCTACACTGTTGGTGGGAATGTATGTTGGTGTAGCTACTACGGAAAACAGTATGGAGGTTCCTCAGAAAACTAAAAGTAAAACTACCATATGATCCAGCAATTCTACTCCTGGGCATATACCCAGACAAAACTATAATTCAAAAAGATACATGCACCCCTATGTTTATAGCAGCACTATTCACAATAGCCAAAACATGGAAGCAACCTATGTGTCCATCGACCGATGAATGGATAAAGAAGATGTGGTACATATATACAATGGAATAAGACTCAGTCATAAAAAAGTAAGGAAATAATGCCATTTGCAGCAACATGGATGCAACTAGAAATTATCATGCTAAGTGAAGCAAGTCAGAAAGAGAAAGACAAATAACATGTGATATCACTTATATGTGGAATGTAAAATATGGCAAAAATGAAACTATCTACAAAACATAAACAGACTCACAGTAAAAGGGAACACACTTGTGGTTGCCAAGGGGGTGGGGGGAGAGAGAGAGGGATGGACTGGGAGTTCTGGGTTAGCAGATGCAAACTATTACATTCAGAATGGATAAAAAACAAGGTCCTACTGTATAGCACAGGAAACTATATCTAATCGCCTGGGATAAAGGATAATGGAACAGAATATAAAAAGAGAATGTATATATGTGTATAACTGAGTCACTTCACTGTACAGCAGAAATTAGCACAACATGGTGTATCAACTATACTTAAAAAATTAAAAGTATTCTATCAAATATTTAGGGAAGAGCTAACACCTATCCTTATCAAACTTCCAAAATATAGCAAAGGGAGGAACACTCCCAAACTCATTCTACAAGGCCACCATCACCCTGATACCAAAACTAGACAAAGATGTCACAAAAAAAGAAAACTACAGGCTAATATCACCGATGAACATAGATGCAAAAATCCTCAACAAAAGACTAGGAAACAGAATCCAGCAGCACATTAAAAGGATCATACACCATGATCAAGTGGGGTTTATCCCAGGAATGCAAGGATTCTTCAATATATGCAAATCAATCAATGTGATAAACCATATTAAAACATTGAAGGAGAAAAACCATATGATCATCTCAATAGATGCAGGAAAAACTTTCGACAAAATTCAACACCCATTTATGATAAAAACCCTCCAGAAAGTAGGCATAGAGGGAACTTACCTCAACATAATAAAGGCCATATATGACAAACCCACAGCCAACATCACTCTCAATGATGAAAAACTGAAAACATTCCCTCTCAGATCAGGAACAACACAAGGTTGCCCACTCTCACCACTGTTATTCAAAACAGTTTTGGAAGTCCTAGCCACTGCAATCAGAGAAGAAAAAGAAATAAAAGGAATCCAAATTGGAAAAGAAGAAGTAAAACTGTCACTGTTGGCAGATGACATGATACTATACATAGGTAATCCTAAAGATGCTACCAGAAAACTACTAGAGCTAATCAATGAATTCAGTAAAGTAGCAGGATACAAAATTAATGCACAGAAATCTCTTGCATTCCTATACATTAATGATGAAAAATTGGAAAGAGAAATTAAGGAAACACTCCCATTTACCACTGCAACAAAAAGAATAAAATACCTAAGAATAAACCTCCTAAAGAGGCACAAGACTTGTATGCAGAAAACTATAAGACACTGATGGAAGAAATTAAAGATTATATAAACAGATGGAGAGATATACCATGTTCTTGGATTGGAAGAATCAATATTGTAAAAATGACTATACTACCCAAAGCAATCTACAGATTCAATGCAAGCCCTATCAAACTACCACTGGCATTTTTCACAGAACTAGAACAAAAAAATTCACAATTTGTATGGAAACACAAAAAACCCTGAAAAGCCAAAGCAATCTTGAGAAAGAAAAACAGAGCCAAGGAATCAGACTCTCTGACTTCAGACTATACGACAAAGCTACAGTAATCAAGATAGTATGGTACTGGCACAAAAACAGACATATAGATCAAAGGAACAGGATAGAAATCTCAGAGATAAATCCACACACATATGGTCACCTTATTTTTGATAAAGGAGGCAAGAATACACAATGGAGAAAAGACAGCCTCTTCAATAAGTGGTGCTAGGAAAACTGGACAGCTACATGTACAAGAATGAAATTAGAACACTCCCTAACACCATACACAAAAATAAACTCAAAATGGATTAAAGACCTAAATGTAAGGCCAGACACTATAAAACTCTAAGAGGAAAACATAGGGAGAACACTCTGTGACATAAATCACTGCAAGATCCTTTTTGACCCATCTCCTAGAGAAATGGAAATAAAAACAAAAATAAACAAATGGGACGTCATGAAACTTAAATGCTTTTGCATAGCAAAGCAAACCATAAACAAGACGAAAAGACAACTCTCAGAATGGGAGAAAATATTTGCAGATGAAGCAACTGATATAGGATTAATCTCCAAAATATACAAGCAGCTCATGCAGCTCAATATCAAAAAACTCAATCCAAAAATGGGCAGAAGACATAAATAGACATTTCTCCAAAGAAGATATACAGATTGCCAACAAACACATGAAAGGATGCTCAACATCACTAATCATTAGTGAAATGCAAATCAAAAGTACAATGAGGTATCACCTCACACAAGTCAGATTGGCCATCATCAAAAACTCTACAAACAATAAATTCTGGAGAGGGTGTGGAGAAAAGGGAACCCTCCTGCACTGTTAGTGGGAATGTAAATTGATACAGCCGCTATGGAAAACAGTATGGAGGTTCCTTAAAAAATTAAAAACAGAGCTACCATATGACCCAGCAATCCCACTACTGGGCATATACCCTGAGAAAACCATAATTAAAAAAGAGTCACGTACCACGATGTTCATTGCAGCACTATTTACAAAAGCCAGAACATGGAAGCAACCTAAGTGTCCATTGACAGATGAATGGATAAAGAAGATGTGGCACATATATACAATGAAATATAATCCAGCCATAAAAAGAAATGAAATTGAGTTTTTTGTAATGGGGTGGATGGACCTAGAGTCTGTCATACAGAGTGAAGTAAGTCAGAAAGAGAAAAAACAATACCATATGCTAACACATATATATGGAATCTAAAAAGAAAAACAGGTTCTGGTGAACCTAGGGTCAGGACAGGAATAAAGACCCAGACGTAGAGAATGGACTTGAGGACATGGAGAGGGGGAAGGGTAAGCTGGGACGAAGTGAGAGAGTGGCATGGACATATATACACTACCAAATGTAAAATAGATAGCTAGTGGGAAACAGCCACATAGCACAGGGAGATCGGCTCTGTGCTTTGTGTCCACCTAGAGTGGTGGGATAGGGAGGGTGGGAGGGAGATGCAAGAGAGAGGAGATATGGGGATATATGTATATGTATAGCTGATTCACTTGGTTATAAAGCAGAAATTAACACACCATTGTAAACAATTATACTCCAATAAAGATGTTAAAAAAATTAAAAATAAAATAAAAATAAACTCGCTGCCCCGAAATTTATAACCAAAATTATAGATATTAAAATACCTTTGTGATGAATTAGTCTGACATAATTGTGATATATATAATGAGGATGACTTCTCTTTATCAGTTATTTTAAAGTGTGGTGAAATATACATAAGATAAAATTTACCATCTTTACCATTTTGAGGTTAATACAGTTCAGTAGTGTTAAGTACACTCACATTTTGGGACAAGCAATCTCAAAATTTCTATTCATCTTGCAAAACTGAAATGCTACACCCATTAAACAACTCATTTCCCCTTCCCCTGAGTCACTGGCAACTAACCTTCTTTCTTTCTCTATGAATTTTTTTACTCTAGGTACTTCATAGAAATGGAATCACACAGCATTTGTCTTTTTGCATCTGTCTTATTTCACTTAGCAGAATGTCCTCAAGGTTCATCCATGTTGTAGCGTGCATTAGAATTCCCCTCTTTTTTAAGGCTGAATAATACGCCATTGTATGTACACACCACATTTTGTTTATCCATTCATCCATCGACGGACACCTTGATTGTGCCAACTTTTTGGCAATTATGTATAATGCTGCTATGAACATGTTGTGCAAACACCTCTTTGAGACCCTGCTTTCAATCCTGTTAGGTATATACACAGAAGTGGGATTGCTGAATCATATAGTAATTACATTCTTAATTTGGGGTGAACTGTTATACTGTTTTCCATGGCAGCTGCACCATTTTATATTTCCACAAACAGTGCACAAGGACCACAGTTTCTCTACAAGGTGACTCCATTTCTTCAACTATCTCTGAATGTTACCACATCTTGGTCTCCATTTTCTTTTAGCCTTTCTTAGAAATTGTAAATATCCTATTTACATACTCTTATTTACCTTTGAACAATTTTTTAAACAGAAAAGCCCAACTGAGATTTACTACATCAGAGTTTTTACACATATTTTAACCAGGTCCTCAAGGTGATTCTAATGCACACCTGGGCTAGATAATGGTAAATATTTTCTCCTGGATTTAAAAAGCATATGCATTATATCCAGACAAAACTATAATTCGTAAAGATACATGCACCCCTATGTTCATAGCAGCACTATTTACAATAGCCAAGACACAGAGACAACCTAAATGTACATCAACAGATGAATGGATAAAGAAGACACACACACACACACACACACACACACACACACACACACACACACACACAATGGAGTATTACTCTGCCATAAAGAAGACTGAAATAATGCCATTTGCAGCTACATGGATGGACCTAGAGATTATCATACCAAGTGACGTTAAGCCAGAAAGAGACAAATTCCATATGACATCACTTATATGTGGAATCTAAAATATGACACAAATGAACTTATCTACGAAAGAGAAAAAGACTCACAGACATAGAGAGAACATACTTGTGGTTGCCAAGGAGGAGGGGGCCAGGGAGGGGTTGGATTGGGAGTTTGGGTCTAGCAGATGGAAACTAATATATATAGAATGCATAAACAGCAAGGTCCTATTGTATAGCACAGGGAACTGTATTCAACATCCTATAATAAACCATAATGGGAAAAAAATAAATAAAAAGCATATGCATCAATGTTCCCTAGGTTTAAGGTGATTCTTTTCCTTTGAGGGAAAAATGTTTATTTCCTCCAAGATGGAGTAGTCTATGCTCCATCCCAGCATCCTGCCTCAGTCAGTGAGTCCTACCTAGCACGGGGAGAATACAGGAGAATCTAGGCAGGGTGGACTGTCCCCTAATAAAGTAAGTTTTGCCTTCAGTTCTTGATCAGTTACGAGGGAGAAAGAAGAGAAGGGTAATTTGTCAAGAAAAAATGGTAGAACACAGGAAAAGTGCTAAAACTCCTGACATCCTAATTTTTGTCACATGATAGGCACTCTAGAGACATGGTCTCTTTAACTTTATTTCTATAAGAGGTAATATTTACCTATTTAAAGATAATGAAACTAAGAGCATAAATTTTAACATTTTCAGATGAGAGGATTCGATCTAATGTCTGCCTGTCTTCTTGTACTATTTATTATTTTACCCACTCCAATACAGATAGTAAGATTTTTGAGAAAAAGGACCACATGTGTCCATTTAACCCAAGTGCTTGACAGACACAAGGTACACAATAAATATTTATGAAATATGTCTTAAATGAATAATTGTTCACAGGAGTGTGCTGCCTCCTTTTGCTAGATTAACTCCAGTAGAAAGTGGAGAAACAGTTAATATTCCTGATATTTTTATGCAATTCACTTTTTGACATTTTTTTTACACCTTTATTGGAGTATAATTGCTTTACAATGGTGTGTTAGTTTCTGCTTTATAACAAAGTGAATCAGTTATACATATACATGTGTTCCCATATCTCTTCCCTCCTGCGTCTCCCTCCCTCCCACCCTCCCTATCCCACCCCTCTAGGTGTACACAAAGCACCGAGCTGATCTCCCTGTGCTATGCGGCTGCTTCCCACTAGCTGTCTATTTTACGTTTGGTAGTGTATATATATATGTCCATGCCTCTCTCGCTTTGTCACATCTTACCCTTCTCCCTCCCCATATCCTCAAGTCCATTCTCTAGTAGGTCTGTGTCTTTATTCCTGTCTTACCCCTAGGTTCTTCATGACATTTTTTTCCTTAAATTCCATATATATGTGTTAGCATACGGTATTTGTCTTTCTCTTTCTGACTTACTTCACTCTGTATGACAGACTCTAGGTCTATCCACCTCATTACAAATAGCTCAATTTCGTTTCTTTTTATTGACATTTTTTGATAGCACAAGCCTCAGACTGAGATATCTCTTAAAGCTGTAGATGATTCAGGAAAGCCTGTTAAACCTCAGATTCATAATCACAGTAGGCAATGGTGGTTCATTTCCTAAGCTCAACTTGTCACACCTTTTGATCAAGGAGAGCCAGGCTAATGGTGACTATGATTTATCACCCTTCCAGAAGAACCACAGATCCTATTCTACTGTGCCTTGAACACATTTATAGCTTCTTTAGACTAAGCATCAATTACCTCAATGTTAAAAAAAAAACAGTCAACAATGAATAAAAAAAGTGGGTTTGCTTCTAAGTACATAAAATGTGTTTCTTTATAAATCCTCTCCAAGGGCTCCTAATGACATATAGCTCATATTGTAGTCATAGAATAAGCTGTATTTGTCCCTGGACCTTCTCAGGCTAGTAACACATTAGACAGTTGTGATGTGCATTAATTCTCTCGTACCATTCACTGCCTTATATTTCCAAAGAGCTAGTAGCTCAGTGCTAATGAGTTGTGAGAGAGATGAAAAATGACATGTAACACTAACTGTGTGTGTTTCCTCCAAGGGGCTTTTTTCGATTTCTGCTGCGTAAGAGAAGCTCAGGGGAAAGTGAGAGTCAGGTAAATTTGAGGAGGATAAAGTACTGTGGCCAGAGAAAGCAGGGTAGATGCAGAATTAATATTTCCCTTTCTGTGTTCTAGGAGGGCTTTTTCGGGAGAAGGCGGCCACTTTGACTTAGGAATACGTATAGGCCTCTCAACGCCACATGCAAGGAAAACATGGCACAAAAGCTACACGACAGGGAGTCTTCTGATGAGGATGAGATATTCTATAAGGATGCAGGGTAAATGATAGGGGACAGTATAAAATTCTCATCTAAAATGAGGAAATAATGAAAACTATAATTGTTCCTTTCAAAAGTAAAAGCCTTGGCATTATTCGTCTTACCCCAGGGAAGTCATCAAAGCCCCAGCAGAGAAGCTTCTGGCTGCATATTGGATTGATGAAGAGGCGGGTGAGGAAAGTGAGATAGCAGATGAGACTGCCACAGAGTGAGCGCTGTTCTGCCTCAAGCCACCTGCAGATTTTATTTTTTAATATTGGCTTTCAGCATTGCTTGTAAAATACTTATTTTTCTCATATTAAAATGTATAAATTCATAACCAAGTCTAACCATGTGGTAAGGAATTAAAATGTAAATAGTTGAATATTTATATACCAATAACAAGGGTCTGCAAGAAGAAGCAGAGCTGAAACTAGAATCCTTCATGGTAGCCAGTACTTCCACAAGAGGAAATGTGGGCAAAGGAGGATGAGTAGAAGGATGAAGAGGGGCTTCCCTGCGTTGTTTCCCCAGTATCATCTGTCCCTGGGAACTGGAAAACATACCATCCTCAAGGGGCGTAGATCATTAAATCAAATAACAATTTATTCTGGTTCTCTGTCTCCTGGTTCATCAAGTACCAGTTATTTACAACATGCTCGACCTCCTGCCCATAGAGGATCATCTACTTCTGGCCCCTCTCGTACGGTCATTGTGGTTGCCAGAATATTTGGATCACTGGGCCTCCCTCCACTGTGGAGCCAAGGCCTGACTTTTCTTCCAGGTTCTCAAACTCATGACAAATGTGTACCCTGTCGTGGTAGGGGGTTCTCCACCATTTCAAGCTGGTGGAAAATTCCCATTAGGTTGTTTTTTTTCTTTAAAAAAAATCCCAACCCTTGGATAACTAGCAGGGAGGTGCCAGAAAGACAGGGTAAAGAAGAACGTGTGAGAGCAGCCATTGCCCAATACAGCCCTCCTCAGGCCCTGGCCTCTCCTGACCCCACTGCGGGTCAGCTGTGTGCTGCTCGGCTCCCTACAGCTCAGCCCAGCACCAAACCTACCCACCTCCTGCCTCACCCAGCACAGGCCCCGGGCTGCATGATTCCAAGTGATTATATAATGACAGTGCCACCTGAGGAAGGTGCAAAGGCTCTTCCGCTCCTGCCAAGAAAGTCATTAATCACATTTATTAAGTCAGTGAGAGTTAAATACATTAATGAGTAAAAGAAATTCTGGATGAACACGATTTGATAATGTACCTAAATGACCACAGATAGTGCTGGCGGTTTAGTAATGTGAGGTGAAGAACGGTGCAAGCCATGGGGTGATAGCACACGGTCCCCCAGAGGATCAGTGGGCCTGGGAGACAGCCCAGAAGGTTCTGCCGGTTGGGTGGGGTTCCGAGAAAAGTGAACGGCCCATCAGTTCTTCTGATTTATTAGTTTGCTGATGCTTCATGAGAGACATCTGTTCTCTCAGTGCCTGCCCAAGTCACCTCCCAAAGTTTCTTACTGAGAATGAAAAACAAGTGTTTTTCTCTGGGTGGTGACTTCAGTGAGGCAACAAGTATTTACTGTGTTTAAGGCACATGACTAATACTACTAACAATAGGAAGCAGCAGCAGCTAACATTTACCACTTGCTTGCTTGGTGCCAAGACCTGGGTTAGGCATCTTATGGTCTTATTTAGCCCAACAATCCGTGGAAGCATATCTTGTTATCCTCGTTTGACAGATAGGAAACAGGGTTTAAAGAATGTAGGTAACCTGCTCAAGGGCCCAAGGCCCCACGTCCAAAAGTGTGAGTTAAGGTTGGAGCCCAGAACTGTTAGACTCCAACAGGGATGCAGAGAAGCATAAGCTGTGTTTGCCACCAAAGAGTTGATAACAATGATAATAATGAGGAGAAGGAGGCAGCTGCTGTTTATTGAGCACCTGCTATGGACCAGGTACAGTACTAGGCACTTTGGTTACACTATTAGGTCACAAGAGCGGAAGGTCCCCATGCCCGCTCAAACTCTGTAATGAGTGGGGGTCTGATTTCAATAAGAGAGGTGATCACAAAGACAGGGAGCTGACAAGAAACCAGGGGTAGAGATCCTTGTACTGCTGGGCTTCCCAACGTGCGGACCAGGATTCCGGGTACCTCCAGGTTCCTATTTTGGGAGGTTTCCATTATTTCAAAGTCGGTACATAAATGAGACTTAGATAATATTTTTCGTATCATACTACCTCAGATTTGTACAATTTTTTATTAGTCTCAAATGCTACCCTACCGTATTTGTAAATTGAAATTCCCAAGAGTAAGATCCTGCTTTGCCCAGCTTGACCTAGATTGGGCAGTGTTTTTGCCAGAGCCAGAGACTTCACCTGGGCAGCCTGTGAGTGAGCTGTCTCTCCTTGCATCAGGGACTCATCCCTGGCCGTGGCCCAGAAGCAGGAGGGGTGCCCAGGGTCAGGTGGTACAAAACATGGCCGCCTGGGGCTGCCTCTGTCACCATCTTATGATGGACAAACTAGCTCAGAGTCCAACTCCTTACTGAGACCTGAGAGATAGAAGGGGAGAGGGAGATACAAGGCCAACAGCTATTAAATGAATGAAAATTTTGATTCTGATGAAATCTGTCAGAGAAATGATTCACTTTTTAAAAGATAATAAATGAGACCATATATGATTCGGGCAAAAGTGATACAGAGAAGAAAATTGTAGGATTTAGAGGAGGGAAGGTTAGGAAACTAGGGAGGGTCCATGAAAAAGGTAGAACTTGTTCTGGGCCTGGATTATATGCCAGACACTGTGCCTGGTGCTGGGGAAAGAATTGGTTAGGACAAAGTCCCTGCTCTTGTGGGGCCCTAAGACTGAGAGAAGGCACAGACACCTGAAGACATATTATACATAGAAGACAGTGTGTTGACATGACAATGGCAGTGTACCAAGAAGTGGTTCACTTCTTGGTTGGCTGGAAAGGAGTAAATGTGAGGGATGTCTTAGAGGAGGGGAAGAAGAAGGAAGCCAAACAGACGTTTCTTGGGAGGATGAAATGAAGGAAAGGCATTCTAGACGGAGGACAGTACAGAGGCAAGAGGCATGAAATCTTGGGTGGGCTTGAAGCGTGTGCAGTCTGGTGTTCCCAAGCATGAAGCACAGGAGGAAAGGGCAGTAGGTGAGGCTGTGCGGGTGAGCAGAGAACAAATCCCAAAGGGCCTGGTCAAGGCACATGGCCTTGAGCGAACAGAGCACAAACTACAATGTTTTAAAGAGAGAAGAGACATGACCAAGCTCGAGTTTTATAAAGAGTACTTCGATGGTGGCCTAAAAGTAGAGAGGCCGAGAGGTCAACTTGGGTGTTTAGACCAAGTAGGAACTGGGAGAAAATGGGGCACCAGACCAGAGGTTTTGATGCAGCTGAAGACCATGTATGGTGGATACACATGAGTGAGAACTGAAAGGACAAGAGCTTATGTTCAGAGAATGAAAGATTGTACTTTTAAGATATTTTATGACAAATTCCAGATGATGATAAGGTCCAAATGTAACCTGGGAATGGAGATCAGTAAGGTGTTGGGAATCCAGAAGGTGATGAGAAATAATTCGGGTAGTCCTGGACACTCATTCCTTTCCCCTTTCAGTAGCTCAGCAAAAAGCTAGCTCAGCAGGTACCAGCGAGAGCAATGGAGAAATAGGCTCCCCCTCCTACTGTGACCATTTCTGTCACCAAGCAGTTGCCATTGTTAGTAGTACAGACGTTCTCTGCCTCACCATCCCTGTAACTGTGATGCACTCCTGGCTGTCTCCTCCTCTACGGGAACTCAACAGGTCATGGGATACACAATCCAGGTAAGTCTGGTCTAATCCCCTTCTCTGAAAGCTTGGGGGATTGAGTGCACTCTGTTACTCTTCTGCTTATAAGTTCCCCCACGAACAATAAAACCCTACTGTATATTTGCACAGTAGGGGGTTGAGGAATTTCGTGTCCAGGAAAATCTGTGTGTTGTTGGCATGGCAAGTATTGTGGTAGAGGATAAGACTTGGAGCCCAGGACCGAAGTCCCCAATCGTTACGAGGGCATCATTCATTAATATGCCAGTTCAGTATATTGAGGGTCTCAAGTCTGTCTGTTTCAACCCCTGAATCAGACAGTGTATTGATTATCTGGTGGTATGTAACAGATCACACCAAAATAGTGGCTCAAAACAACAATAAACATTTATTGCTCACAGTTTCTGTGTCAAACCTTTAGGAATATCTTGGGCAGTTCTGGCTCTGGGTCTCTCATGAGGTCCTCAAGATATCGGCCAGGGCTGCAGTCATCTGACGGCTGGACTGAGGCTGCAGGGTCCACTTCCAAGATGGTTCACTCCCTTACCTGGCTGCCAGGGTGGTGCTGGTTGTTAGAGGGAGGCCTCATTTCCTCCCTGCATGGGCCTGTCTGTCCACCTGCTACTTGATTGACTGTCCTCACTACATGATGGCTGGCTTCCTCCAGAGGGAGCTGTCCAAGAGAGAGACAGAGGTTATTATTCCTCTTATGGCCTGGCCTCAGAAGGCACATAGCACCACTTCTGCCACATAGCATGGTTAGAAGTCAGTCACTCGTTCCAGCTCACATTCAAGATGAGGGGATTTAGACTCCACCTTCTGAGGAAAGAAGAGTCAAAGAATTTGCGGATATATTTTAAAACTACCATAGACAAGAAAATAGAAAGCACTCTAGATATTTCAAGCAAAAAAAAAAAGCCAGAAAGAGAGAAAGATTATATCCAAACAGTTGGTGCTTAGCATTGAAGGGGCTAATGGTGGTGAAAGTTGGGGATGGGGGCATTGTAGCACTAGCCTTCAGGTTACTTCATCGCAGCTGCTTTCCATAGACTCAAAACTGCTGCTGCCACTCAGAAGTCAGGAAACTTTGGGAAACCACTGATGAGGTCATTGCAGCCCCAAAGCCCCAAGGGTGGTGACTAGATGGGGAATATGGAGTCTGCTGCAGAGGAGGAAAGAATGATTTCCATCTGCTTTCCACCTTCCAAATTTCACACAAGTACATTTTATTGGCAGAACCCTGCTGTCGAGGGGATCTGTGAAATATGGTTCCCAGGCTTCCAGCACCTGCAGAGAAGGGGGTAGAAATGGGTGTCAAGAGCCAACCAACACTATCCAACATGCGTCCATATACAGGTATGGTGAGGAGGCACCGCCTGTACTTGGAGAAGTCCTGGAGCCCTACTCCTTTGTTTTTATAGGCTTATGGGTGTCCAAGTCTTTGTAAAAGGCGGGTGGTGTCTACATAGAATAACATGGTGGAGAGCTAGCTGAGTCACAAATCTGGAAGGTGTCACTGTAGTTGGGCAGCAGGTGAGGTACTGGTTGCATGCAGTCAGCCCCAGAGGTGACTGGAGAAACACCTGGAGTTCATCCTTTGTTGGTCTCTGGAATGTTCTCACTGCAATGAAAGCTGAAAGCTGGGTAGACTGCAGGCAGTGCAGCATCGGAGAGAACATAGCTGCCATTTAAAAGGGCTGCCAGAGAAAAGGTGTCCATAGGGAAATATCATTTCTCAAAATATGGTCTGTGGCCCTCTACACTCAAACATTTCTGGGATGCTTCTTTAAAACGCTGATCCTGGGACTTCCTTGATGGTCCAGTGGTAAAGAATCCGCCTTCCAGACTTCCCTCGTGGAGCAGTAGTTACGAATCCGCCTGCCAATGCAGGGGACATGGGTTCGAGCCCTGGCCCGGGAAGATCCCACATGCCGCGGAGCAATTAAGCCTGTGTGCCACAAATACTGAGCCTGTGCTCTAGAGTCTGCGAGCCACAGCTACTGAGCCCTCATGCTGCAACTACTGAAGCCCTCTTGCCTAGAGCCCATGCTCCGCAACAGATTAATCCCAAGTATACTTGAGTACCTAATAGAGTATGAGTGTAATAGGTACCAGAAAAAGGATGATAAATCTGTAAATATTGTTCATGAGGTGTTCATAATCTATCTGGAGAAGATTATGGAGATAATCTCCATACACAGATAATGGATACAATGAATAAATGGATACATACAATGAATGCAATGGATGATATGGATAATAAATCTATAGTTATTGGTTTAAAACAGTATCAAGATCCAAGTAATTCCTCCAAAGTCAACAATTTTTGAAGTAAAAGAGCTCAGAAGCAGGTAATGGGTGGGGATAAGGGTCTGATATATTGAGGTGGAGAAAGTCGTGGGGATGGAGAAATGTGCTCGGTGATTTGGGGGTACTTTAGGAAAATGAGCTAGAAAATAGCTTTTTAAGAATTTCATACTAGACTGTTGATGGCTTTAATGTTATACCTTGATTTGCATATTCAAGACTCATGAAAACACTCAAGTCGAAGGATTGCATCTTTGGTGGTCATTTCTCACACAGAGTCGGGAAATCTAAATTTTTAAAGTTCAGTGGATAGTTAGCGCTAACTACTTGGTACTCTAGTCTTCTCTGGGAGTTTGAAGATGAAGCCAGCTGCTATAAAGATGTCCGCACCATTCGATCCCGTAAACTCACACTTTGGACTCTACGCTAAAAATACACTTGAATAAAAGCGCTAAACTCCAAGACTTCTGGCCACCTGGGTTGCAGAAGCTGACCTAGAGAAAGAGACAAGCCCGGAGTGGGAGGGTCGAGGGAGAGGTCCGAGCACCGCCCTCGTCCCACTCCCACCAAGCTGGATCCGCCCCTCAGGCTCCCGGTTCTAAAAACGCGCGAGGGCGCGTGCGCAGGCGCAGTCCGTTTGCGCCTCGAGCCGCGCATGCGCAGTGGCAGTAGGATGGTGGAGTTGGTACCTTTTCCGGTTCTCACAGTGGGTGAGAAAACCTTGCTGGTGTGGGAGCTGCGCTCTGGACCCACGGCTGAGGCCTTGCAAGTGAGCCGAGCCGGGGCGGAGGGAGGGGTGGAGGAAACTGCCCCGCGCCCCAGTAACTGGGCGCCCCGGGGTACTGATTCAGTACCTAATTTGCCTGTGGTCTCCGCTGAGAGGAATCGTAGTTCTAGAGCCGACCTGAGCAGTCAGCTCTTCCCCATAGATTTTTGAGAGACAGTTCCCAACAGACGGCATTGCCTCTTTTTTTTTTTTTCTGCGGTACGCGGGCCTCTCACTGTTGTGGCCTCTCCCGTTGCGGAGCGCAGGCTCAGCGGCCACGGCTCACGGGCCTAACCGCTCCGCGGCATGTGGGATCTTCCCGGACCGGGGCACGAACCCGTATACCCTGTATCGGCAGGCGGACTCTCAACCACTGCACCACTAGGGAAGTGGTGGTGCATTGCCTCTTAATGCTTCTCGAAGCTTAGGATTTCAGAGGGAACCTTGTTCATGAAATGAGAAGTGTTTGGAGTTGCATCCTCACCACAGTTGCCTGTGGCGAAAGGCTGGGGGAGTATAAGGGAATGGGCGGTTTGGTTTCCTGGGCCTGAAATTTACTGCACTTATTTAGCGTGGGACCACCCTACAGCATTCTCTGTTCACAGTCTTCTCCCAGTTTGGCCTTCTGTATTCGGTCCGAGTCTTCCCAAACACAGCAGTGGCTGGTCCTGGGTTCTATGCCATCATCAAGTTTTATTCAGCTAAGGGATGCCCAGAGAGCCCAAAAGGCATGCGACCAGAAGCAGCTTTTTCACACATCTCCAGTGAAGGTGGGTCCAAATGTGGAATTCCTCGCTCTACTGGGATGAAGTGCTGAATTTAAAACTAATAGGCCATCGGGAATTCCCTGGCGGTCCAGTGGTTAGGACTCTGCACTTCCACTGCTGAGGGCCTGGGTTCAATCCCTGGTCGGGGAACTAAGATCCCGGGGGGCGGGGGGGGGGGGAAGGCCAGCGTTTGTACAGCACTGTGGTGTACAGAATGCTCTCAAATGCACTGCTCCACTGATCCCCCAGTTCCCCAGTTCTTTCTTTTTTTTAGATGAAGAAACTTGAACTCAGGATGGTTAAGTGACTTACGTAAGGTTCATGACAGTAAATGTGGAAACTAGAGGGCAAACCCAAACTTAACTGATGTTAAACCCAATGTCATTTTATGCTGCCCCTTAATTTAAGAAATCTTCACAAGAGTTTTCCTTATATTTACTTTTATGTGGATTTTAAATATGTGAGGTTGACAAAATTGTTTTTGGTTAATTAATTTATTTATTTTTGGCTGCGTTGGGTCTTGTTGCTGAGCGCTGGCTTTCTCTAGTTGTGGAGAGCGGGGGTTCCTCTTCCTTGTGGTGCGTGGGCTTCTCATCGCAATGGCTTCTCTTGTTGCGGAGCACGGGTTCTAGGCACGCGGGCTTCAGTAGTTGTGGCACACGGGCTTAGTTGCTCTGCGGCATGTGGGATCTTCCCGGACAAGGGATCGAACCCGTGTGCCCTGCATTGGCAGGCGGACTCTTAACCACTGTGCCACCAGGGATGTACGGAGCTTGACGAACTTTTGTCAGATGTAAGATAAAGGAGGCTTCATCATCATCATCACTCTCAAACTGCCTAATCAGAACTCCCTTCAGATTCCAGAAAATGGTTAAAATATTCTTTAATGCATTGTAGAAACCTTATTCCATATCAACATGCCATCCAATTTTACTTCCCCAGAATTAACATTTCATTATATGCCTCCATTCAGCCACCATTCCTTTTTCAGGATCTTTTCAGTTCCTCTGAATAAGTGAGTGAGGCTTAGATTTCCCAGACCTTTCCCTTTATAATTGTGTGTCTTCTCTGATTGGCTTCTTGCTCTGGCTACTTCCTACTGACCTTGCTGCCTCTTCTCACCCATATTTCTTTACTCACTGATTTCACCTTTATTGAATCTGAGAACTCTCCTCAGACGGGACTCCATGTACCCTGCCTCCCAATTCTGTACCCTGTTTAACACCCTCTTCAATCCTGGCTGTACTCCCTGGGATTGAAATGATTTTGTTTCAGGCATTCTTGTTTTTGCAGACCCTGCGACCATTTCACATAACCACTCAGATATTACAAATGGTCCTGGAAAGATTATGAAACAGTTACTTGGTATCAGTTGTGAGTAATGAGTTCTTTTCTTATATTGGACATTAAGACCATTCCATAAGCGTAGGTTGTGAGATTTTCACAGCATAAAGCCCGTCACTGATAAGAGTAATGAAGAAAATGTTCTCCAAGTCACTATAGAGTTGAGAGGAAAGGGCATTCATATTAGATTTCTTTATTTAATGCAGAGCCTTAGTTTACTACCCACAACGCCGAAATTTTTCCCTACTTTACTTATGCGTTCTTTTTCAATTTTATTTATTTATTTGCTTGCACCGGGTCTCAGTTGCAGCAGGTGGGCTACTTAGTTGCGGCTCAAGGGCTCCCCAGTTGTGGCACGTGGGCTCCCCACTTGCAGTAGGCAGGCTCCTTTTTCTGTGGCTGCAGGCTCCTGAAATGTGGAGTGCAAACTCTTCGTTGCAGCATACATGTGAGACCTAGTTCACTTACCAGGAATCGAACCCAGGCCCCCTGCATTGGGAGCACGGAGTCTTAACCACTGCAGCAGCACGGAAGTTCCAATTATGTGTTCTTTTATTCATTGGCAGGTATACATACTTCTTATCTTACTTCCCCTGTGCTTTTTATAAATACAGAAAAGAGAATAACATCTTAAAATGAAGGAAAGGGCTAATGCATCTGAGTTTTTCTCAGTAGCACGAAGGGAAAGGATTGCCAGCAAGAGCTGTGGCAAGGTTATCCCAGATGTCAGCTGTCTCTACTACCTAGGGGCTCAGAGCCTTTCTGAAGATACCTAATTGTCCAGGACAGCTCCATTAGACTCACCGTACAGGGCCTAGCATCCCATGCGACACTCAACATTTAAAAATTAATCTTCATTTCTCCTTCCCAGCAGGCAGCTTCAGTTGGAGAAAGTAATTTCATTTTCTTATATACTCATTCATTCACTCAGTCAACAGACCATCACTCCTGTATTGTATGCCATGATCTATGCTTATTTCTGGTAACAAGGAAAGAATAATATATGGTTCCTTCAAGCACTTAAGGAGCTCATAAACTAGTGACAGAGGAAGATGCACAAACAAATCAATAAAGAATTAACAATGCTTTGACTTTATTTGTATTATTTGAATTTTTATGACTATATTTATATACTATACCCTGTTCAAAATGGAAATGGACGTTTAAGAAAGAACTAGTGATATAAAAACTCCGCAGTAATATGTAAGTTCTTTAGAGAGTTAAGACTGGAAATATTTGCACTCTCAAAGAAGCCTGTTAATGCAGATGAACCTCTAATTCTTTTGGTTCCTTTATTTACATTCATAGAGGTATATGTATTCCCTCTTCTAACAGGGGTTAGTAATGTGGGGAGGGGGTGCTACAGATTAAGCTCCTAATTCGGTGGCAGGTCCATCTTATCTCCTCTTCAGGTCATATTCTCAAGCAGGAGCTACATGATGAGATGAGTAAAACAGTTCACTTCTTTTCCTTACCCCCAGCCCCATAATAGGCTTCTGCTGGCCTTCCTTGGTTCTTTCATCATTACTTTCACCACCAGAGGTCAGGGAACCTTCTGGATAATCAGGGGTCCTGGAAATGATGCAGAAAAGTACTGACCTAAAAATAATAAATAACATTTATTTAGGGATCATTGTGAACTCATTGCTTAAAATTTCCTTACTTAATCTTCACAACCACTCTATAAAATTGGTATTGATAAATCTCAGTTATATCCAAAATGAGTCTCTATGTAGGGTTGTGATATTTTTAGGTCTTTTATGTCTTTAGGTTCATCTCTGCACCAGACCTAAGGCGGTTCAAAATAATACACTTGCCCTAAAGAGCTCCAGATGCCAAGAATTGGCAAATTACTACTTTGGGTGGGTGGTCAAAAAGGATCATCAAGGTAAACTCTTTAGATTTTCTTTGACTAACCAGACTCCTTTCAACATTGAACTCCTAGACTTTAGATAGAAGAATAGAACAGGGCTATGGGGAGGAGATGTGAGATACTTCCACATGGAAGTATCTGAGCATTGCCTGCCACCTAGAATTAGTGATAATCTCAATGACTTGGATGGTGGTGTCCATAATTTTCTCCAGTATTTGTATGGTATATCATAAAAAAAATAGTTGTCTGTATCTAGTCATTCATTTGCAAGTCTCAGTTGATTTTGAAGGGATAGCATACCTAAACTATTACCTGGGATTGCTGGAGTTTAGTATTTATTTCTAACAACAGAATATGTTGAAGTCTAGCCTTTACTTCAAAATCCTAACAGCTTCAGGATCTTTCTAACCTTGAAGAACGGGAAAATACAGATATTGTGCCACCACTTCAGAAGCAAAGCCTGAAGCTCGTTTGTGCTTTAGAGGTGGTGTTTCCCTCCCACGAGTGCAGGAGTCCTGGAGTTGGCATGGCTGAGGAACCTTTGGATAAGTTGGAGGAAGGTCTGTTTTCCAGTATGTGAGTGTGTGGGGTGGTGAGCGAGTGGGATTTCTCTTTTTTCCTTTCTTTCTGAAACTCAACTTTTCAGATACATCATCACCTTTTCTAAGCAACTCAAGCCCTGGGCAGAATTTTTCTGCCTGACAGTATAGGTTTTTATCTTAGGCGATACCTGACAGCACCTTAAACTTTAGAATTTTAGAAATGACTACATGCCAAGAAGCTTAGGAGGAGGGAAAATTAGTTAGGAATTTTTTTTTTTGGTTTATAATTATTTTTGTGCTAAAATAGTCCTTCATATACAGATGTCTTCTGGCCTTCAGTTATCCCAACAAAATCATTGTCTAAAGATTGAAATAAACTCTTGTGTAAATGTTCAGTCCTTTGCCTCCTACAAAAGGGCCTGAGCAGAATATGTAAATGTAGATCCCTAGAAAGGGGATTCCGATTGGTACTGAGTTTTTTCCTAGAATTCAAGGCACTTGGGCTTAGGGTTTTAAGTCAGAGGCAGGGCTGTTAACGAATGGGGTGGAGGAGGCTCCACCATTCGCCTGAGCGGGTGATGCTTGAGGAGAGGCCAGATCATCTGCACTACCACCAAATCTATCTCACTGTATGAATCCAGCCCTTTACGCACACGAGAGCAGGGTCTGTAGCAGTGTAGCCTCAGCTTGTGTATTTGAAATCTGTGAGTAATATGAGATTTGTGCCACGTTTTTGGTTTGCATTTCCCGTCTAGTATTTTAGGAACTTCCAGAATAGATCTGAGCAGTAAAAATGTGCCATGCCAGGGTATACCTGCAACAGAGACATTCACCCGTACCCCAGTGTTGTGCCTGCCCTTAATCACTGAGGTTATGATCTAAGAATCACAGATGCATTTTTAGTTTTAAACATATAACCTAGAAATCAGTTATTCATATGGGCATTTTAAATTCATCTGTTTTGGTTGGATTTAGGGTCGTTATCATTCCGTATAGGAAGGAAGGTAACCCAGAAGCTTGCTATTCAGAAGATATGACAGATGCATTCCCGAAATTGCTGATTGTGGTTTTAGGTAAGACCTTTTTGATTGTCCTTGAAGTACTTCAGTTTCAGTGAGCAAATAAACTTACTTGAAAAGTTAATTGGATGAAAATAATGGTTATCTAAAACATTACATATTCTTTCATTCACCAGATGCTTTCACAGCAGGAGTCTTACATTTGTTCTTTGTGGCATTTATGAGAAAAACGACAGCAAATATTATTGTCCCCTGTGTTTAGATGTAGAATGACTTGCCTCAGTTCATACAGAAAGTGTTTGATCCACTTCTTCCTCAATTGCTTGCTTATCGTACAGAATAGTGTAGTGATTATAAGCCTTGGACACCTGTGTTTGAGTCCTAACCTTGTCTCTTAGATTTTGTTGTTGTTGTTGTTGCAATTTTAGATTTTTGTAGTCAGAGACATTTGTAGGTATTTAATATCTCGAAGCTGCAATTTCTTTATCTGCAAATAGGGTTAGTAATTCAGCTTACCACCAAATGGGGGATATTGTAAGAGTAAATGGGATGATGAATCTAAAAAGCTTAGAACTATGCCTGAAACATAGTAAGCAGACAAAACATATTGACTGTTATTATTATTGCTGTTTTCTTGTTGAAGAGTTTATTAGACTATGTTTTTGGAATCAGTTTAATTTCAGTTTTCATTTCTGATATATTGGGTGAGTATGATTCTTATATAATAATCGGCTACGTTTTTGTGAGCCTTGAAACTGGTCATGCTATTGAATAGCGTTGATTGTGTTCCTTATCGAGTTATACAGCAGTGAGAATGTCACAGGCTGTGCCCAAAGGAAACTTTATGATTAGTAGATTCCCGGAACAGAATTGCTCCCCTGCTTCACAGCCCTGCAGGCTTAGAGACTGAGAAATCCTAGCTAAGTTGTCAGAGACCTTATTTGCTTGTAAGAGTTGACCCTGGATTGGTCTTGGCCTTCCAGCTTGTGCTATCCTTCCAGTGAAGTTTGATTTCCCTGGTCATCAGTCAGAATCTCCATCAGCTGTCAACTCTGGGTAACAACCTTTAAGAACCAAACTAAATGACTGGGTTGTTTGTGCCTAATATGCCAAGGTACTCCTTATATGTACCCAAAACTCCTTGGATCAAAAAGCCTGGTGGCCCTTGCTTGCCTTGAGGAAAGCTGTATTGTCCAAAATGTACAGGGGCCAGTTTCTGCCAGTAGAGTGTTCAAATGCTCTCTCTCTCTGTCTCTGTCTCTAAAGCTTTGTTCATTCTATCTGGTAGAAGTTTGGTCCCAAGGAGTAGGCACTTTTCTTGCTTCTAATAGGAAGTATCTATTATAGTCCAGTGGTATCTATCCCAGGTTTGAGCTCACTTTGACCCCCACCTAATGCCTTCCTATTTAATTGTATTGTGGTTGAACATTTTTGTTTCCACAGCTTTTTATTTCTATGTCCTTATTCCTTAGTTCTTATTTCTAAGTTTGTAAAGTTTATGAACCAACGTTGATACTTTTTATATATGTTTTCACAAATAGTTATGATAAAAACTGAAGTGTCAGATGAGGGAACTTCTAGGAAAATGCTCTTATTTTCTGCTTTTAGAAGTCAAAAGAATATCTAATTATTTGGTGCTACCATTGTATACAGGAAGTTTTAGAACAAGAAAGCTTCTGGATTGATCCTTGTTAACTTGATTTCAGAAAGTGGTAAAACAGCTGTGGCATCTAGACCCTGTGAAGAGGTCACAGATGCTCCAACCGAAAAGGAACTACAGGGTTTAATTCAAGTATGTGGAGATAAAAGCTCAAGGGGTACACAGCCAGTGTAGCCATAATTCAAAACAACCAGCAGGATTTGGAAGACTTCGTCCTGTCTACTCATCTCTGTCTTCCTTAGGAAAGGTGAAACTCTGAAACTGATTTTGAGGCAGGAAATTTCTAGGACTTTCCCAAGTTCCGAGCCTTGTCTCTGGCCCCTTATTTGAAGTTTGGAGAACAGGATTGAGGGCCATCCGTGTACGTCTACAGTTGTGGACACAGGAGAAGACACAGACCCTTTAGAACTCCCCTCAAATAGAATAGCAGGGATTTGGGAACAAAGTAACTATGGTCTTAAGTGTGATTATGCTACACTGTTTAAAAACTATTCATGCCTTTCAAGTAAGGTGTATTACTCAGATCTCATATATATCTTGTGTTAAATATTTTGCCAAAGAACCTTTCTGTAAACCAGTTATATGGTATACCTCGAATTAGGGATTAAGTTGTCAATGTAATTTATAAAAGAAAACATTAATGTACTGCATATAGGATTTTTATTTAAAATGAGCAAATGTGTTTCATACCATTAACAGCTTAATTTGGGGCAAGATTTCTGATTATTTAAGTCACCCCAATGTTGCAAAGTTTGTTTTGAAGGGAAGAAAGTAGAGAAAAGGTGGTTATGTTCTGAAAAATGAAAAATTTTTGAAAGTTTTTCCTGTACAAAATAATTATTTCATTTCAATTTAAATCAGTCAAGGAAACTTCAAACGTATCCATGTTTGGGCTTTAAGAAGTCTAGCTTCCTGTGAAATGTGAGAGGAAAGGATTCCGTATTGATACTAAAGATTTTGGAAACCTGATTATAACAACAGATCTACTCCTAAATGAGGCCAATCTTGGAATCAGTTCCGTTTCGAAACCATTATGTGCTAGGCACTGGAAATAAGATGAAGCTCCTTCTCTCTTGGAGTTTAGGTGTTAAAGGTGTACCAGACAATTAAAAAGGAGTAAAATTAATAGATTATAAAAAGAACTGTGAAGAAAGTAAACTGGGTGCTAGTTACAGTATTTCAAGAAAATTACTTAATATGCTGACTTTAACATTCTAAGTGTCTTCTCCATGTGTGCACACAGGGTAGACCTGTGGAAAGTGACACTGTAGTTTTTTTAGATTAATGGCTCTGTTGAGGCAATTTGGGATGGGGGAAGTTTTCCCATGCTAATGTAAAGAGCCATTCACTTGGTTTTAGACTCTCTTTCCCAGAATGAATTGCTCACCTGCACCAAATCCCTCCTACAGAAGTTCTGGAGTCATCTCTGATTCAGTGGTGACCCCCTTATAATAGAGTGGTGAATGAATCATGAGACGTGAATACTGAGAGTTTGCAGGAAATGGCAACATTTTAGCATAATTGTAAGGAGTGTCCCCCTCCTGCCACCCTAACTGGTGATCATTTTGCAGGTCAGCTACTTTTCATGTCAGCCGTGTGGCCAAGGGAGGAAGAATGTCTCTCAGATTTCAGCTTTGAGGAGGAAGAGTTCAGATTGCCAGAAATGGACTAGCACTTTTGAATTTCCCAGAATGCCAGGTCCTTTGGTTTCCTCGGGAAGCTCTGCATCCTTCCCACCCCCCTCCACCCCTGGGCTGCTGGAGTTTGTTGCACTGGGGTCTGCAGCCCAAATCCCGCCTCATTGTTTGGGGCCAGGGTGGGCAGGGAGGGGTTTGGAAGAGGGCCCGGCAGGAGGTAATTGTCACCTTTGCAAGGGGAAGGATGGCTTGCGCCCTGGGGAGTCTGGGAAAAAGGCCCACTCTGGTGGCGCGGATTGGATCTCTGCACGAGCCTAATAATGGTGGCATAACTAAAGACTTCATAAATAAAGGGTGGGACGTTAGGCGGGGGCGGGGCAGGCAGTTGCTAACCTGAGCCCTCGCATCGCGGCGCTGGCATAGCGGTTCGGTTTGGCTCTGAAGGCGGGTGTGGCCCCGGCTCCTCACTGGCCTGGGTCGGTGCGCCTGGGAGCCGCCGCATGTTATGTCGCAGCTGCGCCTCTGTGTCGTGGCTGCGCCCCACGTCTCTTTCTCACATGGCAACGACGGTGGCTTCTAGTCCAGGCAGTTCAGCCTCTGGAGTGGGCCCTGGGCCCCGTCCAGGTGACCCCCCAACCCCGCACGGCTGAACGAGGCTTTGTCTTTACACGCCTCAGAACCCCTCCCAAATTGCCCCATGCCCTTACATCCCTGGTAGAAGCTGGGGGGTTAATTACTTGGCGTCCTCGTCTCCAGTGCAGATGTTGGCCCCGCCTCATCAGGAGTTGACTGAGACTGAGGTTCCATACCCGGACACGGATTTGGTTGGAGAGCTGCCTACAGGGCCAGATCAGTTTGCTGTTCCACATCAGGATCTGAATAACAAGCAAACCCAACATCAAAAGCTCCCAGAGGCAGTTCCAGTGCAAAAGCTCCCAGAGGCAGTTCCAGTTCTAGACTGGGATCAGAATTAGCCCTTGGTTCTGCCTTCTGGACACAAAAATAAGACTAAAAACATAGGTCTAGATCAGGCTGAAGGTCACCAATCATTTGAAATACTTGTTCCACCTCTAGGTAGTAAGAGCTCAAAACCAATGATGTTCATTGGTTCACCCCAAACCTGAAGAAAGATGTAGTTCAGCATCAACAGCTTGCCAAAGTTGTTGTTGGAACTACAGGCCAATTTCAAAAAATACACTCAGGGTCTAGAACAACATTTGCAGGGTGATTATTTAGATCCCAGTATGGATGCCATTTACCCTGAGGAGAGCCTACCTAGGGATTTTTTTGGGAGCCCAGATAAAACTATGGAGCCCCCAGAGGAAGCTGAAATTTCTCCATCCCAGCAGGAGGCCAAAATCCTCATCCAGAGCTCACTGAGGAGGCTGAATCTTTACCCCAGCACGGAGCCTCCTGCTCAGCATCCACAAACCCCTGAGGAGGTTGAATCTTTTCCAATCTTTCAATCTTTTGAAGTTCTGCTGCTTTTCCTACTTTAAAGGAGATTCCAATCTACCTCTTGAAACCTGTTTCCTGCAATTCTGCGTTGGTTTCAAATCCTCTTCTTTGCCTTACCTCAATATATTTTTTGACAATAGTTGTCCTTTGTAACTCTGCAGGTTTGTGAATTGCAGTGCCCCTGAGCTCCATTTTTCAACTCGCTTTTTTTGAGAGCTGGCCTGAAAACCTCAGGATTGCTTCAGGCCCTATTCTGGTTCCGGCGCGGCATGCTGAGCCGTTGATTAATTCTTCCTCCTGATGGGAAATTAGAGTAACATGTTCCCGTCCAAACACCTACAGCTATTCTCTATTTGGTTCCCCCTCATCCCGTTCATCCTCTGCCCAAATTGCAGACTGTGCGAAACAGGAGGTTAAAGGCGCTGAGTCTCCAAATGGGGAGATTGTCAGTAAAGCGGCTGGAATGGCGATTGCGAGCACCAGGAAAGGAAAAATGAGGCGCGTTTTAGAAACCTTTCCAGATCACACGGTATACCATCCTCCGGGTTTCCTATGCATGTTTTAGCTGTAGGAAGATTCCCTTAAACCTGGACTGTTGGGACCCATGGAATGGGTAGCACACAGTGTTGCTTTAAAACGTCTGCATTTGCTCACCCAACCTCACCAATCCTCTCAGCCCAAAGTGTCCACCCTTATGTCTCATCCAGCTGTGGGTGTAGATAAGGTGAAATAAGCGTGCATCACAGACCCTGAACGAATTTTGTAGGAATTTCTCTTTCACTCTCTTTGTGTTTTTTTGTTTTTTGCAATTTATATTTATAATGGGGTTTAGCTGATTTTCACTGCAGTGTTTATGCCGCTCTACACACACTTGATTCCCTTATGGAGACATATCAATACATAGGTTTTAAGATTCTTACTAGTCAGATATATTCCTCTGTGGTGCATAGGGGGTGTTGAGTCCATTTCATTGAGCAAAGAGTAGGTCTTATCTATTACATATTTGGTTTATGGAACGGTATCTGTGCTAACTTCAAACTCTGGTTTTATGCATCACCCCACCTCACCTTTCCCATTAAGCAGGCATAAGTGCGTTTTATAAATGTATGACTCTGTTCTGTTTTGTAATTCAGCTTATGTGTAGCCATGTTTACATTCCCTCTCTAAGTGATATCTTATGATGTTTCTTTTTCTGTGTGACTTCTTTCATTTAGAATCCTCGTGCCTAAATCCACTCTTTATGCTGCTGCTGGCCTTATGACGTTGATTTCATGGCTGAGTGATATTCCATTGTACATAAGTACCACAACTTCTTTATCCATTTTTCTCTTTCCTGGGATATTTAAGGTTTACGAAGTCGAGGTTTTTGTAAGCAGAACATCCCTAAATTTTGGGGTGGCTGTGTCTTGTTGATTTTTAGTCTTCCCAAGATATATGCCCATGAGTGGAAGTGCACTATGCTCTGTTGCTTTGTTTTTTAGATGTTTCAGGAAAGACCATACACTTCTCCACAGTGGCTGCTGGCAGTTTACAACCCGCCCATCCGTGTAACAAGGCTCCCAGTTCTCCATGGCCTGTCCTGCCTCTCTGGTTTTTACACATTTTTCGGATGGCCCTTTGGATTGGTGGGAAGAGAGACTTCTTTGTTGTGCGGATTTGCATTGCCCACTTGCTTGGTAGCCCAAAAAGGGCGTATGCATTTTTTTTTCTAGGAAAAAACGCATACACCCTTTTTGGCCAACTGCATCATTGTCGAAGTTCTGCCGCTTTTCATGTGCTTTAAAGTAAACTCCAATATACCTGTTGAAATGTGTTTCCTGCAATTCTGCCTTGTTTTCACATCCTCTTCTTTGCCTTACCTCAATATATTTTTCGCCGAAAGTTGTCCTTTTTAACTCCACGTTTGTGAATTGCAGTGCCCCTGAGCTTCGTTTTTCAACTCGCTTTTTTGTGAGCTGTCCGCACAACCGCAGGATTTCTTCAGGCCGTATTCTGGTTCCAGGGCAGCAGGCTGAGCCTTTGGTTAATTCTTCTTCCTGATGGGAAATTAGAGTGACATGTGCCCATCCAAACACCTACAGCTATTCTTTCATTGGGTCCCCTTCATCCCGTTCATCCTCCGCACTATTTGCAGACTGTGCGAAACAGGAGGTTAAAGGCGCTGAGTCTCCAAATGGGGAGATTGTCAGTAAAGCGGCTGGAATGGCGAACCCGAGCACAAGGAGAGGAAAAATGAGGTGCGGTTTAGAAACCTTTCCTGATCACACGGTGTACCATCCTCTAGATTTCCCATGCCTGTTTTAGCTGTAGGAAGATTCTCTTAAACCTGGAGAGTTGGGACCCATGGAATGGGTAGCACGAAGTATTGCTTTAAAGGGTCTCCATTTGCTCACCCAACCTCACCAATCCTCTCAGCCCCAAGTGTCCAACCTTATGCCTCATCCAGCTGTGGGTGTAGATAAGGTCAATTCAGCGTGCATCACATCCCCTGAAAGAATTTTGTAAGAATTTCTGTCTTGTTCACTCTCTTTGTGTTTTTTTGTTGTTTGAAATTTATTTTTATAATGGGGTTTAGCTGATTTTCACTGCAGTGTTTATGCCGTTCTACACACACTTGTTTCCCTTACGGAGACATATCAATAGATAGGTTTTAAGATTCTTACTAGTCACATATATTCCTCTGCAGTGCATAGGGGGTGTTGAGTCCAGTTCATTGAACAAAGTGTAGGTCTTGTCTATTACATATTTGGTTTATGGAATGGTATATGTGCTAACTTCAAACTCTGGTTTTATGCATCACCCCACCTCACCTTTCCCATTAAGCAGGCATAAGTGCTTTTTCTAAATGTGTGACTCTGTTCTGTTTTGTAATTCAGCTCATGTGTAGCCATGTTTACATTCCCTCTCTAAGTGATATCTTATGATGTTTCTTTTTCTGTGTGACTTCTTTCACTTAGAATCCTCATGCCTAAATCCACTCATTATGCTGCTGCTGGCCTTATGACGTTGATTTCATGGCTGAGTGATATTCCATTGTACATAAGTACCACAACTTCTTTATCCATTGTTCTCTTTCTTGGGATATTTAAGGTGAACTGAAATCTAGGTTCCTGTACACAGAGCAACCCTATACTTTGGGGTGCCTTTGTCTTGTTTATTTTTAATCTTTCCAAGATATTCGCCCGTGAGTGGAAGTGCCCTATGCTCTGTCGCTCTGTTTTTTAAATGTTTTTGGAAACACCATCCACTTCTCTAGAGTGGCTCTCGGCAATTTACACCGCGCACATCCCAGTAATGAGGCTCCCTGTTCTCCGTGGCCTGTCCTGCATTTCTGGTTTTTACACATTTTTCGGAAGGCCCTCTTGAGTGGTGGGAAGTGAGACTTCTTTGTTGTGCAGATTTGCATTGCCTGCTTGCTTGGTTGGCCAAAAAAGGGCGTATGCGTTTTTTCCTGAATATATTCAGGAAAAAACGCATACGCCCTTTTTTTGGCCGACTGCATCATTGTTGAAGTTCTGACGCTTTTCATGTGCTTTAAAGGCTAGACCAATCTACCTCTTGAAATCTGTTTCCTGCAATTCTGCCTTGCATTCAGAGCCTCTTTGTTACCTTACCTCAATATATTTTTGGACGTTAGGTGTCATTTATAACTCTGCAGCTTTTTGAATTGCACTGCCCCTGAGCTCCATTTTCCAACTCGCTTTTTTGTGAGCTGGCCGCAAAACCGCAGGATTGCTTCAGGCCCTATTCTGGTTCCGGGCCGGCAGGCTGAGCCTTTGGTTAATTCTTCTTCCCGATGGTGAATCAGACTGACATGTGCCTGTCGAAACACCCACAGCTAGTGTCTCTTTGGTTCTCTCTCTTCCCGTTCATCCTCTGCACAAATTGCAAATTGTGCGAAACAGGAGGTTAAAGGCTCTGATTCTCCAAGTGGGGAGATTTTTAGTAAAGTGGCTGGAATGACGAACCCAAACACAAGGAGATGAAAAATGAGGTGCATTTTAGACACGTTTCCCATTCACATGGTGTACAGTCCTCTGGGTTTCCCATGCATGTTTTACCTGTAGGCAGTTCCCTTGAACCTGCAGATTTGGGACCCATGGAATGGGTACCAGGCAGTATTACTTTAAAGGGTCTCCATTTGCTCACCCAACCTCACTAATTCTCTTAGCGCGAATGGTTTCCAGCCGTATGTCTCATCCTGCTGTGGGTCTATATGTGTTCAATCCATGTTGATTAACAGCCCCTGAGCAAAAGTTGTAAGAATTTTTATGTCTCACTGTCTTTTTAAAAAATTTATTATTATATTGGTTACAGCTGATTTTCAGTGCTCTGTTTCTTGCTGCTGTATTTCCACTTCATTGATGTGCAGAGAGACATCAATAAATTCTTCTTCAGATTCTTACCAGTCGTACATATTCTTTTTCGGTGACTTGAGTGTGCTGAGCGCCGTTCTTTGAGGTACCGTGTAGGCCTTTTCGATTATCAATTTGGTATTTGGAACGGTATCTTTGCTAATTTCAACCTCCTGGATAATGCCTCACCCCTCCCCACCTTTACCCTTTAGCAGCCTTGTTTTCTACATATTTCACTATGTTTATCTTTTGTAATTTATTTCATGTGTAGCCATTTTTGATTCCACCTTTAAGTGATATCTTATGATATGTATCTTTTTCTTTTTGAATTACGTCACTTAGAATGATCATATGTAACTCCTGCCGAGTTGTTGCAACTGGCTTTATTTCACTGATTTCCTGACTGAGAAATATTCCACTCTACATAAGTGCCACATCTCTTTTATCCATTTTTTCCTTCTAGGCACATTTAGGTTGTATCCAAGTTGAGGCTCTTTTAAACAGAGAGGCGGTAAATGTTGGGGTGCCTGTGTCCTGTCGATTTTTGTTTTTCCTGACATATACACCCATGAGTGCAAGTGCCCTATGCTCTGTAGCTCATTTTTTAGATGTTTTAGTAAAGACAATACCCTTTTCCAGAGTGGCCTTTGGCAATTTGCATTTCCACTATCAGCCTCACAGGGCTCCCTTTTCTCCTCGCCCTATCCTGCATTTCTGGTGTTTACACTTTATGAGGATGGCTTCTCTGACTGATGCGAATTGATACACTTTGTAGTATTGATTTCCAGTGCCCACCTGTTTGGTTGGCTAAAAAGGTTGTATGCCCTTTTCTTGAATATATTCAGAAAAAACGCATATGCCCTTTTTGGCCAACTGCATCGTTGGCGATGTTCAGCCCCTTTTCTTGTGCTTTAATGGCGAGTCCTTACTACCTCTTCAAATCCCTTTCCTGCCATTCCCCCTTGCTTACAAGTCCTTTTCAGTGACTTACCTCAAGACATTTTTCGACGATAGATATTTTCAGCTCTTCAGTTTCGTGAATTTTAGTGCCCCTGAGTTCCATTTTTCAACTTGCGTTTTTGGAAACGTGCCACAAAACAGCAGGATTTCCTCAAGCCCTATTCTGTTTCGGTGGGTAATCTTAGTCTTTGGTCAGTACGTCTTCCGGATTGGAAATTAGAGTGACTTGTGCCTGTCCAAACACCTAGGACTTGTGTCTCATTGTTTCTCATCCTTCCGCTTCATCCTCTGGACAAATTCCAAACTGTACGCAACAGGATGTTGACGGTGCTGACATCCCCAAGTGGGGAGATTGTTAGGAATGACGCTGGAGGGGTGAACCCGAACACCAAGAGATGAGGAGATGAGATGCCTTTGCCAAACTTCCTGATCAGACGGTGTACCATCCTCTGGGTGTGACAGGCATGTTTTAGCAGTAGGAAGTGTCCCGTGCATGTAAGGAGAACACCAGGGATTTTTTCAAATCAGTGTCTCCCCGAACCCCAAACTGGAATTTTTAAGCTACGGCTACACGTATGTTCATTAAGGGCCTTGGGAAGTAGGCAGAGTCCAAACTTCAGATGAAGTCTTCAGGGTCAGAAGCGCTCACCATCGGCTTCCCTTAGTTTACATTTTATCTGTCGTTGATAGATGATGTTGATAAAAATATCTATTCTTTTTCAGATTATTTACCCTTATAGGTTATTGCAAAATATTGAGTGTAGTTCCCTGTGCTATACAGTAGTTCCTTGTTGGTGATCTATTTTATACATAGCAATGTGTATGTGTTAATCCCAAACTGTTAATTTATCCCTCCTCCCACGTTTCCCCTTTGGTAATAATAAATTATAAGATTTTATACTTCTCAGAAATGGGGGAGCTGAAAGAGAGGTAGCATTTTCAATGGAAAAGCATTCTAAACAAGATTGAAGCTTTAGCCAGGATTATTAGATGTACATCCTTGGAAAGAAATCACTTCATTTCTCTAATGTTGACCTGACAAATAAGACAAACCTCTTCACTGAACTTGCTTATAATAAAGTGATGGAAATATCAAATGGAAGTGTTAGAAACGTCTTATTTTACCTGAGCCTTATACACTGCTCTATGTTAATTACAGTTTGGCTCACACATCTGTTCATTGAAGTTACAATGCTCTCAATTTTGGTTACTGATCCTCCAGAGTGGGCCCCAACAAGGGTCCCCCTGCCCAGTGTCATTGGAGAAAACAGATCGAGACTGAGTTTGGTTCACAAGCAAAGGAAACTTTATATTTTGATCAGAGAATGGAGAGGTGAGAGCATGCGCTACCCCGTGGGCTGTGGGCTGGGCTGCTGTGTAGAGATCCTGTCAGAGTCAGTGGGAGGGAGGGGGCGGAGCTCTCGAGGGCCGGGTTGGCTGCAGCTCAGGCTCTATATGTCGGAGTCTGCACGGGGCCCCGCGAGCTGAGGTGTCGACCCAGCCATTCTGCACTAGGAAATCGTGTCTGAAGTGCCGGATGTGGGACCTCTGCATGCGGAACCCTAGGAGCACGTGAAATTAGACAAAGCACAAAGGAAAAAAAGGTTAGACTTGACTTTATTGCCCAGATTCTATTTTTATCTCCCAGGAAGTTTTCATGGGCTTTGCCGGTGACAAACCCCTCCTCTGCCTTTTGTCCCTTTCCTCATTCTTGGGGCACTGAGGGTGCAGACCCCTCTTATGTAACTGCTTCGTGCTGTGTTGGGAGTCCTCATAACCGGGGGGGGGAGGGTCAGAACTTCTCCCCAGCAGCCTCCAGGTGAGGTTGATTGTCCCCAGGCCTCCTGCCTCACTGCTTGTCCGCCTGAGCGCCAGCATTGGAAGTGTTGTAGATTCTAATGACCTTTAAGGGTCCAGGAAAGAGAGGCGCAGAGACGCTGGGGGGTCCGGTTTTACCCCGCCCCACATTTGTTCGGCCACCTTAGGCTGACGGTTTCTGCCAGCCTAGATGCTCTGACCAGTAGTCTGTGCTTTCTTCAGTTAGGCCCCTGAATTAACGTACAAACAGCACCAGGTGTCAGAGCCCTGCCTGCTCAACTCTCAGTCCAGGGTGGGTGGTGATCCAGGACCATGACGGCCACTGAGTCAACGGTCTTTTGAAGTAGCCGGGAGTCCAGCCGGTCTTACTTGCCGCCATCACCGCGGTGTCTGTAGGCTTTTCTATGGTGACAGTGTGATATACGGTTCCCCCGCCAAGCTTATTAGCTCCCCTCTGGGTGCAGTAAGTCCTGCAAGCAGTAGTCTGCTCCTTTGGGGCACACTCTTGTTGTTTTCTGAGAGAAGCTCCAGGTCACGTGATGGTCACACGAGTCGTCATGGGGGCCCGATGCCCCCGGTTGTCTCTCTGGATGTTGGAGTTGGAGGGCCTCCTCACTCGAGGTCAGTGTGCCCACGGAGCGACACCTGCAACTTCAGGGCATGGTTGGTGGTTAGGATCACCACGTGGGGTCCTTTTCCCTTAGGAGGGAGCTGGCCTTGCGGGCTGCTGATTTCCAGGTTTTTAGATACCCCCAGTACCCTGGCTGGATGGGGCGGCTGGCCAATCCCTTGGTGACCGTAGTTTTTCTCACCTGGAGGGCCTTCTTGCGTTGTTCCATTTCAAGTGGTCCCAGTTTTTGCACTAATACTCCAAGGGCGATTCACCTTTCACTGGGAATGTAAAGGTCAAAGGGTTTAGCTAAATTGGGGAGGTCCAGGGCAAGGGTCTGAATTGACTGCTCTTTCCATTCTTGAAAGGCCACTTCTGGATTCTATTCAAAAGGATCATCATCTTTTCCTTTCAGTGTTTCATATAGAGGCCCAGCTAGTAGACTGTAGTTAGGGATCCAGAAGCAGCAAACCCTGGCCTCCCCAGGAACCCCTAAGCTGTCTTCTAGTTTTAGAAAGGGGTAAGGCTGCAAATGGTTTCTTCCCTTTCCTGGGATGGGCTTCTCCGACCTTCTGTGAGAATGAAGCCCAGGCAGGTCACCGCAGTCTGTGATATTTGAGCTTTTTCTTGGACAACTTCTGTCCTTTATTGGCTTGGTAGGTCAGAGGCCTCCTTAGTAGGGCTGGCGATCAGAATGTCGTCTGCGTATTGAAGGAGGGTTTCCTTTTCCAGAGGTAGAACTTTTAGGTCTTTAGCTAAGCTTTCCCCAAAGATGGTGTGGGAATTTTTGCACCCTTGGGGCAAGACGGCCCGGAAGTATTGTTTTAGTTGTATGTTGAGTCCTGCCACTCACAAGCCAAAATTTCTTGTGACTCTGGGACTAATGGAATACAAACGAAGGCATCATTGAAGACTAATACAGAATACCATGTCCTGGTGGTTGGTAGAATGACCAGCAGGGTGTAGGAATTAGGAGCAACTGGAGGTATATCCTCGGTGGCTTCACTGACTGTCCTGACATCCTTTACCAGGTCCCCTGCAGCCCATGGGGCTCTCGTGGTCAGGCCAATCCCAGGATATGGAGCTCACCTGGGCAGGTACCCCACCCCCACCCCAGCCCACGGGGCTCTTGTGGTCAGGCCCCTCCCAGGATACAGAGCTACCCTTGCAGGTACCATGGCAGGGCTGGTCACACAGGAACCATGCACATAGCCCTCATTGCAGAGCACCCCCAGCTCACCTGTTGCTCAGAGCTGACACAGAGCACCTCAGAGCAGGACTTGAACTCACAAACAGCAGCTGCAACAGGTCTGTGACCCTGGGCATCACTCTGTGCGGCCTCCCTCCACCTGGTCTTCCAGAGACTTCCACTGCACCCGGGGCACCAGGCCTCTGTCTCCAACCACCACCCACCCCTCCTCTCCCTGACTCCTGGGTTCCTCTCATTAGGAGAGGGTTTTCTTGAAGTTGTCTCCCACTCATGGGCCAGATAAAATGATTAGAAAACAAGCCAAAGCTGCAGCCCCTTGTCTATCCTGACTCTCAGGAGCCCACACCTGTTCCTTGGACCTGGCCGGTTCAGCAAGTTCCATTTTCTGCAACTGTGAGCCCCTGAGGGGTGATGATTGGCTGAGCTGGGCAGCCTTACCGTGCCGGCCAGCCCTCCCCAGGTGCGCCTGGGTTGAGATCAATATAAATACCACTCCAGGCAGCAAGAGCCCCTGCAGCTGTGCCTGACGCCATTTTCTCTGCCCTGTCAGCAGTCTCGGGGCTGGGCTGGTGGGAGGGAGTGAGAGGCCACAGCTTTGTGGGTGGCCCAGTGTGAGTGGGGCTCTGCTGGACTTTCTGCAGCAGTTGCCAGGCTGCCACCTGCTAAAGAAGAGGATGTGTCACCCATACCTGCTGCTGGAATTTCTCCCTGGGCAGAGGTGAGGAAGGAAAAAAGCAGTGGGGGCAGGGACAGGACGGGTATCTCAGGCAGGGAAATGGAAATCCTCCAGAAGAGCACCCAGGACCAGGACCATCCTGGCTGGCCTGCAGGCACCAAGTCGTCCGGCATGCTGTCACTCGTGTGGCTCCATGGCCCTTCCTCTAGGCTTTCAAGTCCTTGTATATATTCAGGTGTTTTACCCGGGAAGGGTGGGAATAGTTCAGCAGCAACTGGCCTGGGGCTCAGCTCACGTTTACTCACAGATGCTTCGGCACGGTGCCCCAGCTTTGCAATGAGGATGCTTGTTGCGTGGGGGCTGCTGGCTGAATGGGAGACGATTCCCCACCACTGACCAACTTCAGAATTGTTTACAACTGGAGCAAGTGCCCTGATACGGTTTTCCTCTGTGTAACTGGTGGGTTCCGTGTTTTTTTTCTCTTTTTCGTTTTTGGTTCAAGGTAGATTTTATTCCTCTTTTTTGTATTTACAGATATAAGCATGGAAATAATTTATTCATATAAATACATGTATGTGAAGGGAATAATTGTTTTTTCTGTTTTATTTTTTAATTTTTATTTCTTTTTAATTTTGAATTTTATTTTATATTTTTATACAGCAGGTTCTTATTGGTTATCTATTTTATACATATAAATGTTTACATGCCAATCCCAGTCTCTCAACTCCTCCCACCACCACCCCCCCAACAGCTTTCCCCCCTTGTTGTCCATACATTTGTTGTCTACATCTGTTGCTCTATTTATGCCTTGCAAAACGGTTAATCTGTACAGTTATCTAGGTTCCACATATATGCATGAATATACAAGATTTGTTTTTCTCTTTCTGACTTACTTCACTCTGTATGACAGTCTCTAGATCCATCGACGTCTCTACAAATGACCCAATTTCATTCCTTTTCATGGCTTAGTAATATTCCATTTTATATATGTACCACTTCTTTATGCATTCGTCTGTCTGTGGGCATTTAGGTTGCTTCCATTACCTCGATATTGTAAATAGTGATGCGATGAACATTGCGGTGAATGTCTCTTTTTGATTTATGGTTTTGTCTGGGTATATGTCCAGTACTGGGATTGCTGTATCATATGGTAATTCTATTGTTAGTTTCTTAAGAAACTCCATATTGTTCTCCATAGTGACTGTATCAATTTATATTCCCAACAATAGTGGAAGAGGGTTCCTTTTCTCCACACCCTTTCCAGCATTTTTTGTTTGTAGATTTTCTGATGATGCCCATTCTAACAGGTGTGAGGTGATACCTCATTTTTGAGTCCATTTCGTTGAGCAAGGGGTAGGTCTTGTCTATTACATATTTGGCTTATGGAATGGTATCTGTGCTAATTTCAAACTCTGGTTTTATGCAGCACCCCAACTCACCTTTCCCCTTAAGCAAGCATAAGTTGGTTTTCTAAACTTGAGACCCTGTTCTGTTTTGTAATTCAGTTCCTGTGTAACCAAGTTTACATTCCGTGTATTAGTGATACCTTATGATGTTTCTTTTTCTGTGTGACTTATTTCACTTACAATCATCGTGCCTCAATCCACTCATTATGCTGGTACGGGCCTGGTGACATAGATTTCATTGCTGAGTGATATTCTGTTGTACGTAAGTACCGCAACTTCTTTATCCATTATTTGCTCTCTGGGATATTTAACTTGTGCCGTAGAAGAGGTTCCTGTAAACAGAGCCGTCCCAAATTTTGGGGTGGCTGTGTCTTTTTGATTTTAATTTCCCTAAGCTATAGGACCATAAGTGGTAATGCCCTAGACTCTGTTGCTTTGTTTTTTAGATGTTTCAGGAAACACCATACACTTCTCCAGAGTGGCTGTTGGCAATTTACATCCCGCCCATCAGCATAACAAGGCTCCTTTTTCCCCATGGCCTGTCTTGCCTTTCTGGATTTTACACTTTTTTCAGATGGCCCTTTAGACCGGGGGGAAGTGACACTTCATAGTAGTTCGGATTTCCATTGCAAGCTTGCTTGGTTGGCCAAAAAGGGCGTATGCGTTTGTTCCTGAATATATTCAGGAACAAACGCATACGCCCTTTTTTGCCAAGTGCATCATTGTCGACGCTCTGCCTCTTTTCCTACGCTTTAAGTGCAATTCCAGTCTACCTCCTGAAATCGGTTTCCTGCAATTCTGCCCCGCTTTCAAGTCCTCTTGGCAGCCTTACTTCAGGATATTTTTGGACGTTATCTGTCATTTATAACTCTGCAGGTTTGTGAATTACAGGGCCCCTGAACTCCTTTCTTCAACTCGCTTTCTTGTGAGCTGGCCGCAAACCCGCAAGACTGCTCCAGGCACTAATCTGCTTCTGGCAGGGCACGCTGAGCCTTTGGTTAATTCCTCTTCCTGGTGGGAAATGAGTGTTAAATATGCCCGTCCAGACACCTACCTCACTCTCAACCCCTTGGTGATGTGGGTCCTCTGGTTTGTGGCCACCTTTGCTGGGTTCCTCACCTTTCGATGATGTGGCTCCACTAGTGTGAGGACACTCCTGCCTGTTTCTCATCCACGTGGTTATGTGGACCCCCTGGTGAGAGTCTGATCCTGGCTGTGTTCCTCACCCTTCTGTGAGGGAGACCCTCTGCTGATAGGTCACTCCTGCATGGCTGGCCCACATTGCCTTGGCGAAGTCAGCCGTGTGGTGGCAGTTGGAGCGTGCTGGGAATCTCCTCCCCCCGGTGATGAGGGCCCTCTGGCGTCAGGCCCTAAATGCTGGGCTCACCAACTTTTCTTAGTGAGCCCAGTGATGCTCGGGCACTCCTCTTAGGATCCCATCTCCATGGGGATGTGGGCCTTCTGCTCTGAGGTCCCAACGGCTGGGTTGATCACAATTTCATGATGTGGGCTCTCTGGTGTTAGTTCACTGAGGCCTGGATCACATAGCCTCTGTGCTCTTGGCTGCCTGCTGCGAGGTTCCAACTGCTGGATTCCTCACTTTTTAAATTTTTTCGGCCCTCTGTTGTGAGGATCCTCCTGCCTGCCTCACTTCCAGCCCCTTCGTGATGTGTGTCCTCTGGTTTGAGGCCACATGTGCTGGGTTCCTCACCTTTTGATGATGTGGGACCAATGGTCTTAGGAGTCTCCTGCCTGGTTCACATCCCCTTGGTGATGTGGGCCTTCTGGTGAGAGTCTGATCCTGGCTGGGTTCCTCACCCTTCTGTGAGGTGGGCCGTCTGCTGTGAGGTCACTCCTGCCTCGCTGGCTCACCTCTCCTTGGCGACGTCGGCCCTCTGGTGGCAGTTGGAGCCTGCTGGGAGCCTCCTCCCATCGGTGATGAGGGCCCTCTGGCGTCAGTCCCTAATTGCTGGGCTCCCCACGGTTTCTGATATGAGCCCAGTGATGCCAGGACACTCCTGTCAGTTCCCATCCCCATGGGGATGTGGGCTTTCTGCTCTGAGGTCCCAACGCCTGGGTTGCTCACAGTTTCATGATGTGGACTCTCTGGTGTTAGGTCACTCCTGCCTGCATCCCGTAGCTTCTGTGCTCTGGGCCGCCTGCTGGGAGGTTCCAACTGCTGGATTCCTCACTTTTCTTATTCTTTGGGCCCTCTGTTTTTAGGCTACTCCTGCCTGCCTCACTCCCATTCCCTTTGTGATATGTGTCCTCTGATTTGAGGCCACATGTGCTGGGTTCCTCACCTTTCGATGATGTGGCCCCACTGGTGGGAGGACAGTCCTGACTGGTTCCCATCCCCTTGCTGATTAGGGCCCTCAGGTGAGAGTCTGATCCTGGCTGGGTTCCTCACCCTTCTGTGAGGTGGGCCCTCTGCTGTGAGGTCAATCATGCCTGTCTGGCACACGTCACCTTGGCGACGTTGGCCCTCTGGTGGCAGTTGGAGTGTGCTGGGATCCTCCTCCCCTCGGTGATGAGGGCCCTCTTGCCTTAGGCCATAACTGCTGGGCTCCCCACATTTTCTGATGTGCGCCAAGTGAGCGAGGACACTCTTGCCAGGTTCCCATCCCCATGGGGATGTGGGCCTTCTGCTCTGAGGTCAAAACGGCTGGCTTGCTCACAGTACCATGATGTGGGCCCTCTGCTGTGAGTTCACTCCGGCAAGGATCCCTTATCATCGGTGCTCTGGGCCACCTGCTGGGAGGTTCCAACTGCTGGATTCCTCAACTTTTTTATTCTTTGTGCCCTCTGTCATGAGGCTCCTCCTGCCTGCCTCACTCCCAGCCCCTTGGTGATGACTGTCCTATGGTTTGAGGCCACATGTGCTGCGTTCCTCACCTTTCGATGATGTGGCCCCACTCGTGTGAGGACACTCCTGCCTGGTTCCCATCCCCTTGGTGAGGTGGGCCCTCTGGTGAGAGTCTAATCCTGGCTGGGTTCCTCAACGTTCTGTGAGGTAGGCCCTCTGCTGTGAGGTCACTCCCGCCGGGCTGGCACACATCGCCTTGGCGACGTTGGCCCTCTGGTGGCAGCTGGAGCCTGCTGGGAGCCTCCTCCCCTCGGTGATGAGTGCCCTCTAGCGTCAGGCCCTAACTTCTGAGCTCCCCACGTTTTCTGATGTGAGCTCAGTGATGCCAGGACACTCCTGTCAGGTTCCCATCACCATGGGGATGTGGGCCTTCTGCTCTGAGGTCCCAATGTCTGGGTTGCTCAGTTTCATGACGTGGGCCCTCTTCTGTGTGTTCACTGTGGCCTGGATCCCATAGCCTTGGTGCTCTGGACCGCCTGCTGGGGGGTTCCAACTGCTGGATTCCTCACTTTTTTATTCTATGGGCCCAGTGTTGTGAGGCTACTCCTGCCTGCCTCACTCCGAGGCCCTTGGTGATGTGGGTCCACTGGTTTGAGGACACATGTGCTGAGTACCTTACCTTTAGGTGATGTGGCCCCACTGGTGTGGGGACACTCCTGCCTGGTTCCCATCCCCTTGGTGATGTGGGCCCTCTGGTGAGAGTCTGATCCTGGCTGTGTTCCTCACCCTTCTGTGAGGTGTGCCCTCTGCTGTGAGGTCACTCCTGCCGGGCTGGCACACATCGCCTTGGAGACATTGGCCCTCTGGTGGCAGCTGGAGCCTGCTGGGAGCCTCCTCCCCTCGGTGATGAGTGCCCTCTAGCGTCAGGCCCTAACTTCTGAGCTCCCCATGTTTTCTGATGTGAGCTCAGTGATGCCAGGACACTCCTGTCAGGTTCCCATCACCATGGGGATGTGGGCCTTCTGCTCTGAGGTCCCAATGTCTGGGTTGCTCAGTTTCATGACGTGGGCCCTCTTCTGTGACTTCACTGTGGCCTGGACCCATAGCCTCGGTGCTCTGGACCGCCTGCTGGGAGGTTCCAACTGCTGGATTCCTCACTTTTTTATTCTATAGGTCCAGTGTTGTGAGGCTACTCCTGCCTGCCTCACTCCGAGGCCCTTGGTGATGTGGGTCCACTGGTTTGAGGACACATGTGCTGAGTACCTCACCTTTAGGTGATGTGGCCCCACTGGTGTGAAGACACTCCTGCCTGGTTCCCATCCCCTTGGTGATGTGGGCCCTCTGGTGAGAGTCTGATGTTGGCTGGGTTTCTCACCCTTCTGTGAGGTGGGACCTCTGCTGTGAGGTAACTCCTGCCTGGCTTGCTCACGTTTACTTGGCAACGTGAGCCCTCAGGTGGCAGTTGGAGCCTGCTGAGAGTCTCCTCCCCTCGGTTATGAGAGCTCTGGATAAAACTCATATGCCCTTTTTTGCCAAGTGCATTATTTTCCAGGTTCTGCCTCTTTGGCTATGCTTTAAGAGCGATTCCCGTCTACCTTCTGAAATCGGTTTCCAGCAATTCTGCCCCGCTTTCAAGTCCTCTTCGCAGCCTTACTTCAGTATAATTTTGGATGATAGCTGTCATTTATAACTCTGCAGGTTTGTGAATTACAGTGCCCCTGAGCTCCTCTCTTCAACTCGCTTTCTTGTGAGCTGGACGCAACACCGCAGGATCTCTTCAGGCCCTAATCTGGTTCCAGCACGGCATGCTGAGCCTTTGGTTCATTTCTCTTCGGGTGGGAAATGAGAGTTAAATTTGCCCGTCCAGACACCTCCAGCTAGTCTCTCATTGGTTATCCCTATTCCTGTTCATCTTCCGCAGAAATTGCAAACTGGGCCTAACAGGAGGTTAAAGGCACTGACTCTGCAAGTGGGGAGAGTGTTAGTAAAGCATGTGGAATATTGCACCCGAGTACCAGGGGACGAGAACGGAGACACATTTGAAGACGTTTCCCAATCACATGGTGGATCATACTCTGGGTTCCACATGCATGTTTTAGCTGAAGGAAGAATCCCTTCAACCTGGAGAGTTGAGACCCATGGAATGGGTACCATGCAATATGACTTCAAAGGGTCTTCGTTTGCTCACCGAACCTCACCAATCCTATCACTGCTGCGTTTATGCCGCTGTACACACGCTTGATTCTCTTTTGGAGACATATCAATCCATAGGTTTTAAGATTCTTACGAGTCAGGTATACTCTTAGGCATTTAATATGGGGTGTTGAGTCCATTTCGCTGAGCAAGGAGTAGCTCTTATCTATTACATATTTGGCTTATGGAACGGTATCTGTGCTCATTTCAATCTCTGGTTTTATGCAGCACCCCACTCACCTTTCCCCTTAAGCAAGCATAAGTTGGTTTTCTAAATTTGAGACCCTGTTCTGTTTTGTAATTCAGTTCCTGTGTCGCCAGGTTTACATTCCGTGTATTAGTGATATCTTATGATGTTTCTTTTTCTGTGTGACTTATTTCAGTTAGAATCATCGTACCTGAATCCACTCATTATGCTGCTACGGGCCTGATGACATAGATTTCATTGCTGAGTGATATTGCATTGTACGTAAGTACCACACTTCTTTATGCATTTTTCGCTTTCTGCGATATTGAACTTGTATCGTAAACGAGGTTCTTGTAAACAGAGCCGTCCCAAACTTTGGGGTGGCTGTGTCTTTTTGATTTTAATTTCCCTAAGCTATAGGACCATAAGTGGAAGTGCCCTAGGCTCTGTTGCTTTGTTTTTTAGATGTTTTAGGAAACACCATACACTTCCCCAGAGTGGCTGTTGGCAATTTACATCCCGCCCATCAGCATAACAAGGCTCCCAGTTCTCCATGGCCTGTCCTGCCTTTCTGGATTTTACACTTTTTTCAGATGGCCCTTTTGACCGGGGGGAAGTGAGACTTCATTGTAGTGCAGATTTCCTTTGCAAGCTTGCTTGGTTGGCCAAAAAGGGCGTATGCGTTTTTTCCTGAATATATTCAGGAAAAAGCGCATACGCCCTTTTTGGCCAAGTGCATCATTGTCGACTTTCTGCCTCTTTTCCTATATTTTAAATGCAATTCCAGTCTACCTCCTGAAATCGGTTTCCTGCAATTCTGCCTTGCTTTCAATGCCTCTTCATAGCCTTACCTCAATATATTTTTTGAAAATAGTTGGCCTTTATAACTCTGCAGGTTTTTGAATTGCAGTGGCCCTTAGCTCCATTTTTCAGCTCTTATTTTTGTGATCTTGCCTCATAACCACAGGATTCCTTCAGGCCCTATTCTTCTTCTGGGGCACCTTGCTGTGCCTTTGGTTTATTCTTCTTACTGATGTGAAATTAGAGTGACATGTGCCCATTGAAACCGCTACAGCTAGTTTCTCACTGGTTCCCCCTATTCCCATTCATCCTCCGCACTAACTGCAGACTGTGCGATACCAGAACTTAAAGGCATTGACTCTCCATGTGGGGATATTGTTAGTAAAGCGGCTGGAATGTCGATCCGGAGCCCCAGGAGAGGAAAAATGAGGTGCATTTTAGAAACCTTTCCCGATCATATGGTATACCAGTCGCTGGGTTTCCCAAGCATGGTTTAGCTGTAGGAAGATTCCCTTCAACCTGGAGTGTTGGGACCCTTGGAATGAGTAGCATGAAGTATTGCATTAAACTTTCGGCAGTTGCTCACCAAAGCTCACCAATCCTCTCAGCCCCAAGTGTCCAGCCTTATGTCTTATCCAGCTGTGGGTTTATATGTGGTCAATCCAGGTTGCATCACAGCCCCTGAGCGAATTTTGTAAGAATTTTTCTCTCTTTCATTGTTTCTGCGTTTTGTTTTTAAAATTTATTTCTATAATGGGGTTTAGCTCATTTTCACTGCTGTGTTTGTGCCGCTCTGCACACACTTGATTCCCTTATGGAGATATATCAATACATGGGTTTTAAGATTCTTATTACTCAGATATATTTCTCTGCGGTGTATAGGGTGTGTTGAGGCCAGTTCATTGAGCAAGGTGTAGATCTTGTCTAATATCTATTTGGTTTATTGAACGGTATCTGTGCTAATTTCAAACTCTGGTTTTATGCATCACCCCACCTCTCCTTTCCCCTTAAGCTGACATAAGTGTGTTTTCTAAATGTGAGACACTGTTCTGTTCTGTAATTCATTTCTTGTGCAGCCATATTTACCCTCCCTCTATAAGTGATATCTTATGATATGTTTCTTTTTCTGTTTGACTTATTTCAAGTAGTATTATCGGACCTAAATCCACTCTTTATCCTTCTACTAGCCTTATTACATTGATTTCATGGTGAAGAGATATTCCATTGTACATAAGTACCACATCTTCTTTATCCATTGTTCTCTTTCCTGGGATATTTAAGGTGTACTGAAGTTGAGGTTCTTGTAAACAGAGTAGCCCTAAACTGTGGTGTGCTTGTGTCTTGTTGATTTTTAGACTTCCCTAGATATACTCCCATGATTGGAAGTGTCCTATGCTCTGTAGCTCTGTTTTTTAGATGATTTAGGAACCACCATACACTTCTCCAGAGTGGCTCTCGGCAGTTCGCACACTGCCCATCAGCGTATAAAGGCTCCCTGTTCTCCATGGCCTGTCCTGCATTTCTGGTTTTTACAATTTTTTAGGATGGCCCTTTTGACCAGTGGGAAATGAGACTTCTTTGTTGTGCACATTTGCATTGCTTGCTTGCTTCGTTGCCCATAAAGTGCGTATGCGTTTTTTCCTGGATATAATCAGGAAAAAACGCATACGCCCTTTTGGGCCAACTGCATCATTGTCGAAATTCTGCCGCTTTTCATGTGCTTTAAAGACGAGTCCAATGTATCTCTTGAAATCTGTTTCTTGCAATTCTGTCTTGCATTCAGATCCTCTTCTTTGCCTTACCTCAATATAGTTTTGGACGTTAGTTTTCATTTATAACTCTGCAGGTTTGTGAATTGCAGTGACCCTGAGCTCCATTTTTTAAGTTGCTCTTTTGTGAGCTGGCCTCAAACCCGCAGGATTGCTTCAGGCCCTATTTTGGCTCCGGCGAGGCCGGCTGAGCCTTTTTTCAATTCTTATTCTTAATGGGAAATTAGAGTGATATGTGCCCGTCCAAACCCCTACAACTATTCTCTCATTGGTTCCCCCTCTTCCCGTTCATCCTCCTCACAATTTGCAAAATGTGTGAAACAGAAGTTGAAATGTGCTGATTCTCCAAGTGGGGAGATTCTAAGTAACGTGGCTGGAATGGTGAACAGGAGCACCAGGAGAGGATAAATGAGCTGCATTTTAGACACATCTCCCGATCACATGGTGTACAGTCCTCTGGGTTTTCCATGCATGTTTTAGCTGTAGGAAGATCCCTTGAACCTGCAGATTTGGGACCCATTGAATGGGTACCAGGTAGTATTACTTTAAAGGGTGTGCATTTCCTCACCCAACCTCACATTTCTCTTAGCTCGAACAGTTTCCAGCCTTATGTCTCATCCTGCTGTGGGTCTAGATGTGTTCAATCCATGTTGCATCACCGTCCCTGAGGAAAAGTTGTAAGAGGTTTTCTCTGTCTCTCTGTCGTTTATTTTTTTCAATTTATTACTATATTGGTTACAGCTGATTTTCAAAGCTCTGTTTCTTGCTGCTGTACATCCACTTGATTCACGTACAGAGAGACATCAATAAATTCTTTTTCAGATTCTTACCAGTCGTATATATTCTTTTCCGGGTACTTGAGTGTGCTGAGTGCAGTTCCTTTAGCTACCGTGTAGGCCTTGTTGATTATCAGTTTGGTATTTGGAATGGTATCTTTGCTAATTTCAACCTCCTGGATGATGCCTCAGCCCTCCCCACCTTTCCTGTTTAGCAGCCTTATGCGTGTTTTCTACATATTTGACTATGTTTTTGTTTTGTAATTTATTTCATGTGTAGCCATTTTGGATTCCACCTTTAAGTGATATCTTATGATATGTGTCTTTTTCTTTTTGAATTATGTCACCTAGAAAGATCATACGTAATTCCTCCGGAGTTGTTACAACTGGCCATATTTCATTGATTTCCAGGCTGAATAATATTCCACTCTACCTAAATACCACATCTCTACCCATTTTTTCCCTCCAGAGACATTTAAGTTATATCCTAGTCGAGGATCTTTTAAACAGAGAGGGGGTAAACATTGGGGTGCCTGTGTCCTCTCGATTTTTGTTTTTCCCAAGATATACGCCCATGAGTGCAAGTGCCCTATGCTCTGTAGCTCATGTTTTAGATGCTTTAGTAAACACAATACACTTCTCCAGAATGGCCGTTGGCAATATACATTTCCACTATAAGTCTCACAGGGCTCCCTCTTCTCCTTGCCCTGTCCTGCATTTCTGTTGTTTACGCTTTATGAGGATGGCTCTTCTGACTGATGCGAAGTGATATCTTTTGTAGTATTGATTTCCAGTGCCCACCTGTTTGGTTGGCTAAAAAAGTGTATGCCCTTTTCTTGAATATATACAGAAAAAAACGCATACACCCTTTTTGGCCAACTGCAATGTTGGCAATGTTCAGCCCCTTTTCTTGTGCTTAATGGCGAGTCCTTCCTACCTCCTCAAATCCCTTTCCTGCCATTCTCCCTTGCTTACAAGTCCTTTTCTCTGACTTTCCTCAAGACATTTTTCAGTGATGGATATTTTCAACTCTGCAGTTTTGTGAATTTTACTGCCCCTGAGTTCCATTGTTCAACTTGTGTTTATGGGAACTGGCCACAAAGCAGCGGGATTTCCTCAAGCCCTATACTGTTTCCATGGGCAACCCTAGCCTTTGGTCAATTCGTCTTCCTGATTGGAAATTAGAGTGACATGTGCCTGTCTGAACACCTAGGACTTGTCTCTCATTGTTCCTCATCCTTCCGCTTCATCCTCTGGACAAATTCCAAACTGTACGCAACAGGATGTTGACAGTGCTGACATCTCCAAGTGGGGAGACTGTTAGTAAAGACGCTGGAGGGGTGAACCCGAGCACCAGGAGATGAGGAGATGAGATGCCTTTTCCAAACTCTTCCCGATCAGACGGTATACCATCCTCTGGGTGTGACAGACATGTTTTAGCAGTAGGAAGAGTCCCATTCATGTAAGAAGAACACCAGGGCTTTTTCAAAATCAGTGTCTCCCCGAAACCCAAACTGGGGAATTTTTTAAGCTACGGCTACACATATGTTCATTAAGGGCCTTGGGAAGTAGGCAGAGTCCAAACTTTAGATGATTGAAGTCTTCAGGGTCAGAAGCACTCACCACCAGCTTCCCTTAGGTTACACTTTAACTGTCATTGATAGATGATGTCAATAAAAATATCTATTCTTTTTCAGATTATTTCCCCTTATAGGTTATTGCAAAATATTGAGTGTAGTTCCCTGTGCTATACAGTAGTTCCTTGTTGATGATCTATTTTATACATAGCAGTGTGTATGTGTTAATTCCAAACTGTTAATTTATCCCTCCTCCCACCTTTCCCCTTTGGTAATAATAAATTATAAGATTTTATACTTCTCAGAAATGGGGAAGCTGAAAGAGAGGTATCATTTTCAATGGAAAAGCATTTAAAACAAGATTAAAGCTTTAACCAAGATTATTAGATGTACATCCTTGGAAAGAAATCACTTCGTTTCTCTAATATTGACCTGACAAATAAGACAAACCTTTTCACTGAACTTGCGTATAATAAAGTGATGGAAATATCAAATGGAAGTGTTAGAAACATCTTATTTTACCCGAGCCTTATACACTGTTCTATGTTAACTACAGTTTGGCTCACACATCTGTTCATTGAAGTTACAATAGTCTCAATTTCTGTTACTGATCCTCCAGAGTGGACCCCAACAAGTGTCCCTCTGCCCAGTGTCATTGGGGCCAACAGATCGAGACTGAGTTTGGTTCACAAGCAAAGGAAACTTTATATTTTGATCAGAGAATGGAGAGGTGAGAGCATGCACTACCCCGTGGGCTGTGGGCTGGGCTGCTGTGTAGAGATCCTGTCAGAGTCAGTGGGAGGGGGGGGCGGAGCTCTCGAGGGCCGGGTTGGCTGCAGCTCAGGCTCTATATCGCGGAGTCTGCACTGGGCCCCAGGAGCTGAGGTGTCGACCCAGCCATTCTGCACTAGGAAATCTGGTCTGAAGTGCCGGGTGTGGAACCTCTGCATGCGGGACCCTAGGAGCACGTGAAATTAGACAAAGCACAAAGGCTAAAAAAGGTTAGACTTGACTTTATTGCCCAGATTCTATTTTTATCTCCCAGGGATTTTTAAAGGGCTTTGCTGGGGACAAACCCCTCCTCTGCCTTTTGTCCCGTTCCTCATTCTTGGAGTGCTGAGGGTGCAGACCCTTCTTCTGTAACTGCTGAGTGCTGAGTTGGGAGCCCTCATACCTGGGGGCGAGGGTCAGAACTTCTCTCCAGCAACCTCCAGGTGACGTTGATTGTCCCCAGGCCCCCTGCCTCCCTGCTCGTCCGCCTGAGCACCAGCATTGGAAGTGTTCTAGATTCTAATGACCTTTAAGGGTCCAGGAAAGAGATGTGCAGAGACACTGTGGGGGCCCGTTTCACCCCGCCCCACATTTGTTCGGCCACCTTAGGCTGACCGTTTCTGCCAGCCTAGATGCTCTGACCAGTAGTCTGGGCTTTCTTCAATTAGGCCCCTGAATTAACGTACAAACAGCACCAGGTGTCAGAGCCCTGCCCGCTCAACTCCCAGACAGTCCAGGGTCAGTGGTGATCAAGGACCATGATGGCCACTGAGTCAACAGCCTTTTGAAGTAAACAGGAGTCCAGCCGGTCTTATTGGCCACCATCATCACGGTGTCTGTAGGCTTTTCTATGGTGACAGTGTGATATACGGTTCCCCCGCCAAGATTATTAGCTCCCCTCTGGGTGCAGTAAGTCCTGCAAGCAGTAGTCTACTCTTTTGGGACACACTCTTGTTGTTTTATGAGAGAAACTCCAGGTCAAGTGATGTTCACACGAGTCGTCATGGTGCTCTGTTGCCCCCGGTTATCTCTCTGGATGTTGGAGTTGGAGGGCCTCCTCACTCGAGGTCGGTGTGCCCACGGAGCAAACCCTGCAACTTCAGGGTATGGTTGGTGGTTAGGATCACCACGTGGGGTCCTTTTCCCTTAGGAGGGAGGTGGCCTTTTGGGCTGCTGATTTCCAGGTTTTTAGATACCGCCAGTATCTTGGCCAGATGTGGCAGTGGGCCAAGCCCCTTGGTGACCGTAGTTTATCCTACCTGGATGGCATTCTTGCGTTGTTCCATTTCAAGTGGTCCCAGTTTTTGCACTAATTCTCCAATGGCGATTCACCTTTCACTGGGAATGTAAAGGTCAAAGGGTTTAGCTAAATTAGGGAGTTCCAGGGCAAGGGTCTGAATTGACTGCTCTTTCCATTCTTGAAAGGCCACTTCTGGATTCTATTCAAAAGGATCATCATCTTTTCCTTTCAGTGTTTCATATAGAGGCCCAGCTAGTAGACTGTAGTTAGGGATCCAGAAGCAGCAAATCCTGGCCTCCCCAGGAACCCCTAAGCTGTCTTCTAGTTTTAGAAAGGGGTAAGGCTGCAAATGGTTTCTTCCCTTTCCTGGGATGGGCTTCTCCAACCTTCTGTGAGAATGAAGCCCAGGCAGGTCACCGCAGTCTGTGATATTTGAGCTTTTTCTTGGACAACTTCTGTCCTTTATTGGCTTGGTAGGTCAGAGGCCTCCTTAGTAGCGCTGGCGATCAGAATGTCGTCTGCGTATTGAAGGAGGGTTTCCTTTTCCAGAGGTAGAACTTTTAGGTCTTTAGCTAAGCTTTCCCCAAAGATGGTGTGGGAAGTTTTGCACCCTTGGGGCAAGACGGCCCGGAAGTATTGTTTTAGTTGTATGTTGAGTCCTGCCACTCACAAGCCAAAATTTCTTGTGACTCTGGGACTAATGGAATACAAACGAAGGCATCATTGAAGACTAATACGGAATACCATGTCCTGGTGGTTGGTAGAATGACCAGCAGGGTGTAGGAATTAGGAGCAACTGGAGGTATATCCTCGGTGGCTTCACTGACTGTCCTGACATCCTTTACCAGGTCCCCAGCAGCCCATGGGGCTCTCGTGGTCAGACCAATCCCAGGATACAGAGCTACCCTTGCAGGTACCGTGGCAGGGCTGGGCACACAGGAACCATGCACATAGCCCTCATTGTAGAGCACCCCCAGCTCACCTGTCACTCAGAGCTGACACAGAGCACCTCAGAGCAGGACTTGAACTAACAAACAGCAGCTGCAACAGGTCTGTGACCCTGGGCATCACTCTGTGCGGCCTCCCTCCACCTGGTCTTCCAGAGACTTCCACTGCACCCGGGGCACTAGGCCTCTGTCTCCAACCACCACCCACCCCTCCTCTCCCTGACTCCTGGGTTCCTCTCATTAGGAGAGGGTTTTCTTGAAGTTGTCTCCCACTCATGGGCCAGATAAAATGATTAGAAAACAAGCCAAAGCTGCAGCCCCTTGTCTATCCTGACTCTCAGGAGCCCACACCTGTTCCTTGGACCTGGCCGGTTCAGCAAGTTCCATTTTCTGCAACTGTGAGCCCCTGAGGGGTGATGATTGGCTGAGCTGGGCAGCCTTACCGTGCCGGCCAGCCCTCCCCAGGTGTGCCTGGGTTGAGATCAATATAAATACCACTCCAGGCAGCAAGAGCCCCTGCAGCCGTGCCTGACGCCATTTTCTCTGCCCTGTCAGCAGTCTCGGGGCTGGGCTGGTGGGAGGGAGTGAGAGGCCACGGCTTTGTGGGTGGCCCAGTGTGAGTGGGGCTCTGCTGGACTTTCTGCAGCAGTTGCCAGGCTGCCACCTGCTAAAGAAGAGGATGTGTCACCCATACCTGCTGCTGGAATTTCTCCCTGGGCAGAGGTGAGGAAGGAAAAAAGCAGTGGGGGCAGGGACAGGACGGGTATCTCAGGCAGGGAAATGGAAATCTTCCAGAAGAGCACCCAGGGCCAGGACCATCCTGGCTGGCCTGCAGGCACCAAGTCGGCTGGCATGCTGTCACTCATGTGGCTCCATGGCCCTTCCTTTAGGCTTTCAAGTCCTTGTACATATTCAGGTGTTTTACCTGGGAAGGGTGGGAACAGTTCAGCAGCAGCTGGCCTGGGGCTCAGCTCACGTTTACTCACAGACGCCTCGGCACGGTCCCCCAGGCTTGTAATGAGGACACTCCTTGCGGGGGGGCTGCTGGCTGCATGCGAGACGATTCCCTACCTCTGACCAACTTCAGAATTGTCTACCACTGGAGCAAGTGCCCTGATAGGGTTTTGATCTGTATAACTGGTGGGTTCTGTTTTGTTTTTTTCTTTTTTGTTTCAAGGTAGGTTTTATTCCTCTTTTTTGTACTTATGGATGTAAGCATGGAAATAATTCATTCATATAAATACATGTATGTGAAAGGAATAACTTTTTTCCGTTTTTTAAAAAATTTTATTTTTCCTTTTATTTTATTTATTTTTTATACAGCAGGTTCTTATTGGTTATCTATTTTATACATATAAATGTATACATGTCAATCCCAATCTCCCAACTCCTCCCACCGCCACCCCCCATGGCTTTCCCCTCTTTGTGTCCATACATTTGTTCTCTACATCTGTGTCTCTATTTCTGCCCTTCAAACCGGTTCATCTGTACCATTTTTCTAGGTTCCACATATATGCGTTAATATACAATATTTGTTTTTCTCTTTCTGACTTAGTTCACTCTGTATGACAGTCTCTAGATCCATCGACGTCTCTACAAATGACCCAATTTCATTCCTTTTTATGGCTAATAGTCCATTTTATATATGTACCACATCTTTATCCATTCCTCTGTCTGTGGGCATTTAGGTTGCTTCCATTACCTGGCTATTGTAAATAGTGCTGCAATGAACATTGTGGTGAATGTGTCTTTTTGATTTATGGTTTTCTCTAGGTATATGCCCAGTAGTGGGTTGCTGGATCATATGTTAATTCTATTTTTAGTTTTTTAAGGAACCTCCATACTGTTCTCCATAGTGACTATCAATTTACATTCCCACCAATCGTGGAAGAGGGTTCCTTTTTTCCACACCCTCTCCAGCATTTGTTGTTTGTAGATTTTCTGATGATGCCCATTCTAACATGTGTGAGGTGATACCTCATTGTAGTTTTGATTTGCATTTCTCAAATAATTAGTGATGTAGAGCAGCTTTTCATGTGCTCCTTGGCCATCTCTACGTCTTCTTGGAAGAAATGTCTATTTAGATCTTCTGCCCACTTTTGTATTGGGTTGTTTGTTTTTTTAATATTGAGCTGCATGAGCTGTTTATATATATTGGAGATTAATCCTTTGTCCATTGATTCAGTTGCAAATATATTCTCCCATTCTGAGGGTTGTCTTTTTGTGTTTGTAGTTTCCATTGCTTTGCAAAAGCTTTTACGTTTCATTAGGTCCCATTTGTTTAGTTTTCTTTTTTATGTCATTACTCTAGGAGGTGGATCAAAAAAGATCTTGCTGTGATTTATGTTAGAGTATTCTTCCTATGTTTTCCTCTAAGAGTTTTATACTGTCCGGTCTTACATTAAGGTCTCTAATCCATTTTGAATTTATTTTTGTGTATGGTGTTAGGGGGTGTTCTAATTTCATTCTTTTACATGTAGCTGTCCATTTTTCCCAGCACCACTGATTGAAGACACTGTCTTTTCTCCATTGTATAGTCTTGCCTACTTTGTCATAGATTATTTGACCATAGGTGTGTAGGTTTATCTCTGGGCTTCTTTCTTTTTTATTTTCCTTTTACACCTTTATTGGAGTATAATTGCTTTACAATGGAGTGTTAGTTTCTGCTGTATAACAAAGTGAATCAATTATACATATACATATATCACCATATCCCCTCCCTCTTACATCTCCCTCCCACCCTCCACAACCGACCCCTTTAGGTGGTCGCAAAGCACCGAGCTGATCTCCCTGTGCTATGTGGCTGCTTCCCAGTAGCTATTGATGTTACATTTGGTAATGTATATATGTCCATGGCACTCTCTCACTTCATCCCAGCTTACCCTTCCCCCTCCCCGTGTCCTCAAGTCCTTTCTCTATGTCTGTGTCCTTAATCCTGTCCTGCCCCTAGGTTCTTCATAAACTTTTTTCTTTAGATTCCATATATCTCTGTTAGCACACGGTATTTATTTTTCTCTTTCTGACTTACTTCACTGTGTAGGACAGACTCTAAGTCCATCCCCCTCACTACAAATAACTCAGTTTTGTTTCTTTTTATGGCTGAGTAATATTCCATTTATATATGTGCCAGATATTCTTTATCCATTCATCTGTCGATGGACACTTAGGTTGCTTCCATGTCCTGGCTATTGTAAGTAGAACTGCAATGAACATTGTTGTATATAACTCTTTTTGAATTATGGTTTTCTCAGGGCAAATGCCCAGTAGTTGGATTGCTGGGTCGTATGGTACTTCTATTTTTAGTTTTTTAAGGAACCTCTATACTGTTATCCCTAGTGGCTATAGCAATTTACATTCCCAGCAACAGTGCAAGAACGTTCCCTTTTCTCCAGTAAATGCCTCTCCAGCATTTATTGTTTGTAGATTTTTTGATGATTGCCATTCTGACTGCTGGGAGGTGATACCTCACTGTAGTTTTGATTTGCATTTCTCTAATGATTAGTGATGTTCAGCATCCTTTCATGTGTTTATTGGCAATCTGTATATCTCCTTTGGAGAAATGTCTATTTAGGTCTTCTGCCCATTTTTGGATTGTGTTGTTTGTTTTTGTGATATTGAGCTACACGAGCTGCTTGTAAATTTTGGAGATTAATCTTTTGTCATTTGCTTCATTTGAAAACATTTTCTCCCATTCTGAGGGTTGTATTTTCGTCTTGTTTATGTTTTCCTTTGCTGTGCAAAAGCTTTGAAGTTTCATTAGGTCCCATTTGTTTATTTTTGTTTTTATTTCCACTTCTCTAGGAGGTGGGTCAAAAAGGATCTTGCTGTGATTTATGTCATAGAGTGTTCTGCCTATGTTTTCCTCTAATAATTTTATAGTGTCTGGTCTAACATTTAGATCTCTAATCCATTTTGAGTTTATTTTTGTGTATGGTGTTATGGAGTGTTCTAATTTCATTCTTTCACGTGTAGTTGTCCAGTTTTCCCAGCACCACTTACTGAAGAGACTGTCTTTTCTTCATTGTATATCTTTGCCTCCTTTGTCATAGATGAGTTAGCCATAGGTACGTAGGTTTATCTCTGGGCTTTCTACCTTGTTCAATTGATCTATATTTCTGTTTTTGTGCCAGTACCATATAGTCTTGATTAATGTAGCTTTGTAGTATAGTCTGAAGTTAGGAAGTCTGATTCCTCCAGCTCTTTTAATTTCCCTCAAGACTGCTTTGGCTATTCGGGGTCTTTTGTGTCTCCATACAAATTTTAAGATTTTTTTGTTCTAGTTCTGTAGAAAATGCCAGTGGTATTTGATAGGGATTGCATTGAATCTGTAGCTTGCTTTGGGTACTATAGTCATTTTCACAATATTGATTCTTCTAATCCAAGAACATGGTTTATACCTCCATATGTTTATATCATCTTTGATTTCTTTCAGCAGTGTCTTATAGTTTTCTGAGTACAGGTCTTTTACCTCCTTATGTAGGTTCATTCCTCCGTATTTTATTCTTTTTGTTGCAATGGTGAATGAGATTGTTTCCTTAATTTCTCTTTCTGATCTTTCATTGTTAGTGTATAGGAATGCAAGAGATTTCTGTGCATTAATTTTGTATCCTGCAACTTTACCAAATTCATTGATTAGCTCTAGTAGTTTTCTGGTGGCATCTTTAGGATTCACTATGTGTAGTATCGTGTCATTTGCAAACAGTGACAATTTTACTTCTTCTTTTCCAATTTGTATTCCTTTTATTTCTTTTTCTTCTCTGATTACTGTGTCTAGGACTTCCAAAACTATGTTGAGTAATAGTGGTGAGAGTGGACATCCTTGTCTTGTTCCTGATCTTAGAGGAAATGCTTTTAGTTTTTCACTATTGAGAATGATGTTTGCTGTGGGTTTGTCATATACTGCCTTTATTATGTTGAGGTAGATTCCCTCTATGCCCACTTTTTGGAGACTTTTAATCATAAATTGGTGTTGAATTTTGTCAAAAGCTTTTCCTGCATCTATTGGGATGATATTTTTATTCTACAATTTGTTAATATGGTGTATCACATTGATTGATTTGTGTATATTGAAGAATTCTTGCATCCCTGGGATAAACCCCACCTGATCATGGTGCATGATCCTTTTAATGTGTTGTTCAATTCTGTTTCCTAGTATTTTGTTGAGGATTTTTACATCTATACTAATCAGTGATATTGGTCTCTAATTTTCTTTTTCTGTAGTATCTTTGTCTGGTTTTGGTATCAGGGTGATGGTGGCCTCATATAATGAGTTTGGGAGTGCTCCTTCCCCTGAAAAGTTCTGAAGAGTTTGAGAAGATTGGGTGTTAGCTCTTGTCTAAATGTTTGATAGAATTCACCTCTGATGCCATCTAGTTCTGGACTTTTGTTTGTTGGAAGATTTTTAATCACACTTTCAATTTCATTACTTGTGATAGGTCTGTTCATATTTTCTATTTCTTCCCGGTTCAGTCTTGGAAGGTTATACCTTTCTAAGAATTTGTCCATTTCTTCCAGGTTGTCCATTTTATTGGCATAGAGTTGCTTGTAGAGGTCTCTTACGATGCTTTGTATTTCTGTGGTGTCTGTTACAACTTCTCCTTTTTCATTTCTAATTTTTTTGATTTGAGTCCTCTCCCTCTTTTACTTGAGTCTGGCTACAGGTTTATCATTTTTGTTTATCTTCTCAAAGAACCAGCTTTTAGTTTTATTGATCTTTGCTATTGTTTTTATTTCATTTATTTCTGCTCTGATCTTTATGATTTCTTTCCTTCTATTAACTTTGGGTTTTGTTCTTCGTTCTCTAGTTCCTTTAGGTGTAGGGTTAGATTGTTTATTTGAGATTTTTCTGGTTTCTTGAGGTAGGCTTTTATTGCTATAAACTTCCCTCTTAGAACTGTTTTTGCTGCATCCCATAGGTTTTCAATCATCGTGTTTTTGTTGTCATTTGTCTCTAGGTAGTTTTTGATTTCCTCTTTTATTTCTTCAGTGATCTCTTGGTTATTTAGAAACGTATTGTTTAGCCTCCATGTGTTTGTTTTTTACGTTATTTTCCCTGTAATTGAGTTCTAATCTCATAACATTGTGGTCGGAACAGCTGCTTGATATGATTTCAGTTTTCTTAAATTTACTGAGGCTTTATTTGTGACCCAAGATGTGATCTATCCCAGAGAATGTTCCATGTGCCATTGAGAAGAACTTGTAGTCTGCTGTTTTTGGATGGAATGTCCTATAAATATCCATTAAATCTATCTGGTCTATTGTGTCATTTAAAGCTTGTGTTTCCTTATTAATTTTCTGTCTGGATGATCTCCATTGGTGTAAGTGAGGTGTTAAAGTCCCTTGCTATTATTGTGTCACTGTTGATTTCCTCTTTTATAGCTGTTAGCAGTTGCCTTATATATTGAGGTGTTCCTGTAATGGGTACATATATATTTATAATTGTTATATCTTGGATTGATCCCTTGATCATTATGTAGTGTCCTTCCTTGTCTCTTGTAACATTCTTTATTTTAAAATCTATTTTATCTGATATGAGTATTGCTACTCCAGCTTTCTTTTGATTTTCATTTGCATGGAATATATTTTTCCATCCCCTCACTGTCAGTCTGTATGTGTCCCTAGGTCTGAAATGGGTCTCTTGTAGACAGCATATATATGGATCTTGTTTTTGTATCCATTCAGTGAGCCTGTGTCACTTGGTTGGAGCATTTAATCCATTCATGTTTAAGGTAATTATCAATATGTATGTTCCTATTATTATTTTCTTAATTGTTATGGGTTTGTCTTAGTGGGTCCTTTTCTTCTCTTGTGTTTCCCACTTAGAGAAGTTCCTTTAGCATTTGTTGTAGAGCTGGTTTCGTGGTGCTGAATTCTCTTAGCTTTTGCTTGTCTGTAAAGCTTTTGATTTCTCCATCAAATCTGAATGAGATACTTGCTGGGTGGAGTACTCTTGGTGGTAGGTTCTTCCCTTTCATCACGTTAAATTTATCATGCCACTCCCTTCTGGCTTGTAGATTTTCTGCTGAGAAATCAGCTGTTAACCTTATGGGAGTTCCGTTGTATGTTGTCATTTTTCCCTTGTTGCTTTCAATAATTTTTCTTTGTCTTTAATTTTTTCAATTTGATTACTGTGTGTCTCGGCATTTTTCTCCTTTGGTTTATCCTGCCTGGGACTCTCTGCGCTTCGTGGACTTCGGTGGCTATTTCTTTTCCCATGCTAGGGAAGTTTTCAACTATAATCTCTTCAGATATTTTCTCGAGTCCTTTCTCTCTCTGTTCTCCATCTGGGACCCCTATAATGCGAATGTTGTTGCATTTAATGTTGTCCCAGAAGTCTCTTAGGTTGTCTTCATTTATTTTCATTCTTTTTCTTTATTCTGTTCCATGGCAGTGATTTCCACCTTTCTGTCTTCCAGGTCACTTATCCGTTCTTCTGTCACAGTTATTCTGCTACTGATTCCTTCTAGTGTATTTTTCATTTCAGTTATTGTATTGTTCATCTCTGTTTGTTTGTTCTTTAATTCTTCTAGGTGTTTGTTCCTTAATTCTTCTAGGTCTTTGTTAAGCATTTCTTGCATCTTCTCGATCTTTGCCTCCATTATTTTTCTAAGGTCTTGGATCATCTTCACTATCATTATTCTGAATTCTTTTACTGGAAGGTTACCTATCCCCACTTCATTTCGTTGTTTTTCTGAGGATTTATCTTGTTCCTTGATCTGGTATAAAGTCCTCTGCCTTTTCATTTTCTCTATCTTTCTGTGAATGTGGTTTTCCTTCCACAGGCTGCAGAATTGTAGTTCTTCTTGCTTCTGCTGTCTGCTCTCCAGTGATTGAGTCTATCTGAGAGGCTTGTGCAAGCTTCCTTATGCGAGGGACTGGCGGTGGGTAGAGCTGGGTGTTGCTCTGGTGGGCAGAGCTTTAATCTGCTTGTCTGTGGATTAAATAAAAGTTTAATAAAAAGTTTAATCCGCTTGTCTGCTGATGCATGGGGCTGGGTTCCCTCCCTGTTGGTTGTTTGGACTGAGGCGACCCAGCACTGGAGCCTACCTTGCTCTTGGTGTGGCTAATGTTGGACTCTGGGAGAGTTCACGCCAAGGAGTATTTCCCAGAACTTCTGCTGTCAGTGTCGTTGTCCCCATGGTGAGCCGCAGCCACACCCCACCTCTGCAGGAGACCCTCTAAAACTAGCAGCTAGGTATGATCATTCACCTATGGGGTGACTGCTCCTTCCCCTGGGTCCTGATGTGCACACTACTTTGTGTGTGTCCTCCAAGAGTGGAGTCTCTGTTGAGACTCTGAGTCTCTGAGTGCAGTTGAGACTCTGAGTGGAGTCGCACAGACTCTGGGTCCTGTGAAGCTTCGATGTTTTGTGGTTCTAGAAATCCTATAGGAGACGGTCCACAGCAGGTGAAGCTAATGCTGTCATAGAGGTGGTGAAACCAAAGATCTGCAGTTCCGACTAGAGGTGCTGATGTACAAACAGGACAAAATCATCTCATGTGAATGTAGTTCAGGCATGTTTAAAATGAATGCAGTCATGTTAATGCCTAACATCTTCTATCTTGTGCCTCTCCTCAGGGACCCCCTCCTCAGTTCCTAAGGCTCCTGTAAGTCATGTACAGGGGAATGGAGAGTGGGCTCTGTCCAGTCTGAGCCCTGAGTTACCCTGTGTGTATCTTAGGATACTTTGTATTTCTGTGGTGGCTCTTGTAACATCATCTCTTTCAGTTCTGATTTATTTGGGCCCTCTCTTTTAAAAAAAGTACTACTGTTGTCTTTTATTCTTTACAGAAGTTTAATAAGTGTTTGATCTACTACCCTTGCTCTATGTATACTTTTTGCCGTGAGATTTTTACTTTTGTTTGTTTTCTTGTTACTGTCAATAATTAGTGAGAATTCTTTTAAGCTACCTTCAACATTGCTTATAAAGCTGCTTTATTAGTGATGACAGAGCTTTAATGGAAGTCGTGTTCTGGTTGTAAACTAGAATGCAATGTGCCAGCAAAAAGTCCCTTAAGTGTATGTCTCATTACTTCTTGTTCTTTTTTTTTCCTTTTTTCTGTCTTTTTTTTCTTGTTCTTTTTTTAATTTTTATTTTTTATCAGAGCAAATTTGATTAAAATGTTTTGTTTGTTCTAGGTGTGTAAGATGTGGTTCTTTTACACATATACATGTATCTATACTTCTTCAGATCGTTTTCTCATGTAGCTTGTGACACAATGTTGAGTAGTCTTCTCTTGGTATTCCGTAGGTCTTTGGTGATTATATATTTCACATGTGTTTCTATATCTATGTTAACCCCAATATCCTAATATATCCAGTCCTCACACCTTTCCATTTGGTGAACCTTAACTTTGTTTAATGAATCTGTGATTGCCTTTCTCTGTGGAAATATCTTCATTGGTATCAATTTTTAGCTAACACCTATAAGTGATATTATAGGATATGTGTCTTTTGCTGTCTGACTTAGTACAATTTGCCTGATTACCTCTAGAATCATCTACGGTGCTGCAAATGGCATTGTTTCATTTTTTTCCCTAGATAATATTCCATCTGTACATGTACCAGTTCTTCTTTGTCCACTCACCTCTTGATGGACTTTTTGGTTGCCTCCATGTCTTGGCTATTGTAATACTGCTGCACTGCACATTTGCCTGCCTGTGTCTTTCCAATTCTGTCTTCTTATGTTATAGGCCCAAGAGTGGGCCTCCTGTATCATATAGTATCTCAGGGTTTACCGTTTAAATGCACCACGATTCTGTGCTCATTAGTGGCTCTTTCCAGGTTACATCTCACTTAAAGTTGAGGGTATGCATTTCTCCACAACACCTTCAGCATTTATTTATTTATTTATTTATTTATTTTTAACATCTTTATTGAAGTATAATTGCTTTACAATGGTGTGCTAGCTTGTGCTTTACAACAAAATGAATCAGTTATACATATACATATGTTCCCATATCACTTCCCTCTTGCGTCTCCCTCCCTCCCACCCTCCCTCCCCTCCGGGCGGTCACAAAGCACCGAGCTGATCTCCCTGTGCCATGCTGCTGCTTCCCACTAGCTATCTACCTTACGTTTGGTAGTGTATATATGTCCATGCCTCTCTCTCCCTTTGTCACAGCTTACCCTTCCCCCTCCCCATATCCTCAAGTCCATTCTCTAGTAGGTCTCTGTCTTTATTCCTGTTTTACCCCTAGGTTCTTCATGACATTTTTTTTTCTTAAATTCCAGGTATATGTGTTAGCATACGGTATTTGTCTCTCTCTTTCTGACTTACTTCACTGTGTATGACAGACTCTAGGTCTATCCACCTCATTACAAATAGCTCAATTTCGTTTCTTTTTATGGCTTCAGCATTTATTGTTTGTAGTTTTCTTGCTGATGGATATTCTGACTGGTGTGAGCTGATACCTCTTTGTGGTTGAATTTGCATATGACTCATAATCCTTTGAAATTGAGCTTTAAGGCATGTCCTTTTTATTTTTCAAACTGTGATTACAGTTTAGCTCTTCAAAGTGTTTTCTAAAGTATGTGTTACATTTTGAAATTTATTGGCCATTACCTCCCTCAAAACATTTTGAGGGCAGGTTTCATTTACAGCCCTGCAGTACTTGTTCACATGAAGTGACCATTAGCACAGGCTTTAAAGCTGCTTTTGCAGGTAACGGCCAGATTGCGGCAGCCTTTCTTTGTTCCCCATGCTGGTACTAGGGAAACAGAGCTTCCGGCCAGTGGTCTTCCTCGGTTATAAATTAGAGTGGAATGTGCCCGGATAAACCCCCAAAGGCTGATGTCTCCTTATTTCTGTTTGTTTTTTAAATTTAATTTATATTTTTATCGGAGTAATATTCCATTGTGTATATGGACCACTTCTTGGTGCATAGCTCTGTTGAGGGACATTTTCGTTGCTTCCAAGTGTTGGCTATATTAAATATTGCTGGAGTGCAAGATTGCCAGCCTGTGACTTTTTGATTCTCATTTTCTCAGGTGATAGGCCCAGCAGTGGGTGTGACTGATTGACTAGTAGCTCAATGTTTACCTTTTCAAAGCACCTCCATTGTGTTTTCATTAGTGGCTCTTACCATGTCTCCCTTAGAACCGAGGGTACGAACTTCTCCACAATCCCTTCAGCATTTATAGTTTGCAGCATTTTTGCTAATGGCCAATCTGACTGCTGTGACCTGATAAGTTTTTGTAATTTGGGTTTGCATGACTTTAAAAATTCCTAAAATTCATCATTTTCCACGCCTTTTTCCTTTCTGTTAAAAATCAAGTGTGAGTACAATATATCTCTTGAAGCTCTCTTCTTGGAAGGTTGCCCTCTTTTGAATTTTTGGTGGATATTCGACCCCAGGATTTTTTTGGAGGGCAGATGTCATTACAGAACTGCAAGTTTGGTGAATATTTAGTGACCATTAGCACTGGGTTTAAAGCTGCTGTTGTGGGAAACGGCCACAAGGAGGCAGCATTTGTCCTTTCCCAAATCTGAGTACTAGGGCAGCAGAGCCTTTCTGGAAGTCGTGGTCCTAGGTTTTAAGTTAGAATGGAATGTGCCAGGAGGAACGCCCATAAGTTTATGTCTCATTACATCTTGGTTTTTAAAATTTATTTAATCGGGGTAATGATTAGATATTGTTTGTCCAGATGTACACAATCTGGTTCATTTGTACAATATATATGTCTATTCATGTTCAGATCCTCTTCCCATGTAAAATATTACAGTGTTCCGTAGACCTCCCTTGCTATATGGTCCGTCTTTTTGATATATGTATATTATATGTATTTGTATACGTATGGTAACGTTAATCTTAATTTATCCATTCTGCCCACCTTTCCTTTTAGATAAGCATACTTAATTTCTAAGTCTGTGAGTGTCTTTCTCTGTGGAAATATGTTCATTTGTGTTAGTTATTAGATAACGCCTATAAGTGATATCATAGGATATAGGTCTTTTGCTTTCTGACTTACCTCATATTCTGTGATTATCTCCAAGCTCATCTATGGCACCTCAAATAGCAGTGTTTCATTGTTTTCCATGGCTAATATTCTATTGTGAACGTGGACCACTTCTTCATCCATACATCTGTTGATGGACATTTTGGTGGCTTCACTGTCTTGGCTATTGTGAATAAGGCTGCAGTGCAGCTTTTGCAGCCCGCGTCTTCTCGATTCTGGTCTTCTCAGGTGAGAGGCCCAGTGGTGTGACTGCTGCATCGAATGGCATCTCAACTTTTACTTTTAATCGTAGCTCCTTTCTGTTCTCATTATTGGCTCTTACCACGTTACATCTCACCAGCAGCTAGAGGGTACACAGTTCTCTAAAACCCCTTCAGAATTTATTGTTTGTAGACCTTTTGCTGATGGTCAGTCGACTGGTGTGAGTTGAAACCTTTTTGTACATTAGATTTGCATGAGTCTAATAATTCCTGAGGTTGAGCTTTCACCCATTTTCCTTTTTTTAAACAAGAGAGTGAGTCAAACTTACCTCTTCATACTATCGTCTTGAAAAATTTGTCAGTTTTGAATTTTATTGTCCATTCCCTACCTCAGCACAGTTGTTTAGGGCAGGTGTCCTTTGCAGCCCTGAGTCCTTGTGAATGTTAAGAGAACATTAGCTGTGGGCTTAACGCCGCTCTTGCGGAAAACGGCCACAAGGCAGCAGAATTTCTACATTTCCAACTCTGGGTTTTTGGGCAGCAGAGCCTTCCTGGAAATCGTGTTAGTAGGCTGCAAATTAGAGTGGAATGTGCCAGAGCACATCCCCAAGAGCTTATATCTCCTTACTTCTTGTTTGTTTTATAAATTTAATTTTTATTAATTATCAGAGCAAACTTGATAAAAATATTTTGTTTCTCCTAGGTGTACAGAATCTGGTTCATTATATCAATGTATCTGTCATTTATCTTTGCATTCTTTACCGTGTAGGTTATTACAGAGTGTTGCCTAGACCTCTCTTGGTATTCCATAGGTATTTTGTGATTATATATTTCATATGTATTAGTACATGTCTGTTAACCCTCATATCCTAATTCACACATTCCTTACACTTTTCCATTTGGTTAAACATATTTTTTTTTCTTAATCCATGCTTTTCCTTCTCTTGGAAATAAGTTCATGAGTATCAACTTTTAGGTAACACCTAGAAGTGATGTCATAGGATATCTGTCTTTCACTTTCTTTCTTTAATTTGAGTGATTATCTCTAGGTCCTTATATGGTGGTGCAAACGGCACTGTTTCATTGTTTTCCATGGCTAATATTCCATTGTTTACATGGACCACTTCCTCTTTGTGCATTTTTCTGTTGATGGACATTTTGGTTTCTTCCAAGTCTTGGCTATGTTAAATATTCCTGCAGTACAGGATTGCCAGCCTGTGTCTTTTCCATTCTGCTCTGCTCAGGTGATAGGCACATCAAAGGACCTACCAGATCACATGGTAGCTCAATTTTTACCCTTAAACGCACCTCCATTATGTTCTCACTACTGGCTGTTACCAGTTTACATCCCCCCAGCAGCTGGAGGGTACACAGTTCTCTGAAACCCCTTCAGCATTTATTCTTTGTAGACTTTTTGCTGAAGAACATTCTGACGGCTGTGAGGTGAACATTTCTGTAATTGGATTTGCATGGCTTTATTCATTGCTGATGTTGCGCATTTTTCAATTTCCTTTTATTTTAAAGAGAAAAAAAAGAAAAGACAAAATGTGCGTAAAATATGCCTCTTGACATTGTCTTCTTGAAATGTTGACGTCTTTTGAATTTTCTGGTCGATTACGACCCCAGGACATTTTTTGAGGTCCGGTGTCCTTTACAGTGCTGCACATATTTTGAATGTTAAGTGAACATTACCTCTTGGTTTAAAGCTGCTGTTGTGTGAAACAGCCACAAGGCGGCAGCATTTCTCCTTTACCAAATCTGGTTACCAGGGCAACAGAGCCTTAATGGAAGTCCTGTTCTAGGTTGAAAATTAGAATGGGATGTGCCAGGAAAAATTCCTTTCAGTTTATGTCTCATTATTTCTTGTTCATATTTTTAATTTAATTTTTATTTTTTATCGCAGCAAATTTGATTACAATGTTTTTTTTTTGTTCTAGGTGTGCAAGATGTGGTTCTTTCACACACATACATATATCTATTCTTCTTTGGAACCTTTTCCCAGGTAGGATGACACAATGTTGAGTAGTCTTCTCTTGGTATTCCGTAGGTCTTTGGTGATTATATATTTCACATGTGTTTCTATATCTATGTTAACCCCAATATCGTAATGTATCCAATCCTCACACCTTTCGATTTGGGGAACCATAAGTTTGTTCAATGAATCTGTGATTGCCTTTCTCTGTGGAAATATCTTCATTGTTATCAATTTTCAGGTAACACCTATAAGTGATATACGTTAGGTGTCTTTCGCTTTCTCACTTACTACAAGTTGCATGGTTACCTCTAGACTCATCTATGGTGCTGCAAATGGCATTGTTTCATTTTTTTCCCGAGCTAATATTCCATCTCTACATGTAACAGTTCCTCTTTGTCCACTCATCTGTTGATGGACTTTTGGTTGCTTCCATGTCTTGGCTATTGTAATACTGCTGCAGTGCAGATTTGCCTGCCTGTGTCTTTCCAATTATGTCTTCTTATGTTATAGGCCCAGGAGTGGGCCTGCTGGATCATATAGTAGCTCAATGTTTACCTTTTAAAGGCACCTCCACCCTGTTCCCATTAGTGACTCTTACCAGGTTACGTCCCACTTCAAATTAAGGGTATGCATTTCTCCACAACCTCTTCAGCATTGATCGTTTGTAGTTTCTTTCCTGATGGTTATTCTGAATGGTGTGAGCTGATACCTCTGTGTGGTTGGATTTCCATGTGTCTCATAATCCTTTGAAATTGAGCTTTCAGGCATGTCCTTTTATTTTTCAAACGGTTATTACAGCTTAGTTCTTCAAATGGTTTTCTTGAAATATGTGCCACATTTTGAAATACTTTGGCCTTTACCTCCCGCAAGACATGATGAAGGCAGGTTTCCTTTACAGCCCTGCAGGACTTGTTCATATGAAGTGAAAATTAGCATAGGTTTTAAAGCTGCTTTTGCAGGTAATGGCCAGAGGGTGGAGCATTTCATAATTCTATGAAACGTAACTGAACACACAATATATATTTTTTCTTTTAAAGTTCCATTGTTACTTTTTTAAAGTACAATTATAATTGAAGTTCTTTGTAACAAGTGAAATTTAAAAAATTAAAGGAAAAGATAATATTTTACCACTTGCCATCCTTTCCCATTTACTGAAACGACCAGCATAATGTGTAGAGTTCTCATTTTATCCAGGTGTTCTATACATCTGGAATATCATGCTTCTCACTGTAGAAAAACAGATTTAGCTCTCACACTTTTTATAGGCTACATAACAGTCCATAGAACAGAAGTACCAACTATTTCAGACTTAGCTTTTTGAGGGACACTCAGGTTACTTTCTGTTTTATTTTGTTGTTCTTTTTTTTGGGGGGGTAGGAGTTTATTATTTATTTATTTATTTTTGTTGTGTTGGGTCTGAGTTTCCGTGTGAGGGCTTTCTCTAGTTGTGGCAAGTGAGGGGCCACTCTTGATCTCGGTGCGCGGGCCTCTCACTATTGCGGCCTCTCGTTGCAGAGCACAGGCTCCAGATGCGAGGGCTCACTGGTTGTGGCTTATGGGCCTAGTTGCTCCATGGCATGTGGGATCCTCCCAGACCAGGGCTCGAACCTGTGTCCCCTGCATTAGCAGGCAGATTCTAACCACCGCACCACCAGCGAAGCCCCCTATTTTGTTGTTCTGCTAGTTTGTTTTAACCCAAGAAAATATTTTTTTAAATACAAAAAACAAAATTAAGCTAGGGGTAAGGATTAGGGTTTAGGGTAAGGTTTAGGGTTAGGATATGGGTTAGGATTATTGTACGGCTTAGAGTATGGTTTAGGGTTATGGTTATGGTACGGGTTAGTGTTAGGGTACAGTTTAGGGTATGGCTATGGTTTAGTGTTAGGGTACGGGTTAAGGTATGGGTTAGTGTTAGGGTATGGGTTAGGATTAGGGTATGGTTTACATTCAGGGTTATGGTTAGGTTTAGTGTATGGGTTAGTGTTAGGTACGGGTTAGGGTAAGGGTTAGGGTTAGGTTTAGTATTAAGGAAGGGGTACAGTTTAGGGTACAGTATAGGGAACAACAAAGGGTTAGGGTTAGGGTACGTGTTAGGGTACAGTTTAGTGTTAGTGTACGGGTTAGGATTAAGGTATGGTTTAGGGTAAGGTTTAGGGTTAGGGTTAGGGAACGGGTATGGTTTGGGGTACAGTTTAGGGTATGACCACGGGTTAGGAGTAGGGTAAGTGTTAGGGTACGGTTTAGTGTTAGTGTACAGGTTAGGATTATGGTACGGGATAGTGTAAGGGTTAGGGCTAGGGTTAGGGAATGGGTACAGATTAGGTTACAGGTTAGGGTATGACAACGGGTTAGGGTTAGGGTACGGGTACGTGTTAGTGTATGGGTTAGGATTAGGGTACGGGTTAGGTTATGGGTTAGTGTTAGGGGATGGGTTAGGATTAGGGTATGGGTTATGGTACAGTTTAGGGAAAGGGTTAGGATATGGAGTAGGGTAAGGATAAAGTTTAGTGTATGGCTATGTGTTACTGTTAGGGTACATGTTAGCGTACGGGTTAGTGTTTGTGTACAGCTTAGGGTAAGGGTTAGGGTTAGGGAACGGGTACGGTCTCAGGTACAGGTTAGGGTACGGTAGCGGGATAGGGTTAGGGTACGTGTTAGGATGAGACTTCTTTGTAATGCAGATTTGAATTTCCCGCTTGCTTGGTTGACCAAAAAGGGCGTATGCGTTTTATCCTGAATATATTCAGGATAAAACGCATACGCACTTTTTGGCCAAGTGCATCGTTGCCGAAGATCTGCCGCTTTTCATATGCTTTAAATGCAATTCCAATGTACCTCCTGAAATCTGTTTCCTGCAATTGTGCCTTGCTTTCAAGTCCTCTTCACAGCCATACCTCAATATATTTTTGGACGATAGTTGTCCTTTATAACTCTGCAGTTTTGTGAATTGCAGTGCCCCTGAGCTCTTTTTTTCAACTCGCTTTCTGTGAGCTGGCCACAAATCAACAGGATTGCTTCAGGCCCTATTCTGGTTCCGGCACGGCACGCTGAGTCTTTGGTTAATTCTACATCCTGGTGGGAAATTAGAGTGAAATGTGCCCGTCCAAACACCTACAACTAGTCTCTCATTGGTTCTCCCTATTCCCGTTCATCCTCCGCAGAAATTGCAGAGTGTGCCAAACAGGAGGTTACAAGCACTGACTCTCCAAGTGGGGAGATTGTTAGTAAAGCGTCTGGAATGGCGAACCCGAGTACCAGCGGACGAATAATGAGATGCGTTTTAGAAACCTTGCCCGATCACACTGTGGACCATCCTCTGGGTTTCCCACGCATGTTTTAGCTGTAGGAAGAATCCCTTAAACCTGGAGAGTTGGGACCCATGGAATGGGTAGCACACAGTACTATTCAAAGGGTTTGCATTTGCTCACGGAACCTCACCAATCCTCACAGCCCCAAGTGTCCAGCCTTATGTCTCTCCCAGCTGTGGGTGTAGATGTGGTAAATCCAGGTTTCGTCACAAGCCCTGAACGAATTATTTAAGAATTTATCTCTCTTTCACTGTCTTTGTGTTTTGATTTTGAAATTTATTTTTATAATGGGGTTTAGCTGATTTTCACTGCTGTGTTTATGCCGCTCGATGCACACTTGATCCTCTTACGGAGACATATAAACACATAGGTTTTAAGATTCTTACTAGTCAGATATATTCCTCTGCGGTGAATAGGGGGTGTTGAGTCCACTTCGTTGAACAAGGAGTATATCTTGTCTATTACTGGCTTATGGAACGGTATCTGTGCTGATTTCAATCTCTGGTTTTATGCAGCACCCCAACTCACCTTTCCCCTTAAGCAAGCAAAAGTTTGTTTTCTAAATGTGAGACTCTGTTCTGTTTTGTAATTCAGTTCCTGTGTAGCCAAGTTTACGTTCCCTCTATAAGTGATATCTTATGACTAGTTTCTTTTTCTGTGTGACTTATTTCACTCAGAATCATCGTACCTGAATCCACTCATTATGCTGCTACGGGCCTGATGACATTGATTTCATTGCAGAGTGATATTCCATTCTATGTAAGTACCACAACTTCTTTATCCATTTTTCTCTTTCTGGGATACTTAAGTTGTTCCGTTGTCGAGGTTCTTGTAAACACAGCAGCCCTAAACTTTGGGGTGGCTGAGTCTTGTTGATTTTAATTTTCCTAAGCTATAGGGCCATAGGTGGAAGTGCCCGAGTCTCTGTAGCTTTGTTTTTTAGAGGTTTCAGGAAACACCATACACTTCTCCAGAGTGGCTGTTGGCCATTTACATCCCGCCCATCAGCATAACAAGGCTCCCTGTTCTCCGTGGCCTGTCCTGCCTTTCTGGTTTTTACACTTTTTTCAGATGGCCCATTTGACCGGTGGGAAGTGAGACTTCATTGTAGTGCGGATTTCCATTGCACGCTTCCTTGGTTGGCAAAAAAGGCCGTATGCATTTTTTCCTGGATATATTCAGGAAAAAACGCATATGCATTTTTTGGCCAAGTGCATCATTGTCGAAGTTCTGCCGCTTTTCATATGCTTTAAATGCAGTTTCCATCTACCTCCTGAAATATATTTCCTGCAATTGTGCCGTGCTTTCAAGTCCTCTTTGCAGCCTTACCTCAATATATTTTTGGACGATAGCTGTCATTTATAACTCTGCAGGTTTATGAATTACAGTGCCCCTGAGGTCCTTTCTTCAGCTCGCTTTCTTGTGAGCTGGCCGCAAAACCGCAGGATTGCTTCAGGCCCTAATCTGGTTTCATCACGGCACGCTGAGCCTTTTGTTCATTCCTCTTCCTGGTGGGAAATTAGAGTGAAATGTGACCGTCCAAACACCTACAGCTAGTCTCTCATTGGTTCTCCCTATTCCCGTTCAACCTCTGCAGAAACTGCTAACTGTGCTAAACAGGAGTTTTAAGGCACAGACTCTCCACGTGGGGAGATTTTTAGTAAAGCATCTGGAATGGCGAATCCGTGTACCAAGGGACAAAAAATGAGATGCGTTTTAGAAACGTTGCCCGATCACATGGTGTACAATCCTCTGGGTTTCCCATGCATGTTTTAGCTGTAGGAAGAATCCCTTAAACCAGGAGAGTTGGGACCCATGGAATGGGTAGCATACAGTATTACTTCAAAGGGTCTCCATTTGCTCACCGAACCTCACCAATCCTCTCAGCCCCAAATGTCCTGCCTTATGTCTCACCCAGCTGTGGGTGTAGATGTGGTAAATCCAAGTTTCATCACAAGCCCTGAACGAATTATTTAAGAACTTTCTCTCCTTCACTGTCTTTGTTTTTGAAATTTATTTTAATAATAGAGTTTAGTTGATTTTCATGGCTGTGTATACTGCTCTACACACACTTGATTCTCTTATGGAGACATATAAATACATATGTTTTAATATTCTTATTGTCAGATATATTCCTCTGCAGTGAATAGGCGGTGTTGAGTCTAATTCGTTGAGCAAGGAGTATATCTTGTCTATTACATATTTGGCTTATGGAATAGTATCTGTGCTAATTTCAATCTCTGGTTTTACGTAGCACCCCAACTCACCATTCCCCTTAAGAAAGCATAAGTTTGTTTTCTAAATGTGAGACTCTGTTCTGTTTTGTAATTCAGTTTATGTGTAGCCAAGTTTACATTCCCTCTATAAGTGATATCTTATGATAAGTTTCTTTTTCTGTGTGACTTATTTCCTTTGAATCATTGTACCTAAATCCATTCATTATGCTTGTACGGGCCGGACGACATTGATTTCATTGCTGAGTGATATTCCATTGTACGTAAGTACGAAAACTTCTTTATCCATTTCTCTCTTTCAAGGATATTTAATTTGTACCATAGTCGAGGCTCTTGTAAACAGAGCAACCCTAAACTTTGGGGTGGTTGTTTCTTGTTATTTTAATTTTCCTGAGTTATAGTGCTATAAGTGGGTTTAGGGTTAGGGTTAAGGTTAGGGTTAGGGAATGGGTATGGTTTAGGATGCGACAGTGGTTTAGGGTGAGCGAAAGTGTTAGGGTACAGGTCAGTGTTAGTGTACGGTTTAGGATTAGGATAAGTGTTAGGGTAATGCTTCAGGTTAGGGTTATGGTTAGGGAATGGGGACGGTTTAGGGTAGAGGTTAGGGTACGACAACAGTTTAGGGATAGCGTACATGTAAGGGTAAGGGTTAGTGTTAGCGTACGGGTTAGGATTAGGGGACGGGTTAGGGTAAGGCTTCGGGTAAGGGTTAGGGTTAGCATTAGGGATAGGGGACGGTGACCGTTTAGGGAACAGGTTAGGGTATGACAATGGTTGAGAGTCAGCATTCGTGTTAGGGTATGAGTTAGAGTTAGCGTATGGGTTAGGATTAGGGGACCGGATAGGGTAAGACTTTGGGTAAGGGTTAGGGATAGGGTTAGGGGACGGGGAACGTTTAGGGTACAGGTTAGGGTACGACAAGAGTTTAGGGTGAGCGTACGTGTTAGGGTACGGGTTAGTGTTAGCATACGGGTTAGAATTAGGGGACGGGTTAGGGTAAGGCTTCAGGTAAAGTTTAAGGTTAGGATTAGGGGACTGGGAAGCTTTAGGGTACAGGTAAGGGAATGATGATGGTTTAGGGTGAGTGTACGTGTTAGGGCATGGGTTAGTGTTAGCATACGGGTTAGGATTAGGGGACAGGTTAAGGTAAGGCTTCGGGTAAAGGTTAGGGTTAGGGTTAGGGGACGGGGAAGGTTTAGGGTACAGTTTAGGGTACGACAATGGTTTAGGGTGAGTGTACGTGTTAGGGTATGGGTTAGTTTAGCGTACAGGTTAGGATTAGGGGACGGGTTAGGGTAAGGCTTCAGGTAAGGGTTAGGGTTAGGAGAGGGGGACAGTTTAGAGTACAGGTTAGGGTGTGACAGCGGTTTAGGCTGACCGTACGTATAAGGGTATGGGTTAGTGTTAGCGTACGGGTTAGGATTAGGTGACGGGTTAGGGTAAGGCTTCAGGTAAGGATTAGGGTTAGGGTTAGGGTTAAGGGACGGGGACGGTTTAGGGTACAGATTAGGGTACTACAACGGTTTAGGGTGAGTACGTGTTAGGATACGACTTAGTGTTAGCGTACGGGTTAGGATGAGGGGACGGGATGGGATAAGTCTTCGGGTAAGTGTTAGGGTTAGGCTTATGGGACGGGGACAGTTTAGGGTACATGTTAGGGTACAACAACGGTTTAGGGTGAGCATAGGTATTAGAGTACAGGTTAGTGTTAGGGTATGGGTTAGGATTAGGGGACGAGTTAGGGTAAGGCCTCGGGTAAGTGTTAGGGTTAGGGGACAGGGTCGGATTAGGGTACAGTTTAGGACACGACAATGGTTAAGGGTGAGCGTACGTGCTAGGGTACAGGATACTGTCAGCGTACGGGTAAGGATTAGGGGAAAGTTTAGGGTATGGCTTCCAGTAAGAGGTACGGTTAAGGTTAGGGAATGGAGACGGTTTAGGGCACAGGTTAGGGTACAACAGCGGTTTAGGGTGAGCATACGTGTTAGGATATGGGTTAGTGTTAGTGTACGGGTTAGGATTAGGGGATGGGTTAGGGTAAGGCTTCGGGTAAGGGTTAGGGTTAGGGTTACGGTTAGGGGACAGGGACGGTTTATGGTACAGGTTAGGGTACGACAAAGGTTTAGGGTGACGCGTACGTGTTAGGGTATGGGTTAGTGTTAGCGTACTGGTTAGGATTAGGGGATGGGTTAGGGTAAGGCTTCGGGTAGGGGTTAGGGTTAGGGGATAGGGACGGTTTAGGGTACAGGTTAAGGTACGACAATGGTTTAGGGTGAGCGTACGTGTGAGGGCACGGGTTAGTGTTAGCGTATGGGTTAGGATTAGGGGACGGGTTAGGGTAAGGCTTCGGGTAAGGGTTAGGGTTAGGGTAAGGGGACGGGTACGGTTTAGGGGACAGGTTAGGGTACGACAACGGTTTAGGGTGAGCGTACGTTTGAGGGCACGGGTTAGTGTTAGCGTACGGGTTAGAATTAGGGGACGGGTTAGGGTAAGGCTTCGGGTAAGGGTTAGGGTTAGGGTTAGGTTTAGGGGATGGGGACGGTTTAGGAGACAGGTTACGGTACGACAACGGTTTAGGGTGAGCGTACGTGTGAGGGCACGGGTTAGTGTTAGCGTACGGGTTAGGATTAGAGGACGGGTTTTTGTAAGGCTTCGGCTAAGGTTTAGGGTTAGGGTTAGGTTTAGGGTTAGTGTTAGGGGATGGGGACGGTTTAGAGGACAGGTTAGGGTACTACAACTGTTTAGGGTGAGCGTACATGTGAGAGCACGGGTTAGTGTTAGCGTACGGGTTAGGATTAGGGGACGGGTTAGGGTAAGGCTTCGGGTAAGGATTAGGGTTAGGGTTAGGGTTAAGGTTAGGGGACGGGACGGTTTAGGGGACAGGTTAGGGTACGACAACTGTTTAGGGTGAGCGCACGTGTGAGGGCACGGGTTAGTGTTAGCGTACGGGTTACGATTAGGGGACGTGTTAGGGTAAGGATTCGGGTAAGGTTTAGGGTTAGGTTTAGGGTTAGGGGACGGGGACGGTTTAGGGCACAGGTTAGGGTACGAAAATGGTTTAGGGTGAGTGTACGTTTGAGGGCACAGGTTAGTGTTAGCATACGGGTTAGGATTAGGGGACGTGTTAGGGTAAGGATTCGGGTAAAGTTTAGGGTTAGGTTTAGGGTTAGGGGACGGGGACGGTTTAGGGGACAGGTTAGGGTATGACAACAGTTTAGGGTGAGTGTACTTGTGAGGGTATGGGTTAGTGTTAGCATACGGGTTAGGATTAGGGGACGAGTTAGGGTAAGGCTTCTGGTAAGGGTTAGGGTTAGGGGTCGGGGACGGGGACGGTTTACGGGACAGGTTAGGATACGACAACGGTTTAGGGTGAGCGTACGTGTGAGGGCACGGTTTAGTGTTAGCGTACGGGTTAGGATTAGGGGACGGGTTAGGGTAAGGCTTCGTGGAAGGGTTAGGGTTAGGGTTAGGGGACCGGGACGGGGAAGGTTTAGGGGACAGGTTAGGGTACGACAACGGTTTTGGGTGAGCGTATGTGTGAAGGCTCGGGTTAGTGTTAGCGTACGGGTTAGGATTAGGGAACGGGTTAGGGTAAGGCTTCGTGTAGCGGTTATGTTAGGGTTAGGGTTAGGGTTAGGTTTAGGGGACAGGGACGGTTTAGGGGACAGGATAGGTAAGACAACAGTTTAGGGTGAGCGTACGTGTGAGGGCACGGGTTAGTGTTATCGTACGGATAAGGATTAGGGGACGGGTTAGGGTAAGGCTTCAGGTAAGGGTTAGGTTTAGGGTTAGGGTTAGGGGACGGGGGCAGTTTAGGGGATAGGTTAGGGTACGACAACGGTTTAGGTTGAGCGTACGTGTGAGGGCACGGGTTAGTGTTAGCGTACTGGTTAGGATTAGGGGATGGGTTAGGGTAAGGCTTCGGGAAAGGGTTAGGGTTAGGGTTACGGTTAGGGTTAGGGTTAGGGGATGGGGACGGTTTAGGGGACACGTTAGGGTACGACAACGGTTTAGGGTGAGCGTACGTGTGAGGGCACGGGTTAGTGTTAGCGTACGGGTTAGGATTATGGGACGGGTTAGGGTAAGGCTTCGGGTAAGTGTTTGGGTTAGGGGTAGGGGACGGGAATGGTTTAGGGGACAGGTTAGGGTACGACAACGGTTTAGGGTGAGCGTACGTGTGAGGGCTCGGGTTAGTGTTAGCGTACGGGTTAGGATTAGGGGACGGGTTAGTTTAAGGCTTCGGGTAAGGGTTAGGGTTAGGGTTAGGGGACGGGGACGGTTTAGGGGACAGGTTAGGGTACGACAACAGTTTAGGGTGAGCGTATGTGTGAGGGCACGGGTTAGTGTTAGCGTACGGGTAAGGATTAGGTGACGGGTGAGATTTAGGCTTTGGGTAAGAGTTAGGGTTAGAGTTAGGGTTAGGGTTAGGGGACTGGGACGATTTAGGGGAGAGGTTAGGGTACGACAACAGTTTAGGGTGAGCGTACGTGTGAGGCCATGGGTTAGTGTTAGCATACGGGTTAGGATTAGGGGACGGGTTAGGGTAAGGCTTCGGGTAAGGGTTAGGTTTAGGGTTAGGGTTAGGGGACCGGGACGGTTTAGGGGACAGGTTAGGGTACGACAACGGTTTAGGATGAGCGTACGTGTGAGGGCACGGGTTAGTGTTAGTGTACTGTTTAGGATTAGGGGACGGGTTAGTGTAAGGCTTCGGGTAAGTGTTAGGGTTAGGGTTAGGGTTAGGTTTAGGGAACGGGGACGGTTTAGGGGACGGGGACGGTTTAGGGGACTGGTTAGGGTACGAGAACGGTTTAGGGTGAGCGTACGTGTGAGGGCACGGGTTAGTGTTAGCGTACGAGTTAGGATTAGGGGACGTGTTAGGGTAAGGATTTGGGTAAGGTTTAGGGTTAAGTTTAGGGTTAGGGAACGGGGACGGTTTAGGGGACAGGTTAGGGTACGAAAATGGTTTAGGGTGAGTGTACGTTTGAGGGCAGGTTAGTGTTAGCGTACGGGTTAGGATTAGGGGACGTGTTAGGGTAAGGATTCGGGTAAGGTTTAGGGTTAGGTTTAGAGTTAGGGGACGGGGACGGTTTAGGGGCCAGGTTAGCGTATGACAATGGTTTAGGGTGAGCGTACTTGTGAGGGTACGGGTTAGTGTTAGCGTACGGGTTAGGATTAGGGGACAGGTTAGGGTAAGGCTTCTGGTAAGGGTTAGGGTTAGGGGACGGGGACGGGGCGGTTTACGGGACATGTTAGGATACGACAACGGTTTAGGGTGAGCGTACGTGTGAGGGCACGGGTTAGTGTTAACGTACGGGTTACGATTAGGGGACGGGTCAGGGTAAGGCATCGTGGAGGGTTAGGGTTAGGGTTAGGGGACCGGGACGGGGACGTTTTAGGGGACAAGTTAGAGTACGACAACGGTTTTGGGTGAGCGTATGTGTGAGGACTCGGGTTAGTGTTAGCGTACGAGTTAGGATTAAGGAACGGGTTAGGATAAGGCTTCGTGTAACGGTTATGTTAGGGTTAGCGTTAGGGTTAGGGGACAGGGACGGCTTAGGGGACAGGATAGGGTTAGGGTTAGGGTTAGGGGACGAGGACGGTTTAGGGGACAGCTTAGGGTACAACAACGGTTTAGGGTGAGCGTACGTGTGAGGGCACAGTTTAGTGTTAGCGTACGGGTTAGGATTCCGGGACGGGATAGGGTAAGGCTTCGGGTTAGGGTTAGGGTTAGGGGATGGGGACGGTTTAGGGGACAGGTTAGGGTACGACAACCTTTAAGGGTGAGCGTAAGTTTGAGGGCACGGGTTAGTGTTAGCGTACGAGTTAGGATTAGGGGACGGCTTAGCGTAAGGCTTCGGGTAAGGGTTAGGGTTAGGGGACGTGGACGGTTTAGGGGACAGGTTAAGGTATGACAACTGTTTAGGGTGAGCGTACGTGTGAGGGCACGGGTTAGTGTTAGCGTATGGGTTAGGATTAGGGGACGGGTTAGGGTAAGGCTTCGGGTAAGGGTTAGGGTTAAGGTTCGGGCTAGGGTTAGGGTTAGGGGACGGGGACAGTTTAGGGTCCAGGTGAGGGTACGATAACGGTGTAGGGGGAGCGTAAGTGTGAGGGCACGGGTTAGTGTTAGCGTACAGGTTAGGATTAGGGGACGGTTTAGGGTAAGGCTTCGGGGAAGGGTTAGGCTTAGGGTTCGGGCTAGGGTTAGGGTTAGGGCACGGGGACGGTTTAGGTCCAGGTGAGGGTACGACAACGGTTTAGGGGGAGCGTACGTGTGAGGGCATGGGTAAGTGTTAGCGTACGGGTTAGGATTAGGGCATGGGTTAGCGTAAGGCTTCGGGGAAGGGTTAGCGTTAGGATTTGGGCTCGTGTTAGGTTTAGGGGACGGGGATGGTTTAGGGTCCAGGTGAGTGTACGACAACAGTTTAGGGGGAGCGTACGTGTGAAGGCACAGGTTAGTGTTAGTGTACGTGTTAGGATTAGGGGACGGGTTAGTGTAAGGCTTCGCGGAAGGGTTGGGGTAAGGGTTAGGGTTCGGGCTAGGGTTAGGGTTAGGGGACGGGGACGGTTTAGGGTCCAGGTGAGGGTACGACAACGGTTTAGGGGGAGCGTACATATGAGGGCACGGGTTAGTGTTAGAGTACGGGTTAGGATTAGGGGACAGGTGAGGGGAAGGCTTCGGGGAATGGTTAGGGTTACGGGACGGGGACGGTTTAGGTTCCAGGTGAGGGTACGACAACGGTTTAGGGGGAGCGTACGTGTGAGGGCACGGGTTAGTGATAGCGTACGGGTTAGGATTAGGGGACGGGTGAGGGGAAGGCTTCGGGGAAGAGTTAGGGTTAGGTTTCCAGCTAGAGTTAGGGTTAGGGGACGGGTACGGTTTAGGGTCCAGGTGAGGGTACGACAACGGTTTAGGGGGAGCGTACGTGTGAGGGCACGGGTTAGTGTTAGCATACGGGTTAGGATTAGGGGACGGGTGAGGGGAAGGCTTCGGGGAAGGGTTAGGGTTAGGGTTCGGGCTAGGGTTAGGGTTAGGGGACGGGGACGGTTTAGGATCCAGGTGAGCGTACGACAACGGTTTCGGGGGAGCATACGTGTGAGGGCACGGGTTAGTGTTAGCGTACGGGTTAGGATTAGGGGACGGGTGAGGGGAAGGCTTCGGGGAAGGGTTTGGGTTAGGGTTCGGGCTAGGGTAAGGGTTAGGGGACGGGGACTGTTTAGGGTCCAGATGAGGGTATTATAACTGTTTAGGGGGAGGGTACGTGTGAGGGCACGGGTTAGTGTCAGCGTACGGGTTAGGATTAGGGGAATGGTGAGGGGAAGGCTTCGGGGAAGGGTTAGGGTTAGGGTTCGGGCTAGGGTTAGGCTTAGGGGACGGGGACGGTGTATAATCCAGGTGAGGGTACGACAACGGTTTAGGGGGAGCGTACGTGTGAGGGCACGGGTTAGTGTTAGCGTACGGGTTAGGATTAGGGGACTGGTGAGGGGAAGGCTTCGGGGAAGGGTTAGGGTTAGGGTTCGGGCTAGGGTTAGGGTTAGGGGACGGGGACGGTGTATAATCCAGGTGAGGGTACGACAAAGGTTTAGGGGGAGCGTACGTGTGAGGGCACGGGTTAGTGTTAGCGTACGGGTTAAGATTAGGGGACGGTGAGGTGAAGGCTTCAGGGAAGGGTTAGGGTTAGGGTTCGGGCTAGGGTTAGGGTTACGGGACGGGGACTGTTTAGTGTCCAGGTGAGGATACGACAACGGTTTAGGGGGAGTGTACGTGTGAGGGCACGGGTTAGTGTTAGCATATGGGTTAGGATTAGGGGACGGGTGAGGTGAAGGCTTCGGGGAAGGGTTAGTGTTAGGGTTCGGGCTATGGTTAGGGTTAGGGGATGGGGACAGTTTAGGGTCCAGGTGAGGGTACGACCATGGTTTCGGGGGAGCGTACGTGTGAGGGCACGGGTTAGTGTTAGCGTACGGGTTAGGATTAGGGGACGGGTGAGGGGAAGGCTTCGGGGAAGTTTTAGGGTTAGGGTTCGGGCTAGGGTTAGTGTTAAGGGACGGGGACGGTTTAGGGTGCAGGTGAGGGTACGACAACGGTTCAGGGTGAGCGTACTGTGTGAGGGCACGGGTTAGTGTTATCGTACGGGTTTGTATTAGGGGACGGGTGAGGGGAAGGCTTCGGGAAAGGTTAGGGTTAGGGTTCGGGCTAGGGTTAGGGTTAGGGGATGGGGACGGTTTAGGGTCCAGGTGAGGGTACGACAACGGTTTAGGGGGAGCGTACGTGTGAGGGCACGGGTTAGTGTTAGCGTATGGTTAGGATTAGGGGACGGGTGAGGGGAATGCTTTGGGTAAGGGTTAGGGTTAGGGTTCGGGCTAGGTTTAGAGTTACGGGATGGGGACGGTTTAGGGTCCAGGTGAGGGTACGACAACGGTTTAGGGGGAGCGTACGTGTGAGGGCACGGGTTAGTGTTAGCGTACGGGTTAGGATTAGGGGACGGGTGAGGGGAATGCTTTGGGGAAGGTTTAGGGTTAGGGTTCGGGCTAGGGTTAGGGTTAGGGGACGGGGACGGTTTAGGTTCCAGGTGATTGTACGACAACGGTATAGGGGGAGCGTACGTGTGAGGGCACGGGTTAGTGTTAGCGTACGGGTTAGGATTAGGGGACGGGTGAGGGGAAGGCTTTGGGGAAGGGTTAGGGTTAGGGTTCGGGCTAGTGTTAGGGTTAGGTGTCGGAGACGGTTTAGGGTCCAGGTGAGGGTACGACAACGGTTTAGGGGAGCATACGTGTGAGGGCACGGGGTAGTGTTAGCGTACGGGTTAGGTTTAGGGGACGGGTGAGGGGAAGGTTTCGGTGAAGAGTTAGGGTTAGGGTTCGGGCTAGGGTTAGGGTTAGGGGACTTGGACGCTTTAGGGTCCAGGTGAGGGTACAACAACGGTTAAGGGGGAGCGTACGCATGAGGGCACTGGTTAGTGTTAGCGTACGGGTTAGGACTAGGGGAAGGGTGAGGGGAAGGCTTCGGGGAAGGGTTAGGGTTAGGGTTCGGGCTAGGGTTAGGGTTAGGGGACGAGGACGGTTTAGGGTCCAGGTGAGGGTACGACAAGTGTTTAGGGGGAGTGTACGTGTGAGGGCATGGGTTAGTGTTAGCGTACGGGTTAGGATTAGGGGACGGGTGAGGAGAAGGCTTCGGGGAAGGGTTAGGGTTAGGGTTCGTGCTAGGGTTAGGGTTAGGGGATGGGGACGGTTTAGGGTCCAGGTGAGGGTACGACAACGGTTTCGTGGGAGCATACGTGTGTGGGCACGGGTTAGAGTTAGCGTACGGGTTAGGATTAGGGGACGGGTGAGGGGAAGGCTTCGGGGAAGGGTTAGGGTTAGGGTTCGGGCTAGGGTTAGGGTTAGGGGACGGGGACGGTTTAGGGTCCAGGTGAGGGTACGACAACGGTTTAGGGTGAGTGTACGTGTGAGGGCATGGGTTAGTGTTAGCGTACTTGTTAGGATTAGGGGACGGGTGAGGGGAAGGCTTCGGGGAAGGGTTAGGGTTAGGGTTCGGGCTAGGGTTATGGTTAGGGGACGGGGACGGTTTAGGGTCCAGGTGGGGGTACGACAACGGTATAGGGGGAGCGTACGTGTGAGGGCATGGGTTAGTGTTAGCGTTCGGGTTGGGATTAGGGGACGGGTGAGGGGAAGGCTTTGGGGAAGGGTTAGGGTTAGGGTTCGGGCTAGGGTTAGGGTTAGGGGTCGGGGACGGTTTAGGGTCCATGTGAGGGTACGACAACGGATTAGGGGGATCGTACGTGTGAGGGCACTGGTTAGTGTTAGCGTACGGGTTAGGATTAGGGGACGGGTGAGGGGAAGGCTTCGGGGAAGGGTTAGGGTTAGGGTTCGTGCTAGGGTTAGGGTTAGGGGATGGGGACGGTTTAGGGTCCAGGTGAGGGCACGACAACGGTTTAGGGGAAGCGTACGTTTGAGGGCACGGGTTAGTGTTAGCGTACGGGTTAGGATTAGGGGACGGGTGAGGGGAAGGCTTCGGGGAAGATTTAGGGTTAGGGTTCGGGCTAGGGTTAGGGTTAGGGGACGGGGACGGTTTACGGTGCAGGTGAGGGTATGACAACGGTTTATGGGGAGCGTACATGTGAGTGCACAGGTTAGTGTTAGCGTACGGGTTAGGATTAGAGGACGGGTGAGGGGAAGGCTTCGGGGAAGGGTTAGGGCTAAGGTTCGGGCTAGGGTTAGGGTTAGGGGACGAGGACGGTTTAGGGTCCAGGTGAGGGTACGACCACGGTTTAGGGGGAGCGTACGTGTGAGGGCATGGGTTAGTGTTAGCGCACGGGTTAGGATTAGGGGACGGGTGAGGAGAAGGCTTCGGGGAAGGGTTAGGGTTAGGGTTCGTGCTAGGGTTAGGGTTAGGGGACGGGGACGGTTTAGGGTCCAGGTGAGGGTACGACAACGGTTTCGGGGGAGCGTACGTGTGTGGGCACGGGTTAGAGTTAGCGTACGGGTTAGGATTAGGGGACGGGTGAGGGGAAGGCTTCGGGGAAGGGTTAGGGTTAGGGTTCGGGCTAGGGTTAGGGTTAGGGGACGGGGACGGTTTAGGGTTCAGGTGAGGGTACGACAACGGTTTAGGTTGAGTGTACGTGTGAGGGCACGGGTTAGTGTTAGCGTACTTCTTAGGATTAGGGGACGGGTGAGGGGAAGGCTTCGGGGAAGGGTTAGGGTTAGGGTTCGGGCTAGGGTTATGGTTAGGGTACGGGGACGGTTTAGGGTGCAGGTGAGTGTATAACATCGGTTTAGGGGGAGCGTACGTGTGAGTGCACGGGTTAGTGTTAGCGTACGGGTTAGGATTAGAGGACGGGTGAAGGGAAGGCTTCGGGGAAGGGTTAGGGTTAGTGTTCGGACTAGGGTTAGGGTTAGGGGACGGGGACGGTTTAAGGTCCAGGTGAGGGTACGACAACGGTATAGGGGGAGCGTACGTGTGAGGGCACGGGTTAGTGTTAGCGTACGGGTTAATATTAGGGGACGGGTGAGGGGAAGACTTTGGGGAAGGGTTAGTGTTAGGGTTCGGGCTAGGGTTAGGTTTACGGGACGGGGATGGTTTAGGGTCCAGGTGAGCGTACGACAACGTTTTAGGGGGAGCGTACGTTTGAGGGCACGGGTTACTGTTAGCGTACGGATTCGGATTAGGGGACGGGTGAGGGGAAGGCTTCGGGGAAGGGTTAGGGTTAGGATTCGGGGTAGGGTTAGGGTTAGGGGATGGGGATGGTTTAGGGTCCAGGTGAGGGTACTACAATGGTTTAGGGGGAGCGTACGTGTCAGTGCACGGGTTAGTGTTAGCGTACGGGTTAGGATTAGGGAACAGGTGAGGGGAAGGCTTCGGGGAAGGGTTAGACTTAGGGTTCGGGCTAGGGTTAGGGTTAGGGGACGGGGACGGCTTATGGTCCAGGTGGGGGTACACCAACGGTTTAGGGGGAGCGTACGTGTGGGGGCACGGGTTAGTGTTAGCGTACGTGTTAGGATTAGGGGACGGGTGAGGGGAAGGCTTCGGGGAAGTGTTAGGGTTACGGTTCGGGCTAGGGTTAGGGTTAGGGGACGGGGACGGTTTAGGGTCCAGGTGAGGGTACGACATCGGTTTAGTGGGAGCGTACGCGTGAGGGCACGGGTTAGTCTTAGCGTACGGGTTAGGATTAGGGGACGGGTGAGGGGAAGACTTTGGGGAAGGGTTAGTGTTAGGGTTCGGGCTAGGGTTAGGGTTACGGGACGGGGATGGTTTAGGGTCCAGGTGAGGGTACGGCAACGGTTTAGGGGGAGCGTACGTGTGAGGGCACGGGTTACTGTTAGCGTACGGGTTAGGATTAGGGGACGGGTGAGGGGAAGGCTTCGGGGAAGGGTTAGGGTTAGGGTTCGGGCTAGGGTTAGGGTTAGGTGACGGGGACGGTTTAGTGTCCAGGTGAGGGTACAACAACGGTTTAGGGGGAGCGTACGTGTGAGGGCACGGGTTATTGTTAGCGTACGGGTTAGGATTAGGGGACGGGTGAGGGGAAGCCTTCGGGAAGGGTTAGGGTTAGGGTTTGGGATAGGGTTAGGGTTAGGGGACGGGGACGGTTTAGGGTCCGGGTGAGGGTACGGCAACGTTTCACGGGGAGCGTACGTGTGAGGGCAGCGGTTAGTGTTAGCGTACGGGTTAGGATTAGGGGACGGGTGAGGGGAAGGCTTCGTGGAAGGGTTAGGGTCAGGGTTAGGGCTAGGGTTAGGGTTAGGGGACGGGGACGGTTTAGGGTCCAGGTGAGGGTACGACAACGGTTTAGGGGGAGCGTACGTGTGAGGGCACGGGTTAGTGTTAGCGTACGCGTTAGGATTAGGGGACGTGTGAGGGGAAGGCTTTGGGGAAGGGTTAGGGTTAGGGTTCGGGCTAGGGTTAGGGTTACGGGACGGGGACGGTTTAGGGTCCAGGTGAGGGTACGACAATGGTTTAGGGGGAGCGTACGTGTGAGGTCACGGGTTAGTGTCAGCGTACCGGTTAGGATTAGGGGACGGTTGAGGGGAAGGCTTCGGGGAAGGGTTAGGGTTAGGGTTCGGGCTAGGGTTAGGGTTACGGGATGGAGACGGTTTAGGGTCCAGGTGAGGGTACGACAACGGTTTAGGGGAGCGTACGTGTGAGGGTACGGGTTAGTGTTAGCGTACGGGTTCGGATTAGGGGACGGGTGAGGGGAAGGCTTCTGGTAAGGGCTAGGGTTAGGGTTCGGGCTAGGGCTAGGGTTAGGGGACGGGGACGGTTTAGGGTCCAGGTGAGGGTACGACAACGGTTTAGGGGGAGCATACGTGTGAGGGCACGGGTTAGTGTTAGCGTATGGGTTAGGATTAGGGGACGGGTGAGGGGAAGGCTTTGGGGAAGTGTTAGGGTTAGGGTTCGGGCTAGGGTTAGGGTTAGGGGTCGGGGACGGTTTAGGGTCCAGGTGAGGGTACGACAACGGTTTAGGGGGCCCATAGGTGTGAGGGCATGGGTTAGTGTTAGCGTACGGTTTAGGATTTGGGGACGGGTGAGGGGAAGGTTTCGGGGAAGAGTTAGGGTTAGGTTTCGGGCTAGGTTTAGGGTTAGGGGACGGGGACGGTTTAGGGTCCAGGTGAGGGTACAACAACGGTTTAGGGGGAGCGTACACGTGAGGGCACGGGTTAGTGTTAGCGTACGGGTTAGGACTAGGGGACGGGTGAGGGGAAGGCTTCGGGGAAGGGTTAGGGTTAGGGTTTGGGCTAGGGTTAGGGTTAGGGGACGGGGACGGTTTAGGGTCCAGTTGAGGGTACGACAACTATTTAGGGGGAGCGTACGTGTGAGGGCACAGGTTAGTGTTAGCGTACGGGTTAGGATTAGGGGACGGTTGAGGGGAAGGCTTCGGGGAAGGGTTAGGGTTAGGTTTCGGGGTAGGGTTAGGGTTAGGGGATGGGGACGGTTTAGGGTCCAGGTGAGGGTACGACAACGGTTTAGGGGGAGTGTACGTGTCAGTGCACGGGTTAGTGTTAGCGTACGGGTTAGGATTAGGGAACAGGTGAGGGGAAGGCTTTGGGGAAGTGTTAGACTTAGGGTTCGGGCTAGGGATAGGGTTAGGGGACGGGGACGGCTTATGGTCCAGGTGGGGGTACGACAACGGTTTAAGGGGAGCGTACGTGTGAGGGCACGTGTTAGTGTCAGCGTACGTGTTAGGATTAGGGGACGGGTGAGGGGAAGGCTTCGGGGAAGTGTTAGGGTTAGGGTTCGGGGTAGGGTTAGGGTTAGGGGACGGGGAAGGTTTAGGGTCCAGGTGAGGGTACGACAACTGTTTAGGGGGAGCGTACGTGTGAGGGCATGTGTTAGTGTTAGTGTACGGGTTAGGATTAGGGGACGGGTGAGGGGAAGGCTTCGGGGAAGGGTTAGGGTTAGGGTTCGGGCTAGGGTTACGGCTAGCGGAAGGGGACGGTTTAGTGTCCAGGTGAGGGTACGACAACGGTTTAGGGGAGCGTACTTTTGAGGGCACCGGTTAGTGTTAGCGTACGGGTTTGGATTAGGGGACGGGTGAGGGGAAGTCTTCGGGGAAGGTTTAGGGTTAGGGTTCGGGCTAGGGTTAGGGTTAGGGCACGGGGACGGTTTAGGGTCCAGGTGAGGGTATGACAACGGTTTAGGGGGACCGTACGTGTGAGGGCACGGGTTAGGGTTAGCGTACGGGTTAGGATTAGGGGACGGGTGAGGGCAAGGCTTCGGGGAAGGGTTAGGGTTAGGGTTCGGGCTAGGGTTAGCGTTAGGTGACGGGGACGGTTTAGTGTCCAGGTGAGGGTACGACAACGGTTTAGGGGGAGCGTACGTGTGAGGGCACGGGTTATTGTTAGTGTACGGGTTAGGATTAGGGGACGGGTGAGGGGAAGGCTTCGGGGAAGGGTTAGGGTTCGTGTTCGGGCTAGGGTTAGGGTTAGGGGATGGGGACGGTTTAGGGTCCACGTGAGGGTACGACAACGGTTTAGGGGGAGCATACGTGTGAGGGCACGGGTTAGTGTTAGCGTACGAGTTAGGATTAGGAGACGGGTGAGGGGAAGGCTTTGGGGAAGTGTTACAGTTAGGGTTCGGGCTAGAGTTACGGTTACGAGACGGGGATGGTTTAGGGTCCAGGTCAGGGCACGACAACGGTTTAGGTGGAGCGTACATGTGAGGGCACGGGTTAGTGTTAGCGTACGGGTAAGGATTAGGGGACGGGTGAGGGGAAGGCTTCGGGGAAGGGTTAGGGTTAGGGTTGAGGCTAAGGTTAGGGTTAGGTGACGAGGACGGTTTAGGGTCCAGGTGAGGGTACGACAACGGTTTAGGGGGAGCGTACGTGTGAGGGCATGGGTTAGTGTTAGCGTATGGGTTAGGATTAGGGGACGGGTGAGGGGAAGGCTTCGGGGAAGGGTTAGTGTTAGGGTTCGGGCGAGGGTTAGGGTTAGGGGACGGGGACGGTTTAGGGTGCAGGTGAGGGTACGACAACGGTCTAGGGGGCGCATACGTGTGAGTGCATGGGTTAGTGTTAGCGTACGGGTTAGGATTAGGGGACGGGTGAGGGGAAGGTTTCGGTGAAGAGTTAGGGTTAGGGTTCGGGCTAGGGTTAGTGTTAGGGGACAGGGACGCTTTAGGGTCCAGGTGAGGGTACAACAACGGTTTAGGGGGAGCGTACGCATGAGGGCACGGGTTAGTGTTAGCGTATGGTTAGGACTAGGGGACGGGAGAGGGGAAGGCTTTGGGTAAGGGTTAGGGTTAGGGTTCGGGCTAGGGTTAGGGTTACGGGACGGGGATGGTTTAGGGTCCAGGTGAGGGCACGACAACGGTTTAGGGGGAGCGTACATGTGAATGCACGGGTTAGTGTTAGCGTACGGGTTAGGATTAGGGGAAGGGTGAGGGGAGTGCTTCGTGGAAGGGTTAGGGTTAGGGTTCGGGCTAGGGTTAGGTTTAGGGGACGAGGACGGTTTAGGGTCCAGGTGAGGGTACGACAACGGTTTAGGGGGAGTGTACGTGTGAGGGCATGGGTTAGTGTTAGCGTACGGGTTAGGATTAGGGGACGGGTGAGGAGAAGGCTTCGGGGAAGGGTTAGGGTTAGGGTTCGTGCTAGGGTTAGGGTTAGGGGATGGGGACGGTTTAGGGTCCAGGTGAGGGTACGACAACGGTTTCGGGGGAGCATACGTGTGTGGGCACGGGTTAGAGTTAGCGTACGGGTTAGGATTAGGGGACGGGTGAGGGGAAGGCTTCGGGTTAGGGTTAGGGTTCGGGCTAGGGTTAGGGTTAGGGGACGGGGACGGTTTAGGGTCCAGGTGAGGGTACGACAACGGTTTAGGGTGAATGTACGTGTGAGGGCATGGGTTAGTGTTAGCGTACTTGTTAGGATTAGGGGACGGGTGAGGGGAAGGCTTCGGGGAAGGGTTACGGTTAGGGTTCGGGCTAGGGTTATGGTTAGGGGACGGGGACGGTTTAGGGTCCAGTTGAGGGTTCGACAACGGTATTGGGGGAGCGTACGTGTGAGGGCACGGGTTAGTGTTAGCGTTCGGTTTGGGATTAGGGGACGGGTGAGGGGAAGGCTTTGGGGAAGGGTTAGGGTTAGGGTTCGGGCTAGGGTTAGGGTTAGGGGTCGGGGACGGTTTAGGGTCCATGTGAGGGTACGACAACGGTTTAGGGGGAGCGTACGTGTGAGGGCACGGGTTAGTGTTAGCGTACGGGTTAGGATTAGGGGACGGGTGAGGGGAAGGCTTCGGGGAAGGGTTAGGGTTAGGGTTCGTGCTAGGGTTAGGGTTAGGGGATGGGGACGGTTTAGGGTCCAGGTGAGGGCACGACAACGGTTTAGGGGAAGCGTACGTTTGAGGGCACGGGTTAGTGTTAGCGTACGGGTTAGGATTAGGGGACGGGTGAGGGGAAGGCTTCGGGGAAGGTTTAGGGTTAGGGTTCGGGCTAGGGTTAGGGTTAGGTGACGGGGACGGTTTAGGGTGCAGGTGAGGGTATGACAACGGTTTAGGGGGAGAGTACATGTGAGTGCACAGGTTAGTGTTAGCGTACGGGTTAGGATTAGAGGACGGGTGACGGGAAGGCTTCGGGGAAGGGTTAGGGTTAAGGTTCGGGCTAGGGTTAGGGTTAGGGGACGAGGACAGTTTAGGGTCCAGGTGAGGGTACGACCACGGTTTAGGGGGAGCGTACGTGTGAGGGCATGGGTTAGTGTTAGCGTACGGGTTAGGATTAGGGGACGGGTGAGGAGAAGGCTTCGGGGAAGGGTTAGGGTTAGGGTTCGTGCTAGGGTTAGGGTTAGGGGACGGGGACGGTTTAGGGTCCAGGTGAGGGTACGACAACGGTTTCGGGGGAGCGTACGTGTGTGGGCACGGGTTAGAGTTAGCGTACGGGTTAGGATTAGGGGACGGGTGAGGGGAAGGCTTCGGGGAAGGGTTAGGGTTAGGGTTCGGGCTAGGGTTAGGGTTAGGGGACTGGGACGGTTTAGGGTTCAGGTGAGGGTACGACAACGGTTTAGGTTGAGTGTACGTGTGAGGGCACGGGTTAGTGTTAGCGTACTTCTTAGGATTAGGGGACGGGTGAGGGGAAGGCTTCGGGGAAGGGTTAGGGTTAGGGTTCGGGCTAGGGTTATGGTTAGGGGACGGGGACGGTTTAGGATGCAGGTGAGGGTATGACAACGGTTTAGGGGGAGCGTACGTGTGAGTGCACGGGTTAGTGTTAGCGTACAGGTTAGGATTAAAAGACGGGTGAAGGGAAGGCTTCGGGGAAGGGTTAGGGTTAGGGTTCGGGCTAGGGTTAGGGTTAGGGGACGGGGACGGTTTAGGGTCCAGGTGAGGGTACGACAACGGTATAGGGGGAGCGTACGTGTGAGGGCACGGGTTAGTGTTAGCGTATGGGTTAGGATTAGTGGACAGTTGAGGGGAAGGCTTTGGGGAAGTGTTAGGGTTAGGGTTCGGGCTAGGGTTAGGGTTAGGGGTCGGGGACGGTTTAGGGTCCAGGTGAGGGTACGACAACGGTTTCGGGGGAGCGTACGTGTGAGGGCATGGGTTAGTGTTAGCGTACGGGTTAGAATTAGGGGACGGGTGAGGGGAAGGCTTCTGGGAAGAGTTAGCGTTAGGGTTCGCGCTAGGGTTAGGGTTAGGGGACGGGGTTGGTTTAGGGTCCAGGTGAGGGTACAACAACTGTTTAGGGAGAGCGTACGCGTTAGGGCACGGGTTAGTGTTAGCGTATGGTTAGGATTAGGGGACGGGTGAGGCGAATGCTTTGGGTAAGGGTTAGGGTTAGGGTTCGGGCTAGGGTTAGAGTTACGGGATGGGGACGGTTTAGGGTCCAGGTGAGGGTACGACAACGGTTTAGGGGGAGCGTACGTGTGAGGGCACGGGTTAGTGTTAGCGTACGGGTTAGGATTAGGGGACGGGTGAGGGGAATGCTTTGGGGAAGGTTTAGGGTTAGGGTTCGGGCTAGGGTTAGGGTTAGGGGACGGGGACGGTTTAGGTTCCAGGTGATTGTACGACAACGGTATAGGGGGAGCGTACGTGTGAGGGCACGGGTTAGTGTTAGCGTACGGGTTAGGATTAGGGGACGGGTGAGGGGAAGGCTTTGGGGAAGGGTTAGGGTTAGGGTTCGGGCTAGTGTTAGGGTTAGGTGTCGGAGACGGTTTAGGGTCCAGGTGAGGGTACGACAACGGTTTAGGGGAGCATACGTGTGAGGGCACGGGGTAGTGTTAGCGTACGGGTTAGGTTTAGGGGACGGGTGAGGGGAAGGCTTTGGGTAAGGGTTAGGGTTAGGGTTCGGGCTAGGGTTAGGGTTAGGGGACGGGGACGGTTTAGTGACCAGGTGAGGGTACGACATCGGTTTAGGGGGAGCGTACGTGTGAGGGCACGGGTTAGTGTTAGCGTACGGGTTAGGATTAGGGGACGGGTGAGGGGAAGGCTTCGGGGAAGGGTTAGGGTTAGGGTTCGGGCTAGGGTTAGGGTTACGGGACGGGGATGGTTTAGGGTCCAGGTGAGGGCACGACAACGGTTTAGGTGGAGCGTACATGTGAATGCACGGGTTAGTGTTAGCGTACGGGTTAGGATTAGGGGAAGGGTGAGGGGAGTGCTTCGTGGAAGGGTTAGGGTTAGTGTTCGGGCTAGGGTTAGGGTTAGGGGACGAGGACGGTTTACGGTCCAGGTGAGGGTACGACAAGGGTTTAGGGGGAGTGTACGTGTGAGGGCATGGGTTAGTGTTAGCGTACGGGTTAGGAATAGGGGACGGGTGAGGAGAAGGCTTCGGGGAAGGGTTAGGGTTAGGGTTCGTGCTAGGGTTAGGGTTAGGGGATGGGGACGGTTTAGGGTCCAGGTGAGGGTACGACAACGGTTTCGTGGGAGCATACGTGTGTGGGCACGGGTTAGAGTTAGCGTACGGGTTAGGATTAGGGGACGGGTGAGGGGAAGGCTTCGGGGAAGGGTTAGGGTTAGGGTTCGGGCTAGGGTTAGGGTTAGGGGACGGGGACGGTTTAGTGTCCAGGTGAGGGTACAACAACGGTTTAGGGGGAGCGTACGTGTGAGGGCACGGGTTATTGTTAGCGTACGGGTTAGGATTAGGGGACGGGTGAGGGGAAGCCTTCGGGAAGGGTTAGGGTTAGGGTTTGGGATAGGGTTAGGGTTAGGGGACGGGGACGGTTTAGGGTCCGGGTGAGGGTACGGCAACGTTTCACGGGGAGCGTACGTGTGAGGGCAGCGGTTAGTGTTAGCGTACGGGTTAGGATTAGGGGACGGGTGAGGGGAAGGCTTCGTGGAAGGGTTAGGGTCAGGGTTAGGGCTAGGGTTAGGGTTAGGGGACGGGGACGGTTTAGGGTCCAGGTGAGGGTACGACAACGGTTTAGGGGGAGCGTACGTGTGAGGGCACGGGTTAGTGTTAGCGTACGCGTTAGGATTAGGGGACGTGTGAGGGGAAGGCTTTGGGGAAGGGTTAGGGTTAGGGTTCGGGCTAGGGTTAGGGTTACGGGACGGGGACGGTTTAGGGTCCAGGTGAGGGTACGACAATGGTTTAGGGGGAGCGTACGTGTGAGGTCACGGGTTAGTGTCAGCGTACCGGTTAGGATTAGGGGACGGTTGAGGGGAAGGCTTCGGGGAAGGGTTAGGGTTAGGGTTCGGGCTAGGGTTAGGGTTACGGGATGGAGACGGTTTAGGGTCCAGGTGAGGGTACGACAACGGTTTAGGGGAGCGTACGTGTGAGGGTACGGGTTAGTGTTAGCGTACGGGTTCGGATTAGGGGACGGGTGAGGGGAAGGCTTCTGGTAAGGGTTAGGGTTAGGGTTCGGGCTAGGGCTAGGGTTAGGGGACGGGGACAGTTTAGGGTCCAGGTGAGGGTACGACAACGGTTTAGGGGGAGCATACGTGTGAGGGCACGGGTTAGTGTTAGCGTATGGGTTAGGATTAGGGGACGGGTGAGGGGAAGGCTTTGGGGAAGTGTTAGGGTTAGGGTTCGGGCTAGGGTTAGGGTTAGGGGTCGGGGACGGTTTAGGGTCCAGGTGAGGGTACGACAACGGTTTAGGGGGCCCATAGGTGTGAGGGCATGGGTTAGTGTTAGCGTACGGTTTAGGATTTGGGGACGGGTGAGGGGAAGGTTTCGGGGAAGAGTTAGGGTTAGGTTTCGGGCTAGGTTTAGGGTTAGGGGACGGGGACGGTTTAGGGTCCAGGTGAGGGTACAACAACGGTTTAGGGGGAGCGTACACGTGAGGGCACGGGTTAGTGTTAGCGTACGGGTTAGGACTAGGGGACGGGTGAGGGGAAGGCTTCGGGGAAGGGTTAGGGTTAGGGTTTGGGCTAGGGTTAGGGTTAGGGGACGGGGACGGTTTAGGGTCCAGTTGAGGGTACGACAACTATTTAGGGGGAGCGTACGTGTGAGGGCACAGGTTAGTGTTAGCGTACGGGTTAGGATTAGGGGACGGTTGAGGGGAAGGCTTCGGGGAAGGGTTAGGGTTAGGTTTCGGGGTAGGGTTAGGGTTAGGGGATGGGGACGGTTTAGGGTCCAGGTGAGGGTACGACAACGGTTTAGGGGGAGTGTACGTGTCAGTGCACGGGTTAGTGTTAGCGTACGGGTTAGGATTAGGGAACAGGTGAGGGGAAGGCTTTGGGGAAGTGTTAGACTTAGGGTTCGGGCTAGGGATAGGGTTAGGGGACGGGGACGGCTTATGGTCCAGGTGGGGGTACGACAACGGTTTAAGGGGAGCGTACGTGTGAGGGCACGTGTTAGTGTCAGCGTACGTGTTAGGATTAGGGGACGGGTGAGGGGAAGGCTTCGGGGAAGTGTTAGGGTTAGGGTTCGGGCTAGGGTTAGGGTTAGGGGACGGGGAAGGTTTAGGGTCCAGGTGAGGGTACGACAACTGTTTAGGGGGAGCGTACGTGTGAGGGCATGTGTTAGTGTTAGTGTACGGGTTAGGATTAGGGGACGGGTGAGGGGAAGGCTTCGGGGAAGGGTTAGGGTTAGGGTTCGGGCTAGGGTTACGGCTAGCGGAAGGGGACGGTTTAGTGTCCAGGTGAGGGTACGACAACGGTTTAGGGGAGCGTACTTTTGAGGGCACCGGTTAGTGTTAGCGTACGGGTTTGGATTAGGGGACGGGTGAGGGGAAGTCTTCGGGGAAGGTTTAGGGTTAGGGTTCGGGCTAGGGTTAGGGTTAGGGCACGGGGACGGTTTAGGGTCCAGGTGAGGGTATGACAACGGTTTAGGGGGACCGTACGTGTGAGGGCACGGGTTAGGGTTAGCGTACGGGTTAGGATTAGGGGACGGGTGAGGGCAAGGCTTCGGGGAAGGGTTAGGGTTAGGGTTCGGGCTAGGGTTAGCGTTAGGTGACGGGGACGGTTTAGTGTCCAGGTGAGGGTACGACAACGGTTTAGGGGGAGCGTACGTGTGAGGGCACGGGTTATTGTTAGTGTACGGGTTAGGATTAGGGGACGGGTGAGGGGAAGGCTTCGGGGAAGGGTTAGGGTTCGTGTTCGGGCTAGGGTTAGGGTTAGGGGATGGGGACGGTTTAGGGTCCACGTGAGGGTACGACAACGGTTTAGGGGGAGCATACGTGTGAGGGCACGGGTTAGTGTTAGCGTACGAGTTAGGATTAGGAGACGGGTGAGGGGAAGGCTTTGGGGAAGTGTTACAGTTAGGGTTCGGGCTAGAGTTAGGGTTACGAGACGGGGATGGTTTAGGGTCCAGGTCAGGGCACGACAACGGTTTAGGTGGAGCGTACATGTGAGGGCACGGGTTAGTGTTAGCGTACGGGTAAGGATTAGGGGACGGGTGAGGGGAAGGCTTCGGGGAAGGGTTAGGGTTAGGGTTGAGGCTAAGGTTAGGGTTAGGTGACGAGGACGGTTTAGGGTCCAGGTGAGGGTACGACAACGGTTTAGGGGGAGCGTACGTGTGAGGGCATGGGTTAGTGTTAGCGTATGGGTTAGGATTAGGGGACGGGTGAGGGGAAGGCTTCGGGGAAGGGTTAGTGTTAGGGTTCGGGCGAGGGTTAGGGTTAGGGGACGGGGACGGTTTAGGGTGCAGGTGAGGGTACGACAACGGTCTAGGGGGCGCATACGTGTGAGTGCATGGGTTAGTGTTAGCGTACGGGTTAGGATTAGGGGACGGGTGAGGGGAAGGTTTCGGTGAAGAGTTAGGGTTAGGGTTCGGGCTAGGGTTAGTGTTAGGGGACAGGGACGCTTTAGGGTCCAGGTGAGGGTACAACAACGGTTTAGGGGGAGCGTACGCGTGAGGGCACGGGTTAGTGTTAGCGTATGGTTAGGACTAGGGGACGGGAGAGGGGAAGGCTTTGGGTAAGGGTTAGGGTTAGGGTTCGGGCTAGGGTTAGGGTTACGGGACGGGGATGGTTTAGGGTCCAGGTGAGGGCACGACAACGGTTTAGGGGGAGCGTACATGTGAATGCACGGGTTAGTGTTAGCGTACGGGTTAGGATTAGGGGAAGGGTGAGGGGAGTGCTTCGTGGAAGGGTTAGGGTTAGGGTTCGGGCTAGGGTTAGGTTTAGGGGACGAGGACGGTTTAGGGTCCAGGTGAGGGTACGACAACGGTTTAGGGGGAGTGTACGTGTGAGGGCATGGGTTAGTGTTAGCGTACGGGTTAGGATTAGGGGACGGGTGAGGAGAAGGCTTCGGGGAAGGGTTAGGGTTAGGGTTCGTGCTAGGGTTAGGGTTAGGGGATGGGGACGGTTTAGGGTCCAGGTGAGGGTACGACAACGGTTTCGGGGGAGCATACGTGTGTGGGCACGGGTTAGAGTTAGCGTACGGGTTAGGATTAGGGGACGGGTGAGGGGAAGGCTTCGGGTTAGGGTTAGGGTTCGGGCTAGGGTTAGGGTTAGGGGTCGGGGACGGTTTAGGGTCCATGTGAGGGTACGACAACGGTTTAGGGGGAGCGTACGTGTGAGGGCACGGGTTAGTGTTAGCGTACGGGTTAGGATTAGGGGACGGGTGAGGGGAAGGCTTCGGGGAAGGGTTAGGGTTAGGGTTCGTGCTAGGGTTAGGGTTAGGGGATGGGGACGGTTTAGGGTCCAGGTGAGGGCACGACAACGGTTTAGGGGAAGCGTACGTTTGAGGGCACGGGTTAGTGTTAGCGTACGGGTTAGGATTAGGGGACGGGTGAGGGGAAGGCTTCGGGGAAGGTTTAGGGTTAGGGTTCGGGCTAGGGTTAGGGTTAGGTGACGGGGACGGTTTAGGGTGCAGGTGAGGGTATGACAACGGTTTAGGGGGAGAGTACATGTGAGTGCACAGGTTAGTGTTAGCGTACGGGTTAGGATTAGAGGACGGGTGACGGGAAGGCTTCGGGGAAGGGTTAGGGTTAAGGTTCGGGCTAGGGTTAGGGTTAGGGGACGAGGACAGTTTAGGGTCCAGGTGAGGGTACGACCACGGTTTAGGGGGAGCGTACGTGTGAGGGCATGGGTTAGTGTTAGCGTACGGGTTAGGATTAGGGGACGGGTGAGGAGAAGGCTTCGGGGAAGGGTTAGGGTTAGGGTTCGTGCTAGGGTTAGGGTTAGGGGACGGGGACGGTTTAGGGTCCAGGTGAGGGTACGACAACGGTTTCGGGGGAGCGTACGTGTGTGGGCACGGGTTAGAGTTAGCGTACGGGTTAGGATTAGGGGACGGGTGAGGGGAAGGCTTCGGGGAAGGGTTAGGGTTAGGGTTCGGGCTAGGGTTAGGGTTAGGGGACTGGGACGGTTTAGGGTTCAGGTGAGGGTACGACAACGGTTTAGGTTGAGTGTACGTGTGAGGGCACGGGTTAGTGTTAGCGTACTTCTTAGGATTAGGGGACGGGTGAGGGGAAGGCTTCGGGGAAGGGTTAGGGTTAGGGTTCGGGCTAGGGTTATGGTTAGGGGACGGGGACGGTTTAGGATGCAGGTGAGGGTATGACAACGGTTTAGGGGGAGCGTACGTGTGAGTGCACGGGTTAGTGTTAGCGTACAGGTTAGGATTAAAAGACGGGTGAAGGGAAGGCTTCGGGGAAGGGTTAGGGTTAGGGTTCGGGCTAGGGTTAGGGTTAGGGGACGGGGACGGTTTAGGGTCCAGGTGAGGGTACGACAACGGTATAGGGGGAGCGTACGTGTGAGGGCACGGGTTAGTGTTAGCGTATGGGTTAGGATTAGTGGACAGTTGAGGGGAAGGCTTTGGGGAAGTGTTAGGGTTAGGGTTCGGGCTAGGGTTAGGGTTAGGGGTCGGGGACGGTTTAGGGTCCAGGTGAGGGTACGACAACGGTTTCGGGGGAGCGTACGTGTGAGGGCATGGGTTAGTGTTAGCGTACGGGTTAGAATTAGGGGACGGGTGAGGGGAAGGCTTCTGGGAAGAGTTAGCGTTAGGGTTCGCGCTAGGGTTAGGGTTAGGGGACGGGGTTGGTTTAGGGTCCAGGTGAGGGTACAACAACTGTTTAGGGAGAGCGTACGCGTTAGGGCACGGGTTAGTGTTAGCGTATGGTTAGGATTAGGGGACGGGTGAGGCGAATGCTTTGGGTAAGGGTTAGGGTTAGGGTTCGGGCTAGGGTTAGAGTTACGGGATGGGGACGGTTTAGGGTCCAGGTGAGGGTACGACAACGGTTTAGGGGGAGCGTACGTGTGAGGGCACGGGTTAGTGTTAGCGTACGGGTTAGGATTAGGGGACGGGTGAGGGGAATGCTTTGGGGAAGGTTTAGGGTTAGGGTTCGGGCTAGGGTTAGGGTTAGGGGACGGGGACGGTTTAGGTTCCAGGTGATTGTACGACAACGGTATAGGGGGAGCGTACGTGTGAGAGCACGGGTTAGTGTTAGCGTACGGGTTAGGATTAGGGGACGGGTGAGGGGAAGGCTTTGGGGAAGGGTTAGGGTTAGGGTTCGGGCTAGTGTTAGGGTTAGGTGTCGGAGACGGTTTAGGGTCCAGGTGAGGGTACGACAACGGTTTAGGGGAGCATACGTGTGAGGGCACGGGGTAGTGTTAGCGTACGGGTTAGGTTTAGGGGACGGGTGAGGGGAAGGTTTCGGTGAAGAGTTAGGGTTAGGGTTCGGGCTAGGGTTAGGGTTAGGGGACGGGGACGCTTTAGGGTCCAGGTGAGGGTACAACAACGGTTTAGGGGGAGCGTACGCGTGAGGGCACTGGTTAGTGTTAGCGTATGGTTAGGACTAGGGGACGGGTGAGGGGAAGGCTTTGGGTAAGGGTTAGGGTTAGGGTTCGGGCTAGGGTTAGGGTTAGGGGACGGGGACGGTTTAGTGACCAGGTGAGGGTACGACATCGGTTTAGGGGGAGCGTACGTGTGAGGGCACGGGTTAGTGTTAGCGTACGGGTTAGGATTAGGGGACGGGTGAGGGGAAGGCTTCGGGGAAGGGTTAGGGTTAGGGTTCGGGCTAGGGTTAGGGTTACGGGACGGGGATGGTTTAGGGTCCAGGTGAGGGCACGACAACGGTTTAGGTGGAGCGTACATGTGAATGCACGGGTTAGTGTTAGCGTACGGGTTAGGATTAGGGGAAGGGTGAGGGGAGTGCTTCGTGGAAGGGTTAGGGTTAGTGTTCGGGCTAGGGTTAGGGTTAGGGGACGAGGACGGTTTAGGGTCCAGGTGAGGGTACGACAAGGGTTTAGGGGGAGTGTACGTGTGAGGGCATGGGTTAGTGTTAGCGTACGGGTTAGGAATAGGGGACGGGTGAGGAGAAGGCTTCGGGGAAGGGTTAGGGTTAGGGTTCGTGCTAGGGTTAGGGTTAGGGGATGGGGACGGTTTAGGGTCCAGGTGAGGGTACGACAACGGTTTCGTGGGAGCATACGTGTGTGGGCACGGGTTAGAGTTAGCGTACGGGTTAGGATTAGGGGACGGGTGAGGGGAAGGCTTCGGGGAAGGGTTAGGGTTAGGGTTCGGGCTAGGGTTAGGGTTAGGGGACGGGGACGGTTTAGGGTCCAGGTGAGGGTACGACAGCGGTTTAGGGTGAGTGTACGTGTGAGGGCATGGGTTAGTGTTAGCGTACTTGTTAGGATTAGGGGACGGGTGAGGGGAAGGCTTCGGGGAAGGGTTAGGGTTAGGGTTCGGGCTAGGGTTATGGTTAGGGGACGGGGACTGTTTAGGGTCCAGGTGGGGGTACGACAACGGTATAGGGGGAGCGTACGTGTGAGGGCACGGGTTAGTGTTAGCGTTCGGGTTGGGATTAGGGGACGGGTGAGGGGAAGGCTTTGGGGAAGGGTTAGGGTTAGGGTTCGGGCTAGGGTTAGGGTTAGGGGTCGGGGACGGTTTAGGGTCCATGTGAGGGTACGACAACGGTTTAGGGGGAGCGTACGTGTGAGGGCACGGGTTAGTGTTAGCGTACGGGTTAGGATTAGGGGACGGGTGAGGGGAAGGCTTCGGGGAAGGGTTAGGGTTAGGGTTCGTGCTAGGGTTAGGGTTAGGGGATGGGGACGGTTTAGGGTCCAGGTGAGGGCACGACAACGGTTTAGGGGAAGCGTACGTTTGAGGGCACGGGTTAGTGTTAGCGTACGGGTTAGGATTAGGGGACGGGTGAGGGGAAGGCTTCGGGGAAGGTTTAGGGTTAGGGTTCGGGCTAGGGTTAGGGTTAGGGGACGGGGACTGTTTACAGTGCAGGTGAGGGTATGACAACCGTTTAGGGGGAGCGTACATGTGAGTGCACAGGTTAGTGTTAGCGTACGGGTTAGGATTAGAGGACGGGTGAGGGGAAGGCTTCGGGGAAGGGTTAGGGTTAAGGTTCGGGCTAGGGTTAGGTTTAGGGGAGGAGGACGGTTTAGGGTCCAGGTGAGGGTACGACCACGGTTTAGGGGGAGCGTACGTGTGAGGGCATGGGTTAGTGTTAGCGCACGGGTTAGGATTAGGGGACGGGTGAGGAGAAGGCTTCGGGGAAGGGTTAGGGTTAGGGTTCGTGCTAGGGTTAGGGTTAGGGGACGGGGACGGTTTAGGGTCCAGGTGAGGGTACGACAACGGTTTCGGGGGAGCGTACGTGTGTCGGCACGGGTTAGAATTAGCGTACGGGTTAGGATTAGGGGACGGGTGAGGGGAAGGCTTCGGGGAAGGGTTAGGGTTAGGGTTCGGGCTAGGGTTAGGGTTAGGGGACGGGGACGGTTTAGGGTTCAGGTGAGGGTACGACAACGGTTTAGGTTGAGTGTACGTGTGAGGGCACGGGTTAGTGTTAGCGTAATTCTTAGGATTAGGGGACGGGTGAGGGGAAGGCTTCGGGGAAGGGTTAGGGTTAGGGTTCGGGCTAGGGTTATGGTTAGGGTACGGGGACGGTTTAGGGTGCAGGTGAGTGTATGACATCGGTTTAGGGGGAGCGTACGTGTGAGTGCACGGGTTAGTGTTAGCGTACGGGTCAGGATTAGAGGACGGGTGAAGGGAAGGCTTCGGGGAAGGGTTAGGGTTAGTGTTCGGGCTAGGGTTAGGGTTAGGGGACGGGGACGGTTTAGGGTCCAGGTGAGGGTACGACAACGGTATAGGGGGAGCGTACGTGTGAGGGCACGGGTTAGTGTTAGCGTACGGGTTAATATTAGGGGACGGGTGAGGGGAAGACTTTGGGGAAGGGTTAGTGTTAGGGTTCGGGCTAGGGTTAGGTTTACGGGACGGGGATGGTTTAGGGTCCAGGTGAGCGTACGACAACGGTTTATGGGGAGCGTACGTTTGAGGGCACGGGTTACTGTTAGCGTACGGATTCGGATTAGGGGACGGGTGAGGGGAAGGCTTCGGGGAAGGGTTAGGGTTAGGGTTCGGGGTAGGGTTAGGGTTAGGGGATGGGGATGGTTTAGGGTCTAGGTGAGGGTACGACAATGGTTTAGGGGGAGCGTAGGTGTCAGTGCACGGGTTAGTGTTAGCGTACGGGTTAGGATTAGGGAACAGGTGAGGGGAAGGCTTCGGGGAAGGGCTAGACTTAGGGTTCGGGCTAGGGTTAGGGTTAGGGGACGGGGACGGCTTATGGTCCAGGTGGGGGTACACCAACGGTTTAGGGGGAGCGTACGTGTGAGGGCACGGGTTAGTGTTAGCGTACGTGTTAGGATTAGGGGACGGGTGAGGGGAAGGCTTCGGGGAAGTGTTAGGGTTACGGTTCGGGCTAGGGTTAGGGTTAGGGGACGGGGACGGTTTAGGGTCCAGGTGAGGGTACGACATCGGTTTAGTGGGAGCGTACGCGTGAGGGCACGGGTTAGTCTTAGCGTACGGGTTAGGATTAGGGGAAGGGTGAGGGGAAGACTTTGGGAAGGGTTAGTGTTAGGGTTCGGGCTAGGGTTAGGGTTACGGGACGGGGATGGTTTAGGGTCCAGGTGAGGGTACGGCAACGGTTTAGGGGGAGCGTACGTGTGAGGGCACGGGTTACTGTTAGCGTACGGGTTAGGATTAGGGGACGGGTGAGGGGAAGGCTTCGGGGAAGGGTTAGGGTTAGTGTTCGGGCTAGGGTTAGGGTTAGGTGACGGGGACGGTTTAGTGTCCAGGTGAGGGTACAACAACGGTTTAGGGGGAGCGTACGTGTGAGGGCACGGGTTATTGTTAGCGTACGGGTTAGGATTAGGGGACGGGTGAGGGGAAGCCTTCGGGAAGGGTTAGGGTTAGGGTTTGGGCTAGGGTTAGGGTTAGGGGACGGGGACGGTTTAGGGTCCGGGTGAGGGTACGGCAACGTTTCACGGGGAGCGTACGTGTGAGGGCAGCGGTTAGTGTTAGCGTACGGGTTAGGATTAGGGGACGGGTGAGGGGAAGGCTTCGTGGAAGGGTTAGGGTCAGGGTTAGGGCTAGGGTTAGGGTTAGGGGACGGGGATGGTTTAGGGTCCAGGTGAGGGTACGATAACGGTTCAGGGGGAGCGTACGTGTGAGGGCACGGGTTAGTGTTAGCGTACGCGTTAGGATTAGGGGACGTGTGAGGGGAAGGCTTTGGGGAAGGGTTAGGGTTAGGGTTCGGGCTAGGGTTAGGGTTACGGGACGGGGACGGTTTAGGGTCCAGGTGAGGGTACGACAATGGTTTAGGGGGAGCGTACGTGTGAGGTCACGGGTTAGTGTCAGCGTACCGGTTAGGATTAGGGGACGGTTGAGGGGAAGGCTTCGGGGAAGGGTTAGGGTTAGGGTTCGGGCTAGGGTTAGGGTTACGGGATGGAGACGGTTTAGGATCCAGGTGAGGGTACGACAACGGTTTAGGGGAGCGTACGTGTGAGGGTACGGGTTAGTGTTAGCGTACGGGTTCGGGTTAGGGGACGGGTGAGGGGAAGGCTTCGGTTAAGGGCTAGGGTTAGGGTTCGGGCTAGGGTTAGGGTTAGGGGACTGGGACGGTTTAGGGTCCAGGTGAGGGTACGACAACGGTTTAGGGGAGCGTACGTGTGAGGGTATGGATGTTAGCGTACGGGTTCGGATTAGGGAACAGGTGAGGGGAAGGCTTTGGGGAAGTGTTAGACTTAGGGTTCGGGCTAGGGATAGGGTTAGGGGACGGGGAAGGTTTAGGGTCCAGGTGAGGGTACGACAATGGTTTAGCGGGAGCGTACGTGTGAGGGCATGGGTTAGTGTTAGCGTACGTGTTAGGATTAGGGGACGGGTGAGGGGAAGGCTTCTTGGAAGGGTTAGAGTTAGGGTTCGGGGTAGGGTTAGGTTTAGGCGACGGGGACGGTTTAGGGTCCAGGTGAGGGTACGACAACGGTTTAGGAGGAGCGTACGTGTGAGGGCACGGGTTAGTGTTAGCGTACGGGGTAGGATTAGGGGACGGATGAGGGGAAGGGTTCGGGGAAGGGTTAGGTTTAGGGTTCGGGCTAGGGTTAGGGTTAGGGGACGGGGACGGTTTAGGGTCCAGTTGAGGGTACGACAACGGTTTCGGGGGAGCGTACCTGTGTGGGCACAGGTTAGAGTTAGCGTACGGTTTAGGATTAGGGGACGGGTGAGGGGAAGCCTACGGGGAAGGGTTAGGGTTAGGGTTCGGATAGGTTTAGGGTTAGGGGACGGGGAAGCTTTAGGGTCCAGGTGAGGGTATTACAACGGTTTAGGGTGAGCGTACGTGTGAGGGCACGGGTTAGTGTTAGCGTACAGGTTAGGATTATGGGACGGGTGAGGGGAAGGTTTCGGGGAAGTTTTAATGTTAGGGTTCGGGCTAGGGTTAGGGTTAGGGGACGGGGACGGTTTAGGGTCTAGGTGAGTGTACGACAACGGTTTAGGGGGAGCGTACGTGTGAGGGCACGGGTTAGTGTTAGTGTAAGGGTTAGGATTATGGGTGGGTGAGGGGAAGGCTTCGGGGAGGAGTTAGGGTTAGGGTTTGGGCTAGGGTTAGGGTTAGGCGACGGGGACGGTTTAGGGTCCAGGTGAGGGTACGACAACGGTTTAGGGGGAGCATGCGCGTGAGGGCACGGGTTAGTGTTAGCGTATGGTTAGGATTAGGGGACGGGTGAGGGGAAGGCTTTGGGGAAGGGGAAGGGTTAGGGTTCGGGCTAGGGTTAGGGTTAGGGGAAGGGGACAGTTTAGGGTCCAGGTGAGTGTACGAAAACGGTTTAGGGGGAGTGTACGTGTGAGGGCACGGGTTAGTGTTAGCGTACGGGTTAGGATTAGGGGACGGGTGAAGGGAAGGCTTCGGGGAAGGGTTAGGGTTAGGGTTCGGGCTAGGGTTAGTTTTACGGGACGGGGACGGTTTAGGGTCCAGGTGAGGGTACGACAACGGTTTAGGGTGAGCGTACGTCTGAGGGCACCGGTTAGTGTTAGCGTACGGGTTAGGATTAGGGGACGGGTGGGGGAAGGCTTTGGGGAAGGGTTAGGGTTAGGGTTCGGGCTAGGGTTAGGATTAGGGGATGGGGACGTTTTAGGGTCCAGGTGAGGGTACGACAACGGTTTAGGGGGAGCGTACGTGTGAGGGCAAGGGTTAGTGTTAGCGTACGGGTTAGGTTTAGGGGACGGGTGAGAGGAAGGCTTCGGGGAAGGGTTAGGGTTAGGGTTCGGGCTAGGGTTTGGGTTAGGGGACGGGGACGGTTTAGGGTCCAGGTGAGGGTACGACAACTGTTTAGGGGGAGCGTACGTGTGAGGGCAACGGTTAGTGTTAGCGTACGGGTTAGGATTAGGGGAGGGGTGAGGGGAAGCCTTCGGGGAAGGGTTAGGGCTAGGGTTCGGGCTAGGGTTAGGGTTAGGGGACGGGGACGGTTTAGGGTCCAGGTGAGGGTACGACAACGGTATAGGGGGAGCGTACGTGTGAGGGCACGGGTTAGTGTTAGCGTATGGTTAGGATTAGGGGACGGGTGATGGGAAGGCTTTGGGGAAGGGTTACGGTTAGGGTTCGGGCTAGGGTTAGGGTTAGGGGAAGGGGACAGTTTAGGGTCCAGGTGAGGGTACGACAACGGTTGAGGGGGAGCCTACGTGTGAGGGCACGGGTTAGTGTTAGCGTACAGGTTAGGATTAGGGGACAGGTGAAGGGAAGGCTTCGGGGAAGGGTTAGGGTTACGGTTCGGGCTAGGGTTAGTGTTACGGGACGGGGACGGTTTAGGGTCAAGGTGAGGGTACGACAACGGTTTAGGGTGAGCGTACGTGTGAGGGCACCGGTTAGTGTTAGCGTACGGGTTAGGATTAGGGGACGGGTGAGGTGAAGGTTTCGGGGAAGGGTTAGGGTTAGGGTTCGGGCTAGGGTTAGGTTTAGGGGACGGGGACGGTTTAGGGTCCAGGTGAGGGTACGACAACGGTTTCGGGGGAGCGTACGTGTGAGGGCACGGGTTAGTGTTAGCGTACGGGTTAGGATTAGGGGACGGGTGAGGGGAAGACTTCGGGGAAGTGTTAGGGTTAGGGTTCGGGCTAGGGTTAGGGTTAGGGGACGGGGACCGTTTAGGGTCCAGGTGAGGGTACGACAACGCTTTAGGGTGAGCGTACATGTGAGGGCACGGGTTAGTGTTAGCGTACGGCTTAGGATTAGGGGACGGGTGAGGGGAAGGCTTCGGGGAAATATTAAGGTTAGGGTTCGGGCTAGGCTTAGGGTTAGGGGATGGGGACGGTGTAGGGTCCAGGTGAGGGTACGAGAACGGTATATGAGTAGCGTACATGTGAGGGCACGGGTTAGTGTTAGCGTAAGGGTTAGGATTAGGGGACGGGTGAGGGGAAGCCTTCGGGGAAGGGTTAGGGTTAGGGTTTGGACTAGGGTTAGGTTTCGGGGACGGGGACGGTTTAGAGTCCAGGTGAGTGTACGACAACGGTTTAGGGGGAGCGTACATGTGAGGGCACGGGTTAGTGTTAGCGTACGGGTTGGGATTATGGGACGGGTGAGGGGAAGGCTTCGGGGAAGTGTTAGGGTTAGGGTTCGGGCTAGGGTTAGGGTTAGGGGACGGGGACGGTTTAGGGTCCAGGTGAGGGTACGACAACGGTATAGGGGGAGCGTACGTGTGAGGGCACGGGTTAGTGTTAGCGTACGGTTTAGGATTAGGGGACGGGTGAGGGGAAGGCTTTGGGGAAGGGTTAGGGTTAGGGTTCGGGCTAGGGTTAGGGTTAGGGGTGGGGTACGGTTTAGGCTCCAGGTGAGTGTACGACAACGGTTTAGGGGGAGCGTACGTGTGACGGCACATGTTAGTGTTAGCGTACGGCTTTGGATTAGGGGACGGGTGAGGGGAAGGCTTCCGGGAAGGGTTAGGGTTAGGGTTCGGGATAGGGTTAGGGTTAGGGGACGGTTTAGGGTCCAGATGAGGGTACGACAACGTTTTTGGGGGAGCGTACATGTGAGGGCACGGGTTAGTGTTAGCGTACGGGTTAGGATTAGGGGACGGGTGAGTTGAAGGCTTTGGGGAAGGGTTAGGTTTAGGGTTCAGGCTAGGTTTAGGGTTAGGGGTCGGGGATGGTTTAGGGTCCAGGTTAGGGTACGACAGTGGTTTAGGAGGAGCGTACGTGTGAGGGCACGGGTTAGTGTTAGCGTACGGGTTAGGATTAGGGGACGGGAGAGGGGAAGGCTTTGGGGAAGGGTTAGGGTTGGGTTTGGGCTAGGGTTAGGGTTAGGGGACGGGGCCGGTTTAGGGTCCAGGTGAGGGTACGACAACGGTTTAGGGGGAGCGTACGTGTGAGGGCATGGGTTAGTGTTAGCGTTCGGATTCTGATTAGAGGATGGGTGAGGCGAAAGCTTCGGGGAAGGGTTAGGGTTAGGGTTCGGGCTAGGGTTAGGGTTAGGGGATGGGGACGGTTTAGGGTCCAGGTGAGGGTACGATAACGGTTTAGGGGGAGCGTACGTGTGAGGGCATGGCTTACTGTTAGCGTCCGGGTTAGGATTAGGGGACGTGTGAGGGGAAGGTTTCGGGGAAGCGTTAGGGTTGGGGTTCGGGCTAGGGTTAGGGTTAGGGGACGGGGACGGTTTAGGGTCCAGGTGAGGGTACGACAACGGTTTAGGTGGAGCGTACGTGTGAGGGCACGGGTTAGTGTTAGCGTAGAGGTTAGGATTAGGAGGAGGGTGAAGGGAAGGCTTCGGGGAAGGGTTACGGTTAGGATTCGGGCTAGGGTTAGTGTTAGGGGATGGGGAAGGTTTAGGGTCCAGGTGAGGGTACGACAATGGTTTATGGGGAGCGTACGTGTGAGGGCATGGGTTACTGTTAGCATACGGGTTAGGATTAGGGGACGGGTGAGGGGAAGCCTTCGTGGAGGGGTTAGGGTTAGGGTTAGGGCTAGGGTTAGGGTTGGGGGACGGGGACGGTTTAGGGTCCATGTGAGGGTACGACAACGGTTTAGGGGTAGCGTACGTGTGAGGGCACGGGTTAGTGTTAGCGTACGGGTTAGGATTAGGGGACGGGTGAGGGGAAGGCTTCGGGGAAGGGTAAGGTTTGGGTTTGGGCTAGGGTTAGGGTTAGGGGACGGGGACGGTTTAGGGTCCATGTGAAGGTACGACAACGGTTTAGGGGTAGCGTACGTGTGAGGGTATGGGTTAGTGTTAGCGTACGGATTCTGATTAGAGGACGGGTGAGGCGAAAGCTTCGGGGAAGTGTTAGGGTTAGGGTTCGGGCTAGGGTTAGGGTTAGGGGACGGGGACGGTTTAGGTTCCAGGTGAGGGTACGACAACGGTTTAGGGGGAGCGTACATATGAGGGCATGGGTTAGTGGTAGCGTACGCGTAAGGATTAGGGGACGGGTGAGGAGAAGGCGTCGGGGAAGGGTTAGGGTTACGGGACGGGGATGGTTTAGGGTCCAGGTGAGTGTACGACAACGGTTTAGGGGCAGCATACATATGAGGGCACGGGTTAGTGTTAGCGTACGCGTAAGGATTAGGGGACGGGTGAGGGGAAGGTTTCGGGGAAGGGTTAGGGTTAGGGTTCGGGCTAGGGTTAGTGTTAGGGGACGGGGACGGTTTAGGGTCCAGGTGAGGGTACGACTACAGTTTAGGGGGAGCGTACGTGTGAGGGCACAGCTTAGTGTTAGCGTATGGGTTAGGATTAGGGGACGGGTGAGGGGAAGGCTTTGGGGAAGGGTTAGGCTTAGGGTTCGGGCTAGGGTTAGGGTTAGTGGATGGGGACGGTTTAGGGTCCAGGTGAGGGGACAACAACGGTTTACGGGGAGCGTACAAGTGAGGGCACAGGTTAGTGTTAGCGTACGGGTTAGGATTAGGGGACGGGTGAGGGGAAGGCTTCGGGGAAGTGTTAGGGTTAGGGTTCGGGCTAGAGTTAGGGTTAGGGGACGGGGACGGTTTAGGGTCCAGGTGAAGGTACGACAATGGTTTAAGGGGAGCGTACGTGTGAGGGCATGGGTTAGTGTTAGCGTACGGGTTAGGATTCGGGGACGGGTGAGAGGAAGGCTTCGGGGAAGGGTTAGGGTTAGGGTTCGGGCTAGGGTTAGGGTCAGGGGACGGTTTAGGGTCCAGGTGAGGGTACGACAACGTTTTAGGGGGAGCGTACATGTGCAGGTACGAGTTAGTGTTAGCGTACGGCTTAGGATTAGGGGACGGGTGAGGGGAAGGCTTCGGGGAATGGTTAGGGTTAGGGTTCGGGCTAGGGTTAGGGTTAGGGGACGGGGACGGTTTAGGTTCCACGTGAGAGTACGACAACGGTTTAGGGGGAGCGTACGTGTGAGGGCACGGGTTAGTGTTAGCGTACGGGTTAGGGTTAGGGGACAGGTTAGTTTAAGGCTTCTGGGAAGTGTTAGGGTTAGGGTTCGGGCTAGGGTTAGGGTTAGGGGACGGGGACTGTTAAGGGTCCAGGTGAGGGTACAACAACGGTTTAGGGTGAGCGTACATGTGAGGGCACGGGTTAGTGTCAGCGTACGGGTTAGGTTTAGGGGATGGGTGAGGGGAAGGCTTCGGGGAAGTGTTAGGGTTAGGGTTCGGGCTAGGGTTAGGGTTAGGGGATGGGGACGGTTTAGGGGCCAGGTGAGGGTATGACAACGGTTTCGGCTAGCATACGTGTGAGGGCACGGGTTAGTGTTAGCGTATGGGTTAGGACTAGGGGACGGGTGAGGGGAAGGCTTTGGGGAAGGGTTAGGGTTAGGGTTCGGGCTAGGGTCAGGGTTAGGGGACGGGGATGGTTTAGGGTCCAGGTGAGGGTACGACAACGGTTTAGGGGGAGAGTACGTGTGAGAGCACAGGTTAGTGTTAGCGTACGGGTTAGGATTAGGGGACGGGTGAGGGGAAGGCTTTGGGGAAGGGTTAGTGTTAGTGTTCGGGCTAGGGTTAGAGTTACAGGACGGGGACGGTTTAGGGTCCAGGTGAGGGTACGACAACGGTTTATGGGGACCGTACGTGTGAGGGCACGGGTTAGTGTTAGTGTACGGGTTAGGATTAGGGGACGGGTGAGGTGAAGGCTTTGGGGAAGGGTTAGGGTCATGCTTCGGGCTAGGGTTAGGGTTAGGGGACGGGGACGGTTTAGTGTCCAGGTGAGGGTATGAAAACCGTTTAGGGGGAGCGTACCTGTGAGGTCACGGGTTAGTGTTAGCATACGGGTTAGCATTAGGGGAAGGGTGCGGGGAAGGCTTCGGGGAAGGGTTAGGGTTAGGGTACGGGCTAGGGTTAGGGTTAGGGGATGGGGACGGTTTAGGGTCCCGGTGAGTGTACGACAATGATTTAGGGGGAGCGTACGTGTGAGGGCAAGGGTCAGTGTTAGCATACGGGTTAGGATTAGGGAACGGGTGAGGGGAAGGTTTCGGGGAAGTGTTAGGTTTAGGGTTCGGGCTAGGGTTACGGTTAGAGGACTGGGACGGTTTAGGGTCCAGGTGAGGGTACGCAACGGTTTCGGGGGAGCGTTCGTGTGTGGGCATGGGTTACAGTTAGCTTACGTGTTAGGATTAGGGGACTGGTGAGGGGAAGGCTTCGGGGAAGTGTTAGGGTTAGGGTTCGGGCCAGGGTTAGGGTTAGGGGTCGGGGACGGTTTAGGGTCCAGGTGAGGGTACGACAACGGTTTAGGGGGAGCGTACGTGTGAGGGCACGAGTTAGTGTTAGCCTATGGGTTAGGATTAGGGGACGGGTGAGGGGAAGGCTTCGGGGAAGGGTTAGGGTTAGGGTTCGGGCTAGGGTTAGGCCTGGGGACGGGGACGGTTTAGGGTCCAGGTGAGGGTACGACAACGGTTTAGGGGGAGCGTACATGTGAGGGTACGAGTCAGTGTTAGCGTACGGCTTAGGATTAGGGGACGGGTGAGGGGAAGGCTTCAGGGAAGGGTTAGCGTTAGGGTTCGGGCTAGGGTTAGGGATAGGGGACGGGGACGGTTTGGGGTCCAGGTGAGGGTACGACAGCGGTTTGGGGGAGCCTATATGTGAGGGCATGGGTTAGTGTTAGCGTAAGGTTTAGGATTAGGGGACGGGCGAGGGGAAGGCTTCGGGGAAGGGTTAGGTTTAGGGTTCGGGCTAGGGTTAGGGTTAGGGGACGGGGACGGTTTAGGGTCCAGGTGAGGGTACGACAACGGTTTAGGGGGAGCGTACGTGTGAGGGCATGGGTTAGTGTTAGCGTACGGGTTAGGATTAGGGGACGGGTGAGGGGAAGGCTTCTGGGAAGTGTTAGGGTTAGGGTTCTGGCTAGGGTTAGGGTTAGGGGACGGGGACTGTTAAGGGTCCAGGTGAGGGTACAACAACGGTTTACGGTGAGGGTACATGTGAGGGCACGGGTTAGTGTTAGCGTATGCGTTAGGATTAGCGGACGGGTGAGGGGAAGGCTTCGCGGAAGAATTAGGGTTAGGAATCGGGCTAGGGTTATTTTTAGGGAACGGGGACTGTTTAGGGTCCAGGTGAGAGTGCGACAACGGTTTAGGGGGAGCGTACATGTGAGGGCATGCATTAGTGTTAGCGTACGGGTTAGGATTAGGGGACGGGTGAGGGGAAGGCTTCTGGGAAGGTTTAGGGTTAGGGTTCGGGCTAGGGTTAGGGTTAGGGGACGGGGACTGTTAAGGGTCCAGGTTAGGGTACAACAACGGTTTAGTGTGAGCGTACATGTGAGGGCACGGGTTAGTGTTAGCGTATGCGTTAGGATTAGGGGACGGGTGAGGGGAAGGCTTCGGGGAAGGGTTAGGTTTAGGGTTCGGGCTAGGGTTAGGGTTAGGGGACGGGGACGGTTTAGGGTCCAGGTGAGGGTATGACAACGGTTTAGGGGGAGCGTACGTGTGAGGGCACGGGTTAGTGTTAGTGTATGGCTTAGGATTAGGGGACGGGTGAGGGGAAGGCTTCGGGGAAGTATTAGGGTTAGGGTTCGGGCTAGGGTTAGCGTTAGGGGACGGGGACAGTTTAGGGTCCAGGTGAGGGTACGACAACGGTTTAGGAGGAGCATACGTGTGAGGGCATGGGTTAGTGTTAGCGTATGGGTTAGGATTAGGGGACGGGTGAGGGGAAGGCTTCGGGGAAGGGTTAGGTTTAGGGTTCGGGCTAGGGTTAGGCTTAGGGGACGGGGACGGTTTAGTGTCCAGGTGAGGGTACGACAGCGGTTTAGGGGGAGCGTACGTGTCAGGGCACGGGTTAGTGTTAGCGTACGGGTTAGGATTAGGGGAATGGTGAGGGGAAGGCTTCGGGGAAGGGTTAGGGTTAGGGTTAGGGCTAGGGTTAGCGTTAGGGGACGGGGACGGTTTAGGTTCCAGGTGAGGGTATGACAACGGTTTAGGGGGAGCGTACATGTGAGGGCATGGGTTAGTGTTAGCGTACGGCTTAGGATTAGGGGACGGGTGAGGGGAAGGCTTCGGGGAAGTATTAGGGTTGGGGTTCGGGCTAGGGTTAGGGTTACGGGACGGGGACAGTTTAGGGTCCAGGTGAGGGTACGACAACGGTTTAGGAGGAGCATACGTGTGAGGGCACGGGTTAGTGTTAGCGTACGGGTTAGGATTAGGGGACGGGTGAGGGGAAGGCTTCGGGGAAGAATTAGGGTTAGGGATCGGGCTAGGGGTATTTTTAGGGAACAGGGACGGTTTAGGGTCCAGGTGAGAGTGCGACAACGGTTTCGTGGGAGCGTACATGTGAGGGCATGCGTTAGTGTTAGGGTACGGGTTAGGATTAGGGGACGGGTGAGGGGAAGGTTGCTGGGAAGGGCTAGGTTTAGGGTTCGGGTTAGGGTTAGGGTTAGGGGACGGTGACGGTTTAGGGTCCAGGTGAGGGTACGACAATGGATTAGGGGGAGCGTACGCGTGAGGGCACGGGTTAGTGTTAGCGTACGGGTTAGGATTAGGGGACGGGTGAGAGGAAGGCTTCGGGGAAGTGTTAGGGTTAGGGTTTTGGTTAGGGTTAGGGTTAGGGGACGGGGACTGTTAAGGATCCAGGTGAGGGTACAACAACGGTTTAGGGTGAGCGTACATTTGAGGGCTCGGGTTAGTGTTAGCGTATGGGTTAGGATTAGGGTACGGGTGAGGGGAAGGCTTCGGGGAAGGGTTAGGGTTAGGGTTCGGGCTAGGGTTAGGGTTAGGGGACGGTTTAGGGTCCAGGTGAGGGTACGACAACGTTTTAGGGGGAGCGTACATGTGAGGGCACGGGATAGTGTCAGCATACGGGTTAGGATTAGGGGACGGGTGAGGGGAAGGCTTCGGGGAAGTGTTAGGGTTAGGGTTCGGGCTAGGGTTAGGGTTAGGGGATGGGGACGGTATAGGGTCCAGGTGAGGGTACGACAATGGTTTCGGCTAGCGTACGTGTGAGGGCACTGGTTAGTGTTAGCGTACGGGTTAGTATTAGGGGACGGGTGAGGGGAAGGCTTCAGGGAAGGGTTAGTGTTAGTGTTCGGGCTAGGGTTAGGATTAGGGGACGGGGACAGTTTAGGTTCCAGGTGAGGGGACGACAATGGTTTAGGGGGAGAGTACGTGTGAGGGCACGGGTTAGTGTTAGCGTACGGGTTAGGATTAGGGGACGTGTGAGGGGAAGGCTTCGCGGAAGGGTTAGTGTTAGGGTCCAGGCTAGGGTTAGGGTTAGGGGACGGGGACGGTTTAGGGTCCAGGTGAGGGTACGACAACGGTTTAGGGGTAGCGTACGTGTGAGGGCATGGGTTAGTGTTAGCGTACCGGTTAGGATTAGGGGATGGGTGAGGGTAAGGCTTCGGGGAAGAATTAGGGTTAGGGATCGGTCTAGGGTTATTGTTAGGGAACAGGGACGGTTTAGGGTCCAGGTGAGGGTACGACAATGGTTTAGGGGGAGCGTACATGTGAGGGTACGTGTTAGTGTTAGCGTACGGCTTAGGATTACGGGACGGGTGAGGGAAAGGCCTCGGGTAAGGATTAGCGTTAGGGTTCGGGCTAGGGTTAGGGTTAGGGGACGGGGACGGTTTAGGTTCCAGTTGAGGGTACGACAACGGTTTACGGGGAGCGTACGTGTGAGGGCACGCGTTAGTATTAGCGTACGGCTTAGGATTAGGGGACGGGTGAGGGGAAGGCTTCGGGGAAGGGTTAGGGTTAGGGTTCGGGCTAGGGTTAGGGTTAGGGGTCGGGGATGGTTCACGGTCCAGGAGAGGGTACAACAACGGTTTAGGGGGAGTGTATGTCTGAAGGCATGGGTTAGTGTTATCGTACGGGTTATGATTAGGGGACGGGTGAGGGCAAGTCTTCGGGGAAGGGTTAGGGTTAGGGTTCAGGCAAGGGTTAGAGTTACGGGACGGGGACGGTTTAGGGTCCAGGTGAGGGTACGACAACGGTTTAGGGGGAGCATACGTGTGAGGGCACGGGTTAGTGTTAGTGTACGTGTTAGGATTAGGGGACAGGTGAGGGGAAGGCTTCGGGGAAGGGTTAGGGTTAGGGTTCGGACTAGGGTTAGGGTTAGGGGACGGGGATGGTTTAGGGTCCAGGTGAGGGTACGACAACGGTTTAGGGGGAGCGTACGCGTGAGGGCACGGGTTAGTGTTAGCGTACGTTTTAGGATTAGGCGATGGGTGAGGGGAAGGCTTCGGCGAAGGGTTAGGGTTAGGTTTCGGGCTAGGGTTAAGGTTATGGGATGGGGACGGTTTAGGGTCCAGGTGAGGATACGACAACGGTTTAGGAAGAGCGTACATGTGAGGGCACGGGTTAGTGTTAGCGTACGGGTTAGGATTAGGGGACGGGTGAGGGGAAGGCTTCGGGGAAGGGTTAGGGTCAGGGTTCGGGCTAGGGTTAGGGTTAGGCGATGGGTACGGTTTAGGGTCCAGGTGAGGGTACGACAACAGTTTATGGGGAGCGTACGTGTGAGGGCACGGGTTATTGTTAGCGTACGGGTTAGGATTAGGGGACGGGTGAGGGGAAGGCTTCGGGGAAGAAATAGGGTTAGGGATCGGGCTATAGTTATTGTTAGGGAACGGGGACGGTTTAGGGTCCATGTGAGGGTGCGACAACGGTTTAGGGGGAGCGTACATGTGAGGGCATGCGTTAGTGTTAGCGTACGGGTTAGGATTAGGGGACGGGTGAGGGGAAGGCTTCGGGGAAGGGTTAGGGTTAGGGTTCGGGCTAGGGTTAGGGTTAGGGGACGGGGACGGTTTAGGGTCCAGGTGAGCGTACGACAACTGTTTAGGGGGAGCGTACGTGTGAGAGCACGGGTTAGTGTTAGCGTACGGGTTAGGATTAGGGCACGGGTGAGGGGAAGGCTTCAGGGAAGGGTTAGGGTTAGGGTTTGGGCTAGGGTTAGGGTTAGGGGACGACGACGCTTTAGGTTCCAGGTGAGGGTACGACAACGTTTTAGGGGGAGCGTACGTGTGAGAGCACGGGTTAGTGTTAGCGTACGGGTTAGGATTAGGGCACGGGTGAGGGGAAGGCTTCGGGGAAGGGTTAGGGTTAGGGTTCCGGCTAGGGTTAGGGTTAGCGGACGGGGATGATTTAGGGTCCAGGTGACGGTACGACAATGGTTTAGGGTGAGCGTACGTGTGAGGGCAGGGGTTAGTGTGAGCATACGGGATAGGATTAGGGGACGGGTGAGGGGAAGGCTTCGGGGAAGGGTTAGGGTTAGGGTTCGGGCTAGGGTTAGGGTTACGGGACGGGGACGGTTTAGGGTCCAGGTGAGTGTACGACAACGGTTTAGGGGGAGCGTACGTGTGAGGGCACGGGTTAGTGTTAGCGTACGCGTTAGGATTAGGGGACGGGTGAGGAGAAGGCTTCTGGGAAGGGTTAGCGTTAGGGTTCGGGCTAGGGTTAGGGATAGGGGACGGGGACGGTTTAGGGTCCAGGTGAGGGTACGACAACGGTTTAGGGGGAGCGTACGTGTGAGGGCACGGGTTAGTGTTAGCGTACGGGTTAGGATTAGGGGACAGGTTAGGGGAAGGCTTCTGGGAAGTGTTAGGGTTAGGGTTCGGGCTAGGTTTAGGGTTAGGGGACGGGGACTGTTAAGGGTCCAGTTGAGGGTACAACAACGGTTTAGGGTGATCGTACATGTGAGGGCACGGGTTAGTGTTAGCGTATGGGTTAGGATTAGGGGACGGGTGAGGGGAAGGCTTCGGGGAAGGGTTAGGTTTAGGGTTCGGGCTAGGGTTAGGCTTAGGGGACGGGGACGGTTTAGGGTCCAGGTCAGGGTATGACAACGGTTTAGGGGGAGCGTATGTGTGAGGGCACGGGTTAGTGTTAGCGTACGGAGCGTATGTGTGAGGGCACGGGTTAGTGTTAGCGTACGGGTTAGGATTAGGGGACGGGTGAGGGTAAGGCTTCGGGGAAGGGTTAGGATTAGGGTTCGCGCTAGGGTTAGGGTTAGGGGACGGCTTAGGGTCCAGTTGAGGGTAAGACAACGTTTTAGGGGGAGCGTACATGTGAGGGAACGGGTTAGTGTCAGCGTACGGGTTAGGATTAGGGGATGGGTGAGGGGAAGGCTTCTGGGAAGTGTTAGGGTTAGGGTTCGGGCTAGGGTTAGGGTTAGGGGATGGGGACGGTTTAGGGGCCAGGTGAGGGTATGACAACGGTTTCGGCTAGCATAAGTGTGAGGGCACGGGTTAGTGTTAGCGTATGGGTTAGGATTAGGGGACGGGTGAGGGGAAGGCTTCGGGGAAGGGTTAGGGTTAGGGTTCGGGCTAGGGTTAGGGTTAGGGGACGGGGACGGTTTAGGGTCCAGGTGAGGGTACGACAACTGTTTAGGGGGAGCGTACGTGTGAGAGCACGGGTTAGTGTTAGCGTACGGGTTAGGATTAGGGCACGGGTGAGGGGAAGGCTTCAGGGAAGGGTTAGGGTTAGGGTTTGGGCTAGGGTTAGGGTTAGGGTTAGGGGACGACGACGCTTTAGGTTCCAGGTGAGGGTACGACAACGGTTTAGGGGGAGCGTACGTGTGAGAGCAAGGGTTAGTGTTAGCGTATGGGTTAGGATTAGGGCTCGGGTGAGGGGAGGGCTTCAGGGAAGTGTTAGGGTTAGGGTTCGGGCTAGGGTTAGGGTTAGCGGACGGGGATGGTTTAGGGTCCAGGTGACGGTACGACAATGGTTTAGGGTGAGCGTACGTGTGAGGGCAGGGGTTAGTGTGAGCATACGGGTTAGGATTAGGGGACGGGTGAGGGGAAGGCTTCGGGGAAGGGTTAGGGTTAGGGTTCGGGCTAGGGTTAGGGTTAGGGGACGGGGACGGTTCAGGTTCCAGGTGAGGTATGACAACGGTTTAGGGGGAGCGTACGTGTGAGGGCACGGGTTAGTGTTAGCGTACGGGTTAGGATTAGGGGACGGGTGAGGGGAAGGCTCGGGGAAGTATTACGGTTAGGGTTCGGGCTAGGGTTAGGGTTAGGGGACGGGGACGGTTTAGGGTCCAGGTGAGGGTACGACAATGGTTTAGGAGGAGCATACGTGTGAGGGTACGGGTTAGTGTTAGCGTACGGGTTAGGATTAGGGGACGGGTGAGGGGAAAGCTTCGGGGAAGAATTAGGGTTAGGAATCGGGCTAGGGTTATTTTTAGGGAACGGGGACGGTTTAGGGTCCAGGTGAGGGTATGACAACGGTTTAGGGGGAGCGTACATGTGAGGGCATGCGTTAGTGTTAGCGTACGGGTTAGGATTAGGGGACGGGTGAGGGGAAGGCTTCTGGGAAGTGTTAGGGTTAGGGTTCGGGCTAGGGTTAGGGTTAGGGTACGGGGACTGTTAAGGGTCCAGGTTAGGGTACAACAACGGTTTAGGGTGAGCGTACATGTGAGGGCACGGGTTAGTGTTAGCGTATGCGTTAGGATTAGGGTACGGGTGAGGGGAAGGCTTCGGGGAATGGTTAGGTTTAGGGTTCGGGCTAGGGTTAGTCTTAGGGGACGGGGACGGTTTAGGGTCAAGATGAGTGTACGACAGCGGTTTAGGGGGAGCGTACGTGTCAGGGCACGGGTTAGTGTTAGCGTGCGGGTTAGGATTAGGGGACGGGTGAGGGGAAGGGTTCTGGGAAGGGTTAGGGTTAGGTTTCGGGCTAGGGTTAGGGTTAGGGGACGGGGACGGTTTAGGTTCCAGGTGAGGGTATGACAACGGTTTAGGGGGAGCGTACGTGTGAGGGCACGGGTTAGTGTTAGCGTACGGCTTAGGATTAGGGGATGGGTGAAGGGAAGGCTTCGGGGAAGGATTAGGGTTAGGGTTCGGGCTAGGGTTAGGGTTAGGGGACGGGGACGGTTTAGGGTCCAGGTGAGGGTACGACAATGTTTTAGGAGGAGCATACGTGTGAGGGCATGCGTTAGTGTTAGCGTACGGGTTAGGATTAGGGGACTGGTGAGGGGAAGGCTTCGGGGAAGAATTAGGGTTAGGGATCGGGCTAGGGTTATTTTTAGGGAACGGGGACGGTTTAGGGTCTAGGTGAGAGTGCGACAACGGTTTAGGGGGAGCGTACATGTGAGGGCATGCGTTAGTGTTAGCATACGGGTTAGGATTAGGCGACGGGTGAGGGAAAGGCTTCTGCGAAGTGTTAGGGTTAGGGTTCGGGCTAGGGTTAGGGTTAGGGGATGGGGACGGTTTGGGGTCCAGGTGAGGGTACGACAACGGTTTAGGGGGAGCGTACGTGGGAGGGCACGGGTTAGTGTTAGCGTACGGGTTAGGATTAGGGGACGGGTGAGGGGAAGGCTTTAGGGAAGTGTTAGGGTTAGGGTTCAGGCAACGGTTAGTGTTAGGGGACGGGGACGGTTTAGGGTCCAGGTGAGGGTACGACAACGATTTAGGGGTAGCGTACGTGTGAGGGCAAGGGTCAGTGTTAGCATACGGGTTAGGATTAGGGGACGGGTGAGGGGAAGGCTTCGGGGAAGTGTTAGGGTTAGGGTTCGGGCTAGGGTTACGATTAGAGGACGGGGACGGTTTAGGGTGCAGGTGAGGGTACGACAACGGTTTCGGGGGAGCGTACGTGTGAGGGCACGGGTTAGTGTTAGCGTACGGGTTAGGATTAGGGGACGGGTGAGGGGAAGGCTTCTGGGAAGTGTTAGGGTTAGGGTTCGGGCTAGGGTTAAGGTTAGGGGATGGGGACTGTTAAGGGTCCAGGTGAGGGTACAACATCGGTTTACGGTGAGCGTACATGTGAGGGCACGGGTTAGTGTTAGCGTATGCGTTAGGATTAGGGGACGGGTGAGGGGAAGGCTTCGGGGAAGGGTTAGGTTTAGGGTTCGGGCTAGGGTTAGGCTTAGGGGACGGGGACGGTTTAGGGTCCAGGTGAGGGTACGACAGCGGTTTAGGGGGAGCGTACGTGTCAGGGCACGGGTTAGTGTTAGCGTACGGGTTAGGATTAGGGGACGGGTGAGGGGAAGGCTTCGGGGAAGGGTTAGGGTTAGGGTTCGGGCTAGGGTTAGGGTTAGGGGACGGGGACGGTTTAGGTTCCAGGTGAGGTATGACAACGGTTTAGGGGGAGCGTACGTGTGAGGGCACGAGTTAGTGTTAGCGTACGGGTTAGGATTAGGGGACGGGTGAGGGGAAGGCTCGGGGAAGTATTACGGTTAGGGTTCGGGCTACGGTTAGGGTTAGGGGACGGGGACGGTTTAGGGTCCAGGTGAGGGTACGACAATGGTTTAGGAGGAGCATACGTGTGAGGGTACGGCTTAGTGTTAGCGTACGGGTTAGGATTAGGGGACGGGTGAGGGGAAGGCTTCGGGGAAGAATTAGGGTTAGGAATCGGGCTAGGGTTATTTTTAGGGAACGGGGACGGTTTAGGGTCCAGGTGAGGGTACGACAACGGTTTAGGGGGAGCGTACATGTGAGGGCATGCGTTAGTGTTAGCGTACGGGTTAGGATTAGGGGACGGGTGAGGGGAAGGCTTCTGGGAAGTGTTAGGGTTAGGGTTCGGGCTAGGGTTAGGGTTAGGGTACGGGGACTGTTAAGGGTCCAGGTTAGGGTACAACAACGGTTTAGGGTGAGCGTACATGTGAGGGCACGGGTTAGTGTTAGCGTATGCGTTACGATTAGGGTACGGGTGAGGGGAAGGCTTCGGGGAACGGTTAGGTTTAGGGTTCGGGCTAGGGTTAGGCTTAGGGGACGGGGACGGTTTAGGGTCCAGATGAGTGTACGACAGCGGTTTAGGGGGAGCGTACGTGTCAGGGCACGGGTTAGTGTTAGCGTGCGGGTTAGGATTAGGGGACGGGTGAGGGGAAGGGTTCGGGGAAGGGTTAGGGTTAGGTTTCGGGCTAGGGTTAGGGTTAGGGGACGGGGACGGTTTAGGTTCCAGGTGAGGGTATGACAACGGTTTAGGGGGAGCGTACGTGTGAGGGCACGGGTTAGTGTTAGCGTACGGCTTAGGATTAGGGGACGGGTGAAGGGAAGGCTTCGGGGAAGGATTAGGGTTAGGGTTCGGGCTAGGGTTAGGGTTAGGGGACGGGGACGGTTTAGGGTCCAGGTGAGGGTACGACAATGGTTTAGGAGGAGCATACGTGTGAGGGCACGGGTTAGTGTTAGCGTACGGGTTAGGATTAGGGGACTGGTGAGGGGAAGGCTTCGGGGAAGAATTAGGGTTAGGGATCGGGCTAGGGTTATTTTTAGGGAACGGGGACGGTTTAGGGTCTAGGTGAGAGTGCGACAACGGTTTAGGGGGAGCGTACATGTGAGGGCATGCGTTAGTGTTAGCGTACGGGTTAGGATTAGGCGACGGGTGAGGGAAAGGCTTCTGCGAAGTGTTAGGGTTAGGGTTCGGGCTAGGGTTAGGGTTAGGGGATGGGGACGGTTTGGGGTCCAGGTGAGGGTACGACAACGGTTTAGGGGGAGCGTACGTGGGAGGGCACGGGTTAGTGTTAGCGTACGGGTTAGGATTAGGGGACGGGTGAGGGGAAGGGTTTTGGGAAGTGTTAGGGTTAGGGTTCGGGCAACGGTTAGTGTTAGGGGACGGGGACGGTTTAGGGTCCAGGTGAGGGTACGACAACGATTTAGGGGGAGCGTACGTGTGAGGGCAAGGGTCAGTGTTAGCATACGGGTTAGGATTAGGGGACGGGTGAGGGGAAGGCTTCGGGGAAGTGTTAGGGTTAGGGTTCGGGCTAGGGTTACGATTAGAGGACGGGGACGGTTTAGGGTCCAGGTGAGGGTACGACAACGGTTTCGGGGGAGCGTACGTGTGTGGGCATGGGTTAGAGTTAGCTTACGGGTTAGGATTAGGGGACTGGTGAGGGGAAGGCTTCGGGGAAGGGTTAGGGTTAGGGTTCGGGCTAGGGCTAGGGTTAGGGGACGGGGACGGTTTAGGGTCCAGGTGAGGGTATGACAACGGTTTAGGGGGAGTGTACGTGTGAGGGCACGGGTTAGTGTTAGCGTATGGGTTAGGATTAGGGGACGGGTGAGGGGAAGGCTTCGGGGAAGGGTTAGGGTTAGGGTTCGGGCTAGGGTTAGGGCTGGGGACGGGGACGGTTTAGGGTCCAGGTGAGGGTACGACAACGGTTTAGGGGGCGCGTACATGTGAGGGTACGAGTCAGTGTTAGCGTACGGCTTAGGATTAGGGGACGGGTGAGGGGAAGGCTTCAGGGAAGGGTTAGCGTTAGGGTTCGGGCTAGGGTTAGGGATAGGGGACGGGGACGGTTTGGGGTCCAGGTGAGGGTACGACAGCAGTTTAGGGGGAGCATACATTTGAGGGCACGGGTTAGTGTTAGCGTACAGGTTAGGATTAGGGGACGGGTGAGGGGAAGGGTTCGGTGAAGGGATAGGTTTAGGGTTCGGGCTAGGGTTAGGGTTAGGGGACGGGGACGGTTTAGGGTCCAGGTGAGGGTACGACAACGGTTTAGGGGGAGCGTACGTGTGAGGGCACGGGTTAGTGTTAGCGTACGGGTTAGGATAAGGGGACGGGTGAGGGGAAGGCTTCTGGGAAGTGTTAGGGTTAGGGTTCGGGCTAGGGTTAGGGTTAGGGGATGGGGACTGTTAAGGGTCCAGGTGAGGGTACAACATCGGTTTACGGTGAGCGTACATGTGTGGGCACGGGTTAGTGTTAGCGTATGCGTTAGGATTAGGGGACGGGTGAGGGGAAGGCTTCGGGGAAGGGTTAGGTTTAGGGTTCGGGCTAGGGTTAGGCTTAGGGGACGGGGACGGTTTAGGGTCCAGGTGAGGGTACGACAGCGGTTTAGGGGGAGCGTACGTGTCAGGGCACAGGTTAGTGTTAGCGTACGGGTTAGGATTAGGGGACGGGTGAGGGGAAGGCTTCGGGGAAGGGTTAGGGTTAGGGTTCGGGCTAGGGTTAGGGTTAGGGGACGGGGACGGTTCAGGTTCCAGGTGAGGTATGACAACGGTTTAGGGGGAGCGTACGTGTGAGGGCACGGGTTAGTGTTAGCGTACGGGTTAGGATTAGGGGACTGGTGAGGGGAAGGCTCGGGGAAGTATTACGGTTAGGGTTCGGGCTAGGGTTAGGGTTAGGGGACGTGGACGGTTTAGGGTCCAGGTGAGGGTACGACAATGGTTTAGGAGGAGCATACGTGTGAGGGTACGGGTTAGTGTTAGCGTACGGGTTAGGATTAGGGGACGGGTGAGGGGAAGGCTTCGGGGAAGAATTAGGGTTAGGAATCGGGCTAGGGTTATTTTTAGGGAACGGGGACGGTTTAGGGTCCAGGTGAGGGTACGACAACGGTTTAGGGGGAGCGTACATGTGAGGGCATGCGTTAGTGTTAGCGTACGGGTTAGGATTAGGGGACGGGTGAGGGGAAGGCTTCTGGGAAGTGTTAGGGTTAGGGTTCGGGCTAGGGTTAGGGTTAGGGTACGGGGACTGTTAAGGGTCCAGGTTAGGGTACAACAACGGTTTAGGGTGAGCGTACATGTGAGGGCACGGGTTAGTGTTAGCGTATGCGTTAGGATTAGGGTACGGGTGAGGGGAAGGCTTCGGGGAATGGTTAGGTTTAGGGTTCGGGCTAGGGTTAGGCTTAGGGGACGGGGACGGTTTAGGGTCCAGATGAGTGTACGACAGCGGTTTAGGGGGAGCGTACGTGTCAGGGCACGGGTTAGTGTTAGCGTATGCGTTAGGATTAGGGGACGGGTGAGGAGAAGGCTTCGGGGAAGTGTTAGGGTTAGGGTTCGGGCTAGGGTTATGGTTAGGGGACGGGGACGGTTCAGGGTCCAGGTGAGGGTACAACAACGGTTAGGGGGAGCGTACATGTGAGGGCACGGGTTAGTGTTAGTGTATGGCTTAGGATTAGGGGACGGGTGAGGGGAAGGCTTCGGGGAAGTATTAGGGTTAGGGTTCGGGCTAGGGTTAGGGTTAGGGGACGGGGACAGTTTAGGGTCCAGGTGAGGGTACGACAACGGTTTAGGAGGAGCATACGTGTGAGGGCATGGGTTAGTGTTAGCGTATGGGTTAGGATTAGGGGACGGGTGAGGGGAAGGCTTCGGGGAAGGGTTAGGTTTAGGGTTCGGGCTAGGGTTAGGCTTAGGGGACGGGGACGGTTTAGTGTCCAGGTGAGGGTACGACAGCGGTTTAGGGGGAGCGTACGTGTCAGGGAACGGGTTAGTGTTAGCGTACGGGTTAGGATTAGGGGAATGGTGAGGGGAAGGCTTCGGGGAAGGGTTAGGGTTAGGGTTAGGGCTAGGGTTAGCGTTAGGGGACGGGGACGGTTTAGGTTCCAGGTGAGGGTATGACAACGGTTTAGGGGGAGCGTACATGTGAGGGCATGGGTTAGTGTTAGCGTACGGCTTAGGATTAGGGGACGGGTGAGGGGAAGGCTTCGGGGAAGTATTAGGGTTGGGGTTCGGGCTAGGGTTAGGGTTACGGGACGGGGACAGTTTAGGGTCCAGGTGAGGGTACGACAACGGTTTAGGAGGAGCATACGTGTGAGGGCACGGGTTAGTGTTAGCGTACGGGTTAGGATTAGGGGACGGGTGAGGGGAAGGCTTCGGGGAAGAATTAGGGTTAGGGATCGGGCTAGGGGTATTTTTAGGGAACAGGGACGGTTTAGGGTCCAGGTGAGAGTGCGACAACGGTTTCGTGGGAGCGTACATGTGAGGGCATGCGTTAGTGTTAGGGTACGGGTTAGGATTAGGGGACGGGTGAGGGGAAGGTTGCTGGGAAGGGCTAGGTTTAGGGTTCGGGTTAGGGTTAGGGTTAGGGGACGGTGACGGTTTAGGGTCCAGGTGAGGGTACGACAATGGATTAGGGGGAGCGTACGCGTGAGGGCACGGGTTAGTGTTAGCGTACGGGTTAGGATTAGGGGACGGGTGAGAGGAAGGCTTCGGGGAAGTGTTAGGGTTAGGGTTTTGGTTAGGGTTAGGGTTAGGGGACGGGGACTGTTAAGGATCCAGGTGAGGGTACAACAACGGTTTAGGGTGAGCGTACATTTGAGGGCTCGGGTTAGTGTTAGCGTATGGGTTAGGATTAGGGTACGGGTGAGGGGAAGGCTTCGGGGAAGGGTTAGGGTTAGGGTTCGGGCTAGGGTTAGGGTTAGGGGACGGTTTAGGGTCCAGGTGAGGGTACGACAACGTTTTAGGGGGAGCGTACATGTGAGGGCACGGGATAGTGTCAGCGTACGGGTTAGGATTAGGGGACGGGTGAGGGGAAGGCTTCGGGGAAGTGTTAGGGTTAGGGTTCGGGCTAGGGTTAGGGTTAGGGGATGGGGACGGTATAGGGTCCAGGTGAGGGTACGACAATGGTTTCGGCTAGCGTACGTGTGAGGGCACTGGTTAGTGTTAGCGTACGGGTTAGTATTAGGGGACGGGTGAGGGGAAGGCTTCAGGGAAGGGTTAGTGTTAGTGTTCGGGCTAGGGTTAGGATTAGGGGACGGGGACAGTTTAGGTTCCAGGTGAGGGGACGACAATGGTTTAGGGGGAGAGTACGTGTGAGGGCACGGGTTAGTGTTAGCGTACGGGTTAGGATTAGGGGACGTGTGAGGGGAAGGCTTCGCGGAAGGGTTAGTGTTAGGGTCCAGGCTAGGGTTAGGGTTAGGGGACGGGGACGGTTTAGGGTCCAGGTGAGGGTACGACAACGGTTTAGGGGTAGCGTACGTGTGAGGGCATGGGTTAGTGTTAGCGTACCGGTTAGGATTAGGGGATGGGTGAGGGTAAGGCTTCGGGGAAGAATTAGGGTTAGGGATCGGTCTAGGGTTATTGTTAGGGAACAGGGACGGTTTAGGGTCCAGGTGAGGGTACTACAATGGTTTAGGGGGAGCGTACATGTGAGGGTACGTGTTAGTGTTAGCGTACGTCTTAGGATTACGGGACGGGTGAGGGAAAGGCCTCGGGTAAGGATTAGCGTTAGGGTTCGGGCTAGGGTTAGGGTTAGGGGACGGGGACGGTTTAGGTTCCAGTTGAGGGTACGACAACGGTTTACGGGGAGCGTACGTGTGAGGGCACGCGTTAGTATTAGCGTACGGCTTAGGATTAGGGGACGGGTGAGGGGAAGGCTTCGGGGAAGGGTTAGGGTTAGGGTTCGGGCTAGGGTTAGGGTTAGGGGTCGGGGATGGTTCACGGTCCAGGAGAGGGTACAACAACGGTTTAGGGGGAGTGTATGTCTGAAGGCATGGGTTAGTGTTATCGTACGGGTTATGATTAGGGGACGGGTGAGGGCAAGGCTTCGGGGAAGGGTTAGGGTTAGGGTTCAGGCAAGGGTTAGAGTTACGGGACGGGGACGGTTTAGGGTCCAGGTGAGGGTACGACAACGGTTTAGGGGGAGCATACGTGTGAGGGCACGGGTTAGTGTTAGTGTACGTGTTAGGATTAGGGGACAGGTGAGGGGAAGGCTTCGGGGAAGGGTTAGGGTTAGGGTTCGGACTAGGGTTAGGGTTAGGGGACGGGGATGGTTTAGGGTCCAGGTGAGGGTACGACAACGGTTTAGGGGGAGCGTACGCGTGAGGGCACGGGTTAGTGTTAGCGTACGTTTTAGGATTAGGGGATGGGTGAGGGGAAGGCTTCGGCGAAGGGTTAGGGTTAGGTTTCGGGCTAGGGTTAAGGTTATGGGATGGGGACGGTTTAGGGTCCAGGTGAGGATACGACAACGGTTTAGGAAGAGCGTACATGTGAGGGCACGGGTTAGTGTTAGCGTACGGGTTAGGATTAGGGGACGGGTGAGGGGAAGGCTTCGGGGAAGGGTTAGGGTCAGGGTTCGGGCTAGGGTTAGGGTTAGGCGATGGGTACGGTTTAGGGTCCAGGTGAGGGTACGACAACAGTTTATGGGGAGCGTACGTGTGAGGGCACGGGTTATTGTTAGCGTACGGGTTAGGATTAGGGGACGGGTGAGGGGAAGGCTTCGGGGAAGAAATAGGGTTAGGGATCGGGCTATAGTTATTGTTAGGGAACGGGGACGGTTTAGGGTCCATGTGAGGGTGCGACAACGGTTTAGGGGGAGCGTACATGTGAGGGCATGCGTTAGTGTTAGCGTACGGGTTAGGATTAGGGGACGGGTGAGGGGAAGGCTTCGGGGAAGGGTTAGGGTTAGGGTTCGGGCTAGGGTTAGGGTTAGGGGACGGGGACGGTTTAGGGTCCAGGTGAGCGTACGACAACTGTTTAGGGGGAGCGTACGTGTGAGAGCACGGGTTAGTGTTAGCGTACGGGTTAGGATTAGGGCACGGGTGAGGGGAAGGCTTCAGGGAAGGGTTAGGGTTAGGGTTTGGGCTAGGGTTAGGGTTAGGGGACGACGACGCTTTAGGTTCCAGGTGAGGGTACGACAACGTTTTAGGGGGAGCGTACGTGTGAGAGCACGGGTTAGTGTTAGCGTACGGGTTAGGATTAGGGCACGGGTGAGGGGAAGGCTTCGGGGAAGGGTTAGGGTTAGGGTTCCGGCTAGGGTTAGGGTTAGCGGACGGGGATGATTTAGGGTCCAGGTGACGGTACGACAATGGTTTAGGGTGAGCGTACGTGTGAGGGCAGGGGTTAGTGTGAGCATACGGGATAGGATTAGGGGACGGGTGAGGGGAAGGCTTCGGGGAAGGGTTAGGGTTAGGGTTCGGGCTAGGGTTAGGGTTACGGGACGGGGACGGTTTAGGGTCCAGGTGAGTGTACGACAACGGTTTCGGGGGAGCGTACGTGTGAGGGCACGGGTTAGTGTTAGCGTACGCGTTAGGATTAGGGGACGGGTGAGGAGAAGGCTTCTGGGAAGGGTTAGCGTTAGGGTTCGGGCTAGGGTTAGGGATAGGGGACGGGGACGGTTTAGGGTCCAGGTGAGGGTACGACAACGGTTTAGGGGGAGCGTACGTGTGAGGGCACGGGTTAGTGTTAGCGTACGGGTTAGGATTAGGGGACAGGTTAGGGGAAGGCTTCTGGGAAGTGTTAGGGTTAGGGTTCGGGCTAGGTTTAGGGTTAGGGGACGGGGACTGTTAAGGGTCCAGTTGAGGGTACAACAACGGTTTAGGGTGATCGTACATGTGAGGGCACGGGTTAGTGTTAGCGTATGGGTTAGGATTAGGGGACGGGTGAGGGGAAGGCTTCGGGGAAGGGTTAGGTTTAGGGTTCGGGCTAGGGTTAGGCTTAGGGGACGGGGACGGTTTAGGGTCCAGGTCAGGGTATGACAACGGTTTAGGGGGAGCGTATGTGTGAGGGCACGGGTTAGTGTTAGCGTACGGAGCGTATGTGTGAGGGCACGGGTTAGTGTTAGCGTACGGGTTAGGATTAGGGGACGGGTGAGGGTAAGGCTTCGGGGAAGGGTTAGGATTAGGGTTCGCGCTAGGGTTAGGGTTAGGGGACGGCTTAGGGTCCAGTTGAGGGTAAGACAACGTTTTAGGGGGAGCGTACATGTGAGGGAACGGGTTAGTGTCAGCGTACGGGTTAGGATTAGGGGATGGGTGAGGGGAAGGCTTCTGGGAAGTGTTAGGGTTAGGGTTCGGGCTAGGGTTAGGGTTAGGGGATGGGGACGGTTTAGGGGCCAGGTGAGGGTATGACAACGGTTTCGGCTAGCATAAGTGTGAGGGCACGGGTTAGTGTTAGCGTATGGGTTAGGATTAGGGGACGGGTGAGGGGAAGGCTTCGGGGAAGGGTTAGGGTTAGGGTTCGGGCTAGGGTTAGGGTTAGGGGACGGGGACGGTTTAGGGTCCAGGTGAGGGTACGACAACTGTTTAGGGGGAGCGTACGTGTGAGAGCACGGGTTAGTGTTAGCGTACGGGTTAGGATTAGGGCACGGGTGAGGGGAAGGCTTCAGGGAAGGGTTAGGGTTAGGGTTTGGGCTAGGGTTAGGGTTAGGGTTAGGGGACGACGACGCTTTAGGTTCCAGGTGAGGGTACGACAACGGTTTAGGGGGAGCGTACGTGTGAGAGCAAGGGTTAGTGTTAGCGTATGGGTTAGGATTAGGGCTCGGGTGAGGGGAGGGCTTCAGGGAAGTGTTAGGGTTAGGGTTCGGGCTAGGGTTAGGGTTAGCGGACGGGGATGGTTTAGGGTCCAGGTGACGGTACGACAATGGTTTAGGGTGAGCGTACGTGTGAGGGCAGGGGTTAGTGTGAGCATACGGGTTAGGATTAGGGGACGGGTGAGGGGAAGGCTTCGGGGAAAGGTTAGGGTTAGGGTTCGGGCTAGGGTTAGGGTTAGGGGACGGGGACGGTTCAGGTTCCAGGTGAGGTATGACAACGGTTTAGGGGGAGCGTACGTGTGAGGGCACGGGTTAGTGTTAGCGTACGGGTTAGGATTAGGGGACGGGTGAGGGGAAGGCTCGGGGAAGTATTACGGTTAGGGTTCGGGCTAGGGTTAGGGTTAGGGGACGGGGACGGTTTAGGGTCCAGGTGAGGGTACGACAATGGTTTAGGAGGAGCATACGTGTGAGGGTACGGGTTAGTGTTAGCGTACGGGTTAGGATTAGGGGACGGGTGAGGGGAAAGCTTCGGGGAAGAATTAGGGTTAGGAATCGGGCTAGGGTTATTTTTAGGGAACGGGGACGGTTTAGGGTCCAGGTGAGGGTATGACAACGGTTTAGGGGGAGCGTACATGTGAGGGCATGCGTTAGTGTTAGCGTACGGGTTAGGATTAGGGGACGGGTGAGGGGAAGGCTTCTGGGAAGTGTTAGGGTTAGGGTTCGGGCTAGGGTTAGGGTTAGGGTACGGGGACTGTTAAGGGTCCAGGTTAGGGTACAACAACGGTTTAGGGTGAGCGTACATGTGAGGGCACGGGTTAGTGTTAGCGTATGCGTTAGGATTAGGGTACGGGTGAGGGGAAGGCTTCGGGGAATGGTTAGGTTTAGGGTTCGGGCTAGGGTTAGTCTTAGGGGACGGGGACGGTTTAGGGTCCAGATGAGTGTACGACAGCGGTTTAGGGGGAGCGTACGTGTCAGGGCACGGGTTAGTGTTAGCGTGCGGGTTAGGATTAGGGGACGGGTGAGGGGAAGGGTTCTGGGAAGGGTTAGGGTTAGGTTTCGGGCTAGGGTTAGGGTTAGGGGACGGGGACGGTTTAGGTTCCAGGTGAGGGTATGACAACGGTTTAGGGGGAGCGTACGTGTGAGGGCACGGGTTAGTGTTAGCGTACGGCTTAGGATTAGGGGACGGGTGAAGGGAAGGCTTCGGGGAAGGATTAGGGTTAGGGTTCGGGCTAGGGTTAGGGTTAGGGGACGGGGACGGTTTAGGGTCCAGGTGAGGGTACGACAATGGTTTAGGAGGAGCATACGTGTGAGGGCACGGGTTAGTGTTAGCGTACGGGTTAGGATTAGGGGACTGGTGAGGGGAAGGCTTCGGGGAAGAATTAGGGTTAGGGATCGGGCTAGGGTTATTTTTAGGGAACGGGGACGGTTTAGGGTCTAGGTGAGAGTGCGACAACGGTTTAGGGGGAGCGTACATGTGAGGGCATGCGTTAGTGTTAGCATACGGGTTAGGATTAGGCGACGGGTGAGGGAAAGGCTTCTGCGAAGTGTTAGGGTTAGGGTTCGGGCTAGGGTTAGGGTTAGGGGATGGGGACGGTTTGGGGTCCAGGTGAGGGTACGACAACGGTTTAGGGGGAGCGTACGTGGGAGGGCACGGGTTAGTGTTAGCGTACGGGTTAGGATTAGGGGACGGGTGAGGGGAAGGCTTTAGGGAAGTGTTAGGGTTAGGGTTCAGGCAACGGTTAGTGTTAGGGGACGGGGACGGTTTAGGGTCCAGGTGAGGGTACGACAACGATTTAGGGGTAGCGTACGTGTGAGGGCAAGGGTCAGTGTTAGCATACGGGTTAGGATTAGGGGACGGGTGAGGGGAAGGCTTCGGGGAAGTGTTAGGGTTAGGGTTCGGGCTAGGGTTACGATTAGAGGACGGGGACGGTTTAGGGTCCAGGTGAGGGTACGACAACGGTTTCGGGGGAGCGTACGTGTGAGGGCACGGGTTAGTGTTAGCGTACGGGTTAGGATTAGGGGACGGGTGAGGGGAAGGCTTCTGGGAAGTGTTAGGGTTAGGGTTCGGGCTAGGGTTAAGGTTAGGGGATGGGGACTGTTAAGGGTCCAGGTGAGGGTACAACATCGGTTTACGGTGAGCGTACATGTGAGGGCACGGGTTAGTGTTAGCGTATGCGTTAGGATTAGGGGACGGGTGAGGGGAAGGCTTCGGGGAAGGGTTAGGTTTAGGGTTCGGGCTAGGGTTAGGCTTAGGGGACGGGGACGGTTTAGGGTCCAGGTGAGGGTACGACAGCGGTTTAGGGGGAGCGTACGTGTCAGGGCACGGGTTAGTGTTAGCGTACGGGTTAGGATTAGGGGACGGGTGAGGGGAAGGCTTCGGGGAAGGGTTAGGGTTAGGGTTCGGGCTAGGGTTAGGGTTAGGGGACGGGGACGGTTTAGGTTCCAGGTGAGGTATGACAACGGTTTAGGGGGAGCGTACGTGTGAGGGCACGAGTTAGTGTTAGCGTACGGGTTAGGATTAGGGGACGGGTGAGGGGAAGGCTCGGGGAAGTATTACGGTTAGGGTTCGGGCTACGGTTAGGGTTAGGGGACGGGGACGGTTTAGGGTCCAGGTGAGGGTACGACAATGGTTTAGGAGGAGCATACGTGTGAGGGTACGGCTTAGTGTTAGCGTACGGGTTAGGATTAGGGGACGGGTGAGGGGAAGGCTTCGGGGAAGAATTAGGGTTAGGAATCGGGCTAGGGTTATTTTTAGGGAACGGGGACGGTTTAGGGTCCAGGTGAGGGTACGACAACGGTTTAGGGGGAGCGTACATGTGAGGGCATGCGTTAGTGTTAGCGTACGGGTTAGGATTAGGGGACGGGTGAGGGGAAGGCTTCTGGGAAGTGTTAGGGTTAGGGTTCGGGCTAGGGTTAGGGTTAGGGTACGGGGACTGTTAAGGGTCCAGGTTAGGGTACAACAACGGTTTAGGGTGAGCGTACATGTGAGGGCACGGGTTAGTGTTAGCGTATGCGTTACGATTAGGGTACGGGTGAGGGGAAGGCTTCGGGGAACGGTTAGGTTTAGGGTTCGGGCTAGGGTTAGGCTTAGGGGACGGGGACGGTTTAGGGTCCAGATGAGTGTACGACAGCGGTTTAGGGGGAGCGTACGTGTCAGGGCACGGGTTAGTGTTAGCGTGCGGGTTAGGATTAGGGGACGGGTGAGGGGAAGGGTTCGGGGAAGGGTTAGGGTTAGGTTTCGGGCTAGGGTTAGGGTTAGGGGACGGGGACGGTTTAGGTTCCAGGTGAGGGTATGACAACGGTTTAGGGGGAGCGTACGTGTGAGGGCACGGGTTAGTGTTAGCGTACGGCTTAGGATTAGGGGACGGGTGAAGGGAAGGCTTCGGGGAAGGATTAGGGTTAGGGTTCGGGCTAGGGTTAGGGTTAGGGGACGGGGACGGTTTAGGGTCCAGGTGAGGGTACGACAATGGTTTAGGAGGAGCATACGTGTGAGGGCACGGGTTAGTGTTAGCGTACGGGTTAGGATTAGGGGACTGGTGAGGGGAAGGCTTCGGGGAAGAATTAGGGTTAGGGATCGGGCTAGGGTTATTTTTAGGGAACGGGGAAGGTTTAGGGTCTAGGTGAGAGTGCGACAACGGTTTAGGGGGAGCGTACCTGTGAGGGCATGCGTTAGTGTTAGCGTACGGGTTAGGATTAGGCGACGGGTGAGGGAAAGGCTTCTGCGAAGTGTTAGGGTTAGGGTTCGGGCTAGGGTTAGGGTTAGGGGATGGGGACGGTTTGGGGTCCAGGTGAGGGTACGACAACGGTTTAGGGGGAGCGTACGTGGGAGGGCACGGGTTAGTGTTAGCGTACGGGTTAGGATTAGGGGACGGGTGAGGGGAAGGGTTTTGGGAAGTGTTAGGGTTAGGGTTCGGGCAACGGTTAGTGTTAGGGGACGGGGACGGTTTAGGGTCCAGGTGAGGGTACGACAACGATTTAGGGGGAGCGTACGTGTGAGGGCAAGGGTCAGTGTTAGCATACGGGTTAGGATTAGGGGACGGGTGAGGGGAAGGCTTCGGGGAAGTGTTAGGGTTAGGGTTCGGGCTAGGGTTACGATTAGAGGACGGGGACGGTTTAGGGTCCAGGTGAGGGTACGACAACGGTTTCGGGGGAGCGTACGTGTGTGGGCATGGGTTAGAGTTAGCTTACGGGTTAGGATTAGGGGACTGGTGAGGGGAAGGCTTCGGGGAAGGGTTAGGGTTAGGGTTCAGGCTAGGGTTAGAGTTACGGGACGGGGACGGTTTAGGGTCCAGGTGAGGGTACGACAACGGTTTAGGGGGAGCATAAGTGTGAGGGCACGGGTTAGTGTTAGTGTACGTGTTAGGATTAGGGGACGGGTGAGGGGAAGGCTTTGGGGAAGGGTTAGGTTCATGCTTTCGGCTAGGGTTAGGGTTAGGGTACGGGGACGGTTTAGGGTTCAGGTGAGTGTACGACAATGGTTTAGGGGGAGCGTACGTGTGAGGGCACGGGTTAGTGTTCGCGTACGGGTTAGTATTAGGGGACGGGTGAGGGGAAGGCTTCGGGGAAGGGTTAGGCTTAGGGTTCGGGCTAGGGTTAGAGTTACGGGACGGGGACGGTTTAGGGTCCAGGTGAGGGTGCGACAACGGTTTAGGGGGAGTGTACGTGTGAGGCCACGGGTTAGTGTTAGCGTACGGGATAGGATTAGGGGACGGGTGAGGGGAAGGCTTCGGGGAAGAATTAGGGTTAGGGATCGGGCTAGGGTTATTGTTAGGGAACGGGGACGGTTTAGGGTTCAGGTGAGGGTGCGACAACGGTTTAGGGGGAGCGTACATGTGAGGGCATGCGTTAGTGTTAGCGTACGGGTTAGGATTAGGGGACGGGTGAGGGGAAGGCTTCGGGGAAGGATTAGGGTTAGGGTTTGGGCTAGGGTTAAGGTTAGGGGACGGGGACGGTTTAGGGTCCAGGTGAGCGAACGACAACTGTTAAGGGGGAGCGTACGTATCAGAGCACGGGTTAGTGTTAGCGTACGGGTTAGGATTAGGGCACGGGTGACGGGAAAGCTTCGGGGAAGGGTTAGGGTTAGGGTTCGGGCTAGGGTTAGGGTTAGGGGACAGGGACGGTGTAGGGTCCAGATGAGGGTACGAAACGGTTTAGGGGGAGCGTACGTGTGAGGGCACTGGTTAGTGTTAGCGTACGGGTTAGGATTAAGGGACAGATTAGGGGAAGGCTTCTGGAAAGTGTTAGGGTTAGGGTTCGGGCTAGGGTTAGGGTTAGGGGACGGGGACTGTTAAGGGTCCAGGTGAGGGTACAACAACGGTTTAGGGTGAGCGTACATGTGAGGGCACGGGTTAGTGTTAGCCTATGGGTTAGGATTAGGGGACGGGTGAGGGGAAGGCTTCGGGGAAGGGTTAGTTTTAGGGTTCGGGCTAGGGTTAGGCTTAGGGGACGGGGACGGTTTAGGGTCCAGGTGAGGGTACGACAACGGTTTAGGGGGAGCGTATGTGTGAGGGCACGGGTTAGTGTTAGCGTACGGGTTAGGATTAGGGGACGGGTGAGAGGAAGGCTTCGGGGAAGGGTTAGGGTTAGGGTTCGCGCTAGGGTTAGGGTTAGGGGACGGTTTAGGGTCCAGTAGAGGGTATGACAACGTTTTAGGGGGAGCGTACATGTGAGGGCACGGGTTAGTGTCAGCGTACGGGTTAGGATTAGGGGACGGGTGAGGGGAAGGCTTCGGGGAAGGGTTAGTGTTAGTGTTCGGGCTAGGGTTAGGATTAGGGGACGGGGACAGTTTGGGTTGCAGGTGAGGGTACGACAATGGTTTAGGGGGAGAGTACGTGTGAGGGCACAGGTTAGTGTTAGCGTACGGGTTAGGATTAGGGGACGGGTGAGGGGAAGGCTTTGGGGAAGGTTAGGGTTAGGGTTCGGGCTAGGGTTAGAGTTACGGGACGGGGACAGTTTAGGGTTCAGGTGAGGGTACGACAACGGTTTAGGGGGAGTGTACGTGTGAGGGCACGGGTTAGTGTTAGCGTACGGTTTCGGATTAGGGGACGGGTGAGGGGAAGGCTTCCAGGAAGAATTAGGGTTAGGGATCGGGCTAGGGTTATTGTTAGGGAACGGGGACAGTTTAGGGTCCAGGTGAGCGTGCGATAACGGTTTAGGGGGAGCGTACATGTGAGGGCATGCGTTACTGTTAGCGTACGGGTTAGGATTAGGGGACGGGTGAGGGGAAGGCTTCGCGAAAGGGTTAGGGTTAGGGTTCGGGCTAGGGTTAGGGTTAGGGGACGGGGACGGTTTAGGGTCCAGGTGAGGGTACTACAACGGTTTAGGGGGAGCGTACGCGTGAGGGCACGGTTTACTGTTAGCGTACGTGTTAGGATTAGGGGATGGGTGAGGGGAAGGCTTCGGGGAAGGGTTAGGGTTAGGGTTCGGGCTAGGGTTAGGGTTATGGGATGGGGACGGTTTAGGGTCCAGGTGAGGGTACGACAACGGTTTAGGAGGAGCGTACATGTGAGGGCACGGGTTAGTGTTAGCGTACGGGTTAGGAATAGGGGACGGGTGAGCAGAAGGCTTCGGGGAAGGGTTAGGGTCAGGGTTCGGGCTAGGGTTAGGGTTAGGTGATGGGTACGGTTTAGGGTCCAGGTGAGGGTACGACAACGGTTTATGGGGACCGTACGTGTGAGGGCATGGGTTATTCTTAGCGTACGGGTTAGGATTAGGGGACGGGTGAGGGGAAGGCTTTGGGGAAGGGCTAGGGTCATGCTTCGGGCTAGGGTAAGGGTTAGGGTACGGGGACGGTTTAGGGTCCAGGTGAGGGTACGACAACGGTTTAGGGGGAGCGTACGTGTGCGGGCACGGGTTAGTGTTCACGTACGGGTTAGGAACCGGGGAGCGGTGAGGGGAAGGCTTCGGGGAAGTGTTAGGGTTAGGGTTCGGGCTAGGGTTACGGTTAGAGGACGGGGACGGTTTAGGGTCCAGGTGAGGGTACGACAACGGTTTCGGGGGAGCGTACGTGTGTGGGCACGGGTTAGAGTTAGCTTACGGGTTAGGATTAGGGGACTGGTGAGGGGAAGGCTTCGGGGAAGGGTTAGGCTTAGGGTTCGGGCTAGGGTTAGGGTTAGGGGACGGGGACGGTTTAGGGTCCAGGTGAGGGTACGACAACGGTTTAGGGGGAGCGTACGTGTGAGGGCACGGGTTAGTGTTAGCGTATGGGTTAGGATTAGGGGACGGGTGAGGGGAAGGCTTCGGGGAAGGGTTAGGGTTAGGGTTCGGGCTAGGGTTAGGGCTGGGGACGGGGACGGTTTAGGGTCCAGGTGAGGGTACGACAACGGTTTAGGGGGAGCGTACATGTGAGGGTACGAGTCAGCGTTAGCGTACGGCTTAGGATTAGGGGACGGGTGAGGGGAAGGCTTCTGGGAAGGGTTAGGGTTAGGGTTCGGGCTAGGGTTAGGGTTAGGGGATGGTTTAGGGTCCAGGTGACGGTACGACAAAGTTTTAGGGGGAGCGTACATGTGAGGGCACATGTTAGTGTCAGCGTACGGGTTAGGATTAGGGGACGGGTGAGGGGAAGGCTTCGGGGAAGGGTTAGTGTTAGGGTTCGGGCTAGGGTTAGGGTTAGGGGATGGGGACGGTTTAGGGTCCAGGTGAGGGTACTACAACGGTTTCGGCTAGCGTACGTGTGAGGGCACGGGTTAGTGTTAGCGTACGGCTTAGGATTAGGGGACGGGTGAAGTGAAGGCTTCGGGGAAGGGTTAGGGTTAGGGTTCGGGGTAGGGTTAGGGCTAGGGGAAGGGGACTGTTTAGGGTCCAGGTGAGGGTACGACAAGTGTTTAGGGGGAGCGTACGTGTGAGGGCACGGGTTATTGTTAGCGTACGGGTTAGGATTAGGGGACGGGGGAGTGGAAGGCTTTGGGGAAGGGTTAGGTTCGTGCTTCCGGCTAGGGTTAGGGTTAGGGTACGGGTACGGTTTAGGGTCCAGGTGAGGGTACAATAACGGTTTAGGGGGAGCGTACGTGTGAGGGCACAGGTTAGTGTGAGCGTACGGGTTAGGATTAGGGGACGGTGAGGGGAACGTTTCGGGGAAGTGTTAGGATTAGGGTTCGGGCTAGAGTTAGGGTTAGGGGACGGGGACGGTTTAGGGTCCAGGTGAGGGTACGACAACGGTTCACGGGGAGCATACGTGTGAGGGCACGGGTTAGTGTTCGCGTACAGGTTAGGATTAGGGAACGGGTGAGGGGAAGTCTTCGGGGAAGGGTTAGGGTTAGGGTTCGGGCTAGGGTTACGGTTGGGGGACGGGGACGGTTTAGGGTCCAGGTGAGGGTACGACAACGGTTTAGTGGGAGCATACGTGTGAGGGCACGGGTTTGTGTTAGCGTACGGGTTAGGATTAGGGGACGGGTGAGGGGAAGGCTTCGGGGAAGGGTTAGGGTCATGGTTTGGGCTAGGGTTAGGGTTAGGGTTAGGGGACGGGGACGGTTTAGGGTCCAGGTGAGTGTATGACAGCGGTTTAGGGGGAGCGTACATGTGAGGGCACAGGTTAGTGTTAGTGTACGGGTTAGGATTAGGGAACGGGTGAGGGGAAGGCTTCGGGGAAGGGTAAGCATTAGGGTTCCGGCTAGGTTTAGGGTTAGGGGATGGGGACGGATTAGGGTCCAGGTGAGGGTACGACAACGGTTTAGGAGGAGTGTACATGTGAGGGCACAGGTTAGTGTTAGCGTACGGCTTAGGATTAGGGGACGTGTGAGGGGAAGGCTTCGGGGAAGGGTTAGTGTTAGGGTTCGGGCTAGGGTTAGGGTTAGGGGACGGGGACGGTTTAGGGTCCAGGAGAGGGTACGACCACAGTTTAGGGGGAGCGTACGTGTGAGGGCACGGGTTAGTGTTAGCGTACGGCTTAAGATTAGGGGACGGTTGAGCGGAAGGCTTCAGGGAAGGGTTTGGGTTAGGGTTTGGGCTAGGGTTCGGCTTAGGGGACGGTGACGGTTTAGGGTCCAGGTGAGGGTACGACAACGGTTTAGGGGGCGCGTACGTGTGAGGGCACGGGTTATTGTTAGCGTAAGGTTAGGATTAGGGGACGGGTGTTGGGAAGGCTTCAGGGAAGGGTTAGGTTTAGGTTTCGGGCTAGGGTGAGGGTTAGGGGACGAGGACGGTTTAGGGTCCAGGTGAGGGTACGACAACGGTTAGGGGGAGCGTACGTGTGAGGGCACGGGTTAGTGTTAGCGTACGTGTTAGGATTAGAGGTCGGGTGAAGGGAAGGCTTCGGGGAAGGGTTAGGGTTAGGGATCGGGCTAGGGGTATTTTTAGGGAACGGGGACGGTTTAGGGTCCAGGTGAGAGTGCGACAACGGTTTAGGGGGAGCGTACATGTGAGGGCATGCGTTAGTGTTAGCATACGGGTTAGGATTAGGCGACGGGTGAGGGGAAGGCTTCTGGGAAGGGTTAGGGTTAGGGTTCGGGCTAGGGTTAGGGTTAGGGGACGGGGATGGTTTAGGGTCCAGGTGAGGGTACGACAATGGTTTAGCGGGAGCGTACGCGTGAGGGCACGGGTTAGTGTTAGCGTGCGTGTTAGGATTAGGGGACGGGTGAGAGGAAGGCTTCGGGGAAGTGTTAGGGTTAGGGTTCGGGCTAGGGTTAGGGTTAGGGGATGGGGACGGTTTAGGGTCCAGGTGAGGGTACGACAACGGTTTCAGCTAGCGTACGTGTGAGGGCACGGGTTAGTGTTAGCGTACGGCTTAGGATTAGGGGACGGGTGAGGGGAAGGCTTTGGGGAAGGGTTAGGGTTAGGGTTCGGGCTAGGGTTAGGGTTAGGGGACGGGGATGGTTTAGGGTCCAGGTGAGGGTACGACAATGGTTTAGGGGGAGAGTACGTGTGAGGGCACGGGTTAGTGTTAGCGTACGGGTTAGGATTAGGGGACGGGTGAGGGGAAGGCTTCGGGGAAGGGTTAGTGTTAGGGTCCAGGCTAGGGTTAGGGTTAGGGGACGGGGACGGTTTAGGGTCCAGGTGAGGGTACGACAACGGTTTAGGGGTAGCGTACGTGTGAGGGCATGGGTTAGTGTTAGCGTACGGGTTAGGATTAGGGGATGGGTGAGGGTAAGGCTTCGGGGAAGAATTAGGGTTAGGGATCGGGCTAGGGTTATTGTTAGGGAACAGGGAGGATTTAGGGTCCACGTGAGGGTACGACAACGGTTTAGGGGGAGTGTACGTCTGAAGGCAGGGGTTAGTGTTATGGTACGGGTTAGGATTAGGGGACGGGTGAGGGGAAGGCTTCGGGGAAGGGTTAGGGTTAGGGTTCAGGCTAGGGTTAGAGTTACGGGACGGGGACGGTTTAGGGTCCAGGTGAGGGTACGACAACGGTTTAGGGGGAGCATACGTGTGAGGGCATGGGTTAGTGTTAGTGTACGTGTTAGGATTAGGGGACGCGTGAGGGGAAGGCTTCGGGGAAGGGTTAGGGTTAGGGTTCGGGCTAGGGTTAGGGTTAGGGGAAGGGGACGGTTTAGGGTCCAGGTGAGGGTACGACAACGGTTTAGGGGGAGCGTACGCGTGAGGGAACGGGTTAGTGTTAGCGTACGTGTTAGGATTAGGGGATGGGTGAGGGGAAGGCTTCGGGGAAGTGTTAGGGTTAGGTTTTCGGGCTAGGGTTAAGGTTATGGGATGGGGACGGTTTAGGGTCCAGGTGAGGGTACGACAACGGTTTAGGAGGAGCGTACATGTGAGGGCACGGGTTAGTGTTAGCGTACGGGTTAGGATTAGGGGACGGGTGAGGGGAAGGCTTCGGGGAAGGGTTAGGGTCAGGGTTCGGGCTAGGGTTAGGGTTAGGCGATGGGTACGGTTTAGGGTCCAGGTGAGGGTACGACAACGGTTTATGGGGAGCGTACGTGTGAGGGCACGGGTTATTGTTAGCGTACGGGTTAGGATTAGGGGACGGGGGAGTGGAAGGCTTTGGGGAAGGGTTAGGTTCGTGCTTCCGGCTAGGGTTAGGGTTAGGGTACGGGTACGGTTTAGGGTCCAGGTGAGGGTACGACAATGGTTTAGGGGGAGCGTACGTGTGAGGGCACGGGTTAGTGTTCGGGTACGGGTTAGGAACAGGGGACCGGTGAGGGGAAGGCTTCGGGGAAGTGTTAGGGTTAGGTTTCGGGCTAGGGTTAGGGTTAGGGGACGGTTTAGGGTCCAGGTGAGGGTACGACAACGGTTTAGGGGGAGCGTACGTGTGAGAGCACGGGTTAGTGTTAGCGTACGGGTTAGGATTAGGGGACGGGTGAGGGGAAGGCTTCGGGGAAGGGTTAGGGTTAGGGTTCGGGCTAGGGTTAGAGTTACGGGACAGGGACGGTTTAGGGCCCAGGTGAGGGTACGACAACGGTTTAGGGGGAGCGTACGTGTGAGGGCACGGGTTAGTGTTAGCGTACGGGATAGGATTAGGGGACGGGTGAGGGGAAGGCTTCGGGGAAGAATTAGGGGTAGGGATCGGGCTAGGGTTATTGTTAGAGAACGGGGACGGTTTAGGGTCCAGGTGAGGGTGCGACAACGGTTTAGGGGGAGCGTACATGTGAGGGCATGCGTTAGTGTTAGCGTACGGGTTAGGATTAGGGGACGGGTGAGGGGCAGGCTTCGGGGAAGGGTTAGGTTTAGGATTCGGGCTAGGGTTAGGGTTAGGGGACGGGGACGGTTTAGGGTCCAGGTGAGCGTACGACAACTGTTTAGGGGGAGCGTACGTGTGAGAGCACGGGTTAGTGTTAGCGTATGGGTTAGGATTAGGGCACGGGTGAGGGGAAGGCTTCAGGGAAGGGTTAGGGTTAGGGTTTGGGCTAGGGTTAGGGTTAGGGGACGACGACGCTTTAGGGTCCAGGAGAGGGTACGACAACGGTTTAGTGGGAGCGTACGTGTGAGAGCACAGGTTAGTGTTAGCGTACGGGTTAGGATTAGGGGACGGGTGAGGGGAAGGCTTCGGGGAAGGGTTAGGGTTAGGGTTCGGGCTAGGGTTAGGGTTAGCGGACGGGGACGGTTTTGGGTCCAGGTGAGGGTACGACAACGATTTAAGGGGAGCGTACGTGTGAGTGCTCGGGTTAGTGTTAGCATACGGTTTAGGATTAGGGGAGAAGTTAGGGGAAGGCTTTTCTGGGAAGTGTTAGGGTTAGGGTTCGGGCTAGGGTTAGAGTTAGGGGACGGGGACTGTTAAGGGTCCAGGTGAGGGTACAACAACGGTTTAGGGTGAGTGTACATGTGAGGGCACGGGTTAGTGTTAGCGTATGGGTTAGGATTAGGGGACGGGTGAGGGGAAGGCTTCGGGGAAGGGTTAGGTTTAGGGTTCGGGCTAGGGTTAGGCTTAGGAGACGGAGACGGTTTAGGGTCCAGGTGAGGGTACGACAACGGTTTAGGGGGAGCGTATGTGTGAGGGCACGGGTTAGTGTTAACGTACAGGTTAGGATTAGGGGACGGGTGAGAGGAAGGCTTCGGGGAAAAGTTAGGGTTAGGGTTCGCGCTAGGTTTAGGGTTAGGGGACGGTTTACGGTCCAGTTGAGGGTACGACAACGTTTCAGGGGGAGCGTACATGTGAGGGCATGGGTTAGTGTCAGCGTACGGGTTAGGATTAGGGGACGGGTGAGGGGAAGGCTTCGGGGAAGGGTTAGTGTTAGTGTTCGGGCTAGGGTTAGGATTAGGGGACGGGGACAGTTTAGGTTCCAGGTGAGGGTATGACTATGGTTTAGGGGGAGAGTACGTGTGAGGGCACAGGTTAGTGTTAGCGTACGGGTTAGGATTAGGGGTCGGGTGAGGGGAAGGCTTTGGGGAAGGGTTAGGGTTAGGGTTCGGGCTAGGGTTAGCGTTACGGGACGGGGACGGTTTAGGGTCCAGGTGAGGGTACGACAACGGTTTAGGGGGAGTGTACGTTTGAGGGCACGGGTTAGTGTTAGCGTACGGGTTAGGATTAGGGGACGGGTGAGGGGAAGGCTTCGTGGAAGAATTAGGGTTAGGGATCGGGCTAGGGTTATTGTTAGGGAACGGGGACGGTTTAGGGTCAAGGTGAGCGTGCGATAACGGTTTAGGGGGAGCGTACATGTGAGGGCATGCGTTAGTGTTAGCGTACGGGTTAGGATTAGGGGACGGGTGAGGGGAAGGCTTCGGGAAAGGGTTAGGGTTAGGGTTCGGGCTAGGTTTAGGGTTAGGGGACGGGGACGGTTTAGGGTCCAGGTGAGGGTACGACAACTGTTTAGGGGGAGCGTACGTGTGAGGGCACGGGTTAGTGTTCGCGTACGGGTTAGGAACCGAGGACCGGTGAGGGGAAGGCTTCGGGGAAGTGTTAGGGTTAGGTTTCGGGCTAGGGTTAGGGTTAGGGGACGGGGACGGTTTAGGGTCCAGGTGATGGTACGACAACGGTTTAGTGGGAGCGTACGTGTGAGGGCACGGTTTAGTTTTAGCGTACGGGTTAGGATTACGGGACGGGTGAGGGGAACGCTTCGGGGAAGGGTTAGGTTTAGGGTTCGGGCTAGGGTTAGGGTACGGGGACGGTTTAGGGTCCAGGTGAGAGTACGACAACGATTTAGGGGTAGCGTAAGTGTGAGGGCATGGGTTAGTGTTAGCGTACGTGTTAGGATTAGGGGACGGGTGATGGGAAGGCTTCGGGGAAGGATTAGGGTTAGGGTTCGGGCTAGGGTTAGGGTTAGGGGATGGGGACAGTTTAGGGTCCAGGTGAGGGTATGAAAACCTTTTAGGGGGAGCGTGCCTGTTAGGTCACGGGTTAGTGTTAGCGTACGGGTTAGGATTAGGGGACGGGTGAGGGGAAGGCTTCGGGAAAGGGTTAGGGTTAGGGTACGGGCTAGGGTTAGGGTTAGGAGACAGGGACGGTTTAGGGTCCCGGTGAGGGTATGACAATGGTTTAGGGGGAGCGTACTTTTGAGGCCATGGGTTACTCTTAGCGTACGGGTTAGGATTAGGGGACGGGTGAGGGGAAGGCTTCTGGGAAGTGTTAGGTTTAGGGTTCGGGCTAGGGTTAGGCTTAGGGGACGGGGATGGTTTAGGGTCCAGGTGAGGGTACGACAACGGTTTAGGGGGAGCGTACGTGTGAGGGCACGGGTTAGTGTTAGCGTACGGGTTAGGATTAGGGGACGGGTGAGGGGAAGGGTTCGGGGAAGGGTTAGGATTAGGGTTCGGGCTTGGGTTAGGGTTAGGGGACGGGGACGGTTTAGGGTCCAGGTGAGGGTACGACAACGGTTTAGGGGGAGCGTACGCGTGAGGGCACGGGTTAATGTTAGCATACGTCTTAGGATTAGGGGACGGGTGAGGGGAAGGCTTCGGGGAAGGGTTAGGGTTAGGGTTCGGGCTAGGGTTAGGGTTAGAGGACGGGGATGGTTTAGGGTCCAGGTGAGGGTACGACAATGGTTTAGGGGGAGCGTACGTGTGAGGGCACGGGTTAGTGTTAGCGTACGGGTTAGGATTAGGATATGGGTGAGTGTAAGGCTTCGGGGAAGAATTAGGGCTAGGGATTGGTCTAGGGTTATTGTTAGGGAACGGGGACAGTTTAGGGTCCAGGTGAGGGTACGACATCGGTTTAGGGGGAGTGTACATGTGAGGGTACGATTTAGTGTTAGCGTACGTCTTAGGATTAGGGGACGGGTGAGGGGAAGGCTTCGGGGAAGGGTTAGCGTTAGGGTTCGGGCTAGGGTTAGGATTAGGGGACGGGGACGGTTTCGGGTTCAGGTGACGGTACGACAACGGTTTAGGGGGAGCGTACGTGTGAGGGCATGGGTTAGTGTTAGCGTACGGGTTAGGATTAGGGGACGGGTGAGGGGAAGGCTTTAGGGAAGTGTTAGGGTTAGGGTTCGGGCTACGGTTAGTGTTAGCTGACGGGGACGGTTTAAGGTCCAGGTGAGGGTACGACAACGATTTAGGGGGAGCGTACGTGTGAGGGCAAGGGTTAGTGTTAGCGTACGGGTTAGGATTAGGGGACGGGTGAGGGGAAGGCTTCGGGGAAGGGTTAGGTTTAGGGTTCGGGCTAGGGTTAGGCTTAGGGGACGGGGACGGTTTAGGGTCCAGGTGAGGGTATGACAGCGGTTTAGGGGGAGCGTACGTGTCAGGGCACGGGTTAGTGTTAGTGTACGGGTTAGGATTAGGTGACGGGTGAGTGGAAGGCTTCGGGGAAGGGTTAGGGTTAGGGTTCGGGCTAGGGTTAGGGTTAGGGGACGGGGATGGTTTAGCTTCCAGGTGAGGGTATGACAACGGTTTAGGGGGAGCGTACGTGTGAGGGCACGGGTTAGTGTTAGCGTACGGCTTAGGATTAGGGGACGTGTGAGGGGAAGGCTTCGGGGAAGTATTAGGGTTAGGGTTCGGGCTAGGGTTAGGGTTAGGGGACGGGGACGGTTTAGGGTCCAGGTGAGGGTACGACAACGGTTTAGGAGGAGCATACGTGTGAGGGCACGGGTTAGTGTTAGCGTACGGGTTAGGATTAGGGGACGGGTGAGGGGAAGGCTTCGGGGAAGAATTAGGGTTAGGGATTGGGCTAGGGTTATTTTTAGGGAACGGGGACGGTTTAGGGTCCAGGTGAGAGTGCGACAACGGTTTAGGGGGAGCGTACATGTGAGGGCATGCGTTAGTGTTAGCGTACGGGTTAGTATTAGGGGACGGGTGAGGGGAAGGCTTCTGGGAAGGTTAGGGTTAGGGTTCGGGCTAGGGTTAGGGTTAGGGGACGGGGACTGTTAAGGGTCCAGGTGAGAGTACAACAACGGTTTAGGGTGAGCGTACATGTGAGGGCACGGGTTAGTGTTAGCGTATGCGTTAGGATTAGGGGACGGGTGAGGGGAAGGCTTCGGGGAAGGGTTAGGTTTAGGGTTCGGGCTAGGGTTAGGCTTAGGGGACGGGGACGGTTTAGGGTCCAGGTGAGCGTACGACAGCGGTTTAGGGGGAGCTTACGTGTGAGGGCACGGGTTAGTGTTAGCGTACGTGTTAGGATTAGGGGACGGGTGAGGGGAAGGCTTCGGGGAAGAATTAGGGTTAGGGATCGGGCTAGGGTTATTGTTAGGGAACGGGGACGGTTTAGGGTCCAGGTGAGGGTGCGACAACGGTTTAGGGGGAGTGTACATGTGAGGGCATGCGTTAGTGTTAGTGTACGTGTTAGGATTAGGGGACGGGTGAGGGGAAGGCTTCGGGGAAGGGTTAGGGTTAGGGTTCGGGCTAGGGTTAGGGTTAGGCGATGGGTACGGTTTAGGGTCCAGGTGAGGGTACGACAACGGTTTATGGGGAGCGTACGTGTGAGGGCACGGGTTATTGTTAGCGTACGCGTTAGGATTAGGGGACCGGTGAGGGGAAGGCTTTGGGGAAGGGTTAGGTTCATGCTTCCGGCTAGGGTTAGGGTTAGGGGATGGGGACGGTTTAGGGTCCAGGTGAGGGTACGACAACGGTTTAGGGGGAGCGTACGTGTGAGGGCACGGGTTAGTGTTAGCGTACGGGTTAGGATTAGGGTACGGTTGAGGGGAAGGCTTCGGGGAAGTTTTAGGGTTAGGGTTCGGGCTAGGGTTACAGTTAGGGGACGGGGAACGTTTAGGGTCCAGGTGAGGGTACGACAACGGTTTAGGGGGAGCGTACGTTTGAGGGCATGGGTTAGTGTTAGCGTATGGGTTAGGATTAGGGGATGGGTGAGGGGAAGGCTTCCGGGAAGGGTTAGGGTTAGGGTTCTGGCTAGGGTTAGGGCTGGGGACGGGGACAGTTTAGGGTCCAGGTGAGGGTACGACAAGAGTTTAGGGGGAGCGTTCATGTGAGGGTACGAGTTAGTATTAGCGTACGGCTTAGGATTAGGGGACGGGTGAGGGGAAGGCTTCGGGGAAGGGTTAGCGTTAGGGTTCGGGCCAGGGTTAGGGATAGGGGATGGGGACGGTTTGGGGTCCAGGTGAGTGTACGACAGAGGTTTAGGGGGAGCATACATGTGAGGGCACGGGTTAGTGTTAGCGTATATGTTAGGATTAGGGGACGGGTGAGGGGAAGGCTTCTGGGAAGTGTTAGGGTTAGGGTTCAGGCTACGGTTAGGGTTAGGGAACAGGGACTGTTAAGGGTCCAGGTGAGGGTACAACAACGGTTTAGGGTGAGCGTACATGTGAGGGCACGGGTTAGTGTTAGCGTATGCGTTAAGATTAGGGGACGGGTGAGGGGAAGGCTTCGGGGAAGGGTTAGGTTTAGGGTTTGGGCTAGGGTTAGGCTTATGGGATGGGGACGGTTTAGGGTCCAGGTGAGGGTACGACAGCGGTTTAGGGGGAGCGTACGTGTCAGGGCACGGGTTAGTGTTAGCGTACGGGTTAGGATTAGGGGACGGGTGAGGGGAAGGCTTCGGGGAAAGGTAAGGGTTAGGGTCCGGGCTAGGGTTAGGGTTAGGGAACGGGGACGGTTTAGGTTCCAGGTGAGGGTATGACAACAGTTTAGGGGGAGCGTACGCGTGAGGGCACGGGTTAGTGTTAGCGTACGGCTTAGGATTAGGGGACGGGTGAGGGGAAGGCTTCGGGGAAGGATTAGGGTTAGGGTTCGGGCTAGGGTTAGGGTTAGGGGACGGGGACGGTTTAGGGTCCAGGTGAGGGTACGACAACGGTTTAGGAGGAGCATACGTGTGAGGGCATGGGTTAGTGTTAGCGTACGGGTTAGGATTAGGGGACGGGTGAGGTGAAGGCTTCGGGGAAGAATTAGGGTTAGGGATCGGGCTAGGATTATTTTTAGGGAACGTGGACGGTTTAGGTTCCAGGTGAGAGTGCGACAATGGTTTAGGGGGAGCGTACATGTGAGGGCATGCGTTACTGTTAGCGTACGGGTTAGGTTTAGGGGACGGGTGAGGGGAAGGCTTCTGGGAAGGGTTAAGGTTAGGGTTCGGGCTAGGGTTAGGGTTAGGGGACGGGGACGGTTTAGGTTCCAGGTGAGGGTACGACAACGGTTTAGGGGGAGCGTATGTGTGAGGGCACGGGTTAGTGTTAGCGTACAGGTTAGGATTAGGGGACGGGTGAGAGGAAGGCTTCGGGGAAAAGTTAGGGTTAGGGTTCGCGCTAGGTTTAGGGTTAGGGGACGGTTTACGGTCCAGTTGAGGGTACGACAACGTTTTAGGGGGAGCGTACATGTGAGGGCATGGGTTAGTGTCAGCGTACGGGTTAGGATTAGGGGACGGGTGAGGGGAAGGCTTCGGGGAAGGGTTAGTGTTAGTGTTCGGGCTAGGGTTAGGATTAGGGGACGGGGACAGTTTAGGTTCCAGGTGAGGGTATGACTATGGTTTAGGGGGAGAGTACGTGTGAGGGCACAGGTTAGTGTTAGCGTACGGGTTAGGATTAGGGGTCGGGTGAGGGGAAGGCTTTGGGGAAGGGTTAGGGTTAGGGTTCGGGCTAGGGTTAGCGTTACGGGACGGGGACGGTTTAGGGTCCAGGTGAGGGTACGACAACGGTTTAGGGGGAGTGTACGTTTGAGGGCACGGGTTAGTGTTAGCGTACGGGTTAGGATTAGGGGACGGGTGAGGGGAAGGCTTCGTGGAAGAATTAGGGTTAGGGATCGGGCTAGGGTTATTGTTAGGGAACGGGGACGGTTTAGGGTCAAGGTGAGCGTGCGATAACGGTTTAGGGGGAGCGTACATGTGAGGGCATGCGTTAGTGTTAGCGTACGGGTTAGGATTAGGGGACGGGTGAGGGGAAGGCTTCGGGAAAGGGTTAGGGTTAGGGTTCGGGCTAGGTTTAGGGTTAGGGGACGGGGACGGTTTAGGGTCCAGGTGAGGGTACGACAACTGTTTAGGGGGAGCGTACGTGTGAGGGCACGGGTTAGTGTTCGCGTACGGGTTAGGAACCGAGGACCGGTGAGGGGAAGGCTTCGGGGAAGTGTTAGGGTTAGGTTTCGGGCTAGGGTTAGGGTTAGGGGACGGGGACGGTTTAGGGTCCAGGTGATGGTACGACAACGGTTTAGTGGGAGCGTACGTGTGAGGGCACGGTTTAGTTTTAGCGTACGGGTTAGGATTACGGGACGGGTGAGGGGAACGCTTCGGGGAAGGGTTAGGTTTAGGGTTCGGGCTAGGGTTAGGGTACTGGGACGGTTTAGGGTCCAGGTGAGAGTACGACAACGATTTAGGGGTAGCGTAAGTGTGAGGGCATGGGTTAGTGTTAGCGTACGTGTTAGGATTAGGGGACGGGTGATGGGAAGGCTTCGGGGAAGGATTAGGGTTAGGGTTCGGGCTAGGGTTAGGGTTAGGGGATGGGGACAGTTTAGGGTCCAGGTGAGGGTATGAAAACCTTTTAGGGGGAGCGTGCCTGTTAGGTCACGGGTTAGTGTTAGCGTACGGGTTAGGATTAGGGGACGGGTGAGGGGAAGGCTTCGGGAAAGGGTTAGGGTTAGGGTACGGGCTAGGGTTAGGGTTAGGAGACAGGGACGGTTTAGGGTCCCGGTGAGGGTATGACAATGGTTTAGGGGGAGCGTACTTTTGAGGCCATGGGTTACTCTTAGCGTACGGGTTAGGATTAGGGGACGGGTGAGGGGAAGGCGTCGGGGAAGTGTTAGGTTTAGGGTTCGGGCTAGGGTTAGGCTTAGGGGACGGGGACGGTTTAGGGTCCAGGTGAGGGTACGACAACGGTTTAGGGGGAGCGTACGTGTGAGGGCACGGGTTAGTGTTAGCGTACGGGTTAGGATTAGGGGACGGGTGAGGGGAAGGGTTCGGGGAAGGGTTAGGATTAGGGTTCGGGCTTGGGTTAGGGTTAGGGGACGGGGACGGTTTAGGGTCCAGGTGAGGGTACGACAACGGTTTAGGGGGAGCGTACGCGTGAGGGCACGGGTTAATGTTAGCATACGTCTTAGGATTAGGGGACGGGTGAGGGGAAGGCTTCGGGGAAGGGTTAGGGTTAGGGTTCGGGCTAGGGTTAGGGTTAGAGGACGGGGATGGTTTAGGGTCCAGGTGAGGGTACGACAATGGTTTAGGGGGAGCGTACGTGTGAGGGCACGGGTTAGTGTTAGCGTACGGGTTAGGATTAGGATATGGGTGAGTGTAAGGCTTCGGGGAAGAATTAGGGCTAGGGATTGGTCTAGGGTTATTGTTAGGGAACGGGGACAGTTTAGGGTCCAGGTGAGGGTACGACATCGGTTTAGGGGGAGTGTACATGTGAGGGTACGATTTAGTGTTAGCGTACGTCTTAGGATTAGGGGACGGGTGAGGGGAAGGCTTCGGGGAAGGGTTAGCGTTAGGGTTCGGGCTAGGGTTAGGATTAGGGGACGGGGACGGTTTCGGGTTCAGGTGACGGTACGACAACGGTTTAGGGGGAGCGTACGTGTGAGGGCATGGGTTAGTGTTAGCGTACGGGTTAGGATTAGGGGACGGGTGAGGGGAAGGCTTTAGGGAAGTGTTAGGGTTAGGGTTCGGGCTACGGTTAGTGTTAGCTGACGGGGACGGTTTAAGGTCCAGGTGAGGGTACGACAACGATTTAGGGGGAGCGTACGTGTGAGGGCAAGGGTTAGTGTTAGCGTACGGGTTAGGATTAGGGGACGGGTGAGGGGAAGGCTTCGGGGAAGGGTTAGGTTTAGGGTTCGGGCTAGGGTTAGGCTTAGGGGACGGGGACGGTTTAGGGTCCAGGTGAGGGTATGACAGCGGTTTAGGGGGAGCGTACGTGTCAGGGCACGGGTTAGTGTTAGTGTACGGGTTAGGATTAGGTGACGGGTGAGTGGAAGGCTTCGGGGAAGGGTTAGGGTTAGGGTTCGGGCTAGGGTTAGGGTTAGGGGACGGGGATGGTTTAGCTTCCAGGTGAGGGTATGACAACGGTTTAGGGGGAGCGTACATGTGAGGGCACGGGTTAGTGTTAGCGTACGGCTTAGGATTAGGGGACGTGTGAGGGGAAGGCTTCGGGGAAGTATTAGGGTTAGGGTTCGGGCTAGGGTTAGGGTTAGGGGACGGGGACGGTTTAGGGTCCAGGTGAGGGTACGACAACGGTTTAGGAGGAGCATACGTGTGAGGGCACGGGTTAGTGTTAGCGTACGGGTTAGGATTAGGGGACGGGTGAGGGGAAGGCTTCGGGGAAGAATTAGGGTTAGGGATTGGGCTAGGGTTATTTTTAGGGAACGGGGACGGTTTAGGGTCCAGGTGAGAGTGCGACAACGGTTTAGGGGGAGCGTACATGTGAGGGCATGCGTTAGTGTTAGCGTACGGGTTAGTATTAGGGGACGGGTGAGGGGAAGGCTTCTGGGAAGGTTAGGGTTAGGGTTCGGGCTAGGGTTAGGGTTAGGGGACGGGGACTGTTAAGGGTCCAGGTGAGAGTACAACAACGGTTTAGGGTGAGCGTACATGTGAGGGCACGGGTTAGTGTTAGCGTATGCGTTAGGATTAGGGGACGGGTGAGGGGAAGGCTTCGGGGAAGGGTTAGGTTTAGGGTTCGGGCTAGGGTTAGGCTTAGGGGACGGGGACGGTTTAGGGTCCAGGTGAGCGTACGACAGCGGTTTAGGGGGAGCTTACGTGTGAGGGCACGGGTTAGTGTTAGCGTACGTTTTAGGATTAGGGGACGGGTGAGGGGAAGGCTTCGGGGAAGAATTAGGGTTAGGGATCGGGCTAGGGTTATTGTTAGGGAACGGGGACGGTTTAGGGTCCAGGTGAGGGTGCGACAACGGTTTAGGGGGAGTGTACATGTGAGGGCATGCGTTAGTGTTAGTGTACGTGTTAGGATTAGGGGACGGGTGAGGGGAAGGCTTCGGGGAAGGGTTAGGGTTAGGGTTCGGGCTAGGGTTAGGGTTAGGCGATGGGTACGGTTTAGGGTCCAGGTGAGGGTACGACAACGGTTTATGGGGAGCGTACGTGTGAGGGCACGGGTTATTGTTAGCGTACGGGTTAGGATTAGGGGACCGGTGAGGGGAAGGCTTTGGGGAAGGGTTAGGTTCATGCTTCCGGCTAGGGTTAGGGTTAGGGGACGGGGACGGTTTAGGGTCCAGGTGAGGGTACGACAACGGTTTAGGGGGAGCGTACGTGTGAGGGCACGGGTTAGTGTTAGCGTACGGGTTAGGATTAGGGTACGGTTGAGGGGAAGGCTTCGGGGAAGTTTTAGGGTTAGGGTTCGGGCTAGGGTTACTGTTAGGGGACGGGGAACGTTTAGGGTCCAGGTGAGGGTACGACAACGGTTTAGGGGGAGCGTACGTTTGAGGGCATGGGTTAGTGTTAGCGTATGGGTTAGGATTAGGGGATGGGTGAGGGGAAGGCTTCCGGGAAGTGTTAGGGTTAGGGTTCTGGCTAGGGTTAGGGCTGGGGACGGGGACAGTTTAGGGTCCAGGTGAGCGTACGACAAGAGTTTAGGGGGAGCGTTCATGTGAGGGTACGAGTTAGTATTAGCGTACGGCTTAGGATTAGGGGACGGGTGAGGGGAAGGCTTCGGGGAAGGGTTAGCGTTAGGGTTCGGGCCAGGGTTAGGGATAGGGGATGGGGACGGTTTGGGGTCCAGGTGAGTGTACGACAGAGGTTTAGGGGGAGCATACATGTGAGGGCACGGGTTAGTGTTAGCGTATATGTTAGGATTAGGGGACGGGTGAGGGGAAGGCTTCTGGGAAGTGTTAGGGTTAGGGTTCAGGCTACGGTTAGGGTTAGGGGACAGGGACTGTTAAGGGTCCAGGTGAGGGTACGACAACGGTTTAGTGGGAGCGTACATGTGAGGGCATGGTTTAGTGTTAGCGTATGGGTTAGGATTAGGGGATGGGTGAGTATAAGGCTTCGGTGAAGAATTAGGGCTAGGAATCGGGCTAGGGTTATTGTTAGGGAACGGGGACGGTTTAGGGTCCAGGTGAGGGTACGACAACAGTTTAGGGGGAGCGTACATGTGAGGGTACGAGTTAGTGTTAGCGTATGGCTTAGGATTAGGGACCGGGTGAGGGGAAGGCTTCGGGGAAGGGTTAGGGTTGGGTTCGGGCTAGGGTTAGGGTTAGGGGACGGGGACGGTTTAGGGTCCATGTGAGGGTACGCAACGGTTCACGGGGAGCGAACGTGTGAGGGCATGGGTTATTGTTAGCGTACGGCTTAGGATTAGGGGACAGGTGAGGGGAAGGCTTCGGGGAAGGGTTAGTGTTAGGGTTCGGGCTAGGTGTAGTGTTAGGGGACGGGGACGGTTTAGGGTCCAGGTGAGTGTACGACCACGGTTTAGTGGGAGCGTACATGTGAGGGCATGGCTTAGTGTTAGCGTACGGGTTAGGATTAGGGGACGGGTGAGGGGAAGGCTTCGGGGAAGTGTTAGGGTTAGGGTTCGGGCTAGGTTTAGGGTTAGGGGACGGGGACGGTTTAGGGTGCAGGTGAGGGTACGACAACGGTTTAGGGGGAGCGTACATGTGAGGGCATGGGTTAGTGTTAGCGTACGGGTTAGGATTCGGGGACGGGTGAGGGGAAGGCTTCGGGGAAGGGTTAGGGTTAGGGTTCGGGTTAGGGTTACGGTTAGAGGACGTGGACGGTTTAGGGTCCAGGTGAGGGTACGACAACGGTTTAGGGGTAGCGTACATGTGAGGGTACGCGTTAGTGTTAGCGTACAGCTTAGGAATAGGGACCAGGGGAGGGGAAGGCTTCGGGGAAGGGTTAGCGTTAGGGTTCGGGCTAGGGTTAGGGTTAGGGGACGGGGACGGTTTGGGGTTCAGGTGAGGGTACGAAAAAGGTTTAGGGGGAGCGTACGTGTGAGGGCACGGGTTTGTGTTAGCGTACGTGTTAGGATTAGGGGACGGGTGAGGGGAAGGCTTCGGGGAAGTGTTAGGGTTAGGGTTCGGGCTAGGGTTTCGGTTAGAGGACGGGGACGGTTTAGGGTCCAGGTGAGGGTACGACAACGGTTTATGTGGAGCGTATGTGTGAGGGCATGGGTTAGTGTTATCGTTCGGGTTAGGATTAGGGGATGGGTGAGTGTAAGGCTTCGGGGAAGAATTAGGGTTAGGGATCGGGCTAGGGTTATTGTTAGGGAATGGGGACGGTTTAGGGTCCAGGTGAGGGTACGACAACGGTTTAGGGGGAGCGTACATGTGAGGGTACGAGTTAGTGTTAGCATACGGCTTAAGATTAGAGGACGGGTGAGGGGAAGGCTTCGGGGAAGGGTTAGCGTTAGGGTTCGGGCTAGGGTTACGGTTAGGGGACGGGGACGGTTTGGGGTCCATGTGAGGGTACGACAACGGTTTAGGGGGAGCGTACGTGTGAGGGCACGGGTTAGTGTAAGTGTACGGGTTAGGATTAGGGGACGGGTGAGGGGAAGGCTTCAGGGAAGTGTTAGGGTTAGGGTTCGGGCTAGGGTTAGTGTCAGGGGACGGGGACGGTTTAGGGTCCAGGTGCGGGTACGACAACGGTTTAGGGGGAGCGTACGTGTCAGGGCACGGGTTAGTGTTAACGTATGGGTTAGGATTAGGGGACGGTGAGGGGAAGGTTTCGGGGAAGGGCTAGGATTAGGTTTCGGGCTAGAGTTAGGGTTAGGGGTCGGGGACGGTTTAGGGTCCAGGTGAGGGTACGACAACGGTTCAGGGGGAGCGTACGTGTGAGGGCACGGGTTAGTGTTAGAGTACGGGTTAGGATTAGGGCACGGGTGAGGGGAAGGCTTCGGGGAAGTGTTAGTGTTAGGGTTCAGGCTAGGGTTAGGGTTAGGGGACGGGGACGGTTTAGGGTCCAGGTGAGGGTACGACAACGGTTTAGAGGGAGTGTACCTGTGAGGGCACGGGTTAGTGTTAGCGTACGGGTTAGGATTAGCGGACGGGTGAGGGGAAGGCTTCGGGGAAGGGTTAGTGTTAGGGTTTGGGCTAGGGTTAGGTTTAGGGGACGGGGTCGGTTTAGGGTACAGGTGAGGGTACGACAACGGTTTAGGGGGAGCGTACGTGTGAGGGCACGGGTTAGTGTTAGCGTACGTGTTAGGATTAGGGGATGGGTGAGGGGAAGGCTTCGGGGAAGTGTTAGGTTTAGGTTTCGGGCTAGGGTTAGGATTAGAGGACGGGGATGGTTTAGGGTCCAGGTTAGGGTACGACAACAGTTTAGGGGGAGCGTACGTGTGTGGGCACGGGTTAGTGTTAGCGTACGGGTTAGGATTAGGGGACGGGTGAGGGGAAGGCTTCGGGGAAGGGTTAGGGTTAGGGTTCGGGCTAGGGTTAGGGGATGGTGACGGTTTAGGGTCCAGGTGAGGGTACGACAACGGTTTAGGGGGAGCGTACGTGTGAGGGCACGGGTTACTGTTAGCGTACGGGTTAGGATTAGGGGACGGGTGAGGGGAAGGCTTCGGGGAAGTGTTAGGGTTAGGGTTCGGGCTAGGGTTAGGGTTAGGTGACGGGGACTGTTTAGGGTCCATCTGAGGGTACGACAACAGTTTAGGGGGAGCGTACGTGTGAGGGAACGGGTTAGTCTTAGCGTACGGGTTAGGTTTATGGGACGGGTGAGGGGAAGGCTTCCGGGAAGGGTTAGGGTTAGCGTTCGGGTAAGCTTAGGGTTAGGGGACGGGGACGGTTTAGGGTCCAGGTGAGTGTACGACAACGGTTTAGAGGAGCGTACGTGTGAGGGAACGGGTTAGTATTAGCGTACGGGTTAGGATTAGGGGACGGGAGAGGGGAAGGCTTCGGGGAAGGTTTAGGATTAGGGTTTCGGCTAGGGTTAGGGTTAGGGGATGGGGACGGTTTAGGGTCCAGGTGAGAGTGCGACAACGGTTTAGGGGGAGCGTACATGTGAGGGCATGCGTTAGTGTTAGCGTACGGGTTAGGATTAGGGGACGGGTGAGGGGAAGGCTTCTGGGAAGTGTTAAGGTTAGGGTTCGGGCTAGGGTTAGGGTTAGGGGACGGGGACGGTTTAGGGTCTAGGTGAGGGTACGACAATGGTTTAGGGGGAGCGTACGCTTGAGGGCACGGGTTAGTGTTAGCGTACCTGTTAGGAGTAGGGGACGGGTGAGGGGCAGGCTTCGGGGAAGGGTTAGGGTTAGGGTTCGGGCTACGGTTAGGGTTAGGGGACGGGGATGGTTTAGGGTCCTGGTGAGGGTATGACAACGGTTTAGGGGGAGCATACATGTGAGGGCACGGGTTAGTGTTAGCGTACGGGTTAGGATTAGGGGATGGGTGAGTGTAAGGCTTCGGCGAAGAATTAGGGCTAGGAATCGGGCTAGGGTTATTGTTAGGGAACGGGGACGGTTTAGGGTCCAGGTGAGGGTACGACAACAGTTTAGGGGGAGCGTACATGTGAGGGTACGAGTTAATGTTAGCGTACGGCTTAGGATTAGGGACCGGGTGAGGGGAAGGCTTCGGGGAAGGGTTAGGGTTGGGTTCGGGCTAGGGTTAGGGTTAGGGGACGGGGACGGTTTAGGGTCCATGTGAGGTTACGTAACGGTTCACGGGGAGCGAACGTGTGAGGGCATGGGTTAGTGTTAGCGTACGGCTTAGGATTAGGGGACGGGTGAGGGGAAGGCTTCGGGGAAGGGTTAGGGTTAGGGTTCAGGCTAGGTTTAGTGTTAGGGGATGGGGACGGTTTAGGGTCCAGGTGAGGGTACGACAACGGTTTAGTGGGAGCGTACATGTGAGGGCATGGTTTAGTGTTAGCGTACGGTTTAGGATTAGGGGACGGGTGAGGGGAAGGCTTCGGGGAAGGGTTAGGGTTAGGGTTCGGGCAAGGTTTAGGGTTAGGGGACGGGGACGGTTTAGGGTCCAGGTGAGGGTACGACAATGGTTTAGGGGCAGCGTACGTGTGAGGGCATGGGTTAGTGTTAGCGTACGGGTTAGGACTAGGGGACGGGTGATGGTAAGGCTTCAGGTAAGGGTTAGGGTGGATCATACTCTGGGTTGCACATGCATGTTTTAGCTGAAGGAAGAATCCCTTAAACCTGGATTGTTGAGACCCGTGGAATGGGTACCATGCAATATGACTTCAGAGGGTCTTCATTTGCTCACTGAACCTCTCCAATCCTATCACTGCTGCGTTTATGCCCCTGTACACACGCTTGATTCTCTTTCGGAGACATAGCAATCCATAGGTTTTAAGATACTTACTAGTCAGGTACATTCTCAGGCGTTTAATATGGGGTGTTGAGTCCATTTCGTTGAGCAAGGAGTAGCTCTTGTCTATGCCATATTTGGCTTATAGAACTTTATCTGTGCTCATTTCAATCTCTGGTTTTATGCAGCACCCCAACTCACCTTTCCCCTTAAGCAAGAATAAGTTGGTTTCCTAAATTTGAGACCCTGTTCTGTTTTGTAATTCAGTTCCTCTGTAGCCAAGTTTACATTCCGTGTATTAGTGATATCTTATGATGTTTCTTTTTCTGCGTGACTTATTTCAGTTAGAATCATCATACCTGAATATATTCATTATGTTGCTACGGGCCTGATGACATAGATTTCATTGTTGAGTGATATTGCATTGTACATAAGTACCACAACTTCTTTATCCATTTTTCACTTTATGCGATATTGAACTTGTACCGTAAACGACGTTCTTGTAAACAGAGCCATCCCAAACTTTGGGGTGGCTGTGTCTTTTTGATTTTAATTTCCCTAAGCTATAGGAGCATAAGGGGAAGTGCCCTAGGCTCTGTTGCTTTTCTTTTTAGATGTGTCAGGAAACATCATACACTTCTCCAGAGCGGCTGTTGGCAATTTACATCCCGCCCATCCGCATAACAAGGCTCCCAGTTCTCCATGGCCTGTTCTGCCTTTCTGGATTTTACACATTTTTCTGATGGCCCTCTGGAGCGGGGGGAAGTGAGACTTCATTGTAGTACAGATTTCCTTTGCCAACTTGCTTGGTTGGCCAAAAAGTGCGTATGCGTTTTTTCATGAATATATTCAGGAAAAAACGCATACGCCCTTTTTGGCCAAGTGCATCATTGTGGACGTTCTGCCTCTTTTCCTATGCTTTAAATGCAATTCCAGTCTACCTCCTGATATCGGTTTCCTGCAATTCTGTCCCGCTTTCAAATCCTCTTGGCAGCCTTACTTCAGTATATTTTTGGACGATAGCTGTCATTTATAACTCTGCAGGTTTGTGAATCACAGTGTCCCTGAGCTCCTGTCTTCAACTCGCTTTCCTGTGAGCTGGCCGCAACACCGCAGGACTGCTTCAGGCCCTAATCTGGTTCTGGCACGGGACGCTGAGCCTGTGGTTAATTCCTCTTCCTGGTGGGAAATGACAGTTAAATTTGCCCGTCCAGAAACCTCCAGCTAGTCTCTCATTGGTTCTCCCTATTCCTGTTCATCTTCCACAGAAATTGCAAACTGGGCTAAACAGGAGGTTAAAGGCACTGACTCTCCAAATCAGGAGAGTGTTAGTAAAGTGACTGGAATGTTACACCCGAGTACCAGTGGCTGAGAACTGAGACATATTTGAACACGTCTCCCGATCACACGGTTGATCATACTCTGGGTTCCACATGCATGTTTTAGCTGAAGGAAGAATACCTTAAACCTGGAGAGTTGAGACCCATGGAATGGGTACCATGCAATATGACTTCAAAGGGTCTTCATTTGCTCACCGAACCTGTCTAATCCTATCACTGCTGTGTTTATGTCCCTGTACACACGCTTGATTCTGTTTCGGAGACATAGCCATCCATAGGTTTTAAGATACTTACTAGTCAGGTACATTCTTAGGCGTTTAATATGGGGTGTTGAGTCCATTTCGTTGAGCAAGGAGTAGGTCTTGTCTATTCCATATTTGGCTTAAGGAACTTTATCTGTGCTCATTTCAATCTCTGGTTTTATGCAGCACCCCAACTCACCTTTCCCCTTAAGCAAGCATAAGTTGGTTTTCTCAATTTGAGACCCTGTTCTGTTCTGTAATTCAGTTCCTGTGTAGCCAAGTTTACATTCCGTGTATTAGTGATATCTTATGATGTTTCTTTTTCTGTGTGACTTATTTCAGTTAGAATCATCATACCTGAATCCACTCATTATGCTGCTACGGGCCTGATGACATAGATTTCATTGCTGAGTGATATTGCATTGTACGTAAGTACCACAACTTCTTTATCTATTTTTCACTTTCTGCGATATTGAACTTGTACCGTAAACGAGGTTCTTGTAAACAGAGCAGTCCCTAACTTTGGGGTGGCTGTGTCCTTTTGATTTTAATTTCCCTATGCTATAGGACCATAAGTGGAAGTGCCCTAGGCTCTGTTGCTTTGTTTTTTAGATGTTTCAGGAAACACCATACACTTCCCCAGAGTGGCTGTTGGCAATTTACATCCCGCCCATCAGCATAACAAGGCTCCCAGTTCTCCATGGCCTGTCCTGCCTTTCTGGATTTTACACTTTTTTCAGATGGCCCTTTTGAGCGGGGGAAATTGAGACTTCATTGTAGTGCAGATTTCCTTTGCAAGCTTGCTTGGTTGGCCAAAAAGGGCGTATGCGTTTTTTCCTGAATATATTCAGGAAAAAACGCATACGCCCTTTTTGGCCAAATGCATCGTTGTGGACGTTCTGTCTCTTTTCCTATGCTTTAAATGCAATTCCTGTCTACCTCCTGAAATCGGTTTCCTGCAATTCTGCCCCGCATTCAAGTCCTCTTGGCAGCCTTACTTCAGTATATTTTTGGACGATAGCTGTCATTTATAACTCTGCATGTTTGTGAATTACAGTGCCCCTGAGTTCCTTCCTTCAACTCGCTTTCTTGTGAGCTGGCCGCAACACCGCAGGATTGCTTCAGGCCCTAATCTGGATCCGGCATGGCACACTGAGCCTTTGGTTAATTCCTCTTCCTGGTGGGAAATGAGAGTTAAATTTGCCCGTCCAGACACCTCCAGCTAGTCTCTCATTGGTTCTCCATATTCCTGTTCATCTTCCGCAGAAATTGCAAACTGGGCCAAACAGGAGGTTAAAGGCACTGACTCTCCAAGTTGGGAGAGTGTTAGTAAAGCGTCTGGAATGTTGCACCCGAGTACCAGGGGACGAAAACTGAGACATATTGGAACACGTCTCCCGATCACATGGTTGATCATACTCTGGGTTCCACATGCATGTTTTAGCTGAAGGAAGAATACCTTAAACCTGGAGAGTTGAGACCCGTGGAATGGGTACCATGCAATATGACTTCAAAGGGTCTTCATTTGCTCACCAAACCTCTCCAGTGTTCTCACTGGTGCGTTTATGCCCCTGTACACACGCTTGATTCTCTTTCAGAGACATAGCAATCCCTAGGTTTTAAGATACTTACTAGTCAGGTACATTCTTAGGCGTTTACTATGGGGTGTTGAGTCCATTTCGTTGAGCAAGGAGTAGGTCTTGTCTATTCCATATTTGGCTTAAGGAACTTTATCTGTGCTCATTTCAATCTCTGGTTTTATGCAGCACCCCAACTCACCTTTCCCCTTAAGCAAGCATAAGTTGGTTTTCTCAATTTGAGACCCTGTTCTGTTTTGTAATTCAGTTCCTGTGTAGCCAAGTTTACATTCCGTGTGTTAGTGATATCTTATGATGTTTCTTTTTCTGTGTGACTTATTTCAGTTAGAATCATCATACCTGAATCCACTCATTATGCTGCTACGGGCCTGATGACATAGATGTCATTGCTGAGTGATATTGCATTGTACGTAAGTACTACAACTTCTTTATCCATTTTTCACTTTCTTTGATATTGAACTTGTACCGTAAACGAGGTTCTTGTAAACAGAGCCGTCCCAAACTTTGGGGTGGCTGTGTCCTTTTGATTTTAATTTCCCTATGCTATAGGACCATAAGTGGAAGTGCCCTAGGCTCTGTTGCTTTGTTTTTTAGGTGTTTCAGGAAACACCATACACTTCTCCAGAGTGGCTGTTGGCAATTTACATCCCGCCCATCAGCATAACAAGGCTCCCAGTTCTCCATGGCCTGTCCTACCTTTCTGGATTTTACACTTTCTTCAGATGGCCCTTTTGACTGGGGGGAAGTGAGACTTCATTGTAGTGCAGATTTCCTTTGCAAGCTTGCTTGGTTGGCCTAAAAGGGCGTATGCGTTTTTTCCTGAATATATTCAGGAAAAAACGCATACGCGCTTTTTGGCCAAGTGCATCATTGTGGACGTTCTGCCTCTTTTCCTATGCTTTAAATTCAATTCCATTCTACCTCCTGAAATCGGTTTCCTGCAATTCTGCCCCGCTTTCAAATCCTCTTGGTAGCCTTACTTCAGTATATTTTTGGACGATAGCTGTCATTTATAACTCTGCAGGTTTGTGAATCACAGTGTCCCTGAGCTCCTGTCTTCAACTCGCTTTCCTGTGAGCTGGCCGCAACACCGCATGATTGCTTCAAGCTCTAATCTGGTTCTGGCACGGCACGCTGAGCCTTTGGTTAATTCCTCTTCCTGGTGGGAAATGAGAGTTAATTTTGCCCATCCAGACACCTCCAGCTAGTCTCTCATTGGTTCTCCCTATTACTGTTCATCTTCCACAGAATGTGCAAACTGGGCCAAACAGGAGGTTAAAGGCACTGACTCTCCAAGTCGGGAGAGTGTTAGTAAAGCATCTGGAATGTTGCACCCGAGTACCAGGGAATGAGAACTGAGATATTTGTACACGTCTCCCGATCACACGGTTGATCATACTCTGGGATCCACATGCATGCTTTAGCTAAAGTTAGAGTACCTTAAACCTGGAGAGTTGAGACCCGTGGAATGGGTACCATGCAATATGACTTCAGAGGGTCTTCATTTGCTCACTGAACCTCTCCAATCCTATCACTGCTGCGTTTATGCCCCCGTACACACGCTTGATTCTCTTTCGGAGACATAGCAATCCATAGGTTTTAAGATACTTACTAGTCAGGTACATTCTCAGGCGTTTAATATGGGGTGTTGAGTCCATTTCGTTGAGCAAGGAGTAGCTCTTGTCTATGCCATATTTGGCTTATAGAACTTTATCTGTGCTCATTTCAATCTCTGGTTTTATGCAGCACCCCAACTCACCTTTCCCCTTAAGCAAGAATAAGTTGGTTTCCTAAATTTGAGACCCTGTTCTGTTTTGTAATTCAGTTCCTCTGTAGCCAAGTTTACATTCCGTGTATTAGTGATATCTTATGATGTTTCTTTTTCTGCGTGACTTATTTCAGTTAGAATCATCATACCTGAATATATTCATTATGTTGCTACGGGCCTGATGACATAGATTTCATTGTTGAGTGATATTGCATTGTACATAAGTACCACAACTTCTTTATCCATTTTTCACTTTATGCGATATTGAACTTGTACCGTAAACGACGTTCTTGTAAACAGAGCCATCCCAAACTTTGGGGTGGCTGTGTCTTTTTGATTTTAATTTCCCTAAGCTATAGGAGCATAAGGGGAAGTGCCCTAGGCTCTGTTGCTTTTCTTTTTAGATGTGTCAGGAAACATCATACACTTCTCCAGAGCGGCTGTTGGCAATTTACATCCCGCCCATCCGCATAACAAGGCTCCCAGTTCTCCATGGCCTGTTCTGCCTTTCTGGATTTTACACATTTTTCTGATGGCCCTCTGGAGCGGGGGGAAGTGAGACTTCATTGTAGTACAGATTTCCTTTGCCAACTTGCTTGGTTGGCCAAAAAGTGCGTATGCGTTTTTTCATGAATATATTCAGGAAAAAACGCATACGCCCTTTTTGGCCAAGTGCATCATTGTGGACGTTCTGCCTCTTTTCCTATGCTTTAAATGCAATTCCAGTCTACCTCCTGATATCGGTTTCCTGCAATTCTGTCCCGCTTTCAAATCCTCTTGGCAGCCTTACTTCAGTATATTTTTGGACGATAGCTGTCATTTATAACTCTGCAGGTTTGTGAATCACAGTGTCCCTGAGCTCCTGTCTTCAACTCGCTTTCCTGTGAGCTGGCCGCAACACCGCAGGACTGCTTCAGGCCCTAATCTGGTTCTGGCACGGGACGCTGAGCCTGTGGTTAATTCCTCTTCCTGGTGGGAAATGACAGTTAAATTTGCCCGTCCAGAAACCTCCAGCTAGTCTCTCATTGGTTCTCCCTATTCCTGTTCATCTTCCACAGAAATTGCAAACTGGGCTAAACAGGAGGTTAAAGGCACTGACTCTCCAAATCAGGAGAGTGTTAGTAAAGTGACTGGAATGTTACACCCGAGTACCAGTGGCTGAGAACTGAGACATATTTGAACACGTCTCCCGATCACACGGTTGATCATACTCTGGGTTCCACATGCATGTTTTAGCTGAAGGAAGAATACCTTAAACCTGGAGAGTTGAGACCCATGGAATGGGTACCATGCAATATGACTTCAAAGGGTCTTCATTTGCTCACCGAACCTGTCTAATCCTATCACTGCTGTGTTTATGTCCCTGTACACACGCTTGATTCTGTTTCGGAGACATAGCCATCCATAGGTTTTAAGATACTTACTAGTCAGGTACATTCTTAGGCGTTTAATATGGGGTGTTGAGTCCATTTCGTTGAGCAAGGAGTAGGTCTTGTCTATTCCATATTTGGCTTAAGGAACTTTATCTGTGCTCATTTCAATCTCTGGTTTTATGCAGCACCCCAACTCACCTTTCCCCTTAAGCAAGCATAAGTTGGTTTTCTCAATTTGAGACCCTGTTCTGTTCTGTAATTCAGTTCCTGTGTAGCCAAGTTTACATTCCGTGTATTAGTGATATCTTATGATGTTTCTTTTTCTGTGTGACTTATTTCAGTTAGAATCATCATACCTGAATCCACTCATTATGCTGCTACGGGCCTGATGACATAGATTTCATTGCTGAGTGATATTGCATTGTACGTAAGTACCACAACTTCTTTATCTATTTTTCACTTTCTGCGATATTGAACTTGTACCGTAAACGAGGTTCTTGTAAACAGAGCAGTCCCTAACTTTGGGGTGGCTGTGTCCTTTTGATTTTAATTTCCCTATGCTATAGGACCATAAGTGGAAGTGCCCTAGGCTCTGTTGCTTTGTTTTTTAGATGTTTCAGGAAACACCATACACTTCCCCAGAGTGGCTGTTGGCAATTTACATCCCGCCCATCAGCATAACAAGGCTCCCAGTTCTCCATGGCCTGTCCTGCCTTTCTGGATTTTACACTTTTTTCAGATGGCCCTTTTGAGCGGGGGAAATTGAGACTTCATTGTAGTGCAGATTTCCTTTGCAAGCTTGCTTGGTTGGCCAAAAAGGGCGTATGCGTTTTTTCCTGAATATATTCAGGAAAAAACGCATACGCCCTTTTTGGCCAAATGCATCGTTGTGGACGTTCTGTCTCTTTTCCTATGCTTTAAATGCAATTCCTGTCTACCTCCTGAAATCGGTTTCCTGCAATTCTGCCCCGCATTCAAGTCCTCTTGGCAGCCTTACTTCAGTATATTTTTGGACGATAGCTGTCATTTATAACTCTGCATGTTTGTGAATTACAGTGCCCCTGAGTTCCTTCCTTCAACTCGCTTTCTTGTGAGCTGGCCGCAACACCGCAGGATTGCTTCAGGCCCTAATCTGGATCCGGCATGGCACACTGAGCCTTTGGTTAATTCCTCTTCCTGGTGGGAAATGAGAGTTAAATTTGCCCGTCCAGACACCTCCAGCTAGTCTCTCATTGGTTCTCCATATTCCTGTTCATCTTCCGCAGAAATTGCAAACTGGGCCAAACAGGAGGTTAAAGGCACTGACTCTCCAAGTTGGGAGAGTGTTAGTAAAGCGTCTGGAATGTTGCACCCGAGTACCAGGGGACGAAAACTGAGACATATTGGAACACGTCTCCCGATCACATGGTTGATCATACTCTGGGTTCCACATGCATGTTTTAGCTGAAGGAAGAATACCTTAAACCTGGAGAGTTGAGACCCGTGGAATGGGTACCATGCAATATGACTTCAAAGGGTCTTCATTTGCTCACCAAACCTCTCCAGTGTTCTCACTGGTGCGTTTATGCCCCTGTACACACGCTTGATTCTCTTTCAGAGACATAGCAATCCCTAGGTTTTAAGATACTTACTAGTCAGGTACATTCTTAGGCGTTTACTATGGGGTGTTGAGTCCATTTCGTTGAGCAAGGAGTAGGTCTTGTCTATTCCATATTTGGCTTAAGGAACTTTATCTGTGCTCATTTCAATCTCTGGTTTTATGCAGCACCCCAACTCACCTTTCCCCTTAAGCAAGCATAAGTTGGTTTTCTCAATTTGAGACCCTGTTCTGTTTTGTAATTCAGTTCCTGTGTAGCCAAGTTTACATTCCGTGTGTTAGTGATATCTTATGATGTTTCTTTTTCTGTGTGACTTATTTCAGTTAGAATCATCATACCTGAATCCACTCATTATGCTGCTACGGGCCTGATGACATAGATGTCATTGCTGAGTGATATTGCATTGTACGTAAGTACTACAACTTCTTTATCCATTTTTCACTTTCTTTGATATTGAACTTGTACCGTAAACGAGGTTCTTGTAAACAGAGCCGTCCCAAACTTTGGGGTGGCTGTGTCCTTTTGATTTTAATTTCCCTATGCTATAGGACCATAAGTGGAAGTGCCCTAGGCTCTGTTGCTTTGTTTTTTAGGTGTTTCAGGAAACACCATACACTTCTCCAGAGTGGCTGTTGGCAATTTACATCCCGCCCATCAGCATAACAAGGCTCCCAGTTCTCCATGGCCTGTCCTACCTTTCTGGATTTTACACTTTCTTCAGATGGCCCTTTTGACTGGGGGGAAGTGAGACTTCATTGTAGTGCAGATTTCCTTTGCAAGCTTGCTTGGTTGGCCTAAAAGGGCGTATGCGTTTTTTCCTGAATATATTCAGGAAAAAACGCATACGCACTTTTTGGCCAAGTGCATCATTGTGGACGTTCTGCCTCTTTTCCTATGCTTTAAATTCAATTCCATTCTACCTCCTGAAATCGGTTTCCTGCAATTCTGCCCCGCTTTCAAATCCTCTTGGTAGCCTTACTTCAGTATATTTTTGGACGATAGCTGTCATTTATAACTCTGCAGGTTTGTGAATCACAGTGTCCCTGAGCTCCTGTCTTCAACTCGCTTTCCTGTGAGCTGGCCGCAACACCGCATGATTGCTTCAAGCTCTAATCTGGTTCTGGCACGGCACGCTGAGCCTTTGGTTAATTCCTCTTCCTGGTGGGAAATGAGAGTTAATTTTGCCCATCCAGACACCTCCAGCTAGTCTCTCATTGGTTCTCCCTATTACTGTTCATCTTCCACAGAATGTGCAAACTGGGCCAAACAGGAGGTTAAAGGCACTGACTCTCCAAGTCGGGAGAGTGTTAGTAAAGCATCTGGAATGTTGCACCCGAGTACCAGGGAATGAGAACTGAGATATTTGTACACGTCTCCCGATCACACGGTTGATCATACTCTGGGATCCACATGCATGCTTTAGCTAAAGTTAGAGTACCTTAAACCTGGAGAGTTGAGACCCGTGGAATGGGTACCATGCAATATGACTTCAGAGGGTCTTCATTTGCTCACTGAACCTCTCCAATCCTATCACTGCTGCGTTTATGCCCCCGTACACACGCTTGATTCTCTTTCGGAGACATAGCAATCCATAGGTTTTAAGATACTTACTAGTCAGGTACATTCTCAGGCGTTTAATATGGGGTGTTGAGTCCATTTCGTTGAGCAAGGAGTAGCTCTTGTCTATGCCATATTTGGCTTATAGAACTTTATCTGTGCTCATTTCAATCTCTGGTTTTATGCAGCACCCCAACTCACCTTTCCCCTTAAGCAAGAATAAGTTGGTTTCCTAAATTTGAGACCCTGTTCTGTTTTGTAATTCAGTTCCTCTGTAGCCAAGTTTACATTCCGTGTATTAGTGATATCTTATGATGTTTCTTTTTCTGCGTGACTTATTTCAGTTAGAATCATCATACCTGAATATATTCATTATGTTGCTACGGGCCTGATGACATAGATTTCATTGTTGAGTGATATTGCATTGTACATAAGTACCACAACTTCTTTATCCATTTTTCACTTTATGCGATATTGAACTTGTACCGTAAACGACGTTCTTGTAAACAGAGCCATCCCAAACTTTGGGGTGGCTGTGTCTTTTTGATTTTAATTTCCCTAAGCTATAGGAGCATAAGGGGAAGTGCCCTAGGCTCTGTTGCTTTTCTTTTTAGATGTGTCAGGAAACATCATACACTTCTCCAGAGCGGCTGTTGGCAATTTACATCCCGCCCATCCGCATAACAAGGCTCCCAGTTCTCCATGGCCTGTTCTGCCTTTCTGGATTTTACACATTTTTCTGATGGCCCTCTGGAGCGGGGGGAAGTGAGACTTCATTGTAGTACAGATTTCCTTTGCCAACTTGCTTGGTTGGCCAAAAAGTGCGTATGCGTTTTTTCATGAATATATTCAGGAAAAAACGCATACGCCCTTTTTGGCCAAGTGCATCATTGTGGACGTTCTGCCTCTTTTCCTATGCTTTAAATGCAATTCCAGTCTACCTCCTGATATCGGTTTCCTGCAATTCTGTCCCGCTTTCAAATCCTCTTGGCAGCCTTACTTCAGTATATTTTTGGACGATAGCTGTCATTTATAACTCTGCAGGTTTGTGAATCACAGTGTCCCTGAGCTCCTGTCTTCAACTCGCTTTCCTGTGAGCTGGCCGCAACACCGCAGGACTGCTTCAGGCCCTAATCTGGTTCTGGCACGGGACGCTGAGCCTGTGGTTAATTCCTCTTCCTGGTGGGAAATGACAGTTAAATTTGCCCGTCCAGAAACCTCCAGCTAGTCTCTCATTGGTTCTCCCTATTCCTGTTCATCTTCCACAGAAATTGCAAACTGGGCTAAACAGGAGGTTAAAGGCACTGACTCTCCAAATCAGGAGAGTGTTAGTAAAGTGACTGGAATGTTACACCCGAGTACCAGTGGCTGAGAACTGAGACATATTTGAACACGTCTCCCGATCACACGGTTGATCATACTCTGGGTTCCACATGCATGTTTTAGCTGAAGGAAGAATACCTTAAACCTGGAGAGTTGAGACCCATGGAATGGGTACCATGCAATATGACTTCAAAGGGTCTTCATTTGCTCACCGAACCTGTCTAATCCTATCACTGCTGTGTTTATGTCCCTGTACACACGCTTGATTCTGTTTCGGAGACATAGCCATCCATAGGTTTTAAGATACTTACTAGTCAGGTACATTCTTAGGCGTTTAATATGGGGTGTTGAGTCCATTTCGTTGAGCAAGGAGTAGGTCTTGTCTATTCCATATTTGGCTTAAGGAACTTTATCTGTGCTCATTTCAATCTCTGGTTTTATGCAGCACCCCAACTCACCTTTCCCCTTAAGCAAGCATAAGTTGGTTTTCTCAATTTGAGACCCTGTTCTGTTCTGTAATTCAGTTCCTGTGTAGCCAAGTTTACATTCCGTGTATTAGTGATATCTTATGATGTTTCTTTTTCTGTGTGACTTATTTCAGTTAGAATCATCATACCTGAATCCACTCATTATGCTGCTACGGGCCTGATGACATAGATTTCATTGCTGAGTGATATTGCATTGTACGTAAGTACCACAACTTCTTTATCTATTTTTCACTTTCTGCGATATTGAACTTGTACCGTAAACGAGGTTCTTGTAAACAGAGCAGTCCCTAACTTTGGGGTGGCTGTGTCCTTTTGATTTTAATTTCCCTATGCTATAGGACCATAAGTGGAAGTGCCCTAGGCTCTGTTGCTTTGTTTTTTAGATGTTTCAGGAAACACCATACACTTCCCCAGAGTGGCTGTTGGCAATTTACATCCCGCCCATCAGCATAACAAGGCTCCCAGTTCTCCATGGCCTGTCCTGCCTTTCTGGATTTTACACTTTTTTCAGATGGCCCTTTTGAGCGGGGGAAATTGAGACTTCATTGTAGTGCAGATTTCCTTTGCAAGCTTGCTTGGTTGGCCAAAAAGGGCGTATGCGTTTTTTCCTGAATATATTCAGGAAAAAACGCATACGCCCTTTTTGGCCAAATGCATCGTTGTGGACGTTCTGTCTCTTTTCCTATGCTTTAAATGCAATTCCTGTCTACCTCCTGAAATCGGTTTCCTGCAATTCTGCCCCGCATTCAAGTCCTCTTGGCAGCCTTACTTCAGTATATTTTTGGACGATAGCTGTCATTTATAACTCTGCATGTTTGTGAATTACAGTGCCCCTGAGTTCCTTCCTTCAACTCGCTTTCTTGTGAGCTGGCCGCAACACCGCAGGATTGCTTCAGGCCCTAATCTGGATCCGGCATGGCACACTGAGCCTTTGGTTAATTCCTCTTCCTGGTGGGAAATGAGAGTTAAATTTGCCCGTCCAGACACCTCCAGCTAGTCTCTCATTGGTTCTCCATATTCCTGTTCATCTTCCGCAGAAATTGCAAACTGGGCCAAACAGGAGGTTAAAGGCACTGACTCTCCAAGTTGGGAGAGTGTTAGTAAAGCGTCTGGAATGTTGCACCCGAGTACCAGGGGACGAAAACTGAGACATATTGGAACACGTCTCCCGATCACATGGTTGATCATACTCTGGGTTCCACATGCATGTTTTAGCTGAAGGAAGAATACCTTAAACCTGGAGAGTTGAGACCCGTGGAATGGGTACCATGCAATATGACTTCAAAGGGTCTTCATTTGCTCACCAAACCTCTCCAGTGTTCTCACTGGTGCGTTTATGCCCCTGTACACACGCTTGATTCTCTTTCAGAGACATAGCAATCCCTAGGTTTTAAGATACTTACTAGTCAGGTACATTCTTAGGCGTTTACTATGGGGTGTTGAGTCCATTTCGTTGAGCAAGGAGTAGGTCTTGTCTATTCCATATTTGGCTTAAGGAACTTTATCTGTGCTCATTTCAATCTCTGGTTTTATGCAGCACCCCAACTCACCTTTCCCCTTAAGCAAGCATAAGTTGGTTTTCTCAATTTGAGACCCTGTTCTGTTTTGTAATTCAGTTCCTGTGTAGCCAAGTTTACATTCCGTGTGTTAGTGATATCTTATGATGTTTCTTTTTCTGTGTGACTTATTTCAGTTAGAATCATCATACCTGAATCCACTCATTATGCTGCTACGGGCCTGATGACATAGATGTCATTGCTGAGTGATATTGCATTGTACGTAAGTACTACAACTTCTTTATCCATTTTTCACTTTCTTTGATATTGAACTTGTACCGTAAACGAGGTTCTTGTAAACAGAGCCGTCCCAAACTTTGGGGTGGCTGTGTCCTTTTGATTTTAATTTCCCTATGCTATAGGACCATAAGTGGAAGTGCCCTAGGCTCTGTTGCTTTGTTTTTTAGGTGTTTCAGGAAACACCATACACTTCTCCAGAGTGGCTGTTGGCAATTTACATCCCGCCCATCAGCATAACAAGGCTCCCAGTTCTCCATGGCCTGTCCTACCTTTCTGGATTTTACACTTTCTTCAGATGGCCCTTTTGACTGGGGGGAAGTGAGACTTCATTGTAGTGCAGATTTCCTTTGCAAGCTTGCTTGGTTGGCCTAAAAGGGCGTATGCGTTTTTTCCTGAATATATTCAGGAAAAAACGCATACGCACTTTTTGGCCAAGTGCATCATTGTGGACGTTCTGCCTCTTTTCCTATGCTTTAAATTCAATTCCATTCTACCTCCTGAAATCGGTTTCCTGCAATTCTGCCCCGCTTTCAAATCCTCTTGGTAGCCTTACTTCAGTATATTTTTGGACGATAGCTGTCATTTATAACTCTGCAGGTTTGTGAATCACAGTGTCCCTGAGCTCCTGTCTTCAACTCGCTTTCCTGTGAGCTGGCCGCAACACCGCATGATTGCTTCAAGCTCTAATCTGGTTCTGGCACGGCACGCTGAGCCTTTGGTTAATTCCTCTTCCTGGTGGGAAATGAGAGTTAATTTTGCCCATCCAGACACCTCCAGCTAGTCTCTCATTGGTTCTCCCTATTACTGTTCATCTTCCACAGAATGTGCAAACTGGGCCAAACAGGAGGTTAAAGGCACTGACTCTCCAAGTCGGGAGAGTGTTAGTAAAGCATCTGGAATGTTGCACCCGAGTACCAGGGAATGAGAACTGAGATATTTGTACACGTCTCCCGATCACACGGTTGATCATACTCTGGGATCCACATGCATGCTTTAGCTAAAGTTAGAGTACCTTAAACCTGGAGAGTTGAGACCCGTGGAATGGGTACCATGCAATATGACTTCAGAGGGTCTTCATTTGCTCACTGAACCTCTCCAATCCTATCACTGCTGCGTTTATGCCCCCGTACACACGCTTGATTCTCTTTCGGAGACATAGCAATCCATAGGTTTTAAGATACTTACTAGTCAGGTACATTCTCAGGCGTTTAATATGGGGTGTTGAGTCCATTTCGTTGAGCAAGGAGTAGCTCTTGTCTATGCCATATTTGGCTTATAGAACTTTATCTGTGCTCATTTCAATCTCTGGTTTTATGCAGCACCCCAACTCACCTTTCCCCTTAAGCAAGAATAAGTTGGTTTCCTAAATTTGAGACCCTGTTCTGTTTTGTAATTCAGTTCCTCTGTAGCCAAGTTTACATTCCGTGTATTAGTGATATCTTATGATGTTTCTTTTTCTGCGTGACTTATTTCAGTTAGAATCATCATACCTGAATATATTCATTATGTTGCTACGGGCCTGATGACATAGATTTCATTGTTGAGTGATATTGCATTGTACATAAGTACCACAACTTCTTTATCCATTTTTCACTTTATGCGATATTGAACTTGTACCGTAAACGACGTTCTTGTAAACAGAGCCATCCCAAACTTTGGGGTGGCTGTGTCTTTTTGATTTTAATTTCCCTAAGCTATAGGAGCATAAGGGGAAGTGCCCTAGGCTCTGTTGCTTTTCTTTTTAGATGTGTCAGGAAACATCATACACTTCTCCAGAGCGGCTGTTGGCAATTTACATCCCGCCCATCCGCATAACAAGGCTCCCAGTTCTCCATGGCCTGTTCTGCCTTTCTGGATTTTACACATTTTTCTGATGGCCCTCTGGAGCGGGGGGAAGTGAGACTTCATTGTAGTACAGATTTCCTTTGCCAACTTGCTTGGTTGGCCAAAAAGTGCGTATGCGTTTTTTCATGAATATATTCAGGAAAAAACGCATACGCCCTTTTTGGCCAAGTGCATCATTGTGGACGTTCTGCCTCTTTTCCTATGCTTTAAATGCAATTCCAGTCTACCTCCTGATATCGGTTTCCTGCAATTCTGTCCCGCTTTCAAATCCTCTTGGCAGCCTTACTTCAGTATATTTTTGGACGATAGCTGTCATTTATAACTCTGCAGGTTTGTGAATCACAGTGTCCCTGAGCTCCTGTCTTCAACTCGCTTTCCTGTGAGCTGGCCGCAACACCGCAGGACTGCTTCAGGCCCTAATCTGGTTCTGGCACGGGACGCTGAGCCTGTGGTTAATTCCTCTTCCTGGTGGGAAATGACAGTTAAATTTGCCCGTCCAGAAACCTCCAGCTAGTCTCTCATTGGTTCTCCCTATTCCTGTTCATCTTCCACAGAAATTGCAAACTGGGCTAAACAGGAGGTTAAAGGCACTGACTCTCCAAATCAGGAGAGTGTTAGTAAAGTGACTGGAATGTTACACCCGAGTACCAGTGGCTGAGAACTGAGACATATTTGAACACGTCTCCCGATCACACGGTTGATCATACTCTGGGTTCCACATGCATGTTTTAGCTGAAGGAAGAATACCTTAAACCTGGAGAGTTGAGACCCATGGAATGGGTACCATGCAATATGACTTCAAAGGGTCTTCATTTGCTCACCGAACCTGTCTAATCCTATCACTGCTGTGTTTATGTCCCTGTACACACGCTTGATTCTGTTTCGGAGACATAGCCATCCATAGGTTTTAAGATACTTACTAGTCAGGTACATTCTTAGGCGTTTAATATGGGGTGTTGAGTCCATTTCGTTGAGCAAGGAGTAGGTCTTGTCTATTCCATATTTGGCTTAAGGAACTTTATCTGTGCTCATTTCAATCTCTGGTTTTATGCAGCACCCCAACTCACCTTTCCCCTTAAGCAAGCATAAGTTGGTTTTCTCAATTTGAGACCCTGTTCTGTTCTGTAATTCAGTTCCTGTGTAGCCAAGTTTACATTCCGTGTATTAGTGATATCTTATGATGTTTCTTTTTCTGTGTGACTTATTTCAGTTAGAATCATCATACCTGAATCCACTCATTATGCTGCTACGGGCCTGATGACATAGATTTCATTGCTGAGTGATATTGCATTGTACGTAAGTACCACAACTTCTTTATCTATTTTTCACTTTCTGCGATATTGAACTTGTACCGTAAACGAGGTTCTTGTAAACAGAGCAGTCCCTAACTTTGGGGTGGCTGTGTCCTTTTGATTTTAATTTCCCTATGCTATAGGACCATAAGTGGAAGTGCCCTAGGCTCTGTTGCTTTGTTTTTTAGATGTTTCAGGAAACACCATACACTTCCCCAGAGTGGCTGTTGGCAATTTACATCCCGCCCATCAGCATAACAAGGCTCCCAGTTCTCCATGGCCTGTCCTGCCTTTCTGGATTTTACACTTTTTTCAGATGGCCCTTTTGAGCGGGGGAAATTGAGACTTCATTGTAGTGCAGATTTCCTTTGCAAGCTTGCTTGGTTGGCCAAAAAGGGCGTATGCGTTTTTTCCTGAATATATTCAGGAAAAAACGCATACGCCCTTTTTGGCCAAATGCATCGTTGTGGACGTTCTGTCTCTTTTCCTATGCTTTAAATGCAATTCCTGTCTACCTCCTGAAATCGGTTTCCTGCAATTCTGCCCCGCATTCAAGTCCTCTTGGCAGCCTTACTTCAGTATATTTTTGGACGATAGCTGTCATTTATAACTCTGCATGTTTGTGAATTACAGTGCCCCTGAGTTCCTTCCTTCAACTCGCTTTCTTGTGAGCTGGCCGCAACACCGCAGGATTGCTTCAGGCCCTAATCTGGATCCGGCATGGCACACTGAGCCTTTGGTTAATTCCTCTTCCTGGTGGGAAATGAGAGTTAAATTTGCCCGTCCAGACACCTCCAGCTAGTCTCTCATTGGTTCTCCATATTCCTGTTCATCTTCCGCAGAAATTGCAAACTGGGCCAAACAGGAGGTTAAAGGCACTGACTCTCCAAGTTGGGAGAGTGTTAGTAAAGCGTCTGGAATGTTGCACCCGAGTACCAGGGGACGAAAACTGAGACATATTGGAACACGTCTCCCGATCACATGGTTGATCATACTCTGGGTTCCACATGCATGTTTTAGCTGAAGGAAGAATACCTTAAACCTGGAGAGTTGAGACCCGTGGAATGGGTACCATGCAATATGACTTCAAAGGGTCTTCATTTGCTCACCAAACCTCTCCAGTGTTCTCACTGGTGCGTTTATGCCCCTGTACACACGCTTGATTCTCTTTCAGAGACATAGCAATCCCTAGGTTTTAAGATACTTACTAGTCAGGTACATTCTTAGGCGTTTACTATGGGGTGTTGAGTCCATTTCGTTGAGCAAGGAGTAGGTCTTGTCTATTCCATATTTGGCTTAAGGAACTTTATCTGTGCTCATTTCAATCTCTGGTTTTATGCAGCACCCCAACTCACCTTTCCCCTTAAGCAAGCATAAGTTGGTTTTCTCAATTTGAGACCCTGTTCTGTTTTGTAATTCAGTTCCTGTGTAGCCAAGTTTACATTCCGTGTGTTAGTGATATCTTATGATGTTTCTTTTTCTGTGTGACTTATTTCAGTTAGAATCATCATACCTGAATCCACTCATTATGCTGCTACGGGCCTGATGACATAGATGTCATTGCTGAGTGATATTGCATTGTACGTAAGTACTACAACTTCTTTATCCATTTTTCACTTTCTTTGATATTGAACTTGTACCGTAAACGAGGTTCTTGTAAACAGAGCCGTCCCAAACTTTGGGGTGGCTGTGTCCTTTTGATTTTAATTTCCCTATGCTATAGGACCATAAGTGGAAGTGCCCTAGGCTCTGTTGCTTTGTTTTTTAGGTGTTTCAGGAAACACCATACACTTCTCCAGAGTGGCTGTTGGCAATTTACATCCCGCCCATCAGCATAACAAGGCTCCCAGTTCTCCATGGCCTGTCCTACCTTTCTGGATTTTACACTTTCTTCAGATGGCCCTTTTGACTGGGGGGAAGTGAGACTTCATTGTAGTGCAGATTTCCTTTGCAAGCTTGCTTGGTTGGCCTAAAAGGGCGTATGCGTTTTTTCCTGAATATATTCAGGAAAAAACGCATACGCACTTTTTGGCCAAGTGCATCATTGTGGACGTTCTGCCTCTTTTCCTATGCTTTAAATTCAATTCCATTCTACCTCCTGAAATCGGTTTCCTGCAATTCTGCCCCGCTTTCAAATCCTCTTGGTAGCCTTACTTCAGTATATTTTTGGACGATAGCTGTCATTTATAACTCTGCAGGTTTGTGAATCACAGTGTCCCTGAGCTCCTGTCTTCAACTCGCTTTCCTGTGAGCTGGCCGCAACACCGCATGATTGCTTCAAGCTCTAATCTGGTTCTGGCACGGCACGCTGAGCCTTTGGTTAATTCCTCTTCCTGGTGGGAAATGAGAGTTAATTTTGCCCATCCAGACACCTCCAGCTAGTCTCTCATTGGTTCTCCCTATTACTGTTCATCTTCCACAGAATGTGCAAACTGGGCCAAACAGGAGGTTAAAGGCACTGACTCTCCAAGTCGGGAGAGTGTTAGTAAAGCATCTGGAATGTTGCACCCGAGTACCAGGGAATGAGAACTGAGATATTTGTACACGTCTCCCGATCACACGGTTGATCATACTCTGGGATCCACATGCATGCTTTAGCTAAAGTTAGAGTACCTTAAACCTGGAGAGTTGAGACCCGTGGAATGGGTACCATGCAATATGACTTCAGAGGGTCTTCATTTGCTCACTGAACCTCTCCAATCCTATCACTGCTGCGTTTATGCCCCCGTACACACGCTTGATTCTCTTTCGGAGACATAGCAATCCATAGGTTTTAAGATACTTACTAGTCAGGTACATTCTCAGGCGTTTAATATGGGGTGTTGAGTCCATTTCGTTGAGCAAGGAGTAGCTCTTGTCTATGCCATATTTGGCTTATAGAACTTTATCTGTGCTCATTTCAATCTCTGGTTTTATGCAGCACCCCAACTCACCTTTCCCCTTAAGCAAGAATAAGTTGGTTTCCTAAATTTGAGACCCTGTTCTGTTTTGTAATTCAGTTCCTCTGTAGCCAAGTTTACATTCCGTGTATTAGTGATATCTTATGATGTTTCTTTTTCTGCGTGACTTATTTCAGTTAGAATCATCATACCTGAATATATTCATTATGTTGCTACGGGCCTGATGACATAGATTTCATTGTTGAGTGATATTGCATTGTACATAAGTACCACAACTTCTTTATCCATTTTTCACTTTATGCGATATTGAACTTGTACCGTAAACGACGTTCTTGTAAACAGAGCCATCCCAAACTTTGGGGTGGCTGTGTCTTTTTGATTTTAATTTCCCTAAGCTATAGGAGCATAAGTGGAAGTGCCCTAGGCTCTGTTGCTTTTCTTTTTAGATGTGTCAGGAAACATCATACACTTCTCCAGAGCGGCTGTTGGCAATTTACATCCCGCCCATCCGCATAACAAGGCTCCCAGTTCTCCATGGCCTGTTCTGCCTTTCTGGATTTTACACATTTTTCTGATGGCCCTCTGGAGCGGGGGGAAGTGAGACTTCATTGTAGTACAGATTTCCTTTGCCAACTTGCTTGGTTGGCCAAAAAGTGCGTATGCGTTTTTTCATGAATATATTCAGGAAAAAACGCATACGCCCTTTTTGGCCAAGTGCATCATTGTGGACGTTCTGCCTCTTTTCCTATGCTTTAAATGCAATTCCAGTCTACCTCCTGATATCGGTTTCCTGCAATTCTGTCCCGCTTTCAAATCCTCTTGGCAGCCTTACTTCAGTATATTTTTGGACGATAGCTGTCATTTATAACTCTGCAGGTTTGTGAATCACAGTGTCCCTGAGCTCCTGTCTTCAACTCGCTTTCCTGTGAGCTGGCCGCAACACCGCAGGACTGCTTCAGGCCCTAATCTGGTTCTGGCACGGGACGCTGAGCCTGTGGTTAATTCCTCTTCCTGGTGGGAAATGACAGTTAAATTTGCCCGTCCAGAAACCTCCAGCTAGTCTCTCATTGGTTCTCCCTATTCCTGTTCATCTTCCACAGAAATTGCAAACTGGGCTAAACAGGAGGTTAAAGGCACTGACTCTCCAAATCAGGAGAGTGTTAGTAAAGTGACTGGAATGTTACACCCGAGTACCAGTGGCTGAGAACTGAGACATATTTGAACACGTCTCCCGATCACACGGTTGATCATACTCTGGGTTCCACATGCATGTTTTAGCTGAAGGAAGAATACCTTAAACCTGGAGAGTTGAGACCCATGGAATGGGTACCATGCAATATGACTTCAAAGGGTCTTCATTTGCTCACCGAACCTGTCTAATCCTATCACTGCTGTGTTTATGTCCCTGTACACACGCTTGATTCTGTTTCGGAGACATAGCCATCCATAGGTTTTAAGATACTTACTAGTCAGGTACATTCTTAGGCGTTTAATATGGGGTGTTGAGTCCATTTCGTTGAGCAAGGAGTAGGTCTTGTCTATTCCATATTTGGCTTAAGGAACTTTATCTGTGCTCATTTCAATCTCTGGTTTTATGCAGCACCCCAACTCACCTTTCCCCTTAAGCAAGCATAAGTTGGTTTTCTCAATTTGAGACCCTGTTCTGTTCTGTAATTCAGTTCCTGTGTAGCCAAGTTTACATTCCGTGTATTAGTGATATCTTATGATGTTTCTTTTTCTGTGTGACTTATTTCAGTTAGAATCATCATACCTGAATCCACTCATTATGCTGCTACGGGCCTGATGACATAGATTTCATTGCTGAGTGATATTGCATTGTACGTAAGTACCACAACTTCTTTATCTATTTTTCACTTTCTGCGATATTGAACTTGTACCGTAAACGAGGTTCTTGTAAACAGAGCAGTCCCTAACTTTGGGGTGGCTGTGTCCTTTTGATTTTAATTTCCCTATGCTATAGGACCATAAGTGGAAGTGCCCTAGGCTCTGTTGCTTTGTTTTTTAGATGTTTCAGGAAACACCATACACTTCCCCAGAGTGGCTGTTGGCAATTTACATCCCGCCCATCAGCATAACAAGGCTCCCAGTTCTCCATGGCCTGTCCTGCCTTTCTGGATTTTACACTTTTTTCAGATGGCCCTTTTGAGCGGGGGAAATTGAGACTTCATTGTAGTGCAGATTTCCTTTGCAAGCTTGCTTGGTTGGCCAAAAAGGGCGTATGCGTTTTTTCCTGAATATATTCAGGAAAAAACGCATACGCCCTTTTTGGCCAAATGCATCGTTGTGGACGTTCTGTCTCTTTTCCTATGCTTTAAATGCAATTCCTGTCTACCTCCTGAAATCGGTTTCCTGCAATTCTGCCCCGCATTCAAGTCCTCTTGGCAGCCTTACTTCAGTATATTTTTGGACGATAGCTGTCATTTATAACTCTGCATGTTTGTGAATTACAGTGCCCCTGAGTTCCTTCCTTCAACTCGCTTTCTTGTGAGCTGGCCGCAACACCGCAGGATTGCTTCAGGCCCTAATCTGGATCCGGCATGGCACACTGAGCCTTTGGTTAATTCCTCTTCCTGGTGGGAAATGAGAGTTAAATTTGCCCGTCCAGACACCTCCAGCTAGTCTCTCATTGGTTCTCCATATTCCTGTTCATCTTCCGCAGAAATTGCAAACTGGGCCAAACAGGAGGTTAAAGGCACTGACTCTCCAAGTTGGGAGAGTGTTAGTAAAGCGTCTGGAATGTTGCACCCGAGTACCAGGGGACGAAAACTGAGACATATTGGAACACGTCTCCCGATCACATGGTTGATCATACTCTGGGTTCCACATGCATGTTTTAGCTGAAGGAAGAATACCTTAAACCTGGAGAGTTGAGACCCGTGGAATGGGTACCATGCAATATGACTTCAAAGGGTCTTCATTTGCTCACCAAACCTCTCCAGTGTTCTCACTGGTGCGTTTATGCCCCTGTACACACGCTTGATTCTCTTTCAGAGACATAGCAATCCCTAGGTTTTAAGATACTTACTAGTCAGGTACATTCTTAGGCGTTTACTATGGGGTGTTGAGTCCATTTCGTTGAGCAAGGAGTAGGTCTTGTCTATTCCATATTTGGCTTAAGGAACTTTATCTGTGCTCATTTCAATCTCTGGTTTTATGCAGCACCCCAACTCACCTTTCCCCTTAAGCAAGCATAAGTTGGTTTTCTCAATTTGAGACCCTGTTCTGTTTTGTAATTCAGTTCCTGTGTAGCCAAGTTTACATTCCGTGTGTTAGTGATATCTTATGATGTTTCTTTTTCTGTGTGACTTATTTCAGTTAGAATCATCATACCTGAATCCACTCATTATGCTGCTACGGGCCTGATGACATAGATGTCATTGCTGAGTGATATTGCATTGTACGTAAGTACTACAACTTCTTTATCCATTTTTCACTTTCTTTGATATTGAACTTGTACCGTAAACGAGGTTCTTGTAAACAGAGCCGTCCCAAACTTTGGGGTGGCTGTGTCCTTTTGATTTTAATTTCCCTATGCTATAGGACCATAAGTGGAAGTGCCCTAGGCTCTGTTGCTTTGTTTTTTAGGTGTTTCAGGAAACACCATACACTTCTCCAGAGTGGCTGTTGGCAATTTACATCCCGCCCATCAGCATAACAAGGCTCCCAGTTCTCCATGGCCTGTCCTACCTTTCTGGATTTTACACTTTCTTCAGATGGCCCTTTTGACTGGGGGGAAGTGAGACTTCATTGTAGTGCAGATTTCCTTTGCAAGCTTGCTTGGTTGGCCTAAAAGGGCGTATGCGTTTTTTCCTGAATATATTCAGGAAAAAACGCATACGCGCTTTTTGGCCAAGTGCATCATTGTGGACGTTCTGCCTCTTTTCCTATGCTTTAAATTCAATTCCATTCTACCTCCTGAAATCGGTTTCCTGCAATTCTGCCCCGCTTTCAAATCCTCTTGGTAGCCTTACTTCAGTATATTTTTGGACGATAGCTGTCATTTATAACTCTGCAGGTTTGTGAATCACAGTGTCCCTGAGCTCCTGTCTTCAACTCGCTTTCCTGTGAGCTGGCCGCAACACCGCATGATTGCTTCAAGCTCTAATCTGGTTCTGGCACGGCACGCTGAGCCTTTGGTTAATTCCTCTTCCTGGTGGGAAATGAGAGTTAATTTTGCCCATCCAGACACCTCCAGCTAGTCTCTCATTGGTTCTCCCTATTACTGTTCATCTTCCACAGAATGTGCAAACTGGGCCAAACAGGAGGTTAAAGGCACTGACTCTCCAAGTCGGGAGAGTGTTAGTAAAGCATCTGGAATGTTGCACCCGAGTACCAGGGAATGAGAACTGAGATATTTGTACACGTCTCCCGATCACACGGTTGATCATACTCTGGGATCCACATGCATGCTTTAGCTAAAGTTAGAGTACCTTAAACCTGGAGAGTTGAGACCCGTGGAATGGGTACCATGCAATATGACTTCAGAGGGTCTTCATTTGCTCACTGAACCTCTCCAATCCTATCACTGCTGCGTTTATGCCCCCGTACACACGCTTGATTCTCTTTCGGAGACATAGCAATCCATAGGTTTTAAGATACTTACTAGTCAGGTACATTCTCAGGCGTTTAATATGGGGTGTTGAGTCCATTTCGTTGAGCAAGGAGTAGCTCTTGTCTATGCCATATTTGGCTTATAGAACTTTATCTGTGCTCATTTCAATCTCTGGTTTTATGCAGCACCCCAACTCACCTTTCCCCTTAAGCAAGAATAAGTTGGTTTCCTAAATTTGAGACCCTGTTCTGTTTTGTAATTCAGTTCCTCTGTAGCCAAGTTTACATTCCGTGTATTAGTGATATCTTATGATGTTTCTTTTTCTGCGTGACTTATTTCAGTTAGAATCATCATACCTGAATATATTCATTATGTTGCTACGGGCCTGATGACATAGATTTCATTGTTGAGTGATATTGCATTGTACATAAGTACCACAACTTCTTTATCCATTTTTCACTTTATGCGATATTGAACTTGTACCGTAAACGACGTTCTTGTAAACAGAGCCATCCCAAACTTTGGGGTGGCTGTGTCTTTTTGATTTTAATTTCCCTAAGCTATAGGAGCATAAGGGGAAGTGCCCTAGGCTCTGTTGCTTTTCTTTTTAGATGTGTCAGGAAACATCATACACTTCTCCAGAGCGGCTGTTGGCAATTTACATCCCGCCCATCCGCATAACAAGGCTCCCAGTTCTCCATGGCCTGTTCTGCCTTTCTGGATTTTACACATTTTTCTGATGGCCCTCTGGAGCGGGGGGAAGTGAGACTTCATTGTAGTACAGATTTCCTTTGCCAACTTGCTTGGTTGGCCAAAAAGTGCGTATGCGTTTTTTCATGAATATATTCAGGAAAAAACGCATACGCCCTTTTTGGCCAAGTGCATCATTGTGGACGTTCTGCCTCTTTTCCTATGCTTTAAATGCAATTCCAGTCTACCTCCTGATATCGGTTTCCTGCAATTCTGTCCCGCTTTCAAATCCTCTTGGCAGCCTTACTTCAGTATATTTTTGGACGATAGCTGTCATTTATAACTCTGCAGGTTTGTGAATCACAGTGTCCCTGAGCTCCTGTCTTCAACTCGCTTTCCTGTGAGCTGGCCGCAACACCGCAGGACTGCTTCAGGCCCTAATCTGGTTCTGGCACGGGACGCTGAGCCTGTGGTTAATTCCTCTTCCTGGTGGGAAATGACAGTTAAATTTGCCCGTCCAGAAACCTCCAGCTAGTCTCTCATTGGTTCTCCCTATTCCTGTTCATCTTCCACAGAAATTGCAAACTGGGCTAAACAGGAGGTTAAAGGCACTGACTCTCCAAATCAGGAGAGTGTTAGTAAAGTGACTGGAATGTTACACCCGAGTACCAGTGGCTGAGAACTGAGACATATTTGAACACGTCTCCCGATCACACGGTTGATCATACTCTGGGTTCCACATGCATGTTTTAGCTGAAGGAAGAATACCTTAAACCTGGAGAGTTGAGACCCATGGAATGGGTACCATGCAATATGACTTCAAAGGGTCTTCATTTGCTCACCGAACCTGTCTAATCCTATCACTGCTGTGTTTATGTCCCTGTACACACGCTTGATTCTGTTTCGGAGACATAGCCATCCATAGGTTTTAAGATACTTACTAGTCAGGTACATTCTTAGGCGTTTAATATGGGGTGTTGAGTCCATTTCGTTGAGCAAGGAGTAGGTCTTGTCTATTCCATATTTGGCTTAAGGAACTTTATCTGTGCTCATTTCAATCTCTGGTTTTATGCAGCACCCCAACTCACCTTTCCCCTTAAGCAAGCATAAGTTGGTTTTCTCAATTTGAGACCCTGTTCTGTTCTGTAATTCAGTTCCTGTGTAGCCAAGTTTACATTCCGTGTATTAGTGATATCTTATGATGTTTCTTTTTCTGTGTGACTTATTTCAGTTAGAATCATCATACCTGAATCCACTCATTATGCTGCTACGGGCCTGATGACATAGATTTCATTGCTGAGTGATATTGCATTGTACGTAAGTACCACAACTTCTTTATCTATTTTTCACTTTCTGCGATATTGAACTTGTACCGTAAACGAGGTTCTTGTAAACAGAGCAGTCCCTAACTTTGGGGTGGCTGTGTCCTTTTGATTTTAATTTCCCTATGCTATAGGACCATAAGTGGAAGTGCCCTAGGCTCTGTTGCTTTGTTTTTTAGATGTTTCAGGAAACACCATACACTTCCCCAGAGTGGCTGTTGGCAATTTACATCCCGCCCATCAGCATAACAAGGCTCCCAGTTCTCCATGGCCTGTCCTGCCTTTCTGGATTTTACACTTTTTTCAGATGGCCCTTTTGAGCGGGGGAAATTGAGACTTCATTGTAGTGCAGATTTCCTTTGCAAGCTTGCTTGGTTGGCCAAAAAGGGCGTATGCGTTTTTTCCTGAATATATTCAGGAAAAAACGCATACGCCCTTTTTGGCCAAATGCATCGTTGTGGACGTTCTGTCTCTTTTCCTATGCTTTAAATGCAATTCCTGTCTACCTCCTGAAATCGGTTTCCTGCAATTCTGCCCCGCATTCAAGTCCTCTTGGCAGCCTTACTTCAGTATATTTTTGGACGATAGCTGTCATTTATAACTCTGCATGTTTGTGAATTACAGTGCCCCTGAGTTCCTTCCTTCAACTCGCTTTCTTGTGAGCTGGCCGCAACACCGCAGGATTGCTTCAGGCCCTAATCTGGATCCGGCATGGCACACTGAGCCTTTGGTTAATTCCTCTTCCTGGTGGGAAATGAGAGTTAAATTTGCCCGTCCAGACACCTCCAGCTAGTCTCTCATTGGTTCTCCATATTCCTGTTCATCTTCCGCAGAAATTGCAAACTGGGCCAAACAGGAGGTTAAAGGCACTGACTCTCCAAGTTGGGAGAGTGTTAGTAAAGCGTCTGGAATGTTGCACCCGAGTACCAGGGGACGAAAACTGAGACATATTGGAACACGTCTCCCGATCACATGGTTGATCATACTCTGGGTTCCACATGCATGTTTTAGCTGAAGGAAGAATACCTTAAACCTGGAGAGTTGAGACCCGTGGAATGGGTACCATGCAATATGACTTCAAAGGGTCTTCATTTGCTCACCAAACCTCTCCAGTGTTCTCACTGGTGCGTTTATGCCCCTGTACACACGCTTGATTCTCTTTCAGAGACATAGCAATCCCTAGGTTTTAAGATACTTACTAGTCAGGTACATTCTTAGGCGTTTACTATGGGGTGTTGAGTCCATTTCGTTGAGCAAGGAGTAGGTCTTGTCTATTCCATATTTGGCTTAAGGAACTTTATCTGTGCTCATTTCAATCTCTGGTTTTATGCAGCACCCCAACTCACCTTTCCCCTTAAGCAAGCATAAGTTGGTTTTCTCAATTTGAGACCCTGTTCTGTTTTGTAATTCAGTTCCTGTGTAGCCAAGTTTACATTCCGTGTGTTAGTGATATCTTATGATGTTTCTTTTTCTGTGTGACTTATTTCAGTTAGAATCATCATACCTGAATCCACTCATTATGCTGCTACGGGCCTGATGACATAGATGTCATTGCTGAGTGATATTGCATTGTACGTAAGTACTACAACTTCTTTATCCATTTTTCACTTTCTTTGATATTGAACTTGTACCGTAAACGAGGTTCTTGTAAACAGAGCCGTCCCAAACTTTGGGGTGGCTGTGTCCTTTTGATTTTAATTTCCCTATGCTATAGGACCATAAGTGGAAGTGCCCTAGGCTCTGTTGCTTTGTTTTTTAGGTGTTTCAGGAAACACCATACACTTCTCCAGAGTGGCTGTTGGCAATTTACATCCCGCCCATCAGCATAACAAGGCTCCCAGTTCTCCATGGCCTGTCCTACCTTTCTGGATTTTACACTTTCTTCAGATGGCCCTTTTGACTGGGGGGAAGTGAGACTTCATTGTAGTGCAGATTTCCTTTGCAAGCTTGCTTGGTTGGCCTAAAAGGGCGTATGCGTTTTTTCCTGAATATATTCAGGAAAAAACGCATACGCACTTTTTGGCCAAGTGCATCATTGTGGACGTTCTGCCTCTTTTCCTATGCTTTAAATTCAATTCCATTCTACCTCCTGAAATCGGTTTCCTGCAATTCTGCCCCGCTTTCAAATCCTCTTGGTAGCCTTACTTCAGTATATTTTTGGACGATAGCTGTCATTTATAACTCTGCAGGTTTGTGAATCACAGTGTCCCTGAGCTCCTGTCTTCAACTCGCTTTCCTGTGAGCTGGCCGCAACACCGCATGATTGCTTCAAGCTCTAATCTGGTTCTGGCACGGCACGCTGAGCCTTTGGTTAATTCCTCTTCCTGGTGGGAAATGAGAGTTAATTTTGCCCATCCAGACACCTCCAGCTAGTCTCTCATTGGTTCTCCCTATTACTGTTCATCTTCCACAGAATGTGCAAACTGGGCCAAACAGGAGGTTAAAGGCACTGACTCTCCAAGTCGGGAGAGTGTTAGTAAAGCATCTGGAATGTTGCACCCGAGTACCAGGGAATGAGAACTGAGATATTTGTACACGTCTCCCGATCACACGGTTGATCATACTCTGGGATCCACATGCATGCTTTAGCTAAAGTTAGAGTACCTTAAACCTGGAGAGTTGAGACCCGTGGAATGGGTACCATGCAATATGACTTCAGAGGGTCTTCATTTGCTCACTGAACCTCTCCAATCCTATCACTGCTGCGTTTATGCCCCCGTACACACGCTTGATTCTCTTTCGGAGACATAGCAATCCATAGGTTTTAAGATACTTACTAGTCAGGTACATTCTCAGGCGTTTAATATGGGGTGTTGAGTCCATTTCGTTGAGCAAGGAGTAGCTCTTGTCTATGCCATATTTGGCTTATAGAACTTTATCTGTGCTCATTTCAATCTCTGGTTTTATGCAGCACCCCAACTCACCTTTCCCCTTAAGCAAGAATAAGTTGGTTTCCTAAATTTGAGACCCTGTTCTGTTTTGTAATTCAGTTCCTCTGTAGCCAAGTTTACATTCCGTGTATTAGTGATATCTTATGATGTTTCTTTTTCTGCGTGACTTATTTCAGTTAGAATCATCATACCTGAATATATTCATTATGTTGCTACGGGCCTGATGACATAGATTTCATTGTTGAGTGATATTGCATTGTACATAAGTACCACAACTTCTTTATCCATTTTTCACTTTATGCGATATTGAACTTGTACCGTAAACGACGTTCTTGTAAACAGAGCCATCCCAAACTTTGGGGTGGCTGTGTCTTTTTGATTTTAATTTCCCTAAGCTATAGGAGCATAAGGGGAAGTGCCCTAGGCTCTGTTGCTTTTCTTTTTAGATGTGTCAGGAAACATCATACACTTCTCCAGAGCGGCTGTTGGCAATTTACATCCCGCCCATCCGCATAACAAGGCTCCCAGTTCTCCATGGCCTGTTCTGCCTTTCTGGATTTTACACATTTTTCTGATGGCCCTCTGGAGCGGGGGGAAGTGAGACTTCATTGTAGTACAGATTTCCTTTGCCAACTTGCTTGGTTGGCCAAAAAGTGCGTATGCGTTTTTTCATGAATATATTCAGGAAAAAACGCATACGCCCTTTTTGGCCAAGTGCATCATTGTGGACGTTCTGCCTCTTTTCCTATGCTTTAAATGCAATTCCAGTCTACCTCCTGATATCGGTTTCCTGCAATTCTGTCCCGCTTTCAAATCCTCTTGGCAGCCTTACTTCAGTATATTTTTGGACGATAGCTGTCATTTATAACTCTGCAGGTTTGTGAATCACAGTGTCCCTGAGCTCCTGTCTTCAACTCGCTTTCCTGTGAGCTGGCCGCAACACCGCAGGACTGCTTCAGGCCCTAATCTGGTTCTGGCACGGGACGCTGAGCCTGTGGTTAATTCCTCTTCCTGGTGGGAAATGACAGTTAAATTTGCCCGTCCAGAAACCTCCAGCTAGTCTCTCATTGGTTCTCCCTATTCCTGTTCATCTTCCACAGAAATTGCAAACTGGGCTAAACAGGAGGTTAAAGGCACTGACTCTCCAAATCAGGAGAGTGTTAGTAAAGTGACTGGAATGTTACACCCGAGTACCAGTGGCTGAGAACTGAGACATATTTGAACACGTCTCCCGATCACACGGTTGATCATACTCTGGGTTCCACATGCATGTTTTAGCTGAAGGAAGAATACCTTAAACCTGGAGAGTTGAGACCCATGGAATGGGTACCATGCAATATGACTTCAAAGGGTCTTCATTTGCTCACCGAACCTGTCTAATCCTATCACTGCTGTGTTTATGTCCCTGTACACACGCTTGATTCTGTTTCGGAGACATAGCCATCCATAGGTTTTAAGATACTTACTAGTCAGGTACATTCTTAGGCGTTTAATATGGGGTGTTGAGTCCATTTCGTTGAGCAAGGAGTAGGTCTTGTCTATTCCATATTTGGCTTAAGGAACTTTATCTGTGCTCATTTCAATCTCTGGTTTTATGCAGCACCCCAACTCACCTTTCCCCTTAAGCAAGCATAAGTTGGTTTTCTCAATTTGAGACCCTGTTCTGTTCTGTAATTCAGTTCCTGTGTAGCCAAGTTTACATTCCGTGTATTAGTGATATCTTATGATGTTTCTTTTTCTGTGTGACTTATTTCAGTTAGAATCATCATACCTGAATCCACTCATTATGCTGCTACGGGCCTGATGACATAGATTTCATTGCTGAGTGATATTGCATTGTACGTAAGTACCACAACTTCTTTATCTATTTTTCACTTTCTGCGATATTGAACTTGTACCGTAAACGAGGTTCTTGTAAACAGAGCAGTCCCTAACTTTGGGGTGGCTGTGTCCTTTTGATTTTAATTTCCCTATGCTATAGGACCATAAGTGGAAGTGCCCTAGGCTCTGTTGCTTTGTTTTTTAGATGTTTCAGGAAACACCATACACTTCCCCAGAGTGGCTGTTGGCAATTTACATCCCGCCCATCAGCATAACAAGGCTCCCAGTTCTCCATGGCCTGTCCTGCCTTTCTGGATTTTACACTTTTTTCAGATGGCCCTTTTGAGCGGGGGAAATTGAGACTTCATTGTAGTGCAGATTTCCTTTGCAAGCTTGCTTGGTTGGCCAAAAAGGGCGTATGCGTTTTTTCCTGAATATATTCAGGAAAAAACGCATACGCCCTTTTTGGCCAAATGCATCGTTGTGGACGTTCTGTCTCTTTTCCTATGCTTTAAATGCAATTCCTGTCTACCTCCTGAAATCGGTTTCCTGCAATTCTGCCCCGCATTCAAGTCCTCTTGGCAGCCTTACTTCAGTATATTTTTGGACGATAGCTGTCATTTATAACTCTGCATGTTTGTGAATTACAGTGCCCCTGAGTTCCTTCCTTCAACTCGCTTTCTTGTGAGCTGGCCGCAACACCGCAGGATTGCTTCAGGCCCTAATCTGGATCCGGCATGGCACACTGAGCCTTTGGTTAATTCCTCTTCCTGGTGGGAAATGAGAGTTAAATTTGCCCGTCCAGACACCTCCAGCTAGTCTCTCATTGGTTCTCCATATTCCTGTTCATCTTCCGCAGAAATTGCAAACTGGGCCAAACAGGAGGTTAAAGGCACTGACTCTCCAAGTTGGGAGAGTGTTAGTAAAGCGTCTGGAATGTTGCACCCGAGTACCAGGGGACGAAAACTGAGACATATTGGAACACGTCTCCCGATCACATGGTTGATCATACTCTGGGTTCCACATGCATGTTTTAGCTGAAGGAAGAATACCTTAAACCTGGAGAGTTGAGACCCGTGGAATGGGTACCATGCAATATGACTTCAAAGGGTCTTCATTTGCTCACCAAACCTCTCCAGTGTTCTCACTGGTGCGTTTATGCCCCTGTACACACGCTTGATTCTCTTTCAGAGACATAGCAATCCCTAGGTTTTAAGATACTTACTAGTCAGGTACATTCTTAGGCGTTTACTATGGGGTGTTGAGTCCATTTCGTTGAGCAAGGAGTAGGTCTTGTCTATTCCATATTTGGCTTAAGGAACTTTATCTGTGCTCATTTCAATCTCTGGTTTTATGCAGCACCCCAACTCACCTTTCCCCTTAAGCAAGCATAAGTTGGTTTTCTCAATTTGAGACCCTGTTCTGTTTTGTAATTCAGTTCCTGTGTAGCCAAGTTTACATTCCGTGTGTTAGTGATATCTTATGATGTTTCTTTTTCTGTGTGACTTATTTCAGTTAGAATCATCATACCTGAATCCACTCATTATGCTGCTACGGGCCTGATGACATAGATGTCATTGCTGAGTGATATTGCATTGTACGTAAGTACTACAACTTCTTTATCCATTTTTCACTTTCTTTGATATTGAACTTGTACCGTAAACGAGGTTCTTGTAAACAGAGCCGTCCCAAACTTTGGGGTGGCTGTGTCCTTTTGATTTTAATTTCCCTATGCTATAGGACCATAAGTGGAAGTGCCCTAGGCTCTGTTGCTTTGTTTTTTAGGTGTTTCAGGAAACACCATACACTTCTCCAGAGTGGCTGTTGGCAATTTACATCCCGCCCATCAGCATAACAAGGCTCCCAGTTCTCCATGGCCTGTCCTACCTTTCTGGATTTTACACTTTCTTCAGATGGCCCTTTTGACTGGGGGGAAGTGAGACTTCATTGTAGTGCAGATTTCCTTTGCAAGCTTGCTTGGTTGGCCTAAAAGGGCGTATGCGTTTTTTCCTGAATATATTCAGGAAAAAACGCATACGCACTTTTTGGCCAAGTGCATCATTGTGGACGTTCTGCCTCTTTTCCTATGCTTTAAATTCAATTCCATTCTACCTCCTGAAATCGGTTTCCTGCAATTCTGCCCCGCTTTCAAATCCTCTTGGTAGCCTTACTTCAGTATATTTTTGGACGATAGCTGTCATTTATAACTCTGCAGGTTTGTGAATCACAGTGTCCCTGAGCTCCTGTCTTCAACTCGCTTTCCTGTGAGCTGGCCGCAACACCGCATGATTGCTTCAAGCTCTAATCTGGTTCTGGCACGGCACGCTGAGCCTTTGGTTAATTCCTCTTCCTGGTGGGAAATGAGAGTTAATTTTGCCCATCCAGACACCTCCAGCTAGTCTCTCATTGGTTCTCCCTATTACTGTTCATCTTCCACAGAATGTGCAAACTGGGCCAAACAGGAGGTTAAAGGCACTGACTCTCCAAGTCGGGAGAGTGTTAGTAAAGCATCTGGAATGTTGCACCCGAGTACCAGGGAATGAGAACTGAGATATTTGTACACGTCTCCCGATCACACGGTTGATCATACTCTGGGATCCACATGCATGCTTTAGCTAAAGTTAGAGTACCTTAAACCTGGAGAGTTGAGACCCGTGGAATGGGTACCATGCAATATGACTTCAGAGGGTCTTCATTTGCTCACTGAACCTCTCCAATCCTATCACTGCTGCGTTTATGCCCCCGTACACACGCTTGATTCTCTTTCGGAGACATAGCAATCCATAGGTTTTAAGATACTTACTAGTCAGGTACATTCTCAGGCGTTTAATATGGGGTGTTGAGTCCATTTCGTTGAGCAAGGAGTAGCTCTTGTCTATGCCATATTTGGCTTATAGAACTTTATCTGTGCTCATTTCAATCTCTGGTTTTATGCAGCACCCCAACTCACCTTTCCCCTTAAGCAAGAATAAGTTGGTTTCCTAAATTTGAGACCCTGTTCTGTTTTGTAATTCAGTTCCTCTGTAGCCAAGTTTACATTCCGTGTATTAGTGATATCTTATGATGTTTCTTTTTCTGCGTGACTTATTTCAGTTAGAATCATCATACCTGAATATATTCATTATGTTGCTACGGGCCTGATGACATAGATTTCATTGTTGAGTGATATTGCATTGTACATAAGTACCACAACTTCTTTATCCATTTTTCACTTTATGCGATATTGAACTTGTACCGTAAACGACGTTCTTGTAAACAGAGCCATCCCAAACTTTGGGGTGGCTGTGTCTTTTTGATTTTAATTTCCCTAAGCTATAGGAGCATAAGGGGAAGTGCCCTAGGCTCTGTTGCTTTTCTTTTTAGATGTGTCAGGAAACATCATACACTTCTCCAGAGCGGCTGTTGGCAATTTACATCCCGCCCATCCGCATAACAAGGCTCCCAGTTCTCCATGGCCTGTTCTGCCTTTCTGGATTTTACACATTTTTCTGATGGCCCTCTGGAGCGGGGGGAAGTGAGACTTCATTGTAGTACAGATTTCCTTTGCCAACTTGCTTGGTTGGCCAAAAAGTGCGTATGCGTTTTTTCATGAATATATTCAGGAAAAAACGCATACGCCCTTTTTGGCCAAGTGCATCATTGTGGACGTTCTGCCTCTTTTCCTATGCTTTAAATGCAATTCCAGTCTACCTCCTGATATCGGTTTCCTGCAATTCTGTCCCGCTTTCAAATCCTCTTGGCAGCCTTACTTCAGTATATTTTTGGACGATAGCTGTCATTTATAACTCTGCAGGTTTGTGAATCACAGTGTCCCTGAGCTCCTGTCTTCAACTCGCTTTCCTGTGAGCTGGCCGCAACACCGCAGGACTGCTTCAGGCCCTAATCTGGTTCTGGCACGGGACGCTGAGCCTGTGGTTAATTCCTCTTCCTGGTGGGAAATGACAGTTAAATTTGCCCGTCCAGAAACCTCCAGCTAGTCTCTCATTGGTTCTCCCTATTCCTGTTCATCTTCCACAGAAATTGCAAACTGGGCTAAACAGGAGGTTAAAGGCACTGACTCTCCAAATCAGGAGAGTGTTAGTAAAGTGACTGGAATGTTACACCCGAGTACCAGTGGCTGAGAACTGAGACATATTTGAACACGTCTCCCGATCACACGGTTGATCATACTCTGGGTTCCACATGCATGTTTTAGCTGAAGGAAGAATACCTTAAACCTGGAGAGTTGAGACCCATGGAATGGGTACCATGCAATATGACTTCAAAGGGTCTTCATTTGCTCACCGAACCTGTCTAATCCTATCACTGCTGTGTTTATGTCCCTGTACACACGCTTGATTCTGTTTCGGAGACATAGCCATCCATAGGTTTTAAGATACTTACTAGTCAGGTACATTCTTAGGCGTTTAATATGGGGTGTTGAGTCCATTTCGTTGAGCAAGGAGTAGGTCTTGTCTATTCCATATTTGGCTTAAGGAACTTTATCTGTGCTCATTTCAATCTCTGGTTTTATGCAGCACCCCAACTCACCTTTCCCCTTAAGCAAGCATAAGTTGGTTTTCTCAATTTGAGACCCTGTTCTGTTCTGTAATTCAGTTCCTGTGTAGCCAAGTTTACATTCCGTGTATTAGTGATATCTTATGATGTTTCTTTTTCTGTGTGACTTATTTCAGTTAGAATCATCATACCTGAATCCACTCATTATGCTGCTACGGGCCTGATGACATAGATTTCATTGCTGAGTGATATTGCATTGTACGTAAGTACCACAACTTCTTTATCTATTTTTCACTTTCTGCGATATTGAACTTGTACCGTAAACGAGGTTCTTGTAAACAGAGCAGTCCCTAACTTTGGGGTGGCTGTGTCCTTTTGATTTTAATTTCCCTATGCTATAGGACCATAAGTGGAAGTGCCCTAGGCTCTGTTGCTTTGTTTTTTAGATGTTTCAGGAAACACCATACACTTCCCCAGAGTGGCTGTTGGCAATTTACATCCCGCCCATCAGCATAACAAGGCTCCCAGTTCTCCATGGCCTGTCCTGCCTTTCTGGATTTTACACTTTTTTCAGATGGCCCTTTTGAGCGGGGGAAATTGAGACTTCATTGTAGTGCAGATTTCCTTTGCAAGCTTGCTTGGTTGGCCAAAAAGGGCGTATGCGTTTTTTCCTGAATATATTCAGGAAAAAACGCATACGCCCTTTTTGGCCAAATGCATCGTTGTGGACGTTCTGTCTCTTTTCCTATGCTTTAAATGCAATTCCTGTCTACCTCCTGAAATCGGTTTCCTGCAATTCTGCCCCACTTTCAACTCCTCTTGGCAGCCTTACTTCAGTATATTTTTGGACGATAGCTGTCATTTATAACTCTGCAGGTTTGTGAATTACAGTGCCCCTGAGCTCCTTTCTTCAACTCACTTTCTTGTGAGCTGGCCGGAACACCGCAGGATTGCTTCAGGCCCTAATCTGGTTCCGGCACGGCATGCTGAGCCTTTGGTTAATTCCTCTTCCTGGTGGAAATGAGAGTTAAATTTGCCGGTTCAGACACCTCCAGCTAGTCTCTCATTGGTTCTCCCTATTCCTGTTCATCTTCTGCAGAAATTGCAAACTGGGCCAAACAGGAGGTTAAAGGCACTGACTCTCCAAGTCGGGAGAGTGTAGGTAAAGCGTCTGGAATGTTGCACCCGAGTACCAGGGGACGAAAACTGAGACATATTTGAACACGCCTCCCGATCACACGGTTGATCATACTCTGGGTTCCACATGCATGTTTTAGCTGAAGGAAGAATACCTTAAACCTGGAGAGTTGAGACCTGTGGAATGGGTACCATGCAATATGACTTCAAAGGGTCTTCATTTGCTCACCGAACCTCTCCAATGTTATCACTGCTGTGTTTATGCCCCTGTACACACGATTGATTCTCTTTCAGAGAGATAGCAATCCATAGGTTTTAAGATACTTACTAGTCAGGTACATTCTTAGGCGTTTAATATGGGGTGTTGAGTCCATTTCGTTGAGCAAGGAGTAGCTCTTGTCTATTCCATATTTGGCTTAAGGAACTTTATCTGTGCTCATTTCAATCTCTGGTTTTATGCAGCACCCCAACTCACCTTTCCCCTTAAGCAAGCATAAGTTGCTTTTCTAAATTTGAGACTCTGTTCTGTTTTGTAATTCAGTTCCTGTGTAGCCAAGTTTACATTCCGTGTATTAGTGATATCTTATGATGTTTCTTTTTCTGTGTGACTTATTTCAGTTAGAATCATCATACCTGAATCCACTCATTATGCTGCTACGGGCCTGAGTACATAGATTTCATTGCTGAGTGATGTTGCATTGTACCTAAGTACCACAACTTCTTTATCTATTTTTCACTTTCTGCGATATTGAACTTGTACCGTAAATGAGGTTCTTGTAAACAGAGCCGTCACAAACTTTTGGGTGGCTGTGTCTTTTTCATTTTAATTTCCCTAAGCTATAGGACCATAAGTGGAAGTGCCCTAGGCTCTGTTGCTTTGTTTTTTAGATGTTTCAGGAAACACCATACACTTCTCCCGAGTGGCTGTTGGCAATTTACATCCCGCCCATCAGCATAACAAGGCTCCCAGTTCTCCATGGCCTGTCTTGCCTTTCTGGATTTTACACATTTTTTAGATGGCCCTTTTGACCGGGGGGAAGTGAGACTTCATTGTAGTGCAGATTTCCTTTGCAAGCTTGCTTGGTTGTCCTAAAAGGGCGTATGCGTTTTTTCCTGAATATATTCAGGAAAAAACGCATACGCCCTTTTTGGCCAAGTGCATCATTGTGGACGTTCTGCCTCTTTTCCTATGCTTTAAATGCAATTCCAGTCTACCTCCTGAAATCGGTTTCCTGCAATTCTGCCCCGCTTTCAAGTCCTCTTGGCAGCCTTACTTCAGTATATTTTTGGACGATAGCTGTCATTTATAACTCTGCAGGTTTGTGAATTACAGTGCCCCTTAGCTCCTCTCTTCAACTCGCTTTCTTGTGAGGTGGCTGCAACACCGCAGGACTGCTTCAGGCCCTAATCTGGTTCCGGCACGGGACACTGAGCCTGTGGTTAATTCCTCTTCCTGGTGGGAAATGACAGTTAAATTTGCCCGTCCAGAAACCTCCAGCTAGTCTCTCATTGGTTCTCCCTATTCCTGTTCATCTTCTGCAGAAATTGCAAACTGGGCCAAACAGGAGGTTAAAGGCACTGACTCTCCAAATCAGGAGAGTGTTAGTAAAGTGACTGGAATGTTACACCCGAGTACCAGTGGCTGAGAACTGAGACATATTTGAACACGTCTCCCGATCACATGGTTGATCATACTCTGGGTTCCACATGCATGTTTTAGCTGAAGGAAGAATACCTTAAACCTGGAGAGTTGAGACCCATGGAATGGGTACCATGCAATATGACTTCAAAGGGTCTTCATTTGCTCACCGAACCTGTCTAATCCTATCACTGCTGTGTTTATGTCCCTGTACACACGCTTGATTCTCTTTCGGAGACATAGCCATCCATAGGTTTTAAGATACTTACTAGTCAGGTACATTCTTAGGCGTTTAATATGGGGTGTTGAGTCCATTTCGTTGAGCAAGGAGTAGCTCTTGTCTATTCTATATTTGGCTTAAGGAACTTTATCTGTGCTCATTTCAAAATCTGGTTTTATGCAGCACCTCAACTCACCTTACCCCTTAAGCAAGCATAAGTTGGTTTTCTAAATTTGAGACCCTGTTTTGTTTTGTAATTCATTTCCTGTGTAGCCAAGTTTACATTCCATGTATTAGTGATATCTTATGATGTTTCTTTTTCTGTGTGACTTATTTCAGTTAGAATCATCATACCTGAATCCACTCATTATGCTGCTACGGGCCTGAGTACATTGATTTCATTGCTGAGTGATGTTGCATTGTACCTAAGTACCACAACTTCTTTATCCATTTTTCACTTTCTGCGATATTGAACTTGTACTGTAAATGAGGTTCTTGTAAACAGAGCTGTCCCAAATTTTGGGGTCACGGTGTCTTTTTGATTTTAATTTCCCTAAGCTATAGAGCCATAAGTGGAAGTACCCTAGGCTCTGTTGCTTTGTTTTCTAGATGTTTCAGGAAACACCATACACTTCTCCCGAGTGGCTGTTGGCAATTTACATCCCGCCCATCAGCATAAGAAGTCTCCCAGTTATCCATAGCCTGTCCTGCCTTTCTGGATTTTACACTTTTTTCAGATGGCCCTTTTGAGCGGGGGGAAGTGAGACTTCATTGTAGTGCAGATTTCTTTGCAAGCTTGCTTGGTTGGCTAAAAAGGGTGTATATGTTTCTTCCTGAATATATTCAGGAAAAAACGCATACGCCCTTTTTGGCCAAGTGCATCATTGTGGACGTTCTGCCTCTTTTCCTATGCTTTAAATGCAATTCCAGTCTACCTCCTGCAATCGGTTTCCAGCAATTCTGACCCGCTTTCACGTCCTCTTGGCAGCCTTACTTCAGTATATTTTTGGATGATAGCTGTCATTTATAACTCTGCAGGTTTGTGAATTACAGTGCCCCTGAGCTCCTTTCTTCAACTCGCTTTCTTGTGAGATGGCCGCAACATCGCAGGACTGCTTCAGGCTCTAATCTGGTTCCGGCATGGCATGCTGAGCCTTTGGTTAATTCCTCTTCGTGGTGGGAAATGAGAGTTAAATTTGCCCTTCCAGACACCTCCAGCTAGTCTCTCATTGGTTCTCCCTATTCCTTTTCATCTTCCGCAGAAATTGCAAACTGGGCCAAACAGGAGGTTAAAGGCACTGACTCTCCAAGTCGGGAGTGTGTTAATAAAGCATCTGGAATGTTGCACCCGAGTACAAGGTTACGAAAACTGAGACATATTGGAACACGTTTCCCGATCACACGGTTGATCATACTCTGGGTTCCACAAACATGTTTTAGCTGAAGGAAGAATACCTTAAACCTGGAGAGTTGAGACCCGTGGAATGGGTACCATGCAATATGACTTCAAAGGGTCTTCATTTGCTCACCGAAGCTCTCCAATGTTATCACTGCTGCGTTTATGCCCCTGTACACATGCTTGATTCTCTTTCAGAGACATAGCAATCCATAAGTTTTAAGATACTTACTAGTCAGGTACATTCTTAGGCGTTTAATATGGGGTGTTGTGTCCATTTCGTTGAGCAAGGAGTAGCTCTTGTCTATTCCATATTTGGCTTAAGGAACTTTATCTGTGCTCATTTCAATCTCTGGTTTTATGCAGCACCCCAACTCACCTTTCCCCTTAAGCAAGCATAAGTTGGTTTTCTAAATTTGAGACCCTATTCTGTTTTGTAATTCAGTTCCTGTGTAGCCAAGTTTCCATTCCGTGTATTAGTGATATCTTATGATGTTTCTTTTTCTGTGTGACTTATTTCAGTTAGAATCATCATACCTGAATCCACTCATTATGCTGCTACGGTCCTGATGACATAGATATCATTGCTGAGTGATATTGCATTGTACGTAAGTACCACAACTTCTTTATCCATTTTTCACATTCTGCGATATTGAACTTGTACCGTAAACGAGGTTCTTGTAATCAGAGCCATCCCAAACTTTGGGGTGGCTGTGTGTTTTTGATTTTAATTTCCCTAAGCTATAGGACCATAAGTGGAAGTGCCCTAGGATCTGTTGCTTTGTTTTTTAGGTGTTTCAGGAAACACCATACACTTCTCCCGAGTGGCTGTTGGCAATTTACATCCCAACCATCAGCATAAGAAGTCTCCCAGTTCTCCATGGCCTGTCCTGCCTTTCTGGATTTTCCACTTTTTCAGATGGCCCTTTTGAGTGGGGGGAAGTGAGACTTCATTGTAGTGCAGATTTCCTTTGCAAGCTTGCTTGGTTGGCCAAAAAGGGCCTATGCGTTTTTTCCTGAATATATTCAGGAAAAAACGCATAGGCCCTTTTTGGCCAAGTGCATCATTGTGGACGTTCTGCCTCTTTTCCTATGCTTTAAATGCAATTCCAGTCTACCTCCTGAAATCGGTTTCCTGCAATTCTGCCCCGCTTTCAAGTCCTCTTGGCAGACTTACTTCAGTATATTTTTGGACGATAGCTGTCATTTATAACTCTGCAGGTTTGTGAATTACAGTGTCCCTGAGGTCCATTCTTAAACTCGCTTTCTTGTGAGCTGGCCGCAACACCGCAGGATGGCTTCAGGCCCTAATCTGGTTCCGGCACGGCACGCTGAGCCTTTGTTTAATTCCTCTTCCTGGTGGGAAATGAGAGTTAAATTTGCCCGTCCAGACACCTCCAGCTAGTCTCTCATTGGTTCTCCCTATTCCTGTTCATCTTCCGCAGAAATTGCAAACTGGGCCAAACAGGAGGTTAAAGGCACTGACTCTCCAAGTCTGGAGAGTGTTAGTAAAGCGTCTGGAATGTTGCACCCGAGTACCAGGGGACGAAAACTGAGATATATTTGAACACGTCTCCCGATCACACGGTTGATCATACTCTGGGTTCCACATGCATGTTTTAGCTGAATGAAGAATACCTTAAACCTGGAGAGTTGAGACCCGTGGAATGGGTACCATGCAATATGACTTCAAAGGGTCTTCATTTGCTCACCGAACCTCTCCAATCCTATCACTGCTGCGTTTATGCCCCTGTACACATGCTTGATTCTCTTTCGGAGACATAGCAATCCATAGGTTTTAAGATACTTCCTAGTCAGGTACATTCTTAGGCGTTTAATATGGGGTGTTGAGTCCATTTCGTTGAGCAAGGAGTAGCTCTTGTCTATTCCATATTTGGCTTAAGGAACTTTATCTGTGCTTATTTCAATCTCTGGTTTTATGCAGCACCCCAACTCACATTTCCGCTTAAGCAAGCATAAGTCGGTTTTCTAAATTTGAGACCCTGTTCTGTTTTGTAATTCAGTTCCTGTGTAGCCAAGTTTACATTCCGAGTATTAGTGATATCTTATGATGTTTCTTTTTCTGTGTGACTTGTTTCAGTTAGAATCATCATACCTGAATCAACACATTATGCTGCTACGGATCTGATGACATAGATTTCATTGCTGAGTGATATTGCATTCTACGTAATACCACAAATTCTTTATCCATTTTTCACTTTCTGCGATATTGAAATTGTACCGTAAATGAGGTTCTTGTAAACAGAGCCGTACCAAACTTTGGGGTGGCTGTGTCTGTTTTATTTTAATTTCCCTAAGCTATAGGACCATAAGTGGAAGTGCCCTTGGCTCTGTTGCTTCGTTTTTTAGATATTTCAGGAAACACCATACACTTCTCCAGAGTGGCTGTTGAGACTTTACATCCCGCCCATCAGCATAACAAGGCGAACAGTTCTCCATGGCCTGTCCTGCCTTTGTGGATTTTACACTTTTCTCAGATGGCCCTTTTGAGCGGGGGGGAAGTGAGACTTCATTGTAGTGCAGATTTCCTTTGCAAGCTTGCTTGGTTGGCCAAAAAGGGCGTATGCGTTTTTTCCTGAATATATTCAGGAAAAAACGCATACGCCCTTTTTGGCCAAGTGCATCATTGTCGATGTTCTGCCTCTTTTCCTATGCTTTAAATGCAATTCCAGTCTACCTCCTGAAATCGGTTTCCTGCAATTCTGCCCCACTTTCAACTCCTCTTGGCAGCCTTACTTCAGTATATTTTTGGACGATAGCTGTCATTTATAACTCTGCAGGTTTGTGAATTACAGTGCCCCTGAGCTCCTTTCTTCAACTCACTTTCTTGTGAGCTGGCCGGAACACCGCAGGATTGCTTCAGGCCCTAATCTGGTTCCGGCACGGCATGCTGAGCCTTTGGTTAATTCCTCTTCCTGGTGGAAATGAGAGTTAAATTTGCCGGTTCAGACACCTCCAGCTAGTCTCTCATTGGTTCTCCCTATTCCTGTTCATCTTCTGCAGAAATTGCAAACTGGGCCAAACAGGAGGTTAAAGGCACTGACTCTCCAAGTCGGGAGAGTGTAGGTAAAGCGTCTGGAATGTTGCACCCGAGTACCAGGGGACGAAAACTGAGACATATTTGAACACGCCTCCCGATCACACGGTTGATCATACTCTGGGTTCCACATGCATGTTTTAGCTGAAGGAAGAATACCTTAAACCTGGAGAGTTGAGACCTGTGGAATGGGTACCATGCAATATGACTTCAAAGGGTCTTCATTTGCTCACCGAACCTCTCCAATGTTATCACTGCTGTGTTTATGCCCCTGTACACACGATTGATTCTCTTTCAGAGAGATAGCCATCCATAGGTTTTAAGATACTTACTAGTCAGGTACATTCTTAGGCGTTTAATATGGGGTGTTGAGTCCATTTCGTTGAGCAAGGAGTAGCTCTTGTCTATTCCATATTTGGCTTAAGGAACTTTATCTGTGCTCATTTCAATCTCTGGTTTTATGCAGCACCCCAACTCACCTTTCCCCTTAAGCAAGCATAAGTTGCTTTTCTAAATTTGAGACTCTGTTCTGTTTTGTAATTCAGTTCCTGTGTAGCCAAGTTTACATTCCGTGTATTAGTGATATCTTATGATGTTTCTTTTTCTGTGTGACTTATTTCAGTTAGAATCATCATACCTGAATCCACTCATTATGCTGCTACGGGCCTGAGTACATAGATTTCATTGCTGAGTGATGTTGCATTGTACCTAAGTACCACAACTTCTTTATCTATTTTTCACTTTCTGCGATATTGAACTTGTACCGTAAATGAGGTTCTTGTAAACAGAGCCGTCACAAACTTTTGGGTGGCTGTGTCTTTTTCATTTTAATTTCCCTAAGCTATAGGACCATAAGTGGAAGTGCCCTAGGCTCTGTTGCTTTGTTTTTTAGATGTTTCAGGAAACACCATACACTTCTCCCGAGTGGCTGTTGGCAATTTACATCCCGCCCATCAGCATAACAAGGCTCCCAGTTCTCCATGGCCTGTCTTGCCTTTCTGGATTTTACACATTTTTTAGATGGCCCTTTTGACCGGGGGGAAGTGAGACTTCATTGTAGTGCAGATTTCCTTTGCAAGCTTGCTTGGTTGTCCTAAAAGGGCGTATGCGTTTTTTCCTGAATATATTCAGGAAAAAACGCATACGCCCTTTTTGGCCAAGTGCATCATTGTGGACGTTCTGCCTCTTTTCCTATGCTTTAAATGCAATTCCAGTCTACCTCCTGAAATCGGTTTCCTGCAATTCTGCCCCGCTTTCAAGTCCTCTTGGCAGCCTTACTTCAGTATATTTTTGGACGATAGCTGTCATTTATAACTCTGCAGGTTTGTGAATTACAGTGCCCCTTAGCTCCTCTCTTCAACTCGCTTTCTTGTGAGGTGGCTGCAACACCGCAGGACTGCTTCAGGCCCTAATCTGGTTCCGGCACGGGACACTGAGCCTGTGGTTAATTCCTCTTCCTGGTGGGAAATGACAGTTAAATTTGCCCGTCCAGAAACCTCCAGCTAGTCTCTCATTGGTTCTCCCTATTCCTGTTCATCTTCTGCAGAAATTGCAAACTGGGCCAAACAGGAGGTTAAAGGCACTGACTCTCCAAATCAGGAGAGTGTTAGTAAAGTGACTGGAATGTTACACCCGAGTACCAGTGGCTGAGAACTGAGACATATTTGAACACGTCTCCCGATCACATGGTTGATCATACTCTGGGTTCCACATGCATGTTTTAGCTGAAGGAAGAATACCTTAAACCTGGAGAGTTGAGACCCATGGAATGGGTACCATGCAATATGACTTCAAAGGGTCTTCATTTGCTCACCGAACCTGTCTAATCCTATCACTGCTGTGTTTATGTCCCTGTACACACGCTTGATTCTCTTTCGGAGACATAGCCATCCATAGGTTTTAAGATACTTACTAGTCAGGTACATTCTTAGGCGTTTAATATGGGGTGTTGAGTCCATTTCGTTGAGCAAGGAGTAGCTCTTGTCTATTCTATATTTGGCTTAAGGAACTTTATCTGTGCTCATTTCAAAATCTGGTTTTATGCAGCACCTCAACTCACCTTACCCCTTAAGCAAGCATAAGTTGGTTTTCTAAATTTGAGACCCTGTTTTGTTTTGTAATTCATTTCCTGTGTAGCCAAGTTTACATTCCATGTATTAGTGATATCTTATGATGTTTCTTTTTCTGTGTGACTTATTTCAGTTAGAATCATCATACCTGAATCCACTCATTATGCTGCTACGGGCCTGAGTACATTGATTTCATTGCTGAGTGATGTTGCATTGTACCTAAGTACCACAACTTCTTTATCCATTTTTCACTTTCTGCGATATTGAACTTGTACTGTAAATGAGGTTCTTGTAAACAGAGCTGTCCCAAATTTTGGGGTCACGGTGTCTTTTTGATTTTAATTTCCCTAAGCTATAGAGCCATAAGTGGAAGTACCCTAGGCTCTGTTGCTTTGTTTTCTAGATGTTTCAGGAAACACCATACACTTCTCCCGAGTGGCTGTTGGCAATTTACATCCCGCCCATCAGCATAAGAAGTCTCCCAGTTATCCATAGCCTGTCCTGCCTTTCTGGATTTTACACTTTTTTCAGATGGCCCTTTTGAGCGGGGGGAAGTGAGACTTCATTGTAGTGCAGATTTCTTTGCAAGCTTGCTTGGTTGGCTAAAAAGGGTGTATATGTTTCTTCCTGAATATATTCAGGAAAAAACGCATACGCCCTTTTTGGCCAAGTGCATCATTGTGGACGTTCTGCCTCTTTTCCTATGCTTTAAATGCAATTCCAGTCTACCTCCTGCAATCGGTTTCCAGCAATTCTGACCCGCTTTCACGTCCTCTTGGCAGCCTTACTTCAGTATATTTTTGGATGATAGCTGTCATTTATAACTCTGCAGGTTTGTGAATTACAGTGCCCCTGAGCTCCTTTCTTCAACTCGCTTTCTTGTGAGATGGCCGCAACATCGCAGGACTGCTTCAGGCTCTAATCTGGTTCCGGCATGGCATGCTGAGCCTTTGGTTAATTCCTCTTCGTGGTGGGAAATGAGAGTTAAATTTGCCCTTCCAGACACCTCCAGCTAGTCTCTCATTGGTTCTCCCTATTCCTTTTCATCTTCCGCAGAAATTGCAAACTGGGCCAAACAGGAGGTTAAAGGCACTGACTCTCCAAGTCGGGAGTGTGTTAATAAAGCATCTGGAATGTTGCACCCGAGTACAAGGTTACGAAAACTGAGACATATTGGAACACGTTTCCCGATCACACGGTTGATCATACTCTGGGTTCCACAAACATGTTTTAGCTGAAGGAAGAATACCTTAAACCTGGAGAGTTGAGACCCGTGGAATGGGTACCATGCAATATGACTTCAAAGGGTCTTCATTTGCTCACCGAAGCTCTCCAATGTTATCACTGCTGCGTTTATGCCCCTGTACACATGCTTGATTCTCTTTCAGAGACATAGCAATCCATAAGTTTTAAGATACTTACTAGTCAGGTACATTCTTAGGCGTTTAATATGGGGTGTTGTGTCCATTTCGTTGAGCAAGGAGTAGCTCTTGTCTATTCCATATTTGGCTTAAGGAACTTTATCTGTGCTCATTTCAATCTCTGGTTTTATGCAGCACCCCAACTCACCTTTCCCCTTAAGCAAGCATAAGTTGGTTTTCTAAATTTGAGACCCTATTCTGTTTTGTAATTCAGTTCCTGTGTAGCCAAGTTTCCATTCCGTGTATTAGTGATATCTTATGATGTTTCTTTTTCTGTGTGACTTATTTCAGTTAGAATCATCATACCTGAATCCACTCATTATGCTGCTACGGTCCTGATGACATAGATATCATTGCTGAGTGATATTGCATTGTACGTAAGTACCACAACTTCTTTATCCATTTTTCACATTCTGCGATATTGAACTTGTACCGTAAACGAGGTTCTTGTAATCAGAGCCATCCCAAACTTTGGGGTGGCTGTGTGTTTTTGATTTTAATTTCCCTAAGCTATAGGACCATAAGTGGAAGTGCCCTAGGATCTGTTGCTTTGTTTTTTAGGTGTTTCAGGAAACACCATACACTTCTCCCGAGTGGCTGTTGGCAATTTACATCCCAACCATCAGCATAAGAAGTCTCCCAGTTCTCCATGGCCTGTCCTGCCTTTCTGGATTTTCCACTTTTTCAGATGGCCCTTTTGAGTGGGGGGAAGTGAGACTTCATTGTAGTGCAGATTTCCTTTGCAAGCTTGCTTGGTTGGCCAAAAAGGGCCTATGCGTTTTTTCCTGAATATATTCAGGAAAAAACGCATAGGCCCTTTTTGGCCAAGTGCATCATTGTGGACGTTCTGCCTCTTTTCCTATGCTTTAAATGCAATTCCAGTCTACCTCCTGAAATCGGTTTCCTGCAATTCTGCCCCGCTTTCAAGTCCTCTTGGCAGACTTACTTCAGTATATTTTTGGACGATAGCTGTCATTTATAACTCTGCAGGTTTGTGAATTACAGTGTCCCTGAGGTCCATTCTTAAACTCGCTTTCTTGTGAGCTGGCCGCAACACCGCAGGATGGCTTCAGGCCCTAATCTGGTTCCGGCACGGCACGCTGAGCCTTTGTTTAATTCCTCTTCCTGGTGGGAAATGAGAGTTAAATTTGCCCGTCCAGACACCTCCAGCTAGTCTCTCATTGGTTCTCCCTATTCCTGTTCATCTTCCGCAGAAATTGCAAACTGGGCCAAACAGGAGGTTAAAGGCACTGACTCTCCAAGTCTGGAGAGTGTTAGTAAAGCGTCTGGAATGTTGCACCCGAGTACCAGGGGACGAAAACTGAGATATATTTGAACACGTCTCCCGATCACACGGTTGATCATACTCTGGGTTCCACATGCATGTTTTAGCTGAATGAAGAATACCTTAAACCTGGAGAGTTGAGACCCGTGGAATGGGTACCATGCAATATGACTTCAAAGGGTCTTCATTTGCTCACCGAACCTCTCCAATCCTATCACTGCTGCGTTTATGCCCCTGTACACATGCTTGATTCTCTTTCGGAGACATAGCAATCCATAGGTTTTAAGATACTTCCTAGTCAGGTACATTCTTAGGCGTTTAATATGGGGTGTTGAGTCCATTTCGTTGAGCAAGGAGTAGCTCTTGTCTATTCCATATTTGGCTTAAGGAACTTTATCTGTGCTTATTTCAATCTCTGGTTTTATGCAGCACCCCAACTCACATTTCCGCTTAAGCAAGCATAAGTCGGTTTTCTAAATTTGAGACCCTGTTCTGTTTTGTAATTCAGTTCCTGTGTAGCCAAGTTTACATTCCGAGTATTAGTGATATCTTATGATGTTTCTTTTTCTGTGTGACTTGTTTCAGTTAGAATCATCATACCTGAATCAACACATTATGCTGCTACGGATCTGATGACATAGATTTCATTGCTGAGTGATATTGCATTCTACGTAATACCACAAATTCTTTATCCATTTTTCACTTTCTGCGATATTGAAATTGTACCGTAAATGAGGTTCTTGTAAACAGAGCCGTACCAAACTTTGGGGTGGCTGTGTCTGTTTTATTTTAATTTCCCTAAGCTATAGGACCATAAGTGGAAGTGCCCTTGGCTCTGTTGCTTCGTTTTTTAGATATTTCAGGAAACACCATACACTTCTCCAGAGTGGCTGTTGAGACTTTACATCCCGCCCATCAGCATAACAAGGCGAACAGTTCTCCATGGCCTGTCCTGCCTTTGTGGATTTTACACTTTTCTCAGATGGCCCTTTTGAGCGGGGGGGAAGTGAGACTTCATTGTAGTGCAGATTTCCTTTGCAAGCTTGCTTGGTTGGCCAAAAAGGGCGTATGCGTTTTTTCCTGAATATATTCAGGAAAAAACGCATACGCCCTTTTTGGCCAAGTGCATCATTGTCGATGTTCTGCCTCTTTTCCTATGCTTTAAATGCAATTCCAGTCTACCTCCTGAAATCGGTTTCCTGCAATTCTGCCCCACTTTCAACTCCTCTTGGCAGCCTTACTTCAGTATATTTTTGGACGATAGCTGTCATTTATAACTCTGCAGGTTTGTGAATTACAGTGCCCCTGAGCTCCTTTCTTCAACTCACTTTCTTGTGAGCTGGCCGGAACACCGCAGGATTGCTTCAGGCCCTAATCTGGTTCCGGCACGGCATGCTGAGCCTTTGGTTAATTCCTCTTCCTGGTGGAAATGAGAGTTAAATTTGCCGGTTCAGACACCTCCAGCTAGTCTCTCATTGGTTCTCCCTATTCCTGTTCATCTTCTGCAGAAATTGCAAACTGGGCCAAACAGGAGGTTAAAGGCACTGACTCTCCAAGTCGGGAGAGTGTAGGTAAAGCGTCTGGAATGTTGCACCCGAGTACCAGGGGACGAAAACTGAGACATATTTGAACACGCCTCCCGATCACACGGTTGATCATACTCTGGGTTCCACATGCATGTTTTAGCTGAAGGAAGAATACCTTAAACCTGGAGAGTTGAGACCTGTGGAATGGGTACCATGCAATATGACTTCAAAGGGTCTTCATTTGCTCACCGAACCTCTCCAATGTTATCACTGCTGTGTTTATGCCCCTGTACACACGATTGATTCTCTTTCAGAGAGATAGCCATCCATAGGTTTTAAGATACTTCCTAGTCAGGTACATTCTTAGGCGTTTAATATGGGGTGTTGAGTCCATTTCGTTGAGCAAGGAGTAGCTCTTGTCTATTCCATATTTGGCTTAAGGAACTTTATCTGTGCTCATTTCAATCTCTGGTTTTATGCAGCACCCCAACTCACCTTTCCCCTTAAGCAAGCATAAGTTGCTTTTCTAAATTTGAGACTCTGTTCTGTTTTGTAATTCAGTTCCTGTGTAGCCAAGTTTACATTCCGTGTATTAGTGATATCTTATGATGTTTCTTTTTCTGTGTGACTTATTTCAGTTAGAATCATCATACCTGAATCCACTCATTATGCTGCTACGGGCCTGAGTACATAGATTTCATTGCTGAGTGATGTTGCATTGTACCTAAGTACCACAACTTCTTTATCTATTTTTCACTTTCTGCGATATTGAACTTGTACCGTAAATGAGGTTCTTGTAAACAGAGCCGTCACAAACTTTTGGGTGGCTGTGTCTTTTTCATTTTAATTTCCCTAAGCTATAGGACCATAAGTGGAAGTGCCCTAGGCTCTGTTGCTTTGTTTTTTAGATGTTTCAGGAAACACCATACACTTCTCCCGAGTGGCTGTTGGCAATTTACATCCCGCCCATCAGCATAACAAGGCTCCCAGTTCTCCATGGCCTGTCTTGCCTTTCTGGATTTTACACATTTTTTAGATGGCCCTTTTGACCGGGGGGAAGTGAGACTTCATTGTAGTGCAGATTTCCTTTGCAAGCTTGCTTGGTTGTCCTAAAAGGGCGTATGCGTTTTTTCCTGAATATATTCAGGAAAAAACGCATACGCCCTTTTTGGCCAAGTGCATCATTGTGGACGTTCTGCCTCTTTTCCTATGCTTTAAATGCAATTCCAGTCTACCTCCTGAAATCGGTTTCCTGCAATTCTGCCCCGCTTTCAAGTCCTCTTGGCAGCCTTACTTCAGTATATTTTTGGACGATAGCTGTCATTTATAACTCTGCAGGTTTGTGAATTACAGTGCCCCTTAGCTCCTCTCTTCAACTCGCTTTCTTGTGAGGTGGCTGCAACACCGCAGGACTGCTTCAGGCCCTAATCTGGTTCCGGCACGGGACACTGAGCCTGTGGTTAATTCCTCTTCCTGGTGGGAAATGACAGTTAAATTTGCCCGTCCAGAAACCTCCAGCTAGTCTCTCATTGGTTCTCCCTATTCCTGTTCATCTTCCGCAGAAATTGCAAACTGGGCCAAACAGGAGGTTAAAGGCACTGACTCTCCAAATCAGGAGAGTGTTAGTAAAGTGACTGGAATGTTACACCCGAGTACCAGTGGCTGAGAACTGAGACATATTTGAACACGTCTCCCGATCACATGGTTGATCATACTCTGGGTTCCACATGCATGTTTTAGCTGAAGGAAGAATACCTTAAACCTGGAGAGTTGAGACCCATGGAATGGGTACCATGCAATATGACTTCAAAGGGTCTTCATTTGCTCACCGAACCTGTCTAATCCTATCACTGCTGTGTTTATGTCCCTGTACACACGCTTGATTCTCTTTCGGAGACATAGCCATCCATAGGTTTTAAGATACTTACTAGTCAGGTACATTCTTAGGCGTTTAATATGGGGTGTTGAGTCCATTTCGTTGAGCAAGGAGTAGCTCTTGTCTATTCTATATTTGGCTTAAGGAACTTTATCTGTGCTCATTTCAAAATCTGGTTTTATGCAGCACCTCAACTCACCTTACCCCTTAAGCAAGCATAAGTTGGTTTTCTAAATTTGAGACCCTGTTTTGTTTTGTAATTCATTTCCTGTGTAGCCAAGTTTACATTCCATGTATTAGTGATATCTTATGATGTTTCTTTTTCTGTGTGACTTATTTCAGTTAGAATCATCATACCTGAATCCACTCATTATGCTGCTACGGGCCTGAGTACATTGATTTCATTGCTGAGTGATGTTGCATTGTACCTAAGTACCACAACTTCTTTATCCATTTTTCACTTTCTGCGATATTGAACTTGTACTGTAAATGAGGTTCTTGTAAACAGAGCTGTCCCAAATTTTGGGGTCACGGTGTCTTTTTGATTTTAATTTCCCTAAGCTATAGAGCCATAAGTGGAAGTACCCTAGGCTCTGTTGCTTTGTTTTCTAGATGTTTCAGGAAACACCATACACTTCTCCCGAGTGGCTGTTGGCAATTTACATCCCGCCCATCAGCATAAGAAGTCTCCCAGTTATCCATAGCCTGTCCTGCCTTTCTGGATTTTACACTTTTTTCAGATGGCCCTTTTGAGCGGGGGGAAGTGAGACTTCATTGTAGTGCAGATTTCTTTGCAAGCTTGCTTGGTTGGCTAAAAAGGGTGTATATGTTTCTTCCTGAATATATTCAGGAAAAAACGCATACGCCCTTTTTGGCCAAGTGCATCATTGTGGACGTTCTGCCTCTTTTCCTATGCTTTAAATGCAATTCCAGTCTACCTCCTGCAATCGGTTTCCAGCAATTCTGACCCGCTTTCACGTCCTCTTGGCAGCCTTACTTCAGTATATTTTTGGATGATAGCTGTCATTTATAACTCTGCAGGTTTGTGAATTACAGTGCCCCTGAGCTCCTTTCTTCAACTCGCTTTCTTGTGAGATGGCCGCAACATCGCAGGACTGCTTCAGGCTCTAATCTGGTTCCGGCATGGCATGCTGAGCCTTTGGTTAATTCCTCTTCGTGGTGGGAAATGAGAGTTAAATTTGCCCTTCCAGACACCTCCAGCTAGTCTCTCATTGGTTCTCCCTATTCCTTTTCATCTTCCGCAGAAATTGCAAACTGGGCCAAACAGGAGGTTAAAGGCACTGACTCTCCAAGTCGGGAGTGTGTTAATAAAGCATCTGGAATGTTGCACCCGAGTACAAGGTTACGAAAACTGAGACATATTGGAACACGTTTCCCGATCACACGGTTGATCATACTCTGGGTTCCACAAACATGTTTTAGCTGAAGGAAGAATACCTTAAACCTGGAGAGTTGAGACCCGTGGAATGGGTACCATGCAATATGACTTCAAAGGGTCTTCATTTGCTCACCGAAGCTCTCCAATGTTATCACTGCTGCGTTTATGCCCCTGTACACATGCTTGATTCTCTTTCAGAGACATAGCAATCCATAAGTTTTAAGATACTTACTAGTCAGGTACATTCTTAGGCGTTTAATATGGGGTGTTGTGTCCATTTCGTTGAGCAAGGAGTAGCTCTTGTCTATTCCATATTTGGCTTAAGGAACTTTATCTGTGCTCATTTCAATCTCTGGTTTTATGCAGCACCCCAACTCACCTTTCCCCTTAAGCAAGCATAAGTTGGTTTTCTAAATTTGAGACCCTATTCTGTTTTGTAATTCAGTTCCTGTGTAGCCAAGTTTCCATTCCGTGTATTAGTGATATCTTATGATGTTTCTTTTTCTGTGTGACTTATTTCAGTTAGAATCATCATACCTGAATCCACTCATTATGCTGCTACGGTCCTGATGACATAGATATCATTGCTGAGTGATATTGCATTGTACGTAAGTACCACAACTTCTTTATCCATTTTTCACATTCTGCGATATTGAACTTGTACCGTAAACGAGGTTCTTGTAATCAGAGCCATCCCAAACTTTGGGGTGGCTGTGTGTTTTTGATTTTAATTTCCCTAAGCTATAGGACCATAAGTGGAAGTGCCCTAGGATCTGTTGCTTTGTTTTTTAGGTGTTTCAGGAAACACCATACACTTCTCCCGAGTGGCTGTTGGCAATTTACATCCCAACCATCAGCATAAGAAGTCTCCCAGTTCTCCATGGCCTGTCCTGCCTTTCTGGATTTTCCACTTTTTCAGATGGCCCTTTTGAGTGGGGGGAAGTGAGACTTCATTGTAGTGCAGATTTCCTTTGCAAGCTTGCTTGGTTGGCCAAAAAGGGCCTATGCGTTTTTTCCTGAATATATTCAGGAAAAAACGCATAGGCCCTTTTTGGCCAAGTGCATCATTGTGGACGTTCTGCCTCTTTTCCTATGCTTTAAATGCAATTCCAGTCTACCTCCTGAAATCGGTTTCCTGCAATTCTGCCCCGCTTTCAAGTCCTCTTGGCAGACTTACTTCAGTATATTTTTGGACGATAGCTGTCATTTATAACTCTGCAGGTTTGTGAATTACAGTGTCCCTGAGGTCCATTCTTAAACTCGCTTTCTTGTGAGCTGGCCGCAACACCGCAGGATGGCTTCAGGCCCTAATCTGGTTCCGGCACGGCACGCTGAGCCTTTGTTTAATTCCTCTTCCTGGTGGGAAATGAGAGTTAAATTTGCCCGTCCAGACACCTCCAGCTAGTCTCTCATTGGTTCTCCCTATTCCTGTTCATCTTCCGCAGAAATTGCAAACTGGGCCAAACAGGAGGTTAAAGGCACTGACTCTCCAAGTCTGGAGAGTGTTAGTAAAGCGTCTGGAATGTTGCACCCGAGTACCAGGGGACGAAAACTGAGATATATTTGAACACGTCTCCCGATCACACGGTTGATCATACTCTGGGTTCCACATGCATGTTTTAGCTGAATGAAGAATACCTTAAACCTGGAGAGTTGAGACCCGTGGAATGGGTACCATGCAATATGACTTCAAAGGGTCTTCATTTGCTCACCGAACCTCTCCAATCCTATCACTGCTGCGTTTATGCCCCTGTACACATGCTTGATTCTCTTTCGGAGACATAGCAATCCATAGGTTTTAAGATACTTCCTAGTCAGGTACATTCTTAGGCGTTTAATATGGGGTGTTGAGTCCATTTCGTTGAGCAAGGAGTAGCTCTTGTCTATTCCATATTTGGCTTAAGGAACTTTATCTGTGCTTATTTCAATCTCTGGTTTTATGCAGCACCCCAACTCACATTTCCGCTTAAGCAAGCATAAGTCGGTTTTCTAAATTTGAGACCCTGTTCTGTTTTGTAATTCAGTTCCTGTGTAGCCAAGTTTACATTCCGAGTATTAGTGATATCTTATGATGTTTCTTTTTCTGTGTGACTTGTTTCAGTTAGAATCATCATACCTGAATCAACACATTATGCTGCTACGGATCTGATGACATAGATTTCATTGCTGAGTGATATTGCATTCTACGTAATACCACAAATTCTTTATCCATTTTTCACTTTCTGCGATATTGAAATTGTACCGTAAATGAGGTTCTTGTAAACAGAGCCGTACCAAACTTTGGGGTGGCTGTGTCTGTTTTATTTTAATTTCCCTAAGCTATAGGACCATAAGTGGAAGTGCCCTTGGCTCTGTTGCTTCGTTTTTTAGATATTTCAGGAAACACCATACACTTCTCCAGAGTGGCTGTTGAGACTTTACATCCCGCCCATCAGCATAACAAGGCGAACAGTTCTCCATGGCCTGTCCTGCCTTTGTGGATTTTACACTTTTCTCAGATGGCCCT